>NC_133502.1:44942500-46192500 GCF_049354715.1 Callithrix jacchus
ATGGAAACAATCCTGCTAGAACTTGCATTTCAGCTTATACTCACAAGTTGTGTATCTGTTACTGAACTCTAAAGTATTGCCTTGGAAGATGTATGATTCATCAGTTTTGGGACCTTATGCATTATATATGCCTAACTACAGGTCAAACTTATAGAACATTTGTAAAATATTTTATAATATGAATTTTAGCTAGAATCTTATTAATGAATGGCACATTTCTTAAATTAACTGCTTTCAATTTATTGACATTAAGTCATTCAAAATATTCCATTTTTACACTTTTAATATCTTTAGTGCCCATCTTATCTTTGATTCCTCATGTCAGTAGAAGTTTTGGGTTTTGTTCCCCCCCCCATTTTTGCAGGTCAAATAAGAATACATAATAGGCTGTCCTTCTATTTCAGTTCTAGGGACGGTATAATAAATTCACTACTGCCAAATATCCCTGAAATCCAATCTGGTTTCTGCTTGACCCATGCTGCTCTTTACAGTCACTACCTTGTCCATGGCAGTTAAGTGCTGCTCTTCTGGGAGCTCCTACTAAGGTCTACATCAGGTGTCCTTTTTTAATAGTAGGTCTTCTGTTGCCAGCTGTTACAAATATTTTTGAAGATTTGTGAACTCCTTCACGTATAGAGAGATTTTTCCATACCTTGGTAAAGAGTTATCTCTATGCCATCTCAGTACTGAAGGAATGAATAAGTGAGTAAAACATAATAAATTTATTTTAGCATTTCTGATGTCCAAAGACTTTGGATTTGTGTCTCTGCATTAGGAAAAGAAAATGCTGGCTTCTTAACCCGTTTAATATAGGCCACAAGTTTATTCCAATTTTTCATAAACCAATCAAGCACATGGTTAGTAGCTCTCACAGACATCTATGCAAGACCTGATCCTCTGGTAAGTGCAAATGCATCTTTCTGTCCTAAAATTACAGAAGCATTTTTTCAATCGACCTCAGATTTCTCCACTGAGTTTTAGATACCATTATAATGCATTACTAAATATTTGTTACTAGTAGTTTTGGCAATATGTCCTCTTATTTTTATTTTTACATTTGCTTCTTTCAAGTCAAAATCATAGGATTATTGCGATTAGTGCCATCATAAAGCTGAGTAAGTTTGTGTCAAAAGATAAATTCTTATTTCTGGCTCTTAATATCCATGTGAAGATATGCTTGATGTTGGCATAATCTTATCTGCCTTTTGGCTCAGAGCTGTCTTTGGATTCTCTCATCTTCTCCGACTTCTTAGTTTCAAATTTGTCTTCATAACATGTTTCTTCCTTTAATTCAGATCCTACATTTGATTATTATGATTTTTGTCATGTAAAATGTTCCTATCCTCTGGGATACAACCTCTAGATGCCTACTGGTTCACAGGTATTTCATCTTGCTTTTTCCTTGATAACAGAAAAAGAATATTGGATTAAAGTTTTATGTGGATGTATACTTCTTACGTCTTATGTTCTTGCATTAACTTCCTCTTAATGTCAAATCTATAGTTCAACTGAGATGGATTTGCTCAACACTCATTCTAAAATAGCATCTGGATTAGTCTCCCTGAACTTCTATTTACTGTTCAAGAAATAATCTTTAGATTGGGTTTACTACTCAGGAATGTAAAGTCAGAAGTTAACGTAAAACCAACAAAACCCTAAGTTTGTCTCAAATCCATCCATACTACTATAACAAAATATCTTAACATGCCAATGTGTCTTAATCCATCTGTAACAAAATATCTGAGGCTGGCTTATATAGAGAGAACAGAAATTTATTTTTTCATGGATTTTGAGAATGGGAGATCCACCACCAAGGTGCTGGTACGTTCAGGCATCTGGTGAGGGGCGTTTTCTGTTTCCAAGATTGCATCTTGCTATGTCCTCTGGAGGAGAGGAAAGCTCTATCCTTATATAGCACTAGGCAGAAGAGCAAGAGAGCCAAAGGCTATGTGAAGTAAAATTTAGGTATAAAATGCAAATTTCATGTGTTTTTTTTTTTAAAGGGTAACATGTTAACTCGTCTACTAAGAGAGAACCTAAGAAAGAATAAGGAAGAACTAAGAGTGTGGGTAATACCAGGTCCCAGTATAGAAATTCAAGTGAAATGAACAAGGGGATTGCAGTATTCAGGGGAAGTGGATAGTGTCGAGTTTCATTTCTCTGAAGAAAAAAGTGGGGTGGTGGGATAGAAGGTGGGGCAGAGAATTAGCCCAGGAAAGCAAAAAGAAAGATGTTCAAATAGTACTCCAAAGGAAGCTTTATTGTGATACTTAACACTTAAACCTAGTTCTACAGCTGCAGAGAAGCTGGTAAAATGGCTTATGCTTAGAATAGAACTTACAATTATTAAAATAAGCCATTTAGAAAGTTTATAAAAATGAATTTAAGTGCTTTCTGTTATAGTATTTATTTATTTATTTTAAATTTTTTATTGGATTTTAGGTTTGGGGGTACATGAGCAGAGCATGCAAGACAGTTGTGTAGGTATGCACATGGCAGTGTGCTTTGCTTTGCTTCTCCCCTTCACCCACATTTGGCATTTCTCCCCAGGCTATCCCTCCCCACCTCACCCTCCCACCAGCCCTCCCCTTTTCCCCCCAATAGACCCCAGTGTTTAGTACTCCCCTTTCTGTGTCCATGTGTTCTCATTTTTCATCACCCTCCTATGAGTGAGAATATGCGTTGTTTCATTTTCTGTTCTTGTGTCAGTTTGCTGAGGATGATGTTCTCCAGATTCATCCATGTCCCTACAAATGACACAAACTCATAATTTCTGATTGCTGCATAATATTCCATGGTGTATATGTGCCACATTTTTCCAATCCAGTCTATTATCAATGGGCATTTGGGTTGATTCCAGGTCTTTGCTATTGTAACCAGTGCTGCAATGAACATTCGTGTGCATGTGTCCTTATAGTAGAACGATTTATAGTCCTTTGGATATATAACCAGTAATGGGATTGCTGGGTCAAATGGAATTTCTATTTCTAAGGCCTTGAGGAATTGCCACACTCTCCAGAATCTGTTGTCACCAGATTTTTTAATGATCGCCTTTCTAACTGGCGTGAGATGGTATCTCAATGTGGTTTTGATTTGCATCTCTTTGATGACCAGTGACGATGAGCATTTTTTCATATGATTGTTGGCCTCATATATGTCTTCTTTCATAAAGTGTCTGTTCATATCCTTTGCCCACTTTTGAATGGGCTTGTTTGTTTTTTTCCTGTAAATCCGTTTGAGTTCTTTGTAAATTCTGGATATCAGCCCTTTGTCGGATGGGTAAACTGCAAATATTTTTTCCCATTCTGTTGGTTGCTGATCCACTCTAGCGACTGTTTCTTTTGTCCTGCAGAAGCTGTGGAGTTTCATTAGGTCCCATTTGTCCATTTTTTTGGCTTTTGTTGCCAATGCTTTTGGTGTTTTGTTCATGAAGTCCTTGCCTACTCCTATGTCCTGGATAGTTTTGCCTAGATTTCCTTCTAGGGTTTTTATGGTGCCAGGTCTTATGTTTAAGTCTTTAATCCATCTGGAGTTAATTTTAGTGTAAGGTGTCAGGAAGGGGTCCAGTTTCTGCTTTCTGCACATGGCTAGCCAGTTTTCCCAACACCATTTGTTAAACAGGGAATCCTTTCCCCATTGCTTGTTTTTGTCAGGTTTATCAAAGATTGTATAGTTGTAGATATGTTGTGTTGCCTCCGGTGCCTCTGTTTTGTTCCATTGGTCTATATCTCTGTTTTGGTACCAGTACCATGCTGTTTTGATTACTGTAGCCTTGTAGTATAGTTTGAAATCCGGTAGTGTGATGCCCCCTGCTGTTTTCTTTTTGCTTAGAATTGACTTGGCTATGCGGGCTCTCTTTTGGCTCCATATGAAGTTCATGGTGGTTTTTTCTAGTTCGGTGAAGAAAGTCAATGGTAGCTTGATGGGGATAGCGTTGATTCTGTAAATTACTCTGGGCAGTATAGCCATTTTCACGATATTAATTCTTCCTAACCATGAACATGGAATGTTTCTCCATCTGTTTGTGTCCTCTCTGATTTCATTGAGCAGTGGTTTGTAGTTCTCCTTGAAGAGGTCCCTTATGTTTCTTTTGAGTTGTATTCCAAGGTATTTTATTCTTTTTGTAGCAATTGCGAATGGCAGTTCGCTCTTGATTTGGCTTTCTTTAAGTCTGTTATTGGTGTAGATGAATGCTTGTGATTTTTGCACATTGATTTTATATCCTGAGACTTTGCTGAATTTGCTTATCACTTTTAGGAGTTTTTGGGCTGAGGCAATGGGGTCTTGTAGGTATACTATCATGTCGTCTGCAAATAGAGACAATTTGGCTTCCACCTTTCCTATTTGAATACCCTTTATTTCTTTTTCTTGCCTGATTGCTCTGGCTAGAACTTCCAGTACTATATTGAATAGGAGTTGTGAAAGAGGGCATCCTTGTCTAGTGCCCGATTTCAAAGGAAATGCTTCCAGTTTTTGCCCATTCAGTATGATATTGGCTGTTGGTTTGTCATAAATAGCTTTTATTACTTTGAGATACATTCCATCGATACCGAATTTATTGAGGGTTTTTAGCATAAAGGGCTGTTGAATTTTGTCAAATGCCTTCTCTGCGTCAATTGAGATAATCATGCGGTTTTTGTTTATGGTTCTGTTTATGTGGTGAATTACATTGATAGACTTGCGTATGTTGAACCAGCCTTGCCTCCCCGGGATGAATCCTACTGGATCATGATGAATAAGTTTTTTAATTTGCTGTTGCAATCGGCTTGCCAATATTTTATTGAAGATTTTTGCATCTATGTTCATCATGGATATTGGCCTGAAGTTTTCTTTTCTTGTTGGGTCTCTGCCGGGTTTTGGTATCAGAATGAAATTGGTCTCGTAAAATGATTTGGGAAGTATTCCCTCTTTTTGGATTGTTTGGAATAGTTTTAGAAGGAATGGTACCAGCTCTTCCTTGTGTGTCTGGTAGAATTCAGCTGTGAACCCGTCTGGACCTGGGCTTTCTTTGTGTGGTAGGCTCTTAATTGCTGCCTAGACTTCTGCCCTTGTTATTGGTCTATTCATAGTGTCAGCTTCCTCCTGATTTAGGCTTGGGAGGACACAGGAATCCAGGAATTTATCCATTTCTTCCAGGTTTACTAGTTTATGCGCGTATAGTTGTTTGTAATATTCTCTGATGATGGTTTGAATTTCTGTGGAATCTGTGGTGATTTCCCCTTTATCATTTTATTGCATCTCTTTGGTTGTTCTCTCTCTTATTTTTAATCAATCTGGCTAGTGGTCTGTCTATTTTGTTGATCTTTTCAAAAAACCAGCTCTTGGATTTATTGATTTTTTTGAAGGGTTTTTCGTGTCTCAATCTCCTTCAGTTCAGCTCTGATCTTAGTTATTTCTTGTCTTCTGCTGAGTTTTGAGTTTTTTTGATCTTGCTCCTCTAGCTCTTTCAATTTTGATGATAGGGTGTCAATTTTGGATCTCTCCATTCTCCTCATATGGGCACTTATTGCTATATACTTTCCTCTAGAGACTGCTTTAAATGTGTCCCAGAGGTTCTGGCACGTTGTGTCTTCGTTCTCATTGGTTTCAAAGAACTTCTTTATTTCTGTCTTCATTTTATTGTTTACCCAGTCAACATTCAAGAGCCAGTTGTTCAGTTTCCATGAAGCTGTGCGGTTCTGGGTTGGTTTCTGTATTCTGAGTTCTAACTTGATTGCACTATGGTCTGAGAGGCTGTTTGTTATGGTTTCAGTTGTTTTGCATTTGTTGAGCAGTGCTTTACTTCCAATTATGTGGTCAATTTTAGAGTAGGTGTGATGTGGTGCTGAGAAGAATGTGTATTCTGTGGATTTGGGGTGGAGAGTTCTGTAAATGTCTATCAGGTTTGCTTGCTCCAGGTCTGAGTTCAAGCCCCTGATATCCTTGTTGATTTTCTGTCTGGTTGATCTGTCTAATATTGACAGTGGAGTGTTAAAGTCTCCCACTATTATTGTGTGGGAGTCTAAGTCTCTTTGTAAGTCATTAAGAACTTGCCTTATGTATCTGGATGCTCCTACATTGCGTCCATATATGTTTAAGATCATTAGCTCTTCTTGTTGTATCGATCCTTTTACCATTATGTAATGGCCTTCTTTGTCTCTTTTGATCTTTGTTGCTTTAAAGTCTATTTTATCAGAGATGAGAATTGCAACTCCTGCTTTTTTTTTTTTTGCTCTCCATTTTCTTGGTAAATCTTCCTCCATCCCTTTATTTTGAGCCTTTGTGTATCCTTGCATGTGAGATGGGTTTCCTGGGTACAGCACACTGATGGGTTTTGGTTTTTTATCCAATTTGCCAGTCTGTGTCTTTTGATTGGTGCATTTAGTCCATTTACATTTAGGGTTAATATTGTTATGTGTGAATTTGATACTGCCATTTTGATGCTAAGTGGCTGTTTTGCCTGTTAGTTGTTGTCTATTCTTCATTATGTTGATGCTCTTTAGCATTTAGTGTGATTTTGGAATGGCTAGTACTGGTTGATCCTTTCTATGTGTAGTGCCTCTTTTAGGAGCTCTCGTAAAGCAGGCCTGTTGGTGACAAAATCTATGAGTACTTGCTTGTTCGCAAAGGATTTTATTTTTCCCTCACTTCTGAAGCTCAGTTTGGCTGGATATGAAATTCTGGGTTGTAAGTTCTTTTCTTTAAGAATGTTGAATATTGGCCCCCACTCTCTTCTGGCTTGTAGTGTTTCTGCCGAGAGTTCTGCTATGAGTCTGATGGGCTTCCCTTTGTGGGTGACCCGACCTTTCTCTCTGGCTGCCCTTAGTATTTTCTCCCTTATTTCAACCTTGTTGAATCTGACGATTATGTGCCTTGGGGTTGCTCTTCTTGCGGAATATCTTTGTCGTGTTCTCTGTATTTCCTGCATTTGAGTGTTGGCCTGTCTTGCTAGGTGGGGGAAATTTTCCTGGATGATGTCCTGAAGAGTATTTTCCAGCTTGGATTCATTCTCTTCGTCCCCTTCTGGTACACCTATCAAACGTAGGTTAGGTCTTTTCACATAGTCCCACATTTCTTGGAGACTTTGTTCATTCCTTTTTGTGCTTTTTTCTCTAATCTTGGTTTCTCGTTTAATTTCATTTAGTTGGTCTTCGACTTCAGATATTCTTTCTTCTGCTTGGTCAATTCGGCTATTGAAACTTGTGCATGCTTTGCAAAGTTCTCGTATTGTGTTTTTCAGCTCCTTTAATTCATTCATATTCCTCTCTAAGTTATCCATTCTTGTTATCATTTTCTCATATCTTTTTTCAAGTTTCTTAGTTTCTTTGCATTGATTTAATACATGTTCTTTTAGCTCACAAAAGTTTCTCATTATCCACCTTCTGAAGTCTAATTCCGTCATTTTGTCACAGTCATTCTCCGTCCAGCTTTGTTCCCTTGCTGGTGAGGAGTTTTGGTCCTTTCTAGGAGGCGAGGTGTTCTGGTTTCGGGTGTTTTCCTCCTTTTTGCGCTGGTTTCTTCCCATCTTTGTGGATTTATCGGCTTGTTGTCTGTGTAGTTGCTGACTTTTCGATTGGGTCTCTGAGTGGACACCCAGAATGTTGATGATGAAGTGTTTCTGTTGCTTGTTTTTCCTTCTACCAGTCTAGCCCCTTCACTGTACAACTGCTGAGGTCCGCTCCAGGCCCTGCGTGTCTGGGGTGCACCTCTAGCAGCTGTGGCACAGTGAGAGATGCTACCAGTTTCTTTTTCTGCTATCTTTGTCCCAGGATGATGCCTGCCAAATGTCAGTCTTTTGGATATAGAGCGGTCAGAGAGCTGCTTGAGGAGACAGTCTGTACTTTATAGGAGCTCAAGTGCTGAGCTGTGAGCTCTGTTTTTCATTCAGGGCTGTTAGGCTGCTATGTTTGATTCTGCTGCAACAGAGCTCATTAAAAAAACGCTTTTTTTTCTCAAATGCTCTGTGTTGAGTGGTTTGGGCTTTATTTTTGGATGTCCATTGAGGTCCTGCCCAGCTAGGGGTCAGACTAGACACTGTTTGGCTGCCGAGGCTCCGCCCTGCTGTTGTGTGATTCGCCCTGTTCCTGCAGGCTCTGCTGTGGTCTCCGCCATGCCCTGCGGCGGAGTCTCTCTGTTGTAGCGGGTTGCCTTGGCAATGGCAGGCTGCGTCAGCAGTGGGCGTGTATCTCAGCAGGGACAGGTTGCCTCAGCAATGGCAGGCTGCACCAGCAGTGGGCGTGTATCTCAGTAGGGATGGGTTGCCTTGGCAATGGCTGGCTGCGTCAGCAATGGGCGTGTATCTCAGTTGGGGCGGGTTGCCTCGGTAATGGTGGACCCCCCTCCCCCACAGAGCGTCTCGGGCCGTCTGCACGGGGATTGTTTGAAATTGTGGTTTTGTTCCTCCCACTGGGCCACCCCAACCGCTCTGTCCCTGCAATCCCCTGGGCCGGCCCACTGTCCAAGTCTCGCTCAGTCTCAAGTCCAGCCCTCTCACGTCTCCAATTGCTGGTTCAACAGGGCACCCGGTCAAGCGCACCCTGTGGGGAGAGCTGGGCAGGGCCAGCTGCCACCACCCTGGCATCCCACGTCTCCTCTTCACTTGGGAATTTCCCCATTCCTTGGACAACAAAGATCAGTCTGGAAATGCAGCTCCGACTCATCTCTCCACGGACTCAACGAGAGCTCCAATCCTGGGTTGTTCTCACAGCACCATCTTGAGTCCTCCCCCTCTGTTATAGTATTTAAACAAACTATTACGTTCTTAAAAACAGGACAAAAGAAAGAAGAGATGAGTAGTGTATCAGTCTGCCCTTATTTGATTTGCCCAAAGAAAACCTAAAATACTAGGCTCATTATGTTAACCTGATTTATCTGGGGAGAAGATATGCACTGTAATGTACTGGTTTTTCCTTTTCTCAAAAGGTTAACATGATATCTGGAAAAGACATTAATGAGGCTGGAAAAGCTGTGAATGATGCTCATCAAGGTAACATAATCTTAGATATAAATCATGTGGTACAAAAGTCAAGCATCCATTTTAAAAAAGTGGATTAAGAAGTTGGTTGAAGTTTATTAAAATTAGAAAAGTAAATGCCAGCGTTTACTTTCAAACTGATACAACTTTCAAACAGTCTTTGTGGGATTTCTGATACCTAGAAATGCCGGCATTTACTTTCCTAATTTTAATGGACTTCAACTTCTTAATCTGCTTTTTAAAAACGCATGCTTTATAGTGATATCTAGAGTTTGAGGCATTTCTAGATAACACTATAGAGCTACCATAGACCATATGCACATTAATCCTATCTACCTCAAAAATAAAAGAACAGTAGCATGTAGCAGTCACTGATCCTGCTGCAGATATTTTCAGTTCTCTGAAAAAGGAAATGTGTTTTCATTAAGGCCTGGTTCTTCATCCTGAGAGTTCCTTTCTATTACATTATTCTGTCTTAACACATCCTGGATTATCTCAGATCTTGTTTCAGTCCTCTGAAACATATTTTATTTTCCATAAGAAATGGTGTGTATTTGCAGCAGTTTTTTTTCTTAGCCTGCATAAAATTAGAAGCCCAGAAACCTTTTAGCAATACGAATACTCACAATTCCACTTAGCCGAGGCTGATGGCTTTTGGCTGATACAGCTTTCAAACAGTCTTTGTGGGATTTCTGATACCTAAAAATTTCTGACACCTAGAAATTTTGTAATCTCACATGGCAACACCACATCCACATCTGTTTCCTAGACAGACTGATTTCACTTCTGAGTGGCTTGTCAAACGGGCAAAAAACAATTTCCATAATATTGTTTGAGCTTCTTTTATCTAGTGTTTGAGGTTGTTGTTGAAGACCTCCGGCCTCATTGTACTCGGCACTGCCTGAAATCTTTCAGCATTGTTGGGGGTCTGGCAGACATACTCTTAATTTGAGCTTTGGCTCCAGGCCTCATATTGCTTTAAGAATATATTATTAGCTGAGAAGAGTAGTGAGGATAGACAGTTTTATTTTTCCAAGCTAGCAAGTGCTATCTCTTCTATATTGTCTTTAAATTTGGCTTGCAATGGAGGATTCCTTCTTTATCTCATCTCTCCCACAGCTATTTATCATTCACAGTTAATAAAACCAAACTGCCACTTGCAGTATTTGGTCCTGTGATCTTCTTAGTCAGATACAAAGATCCATTGAATATATTTACTCTTTTCAAAGTTACCACACATGACAGCTTGGACATTTGTGTTTAACTGTGTAACATGGACAGGCAGAGACAGGAAAAGCATAGAGGGAACTACCAGCAAAGACTAAGAAAACAGCAAGCCAATGGTTTTCAGGGCTTCAAAAGCAGTGAGGTAAGTAATTGTGATAGCAGTCTGGAAAATGGGATGCCTGTCATCTTCTCCAAAAGATGTTTTAGGTTGTGTGTGCATGCATGCATGTGTGCGTGTGTGTGTCTGTGTATGTGTGTGTGTCCAACAGCATTCTTCCTGGTAACAAATTTTGTAAGAATTACCTATTGCTGAGACATTAACCATCTCAAATCTTAGTAGCTTAAAAACATGGCCATTTCTTTAGATCATATTTCTGCTCTTATTGTGTTACTCTGGTCTCGACTAAGCTCAGCTGATCTGACCTGGCTTGCTCATGTGTCTGCAGATGGTTGACAGACTGGCTACAAGTGACTTATTTCAGATGGCCCCACTCCCAAGTATGGCAATCACTCTTGTGCTTTCCATTACCCAACGGACCAATTCAAACTCCTACTTAAGGTGGCGATGGCCCATCTGGAGCGGCCACTGTGAGAACACCTGCTGCAGCAGGGAGGCACGGTTCTGTGTACTTTATAAAGCCAGAGGGAACCAAGAACAGGGGGTGAGAGCCACGCCCACACCAAGTTGGCAGGCCAGAGCCCTGTGCTCCCAGGCACAGCTGTAGCCACTCAACCAGGCTCCAGACATGTGCATCCCTGTGCTCTCAGGGGCCCAGGAAGCCTCCTGCCCCCACAGGCTTGAAAGTGCCTTTCCCACTCACTAGCCTCACCCTTCTTCCAACACCACTCCAGAGTGGAGCAAAGCTGGGGCTAAGCCTGTGCCACAACCTAGAGGAGTGTACATGCTCAGGGCAGCATTGACACAACAGCCCCCTGCCACCTCATCCCCTCCAGACTTTGGTTACTGACAGTCATGGTAGGGGGATCTTGTGGGGAAGGAGAGCTAAGGGTGTCTCAGCACAGGCCTTTGGGTATCACTGAGTGCAGACAGCCTGGGTGTCATGGATGGCATGTTAACAGCAGACAGTTTTCTGGGCAGGAAGAGGTGGGTCCCTAGGGAAACTCCACCATCAGGCTAGGGACAACCTGGAACCTGGGAACCAGGCTGCCAGTTCCTGGGGAATCTGCAGCCCAGAATGATAACTTCATTTATTACCATTTGGCTAATGGAATGGTACTTGTTCCAGCCTTGCCTGTGGCTGCCCATGGACCAGTCAGCACACACTGCCTCCCTCTGAGCACATAAAAACCCCAGACTCAGTCAGGCTCAGATACTCTTTGGGACAACCTATCTACAGAAAGAGCTAGCCACTGTGGGTTTCCTCTCTGCTGAGAGCTTGACACTCAATAGGGCAACCTGCCTGCAGAAAGGAGATACCCACTTCAAGTCTTCTGAGGCTCAATAAAGCTCCTCTCCACCCTGCTCACCTTCCAGTTGTCCATTTAACTCATTTTTTTCTGGACACATGACAAGAACTTGGAAACCACCAAATGGCAGGACTAAAAGAGATGTGACCTAAATAGCACTGAAACACACCCCCTTACTCACTATGTTGTGAGTGATGAAAAGGAGAGAAGAGCTGCAGCCCTTTGGGAAGCCCAGACCTAGGGGCTCCATAAGCCAGGGCCATGACACTCTCTTTGGGGCTCTGCAGTTCCTGGCATCTCTAAGCTTCTGGGTACCACTGTGTTTCCCTTATCCATACACAGGTGCCTGCTGCAGAAGCCACTTGTGTTACATCCGATCCAGCCACAGTCTTTCATGGAGCTGGCACCTGGAGCTGCATACCCCACCACCATACCCACAGTTGGTGTGACTGGCTGTGTGCAGTGGCCAGACCCCATGCTTGCTCTCTCTCACACCCCTCACCACTCCATGCCTGGCTCACCATTGGCAGGCATGGGATATAGACCAATAGCATGAGCTGAGCTCAACCTGCCAGGCCAAGTGGGTAGAGTGAGTACAGCAGGCCAAAGCAAAATGGGCAAAGGCATCACTGTCCACAGAGGTTGGCTGGAAAAGCAACACCGTAAGGAGCCTGTGACACTACCATGGTAAATTTGCTCCAAAGTATCAAGAAAAAGAAATTTGCAAGCTGATATGGTTTGGCTGTGTCTGAGCCAAAATCTCCATCTTGAATTCACATGTGTTGTGGGAGGGACCTGCTGAGAGGTGATTGAATCATGGGGGCAAGTCTTTCCCATGCTGTTCTTGTGACAGCGAATGAGTCTCATGAGATCTGATGGCTTTAAAAAGGGGTGTTCCCCTGCACAAGCTCTCTTTGCCTGCTGACATCCATGTAAGGTGTTATTTGTTCCTCCTTGTCTTCTGCCATGATTGTGACGCCTCCACAGCCATGTGGAGCTATAAGTCCACTAAGTCTCTTTCTTTTGAAAATTGCCCAGTCTCAGGTATGTCTTTATCAGCAGCATGAAAACCGAATAACACACAAGCTTTTGGGGGCCTATATTAGGAACTTCCTTAACGTTATATCTACCACATTCTAATGGTCATAAATAGCTCTTATTACTTTGAGATATGTTCCATCAATACCTAGTTTATTGAGAGATTTTAGCATAAAGTGCTGTTGAATTTTGTCTAAGGCCTTCTCTGCATCTATTGAGATAATCATGTGTTTTTGTCTTTGGTTCTGTTTATGTGGTGGATTATGTTTATAGATTTGCATATGTTGAACCAGTTTTGCATCCCAGGATGAAGCCTACTTGATTGTGATGGATAAACTTTTTGATGTGCTGTTGGATTCAGTTTGCCAGTATTTTATTGAGGATTTTTGCATCCATGTTCATCATAAATATTGGCCTGAAATTTTCTTTTTTAGTTGTGTTTCTGCCAGGTTTTGGTATCAGGATGATGTTGGTCTCATAAAATGAGTTAGGGAGGATTCCCTCTTTTTGTATTGTTTGGACTAGGTTCAGAAGGAATGGTACCAGTACCTCTTTGTACCCGTGGTAGAACTTTGCTGTGAACCCATCTGGTCCTGGACTTTTTTATAATCCATGAAGTAAACAGTCTTCAAGTATAGCTCTCACTTTTAAGTAGATTGCTCATAAAAAATTTATTTTAGATAAAAAATATTAATTTTCATACTGAATTCAACACCATAGTTTTTGCAAATTATGTTTTTAGAATCTACAGTGTCTCCTATAAAACTTTATTAGGGATGGCTTTCTGCATATGGCTGGCATATGGCTATCCCCTGTAAAACCTTATTGGGGGATGCAATAGATTTTAAAAACATAATTTGCAAAAACTATTGTGTTGAATTTAACATAAAAAGTAATGTTAATAAGTTTTCTAAAATTTTTTGATGAGCAATCTACTTGAAATTTGTGAGAACTATACTTGTGCACTTTAATACATGGTTTTTGTATGTCAAGTAGTATAAGCAAAACAATGAAAATTTTAAATACAAAATGAATAACCTTCTGTTATAGTATTCATTAATTCTAGAATAATGATTAGGTCAACACAAAATAGTGTCCTTCACAAAGAAATATTAGATAAAACTAATCAAGCTTTGTTGCTTCTAATTAGCAAATACATTTTGCTATGACAGAATTTAAAAACAAAAAAAGAGCAAAACATATTCAAGTCTTGTTAAAAAAAGATCTTTGTCCCTAGAGTAGAGCAACACATTATTAGATTATAATATTTTGACATTATTTACTCACATTCAATTTTATCTGATTGGTGTTGAGTTAATCATCAAACAAAAATGTACTACTTAATAAAGCCAATTATATACAAGTAGGCTTTGAATAATTGAAAGGTGCAACATTTTAGGAAGTGTTGACTGTAAAGGTAGTTAAGGTAGATTTCTTGATCTGCTTACCTGTTTTTCAGGACCAGCAAATTAGTCCTAATGATAATTTAATGATTATAAAGTACATTTTGTCCACCTAAATAATATAAAAAATAAGGAAATAAATGTTGAAGTGTTATTGGAAACACTCTCTGAATTCAACCATGTATTAAAATTAAGTTATGTGGGTTCTGCTACTACTCTGAACTAATTACCAATGTCATTTCCATAATTATGTATCGTATTCATTTCACAGTGCAACACTTAAAATGGAAATAACATAATTTATCATACCCGCTTCAGTAAACTGTATAGCTGAAAATATCCACTAATAAATTTTAAGGTATATGAGCTCTTGAATCAGTGGTATCACAAAATGGGAAGTGAACATGAGTATTATGAAATTAATTATTTTAAACAACCTTGAGCTCAGGACTTTGTATACTCCTTTATGTAAGTTCAAAACAGTGAAATAAATTTCATGCAGATTATTCTACTCTGAAATAGGTGATTATATAGATAAAAACTGAGTTTAATTTTACCTTATCAAAGAGATATTGATATAAACATTATGGTCTGTATTTCAAGAAAAATGCTTACATTTGGATAAAAGAAAATTGCAAAGCACTTTTAAAGCTTGAGTAACTTCCTGTGAAAGAAGTAACAAAATGAACTTAACATATTCTTCAGTAATTAACATGGTAGTTCAGAAAATAACATTTCTTGAGCAGGAGCAATAGCAAAAGTTCTAGAGAAGCAGTGTGATTTTAAGTGTATTATTTCATCCTAAAAATTAACACAAATTAAGGACTTGGCAGAGACTCAGAGGAAAGTGAAAAAAGATTATAAGTATATTGGGAAATCAAGTTTGAGTATCACCAACTACCTTTCCTGATCCCATCTCCCCTGTGTTCTGCACTCTAGTTGCCAGAACTAGAATCCCTAAAATCTCACAGGTTAAACATTCACACAGAATCTGGAACCAGATTGTAGTTGTATAGCTCCATTAATGCAAATCCCTTTGCTCTATTTGCCAGGTTTGGTTATCTGCTTTATCAGCCCAGACAGTTCACCAGTTTCTTCTAGAGAGAGATCCCTTTCTGGCTGTGATGGTTAATAATACTGAGTGTCAATTCGATTGGATTGATGGATACAAAGTATTGATCCTGGGTGTGTTTGTGAGGATATTGCCAAAGGAGATTAACATTTAAGTCAGTGGGCTGGGAAAGGCAGATTCATCCTTAATCGGATGGGCACAATCTAATCAGCAGCCAGTAGGCAGAGGTAGGGCATGGGGGCTCACACCTGTAATCCCAGCACTTTGGGAGGCAGAGGCTGGTGGATCACCTGAGGTCAGGAGTTCAAGACTAGCCTGGCCCACAGGTTGAAACCCCGCCTCTACTAAAAATACATAGACAGATGTGATGGCACATGCCTGTAATTCCAGCTACTTGGGAGGTTGAGGCAGGTGAATCTCTTTAACCTGGGAGGTAGAGGTTGCAGTGAGCCAAGATCGCGCCATTGCACTCTAGCCTGGGTAACAAGAGCGAAACTCTGCCTCAAAAAAAAAAAAAAAAAAAAAAGAATAAAAGCAGGCAGAAAAATGTGAAAAGGTGAGACTGGCCTAGCCTCCCAGCCTGCATCGTTCTTCTGAGCTGGATGCTTCCTGCCCTCAACCATCGGACTCCAAGTTCCTCAGGTTTGAGACTCAAACTGGCTCTTCTTTCTGCTCAAGCTATCAGACAGCTTACTGTGGGGTCTTGTGATCAAGTAAGCTATTACTTAATAAACTCCTATACGGATATATATATATATATATATATATATACACACACACACACACACACACACACACACACACACACACACATATATATATATATATGTATATCCTATTAGTTCTGTCCCTCTAGGAAACCCTAATACACCTGTTTTAACTAGACTTAGAATTCTGGAATGGAATTTCACTCCCAAGCCTCAGTCTCCACCCCCCCTCCCCCGCAGACCTTCCTAAATTGCCCCTTTTACTGGAATCACAGCATATTGCCTGCTTTCAAGTTCCCATTGCTATATTACAAACATCTGCAGAATATTCCTGTTTGCTATGCTCTTCCCAATATGTTGTCTCTCTGTCTGGACACTGATCATTTGTTGCCTTTTGCTGGTCACCAGATTTATTAGAAAACATGACTTTTTCTCATTAAGTGTTGCTGAAGTAGTTTAATTAATAATAAACCATTATTGATTGAAGATAGATTAGGTGACCTAAATCATTTTCTTTGCTCTCTCTGACCAATACTTTGGATTTTTCTTTAATTTGGGGATTCTTGGCAAACATACATTGCATCACTTATACCTAAGAATGCATATAAAATAATTTTGTCTCATTTACCTAGAGTTATCATTCTGAATGTTTAAGCAAGTTCAGTAATTTTCTCAATCTTTCTATGGCTTACTTTTTGAAGCTATAAAATAGTAATTCATAGGGTTGTTTAAAGGACCAGTGTAATTAATTTAAAAATATATTTTGTCAAATATACACATACATATATTTATAAATTATTTAACATTTACTAATAAAATACTGATTTGCATGTCAGAAATATATGTGGAATTGTGCTGAGTCCATAACTGAAATAGATGACATTGTCAGCCCTTGAATATCTTGAAGATTAGTGTGAAGACTGATACTAAAAAATAATTTCATGCATCTGCTAAATACTGTAATTAAAATATATGTAAGATACTGTGTTCTCAAAAGGACGTCAACACTTCATGGAAAGAGTACAGTCTTGCAGGCTGTGATACAATTTTGAGTTCGTTCTCTAATTAGCAAGAAGCATTAAAAATTTTAAAACAAGCAAATGAAATGGTATATATATTTGCATATAAAAATCATTTTAGTCCTGGTCCCTAAAATGTCACTCGATATTTAGGATTATTTTAATCCTAAAATGAGTTTAAATGAGTGAAATTAATGGGTCTTTTTTAAAGAAAATATAGCTTTCATATGTAGAACTTTTGTACAATATGTTAGACTTAGTTTTTTTTTAGAGGATTAGAATCTGAAATATTCAGCAATTACTTTAATGTCTATATTTAATGTCTATATGGCTTTTAATATATATTGTACTGTAATTCAATAGTACTAGTAGTTTAAACACTAACAAACAGGTAGAATCCAAGAAAATATATTATCAGTATCTTCTTTTCTAGTACTCTTAGTTCATCTCTAACTGAACAGAACCCATCCTGTGTTTTCTGATTTTCTATGTGATGTGCATTTTATGCAGGGCTGTCCATCACGTTGATTCTGCAGAGCATACTTTTGACTGGCACACCAGTACTTTATAGGTCAATGAGGAGACAGGGAGAGTGTTTCATAATCTATTCTTAGATTTCAAAACTTTTGCAAAGAGAAACAAAAATACACGGATACTTTTCATTTTTTTAGCATCTTAAGACATCATTCACCCTAAATAAAGGCAAAATATACAGTAAACCTCCCACACAAAACATATGCTTTTAGTAACCAACACAAATTTTCCTAGTTAGTGTACATTGATTTTTCTCTTATTTGAATAATTGTAGTTCACACTTATCTGCCCGTTCAATCATTTATAGCCGATTTCATTGAAAATTGGAAAATGTGAAAAATAACATCTTTCGAAAATCAGTATTATATGAAATTAGAGCTTCAAAATACGTGATAAGGGGATACTTACTTTATAATACATTGGAAAAATAAGAAAAAGCCAAAATGATATTTTATTATACTCAACTTATATTCTAAAACCATTATCAGTTGGCATAAACTACCAACAAACCATTTTATTTCTTAATATCTGTTCTCATCTATAACTTACATATACCCATACTGCTAAATTTGCTAATCACTATTTATTTCATTTCATTTAACTCATTCAAGTAAGTTTAACATGTGTAATTGTCTGAAAGAATACCTGTCTTGAAGTGTGTCCTCAAAAAACCATCCTTTTGTATTGTCTCAAAATGAAGATACTTCATCCTTTCATTAAACATGAAATGACAATAATTATTTTAAGTATAACAACTGTTTTTTGAAAAAATTGTTCTAATTGCCCAACAATCTGCTTTTAACTTAACATTTATTTCTCATAACTACTTTGTGTCAATGTACCGTAAAATACATAGTAATGCATTTGTGTATCTATGTGCTTAATTATTCAGTTAGTAGGCAACTATATTCAACTACCATAGGCCAGACCACTTATTGGATTATTTATTCATGGTCTCTAGAAGTTTTTATTGCCTACAATGGCAAGATATAACATGCAGAAGATAAAGAAATAAAATGCAAAAATCCTCTAAAATATGTAAAGGATATTGTACAAGCACTGATAAGGGAGTAGTCCATTCTAAGGAAATGAAAATCAGGACTAGTAGCCATGTATCCATATATCCATATAAACAGCTGTTAGAGTCAACTTACAACATGGCCAATGGTTAATAATAATACAAAAATAATTTTAGTGCCACAATTTTTATTCCTATGAATTGTTCATCTTAGTGAAGCAGTGTTTGATTGACCACATTTTTCACATGGCATTGTAGCTGCCATAATTTAAATGAGCTATCGTTAGTACAAGGTTCACAGGAAAACAAAAAGAAGTCTATCTCAAACCCCTTTTAGGAGAGAACTAATCCCTTTCATGAGAGTTTCATGTTCATGATCTAACCACCTTCCAAAAGCCCCATCTGCTAAGACTAATGTTGGGGATTGGGATATCAACATAAGAATTTTGGAAAGACACAAACATTCAGACCAGATCACAGAAAAGTGTTTACAATCATTAGTTTATTACTCAATTATAATCATTCATACATTTTTTTATACAGATCCGGAACTCAGATCTGTACATGGCCTATCTATAATTTTTAAATGAAGGAAATTGTTTCGCAATTAATCATATTCTTTGCAAGATATGTATATTTTTATTTTTCCTCTTTCAGACATGTTATTTTGGACTTCTTGGACATTTTGGGTTGGAAGGGTAATGGTTAAGTGTGGAGGTTAGTGATTTCGATGTGATCTTTGAAAGTTACCTCTCTAAATATCAAATTCGAGAGACTTAGATGGTATATTTCATGGTAGAACAATAAGGTTACAAAGAATTTAATTCAGAGGACAATCAGTTCTCCTTTTCTATTTCTCTATAGTCTTATAACCTGGACTGTATTTTCTCACTTCACAGTATAAGAATTAAAGGCAGACATGTTTTTTTTTTTTTTTTTTTGAGACGGAGTTTCGCTCTTGTTACCCAGGCTGGAGTGCAATGGCGCGATCTCGGCTCACCGCAACCTCCGCCTCCTGAGTTCGGGCAATTCTACTGCCTCAGCCTCCTGAGTAGCCGGGATTACAGGCACGCGCCACCGTGCCCAGCTAATTTTTTTTTTTGTATTTTAGTAGAGACGGGGTTTCACCATGTTGACCAGGTTGGTCTCGATCTCTCGACCTCGTGATCCACCCGCCTCAGCCTCCCAAAGTGCTGGGATTACAGGCTTGAGCCACCGCACCCGGCCAGACATGTTTATTTTTATAGCATGAATTACATATAAATGATGGAGTACCTTAAAGGCCCAAGTTCTTAAATATCTATGCCATTAATTATCAAAGACATTTTCTCAGGATGGTTAATATTGTTTGAAGTTAGATAAATTTTATAGTTAGGAAATTTGGGTTGTGTGGATATAGATGAACAATGGTTAGGGAGCTGTCTTTATTTACATTATCTAGGGTTAAGCGGAGAATTTAACCTATCCCAGGGCCTGCAATCTGAATTACTACCCAGGCAAAGGGATGGCAAACTTTTAAAGAGAAAATGTCTCCATTTGTAATTACCTACTACTTTCAACTCTCCTAACATCTGCCAGCATACATCTTCTAATTTTATAAATGACTGCATTTTCAACAGATTTCAATGTTGGGGTGTATTGTTTTTCAACTTTTTAAAGTCTTTTGGGAGAGAAGTTCTTCCTTTGTCCTGCTCAAACTCCTACCATTTCACATCTGTAATCAATGTAGTAATATGAAAAAGTGACACGTTTGGATATTATTTATGCATTACCAAATTTCACATCAACTGTCTAATACCTTATTAATGTTGTGGTAAAAGCTATGCTAGTTAGCAGAATGGGTTACTTAAGTATTACAATCTTTAGCTTCCTAAATTAAATGATTGTTAACAGAGTGGCATTGAATATATACGGCCAAATTTGTCAATTGCCCAGTTACTAGATAAGCCTACCGAGCCATCTCTGTTGTACAAAGAGCACAATTACAAAAACCTTTGCCCCCTAATGATGTGATGGTTAATATTGAATGTCAAGTTGATTGAAGCTTGCAAAGTATTGTTCCTGAGTGCGTCTATGAGGGTGGTGCCAAAGGAGATTAACATTTGAGTCAGTGGACTGGGAGAGGCAGACCCACCCTCAATCTGGGTGGGGAAACATTTAATCAGCTGCCAACTTGGCTAGGATTTTATAAAGCAGAGAATGTGGAAAGACTAGACTGGCTGAATTTTCTATCCTTTATCTTACTCTCATGCTGGGTGCTTTT
The DNA here is from genome assembly GCF_049354715.1 of Callithrix jacchus. NCBI lineage: Eukaryota > Metazoa > Chordata > Mammalia > Primates > Cebidae > Callithrix > Callithrix jacchus. Next base: position 44,963,163 of record NC_133502.1, read on the forward strand.
TCTCCTTGAACATAAGACTCCAAGTTCTTGAGCTTTTGGACTCTTGGACTTACACCAGTCATTTTCCTGGGGCTCTCAGGCTTTTGGCCACAGACTGAAGGCTGCACTGTCAGCTTCCCTACTTTTGAGATTTTGAGGCTGAGACTGATATACTACTGGCTTCCTTGCAGATGGCCTATTGTGGGACTTTGCGTTGTAATGGTGTGAGTCAAATCTTAATAAACCCCCTTTCATATTTATATCTGTCCTATTAGTCCCGTCTGTATAGAGAACCCTGACTAAGGCAAACAATGAAAATTTCTGTTTTTTAAGTAGATATAAAACATACATGTGAACTAGAAATATTTAGAGTATTGTGTGGGTTTAAAAACAACACAATGTATGGTGAAGATTTACAGATTTAACTTTATTCACCTATATATTTTTCTGTTTCCATTGATTGTCCATCTAAATTGAACATATTTACAGTCCAATTCAGGTGTAAAGTAGACTGCAAAGACAAAACATATAGGAAATTCAGATTTGACATAGGAAAACACAAGTAAAATACAATGTGATGAAAAGGTAAACACACACACACACACACATAACAAAGGCACTCTATCTAATGATTTAAGAGTAAGGATTCATCCAATGACTTGGGTTTGAAGCTCTCCTCTAAAATTGGATAGCTAAATGACTTTGAGCAAATTAAGCAGCAATTTCCCCATTTCTATAGCCCCATAGTTCGTGGTGAGATTAAAAAATTAATATATATGTAGACTTCAGAACAACACACATCACAAAACGAGAGTAATGTGTTTGTTACTCAATACACAAATAGAGTGTCAATGATTGCCACCATTCAGATTAAATATAACTCAGGCCTTTCTAGTAATAAAAGTACAGAGAGTACAGATTTATCTTTTTGCTATTTAAAATTTAATTTCCTCATGTAAGAATTTTTGCTGAGTTTTATAAAGCATTCACATACCTACAACTTGGAATTAACATACATACACGTAAAGTATTATAAAGCCTATAAATGTGTGTTTTTGTATATATTTACTAACTATGAACTGTTTGGCATTATTTAATTTCAGAACACATATCAATTTGAAATTACCAAAGATTATTTAATGTTTCTATTTTTATCTGTTGGCACTTTCTTTGCTAATGTATAGGATTTTTGATGTTGCGATTAGGAAAATAGTATTAAAAATGTCAAGAACATTTCTTCTAAAAACACATAACTGGCTGGGTGTAGTAGCTCACATCTATAAACCCAGCACTTTGGGAGGCCAAGGAGGGCAGATCACCTGAGGTCGGGAGTTTAAGACCAGCCTGACCAACATGGAGAAACCCCTTCTCTACTAAAAATACAAAATTAGCCTGGTATGGTGGCATATGCCTGTATTCCCAGCTACTCAGGAGGCTGAGACAGGAGAATCACTTGATACTGGGAGGCAGAGGTTGCAGTGAGCTGAGATCGTGCCATTGTACTCCAGCCTGAGCAAATAGAGCAAAGCTCCATCTCAAAAAAAAATAAATAAAAACATTAGGAACTTACTAGGAACTTCCTAAGTATCTTTTGATAAATGTTGAAGTAACAATGTTTAAATCCAACTCAATACATATAATGTGAGAGGATTTCAGTTAAGATATGAAGATATATATATGTGTGTGTGCCTGTGTGTGTGTGTGTGTGTATACATATAGTTGAAGAACATAGCTCTCCTCTGGATCTAAACCAACTTACATAAACTTAGGAGATTTTAGACAGCAACTGGTTAGCATACAATTTAAGATTGAATCTCTAATAAGAGTTTACACTCCTCAAATTCTTTGTTATTCAGTAATTATGCTTTAGAAAAGTTGTAATGCAAAGTTGTATGTATGTGAATGCGTATGAATGTTATTCCTGAGATTTAAGTCATCTAATAAGGAGCCCTGTTGAGATTATAACCTCATTATTGCCACATAAATGAACTCTAGAAGTAAAATCTCTATATAAATGAATAAAGACAGTTTTTTTCAAGAAAATGTCATAGTTTGCATCAACAAAAATCAAACCATGAATTATACTCACCTAAATCTGCATGATATCCTAGAGCCAATTTTAGTTTGGACTTTTTTATGGTATTTATTATTAGTGTTCTATAATACCTTTACTAGCGAAGACTCTTAATAATGTACTTTTAAAATGTGAAGTTCAAAAAAATGATTTCTCAGTTAATTCTGATTCTAAGCTGTTCTTATTGAAAATGAATACTATAGTAACTAAAGCACACACTAAAACATCTTACTATATCAGGAGATTATATTTGAATCACATTTTGGAGTATATTTTTAAGGACAGTTTTATTTTATATTGCAGAGAATACACTGTTATAATCCCTTCTTCAATACTGCAGTTAGTATTCATTTTATTTTGCAATAACTTAAAATTCATTACTGTCAGAAATTACATATCTATGAATTAAAGTGATTTCAAATAATATGAACAGAAGTGAAATAGATCGGAGGGAACCTGGCATGTCTCTTTCCCCGTGAAGATGCCCATGCAGTTTTTCAGGATCAGAGCTGAAGAGCAGTGGTTTTACCATCCCAGAAACTCTAAGTAGTGTTAAAATTCAGGCTGAGACACGCATTATTAGCTAGTGGTTTTTTATTAAATTAGTATGGATTAGGTGGTAACTAGTTTCTGCCCACAGAGTCAAAAGCCAATAAAAAATCAATAAAAGTTTCAGCCACTCTTATTTTTTGATGAAATTCTAGAAATTGAGTGTGTAGCATAAATAAACAGTTGAGTTATATTTCTAAAGCCCAGTAGATTTTATTATAAAATAATGGCATGAAAATATGTGTTTTAAAAAGAAAATTGGCACCACACATAGTGGACTTTCCTTCAAACTGTATGTAAACACTTCTTAAGGGATTGAACAATTTCCCTTTGAATCAAAAATACACATGGGCTATGCTTTATCTCTTTGAGAATATAACCATAGAACAAATTTAAATGCACTGTTTTTTAACTCCTTATGACTATTTTGATATTTAAATTTAAGAGCCTTGGTATTCATTTCTAAAAGTAAAAGGAATAGACAGAAGAGAACTTGAAATAATTTTTTTTTTTTTTTTTTTGAGATGGAGTTTTCGCTCGTTACCCAGGCTGGAGTGCAATGGTGCGATCTCGGCTCACCGCAACCTCTGCCTCCTGGGTTCAGGCAATTCTTCTGCCTCAGCCTCCCGATTAGCTGGGATTACAGGCACCTGCCACCATGCCCAGCTAATTTTTTGTATTTCTAGTAGAGGTCAGGAGATCGAGACCATCCTGGAAATAAATGTATTTTAAATAATTATGAACAGAATATTCTGAAAAAACCACTTCATACCCCTACCTCACTAAATTGGTAAACTATAAGGGGGGAAAAAACTATATTACAATTTGAATGGGGAAAGGAAAATTAACATAGAGGAAGAACATAAGTAATAATGAGAAATCAGAAGTTGGGTACTTTTGAAAACCTTGAGGCAGAAATGATCAGAATACATTAAGGGATAAGGTATAAACTCTTAACTAAAAGTAAAAGTAGAAAGCCTCTATTCATTTAGTAAGAATAAACAGCTAAAGACCAAGGTAAGCATTTCCAGTCTTCTGTTGTGCTCTGGCATGAAATTGATATGTGTGGTCCAAAGAATAGAACCCTGGGGTTCCGTTATTTGTAGTAAATGATTGTGCTTATTTGTTTTGGTTTACTTTTATGTAGCCTGTGTGTTATATAAAACAGAGAATTATTTGTCATAGGAAGGCCCAGATCATAATTAAATGAATTGGAAGGAGAATTTTAAGGTTTAGATATGAAAAATAAAATTCCTGAGCCTACAGAATACAATGGTTATTAAAGTCAGACTTTACTTAAAGAGAAAAAAAAGTTTACAATTGCAAATACTTTACCATCAAGAGAGAAAATTGGCCAACTCGGGAAGTAGAGAATTTTAACATAACTTACAGAATAGAAGTAAAGTTGGGTTTGTCGTTAAGGGAACTCTAAAATACAGGAAAGAAAATTGTCAAGGACTTCCCTTTCTGATTCTCAGGGAAAATGTAACATTACAGCGATCAGGTGAGATATATCACACTTCTCTGATCTATGTTCTGTGTATATCTAATAATGGTTGACTCATACATTTGGAGGAATAGGTAATATGTTAGAACCATGTACCTAACTAGTGAATGAGAAAATATTTGGGCCACTGGGCTGCTTGCCTAGTCTACATAAATCTGCAAGCTTTTAGTGAAAGCTCCACATTTCATGTAGTTTCTGTTCAGAAAACGAGAAGGAAACTACATCATTAAGGATTTTCTACTTAGCCTAAGATAGCCCAGTGGTTGTCTGTGGTTTTCATATGATGTGGGAGTTCTTACATTTCCCTTTCCCTAGGAATAGGCACACTTCTGAGAGGAGAGGTGCAGAGGCAGAGATCAAGAATTTTTAGTGGGAACCTCCTGAAAGTCAGAAACTAAGATTTTTAGGTTACATGTGTAATAGGAATGGAGGTAAAAAAAATACATAAAAGACTTGTAAAATCAACCATATCACTAAGAGATTCAGTGCGATCAGAAACCAATTACAGAAGAAAAATGAGATGAAATATTTAAAATAGCAGTGAGAATCAAAAGGCCAATGAAAGAAACTGTCATGTAAAACCAAGCCACTACCCATCAACTGGAAGTTATGCAAGTGCTAAAACTTCGGAGAGAAGATTTCAGTTCTAGAGAAACGTATCAAAAGATTGCAAATGCTTTTGGCTCTGACTATCCATCACCCAACAAGAAGGAAATTAAGAGAGTTGTAAACAATATTCCTTTTATCTAGCTTAATTTAAAAAATAAAATTAATATCGCTGATGAAACAACTCAATAACATCCTCAAGGATCCATCAAGGTCCAACATTTTTTCCTCGTGTTTGGCTATTCTGAAAGTGTTGCCCTGCTGTCTAATGCCAGTAGGATGTCATTTAAATCAACAGGCTCTGTGTTGTCGTTCAAGGCTGAAAGGAAAGCAATGCACAATTCAAGCAAGTACTTACTGGGCCACTGTGTGTGTGTGTTCAGGCTTTATTTTTTTCCCCCAAAAGCTCCACCAAAAGAGAAAACATCCTTTTGTCTCATTGGATAAGAGCAAGAAAGTCTGTTAAAATAAGTATCTGGATATGGAGAATGGGATGAGCATAATTGGCTTTAATTAACCATCATTTATTCCCAGCAGCTAAACATTGCTGTCCCTTAAAAAGTGGAAATTGTATTAGCCTTGAAGAGAGAGCAATTGGCTTTTGGGTAGCTTACTAACATAGCTGACACAATAAACATTGTCTCAAAAAACGTAGACACTGGTGAGAAAAAAATTCTTCTCTTGCAATATGAGCAGATTCCTGCACACTTGTTAATGCTAAAATCCCTTCCAGCAGACAGGAAACCTCCACATAATGGAGCATTCTCTCAGCCCTTAGGTGTCACTCATGACCTCTGTTACTGTCCTGAGTGAAAAGCTGCTCATGTGTACTTCCATAGCAGTTTATATTTTGATGTCATAAAACTTACAGTTGATTTGCTGCTTCTTTCTTTTACTATCTGCCAAGGTAAATGTGGTAATTTATATCATACAGATACATTCTGTCAAAATCTGAATACCGAGAAATGACTAGAAATGGAGATACTAATAGTTTCCTGGTCCTCAGCTTCAGAAAAGTTGAGAGCGATAAGAAGTATTTAATCTACTGTAAAAGGTAAAGGAAGATGAATATTAATAGAAAATAATATTAATATTATTAAATATTAAATAAAATAATATTAATAGAAAATATGTGCAATCCAAGGAAGCGTGTTCACAAAAATACCATATTCCATATCCTGGCAGAAGTCATTAGTAAATGATTAGATAAGGAAGAAGGGTGTCTGAAAAAGGTTAAGTAATAATAGAAATCAAAGTATACAGGGTGGAAGCAAGATCTAGGCTATTTATTAGAAACCATGAATTTTAGCCTTGGATTTGATAAATATACATCTTTGGCCATTCATTTTCAAAGTATGGTCCACCATCCTCTAGAGATGGCTGAGAATTTTTCAGGTGTCTGCCAGTCTTACTGGGGGAAAAAAAAAAAAAGATACCAAGAAGTTATTTTCTTGTATCATTGTATTAACACTAATATTTTTACTCACAGAACAAAAGCAATGGATAAAACAATGTTACGTTAGCATGAATAAAAAAATATGGTACCAAATCACATTCATAATAATAATTATTATTTTGAGGCAGAGTCTCACTCTGTTGCCCAGGCTGGAGTGTAGTGGCATGATCTTGGCTCATTGCAACCTCTGCTGCCTGGGTTCAAGTGGTTCTCCTGCCTCAGCCTCCTGAGTAGCTGAGATTACAGCTGCCTGCCACCGCACCCAGCTAATTTTTGTAGTCTTTATAGAGATGGGGTTTCACCATTTTGGCCAGGCCAGTCTTGAACTCCTGACCTCGTGATCCACCCACTCTGCCTCCAAAATTGCTGGGATTACAGTCATGAGCCACTGTGCCCAGCCCACATTCATAATTATGTTACTCACCTCTGTATGTCTAAGGTAAAAAAGAAAAAAAAACCCTCTCCCATAACACTGTTCTCAATAAAGCAGGAATAAAAATCATTAACTTTGTTAAACTGCTATCCTTTTAGTATTTCATATGCCATAATCATAAGTATGTATAATGCAATTCTACCACATACAGGCCAGTACCGTAGTTTTCTCAAGAAAAAATATGTGTGCAGTTGAGTTGCAATCCAAACTTTTTCTTTTCTACGAAACACTAGTTTTACTAGAAAAAGCATTTGACAGCTATGATTATTTGGGTATGGAAATTGATAGTTTTTTGAAAAGGAATAAAGTGAACCCTTTACATCAAGAGAGAAAATAAATAACAGCATTTGTTGTCAATGATGAGCATTTTTATTTCAAATCTTTGTAGTTAATCTGTATGTTCACAAAATATTACTTCCCTGTCTTTTTCTATTAGAATGCTGGAAAGCTTATTTATACTCACCATTGTGATTTATCAATATGTAAAGATTTCCCTGATGAGGTTGATGGTGATATTAACAGCTGTGATTCTTAAAATATATATTTTATAATGTGTCAAGCTCTTGTATAATCTGTATAATTCAGTGAACTAATGTTTTCCCTAAAACTAATATTTTTAACCACAAAATGATGGGTAAGGAAAAGTTCTATTCAAAATGCATGTAGACCCACAGATTCTAATATAGCACATTAAAAAAATATTTTTAATAGGGTTTCAGATACTAAATTATAACCAAACTTTAAAAAAATTGACCATATGTTGAATTTTGGCATGGTATCATAGATAAATATTCACAATCATCCAAAAAAGGATAGTGGGATAGCCACAGAGGTGGGGCACTCCAATCCATCTTCAGGAAAACACAAACAAAGAAACAGAAACCCTGTAGTGAGGAATGTACTTAGCTAAGGAGCATTCAGATGCAGTCCCACTGAGACCCCTGCAGCGATCAGGCTTGGGCCTGCTCCCTGTCAGATGCTCCCAGCTGAGTACTATCAAGCATGGGCAATGGTGCTGGGCCACTTCTGTTTTAGGTGGGACTCCTCAAATTGTGTCTGTTTCTGATGCCCCTCATCAGTTTAGCCAGAATTGTCTAAAAGTTACAGAGATGTCTCGGGCTTTTCCTTCCAGATACTTTGTCCTTCCTTTTTCCGTATTCTGTGTCTGACCAGAAAGAGTCTGAAAGCTCTCTCTGACTAATCTCACTCCCTTTCTAGTACATCTTTCAAAGAGTTCTCCTCCAATATATAACATGTGCTTTTAATTCTATCTTTGTATCTGCTGCTTTTCTAGTATACTGTTCATATGCACTGCCAATTCCAACTAAATGTGCATGGAAGGTGAATTTTCTTCACGTATGCCCACCAAAACTATATATCACAATAGAATGAATTTAAGCAGATAAGAAAATTCAGCTGTCTTGTATTAATCCAGGTATTAAATGATTTGCAAAAACATAAGATAACGCCACTCTTTTTACTATTTTTTTGGAAATATAATTTTTATAAACATATGCTAACTATAATACATATTGCTGTTTTAAATTAATATATGTTTTGAAATGTTTAAATACGTTGTGTATTAGTTTTCCATTTACCATGAAAGAAAATATATTCACAGATTTCAAGAATTACGGTGTGAACATTTTTAGGGAAGGAGGATTATGCTGCATGGTATACAGTGTAAGGATAAAGAGATTTAAGGTGGTTGTGATCTAACTTGGAAGACCGTCTTCCTGACTGAGAAAGAAGAGTACAGAATGTTAGAAATACAGTTTGTTTTCACAGTTAATCACTTTTTGTGTGGACAGTTGCAAATGTTCAAGCAAAGTAATAACATTATAATTTTGGAACTGGAAGACAAGCTTTTAAATCTGTCCATTATATTGTTTTAATTAATTGCCATATCATTTATCTTCTGAAAAAATCATCCGATGCTAATGTACTGCATTTCTTTGTTGAGTATTCTTATATTTTCCTTTAGAAGTAAATAAATTCTCCTTCTTTCAAATGCCATGGAGATTAAACAATCTGTTTCTTTAGTTTAGACAGTATCTTTCTTGTCACAATGTTTAAATAGATTTTTTTCTCATTTTTGATTTCTGTGGGAAAAAGTTGCCCTGAGGATTGTGTGAGACAGGAGTGACACAGGAAGATAAGAGTGATGATGAGAAAACATCATCATTTGCTAATGGCTAGTTATCAGTCTCCAAAATACCTTGAACTGAGGTTAGGTTGTTGCTTAACTTTATTTCTCCAAGTATGCTTTTAACCATGAATCATCTTCAGTTTGACCTGAAAGTCACTAAAAATATTACGGTATATACCCGCATGTTTTGTTGGAAATAACACTGTAATATGAAGGAGTTCTACTTTAGGTTACAAAACTGTAATATCTCTGTAGCCTTTGTTGAGTTTGACAGATTTTTTAAGTCTTAGCTTCCCCATGGCAATAACAATTGCTTCTCTCTGTTCCTTCAGAATTATTTGAATAAAGAATGTCATCATTTCTGAGGAAGTTGTTTTTACCATTTAATTTTACCATTAAAATGTTGCGATTTCTCAGGAAGTTTCTATGTATTCATTTTTTCTGTCCTCTCTGTGAATATTATTGCATTGATATCTCAGAGATGTATGTTGTTTACTACCAAAGGTAATGGATATTGCTTCATTAGGGACTGAGTCAGAATCATAAGTAAATCATTTCTATAAATCAGATTTGAATAATATTTTAGAGGCTCTTGATTTCTTAAAAATATGTAGTAAGTTTTAAAAATTCCTCTTTATATGATTATATTCAGGTGTTTTCTAAAAGCTAAATCAAAATTTTATAGTCAACTATGTTAAGAAGATTCTAAATGTTATTTATGTAGCACATTTTGTAATAAATTCAATTTAAATGCAATTCATGTAGAGATTTTTGCTAAATATTTTAATTATGAAAATAACTTCAGTTTATTGTTATAGAATTATACATATTCAGGTTATCAGAATGTAAATTCTTTAATGGTGATAAACTCACTTTATGCAGTATTTTAAATATGCATTAAATATATACATAAATCACCTCCAGAATAGTTTATTTTAGAAGAAGTTTTAGTGAAAATAAAGATATACATAAAGCTAAGTTTCTTAAGAATACAGATTCTCCTCTCTCCTATATAATCATTGGAAATGAAATTTCTAACAGTCTCGGTAACTGGACTTCTTACATTTGAACTTTATTGTGTCCTATATATTGTCTCCAAATGTATATTTAGAAAATATTTATAATTTTACTCATGATTATCACCTGCTCTGATGCATTCATATTTTCATATAAGGCTCATAGTTTGCTTGTGATTAAACCATGCTTCTAAAATTTCTACAATATTTTAAGAAGCAATTTTGCCAAATATTTTCTAATTGATAATATTGCAGGCTTCTGAATTTGTATGTTTATTTTGGAGATCACAAGAAAGCGAATCAACTTTTAATTTTTAGGTAGAATGTAACAGGACATATTCAGATAAATGTATGCATACTTTCCTATATTTAATCATAAAATTCAAAAAATATATTTCAATTTCAGTAGTCCACCAAAGGATCATTATATATACTACCCATATAACCTACCATTCTTTCCATATTATTACCCAAGGGATGGCCAAGAGACGATGATCTCTTTGTAGGAAGGGCCAAATCTGTTAACCAAATAGACTTAGGAAGCTATATGTATAGTCCAAGAGGAGGTGAAAAAAACAGATTGAGATATGTTTTTGAGTTGATTTTTCTTTTACTGTAATAAAATATACATAACAAAAATTACTGTTTTCCACCATTATTTTGTATAAAATTAATTGACATTATATACATTCACACTACTGTGTGACTATTTGAACTAAACATGTCTAGAACTTTTTATTTTCTCAGAATGAAACCCTGTACCCACTAAACAATAACTCTCCATAATTCCTCCCTTCTCAGCACCTGGCCATCATTGTTCTACCTTCTATTTCTTTTAATTTGGTTGATTTATTTTAAATGTCATTTTAATAGGCCAAATCACCTGAAGCCTGAGTATGGCAGGAAGCATGAAATATCCGTCAGACACTTGGAATAATGATTCAATGCTTCTTAGCATTTTCAGCAAAAATGCCTCATTGTAAGAGTACAGCTGATCTGGAAAGATGAATACATATCATAGATTAGATTCAGGGGCCATAATGATCTGGCATTAATAGGCTGATTGGACTGCACTAATAACAGCTGTAGTAGACAGAATTCTAAGATAACACTCAAGATTTTCCACACTCTTTCCTTATGTACAATTCCCTTCATGGTTATGTTATGTGGTAAAGTTAACTTAAATCGGATATTATCCAGGTTAGCCTCACTTAGCCACCTTACCCCTTTTAAAGAGGTTTTCTCTAGCTGGTGGCAGAAGGGGAAATCAGAGCTTTGCAGCTTAAGGATTCTACCTACTGTTGCTGGCTTGAAGAAAGGAATATCCATGAATCAAGGAATGTGGGTGGCTTCCGGTAGCCAAAAGTGGCCTTAATCTGACAGCAGGGAAACAGAAACTACAATTCTATAACCACAAAGAAGGCTTGTATCAAGAATAAGATGACTAGAAGTAGATTTTCTCCCAGGCTGTCTACACAAAATCCCAGCCTGTCAAATACCTCGATTTTGTCCTTGGAATGCCCTGAGAGAGAACCCGGCCATGTCAGGCCAGACTTATGACCTATAGAACTTTGAGCCAATAAATTGAGTAATGAGTATAGTTTGTGTGTGGGGGGTGGGGAGGTAATATGTTACACAGCAATAGGAAACAAACAAAATAGCATAGACTGATAAAAGTGTCAAAAGTGATGAGACAGACAGTGCAATTATGGCTCCAGATGTCAACAGTGTTAATCCTGGGAGTGAAGATATGATAGGCAGCTTAATTCCAGTGAGTGCCTTCAGTGGATGGGCCTTTACTGTGGGCAGCTATGTGAGTGATGCAGACTGAGCATTCAGTAACCTGAAAGCTCTGAACAGTTTGTGGTCCCAAGCAGGGTATATTTAATAAGTCAGTCTGTGGTCTTTCCAGTGGCAAACAAGCCAGCTAGGCTATTGGCAATAGTTCAAGAATGAGTAAAAATATAACAGTTTATCAACAGCAATCTTGCCCAGAGATATAAAAATAACCTTTGGTTTTAACTAGTAACCAGAATAACCATTTACAGTTTTATTTTTACATAGTTGGCACTAAGGTTGAATAATAGTTGAATCATGACAGCCACCATCAGGTTTTAATTTAGCCAAACTAGCAGTGAAACATAGCCAGATTTTGTGGGTAAGTTGTGTCAGTTAGGGTTGACCTAGAACCAATGGCTTTGCTTCAGACAGTGGAATTGAAGGAATATAAAGTATTTTCTGAAGGGATAGCTGTACTCTATCATGCAAAATTGAGATAGTATTAGGACCAGGCCATATGTAAATTAAAATTTTTATTTGACAAAGTTGACATTTATTAAAATTTATTTTTATTGATACATAATTGTGCATATTGATGGGGTACATGTGATTTTTTGATACATGCATACAATGTGTAAGGATTAATGAAGATATTTAGGATATCATCACCTCAAACATTTATCACTTCTTTGTGTTGGGAACATTTCAAATCTTCTCTTCTTGCTATGTTGAAATCACAATATTCATATTGATTCTACTGTGTTATCAAACACTAGAACTTTCTTCTAGCTAGCTGTATGTGTGCACCCATTAACCAACCTCTCTTCATCTTCCCCTTCCCAACTTTCCCAGCCTCTGGTAGTTATGTCATTCTTCCGACTACCTCTGTGAGATCGTATTTTTTTTTTTTTAGCTCCTAGGTATGAATGAGAGCATGCAATCATTATCTTTCTGTGCCTGGCTTATTTCACTTAACATGATGTCCTCCACTTCTATTCATGTTGCTGCGAATGACAAGATTTCATTTTTATGGCTAAATAATATTCCATTGTGTATATATACCAGATTTTCTTTATCCATTGATGGATACTTCGATTGATTTTATACCTTAGCTATTGTAAATTGTGCTGTGATAACCATGGGAGAGCAGATAATGTCTTCACTATGCTAATTTATTTTTTCTTTTGGATATATGCCCAACATGGGATTGCTGGATGACAAGTGAAATTTGTTGGGCTTTTCCCACCTTGCTAACCTTTAGTCAGAGTTGACCCATCTCAAAATAGGAATATCAGCCAGAAAGTCACAAGGTCTTTATAGGTCAAATGATCAGTTTTAATGAGATAATGGTAGCAGGCCAATAACTGCTTTACATAGGGGTTTGTCTGGTGGCTGTGTCAGGAAACCAGCGTGTCCAAAAACTCAAAGGATGCCTCTGGAGTAGGTTGTTCACTTTTTCTGGAGACTCCAAACAGCAATTGGTATAGATAAAAAAGGGCTCAACCCCTCAGGCTGTGGGGGTCCAAAGTTACAGTGAGCCATAGTTTGCAGTTAGGCTTACACCACAGCCTGGGCACACACAAAAAAAGCCAATTTACTTTTCAAAGAACACATACTTCTAAATGTATTTATTTGCTACAATTTCAAATGTCACACAAACTTTATTTTTACACTTTTTAAGATACTGCTTTATGTATTTTATTTTATGTAATGTCAACTTTTATTTTAGATTCAGGGGGTACATATGCAGGCTTATTACATGAGAATATAGCCTGATTCTGAGCTTTGGAACATGACTGACTTATGCTGGTAATGAGCACAATACCCAATAGTCTTTTAACCCTTACCCCTCTCCACCCTCTGGTAGGCTTGGTATCTATTGTTGTCATCTTTATGCCTATGTATGCTCAATGTTTAGCTCCCACTTTCAAGTGAGAATATGTGATACTTGTTTTTTGTTCCACCATTAATTCACTTAGGATTCTGGCTTGCAGCTACATCCTTGTTGCCGCAAAAGACAAGATTTTGTTATTTCATATGGCTGTGTAGTATTCCACGGTATTTATGTACCATATTTTCTTTATCCAATTCACCATTGATGGGTACCTAGGTTGATTCCATGTCCTTGCTATTGTAAATGCTTCAATGAACATATGAGTATATGTTTTTTTGGTAGAATAATTTATATTATTTTGGATATAATCCCAGTCATGGGATTGCTGGGTCTAATGGTGGTTCTCTTTTAAATTCTTTGAAAAATCTTCAAATTGCTTTCCACCATGTTTTAACTAATTTACATTCCCACCAAGAGTGTTTTAATGATTCCAGAAAAAGGCTGATATCAAGGTATATGATATAAAGGACTAATTAAAATGCCCAAATTAAGTGCATACCATTTCTAATACACAATTCTATATGATGCTAAACCTTTTGTTTTTAGCAGTGGAAGGTCAATGTCACAACAGAAGAATTACGACATATTTCCCCTCGAAAATTTTCATGAACAGGGCTCTGAATTTTGTCAGAGTTTATCAAGCACTGCTTTTGATGGAGATATGATTATACTGCAGTCAGAGCTATGAGTGAGGCGTCTCACCTGTCAACCAACTGGACCTCCACTACATGGTAAAAGCTTTGGAGCTCAGAGAGTACAGATATATATCGAAGGCCTTATAAAATGAATGTGAATTAGTCTTGGTTCTCAAGTGCCAGTGAAATTTTTTAAAAAAGTGCTGGAAATGTCCAGGACAGCATGTTATATGCCATGAATCTCTGCACCGGATAAAGTTGTTGTCACGTTGTCTGGAACAGCTGAAATTACATGAGCCAAAACTGAATTTAGTTGATGATATTTGAGTGTAAGTCTCTGGCTCTTGTCAGCTTTTTCACTGGCCATATGGGGGCTGTTGAATGGAGTAGTGTATCTCTTACTACTACTGCTGCCTTTCATTTCTTAATTGGGATTTCAATTTTCCTTTAACCTTCTTAGATTCTATATTGTTTCTGTTGGACCACATGGGAGAGGAGAGTAATCACTTCTCTGTTTATTGCATAATATTATCACCCAAAGAGAAAATATTCTCAAGAGGAAAGAACCAATGGAGACTGAATTTGTGACAACCCAGATGTTGGAATTAGCAGATTAGTAGCTATTATCAGCATATTCAAGGAAAAAAATACCAATCATCAATGGAAATATAAGAAACACCAACTGAAAGAGAGAAACTCAAAAAGAATAGAAATTTCACAACTAAAAACTTCAATTTCTGATTTTGCACGTTAGATTCTTACACCATACAAGTGGAGAGTGTGCGTGTGTTTGTGTGTGTATATGTGTGTGTCCCTTCAGAAATATGAAGTTTATCACTTCTTAGCAGGTATGACTGTGGAGCAAGCAGGAAGACAGGTGAGGCTTACCTGTGAGAAATTATCTGGAAGGCTTTGTATCCCTTGGCTTCTTGCTTTCAGAACAGCGCTTCCTTCTGTGCTGTGCATCTGATGGTTTCTCTAAGTGCTCTGGCCTAAGGGCTCATTTTGCCTTCAGTTCTATTGATTTCTGCTTTTAACCACTTCTGCACATAGCTCCTCATTAGTCGCAGCTCTGTTGCCTCTCGGGGGCAGTGGCGGAATGGCTGTCCCTTTGTCAAGACAACTTCTCTTTATAGTCCTATCCTAAGAATAGTGAGTGATATCAAAGTACTATTCTGGTGGTTCATCTCAATCCTAACTCATATTGCTTAACCTCCAAACATTCCCTCGCAGGCAGGACAGTAGGGAGCCCTGACTTGCGTTGAGTTCTGGGGGATGAGAAAGGAGTTGGTTTGGTGTCCACTCACCAGGTAAATTTTGTGAGGAAAGCCATATTGTAGCAGACATTTACTCAGATTTGAGACCTAGAGCTGCGGATATCTACAGTAATTTTTACTGACTCTGGATTTATTTCAGAACTCACGGGGTTTGCTGATGAATTGGATGTGAAATTAAGAATACGTGCAGAGTGAAAAATGACTCTAGATTTTTTTTTTTATCTGTTCTGTATGGATGGAGTTGATTTTTAATAGCTGGAAAATATAAGATGATTTTACTCACAATAAGTTGACTTAGGATTGGACTTTTTTTTTTCATAGTCTTTACTTTGTTTTAAAATTTCCTCTGGCTTTCTTAAGGTATAATCGACAAATAAAAATTGTGTATAGCAATGATATATAATATGATGTTTTGTTATATGCCAAAACTGAGGTTTTAATGTCAGTTTGATAAACTGAGAAAGGCTTCAGAAAATTGAGAAAGAAGTATGATTTATAAAGATTAGCCATGGAATTCCATCAGCAAAGAAGGAAGGGGGAATCTGAAAATGTTGAGGAATGATGACAAAATAGAAACAGTGATTTGTAGTTGTGATGGAACTGAAGAACTATAGGTTGTGACATGCCAGAAGGAATTATCTAGAATTCAAGAATAGAATACAAAAGGTGTTACTAGGTGGAATGATTAAAAATGTGACTTCCGAGTTGTTTCTCTTATGAAAATGACTAAGTTATTTGTATCCAAATATGTTCATTTTTTAAAAATTGCTGCACAACACATTATACAAAATTAATAGCTTTAACCACATGTATTAACTGTGTTGCTTTAGTCAGGAGTCCAGGCATGACCTACCTGTGTCCTCTAATCAGAATCTCAGCAGACTGCACTAGGCACAGGCGGGAAATTGGTCTCACCTGGAATTTTCAACACAGGAATATTCCAGTTCCAAGTTTATTCAGGTTATTGGCAGAATTCAACTCCTCATGGTTTAATAGTAAGTCTTGGCTTCTTATGGCTGAACCTACAGTTCTCTGTCACATGGCCCACTCCTTAGGCAGCTCACAACATTGCTGTTGGCTTCTTTAAAGCCAGCCAGATGATCTTTTATTGAAATCTGCTAAAATGGAGTTCTGTAGAATAAAATACGTTTATACAAGTGACATGCCATCAACTTAGCCATATATTATCCCTTAGAAGCAAGTCTCAGTTTCCACTCACCCTCAAAAAGAAAGATGATGCATTGTGGATCATCTTAAGGATTGCTTGATATACAGTGTGTTTGGATTTATTTATTTGTAATTAATTAATGATAGATAAATTAATGAGATGATATCTTCAGACATGAAAGTCAATGATGTTTCCTTTGGATTCAATGAATAGTATATTTTCTTTTTGTTGTTTTTGAAATTTTATATTCCACTTTCACTAACCCTGTTTTGTAATTTTGAACTAATTTCTTATCTACAAATAAGATTCTCAATCTGTTAAATGAATATGATAAATCTAAAATTAACTGCTATTTTATTGAGAATTGTTGATGCAATAGCTACAAGCCAATTTGAAATTTTTATCCAGGAGATTTTCAGTAGATAAGCAATGTGAATGTGTAAAAATTTAAGAGTAAAAAATGGGCCTAAACTTTTGTTAGTCATTCCACTTACGGAAACAATCTGCAAAAAAATTCCACTTAATTTGACTTATCACAGATGTTCCTTCTAGTTTTCTGAAAAATTTCAGCAACATGACCCTATATACAATGAATATATATTTAAAATTAATTTCTGGTATTTTGAGTTCTTTCTCAATAACAAACTTTAAAAATACTTGAAAATCTCAAGTATAATTCACGTTGAAATATTTCTAAGTTTTTATATCATGTTACTAGATGTTTCGAAAAAAAATTTTTTCTCATGGAAGAGGTTTTTAAAGATTTTCATATAAGTAAACAGTTGTTTTACAAGAGTATTAAAATATACAAGGACATATTTTGCTTCTGACAGCTATCTGACACATTTAGTTAATTAAACACTTAGCATTTAGGCTGTATATTCAAATGATATAGGCAAACAAATAACATTCAAGCTATACTGATGACTGCTGTATCGTAATGAGTAACATTATTTTTCATAATAACTTTAATGAAGATTTAGTTTTCTTACCAACTACCAGTCATTATTCTACATGTATTACATATAATTCAATTAATATTTACAACAACGTTTTGCATTAAGGTCTGTTATTCCCATTTTTATAGACACAGGAACTGAGATTCTGGAAAGTTAAGAAGCATGCAACAACTCATACAGTCAAATAACTATCTCAGTCAAAATTTGAATATGGGTAGTCTGAGTCAAAGAGCTGTGTTCCTAACAATATGCAACACAGCAGCACCAGATATTTTCAACAACTACTAGTTAGTATCATTTAGCATCATGAGTTAGTACTGAGTGTTGCCAAAAGCTAGTATTAGACCACCAATTAGTGGTGGCCACATTTTTACTTAATATTATTCCATTAAACATAGATGCACGTGCACGCACACACATACACATTTTTATTGTATTAATACTATGTATATGAAATCAAGAAAGGTCAAGATTCAAACTGTCTTTTATTAAGTGTTTCTGTACATAATTTATTATTTTGCATGAAAAAGATACCCAAATCTTTTACAGCAGTCAAGACCTGAATAACCCTAATCTTAATTGTGGAAGCTGTTCTTCTGAAGAAGTGATTTCAGTATGTGCTCTAAGATTCTTATCTAAAATTAACTGCCTAAGCATAAACAAATATTTACAAAAGACCATATAAGGTGTAAAAATTTTGGTAAATTTTTATTACCTTTCAAAATTATTAAAATATATTACCTTAAAGTTAAGTAGCTATTAATAAGAATGCATCTGGAAATTTACTGAGAAATGCATCTACAAAAAACTATAGAATATTTGGAGGATCTATAAAGCTAAAATGACATTGCTTTATTTTTTAAAATGAAAAGCACTTGAACACATTGGCACATCCAAAAAATTAAGAAAGGAATGAAAAGAACGTACATCTGTGCATATAAATGTATGTGAACAGTAAATAACATATATGCAGACATTCAAATATATGTTCTAAACCAACATTTCCATATCTTCTATGTACTAGAAATTTTTTTCTCCAAGAATTCAGAATTTAAGACAACGCCAAATTTCTCACAAACTCAAAAATGTCATACTTTCCTCATATGTATTCAACAACTGTCCAGAGTTCAGTAGGTTCATATGACCCAAGAAAGAAGTGAGGCTAATAAAACGGGAAACTCATTGCATTTTAAGAGGCGATGACCTTGGAAGTCGAAGTGCGGTGTTTCAAACTGACAGGGTAGTGTAAATATATGCTAATAGATCTGGATATAGACCTGTCACAGATAAAAACGTGGACTAGAGAGAGTACCTAGCAGTAGTCTTAAAGATATTGTGTGATGTGAAAAGAAATTCCTGTTCAATTAAAGTGAGGGATGCCTACTTTTGCCCTTCAATCTTTAAAAGAAAGGAAATTATTTGATTTTTTAATAAATTCTTCCATAGTTTAATTAACTTCCTTATACTATTATTTGATGCCAATTATATGAGTCTAAGAGGATTTTATGTTATGTGTATTTCAGGTAGATCTATTAATATTTTCTGAATGTATTTTCTGAAGTGAAAACAAATTTATTTATTTAAAAATTTTATTTATTTATTTATTTTTGAGATGGGGTTTCACTCTTGTTACCCAGGCTGGAGTGCAATGGCACGATCTCGGCTCACCGCAACCTCCGCCTCCTGGGTTCAGGCAATTCTCCTGCCTCAGCCTCCTGAGTAGCTGGGACTTACAGGCACGTGCCACCATGCCCAGCTAATTTTTTGTATTTTTAGTAGACACGGGGTTTCACCATGTTGACCAGGATGGTCTCGATCTCTTGACCTCATGATCTACCTGCCTCGGCCTCCAAAAGTGCTGGGATTACAGGCTTGAGCCACTGCGCCCAGCCAAAACAAATTTATTCTTAAAATTGAATATGAAATGTTTAAAAATTCTCTATCTATAGCCAATAGTAAACATACAGAAAAAAAATAAGATGTTCTCCCCACCCACCTTTTTTTTTTTCTGAGATGAAGTTTCACTCTTGTTGCCCAAGCTAGAGTGCAATGGCAGGGCCTGGGCTCCCTGCAACCTCTGCTTCCCAGGTTCAAGTGATTCTCCCGCCTCAGCCTCCCAAGTAGCTGGGATTACAGGCACATGCTCCCAAGCCCTGCTAATTTTTGTATTTTCAGTAGAGACAGGGTTTCACCATGTTAGCCAGGCTGATCTTGAACTCCTGACCTCAGGTGATCCACCTGCCTTGCCCTCCCAAAGTGCTGGGATTTCAGGCATGAACAACAGCGCCTGGCCTTTGCCCATTTTAAAATAGTTGTTTTTTGCTATTTAGTTTTTTTGGGTATTTTTATATTTTGCACATAAACTTTTTTTCATATATACAGTTTGCAGATTTTCCTCTCATCTGTAGATTGTCTTCTCATCATGTGTATTGTTTCTTTTGTTCTGCAGAAGCGTAGCAGTTTGATGTAACCTCATTTTTTTTTTGTCTTTATTGCTAGTGGATGCTTTTGAGTTCTTATCCAAATAATCCTACCCAGACTAATATCATGAAGTGTTTTTTCTGTTTTCTGCAGTTGTTTCACAGTTTCAGCCCTTACACTTAAGTCTTTAATCAGTTTTGAGTTGATTTTTTATTTGATGAGAGATAAGGAACTAATTTCACTCTTCTAAATGTGAATATCCAGTATTGTCTACACAATTTATTGAAGTTTGTTCTCTCCTTAATGTATGTTCCTGGTGCCTTTGTTGAAAATTAGTTAGCTATAAATGCATAGATTTATATCCAGGCTCTCTATTCTATTCCATTGTTTTTGTGGCAGTTTTTATTTTATTGCCACACTACCTGATTACAGTGTCTTTGTAGTATATTTTTAAGTCAGATAGTGAGACACTTCCAACTGTGTTCTTTTTGGCCCAAGATTGAATTGGCTATCTGGGGTCTTTGCTTATTACATATGGATTTTAGAACTCTTTTTTTCTATTTATATGAAGAACATTATTGATATTTTAATAGGAATTGCATTGAATCTGATCACTTTGTTTAGTATGGACAGACATTTCTCAGAAGAAGATATGTAAATGGCCAACAGATATATGAAAATCTGTTCAACTGATTAATCATCTGGGAAATGAAAATTAAAAATGCAGTGGGATATCACCTCACCCCAGTCAGAGTGGATATCATCAAAAAGACAACAAATAACATCTGTTGGTGAGAATGTGGAGAAAAGGGAACTGTTTTACACTTTTCATGGGAATGTAAATTTGCACATTCATTATGCAAAACATTATGGCAGGTACCTCAATAAATTAAAAGTAAAGTACCATGTGATCCTGTAATCCCACAAGATCATGTAGTAGTTCTACTATGTATGGTGACTTGGGTGAAACTTTTGGACAAATCAATTGAACTTTGTTTATATGTAAACATTTACTACTTTTAAACATTAAATGATTAAATATGTGCTTCATTCTGGGGGTATACATTACTATTACTTCTGAAGCTTTTGTTGTGTTTATTCTTTTCATACATTTCTAATAGTTAAGCTTATATTTCCTTCATCCATGAATAATGTCATATTGACATATGGCAATAGACCAAAACATAATCTAATTACACAATTTAGAAACCTAAAAATTGTTATTTTTATGACAATGTTATTTATACTTAGCATAGTTTATGTCTCATATGTATCCTAAGAAAACAAAATCAGTATGTCAAAGAGATATCTTCACTTTCCTGTTTATTGTTGGTCTATTCACAGTAGTCAAGATATGGAACCAACATAAGTGTTCATCAATGAATGAATGAATAAGGAAAATGTGGCACACATATATATAACTGAGTACTATTCACTCAGAAAAAGGAGGAAATCCTGACATTTGCGACAACATGCATGAATCTAGGGGCCATTATGTTATGTGAAATAATCCACACCTGAAAAGACAAATACTGCATAATCACACTCATATGTGGTATCTAAAAGATTTTGATGAAATGGAAGTAGACAGTATAACAATGGTGGTTATCAGACGCTGGAGTGGTTTGCAGGGAGGAGGACATGTAATATTTTGGTTAAAGAATACTTAATTAGACAAGAGGAATAAATTTATATGTCTTAAGAAACTATACCATCACTTTTTTTTTTTTTTTCCTGAGGCAGAAACTCGTTCTGCTGCCCAGGCTGGAGTTCAATAAGAAGATCACAGCTTACTACCTGGGCTCACGCTATCTTCTTGCCTCAGCTTCTCAAGCAGCAGAGACCACAGGTACACGCCACCACATCAAGCTACTTTCAAAAGTTTTTGTAGAAAAAGAGTCTCACAGGGTTTCCCAGACTAGCCTCAAACTCTTGGCTCAAGTGAGCCTCTTGCTCAGCTCCACAAAGTGCTGGGATTACAGACGTGAACCACCACATCCAGCTCACATATGTTTTAATATTGTTATCAATTGTATGCTCTCTGAGGACATAGACCTAAGTTTGTATAATGCTTTGAACAAGAAAATAATGAGTCATTGCTTGGAGATTCACATTGACGGGATTTTTAACTGAACAAATTAACACAAATTTCAACATAAAAACTAACTTAAAAAATGTCAGGGGCTAGCCATGGTGGGTCATGCTTGTTATTCCAGCACTTTGGGAGGCTGAGGTTAGAAGGTCACCTGAGGCCAGGTTTTAAGACCAGCCTTTGAGACCAGAGATAGCAAGACCCTGTCTCTACCAAAAAAAAAAAAAAAAAAAAAGAAAAGAAGAAAAAAGAATTAGCTGGGTGGGGTGGTACACACCTGTAGTCTCCAGCTACTTGGGATGCTGAGGTGGAAGAATTGTTTGAACCTGAGTCATAGAGATTACAGTGAGATGTGATCTTGCCTCTACACTCCAGCCTGGGTGACAAAGCAAGACCCTGTCTTAAAAATAAAAAAAAATCCAGGACATAATTTCTGCCTGATTTTATTTTCTGGACCACCAAGTGGACAAATCTCCACAGGACATCATAAAAATATGTTTCCTTAGAGTAAAAAAGATGTTCGGTAATTCTTACAACTTAAATGAAAGCAAATATAACCTAATTTAAAGTTCTGTCATATTAGCAATTCAGTTTCAATTGTATTTTCTTAACAGAAGATTTCGTGATTTTTCTAATCACAATAACATAAATGCTGAATTATATACTCAATGTATTTGAACAAGGGCATCATGTATCATTCATCCCTGTTTAAACTTATATTGATCCTAATGTCTTATGATACATTAACGTCATATTTATTGGTTCAATTAACATCCCAGTACAGTATTTATTTTTTTAAAAAACATATATTCTACTTCACTGTGGAAATAAACTCTAAACGGCCCCCTCTGGGCCTTCAGGAATCAAAGATTAGGAAAGATATAAATAAGCTCTAGGTTATGTCAAGATAAAACAAAACAGTTGTTAATTTATTCAACAAATATTTATTCAGATCTGCACTTACAATTTAAAGAACTGTACCCCTAAATCACAAAAGAAAATAACGTAAAATCTGTCTTTATGGCAACAAATTATTCAAGGTAAGGGATGATATTTCTTAATGATTTATATAAAAATACATAACAGTTTAATGTGTATTATGGATCTATGGGTGTGTGTTTATGTATGGGGCTGTATGTGTGAATTGGTGTGGGTATATGTGGAGGTGTGGAGCAGGGTGTGTCAGTGTATATGCACATGTGTGTGTGTGGCTGGATGTCAAGATGTGGACGTGTGTGGATGTTTAGGGGTTGTGGAAATAAGTGACAGTGTGCATGTGTGCATGTATGTGTACACTTGTATACATAAATGTGTGTGCACTTGTATACATAAATGCATGTGTAGAGTTGGTTTGTGTCAGTAGTTCTCAACCAGAAGAAATTGTGCCTCCCAGGAAATGTTTGGCAATATCTGCATTCATTTTTGGTTGCCACAATAGGAAATGAGACGTGCTGCTGATTTCTGGTGGGTAGAGACTAAGGAGTTAGTCACTAGATACTGCTTAAAATCCTGCAATGCACACTGCCTGCAACCCCACACAACAAATTACCCTGCGCAGGGCAGAATACCAGTAGTGCTGAGCCTGAGAAACACTGGTGAGTGTGTGTGGCTGGGGAGGGTTACGAGAGCGTTGTAAAACTTGGAAAGTGTTAGTAATCAATAACCTTTTCTGTGATTTGATGCTTCATGTCATAAACAAAACTTGAGGCTATCTTACGTTCTTTTGCATCATTGTTATCTAACACCCCTGGGAAGATTTTTGCTATTCTTGCCTGACAAGCCATCTATAAAGAAACATTTAACACCTCTTTAATGTGAGTAGGAGACTTATAAATGTTTTTCAAAACCATAAAAAAATCTATTATCACAAACATTCTTTTCAGAGACCCTCAAAAAAGAAACTCTTTTAAAAGCTACTGAGAGAAACTCATTGAATTTTGTTATCCAAATATTAAGTCATGCCTGAATTCTGGCATGTCTACAATTGAGTCTCTATGGAGATAGTTGATTCATTATTCTGGCTTTATTACCACACAGATAATTTATTAAGTTGGAATCTGTGTATATTGTTGGATGTAACATATTAAATATATTGAAATGTAAAATTATCTTTACTTTTCCTTTTTTTGTTTATTGTCTATGAAAAAAAATTCTAGTATTAAAAACACTATTCACTCATTATGTTTTTTTATTTCTAGGAAAGTTCTCTTTGTCAGCCATATCATAAGCTATATACTAATTAGGTAGATTATTATTGGGTAGATTATTTAATTCCACAGCTTTATTATTTCTATTTTCTTAGTTTCTGGATTTTTCAGGATCATCTTGATAGAAAAGGCTGAAAATGATTCCAATTTATTACTGCATTAGTTTTGGGCACTTTTTTATTGAAATGACACTAAATCCATTGGGAAGTAGAAACCGTGGATTTGATGAAGATGCAGCCCACACATCTCTGATCAAACCTTTGACTTTATTAATATAACTGTTGAAAGAAACTGTGAATTAAGAAAAAAGAGTTATCATTTTTAACTGCCAGATGTCCTCCTAGAACTCTGTCAAAATATGTTCCATTCATTATGTTTAACAAACATACTTTCTCTGGCATAACTTTGTAAAATGCCAACTTTATAGAGATTGTGTATCTGTTAAAGGCATGTCTGTTTGTTTACACAAGGACATGCATGCTGCAGTCTCAAATATAAGGTTGTATCAGGCAGCTTGTATACAATTTATTTTTAAAGCACATATTTATAGTAGCTACATGCTGTCAGTTTCTTCCTGAAATGTACAATGTCACAGATGATATTTAGCTATCATTACCTCATATAAATATAATACTCTTTTCTCCTTCGGTTTTGGCAGAATACTAACCATACACCTTTTGGGAGTTCAGAGGAAAGAGACACCATTTTATTTTATTTGCACTTTGTCTCCCATCTATAATGGCATCCAAGTGGAAATAGAACCATTAGGGTAGTCCATCCATGTTTTAAGAAAGTTAATGTTATATAAAACAAGCGAACTGGTATAAATAAATTTTGATGTATTGAGTTTCTGTGGTTGTCTCTTGGTCTGCCAAAATTTCTACTGCTTTCTTGTTCTCTTTAAAAACATTTTACAAATGCCTTAAAAGGTTATCAGAGAAGGGACATACAAATCAGACTTATCTTTTGCCTGTGGGCTCGTCTTTAGTACATTGCTATCTGTCTACTTTTTTCCATTTTGACAAGCAAGGAAACCCAAACATGACCAAAGTCATTTATTTCTTGAGGCTACAATCAGTGCATTGCTGCTTCCTTGATGAGTAAATATATTCACTGGAAGAAGACAAATTGCCATCTTAATTCAGGTTAGATAAGATTAGACAAAACAGCTATCAACTGTCAGTCACATTTCACTGAAAATAAAACTGTTCTGGTTTCATTTACAAAAATATGTGGATTTAGGATTCTTACATGATCATGACATTATTCTGGGTCATGCAAATGGATGTTGAAGAATTTCAAGGGACATGAGAAAACTGGCTTTCAGGAAGCAATTAGCAGACTAAAAACAGAATGAGAGAATTTGAGGGTTCTTGTCTCATTAAGAAATGCTTTTTAGTCATTACAAGAGACTGTTAATGGATGATAAAGAAGTCTGTAGTCCATGATCTACATGAAAACATTTGGTTGACATTTTATTTCTATTTTTTAAAGATGTATTAATTTTTTTTCAAGAACAGGGTCTCCCTCTGTTGTTCAGGCTGGAGTGCAGTGCCACAATCTCGGCTTGCTGCAACCATCATCTCCTAGGCTCAAGTGATCTTCCCCCCTCAGCCTCCTAGGTAGCTAGGACTATAGGTGTGCACCACTACATCTGGCTGATATGTTTTTTAAGTTTTCCTATTTCATATTTCCCAAGTCTTTGAACAAGAATTTGCTGTGAAAGGATAAATATAACTCCAATGTTCTCAAACAGGCCAAATATAAAGTCACACTGTACTAGTCATATAGAGAACTATGCATGTTACCAAGAAACTCTTTAAGAGATTTAATATTAAAATGAGACTACAAATATGTAAAGCAAATATTTCCTTTCCTATTAATAATGTATCTAAATTAATATTTGAAGAAAACAATATTAAAAGTAGCATAATTGCATTTAGGATGTTTTACATATTTAATGAGAATCACATAAAGAAACATAAGGGTACAAAATGATAGGGCCATTTTCATATAATTTTGGAAAGCAGAATACATTTGAAGTGGTCAAAATTTCTTATGATGCATAGTTACTAACAGGTAGTTACTTCAGTGAAAATATTAATTATGTAAAGCTATTAATTATTGAAATAATGTTTGTTTATTTTTGAGATGGAGTCTTGCTCTGTTGCTCATGCTGGATTGCATTTTGGCTCACTGCAATCTCAGCCTCCCAGGTTCAAGTAATTCTCCTGCCTCAGCCTCCTGAGTAGTTGGGATTAGAGGCATCTGCCACCGTGTCCTGCTAATTTTTGTATTTTTAGTTGGGGATGGGGTTTCTCCACATTGGCTAGGCTGGTCTTGAACTCTGGACCTCAGGTGATCTGCCTACTATGGCCTCCCAAAGTGCTGGGATTACAGGCATGAGCCACCATGGGTAAAAATTGGTTAAATACCTAAATTTGTTGTGAATAATAATGGTTTAACTGTTCAGTTGTTTTTAATCTAGAAACGCTATTAGGATGTATATCAGAGAGAGAGTGGAAGAATCACCGAACAAATTCAGACTCAAACATTTATTCACTTTATGTGGAGTAACCTTAGGCCTGTTACTTTGTCTAAGTTTTCATTTATACAGGGAAAAATAGGGACTTCACATGATTATTATGACACCACAATTTTTGTTAAACCCTTAGTAAAGACTGAAATTTGTTATAATTCTAACAGGCATTATATTCCATAGAGCAGAAAATATGCAACATACTGGGAGACGTAGAGATAAATTTAAAATAGTTTATTTTACATAAGCTTACATTTCAGATACATAGATGCATAGTTATAAGTTCAGTGTTAAAACTAAATAGCAATTCAGTGAATTATCACCCACTAAGATCCAACTGAATTTAAAAATACTTTAGTATGATTATGACCTTAAAATATTTATTTTCTGTTCATTTTATTCAAAGCAGAGGGCATCTTCCAGTATTTCTTCCAGTGAAGGTCTGATATCAGTAAATTCTTTGTGCTATTTTTGAAAATGATTTTTAATTTCATATTTATTCTTAAAGCTTTTGCTCGTCTAAAATGCTCGTCCCTGTCCTGCCTCCACCCCCAGCTCCCCCCTACCCCCGCTTTCAGCATTTAAAATGTTCCACTTCTTTATATCCTCCACTTTTCTGAATAGGAGTCTACCCAGAACCAGCTGGGTTGGGAGATCCCCACCCAGGTGGGCTAAAGGTGTTGAGAGAGGCAGACACTCAGATAGCACCACATAGTGGATCTATCCTGGTGACCAACAGTCTGAGAGCCTGTGGGGCTGACAGCTCTCCAGGACTGAAGGCCCCAAGCAGAGATTCATCCGGGTATTTATTTGCTCTTTGACAGGTGATTCTTTTTAATACACAGGTATTCTACATATACACATAACTCAGGAATATACCAGGTAGGCTGCTGTTACCTGCCTACCACTAATTAAAAACTAAAAGTATCTTTCATAAGAGAATCATGGGGGCAGGGTAAACTTAATGTTTCTCAACATCTTCCCCTTCTTTGTTTCACAAAGCTAGATGAGCAAGTGAGCTATTTCTCAGAGGCTTCTGGATCCTTACTTGCAAACTATACAAAGAGAAACAAAACAGATTAATAACATGATCATAACAGCAATCATAGATCCTCCAAGTGCTTTCATCCAAATTTTAGGGCTGCCACTCTATCAGCAGCTTCCTCAAGCACCTTGGAACCTGACTACCTGCTCTTACATTTCTTCCTTAAGGAGTTGGGACCCAGAAATCTATTGGAAAACAGGGCAGAGGTCATTCTTCTGTAACTACTTCCTGCTGAAAAAGGGCATCAGGGGCCCTCTGGGGCCCTCCTCCTTGCTTGCTGTCTAAAGGCCTTTCAAGGTGCTGTTTTATTCTCTCCTAATTATGTTCAGTTTCATTATACTTTTTAGAGTTACTAAAGTTTATCTACATCTCTCCTGCCACCAAAAAATATGAGGGGTTTAACGCAGCTCTGAATCTAAAGAGCTTTTATTTCTTGTAAGCTTCTAATGAATAAGAAATAGGGCCAGATTCTCTGTATTTTCCTTCTCAGACTTTTATTGATTTTAGGACTGCAGATATTTTTCAAAGTTCTTTTTATTCGGTTCTTAACATTGGCCATACGGATTTTGGTCATGGTCCTACTAATCCCCCATCTCTCCAGACAATAGAGTTGTTGATCTCAGTATGTATAAATTCTAAGTAACTGTTCTAAGTAGTTGTTTATCTGCCATCTGAATTCCATGTTACTACAAGAGGACTGATCATTGCAGTCGTTGCTAAGCATCCCCTTAGGAGACCAATAATTAATAATTCCTTAGGAATTGTTGCACAGCACCTCAGCCCCTATCACAACACAGTCTCTCCAGATTAATGTTATTAACTTACGGGACCATTCTTTATTTGCATTCAGGTTTGTTGGCCAAAACATTGTTGCTTTACTTCCTAAATTATTACAGAAAATGCTAAGGCCACAGATTATTAAAGGAAGAAAAGAATATATGCCCAATGTGTGAAACTTTCTTTTCCATCCCAACTCCAGAAATACTCACTTTAATTGTGATAACCGTCATCACGATTACCGTAACAGGGTGTCCTGCTTTCTTCAGGCTTTCCTCCACTGTTTGTGAAAGCTTCTTTTACCACAAGTCAGTGGTGATGTGTGGCGTGTTTCGCTTATGGGAACAGTACTCCGCCTCTATGGTAGTTGGACCATCTCTGTGACTGGGGAATCCCCTGCAAGTCTCTTCTTCAATATCTGGCTCATAGTATGGCTTTAAATGTCTGGATGGTATTCACATGGGCTGTTGATTTTGATCTGCAGAAGCACAGGCAAATCCTCTCCCCCAGGTTATTACATTGCTTTTTTCCAATTCTTGTGAGTAGATCTCACTAGCAGATTAATTGCCATACAGTTTCTTCCTTGGATTGTTTATTCAGGCATTGTTCAGTAACTAATTTTCCAAAGACTCCAGTTTTTCTTTTGTTAGTGGCTATTGCTCTCTCCGTATAGGTTCGTTTGTCATCCATTTCAAAGCAATAGGTTCTGGAGGCTTAACAATGGCTGCCATCAAAAGATATATCCTAAGTCCTGGGGAGAACTTTGTCCTTTAATTTCTAAAGATTTCTCGGGGCTCTACAATTTTTCTTCCAATCCCATCCCAGACTCATAACCCTTGTCTTGCATCATTTGATGGTCTGGGTCGGGAGTGGCTACATGATTGTTCAGGTATTAAAACCTGAGCTTCCCATTGCTGCAATAAGACTCTTCTCACAGGTTGATGGGGATTTGCGTCATAGTAGAATGAATATACCAAGCTGTCCCTCAGGCCCCTCACAGGTTAGAATGTGACTACTTTGATATATTTCAGAGGTCTGCCCTACTCCAAAGCACATTGAACTGAGCATTTTACACAGGCCAAGAAAGTGGCCGATGTTGAAACAAAACAATAGAAACATCTGCTCTAGTATCTACCAATCCTTTACATTTCTTTTCTTTATTCATAATCTCTCACATAGGATATTTACCAGCAATTTGATTTACACAATATTATAGGATATTTACCAGTAATTTGATTTACCCAATACACTGCTGTGTCTTGTCTCTTTGCATCTCCAAGTCCTCTTGTTCTTTTAGTTCCAGTTTTTTTCTGTTTTTTCATATGGTATAACAAAAAGGTATGCTATGCGCTCCACAGGCTCAGCACTCCAGGGAACGGAAGAAGGCACTACAATTTGAATTTCCCCTTTAAAGTTCATGTCAGTAACTCCTGTATGAATTCTGACTCCTTGGGCAGTAAAACTAGATCTTCCTAGAAGTCAACCCACAGTTCCAGTGGGTAAAGGGCCACAAACTCCTGTAGATATTTTTGCAGTGGCTCTCCTGGTAAAATGCATACTCTTTGAGAGCTACACAAATCTGCAGCTGTGGCTGGAAGCAAGAAATTGCATAGGGATGAGGGAATAGTTCCTACTGGACAGGCCCCAGTCTGGATTAGGGCCTGAGGAAGGCCCCTCAACCCATTTCCAAAATTGGATATGTTGGAATAAGCCAGTAAGAAATAGCTACATTCTTTTAATAATCCTAGCACAAATGGAGACTCAGGCCTATATTGACTGATGGCCTATTTAAACTCCTTCAACAGTTTGGAGGTAAGGGGTTCAAAAGCAACCTGTATTTGACCTTGCTGCTCTTGAGGGTGTACAACAACTAGGAATTGCCATGCCTCCAAATCTCCCACTTTTCTCACTTGTTGAATTCTGGTCTGGATGAAACCAGTTACTGTAATTCTAGGAATACAAACACCTGAAGTGGTTACCATAGTTCTAGGAATATAAAAACCAACAGAAGCAGAGGTAGAAATATCGGGAGGATCTGGTCATCCCTCAACAAGATACTTAGGGTGCGGGTAATGGGCACACCCTTTCCTCATATGACTTTTCATCTTTTTGCTCTATAGTTTCTTCACATACTTCATCACACTCCTTCTCCTCTCCTGAATCTTCTCCTGAGTCGTCTTCCTCCTTGTTGGTCTGAAACAGCTCCGGGGAAAACATACCAAAGCCTAAACAGGCCACACTAAATAAGCCCTGTGTTTGCTTTATCTTTGTCCCACGTTACCCCAATATGACAGAGCTCACGCAGCTGCCTCTGGAAGATTTTTCAAACATTCTGCGCCTAACTGTCGGTTCTCCCTAACTCACCTGGGAGTCTCCCTTGGGTCCTCTGGGCTCCCCATAACTCACCTGAGGGATTTTTTCCGAACATTCCCAGGATACATTCTGAGCTACTCAATTTGCCCCAGGCATTCTTTCTAAAGGTACTCAGCCTACCTTCAGCTTAGCCTCTCTTTTCTTTGTTGCTTAGGCAACACTTCATCTTGGGTTCCAGTCCCCACATGTTAGAGCCACTTACTGAGATACCAGCTTGGTTGGGAGACCCCACCCAGGCAGGCTGAAGTACTGAGAGAGGCAGACACCCAGATAGCCAACAGAGTGGATCTATCCTTGGGAACCAACAGCCTGAGAGCCTGTGGGGCTGACAGCTCTCCAGGACTGAAGGCCCCAAGCAGAGATTCATGCACATATTTATTTGCTCTTTGACCGGTAATTCTTATTAATACACAGGTGTTCTACATACACACGTAAGTTAGAAATATACCAGGTAGGCTGCTGTTACCTGTATACAAACTAAAAGTATCTTTCACAAGAGAACCATGGGGGCAGGGTAAACAATGTGTCTCAACAGGAGTCAGCAGTGTAAGTATTTATAGCATTGTACTTTTGCACACCATTAGACTTTCTTTGGCTAGTTTCTATACTCTTGATCTTTGTTTACAGTAGATGGACTATGGTGCGCTTGCTTAAGTGTGGTTTTCTTTGCATTTCAAAGAACAGCCCAAGTAGTCAAGGCAATCCTAAGCATAAAGAACAAAGCTGAAGACATCATGCTACTCAACTTCAAACTATTCTACATGGCATATTAATCAGAACAGCTACTTACTGGTATAAAAACAGACACATAGCTCTGTGGAACAGAACAGACAAATTAGAAATAATGCCACACACCTAAAACCATCTAATCTTTCACAAACCTGACAAAAACAAGTAATATGGGAAGGATCCCCTATTCAATAAATGTAGCTGTGATAAACAGCTAGCCATATTCAGAAGATTAAAACTGGATCCTTTCCTTATACGATATACAGAATCAACTCAAGATGGATTAAAGACTTAAATAAACCATAACGATAAAACCCTGAAAGACAACCTAAGTGATACCATTTTGGACAGAGGAACGAAGTTTACATAATGAAGACACCAAAAGCAATTGCAACAAAAGCAAAAATTGACAAATGGGATCTAATTAAAGTGCTTCTGCAATAGACAACCTATAGAATAGGAGAAAATTTTTGCAACCTATGCATCTGACAAAGGTCTAATATCCATCATTAATAAGGAACCTCAAAAATTTACAAAAAAAAACATTAAAAAGTGGGCAAAGGACAAGAACAGACATGTTTCAAAAGAAAGCAGACATGCAGCCAATTATATGAAAATAAGCTCAACATCATTGATGGTTAGAGAAATGCAAATTGAAACCACAATGATATATCATCTCATACCATTCAGAATGGCTATTACTATAAAGTCGAAAAAAATAACACTTGGTGGTGAGTTTTCCAAGTTGCTTACTTACTCTCTTTTTCTCTCAGAAATGTCGGTAAGCCATAAATTTGGTTGCTTTATAAAATGCCATATTTTGAAAGATATGTTCATTATTTTTTATTATGTTTTCTTTATTTTTGTCTGACTGGGTTAATTTGAAAGATGAGTCTTTGAGCTCTGAAATTCTTTCTTCTGCTTGGCCTCGTCTGTTGTTAAAGCTTCCAGTTGTATTTTGAAATTTCTTTTGTGAGTTTTTCAATTCCAAAATTCTGTCTGGTTCTTTCTTATTACAGCTATGTTGGCTTTAACATCGTCAATAATTTGTTTGGTTTCTTTGTGTTGGATTTCTGCTTTATTTTGGATTTCATTGAATTTACTTGTTTCATTGATCTTTTGTATTTTTTGTAGTCTCCATTTCACTTATTTCTTCTGTAATCTAAATTACTTCTTTCATTTTATTAATTTTGGGCTTAGTTTGATCTTGTTTTTCCAGTTACTTGAGGTGCAATGTTAGATTGTTTGTTTATTTGAGGTCTTCCTTTTTTCTTGATATAAACATTTATTGCTATAAACTTCCTTTTACAATTTTAAAATAGTTTATGCTATATTAGATTTGGTTGACCTGTATATTTTAAATGGGTAAACTTTCTATTATGTAACCTATGTATCATATTTAGTGCAAATATGCTCCAACATTACTACTTTTTTAAGTCAACCAGCTTTTCTCCTTCAGAGAAAATTAACTTTATGTTGTCCAAGTATGATGTTTCCGTAAGGTGGGGAAGGGTAGCCACATCACTGTAATCTTATTATGCAACTAGGCTTTCCACGTGACAAGTTCCACCTTGTCTGCTCCTTACTGTATACAGGGGACTGGCAAAGAGAAGAAAAAATGCAGCTGCCATTTTGAACTTGTCTACTCCCAGGTAGCTTTTTCCTGCCAGTATTCACCCATGAAAGCTTCCAGCTTGCTTGTCTATTGCTGCAGCTCAATTTTACATGCTGCTGTTCGTTAAAAATAATTTTGAGGTGCCCTTTCATTTAAAAGGAAAACCTTACCAAAGATCCTATACCCACAATATCTGCCTAAGTAATTTCTTACCTCCTAAATCAATTGTTTCATAGCTCAAATTGTTTAGAAAACTAAAGTTTGGAGAATCTGAGTAAATTGCTCAAAAAATATATAAGAAGGCTAAAAACTAGGCCTACAAATCTCTTCATTGTATGTGATCTATATTACAAATTGTTTAGCTTATATAAAAGCATGCAACTTTTGATAATATGGCACAACTCATGGTAATGTATTAGAAAATGTTAAAGCAGATAAATGGAGGAAAAATTTAAGTAAATTATATTGTGTATATTTTACAATATATTTTCAGATGGATATTCTCATATGATTCCAAGAAAAACCTTAAAACAGCAATTATCTGTATTTTCCTAGATATAGAATTAATGTTTAGAATAGATACATAATTATTCTTATCAAATTGTTACTAAATTAAAACCTGAACTTATAATTTAAGATTGTGAAAGCACGATGGTTTTAAGTTTGTTGTGTGTGTGTGTGCACGCACATGCGTGTGTGTGCACATGTGCGCATGTGTGTGTTTTAATTATAGCACTTCTTGTTATAGTTTGGTGAGGAATCACTGAAATTCCCTCTCCCGTTTCTTATTTCCTCAGAACAGTCTTTTCTAAGTCATATTCTTTTTTTCTTTTACTTTAAGAATTTCCATCATCCACCCACTTATACTCAAAGACTAGCAGCAGACTTCAAGCTGTCCTTTTCCTAACTGATCATTCACAGGAATATTCTCTCAAAAGACAACAGATCATTTCTATATGAAAAATGAAATGGATGTGTCACATGGGAGGTGACTGTCAAGCATAAGACATACAGAGAAGTCCCTTCTCTCATTTTCATGGCAGTTATTTTTGACTTTCTATAAAGCAGGTAGCATTTTAAAGTCTTAGGCAAGTATATTAAAATATTTAGAAATTAAATAGATATGTTTAAAATTAGGAGTAATTAGGAAAACTGCTTCTTTTATGTCCATTTTATTGAAGATGAAATTACAGTATAATTTTGGATTCACAGTCAAATGTTTATTTACTCAGCCAAATTAAATATTTTGACATAACTTTTGATGCATTCTGCTGCAGGCAATAGACTATTTGACAGTAATACTAGGGGACAAAGACTATTCTATACTTAGGAAAGTATCTCACAACTGACAGACTCTCCTTGAGCAAATTTTGGCTGGTTTCTCTAAATCCTCTTCTCAACTAATGTTTGACTTTTGTACTTCCATTTCCAAAAGACATCACACAGTTGCAGAATATTAACACAACTTTAGCAAGAATCCTGTTAAGCTGGTTTAGCCACAGTTCTCTACTCTTGATATCTGATTATCCTCAATATTTGGCCAGCTTTCCTACTAATGCCCCACCATCTTCCCATTTATATCTGATCAGGCTGACTGACTTCAATGAGAATCCTGTTGGGTGAGTTACCTACTCTCTCAATAAATTTTTCTCTCCTCTGTTCCCAGATCTCTCTTTTGGCTATAGAATTTAACTTTTCTTTTTTTGAGACAGGATTTTCCTCTGTCACCCAAGCTGGAATGAAGTAGAATAAGTATGGCTCACTGAAGCCTTGATTTCTTAGGTTCAAGCTCTCCTCCTGCCTCAGTCTCCTGAGTAGCTGAGACTACAGGTGTATACTATCACCCACAGTGCTGGAATTACAGGCATGAATCACCATATCCAGCCCCACGTTTCTTCATTGTAGTCAGAACTGAGACCAGTTCTATCCTGAGGTCTCTTTCCGCCTACTGCAATAGTACCAAAGACAATGTATTCTTAATACATTCTAGATGTCTGTAGACAGTTTCTACCACTGTCTAGCTTTGGTTTTCTTTGATAAAACTCAACCAGAATTTTGTTTTTTTAGACTAAGGAAAGAGTTTGAAAATGTAAAATTTCAGTTTCAATTGGTTTATGGTGCAGATAAAGCAGCCTAATATTTCATGGCTTTAAAACAGCAAATCATTATTTCTGTAACATAAAGTTTGTGGACAACTTCACATCCACTGGATTCAATTAACTCCATTAGGCTTGGTTTTGACTTTAAATGTCTACTTTTTCCAAAACCCAGGCTGCAAGAGTAAGTCTAGAAATAAAAATCAATAATAAATAGTAAGAATTCTGCTTAGTTTTTTCCAGAGCAAAAGAATAGACTCTGCACTAAAAGATAGTCCTTGACATTTAAAAAATGATAGAATAGATAATGAGGAATTTTTTTCCCTTAAAGTATAAGTTTACATTTCAATGGAGGGGGTATTAAACTCAAGGCCATGAGATCAGTAGTTTATATCCTAAAACATAGTAAATGACTAGAGAGCAAAGATTTCTCTCCTTCTGTCAGAAGGGGAGAGGGGACTTCTGTTCCATTACTATATAAACTGCCAGATGCATTATTGCATAATTTCACCCCTGTGGTGCAAGAAATCCACAGGATACATGCTGGTTTAACCATCTGGCATTCATATATCACCCCAGAAGGGAAAAGAATTGGGGTGTAGTGAACTGCTTTAGTTATTGCAGTAAATTACAATATGTCATTGCTCTAGTAATATTTTTACATTCAGGATGATGTGAACCAGTACATATATACACTTAAAACATTTGTAGCCACAGAAAAGGAGCAAAAAGAGTAGCACAAATATGCAGTGTCTCTTAAAGCTTTTGCTTGGAACTCTCACATTATCACTTAGGTTTATTCTATTGGCCTAAGCAGATCATGTCCCAGCACAAAGTCAATGGAGTCAAAGTAGCATGTCAAGGACAGGAAAGAAATGAAAATTATGAAATACTACCAGCCGCAAAGGTCCACTGGTCTCAAATAATTTTCTCATTCTTGCATATAAAAATATGCTTTCTTCTTTTACATGCATCTCCATAAGATCTTAATCATAGCACCAAGCTTAAAGGCTGTGGCTTAAATCAAGTCAGGATCTAATTCATTTCTCAATCCATTATCTCTTGATCCAGAAAACTAAGAACTAAATAAAGAACAAATGAATTGCCTCATAACCTCTTAAACTCACAAAACATTCTATAGTGGAAAAGTGAGACAATATGACTATAACACATTTTCATAGTAAGAAAGATGAGTAACAAAAGCCAAAATAGACAAATGGGATCTAATTAAACTAAAGAGCTTCTGCACAGCAAAGCAAACTATCATTAGTAAACAGGCAACCTACAGAATAGGAGAACATTTTGCAATATATTCATCTGACAAAGGGCTAATTGATATCCAGAATCTACAAAGAACTTAAACAAATTTATAAGAACTAAACAACCCCTTTAAAACTTGGGTGAAGGATATGAGCAGACACTTCTCAAAAGAAGACATTTATGTGGCCAAAAAACTTATGGAAAAAAAAACTCATCATCCCTGGTCATTAGAGAAATGCAAATCAAAAATACTGTGAGATACTATTTCACACCACTTAGAATGGCGATCGTTAAAATGTCAGGAAACAACAGATATTGGATAGGATGTGGAGAAATAGGAACACTTTTACACTGTTGGTGGGAATACAAATTAGTTCAACCATTGTGGAAGACAGTGTGGCAATTCTTCAATCTAGAACTAGAAATACAATTTGACCCAGCAGTCCCTTTAGTGGGTATATACCAAAAGATTATAACTCATTCTCCTCTAAAGACACATGCACACACATGATTATTGTGTCACTGTTCATAATAGCAAAGACTTAGAACCAACCCATATGACCATCAATGATAGACTGGATAAAAAAAATGTGGCACATATACACCATGGAATACTATGCAGCCATAAAAAGATGAGCTCATGTCCTTTGCAAGGACATGGATGAAGCTGGAAACCATCATTCTCAGCAAACCAATGCAAGAACAGAAAACCAAACACTGCATGTTCTCACTCATAAGTGGGAGTTGAACAATGAGAAAACATGGTCACAGGAAGGGAAACATCACACACCAGGTCTTTTTATGGGGTGGGAGGCTAGGAAAGAGACAACATTAGGAGAAATACCTAATGTAGATGGGTGCAACAAACCACCATGGCATGTGTGTACCTATGTAACAAGCCTGCATGTTCTGCGCATGTATCCTATAACTTAAAGTATAATAGAAAAGAAAATAAATAGATGCATAACAGACTAATGTTGCAATGTCATTCTATTCAGTTAGAATTTAATTTTTGATTGAAGCTTCCTCCTGTCCTCTGATTTTATGTAGTCAGTTCTTTATTCTTTATAATTTTTGACTCCACACATCAAGTCCTTTATTTTCCATTATCCTTTTGGACTAGATTTGCATTGGGAGTTGGGGAATATGTCTTCCTTGATAATTGAGCTGCTGGTTTTGCTTGTTTCCTGCCAAAGAAGTTTGAGGTCTCTAGGGTTATTTTACATCTCAGAGTCAGCATCTCTTTTAACTCAAAGGCATTAATAATAGAATTCTTTAAAACATGTTGGTGCTTATTTTATTTCACTCAGCATCATCTGCAAATAGCCACACCCATAATTCATCTGAGGATCTCTTTTTTTTTCTGTCTCAATTAGAAGTACTTTGAGCTTGTTAAGTTTTCATGGGATGACAGGTTTGATTCTTCTACCTGGGCCATTTATTTAACTGAAAAGATGGCTAGAGTCACTTTATTCATATCAAAGATTTTTTTTTAAAGACATAGGAGTTATCTCCTTGATTTTTACCTTTGCTACTGATATAGTTTGGATATTTGTCTTCACCCAAATCTCACATTAAAATGTACTCCCCATTATTGGAGGGCCCTGTGGGACGTGTTTGTTTTATGGGATAGAATTTCTCATGAGAGGCTTGGGCTAGCCCCTTCATGGGAAGGTCCATCTTCTGTAAAGCCTGCAGACCTCTGAGTCAATTAAACCTGTTTTGTTTATAAACTACCCAGTCTCAGATATTTCTTTATAGCAATGTAAGAACTTCCGAATACAACTCTTATGTTGTATCCTAATTGAGATTTCTGGAAAGTAATCTTTAAGTAGACAGGTAAAGTAATAGTCTTCATACTTAGACATAATTTTGAGTATTCATGAAAACTACGCACATCATTGAATCATGGATATTTCACTATGCTAATCATTAATCTGGAAAGATAGACTCTTGATTTTTCAGGTGTTCTTTACTTCAGCTTTGCTAGGCAAATATTTACATAACAGTTTTGCATTTTATTACAATTTGGAGTATATTTAGATGAACATAATTATTTCTGTTCTTTTTATTATGGTGGTGAAGTAAATCTCTGTTGGGAAACTCAAATATAGTTTAAACATGAAAGATCTGAACAGAGTTTATTGTTAAGAATTTGGGAAAGACAAAATCAAGTACAGCTGTTAGACAAAATAAAATTTAACTCATAACTATTTAAAGATAAATAATTATTGGTAACTGGTGAAAATAAACAGCAATAAAAATGTTAGGAACTTAACATGTTAATGCAAGAGATATTCTTTTAAATTTTGTGGAAGTATACTAAAAAACAATGAGAGTTAACAGAATAATTGGGTGAATAAAGAAAGATCTACTAATCTGATCATTACACAACTTGGTAATTTTACAGAAAGAAGGACTCAATGAGAACATTATTCTTTAGTTATTACTCAGATAAAAATTTAACATTAAGGATTTATTATAACTTTACATGTATGTTTAGGCGGTACCAGATTCAAAAATACCTAATTTGTAATAATTTCAAGCTTTTAAATATAGTATTAAAGTATTATCAGTATAAAAAAATAAAAGCATGATATATTTTATATTAACATTTCCATCTGAATAAATTATAAAGGCAGTAATAATAAACAGTAAGCTTATTAGTTCTCTTATTTGTATTCATTTTAATGAAATTATGGGATTAGTCTAATTAACTATTTTTTTTATCAGGTGTATCTAAGATAAATAATATATTCTCCATATACAAATGATAACTAAAGAAAGCTAGCTGTTTTTCTCCACACTTATTTTATTTCATTATTAAATTTTTGTAAAGCAAAAATAAACAATATTAGCCCAAGGTCTGGTTTCTGCCATAGCAAACAGTTCCTAGTATACACACATCCTACAGAGTGTGTAGAACAACCATGACTAGGTTAAGAAGTGAAATGAAACGTACAAAAAGCGAACTTTACTTTTTAGAACAGATCCCATCTAATTACAGGCCATGTGTTCATTGTCTGGGCTTTATTATCTTGGTTTCTGGCTTCAATGCTTGTTACAAAACTAGGAATCTTTTCTTTGCTTCTGGAAACTGTGTGTTACAGTTAGCCAGTGTGTTATGTCCAGAATCTTAAGTGTTACTTGTGCAGCCATTGTCACATCAGATAATTCAACAACTCACCTGAGAACAAAAGGAGCAGGGAAGATCAATTCTAGTTCAGCTACAGAAAGTGTATTCTGAACAAACTCCCGATCAGGAAAATTTTGACAATGGGGAATATGTAGATAAATGTCATATTGCCTAACTTCCTGTGCTGGTGACCTAAAGGACTGGAGGGGCAAGGGAGAGAGAATGAGAGTGGGAGGAATTGAGAAAGATAAAAACAGTCTCTGACAGCCAGGAACTGGCCTGACACAATTAGGCTTTGGTTGTTAAGGAGCTGTCATTCACAGAAAGGCTATGCTGTTTCGTTGGTCAGATTGGTGATGACTTGACCAAAATAAAGCTAGGCAAAAAAGAGCAGAACACTTCATATTCTTGTCTGATTACAAAACAAAAACAAGGCCACCGTGCAAGTCACAGAAAATACTAATATCCCTGAAACTCAGCTAATATGAATGATGGCTGCATCTTTATTAATTACATTTTAACTTTCATGAATTCTTCACTCCTTATGGCTAGATTTAAGATACTATTGTAGAATTACCCAAAACCACATTCACTTGAGCTTTTACTTAAATCACATAACAAACTCATCCTATAACATATTTTCCTCGAATATTGTCGTACTTAGACATCCCATATTCTCTATTACTGTGTTCTTTTATTACAGCAAGCAATGAATTTAACAGTTTAGCCACATATATCATGAGAGTTGAGAATAATTATTTGGAAATTATTTATTTGAAGAAAATAAATAATGCTTTATACTTATTTGGAGATTCTACCTTTTCTCTTTAGTAGTACTAATCTTTCCCTACAAATGAACTAAAATTAAATCTCACAGATAGTCAAATCCATGAAAATAGTCCTCAGTTAATAATGTTTTGGGATTTTAAAAGT
The DNA here is from genome assembly GCF_049354715.1 of Callithrix jacchus. Taxonomy (NCBI): domain Eukaryota; kingdom Metazoa; phylum Chordata; class Mammalia; order Primates; family Cebidae; genus Callithrix; species Callithrix jacchus. The sequence goes on from NC_133502.1 coordinate 45,003,867, forward strand.
CCAAACCAAAGAGTAAGCCTACTGAGTAATATAGACCTTTGCAAATCACTCCTACATCTGCCAGAAAACTGGAGAATAATGAAACTCTTATAAATGATTTAAACCCTTAGGAACTCAAATTATCCCAACTCTTAGTCTTCTACCTTGAAAAATAACAGAGTTGTGATATTGGCAAAATTCAGGCACCTTCTGCAATTACTTTGTTAAATTTATCACCTGCTGTATTTGTTCAATAGGAAGATGTCTACAACACAGAACTATCATGTTTGAGATTAAGGTGAAAGAGGAGTAGAACAATAACTGATTTTACCACCAATTGGTTTCTCCTCACATCCTATTTAACAGGTAACTGTTTAAGTGGGTATTATGGATGTTAACTTTGAACCTTGTGTTAGGGTTCTCAGGAGGAACAGAACTAATAGAATATATGTACATATAAAAGGGAGTTTACTAGGGAGAATAAACTCCCTAATTTGTTTGTGTGGCTCACACAACCACAAGGTGAAATTCCAAGATACACCATCTGTAAGCTGGGGAAGGAAGAAACCAGTAATGACTCAGTCCCAGTCCAAAAGCCTCAAAAGCAGGGAAGCCAACAGTGCAGCCTTCAGTCTGTGGCCAATGCCCCAAGAGACCCCAGAAAGCCACTGGTGTAAGCCCGAGGGTCCAAAGGCCAAAGAACCAGGAGTCTGATGTCCAAGGGCAGGAAGAGAGAAAGTAAACATCCAGCATAGGAGCAAGATGGAGGTCAGATGACCCAGCAAGCCAGCTAATTCCTCCTTCCTCCCCTGCTTCATTCTAGCTGTGCTGGCAGCAGATTGGATGATGCCCACCCACATCCAGGGTGGGTGTCTTCCTCTCCCAGTCCACTAACTCAAATGTAGGTCTCCTTTAGCAACACCCTCACAGGCACACCCAGAAACAATACATTACCAGCTATTCAGGCATCCTTCAATCCAGTCAAGTCGACACCTAAGATTAACTATTACAAACCTTCCATACAGTGAAGCTTGGAAGGATAGGAACAGACTGTTTTTGTCTATACTGGTTCTCTACAGACTCTTGGTGTTAATGTAGAAATCATCACCACCACCTCCACCCACTTCCCAACCCCTGCCACAGAAATGGTCTATGTTGCAGGAGAGTCTGCAGGTGGACCTGTCTGACCCAGCTTCAGCACTCCCCACCTTTCCCCTGCCTCATGCTTGTAGTTCTAAAGTATAAATGTAGAATGTGCTGAACAAATGAGAATGCAATATCCTGAGATAAGAAGGAACTGTCCAGAATATCCAGACTCTCTGTTCTTGTACCTTGAGAATAGGTGGTCCTGCAACACTTTAGCCCCACAATTAACACTGCCCCTGGGGCATCAAATCCAGAGTGGAGTGCCTTCCAGCCTCCCTCAGCAGGGCATTTTGACATGGGCCATGCCCAGGTGAGACTCCACCCTCTGCAGTTTTTCTGAGCCCTGGGTACTGGCCCACCATGAATCCTAGGCTTCCATTGGCCCTTTTGCCTATCTGTTAGTAATAAAAATGCTTTAGTTGTTTTATTAGTATTTTTCCTGACTGAGTTCCTGCAAGTGGATTGACAGTGGTGTTTGGTGTTGGCAAGGTGTTTAGAGCCCTCCCCTGTGACTGATAGCTGTATACAGTGAATCTGCTTTGCATATGTAATAAAAAGGGTTATAGGATCTGATTTAAAAGTTGAATATCATTATTAATACTAATATTATTTTTCACGAAATACACTTTCTAATAATTTCTATAAGCTGTTTCTGTCTCTTTTATCATTAATTTATACGGTTTGAGTGTTCCCATGTGATAAGATTATTCATTTAAGGAAAGCATTATTGGCTGACAATGAGTCACCAGTTATTCAACTCCCTCTGATGCCTTGGCTTTGCAAAAATCTAGAAAGTTTTCAACTAGGAGGATCAGCCAGGAAAAAGCATATATATATTTTCAAATTAGGTAATATATTAGAGTTTGGATATATTTGTTTCATGCAAAATTGCATATTGAAGAATGACTGTCTAAAACCTAAGACTTTGAATATCATATAATTGGAGAGGAAATGCTTCAGTGAACATATCCTCTTTTCATAATTTTATGCAAATCAAGAAAACAGAATTAAAAAGATGACAAAAATTATGGGGTTGTTTTAGGGTTCACAATTTAAGGGCCTGTCAATTCATTTACATGTCAACATCAAGAAGTATGATTTATCACTGAAACTATTATTTTGACCACAAAGGGAATCTAAACCAATTTTCCTGTATATGTATATTACATACATTATTATGATTAATAAAATACAGATTTTGATGAGATACACATGCCAAAACTGTGCAGGAAAAGGAACCATTTTTTGTTTATAGGAAGAAATAGGAACATTTTAAATGATAAGCTCATTCACATTTATATAGAAAATACATTTTGAATATTGAATATATATTGGATATTTAATGTTATACATATATTGAATATTCACTATAAGTCATGCATTCTTTTGAACACTTAATCCTCATAGCTCTAAGAGAAAAATTACTGTCTTTATTGTGACTAATTTAGAAGCAAAGAACAGAGAGATTATGTAACATGCTCAACTTCATATAGAAAGTTGTAAAGCAAGCATTCACAACCAAGCAGCTTCACTCTAAACCATCACTCTTACATTTACATTTCTTTGTTAGAATTTAGGTATAGTTGATATGGCCCAGAATTTGAAAACAAGTGCTATATTATTTTTACTGTTTGGTACAAGCACATAAAATTTATTCATATTTCTTATTAAATAATGGAGCATTTTACAACTAAAATTTTTAATTTATAGTGGGTAGGAGCCATGTACCTAAACCATTATCTTTCTATTGCTTATAAATGGTCTGGGTACAGAAGATACTCAGTGATTTGCCTAAGATCACAGAATCATTTAGTACTGCAGACTGTTGATAATTCAGATTACTCTAATTTCGAATAGAAATAGAATAAAGTACACACTGGTCATGGATAATAAGTGATACATTTGTTCGGAGAAAGCACTATATCTGATCTCTCCTCCTGATATCCTTATGTCCTTATATAAGGCTTGTCATCCTTTACTATTCTCTACATTCACCTAGACCCTAACCACTCATACTTTGATTTTTTTCTAAATAATGAATTGCCACATTCACATTCTGAACCAACACTATCCAGTCACCATTCTATGAGCTGCTTTTCTATCATTCGTTCATCAAGAGGCACCTGAAAACAGCTTATATGACCTTGAAAATTGCAGCCTTGGCTGGGCATGGTGACTCACATCTGTAACTCCAGAACTTTGGGAGGCTGAGGTGGATGGATCACCTGAGGTCAGGAGTTCGAGAGCAGCCTGACCAACATGGTGAAACCCCATCTCAATTAAAAATACAAAAATTAGCCAGGTGTGGTGGCAGGTACCTGTAATCCTGGCTTCTTGGGACGCTGAAGCAGGAGAATCACTTGAAACCAGGAGGCACAGGTTGCAGTGAGACAAGATTGTGCATCTGTACTCCAGCCTGGGTGACAGAGCTAGACTCTATCTCAAAAGAAAAAAAAAAGATAAAAATTGCAGCCCTAATTCCTACTTCTTAAAAGAAGACCACACAATCTAACAATATTTATTAACTAAAAGGGCAACAATGTTTTGAAATTTTACATCAGTGCTATTTCGTAGAACTTTCTGCAGTAATGGGATACCTGTTCTGTTTAATATGGTAGCCATTAGCCATGTGTAGCTGTTGAACAGTTGAAATTTGACTATTGTAGTCTAGAAAATGGATTTTAAATTTTATTTAACTATAAATTTAAATATAATTATACACATATCCCTTTGGCTACTACACTGGATGGCACTTTTTTAGATGGCAGTACCTTTCTGGTGACTGAATCCTAAATTATTGTGAGTCTGAGACATAAGGAAGGGCAAAGATATTATAATAGAATCACCAAAGCAATTTCAATAAAAGGAAAAATTGACAAATGGGATATAATTAAAGAGCTTCTGCACATCAAAAGAAACTATCATCAGAGCAAAAAGACCATCTGCATAATGGGCATAATGGGAGAAAGTTTTTGCAATCTACCCATCTGAAAGAGGTCTAATATCCAGAATCTTCAAGAAATTTAAGCGAATTTACAAGAAAGAAACAGTCCTATTAAAAAGTGGGCAAAGTATATGAGCAGACAATTTTCAGAAGACATATATGCAGCCAACAAGCATGAAGAAAAGCTCAACATCATTGATCATTAGAGAAATGAAAATCAAAACCACAATGAGATACTATCTCATACCAGTCAGAATGGTGATTATTAAAAAGTCAAGAAATAGCACATGCTGGGAAGGTTGCAGAAAAATAGGAATGCTTTTACACTGTTGGTGGGAATGTAAATTAGTTGCAACATTGCGAGACAGTATTGATTCCTCAGGGATCTAGAACCAGAAATGCCATTTGTCCCAGCAATCCCATCACTGTGTATATATATATATCTAAAAAGATATAAATCATTCTTTTATAAAGGTACCTGCACATGTATGTTCATTGCAGCACTGTTCACAATAGCAAAGATGTGAAATCAACCCAAATGCCTATCAGTGATTGACTGGATAGAGAAAGTGTGGTACATATACTCCATGAAACACTGTGCAGCTATAGAAAGGAATGAGATCATGTCTTTGCAGGGACGTGGATGAAGCTGGAAGTCATTATTCTCAGAAAACTAATGCAGGAACAGAAAACCAAACACCACAAATTCTCACTTGTAAGTAGGAACCGAACAATGAGAATACATGGACACAAGGAGGGGAACAAAACAGACTGGGGCCTGTCAGGGGAGGGCAGTGCAATGAAAAACATTAGGAAAAAGAGCCAAATGCATGCCGGCCTTAATACCTCCATGATAGGTTGATAGGTGCAGCAAAACACAATAGCACATGTTTACCTATGTAACAAACCTACATATCCCGCACACGTACTCTGGGACTTACAAAATAAAATTTAAAAAACACAAAGTATTTTTTTCAATTCAGACATTTCAGTAAATATAAATGTATGACAGGCTTATTATGTTTTCATTACCACCTTAAAATATTTTTCTTTTGACTCTACATGCACTCCAGATCAGGGTTCCCTAACTCAGGGGAAACAAACTGGTAGCAGTCCACTTCCTGCCAGCCCCCAAACCAGGCAGCACAGCAGGAGGTGAGCAGCAGCAAGCATGCAAGCATTCTCACCCGAGCTCTGCCTCCCATCCTGTGAGCAGTCAGTGGCATTAGATTCTCAGAGGATCACGAACCCTGTTTTGAACTGCACATGTGAGGGATCTGGGCTGTGCGGTTCTTAGGAGAATCTAACCAATGCCTGATAATCTCAGTTGAAACAGTCTCATCTCTACCATCCCATGGAAAAATTGTCTTCCAGGAAAACTGTTCCTGGTGCCCAAAACGTTGGGAACCGCTGCTCTAGATCTACTCTCTACCTTTCTTTGCATTTCTCTGTCTTCCTAGGAGTTGGGTTTTCATGGATGCATTAACCAGGCTCACTTTTCTGTGGTTAGAGTCAATGACTCAGAGTTAGGAACAGAGATTAGAGGGTAGGCAGAGTGAGAAACGGAATATTATTTCCACTCTCCTTGGCTGCCTTGTCATTATTCTGGCAGAGATTCTCCATCTATAGCTCCCCGACACTGCTTCAAGCATATTCCCTTTCCTTGAGCCCTCAGTCCTCTGGTGACAATTCCCAGCTCCTCCTAGCAGCTGGGTATCTAACTACCTTTGTTAGTTTCCCTTAACCCTGATCATTTCTTTTTAAATAGTCACTTTATTAAGTTTTCATTAATTAGACACTTTGTTTGTTTCATCTACTTCCTGCCAGATTCTAAATACACATTAATCCAAAATTCAAATTTTTAGAGAAATGTCCTCAATGTGCATTCTGTATTTCTTATTTGATCTTTGAACCCATTAAAGCTAATGCAATTATTTGGTTATATTTTTAAAAGCCTGTACTTTAGAATAAAACTTTGCATATGGAGGAAGTTTGATAATAATTATTTTTCCTTCCTTTTTATCTCTTCTAATTAATCATTCACTTCATTCTCTCTTCTAATAACTCTCTTTATTCTTAACCTCATGCACTGCTTTTCTCACTTTATTCTGCATTGAATGCTGTTTCAGATTTTGTTCCCTGGAAATAGTCTGTGAAGCTGAGATTTGTTTGCTATAGTTCATTGGGCATTTTATCACACAAGGAAATGAGGAAAGCAAGTTTGACCAGGGGGAGAATCTGACTTGCAATGTGATTTTAACTGAGGCCTTCTGCTTATTTATAGGGCTGAAATGACTTGTAGAATTCTTTCAAAGTAAGACCTGGGATGGATGGTCATCCATTTGATAACCAGAGGCCACACTTCATAAAGGACACCTTATCTTTGGAAAGATAGTTTTGTGCGTACAAGAGCAATTTTCAATGAGGAACATAGCTATGAGAGTCAACAGGTACTACCTCCAGCAAGTAGAGGATGAGAGGCTTGATCATATATAGAATATAGTAGTATCCACTAATAACATTTTCCCACATTTTAATGATTCTTTAATATTTTTGATGTAAACATGTTATTTTGATGTATCCTCAGATTTTAGGAAATCATCTTATTGTTGTGAATTTAGATTACTATATAATTTTAGCATTACATTCATAATTCCATCAATTCTAAAATAATTATATTAGCAATGTTAGGCCTCTATTTAATATCTGAGATTATGTGAAGTGGATTGAGCTTGTTGTCCTTGTTTACTGACAATGAAAAAAAAATGCTGTTAAAATCTTTGATGAGGTAGAAAATCATGGAAAGTTCTATCTTTTCAAATACAAGTAAGCAGGCACAAAATACATTGCAGGTGAAACATCCAGGGCTGGCGAAATGAAAGAGCTCCAAAATGACAAAATGAAATCAGCTCTACTATGTAAACTTGAGGTAGGGCTTTACAAAAGGGGTGACCCAACCTGAAGTGGCAGCTGTGGAGACTTTGTGCAAGAAAAGAATTTTCTAAGGCATAGTTGTTTTTCAGATAATATTATTACCAGTCACCTTTATTTTAAGTGTCATATTTCATCTGTGTCTCTTCAAGTCCATTTGGCTGAGTGATTTTACTAAGAAATGCATGAAAAACAAACACGATGAAATTTGTTTACAGTAATTTTTTATATGAATTTAGGATAAGAGTAAAAAATAGTTATTAGAAGTCTCCAAGGTCTCAAGGTCAAAATTCAGTTCCTTTTGCTCCTTCACAAAGTCTAAGAGATACTCTTCTATTATAGCTCTGCTAAACCAAAAAGATTTTTCTTTTATTCAGTCCTAGCTTTTTACATATAGGGAGGTATCCACCAGCCAACTGAAATAACTTGTAGCGTTTCTTTGGCAAAACATGGTTTATGGCAAATTCCAAACAGTCAGTGTATATTTTTCTTAATTTTCCTGTCAATATGCTGACTTCAGTGAACTGGAAGCAAGCCACTGCCTTTTACCTTCCACCATGCAGAGATTTAAGTATTCTGAGGGGACATAGGTAGACAAACTCTGATGAGGTTTCAGGCTGCAATTAGTACTCTGAGACCATGAGAAATCGGTGTTCCAGTTTAGGATTTCCATACCTTTTTGACAGTGGCAAAGACCAAAATTAATGATAAAAAGATATTCTCCATTACTGTAAAGGCAGTAAAGGAGAAGGGAAATGGTTTAGATGACATTTCTTTTCTTCTTTATTTTGGCGTTTAGCTTTTTCATAGACATCAATTGGATATTTATTATGTTTTGTGTTGTTTTCTCTACTCCATCACACTATTTCCTCCCAGTATTTGTCAGATGTGACAATATCTTAATTTCGTGTATTGTTGTCAACTGGATTGGTTTGGTAGGCTTTCAAAGGTATTCCATTGGGAAGCAGGGTTGGGAAGAGATGACAAATCTCTCACCAGTCAGAAATCTCACCAGTATGTTCACAAATTGTTTAATATGTTGTCATATTCTCTGCCAAATCTCATTAGAAGTATTATTTCCAGGTGGAAGTGGTAGATTAAAATATCCTTTAAAATAGGAATTTCTAGCCAGTAAATGGGATGCACATGAAGTTGGAGAAGTGAAACCAGCACAGATGGTATGGAAGCAATGAAAAAATAACTTGTTGTCTCAGCAGATGATAATTTTTACTAAGGAGCATAAAGTCGTGCTTTTTTTTTTTTGTAATGACAGTTATCTATCTCACGAGAATGCATTTGTAATTAGTGTATATATTTCATATAATATGCATCTTTCACATTTTAAAAATGACATGTTAAGCTGATTTTTTATTTTCTCTATCTCTTGAGTAGCATTAGAATATATGTGAGTATATCGTAGATACTTCAGTGATCTGCCCTTTGAATGACTAACACAAATATACTTGCTCTCTTGAGTGCTTATATTCTGATCATCTTTTGTTCTCAAATTTATCTAACATTTTCATATGTGAATCTCATATATAAACCTTTACTGCAAGCAGACAGGATTGTGAGAATATAAAACACTTTTGCTACTTTTACCTCTTAGCAAGATATACTACCTTTATTTCAAAATCATGCCACAGGTTAAGTCAAGAAATAATGAGATCCAGGCTTCTACAGTTCCAGTTTAGACTTCTAGAGGCTTCCTTTCTGATTCTGAGAATCAAATATTCTTTCTTGTTACCATTTGCTACATGAAAAAGAATCCTCTCAGTATTATCAGGTGAAAACTCAGTCCTATTGAGTTTAAGCGTGCACCTTTGAGAAGTCTCCAAAAAACCCTTTGGAGAACTATTATTGTTAATAATTGTCACTAAACTCCCTTTAGCTCAGGGATTTTTAAAACTTTTTATTTACCTTTTAAGGTCTTATGACCCACACCATTTGACCAGAGCAAGTGAAACCCTTTGCACACGTGTAGCTACTCAAGAAGCTCCTCTATTCTCTCATATGACTGTGGCTGTGGGATTATTATGGTGTTTGAAAAGACAGAGGAAATAATTGGTTATCTTATCTTCTATGCAAAGGTCAAAAATTACTTTAACCAAAAGAGTGCAATAGCATCTTCAAAGCCCTGAGGAAAAATAACTGTCAGCCTTTTCCTGTACCAGAAAATATATATGTCATTTAAGAAAGAGGGTAGGGACATATTAAGAAATAGGGGAGGGACAGTGGGAGTTGGGGAGTTAGGGAGAGATAGCATGGGGAGAAATGCCAGATATAGGTGAAGGGGAGGAAGACAGAAGATCATGCTGCCATGTGTGTACCTATGCAACAATCTGGCACGTTCTTCACATGTACCCCAAAACCTAAAATGCAATTTTAAAAAACCAAATAAATGTGAGCCTGCATCTTAGTAAATAAATGCAAGCCTGCATCTAAATCATTATACAGATAGATAAGTAAATAAATAAATGCAAGCCTGCACACAAATATGTAAGTATATAAATAAATGATGGGAGCCTGGGTCTAAATAAATAAATGAGTAAATGTGAGCCTGCCTCTAAATAATTAGATAGCTAGAGAGATAAATACATATATCCAAGCCTGCTTCCAAATATGCATATGTATATGAGGGTAGAGAATTTTGGTTGAATGAAACCTGATAGACTTCCTAGTACCAGACTTTTTCTCAAGAAACATTGAATAGAAAAATAATTCCAGAAAAAAATAGAAGGTATCAATAATCATCTCAAAGTTAAAATTGAACATACAGAAAAATCATTTTTAAAAGATTGTAAAAACTAACAATATTATTTTAAAATTTAATTGAGTACTTGGAACTAATAACCCATAAATCAGGGGAGACTGAATCAGAATTTAGAGGTCTTTGTATGTTTTGAATTCCAGTCCTTTATCAGACATATGTTTTGCAAACATTTCTCCAATCTTTCACTTGTCTTTTGTTTATATAAGTGTCTTTCACTGAGCAGAAATGTTTAATTTTAATGAAGTCTAGATACTAGCAAACTAGGAATAGAAACTGTCCTCAACTTGAAGCTTGATATAGAAAGTCTACAAAATTCTATGGCTAATACCATACTAAATAGACAAACTAGATGTACTTTTTTTAAGGTCAGGAAAATGTAAGGGTGTTTTCACTAATAACTCTTATTCAGCATAATGCTGGAAGTTATGTTTAATACAATAAGACAGTAAATGAATATAAGTTTATACTAATTGAAAGGGAAGAAATAAAATTGCCTTTATTTGCAGTTAACATGATTGACACCAATTTCAAAAAATTAATAAAACACCATGGAACAAGTAAGGTAGTACAGCAAGATGGAAGGACACAAGATTAATAAAAGAATGTTGTTTTCCTATATGCCATTCTCAGAGGTGTTAGAACCAGAGCAATTCCATCTTTAAAAGGAGTTGAGTAAAATAAGACTGAGACATACTAGGTTGCATTCCAGTAGGACAGGTATTCTAAATCACAGGATGAGATAAGAGCTCAGCACAAGGTACAGGTCATAAAGACCATGTTGCAGTAAAGAAGCTGGCTAAAACCCACCAAGGCCAAGATGGCAGCAAAAATGACCTCTGGTCATCCTCACTGCTCATTATATACTACTTATAATGCATTGGCATGCTAAAAGACACTCATCAGTGCCATAACAATATATAAATGCCATGGCAATGTCAGGAAGTTATCCTAAGTGGTCTAAAACCTTTGGTTCCAGGAGGTTCCCATCCCTTTCCAGAAAACTAATGAATAATCCCTCTTTTGCTTAATGTATAATCAAGAGGTAACCAGTAAGTACAAAGGACTGAGCAGCCCAAACCACTTCTCTGCCTGGGGAGTAGCCATTCTTTATTCCTTTACTTTCTTCCTATACTTGCTTTAATTTTACTCTATGGATGTGCCTCTAATTCTTTCTTGTGCCAGATCCAAGAACCCTTTCTTAGTGTCTACCATAGTGGAGAAGTTCAACAATATAGTACAGGGATTATTGACAAAGGAGCAAAGACATTTTCTTTGGGAGGTTATGTACATATCACCATGGGAAAGAAACTAGTTTTGACAAAAGAGTCTTTTTAACATATGGTACTGTAGGAGTTGGATGTTTATATGTAAAATAAATGACTTAAAACACAGATCTTACTGATTTCACAAAAGTATATTTAAAATTATCAGAGACCAAAATGAAAATAAAAAACTGAAGCTTCTGTAAGAAAATTTATGTCACCTTAGCTTTTATAATGAATATTAGATATAACAGTGAAATTGTAATTCACAAAGGAAAAAAATAAAATTGATAGAAGCCAGACCTTATTAAAATTAAATTCTTCTGCCCTACAAAATGTACCATTAAGGAAGTGAAAATCAAGTGAACAGATTGGGTAAAACATTTAAAAAACATACATCTGATAAAGGGCTCGTATTTAGAATATAAAAGTAACTCTTAAAACTCAACAGTTCGGTAAATATCTAGATTATAAAATGGGATACATATATGTATGTATACACACACACACACACACACGTAGCAAATAAGTACGTAAAATATGTCCAATATCATTTTGTAGCTAGGGAATTGCAAAGTAAAATAAAAATGAGATACCACTATATACCCATTAGAATAACCAAAATCCTCACAGCTAACAATACCAATTACCAAAGAGGATACAGAGCAGCAGAAATTCTCATTCACTGCAGGTGGGATTGCAAAAATATTACAGCCACTTTGGAAGACAGCGGAACAGTTCTGACAAAGCTAAACATAGTCTTATTATATGATCCAGCAGTTATACTCCTAGGTGTTTCCAACTGATATGAAAATGTATAAAATGTATGTTTATAAAAAAGAAAAACTTCACATAAATATTTTTAGCAACTTTATTTATAGTAAATACTGGAAGTGACTAAGGTATCCTTCAGTAGGTGAAAAGGATAAACAAATTTTGGTACATTCATACAGTAAGTTATTGTTAATCAATATAAAAGAATGAACTATTAAGCCACAAAATGACCCAGAGGGAGCTTATATGTTAATTGGCATGTGAAAGAAACTAGTCTGAAAGACCATATACTACATGATTTTCATAATAAGAGATTTTGTAAAATGTAAAACTTATGGATGGTAAACTCAGCAGTTGCTATGGTTTTGGTCAGGGAAGATATTTATGTAAGTCAAATGTAGGAGATTATTTAGGGCACTGCAGTTATTTTCTATGATATTGTGATACTGGTTACATTCTTTCATAAAAAATGTAGAATGACAAATGTGTGTGACAACAACATTAAAGCAATAAACGGGGAAAGTTGATGGCCTGAGTATTCTGCTAAATGAGTGGAGTCTGTTATACTAAAGGTGACTTATTTGCATTTAAGCACCATACTCTGGCTGATAAAGTTGTTCCTCAATGGGATATGAGTTAATGATTCTGCTACTACTATACATGTATACTGGAATGAGCAATCAAGGAAATGGATGATGGATGATAGGTGCTAGTTATGTGATCTGTGAAAGGGTTGTGTACGAAAAGTGACCCCCAAATGCACAAGGAGCCAAAAAACTAATCAAGGGGGAAGATAAGTCCAGTGTGTCAGTTTTGGGTGATTTATTAGGGGAACTACAGACAGAAGCATGGTCTTGGGCAGGGGCAAGATAGGTGGATCTCTGTCCCATAGACCCAGGGTTACATTTTGGGGAAAATGCATGTTTTAGAGGAAATGTATAATGAATAGGTGTTCTTACTAAACAGGAATGCATCACTTATATATTTTGGAGGCATTCCTGAACTTATGGTTTGCCAAAAGCTGGTTGGCAGATTAGCATTTAAAATAAAGTTACTCTTGTCTCCACATATGACACTGCTGTTATGGGAATACATAGATAAGTGAGGAAAGGAGGCTAGAATTACATGTATCGATAGATCAGAGGTGAAGACTTTAGTAAGAACTCATATTTAGTTCATATAGATAACAGGTGACTACAAATAGAAACATTTATAAAATGGTATATACAGATATTATATATATATATATGTACATATGTATACAGGGAGGCTGGCTGGGAAATATATGGGAATTTCTTATGTTCACAATTGCTTCATAATCAAAACTTCAAAACTTCAAAAATGTTTAAAAAAACTATCCCAAATATAAATATTTTTCATATATGATATGTAAAAAATGCTATTGCACATATTTTTGTTACTGATTATTTTATTTAATGAAATTCATTGTTAAGGGTTGAAAAATGTTAGTATACATACATATATTTCCTTGTTCTGTTAGGTGGGAGAGTCTAAAAGCAGTAACACCCCAGTAGTAACAAGAACCCCAGCACAGATTGGTTTTTAATACCATGCTTCATTAAATACAATAGGGTTTCTTGTAGAAGTTTCTGATTTTATGCTGGGGCAAGATGTATTTATAATGAATCTCTTAGTATCAGACAGTAAGGAAATCCCAACAAAACCCAAAACCTCACAATGATTGGGGTGTGTTGAAGAGCTACAGGAGCAAACCGAATAAGCTCCCAATGCCCAAGCCAGAGCAATTCAAATAATACTGGATTTTAATCCAAAGTTGTAAATAAATATCCATGAGTCAATACTCGTATAAACAAATGATTAAAGAATGAAATAGTGGGGAATAGACATTTCTTGGACACAAGAATTTAAAATACTTTATGTTGATACTTTGCCCTCTAGGGTATAGGTCATAACTCTTACTCCTTATGTATGGGTTATGCCTTGTGACTCATTCAAAAAGTACATTATGGAAAAAGGAGGGGAATGGATAAGTAACTTCACAGTAGAGATATCTGACAAACATTTCCCTAGTCAAGTGATCAAGGTTAATATCAGTAGTCATGTGGATGGTGTGATAAAAATGGCACTTTGCCTCTGTGATCATCCCTCCTAAAACCCACTGCCATAGTCTAATCACAAGAAAAACATCAGATGAATTCAAATTGAGATATATTTTACAAAATATCTGACCAGTACTTCTCAAAATTACCAAGGTCATCAAAAACAAGAAAAGTCTGAAAATGCCACAGCCTAGAAGAACCCATGGAGACATTATGAATAAATATATTGTGGTACCCTCGATAGGATCCTAGAAAAGAATAGAGACATTAGGTAAAAACTAAGGAGTTCTGAATACATTGTAAAGTTTAGCTCAAAACAATCAGGTATCAATATTGTAAAAATGTGTCAGTATTGATTTGTTCATTGTGACAAATGACCATACTAATATAAGATGAAAATAACAGGAAATTTAGGTGTGAGATAGATGGGAATTTGTTATCTTTACAATTGTTTCATAATCAAAAATTTTAGAATTTTAAAAACAAAAATGTTTATTTAAAATAAAACCTTAAATTACTACCCAAATATAAATATTTTTCATACGTGAGATGAGAAAAATGCTATTGCATATATTTAACTATGTTACTACTTATTTAATGAAATTCATTGTTAATGATTGAAAAATTGAGAGCTCAACACTAATATGTTTTTGACTGATATGAGGTAACTTTTCCTGGTGACTGCAATTTGCTTTTTTACTTCATATTAATAATTCATCTTTATGGAAATGTAATATTTAACTGACAATTAAGTGTTTTTGATGGATGGCTATCTGAAATTACTCTTGAGCTTTAAATTGTGGATTTCACACCTGATGTGTTCCAGTGTGTGTCAATAACAAATGGAAAACATCTCTGTATCATGGCCAGCTAAATGATCTCTATTAACTTGATAGTATGTATTCCTTCATGCTGTGTTTGCACAAAGCACAGCATACATTAGAGATCAGGTGTATGAGAAATATATCTAATTGGATATTAGTGAGACTGACATGCACATGAAAAACACATCATTAACTTAGAATAATTTGAAGGTTACCTCTCCATTTTTGTACAAGGAGTTTATGTGAATTAATAATGCTCTTTTATGTTTATATAATTCTCAGGAGTTTCATGCTCACATTTAATATAACAATGACATGAACTAATTATTATTACTCAAACCAGATGCAAAAGTTGGCAACAGTAAATCTGCTTTATTGTCATCATGACCTTTAAATATCCAAACTGCTTATTAGCAACTTTAATATTTAGACAAATATTGTAATACCCAAATATATGAATTAATTATTAAATGAATCAACAACACAAATGTGGAGGTTCATTAGGAAGTAGGGGTGGTGTGTATTTCTTTATGATAGGGACACTGACAAAATAACAAAATACATCAGTCAAAGATGGAAGTACATGGTGAAATTGAAAGAGATGTTTACAATGGGCTCTCACAAGTTTATATAAATCAACTCCACAACACACCACTGTACACAACTGAAAGAAGAAATACTTTTTTGTTTCTGATGTAATAAATTTAAAAAGGCATTGTAAAAATAGAAGAAAGAATAGTCTTAAGGATTGGAATCACTTGTATATACAGAGCTTAACCATTGGGAAAAGAGAATCGGGACTCAAAACTATTTGTTACACTTTTAAATGCATGAAGTTAAGGCCATAAGCAATAAAGAATTTGTTCCATCAGGAAAATCTTACACACCAATTCACCAATTGCCCAGGAATATAGTTTGCCCCTCTGGGCAAACACGTCTCCAATGAGGACAATATGTTGTTTATATGGGTATAGGGCTTGCTTATTAGACAACAGCATATGTATCAAGACTCATTTCAAGACTCTTGCCTCAGCCTCACAGTGTTTAATTATCTTGAACTATTACATCACAGTCTTTTTTCAAACCTAAGCACTTCCCCATCTTAAAAACCTGAAGTATATCGCTTGAGTCCAGAAACTGAAACATCATAAACAAGTTTACTCAGCTAACCCTTCTGTGATACTGTTCAGACTTTATCACAGTAGTGTGCACCATTACGGTAAGCAGTTGGTCTAATTAACTTCACTTGATAATTTTTTCTCTTGGACATTTTTGGAGTCAACTGTTCAAAATTCAGACTCCAAGCATTACAGTTCATATATACCTCCTATAGCCAAACTTTTTCAGGAAAAAAATCTTCCTTTAGGATGCCAGATGTAAAACCCATTTGATCCCCATCTACTGTATAGATCTAGAACCAACGAGCTCATATGTTGTGTACCATAGGACAGAGACAAGGGTTTCCATCTCCTCCAATGCACATTTTAGGTTCTCTATATTTGTGCTCAAATGTGGTAATCTATCCTTGGGTAAGAACACATCAAACCATAAGATAATTGTGGTTTTGAAAGGAAGGGGACATATGAGTATGCTCTAATAAGACCCCTCTGCTTTTATGTAAAATAGATGCATAAATAAAACAGTTTCAGCTAAGTCTTCATTTATCAATATATGCATATATTCATATATGTGTATATATATTAATATGTCAGAATTAGTGTGACTTGGGAACCCTGTATGTCTACATATTCTTCCAAATACGTTCGTGTGTGTGACTGATGATTCAGAAAACAAGATAATTCAGCTTCTTTTGATTGAGAGGAATGAAATGTATTATGATAAAATGACCATTAACCATGAAACTATGGTTAATGCTAATGGAAACACAAAGAAAGATGAAAAAGGAATGCTATCTTTTCTCTTAGATAGCATATTACTTTTCTGTGAAACTCTTGAAATTGAACCTTGAATGGTGTGATTGTTTTAAATAAGCATTATAGAAATTGACATTTGTTTTAGAAATAGATGTAACCATGGAGAACGTGACTTTTTTTTTATTCAAGAAATGTGGGCCAGACATGGCCCTCTTTGTTGGGCTATACCTCTGGGGAACACATGATGCCATTTGGTTTTCCAGCTCAGAATGGTGGTGATAATTTTTGAAGGAAGAGCACAACCATCAATTGTAACCTTCCATACAAAATATAATCAGAAAAGCTATTGATTACTATGTCATTCTTTTGTTTCCATTCATCTGTGGTTGATTATTTCTTATTTGTAATGTATTTTCATCCTATTATTCTTAAACCTCTTTTTAGTGTGACAGTTTTTCAATTTTTTAATTATTTATTTAATTTTTAGTTGACACATAATAGTTGTACTTATTCCTGAGATAAAATAGGATGTTTTGATACGTGTATTCATAGGATAATGGTCAAATCAGGGTAATTATGATAGCCATCACTTGAAACACTGATCATTTCTTTGTGATGCCAGCATCCAAAATGTTTATTTCTAACTATCTTGGAATACACACTGCATTGTTATTTGCTGTACTTACCATAGTGAGTAATAGAACATCAAAGATAATTCTTCCTGTTTAATTGTAACTTTGTATCCGTTGCTCATTGTCTCCCGGTCTTCCCTTCCCCTGTCCCTCCCCAAATTCTGATAACCACTATTCCACTCTTTAGTTTGGTCATTTGCATTGACACAGGTGAACCAGGAGGACATTAGGTTGAGTAAAATAAGCCAGGCACAGAAGGACAAGCACTGAATGGTTGTACTTACATGTGGAATCTAAATATTTAAAAAAAAAAAGAGTTTATAAATAAGGGACAGTTTTTTTAATATTTAGTTTTTCAAAGTGTGTTGCATTAAGGCTTTCTCATTTTTAAAATATTTATTATCATTTCTATTGTTTATTTTCGCACTAACATCAACAGTATAATCAAAAAAAGCAAACATTTTGAACATTCAGGACATTAATTCCTGGAAGCAGGCTTAGGGAACAATAAATAGAACACAGTGACATTGAAAACCATTTAATTTTGTATATGCATGGTTGCAACCTAAATGCATGGGGAAGCTTGAGGGTAATTTCAGTAACACATATAAGCAAAATATGCCCATAAACTTATTTAATTCATTCCTAAAGGTGTTTTAAACTAATATTCTTGATTCTGAGCAGATTGAATTATTTTTCCCTTTGTAAAAATAATGTTTACTCATGATTAGATGGACACAGAATGAATGAAAACTACCAGTCACTCAAAATTCCTGGGGACTATTAACCTCATTTATTCCTCAAAGTAATATTTGGTTATGATAAAGAAACACAATATTACAACAAAAGAGTGACTGTTTTCACTTTAATATTTGGCAGAGTATAGACAGATAACTCAGGTTAAATTGCAAGGATAACAAGCCAACAAAATCAATGGCTTCACACTACACAGTTTTATTTGTTTCTCACAATTTGTGTCAATTTTAGTTCAATGCATATGGCCAGGGTGGGATTAGTTAATGGTTCACAGGACATTCACTTTATTTCATTCTCATTCAGTGACTCAGGCTGATCTGGCATCATTAAGAAACAATTCTTGGCACCAGCGAGTATCAATGGAGGGAAGGTGGCTGGGGTTTAAAGGCTAGCCTGTGCAGTAATCAACAGCCTTCTATTTGTTGAACAAGTCAAATAGACATCTTGAACTTCATAGAAACAAGAAAGCGCAACTCAAACATCCACACGCCAAAAAAGATATAATTTAAAATAAATGTATTTTTAATAGACTTAGTAAGATCCATAGGCACTGTGCAAATTTTTATATGAAAGCAGGAAACTTGGTTTAAAAAGTATGGAAGGCACTTTCACTTGAAGTTGTATAGCTAAAGATTTTATATTCCTAGTGAATCTCCAACAACAGAATTTCTACATTGCTAAGCATGTGACATAATCAATAGGAAGAGACTGAATGATAATTAGAAATCAATGAAAAAGAAATATTGGTTGGAAACTCATCAATTACTAAACTTTAAATGCCTGCAGCAATCAATCAAATGGCCAGGATTGCTGGATATATAGGAAGGCAGTCATGAAAACTTAAGAAAAAGCCCACCAGGGGGAACCACAAACTCAGGCTCTGGTTCCAATATGCAATTATGTTTGTGTATTAACCAAAGATCCTACTGGTACCTCAGCACAATTAGTAACTAGACTGGGCTAAAAGAGAGTAGTGTTTCTTCCTCTACCTCTTAGGACATACATCACAGTAAAATACCAGGGAACACTACAAGGATACATTGCACTTTTCCAAATATGCTTTGCTCTCAAGAGTAATGCTTGCTTCTCTGCTTTGTAACAAACCCATTTATTTCTCCCGACAGGCAGTCATGAAGAAACACTTCATTTGATAATTTTAATTTAACTATCACATATACTAAGCACTGGATTACAAAATAAAATGATAAAACATGAAGTGTTCATGATTTCTGGCCTAGAGAACCTTGCTGTGAGGGGTGAGGCAGAAATGCAAAAAAATAAAATTACAGTGTTATATGGTTAGCGCTAAAACAGTTTAAACCTTTACCAAAGGGACAAAAACAATAACTTTCCTTGAAGGAATTGAGGAGTTTTCTGTGAAACTGATTGCAAAATAGAATTAGAAGTTTTCCAAGTGCAAAAGGTGGAGGGCTTTAACAGAAAGAAACCAGTATGTACAACAGATATTTGTAGGTATTATAACACAGCACTGGCATTACAGACCAGAGAATAATGAGTGGCTTGCAATGAGGAGTTCACAGAGGTTTTACTTGTTGCAGCTCTTAGTATTGTAGTGTTAATATTATAGTTGTTTTAATTAAAGGATCTAGGTAATCAGATTTGTTTAAAAAATGATTCCCTAGCTAAACAATTACTGGAGCATTTTTAAATTTACTTTTTATTTATTTTTAATATATATTTTATTGCACTTTAGGTTCTGGGGTGCATGAGCAGAACATGCAGGATTGTTGTATAGGTACATACATGTCCAAGTGGTTTGCTGCCTCCATCCCCCCATCACCTATATCTGGCATATCTCCCATTTTATCACTCCCCAACCTCCCTACACCCCACTGTCCCTCCCCTATTCCCCTGCCAACAGATCCCAGTGTGTGATTCTCCCCTCCCTGTGTCCATGTGTTCTCATTGTTCAACACCTGCCTGTGATTGACAACATGCTGTGTTTGATTTTCTGTTGTTGTGTCAGTTTGCTGAGAATGATAGTTTCCAGATTCCTCCATGACCCTACAAAGGACACAAACTCATCCTTTTTCATGGCTGCATAGTATTCCACTTGTATATGTGCCATATTTTCCTTGTCCAGTCTATTATCAATGGGCATTTGGGTTGGTTCCAAGTCTTTGCTGTTGTAAACAGCTCTGCAGTGAACATACATGTCCATGTGTCTTTATAATAGAATGATTTCTAATCCTTTGGATATATACCCAATCATGAGATTGCTGGATCAAATGGAATTTCTATTTCTAGGTTCTTGATGAATTGCCACGTTGTCTTCCAAAATTATTGACCTAATTTACACACCCACCAACAGTGTAAAAGTGTTCCTATTTCTCCACATCCTCTCCAGTATCTGTTGTATCCAGATTTTTTAAAGATCGCCATTCTAACTGGCGTGAGATGGTATCACTATGTGGTTTTGATTGGCATTTCTCTAATGACCAGTGATAATGAGCATTTTTTAATATATTCATTGGCCTCATATATGTCTTCTTTTGTAAAGTGTCTGTTCATATCCATTGCCCATTTTTGAATGGGGTTGTTTTTTCTTGTAAATCTGTTCTTTGTAGATTCTGGATATTAGCGCTTTGTCAGATGGGTAGATTACAAAAATTTTTTCCCATTCTGTTGGTTGCCAGTTCACTCTAATGATTGTTTCTTTTGCTGTGCAGAAGCTCTGGAGTTTAATTAGATCCCATTTGTCTATTTTGGCTTTTGTTGCCAATGAGTTTGGGGTTTTAATCATTAAGTCCTTGCCTATGCCTATGTCCTGAATGGTTTTGCCTAGATTTTCTTCTAGGGTTTTTATGGTGTTAGGTTTTGTGTTTAAGTCTTTACTCCATCTAGAGTTAATTTTAGTGTAAGGTGTCAGGAATTGGGCCAGTTTCTGCTTTCTGCACATGGCTAGCCAGTTTTCCCAACACCATTTATTCAACAGGGAGTCCTTTCCCCATTGCTTGTTTTTGTCAGATTTGTCAACAATCAGTTGGTTGTAGATGTGTGGCATTGCCTCCAAGGCCTCTGTTCCATTCCATTGGTCAATATCTGTGTTTTGGTACCAGTACCATGCTGTTGTGATTACTGTAGCCTTGTGTATAGTTTGAAGTTAGGTAGTGTGATGCCTCCAGCTTTGTTCTTTTTGCTTGGGATTTTCTTGGCTATGTGGGCTCTCTTTTTGTTTCATACAAAGTTCAAGGTGGTTTTTTCCAGGTCTGTGAAGACGCTCATAGGTAGCTCAATGGGGATAGCCTTGAATCTATCAATTACTTTGGGCAGTATGGCAATTTTCACAATATTTATTTTTCCTCACCATGAGCATGGAATGTTTTATTATCTATTTGTATCCTCTCCTATTTCTTTGAGCAGTGGTTTATAGTTCTCTTTGAAGAGGTCCTTTACATCCTTTGTTAGTTGTATTTCTAGGTATTTTATTCTCTTTGTAGGAATTGTGAATGGCAGTTCATTCTTGATTTGGCTCTCTTTAAGTCTGTTATTGGTGTATAGGAATGCTTGTGATTTTTGAACATTGATTTTGTGTCCTGAGACTGCAGAAATTGCTTATCAGTTTAAGGAGATTTTGGGCTGAGACAGTGGGGTCTTCTAAAATACAATAATGTCATCTGCAAACAGAGGCAATTTGACTTCCTCCTTTCCTAATTGAATACCTTTTTTTTTTCTTGCCTAATTGCTCTAGCTAGAACTTCTAATACTAGACTGAATAGGAAGGGTAAGAGAGGGCATCCTTGTCTAGTGCCAAATTTCAAAGGGAATGCTTCCAGTTTTTGCTCATTCAGTATGATATTGTCTGTGGGTTTGTCATAAATAGCTTTTGTTGTTTTGAGATATGTTCCTTCAATACCTAGTTTATTGAGAGTTTATAGCATAAAGTGTTGTTGAATGTTGTCAAAGGTCTTTTCTGCATCTATTGATGTGGTTTCTGTCTTTGGTCTGTTTATATGGTGAATTACGTTTATAGACTTGCGTATGTTGAACCAGCCTTGCATCCCCAGGATGAAGCCTACTTGATCGTGATGTATAAGCTTTTTGATATACTGTTGCAATCAGTTTGCCAGTATTTTATTGAAGATTTTTGAATCTATGTTCATCCTGGATATTGGCCTGAAGTTTTCTTTTTTTGTTGTGTCTCTGCTGGGTTTTGTTATCAGGATGATGTTGGATTCATAAAATGATTTGGGAAGGATTCCCTCTTTTTGAGTTGTTTGAAATAGTTTCAGAAGGAGTGGTACCAGCTCCTCTTTGTATATCTGGTAGAATATGGTTGTGAACCCATTTGGATCTGGGCTTTTTTTGGTTGGTAGGCTATTAACTGCTGCCTTTACTTCAGCCCTTGTTATTGGTCTATTCAGGGTTTCAACTTCTTCCTGGTTTAGATTTGGGAGGGTGCAAGTGTCCATGAATTTGCCCATTTCTTCCAGGTTTGCTGGTTTATGTGCATAGAGTTGTTTCTAGTAATCTCTGATGGTAGTTTGTATTTCTGTGGAATTGGTGGTGATATCCCTTTCATCGTTTTTTATTGTATCTATTTGATTCTTCTCTCTCTTCTTTTTTATTAATCTGGCTAGCTATCTATCTTCATCTTTTCAAAAACCAGCTCCTGAATGTTTTGATATTTTGAAGGATTTTTTGTGTCTCTATCTCCTTCAGTTCTGCTCTGATCTTAGTTGTTTCTTGTGTTCTGTTAGCTTTTGAGTTTTTTTGATCTTCCTCCTCTATCTCATTCAGTTTTGATGATAGAGTGTCGATTTTTGGTCTTTCCTTGCTTCTCATCTGGGCATTTATTGCTATAAATTTTCCTCTTGACACTGCTTTAAATGTGTCCCAGATATTCTGCTATATTGTGTCTTCATTCTTGTTGGTTTCAAAGAACATCTTTATTTCTGTCTTCATTTCATTGTTGATCCAGTCAACATTCAAGAGCCAGTTATTCAGTTTCCATGAAGTTATGTGGTTCTGAGTTAGTTTCTTAATCCTGAGTTCTAATTTGATTGCACTCTGGTCTGAGAGACTGTTTGTTATGATTTCTGTTCTTTTGCATTTGCTGAGGAGTGATTTACTTCCAATTATGTGGTCAGTTTTAGAGTAAGTGTGATGTGGTGCTGAGAAGAATGTATATTCTGTGGATTTGGAGTGGCGAGTTCTGTAGGTGTCCATTAGGTTTGCTTGTTCCAGATCTGAGTTCAAGTCCTGGATATCCTTGCTAATTTTTGGTCTCATTGATCTATCTAATATTGACAGTGGAGTGTTAAAGTCTCCTACTATTATGTAGGAGTCTAAGTCTCTTTGTAGGTCATTAAGAACTTGCTTTATGTATCTGGGTGCTCCTGTATTGGGTCCATATATAGTTAGAATCATTAGCTTTTCTTGTTGTGTTGATTCTTTTACCATTATGTAAAGGATCTTTTGATTTTTGTTGGTTTAAAGTCTATTTTAGCAGAGACTAGGATTGCAACTCCTGTTTTTTTTTTTTTCCTCTCCATTTGCTTGGTAAATCTTCCTCCATCCCTTCATTTTCAGCCTGTTTGTGTCATTGCATGTGGGATGGGTTTCCTGGATACAGCACACTGATGAGTTTTGACTTTCTATACAATCTACCAGTTCGTGTCTTTTGATTGGGGCATTTAGCCCATTTATTTATTTATTTATTTTTCTTTTGTTTTTTTTTTTTTTGAAACTGAGTTTCACTGTTGTTACCCAGACTGGAATGCAATGGCACGATCTCAGCTCACCGCAACCTTCACCTTCTGGGTTCAAGCAATTCTCCTGCCTCAGCCTCCCAAGTAGCTGGGACTACAGGCGAGCACCACCATGCCCAGCTAATCTTTGTATTTTCAGTAGAAACGGGGTTTCACCTTGTTGACCAGGTTGGTCTCAATCTCTTGACCTCGTGATCCACCTGCCTCGGCCTCCCAAAGTGCTGGGATTAGAGGTGTGAACCACCACGCCTGGCCTAGCCCATTTATATTTAAGGTTAATATTATTATGTGTGAATTTGATCCTGCCATTTTGATGCTAGCTGGTTGTTTTGCCCATTAGTTGATCCAGTTTCTTCATTGTGTCAATGCTCTTTACTGTTTGGTACCTTTTTGGAGTGGCTGTTACTAGCTGTTCCTTTCCTTGTTTAGTGCTTCTTTCATGAGCTCTTGTAAGGCAGGCCTGATGGTGATGAAATCTCCCAGCAATTGCTTCTTCAGAAAGGATTTTATTTATCCTTCACTTATGAAGCTTTGTTTGGCTGGATATGAAATTCTAGGTTGAAAGTTCTTTTCTTTAAGGATGTTGAATACTGGCCCCCACTCTCTTCTGGCTTGTAGGGTTTCTGCCAAGAGATCCACGGTGAGTCTAATGGGCTTTCCTTTGTGGGTAACCCAACCTTTCTCTCTGGCTGCCCATAGCATTTTTTCCTTTATTTCAACCCTGGTGAATCTGACAGTTATGTGCCTTGGGGTTGCTCTTCTTGAGGAATATCTTCATGGTGTTCTCTGTATTTCCTGTACTTGAATATTGGCCTGCCTTGCTGGGTTGGGGAAGTTCTCCTGGATAACTTCCTGAAGAGTGTTTTCCAGCTTTGATTCATTATTTTCCTCACATTCGGGTATACCTGTCAAAGGTAGATTAGCTCTTTTCACACAATCTCATATTTCTTGTAGGATTTGTTTATTTCTTTTCACTCTTTTTCACTAATCTTGCCTTCTCATTTTACTTCATTGAGTTGATCTTCAATCTGTTATATCCTTTCTTCTGCTTGGTCAATTCAGCTATTGAAACTTGTGTATGCTTTGTGAAGTTCTCGTGTTGTGTTTTACTACTCCATCAAGTCATTTATATTCTTCTCTAAGCTGTTTATTCTCCTTAACATTTCATCAAACCTTTTTTCAAGGTTCTTAGTTTCTTTGCATTGGGTTAGAACATGTTCTCTTAGCTCAGAGAAGTTTGTTTTTACCCACCTTTTGAAGCCTGTTTCTGTCAATTCATCAGACTCATTCTCCATCCAGCTTTGTTGCCTTGCTGGTGGGGAGCTGTGATCACTTGGAGGAGGAGGAGAGTTTAGTTTTGGGTGGTTTCTTCCCATCTTTGGGATTTATGTACCTGTAGTCTCTGTAGTTGGTGATTTTTGGATGGGGTCTCTGAGTGGATGTCCTTTTTGTTGATGATGAAGTTATTTCTTTCTGTTTCTTAGTTTTCCTTCTAACAGATAGGCCTCTCTGTTGTTGGACTGCAGGAGGTCCACTTTAGAACCTGCTTACTTGGAGATCACCTGTGGTGGCTGCAGGGCAGTAAGGGTTGCTGCCAGTTTCTTCTTTTGTTATCTTCATCCCAGAAGGATACCTGCCAGATGTCAGCCTGAGCTCTCCTTTATGAGGCATCTCCTTGGCTGTATGGGGGTCAGGGAGCTGCTTTAGGAGACAATCTGTCCCTTATAGGAGCTCAAATATGGAGCTGTGAGCTCTGTTGTTCCATTCAGTGCTGCTGGGCTGATACATTTAAGTCTGCTGCTGCGGAACTCATAACTGCCTTTTTCCCCAGGTGCTCTGGCCTGGGAGGGTGGGGCTTTATTTATAAGTACATGACATGCTGTTGCCTATTTTCAGAAGTGCCCTGCCCAGCAAGGAGGTAGCCTAGCCAGCAGAGGCATTGCTGAGCTGCCATGGGCTCTGGCCAGCTGCTGTGTGAACTTCCTTGCAATATTGTTTACAGAGGTATAGTTAGAAGTACCTCAGTAATAGCAGACTGCCTCTGTAATGGTGGACTGCCTCTGTAATGGTGGACTGCCTCTGTGATGGTGGAGTGCCTCGGTGATGACAGATGCTCTTCCCCCCACAGAGCTGGACCATCTTGGGTTCAGCTGTGCTTACTATGAAACTCTCAATCCAGAGCATTTCAGATTGCTGGTTGTATTAGTTTTATTTAATTATACGAGCCACTCAGCACTATGTCTTACCAATTCCCTCAAAGATCTCTGTAGTACTTCCATTTAATGCTATTAGTGACTCAGGGTATTGCTCTGTTCATAGGTACTTTCTTCCTTGATCACCATGTCTAACACATTTTACAAGCAATCTTTCCCCTTTCCTTAGACCCATATGGACTGTCTTTTGTTTCAATATTTAGTTCTTCATTTTGTCCTTTCTCTTTCCTTCCTTTTATTTGACTGGCACTTTTGGGACTACATGTGTGTAGCTTTTCCTTGATTATAGCTACCCTTGTGCATTGTTTTATCCAGGTTTTTATCTTGATAGTATTATGTAATAAATAATGCAAATAATGTTATTATTTTTGTGTTTTGAAAACCAAAAGGTATGTTTTGAGATAACATGCCTCATTTGGAGAGCTGTCTCAGTGAACTGTCTACCAAGTTTGCTTTAGTGAAAAACAAAAAGGGTAAAAGTATATTTTCCTTACCCATCCATTCCACTTCCAGCAGCACATTGAATATCAAATAGAACCTATATATTGAGAATATAACAGGAAGCAAGTTATAAAAGGTAGCCAAACAATTATCAGAGAATCTTATAATATAGAGCATGTCATACTTTCTAGAGTCATCGCTGATTGAGTTTGTATAACTAATACCATGCTCAGTAAACAGTTGTGTAATTGATTACTTAATCCTAAAATCATATTAATGAAATAGTAATAATTTTCCCTGTTAAGCATGCCGCTGTTCTCAGAATTTACCTGATCTAATAGTACGTAAGATTATTCAATAGTCAATTATTCTATTTGAAAGTCTGAATTTCATCCATAGATTTTCAGAGGTTTTATAGTGTGTCCTTGAATCTCCATGTACATGTTAATGTCTTATCAAAATTAATAAATGTTTATTTTTAACTGTACATGAGGTATATTTGGTTTGAAATACAGGGTTACCTTTTTTACTGTCTTATTCACAATCAGATGGAACATTAAGTCATTCACCTAGAAAATACTATTAATTGTGGATGTATGTTTTAGACTTTACCACGGATTATCTCCATGACCCATTTCTCAATGAACCTCTGTCCATGACCTATTACTTTTGGATATAAAAATATTATGATCTTCCAACACCCTCCTCTGAGATGATCTGACCCTTCACTTGAATAGGTGAAATTCTGTGTAGTGTTTTGAAATAGAATTAGCTCCTGACTTACAAATGACCATTATACTCACTTTAGGCCTGTCTTGTAAAATGATCTCTGCAGAAGACATCTCTGCCATCGCAGTGGAAGCCCCCATGGAAATAAACATACTGAATACATTTTCACAGTAAGGGGTCAATTATCACTGCGTTGTCCTGGGTCACACTCAGGGTGAAACTGATAGAAGGCTGTATAAAACTATTTTGAAAATTAGAGCTTTTAACCTGATAATTACTGGACATTATGCCATCTTCCTAAGGATCAAGGTGCTAGTTTTCCCAAAGAGCTGCAGCAGACACACAGAAATCAGCTTTAGCAACTTGGTTTCTCTTGTTGGATTGATATGCTCCTAGATCCTTAATATAATGACCACTTGCTTTAGTAAACTGCTCTCTTATTCTCCCTGAAGTATCCAACACAGGCCAAAGTGAGGGTACAATAGTTATATGTAAATTTATAAAAATGCTCTTGGAAGTCTAGCACTTGGCAATTTCAAACTGAAAGTTTGGGTATGAGTAAGAGATAACTAAAATATAGGTGAAGTTATAGGTATTGGAATGGAACGTACCAATTTTGTGGTAATAAAGTGAGAACAAAAACCCCAGATCCTGTGTAGGGAATATTTTAGACCCTAGGAAATGCTGGGGATGAAGAGACATTAATGACTTTTCTCTTTAAAAGCACTTGACTCATAGGTGGGTGTTGAACAATGAGAACACACGGACACAGGGAGGGGAGCATTACACACTGCGGTCTGTCAGGGGGAAATAGGGGAGGGACAGTGGGGCATAGGGAGTAGGGGAGAGATAGCATGGGGAGAAATGCCAGATATAGGTGATGGGGAGGAAGGCAGAAAATCACACTGCCATGTTTGTACCTATGCAACAATCTTGCATGATCTTCACATGTACTGCAAAACCTAAAATGCAATTTAAAAAATCTTAAAAAAACACTTGAAATCAGATTCTCATCTCTCACTTTATACAAAAAACAACTCAAGATATATCAGACTTAAATTTAAGAACTGATGGCATAAAATAAAATCTAGAAGATAACATTGAACAAACTCTTCTAGGTACTGGTTTAAGCAAATAATTCAAAAACCAAGAACCACAAAACAAATGCAATAAAAACAAATATAAATAAATGGACCTAATTAAACTAAGAAGCTTCTGCACAGCAAAAGAAATAGTCAGCAAACAGACAACTCACAGAGCAGGAGAAAATATTCTCAAACTATGCATCTGACAAAGAACTAATATTCAGAATCCACAAGAAACTCAAATCAGCAAGAAAAAAAAATCATTCCATCAAAAAGTAGTACAAGGACATAAATCAACAATTCTCAAAAGAAGATATAGAAACAGCTAACAAACATGAAAAAATGTTCAACATCACTAATTATCAGGGAAGGGCAAACTAAAACCATAATGAGATACCACCTTATTCTTGCAAAAATGACCATAATAAATATATGTTGAAATGGATGTGGTCAAAAGGGAACACTTTTACATTGCTGGTGTAAACTAGTACAACCACTTTGAAAAACAAATGGATATCCCTTAAAGAACTAAAGATAGAACTACTATTCAATCTAGCAATCCCACTAGTGGATATCTACCCAAAGGAAAAACAAAAGTTATTATATGAAAAAGACACATGCACACACATGTTTACAGCAGCACAATTTGCAATTGCAAAAATATGAAATGATCCTAAATGCCCATCAACCAACAAGTGGATAAAGAACATTTGGTATATATACACCAATATATATGAAATGCTACTCACTATAAAATGGAATAAAATAAATGGAATTTGCAGCAACTTAGATGGTTTTGGAGGCCATTATTCTAAGTGAAGTAACTCAGGAATGGAAAACCAAATATAGTGTATTCTCACTTATAAGTGGGAGTTAAGCTGTGGTGATGCAAAGGCATAAGAATAATATAATGAACTTTGGGGAGGGATAAATGGGGGAGGGGGTGAGAGATAAAAGACTACACATTGGGTACAGTGTGCACTGCTTGAGTGATGGATGCGTAAAAATCGCAGAAATAATAACTAAAGAACTTATCAATGTAACAAAAAAAAAAAAACCACCTGTTCCCCAAAAGCTATTGAAAAAATCACCCCTTAAGCCATTTCATAAATAAAATGCCTTGGTGCAGGTCTCCCAAACTGTTAAAATATCATTAAATTTAAAGAATTGTTATGTTGGCCACAGCCTGTCAGAAAGGTTTCACCATGATTTTATTGCCATTCTCTTTTATTTTACTGGTAAGTCTATAAGAAATAGCAGGACATGACATAGCTCCTCTGTGTCTCTCACAAAAAACCTGTCTTCACCTCTGGATGTTTTCTGCACCCTCTTTCTCCACCCATAGTTCAGTTATTCAGTAGATTGGATGGCATGGACAAGGAGGATGATCTGGACTGATTTCCCTCCGTAGTACATTAAAAATAAAAACTGGACTCATTATTCGAAATATATGGTGGAAGGTAGACATACAAGCCAGTCAGGAGGCCATGTTGAAGGTATCCATGGATGTAGATCCTGTTTGAGGGCCCCAGCAGTTTTAAACATGATAGAGAGCTATGATGTATATTCTTGACAATACTCTTTGTATGAGATATCAGGCTAGAACTTGCCTCGTTCCTAAAAACGCAGTGGACCTCTCCAAAGCATCACAATCTTGTTTATTCTGGAGAGCTTCCTGGAGAGAGATGCTATTCCTTTATGTCTACCCTGAAGCCTCCTCTTCCTACAGTGGAAGTAATTCAATTAGATAAAGTAGTACAAAATTTGTGTTTGGTTTTAGCTGAAGTGATCAATGATACCAGTTCATCCCAGAGAAGGCATTCATTCAGGCCAGCCTTAATTCACTGGATGACATTGTTATGATATTTACATTGCCATACACTTTCTCTTTGCAAGCAGTGGTAAAGTTTGAGCAATTGCTAATAGATACAGTTCTGCCTCAGTTAATGCCTCAGGCAAGTAGAAATAATATGGAAATTTAATGAGGAAACAGTGGCTTTGTAAGAAATAGCATATAATCTTTCTTACTTTCAGCTATTTGGATCTGGACTCCTGGGAGGCATGGTTGATGTAAATACTACAGGTTGGTCTCATCCTGCTGCTTGAAGTCCTATTGATAGTACTCCAAGTTAAATGCCTGCATGAGACCGGTGGAGCAGTCCTTGTCCCAGTCTGCAGCCAGATTCATCAGATTACCTGATGGAAGAGTACACTCATGAGAAAATTTGTCAGAAGCCAAGACAATGTAGAAAAGAGGAGTAGACAGTTTTCCACATGTATCTCATGTTTCTGCACATTTTGTAAGCAGTGGCACTGAATGCCCTTTGTTCTGGACTCTTTTCAACATTGTTTATATCGTATACAACCTTTGAAGACAGAAATAATGTCTCTGGAGGAAAGGGTAGACTTGCTTAAAGTGTTTTACAATAGCCATAGTGTCTCCCTCTAGAGCTAAAGGCAGGTGTGCTTACTGCCCATGGTAAAATTTGTGAATTCCCTAAGCTCAGGGATCTTCTCTTATACTCATCATTGCTGTCCAGGTGTCACCCAGCCCTCTTCAGGTTACCCTATAGGAACTGGGGTTCAGGGAACTGGCACAAAAATGCTGATTTTCTCTTCAGTAGTAATGCTGACAGTAATAAACCCTTTGGATCTGACCTAGGAGCATTTTTTAATTTATAATTTTTGTGGATTCATAGTAGATATATATATTTATGGGATATGTGAGATGTTGTGACACCGGTATGCAATGTGTAATCACAGCATGGAGAATGGGACACCCATTCCCTCATACATTTATCCTTTGTGTTACAAACAAATTATAGTTTTTTAGTTATTTTAAAATGTAAAATTACATTATTGGCTATAGTCACATTGTACTATCATAGTATGTCTTATTCATTCTTTCCAACTATTTTTCTACCCACTAACCATCCATAGATACTCCCAAAACCCCATGCATTCTCCCAGCCTCTGGTAACCATTCTTCTAGTCTCGATGTCCATGAGTTCAATTGTTTTTTTAAATCCCACAAATAAGTGAAAACATGTGATACTTTTCTTTTTGTTTGACCTAGGATGCTCATTTCATCTGTCAGCATCAATAAAACTGACAGACTAGTTGTTTGGTTTACAAGTAGAAAAAAAAAAACAATTCTTAGATCCTTCACAGGTTTTGACATGGAGAAATGCCAAACTGCATAAGCACTTATCTGCCTTCAAAGTATATATTAATTCTATTCACTGTTTTTCTCTCTGCTACTACTTCCTACTCCAACCTTCATTTCATCTTTAAATTACTGAAAAATCTTTTATGCCCCACCCCATTTACATTCAAGAAAGCAAAATAAAGTTTTAAAAACATAAAATAATTATGATATTTCAGTTGGTTGAAATAGCATAATTATTCCAACCAACTGGAATAATTATGATTTTTTTTTTCTCAAACCTAAATCATAACCTTCATACTTTGCTATAACCTACAATATCCGGTGCCATTTGGCTTCTGTCAGTCTTTATAAACTTACAGACTAGCTCTTTTCTTGCTTACTATATTGCAGCAATATAAGCCTATGATAATGCCCTAGAATACATACAGTTTTTCTTTTTCACAAGGCCTTATCACATGATGCTATTATATCTGATAGAAAGATTTTCAAGTTTACTAAATGGTGCATATTATCTCATTATTTGGATGGAATATTACATCCTTGGAGAGGCATCAACTAAGCATCCTACTGAAGCATATTACATTCAGTTCTTATTTATTTCTTTAATAATTTGTATCACAGTGATTCTTTATACATTTACCTGCATATCAAAACCTTGCTTTCGCTAAAATATAAGTATCAGAAAAACTAGGATTACATTTGTTTTACTCCTAGTTGTATTCAGAGATTAACATTGTTATGGGCTGAATTCTGTTACCACAAAAAATTCATAAGAAGACCTAACACTAGCACGTAAAAATGCAAATATTAGAAGACAGGGCCATTAATAGGTCACTGACTTAAAATGAAGCAGTTATGATGGGTTCTAATCCAAACTGACTGGTGTCCTTATAGAAAATTTCAGTACCCAGGGACACCCCAAAGATTCAGGCAGAGAGGAAAGACCATTAAGGACACTGTGAGAAGGCAGCCATCTGCAAGTGAAGGAGAGAGACCACTGGAGAAAATAAACTGTATTTATCTCTTCTCATGCTACTAAAAAAGACATACCTGAAAGTGGGTAATGTATAAAGGAAAGAGGTTGAATGAACTCACAGTTCCACATGGCTGGGGAGGCCTCACAGTCATGGCAGAAGTGAATGAGGAACAAAGTCATGTGTTATGTGGTGGCAGGAAAAAGAGCATGTGCAGGGGAACTCCCCTTTATAAAATCAACAGATCTCATGAGACTGTTTTACTCTTATGAGAACAGCATAGGAGAAACCCCACCCCCATGATTCAGTTACCTCCCACCATGTCCCTCTTATGACATGTGAGAATTATTACAATTCAAGGTGAGATTTGGGTAGGGACACAGAGCCAAACCATTTCATTCTGCCCCTGGCCCATCCCAAAATCACATGTCTTCATATTTTAAAACCAATCATGCCTTCCCAACAGTCCCTCAAAGTCTTAACTCATTTCAGCATTAATTCAAAAGTCCATAGTCCATAGTCTCATCTGAGAGAAGGCAAATCACTTTTGCCTATGAGCCAATAAAATCAAAAGCAAGTTAGTTACTTCCTAAATACAATGGGGGTGCAGGCATTGGGTAAATACACAGTGAAATTGGCCAAAATGAAGGGACTGCCAGCCCCATGCAAGTCCAAAATCCAGAGGGGCAGTCAAGTTATAACCTCCAAAATGGTCTCCTTTGACTCTATGTCCCACATCCAAGGAACACTGATGTAAGAGCTGGGCTACCAAGGCCTTGGACAGCTCTGCCCCTGTGGCTTTGCAGGGCATACCTCCCCTCATAACTGCTTTCATTGGCTGGCATTGAGGGTCTGTGACTTTTCCAGGCACACAGTGCAAGCTATTGATGGATCTTCCAACCTGGGGTAGGTAGGAATGAGGAGGAAGATGCCTCTCTTCTCACAACTCCAGTAGGCAGTGCTCCAGTGGGGATTCTGTGTGCAGGCTCTGACCCCACATTTCTCTTTTGCACTGCTCTAGCAGAGGTTCTCCATTAGGGCTTTGCCCTTGCAGCAAACTTCGGCCTAGACATTCAGGCATTTTCATACATTCTCTGAAATGTAGGCAGAGGTTTCCAACCTCAGTTCTTGATTTCTGTTTAACCACAGGCTCAATATCACATCGAAGTTACCAAGGCTTGGGACTTGCACCCTCTGGAGTTATGACCTGAGCTGTAACTTGGCCCCTTTTAGCCACAGCTGGAGCAGCTGGGACAAAGGGCACCAAGTCCCTAGGTTGTACACAGCAGGGGTCCTGGGCGCTGTCAATGAAGCCATTTTTTCCTCCTACACTTCAGGCCTTTGATGGGAGGGGCCGCTGCAAAGGTCTCTGAGTTGCCCTGGAAACATATTCCCCATTGTCTTCCTAATACATATGGGGATCCTTGTTACGTATGCAAATTTCTGCGGCAGGCTTGAATTCTTCCCCAGAAAATGTTTTTTTTTTTTCTACTGCATCATCAGACTGCACATTTTTCAAACTTTTATGCTCTGCTTCTTGAACACATTGCTGCTTAGTAATTTCTTCGACCAGATACATTAAATCATGTCTCTCAAATTCAATGTTGCACAGATCTCTAGGGTATGGCAAAATGCCACCAGTCTATACAGCAAGAGTGACTTCTCCAATTCCAACAAGTTATTCTTCATCTGAGACCTCCTCAGCCTAGACTTTATTGTCCACATCACTATCAGCATTTTGGTCAAAAACATTCAACAAGCCTCTAGGAAGTTTCAAACTTTTCCACATCTTCCTGTCTTCTGAGCCCTGTTCCAACCTCTGCCTGTTACCTAGTTCCAAAGTCGCTTCCACATTTTTGGGTATCTTCAGAGAAGCACCCCACTCTACTGGTACCAATTTATTGTACTAGTCCATTTTCATGCTGCTAATAAAGACATACCTAAGACTGGGAAATTTATAAAGAAAAGAGGTTTAATTGACTCACAGTTCCACAGGGCTGGGAAGGCCTCAGAATCATAACAGAAGGTGAATGAGTAGCAAGCAATATCTTACATGGCAGCAGGCAAGAGAGCTTGTGCAGGTGTCTCCCTGTATATAAAACCATTAGATCGCAAGAGACTTATTCAGCAACATGAGAACAGCATAGAAAAAACCTGCCCCGATGATTCAGTTACCTCCCACCAGGTCCTTCCCATGACACAGATGTGGAAATTATTACAATTCAAAGTGAGAGCCAAATCATATTACAAACCAAATATTAATCTGGATTTCTAGCTTCCAGAACTGTGGGAAAATAAAGTTCCAGTGTTGATATCACCTAGTCTGTGGTATTTTGTTACAATAGCCCTAGCAAATGAACATAACTGTTAAATTACAACATGATACATACTAAGTTTATATTCATTAAACCAAGGCACTCACAAATACCATAAGCAGAACCTCATAAGGCATCTATTCCCCAGTGCTCATGTCTGAGCTACTGAGACATGTTATTTTAGTGTTCGTCATAGTGGAATAAGAAGGTAACTCTTCTCATTCAAAAATGTTACAGAGCCAGCTTTACAAAAAAAGGAAAAAAGAAGGAAGATTGATGATGTACTCTTTGTTGCTGACAATGCTAAAGATGGAGTCTATGAGATAGCACAGTTCTTGATAAATGATGATACTGGTTTGTCCATAGGATTTTTGAATGATGGGGCCTATGGTCAGTGATTCCAGAATATTTCTTTTTGCTTAAGGTATTTGATAGAACTGAATCTAAGTGTTATCAGAAAGAACTATGTCTGGATAAGTGAACAGAATGCCAAAGAGAAACTCTTTCTCTGAGATATTGTATTAAATGTAATATTTATAGAAGCAAAGTTTGTTCTGGGTCAGAGTATGCATTTGTTCAAGTACCTCTTGTCTCTCAAAGCTCTTTCCCTTTTCTCATATTTATAATTTTCTGATACTCTTTTTATTTATCACTTGTTTCCTTGGTCAAAACTGCTTTCAGTAAAGAATCAATACTTAGATACTTATTCTTTAATATGAATGACCATTTAACTCATCCTGGGGATATTTACACCCTAATATCTTTAATGACTGAATGGGAAAACCTTATGAAAAGAAACTGAATGAGCAATGTGGGAGTTGGAAAGTTTTCTTTGGGAGTCCGGAAGATATCGACATCTACCTTTGCTTCTTTAAACACCAGGCTTAAATCCAATATACTCTAATGACAAGAAAAGATCCAGTCAGGTTTCACAGATTATCATTTTAAAATACTGGTATCTTTGTCATCTAACAGTCTATGTTTGAGACATTTTTGGTATATGGGTTACTATGCCATTGTGGACCACTAGACCAGGCATATAAAACTTACTGGAAGACAATTTGCTTTCCCTAATGTGGTTGCAAATTAAAATTCTTTACAATAGGTAAACTGTTACCTTGTTTCAATTAGAAAACCAAGAATTTTTTTCTCTGAGATTTTGAATATAAGACATTAGTGAGAAATGTATGAACAGTGAGGCAGAGGGAAACACATACTGCACCGTAGATGAGAAGAGACATTAATTTATTTCACATGCAATGGGCATTTCTTGAGAATATGTAGGGAACTGTGCTCGATACTCGACATCAAAAAGAAAAAAATTCAATTAACACATGCCCTAACTAGAAGCCATGAGGCAATAAAAAACAGAAGTAATCAGAATATAGGAGGTATATTTTGCCTAGATATTAAAATAAAGATGAGATATTTTATGTAACAGTAGGAAAGATATTATATTAAAATCCCAAATTTACATCACCAAATATTTAGAAACCTATCAACAGTCTTATTTCATCTACATGCCATCCATTGCACAACTCAACCCCCTCTTTCAGATTATTTTGTCCCAGATACCAAATCATCTTATATGAATATTTAAGCATCTTTGCCTAAATGATTGGGTCTCAGAAACTAAAATCCATTATCACATTATCCCACCTAAAATATTTAACAGTAATTTCTCAATAATATTAAAGATTCTGTCAGTTTTCACATATCTGTGATTGCGTAATACAGTAGCTCCTA
Organism: Callithrix jacchus; assembly: GCF_049354715.1. Classification (NCBI taxonomy): domain Eukaryota; kingdom Metazoa; phylum Chordata; class Mammalia; order Primates; family Cebidae; genus Callithrix; species Callithrix jacchus. The sequence goes on from NC_133502.1 coordinate 45,040,247, forward strand.
AACTGTTTGACTTCAAGAAAACTTTACACTCTTAAGGAATATTAAAATTGCACAACATATTTTGCCTTATGTAGGCTATATCTATTTATTTTATTGGAAATTAAAGTAGTTTTGTTATTCGTTCATTTAAAATATCAGTGAAATAAATCCATTTTAACACAAATATCACATCAATCATGAAAAATAACAGTATTTCTTCCTTAAATGTGAGAATAGTGGCATTACATTTTTGAAAATCCCTTCACTATCTTGCTTAATAGAAGACTGTTAAATTCTCACATCTGATTTTGTATTTAATATGTTGGTATATATGGTTTTGGTAGAAGTGTGTTAAGACATTTGGGCCTCCAACACATGTGTAGCTAGAAAAGGAAGAAGTATTTTGAATAGCATTTTTAGATTATTGTGGATATTATTCTTGTCACTACACTAAAGTGAGACTAGTGATAATTTCTTAAAGATTATTTGAATTCTGAAATCTGACCTGTATCAATGAGCTTTTTTTAAAACTACCCTATGTTAGAAATCCATTATACTATCTGATATGGTTTGGCTCTGTGTCCCCACCCAAATTTCATCTCAAATTATAATCCCCAAGTGGCCAGGGAGGGACCTGGTGGGAGGTCATTTGATCATGAGGATGGTTTCCCCCATGCTGTTCTTATCAATAGTGAGTGAGCTCTCAGGATATCTGGTAGTTTTTTTTGTTTGTTTTCTTTTTTTTTTTTTTGTACATGTGCTCATCCTGCAGGATTGTTGCACAGGTATACATATGCTGTGGTGGGTTGCTGTGTCCCGTCACCTACATCAGGCATTTCTCCTGGTGTTATCCCTTCCCAACGCCCCTGCCCCACTGCCCCCCACTGTCCCTCCCCTCCCCTGGCCCCCACCTCCTAATCTATCCCAGTGTGAGATGTTCCCCTCCCTGTGCTGATGTGTTCTCATTGTTCACCATCCACCTATGAGTGAAAACATGGTGTTTGATTTTCTGTTCTTGTGTCAGTTCGCTAAGAATGTTGGTTTCCAGATTCATCCATGTCCCTACAAAGGACACAAACTCATCATCTTTTATGGCTGCATAGTATTCCATGGTGTATATGTGCCACATTTTCCTGGTCCAGTCTGTCAGTGATGGGCATTTGAGTTGGTTCCAGGTCTTTGCTATTGTAAACAGTGCTGCAATGAACATATGTGTGCATGTATCTTTATAACAAAAATAACTCCACATGGATTAAAGATTCTGACATAAGAACTAACACCATAAAAACCCTAGAAGGATACCTAGGTAACACCATTCAGGACATAGGCATAAGCAAGGACTTCATGACTAAAACAACAAAAGCAATGGCAACAAAAGCCAAAATCGACAAATGGGATCTAAACTTAAGAGCTTCTGCACAGCAAAAGAAACAATCATTAGAGTAATCAGCAACCAACAAAATGGAAAAAAAAAATTGCATTCTACCCATCTGACAAAGGGCTAATATCCAGATTCTACAAAGAACTAAAGTAGATATACAAGAAAAAAACAAACCCATTCAAAAGTGGGCAAAGGATATGAACAGACACTTTTCAAAAGAAGGCATTTATTCAGTCAACAAACGTGAAAAAATGCTCATCACAGGGCATTAGAGATCTGATGGTTTTATAAGTGGCAGTTTCCTCTGCTCGCTAGTGCTCTCTCTCTCTCTCTCCTGCTGCCTTGTGAAACAGGTGCCTGCCTCTCTTTTCTGCCACGATTCTAAGTTTCTTGAGGTCTCCACACCCATGAGAACTGTGCATCAGTTAAATCTTTTTTCTTTATAAGTTACCCTGTCTTGGGTAGTATCTTTATAGCAGTGTGGAAAGAACTAATACACTATCTTGTATACAGAGTAGCTGTTTTGTTGTTTCATGATTTTGCATCACCAAGCAATGATCATTTTGAAGGATTATACAGGTCATCCAAATGTTCACACATTTTAATATATAGTATTTATAAGCCACATGTTTTTTACAATTAATCAGTGATCTCCTCATGCATGTCTTTAAGTATTAAAAGAAAGTTATGCTAATAATTGTATTGCGAGATTTTAGAACTTGTATTCTCAAAAATGCCGTTGTTTCCATTGGTAACAAATACTGTCCAGTTGTTTGCTTTAATATGAAAAATCTCAGTCTGTTTATTTTACAAGAAAGTAACAATTACCCAATTATAAATAACCATAGAGTGACAGTATTTTCTTGAGGTCAAATAATAAGGATATTTTTGAGAAATATTTCAGAGGGCATATATGATTTATTCTTTCCATTTATTCACACATTATGTTAAAAATTTACAAGGGTCAAGACTGAATAGAATTAACTATTTTTATGGCCTTATCAAGAATACTCTTAAGTGAAACTATTTTCCAGATTAGTTTAATATTTATTAGGCATAATTATTTTTTAAATAAAGTTTATATTTGAGAGTAGTTTTAGGTTTTCAAAAAAGTCATGAAGTTAATAATTCCTTTTTAACTCATACCTGGTTTCCCTACTATTTATATCCTATATAATTCTGGTATTTTTATCACAACTAATGAATCAATATTGACAAATTAACATTGCCTAAGATCCATAATTTTTGCAAATTTCCTTGGTTCTTACCTAATGCCCCTTTACTGTTCCAGGATATCATATTACATTTAGCAGTCATCACTGTTTGGGTTCCTTTTGGCTGTGGCAGCATCTCAGAGTTTGCTCTTTTTTTCTTTCTTTCTTTTTTTTTTTTTAATATGACCTTGATAATTTTGAAGAGTTCAAGTTAGGTATTTTATTTTGGAGAATGTCTGTAATTTGGGATTTGTCTGGTGTTTTTCTCATGATTAGAGTGGTACTATAGGCTTGGGGCAATAAAGTGACATTTTCATTGCATCATACGAAGGGTATATGCTATCAGCATGATTTATCACTGTTGACACTGTCCTTGATGACCTGGCTGAGGTAGTATATGTCAGGTTTCTCCACTGCAAATTTACTTTTTTAAAACACTTTCTATACTGTATTCTTCAGAAAGAAGACAGTTGCTCAGTCCACATTTACAGCCTGGGGAGTTACGCTTTCCCTTTTTAAAAGTAAAGTTACCATTTAATTATTTGGAATTCTTCTATATGGGGGAGATGTTTATTAGCTTTTATTTAACTTGCAATATTTATTTATGAAATTGTCTTCTTTTGTGATTCATATTCAGTTGCCATTATTTTAACCAGATTTTGCTACTGCAACAATGCAAATATTGAACAGTGAGAAAAGGAAAATATTGTATTGCGCAAATACTTGTGACTTAGGAATATTCTGAAACAATCTTGTTGAATCCCAAGGTCTATGGGCCATGATTTGAGAACTACTGACCTTATGTCTTTTTTTCCTTTATGCATTTGTTTGTACTGAGTTATTTTGGGTTGGTGTATTATGGTTGGATGTTATGTAGCTTAAGTCTCTTTTTATTCATAAGTTTCTGCCTGTTTTGAACTGAATTAGTTTCACCTCCACTGCACTCCTTCAAGGTACTTACTGTTAGAAACTTTTTCTAAAAATAAGAAAGCTGAAGTTAGGGAAGATCAACTGGTTTAGCTGAAATCGCACATCTAGTCATTATTATAGTGGGGGTATGAACTTAGGTTCATTCACATACGGTGCTCTTTCTGCTTCATCATTGACTTCCTAGAAGACATAGAAAAATATGAAGAGGGTGTTGGATAATGAGAGCAGAGTATATAATAGAAACATTACTAATAAAATGTTATATTATTATAAACAATAACAAATGTAGAAAAATGAAAGCATATTGATTTCATTATGATTAGCCTGATTAAAAGAAAATTTCTCTTTAATTCCTAGTAATATTGTTACTTATTTAAAGAAAACAATGGAGGTATCTTGTTTTTTTTTTTTTTTAAACCACTTTGAAGAACTTTTGAATGTAGACTCATGTGGGATGCCAGAGAAGTAAACAGATCAAAGAGAAAGCAGTCTTCTCTGAAGAAAGATGAATGCTGAGTGGGACTCCCTGGTTTCATCATTCAGTTATTATTTATGGTACAAATTGTAGTTTGACTAATAGGTTTTCTCACCTGTGACTGACAGTGGTAATAATACATAAGTCAAAATTGTAGTTTGACTAATAGGTTTTCTCACCTGTGACTGACAGTGGTAATAATACATAAGTCAAATTGCTAGTGCAAAGTATCAGTTGCATTAAAAAAAGTAAAACAACCCTATGCTTTAGAAACTATATATACATTCATTTATGTGTATATATATTTATAATTGGATTTGAAACTCATGGCAACATTGAGATACAGGTACTATCATATTATTAGTTTGGTGAAAAGTAATTGCTTTTTGCCACTAAAAGTAATGGCAAGTATTTTACATCTTACAAAGCAAGATCAGATACAAAAAAATGAGGTTCAGAAATGCTCAAGGTCACTTTGCTACTGTGATAGAACCAAGAATTACAGAATGGCATCAGATAATGTTGGATTCCAAAGCATATGCATTACACCATGTGTATTATAACTCACATACTGCTTTACAAGATTATATCTAGAGCTGTCAGTTGTCTAAACAAAGTGTTTCTTCAAGTATTTGGATTATTGTACCTGTGTAGTTTTAACAGCAATACGAAGGCTATATATTGTGTTTTATTTTAAAATTTGTTAAAAACCATGTGACATTTGGAGGAAGAAATTAATCCCATTAAGCATTAGCTTTGCAGAGGTCATTTCCTTTTCTATATACATCAACCAATAATTACATTTAATATTGGGATCCATTCATTTTATTCAAACTAACAAGTTTATTTGCTGGGAATTCTTCTATGATGGAGTTTCACTCTTAGAAGGAGATCTATAAAACCATAATGGTATGTGCTGTGAAGACCTTTTGTCCTATTATTGTTTGTTTATATTAAATTCTTTTATACTTAGTGCTCACAATATAATGGGAGAACTGAAGCAGAGAAATGAAAGATGAAACCTTGCAAACTGTCTAAATCAACAAATGAAATTATTTTTTTCTACAGAGAGGAAAATCAATAAAAACATAAGATTTTAATGTACCCCCTATTTTGGGATCTCTGGAGTACTGATTTTTCTGACTGATTTCTGGCCAAAAACCTCTTTGGCCATGGTGCTTTGCCCAAGTTCTTTTCCTACGTCCAGGAACAATGAGGTATGCAGACAAGCAAAGGGTGAAGAAGCATTTTATTTAGTGTTAGAACAGCTCAGAGGAGTGGGTAGTATCTTGGCCAGCAGGTGGTCTCTTTAGCTCTCAGCAGAGAGGGCACTCCTCTCTGCATCTGATTGTCCCACTGTCTCCAGCTATCAGCTGAGAGGGTGCTCTCTGCTTTCCTTGTCCTCTGGCCGTCCTCTGCCCTGCTCTGGCCGAGCCAGACCTTTATCAACCTCAGAGGGAAGAAGTGTGTACTGAGCGGTTCATGGATGGCCATGGGTGCCGGAAAAGGCACCATGAGTCTGAGAGACTGCCAGCCCGGACCCCAGTCTTCAGGACTGGTCTGAAGATGGGGCCTTACAGGGGATCCACCCCTTTCTGCCCAGGAATCAATCTGCCTCCCACTGCCATTCAGGACTCCTGGGCATGGCCCCAACTCCCACTCTGGGATCAGAGCAGGCGCTGGGAGTAAAGAGAGGCCAGGCAGACACCACTGAGCCTGCAGGGATGGGTGTTGGGGGATGCCCTTTCTGGGACCCACAAGGGTGCAGACTTCAAAGATGCCCAGGTCCTGTACCTAGGAGTGCAGCCACAGCTGCACCTGGGAGCTCCCGCCCCTGCCAACTCTGAAAAAGTCTGTCTCCTGCTTGTCACCTGTGTCTGCCTGCTTTGCAGAGCAAGAGGCCTAGGTCTGCAGCTGCAGGTCCCGTGGCTGCATATGCACCCTGGAGGGCAGATCTTGCCTGATGCCGACTCCACCAAGAGCACACGGAGGCTGAGATCCACAGTTGCAGTTTGGGTGGCTGTAGTCCCGCACAGGAAGGGTGGCTCCTGCTTCCTACTTAGAGCAGGAGGCCTATATCTGCAGCTGCTGTTTGGGCAACTGCCACAGCACGGGGAGCTGCCATCCCAACTCAGAAGGGGCAGTGCTCTCACTGGCTTTATGAAGTGTGCATCCCTAGCTGTTCTTCCCTGCTGCAGCCAGCACGATGGCAGCAGCCATTGTCAAGAACCACAAACCACATATTTCAGGATATTTTGGTATATTTTAGCAACAACCAACATAAAAATAAAGCCATCTTGGAAAAATAAATGACCCATAAGTAGCACCTAACTTAAGAATTTGTCATATATGTGTATGTGTGTGTGTGTGTGTGTATATAGTGAATATAGTTATATCAGAATATTAGTATCTATCTCGGTTTTGCTTAGAAGCAGAAAGTATTGGACTTTTTGGAAAATAAATAAAACTACCAGTTTGTCACAGATACTTATAGAGCTACAGGACAGTTAAAAAGGCTGAGGAAAAGGTCAGGAGGACTGCTGTCAGGAAATGTGAATGCAGAGATCCAGGGATTCAGGGAAGCTGCTGACAACCATCTTAGCTGCCTCTTGGAACAAAAATTGATCATTTGTCAGAACAACTAGAGTCCCTGGAGGTAGGGTTGCAAGATAAAACACAGATGCTCAATTACATGTGAATTCCAATAAAAAACCTTGTTTCTTAGAATAAGTATGTCCCATTTATTGCATGAAATATACACATGCTAAAACTTCATTGTTTCTTTGAAATTCTGATTGAATTGAGCATCAGTTTGTTTTTAATTTTGGGAAGAAGACAACATGAGATATACCCTCTGAAAAGATTTTTAAGTGTACAATACAAAATTATTAACCAAAGGCACAATGTTGAACAGCAGATCCCTAGAAGATATTCATCTTGCATTACTCATTCTTTACACTAATTGATTAGCAACTCACTGTTTCCCAGTACCCATTGCCCTGGGTGACCACCATTCTACTTTCTGCTTCTGTGAGTTTGACAATTTAGTTACTTTCTATAAGTGGTATCAAGCGGTGCCTCTTTGTGACTGGCTTATTTCACTAAAATAAACTCGTTTCATCTATGCTGTCACATATTGCTGGACTTCTTTCCTTTTGTGTGAAAACCTGAAAAATATCTCGTGGTGTGTACATACCACATTTTCTTAATCCATTCATTCATCAATGAACATTTAGGTTGTATCCTTATCTTGACTATTGTAAATAGCACTGCAATGACTATGGGAGTGTCTTTGAGATACAGATTTCAATTCCTTTGAATACATATTCTGAAGTAGAATTGCTGAATCATATTAACTTTTTGAGAAACCTCCATATTGTTTTCCACAGCAGCTGTGTCATGTTGCACTCCTATTAACAGTTTGCAAAGGTTTCCATTTCTCCAAATCCTCACCAGCACTTGTTTTTGTCTTTTTTTGTCACAGCCATTCCAATAGCTGTGGAGTGATACTTAACTGTAGTTTTGATTTTCATTTCCTTTATTTTCTTTCTGTACTGCCACAGCAAAGGTTCTCCATGAGTGCCCTGCCCATGCAGTAAACTTCTGCCTGAACATCAAGGCATTTCTATACAGCCTGTTTAATCTAGGTGGAGGTTCCCAAATCTCAATTTTTGACTTCTGTGCACCTGCATGCTCAACACCCCATGTAAGCAGCCAAGGCTCAGGGCTTACACCCTCTGGAGCCATGACCTGAGCTGTATCTTGGCCCCTTTAAGCTACACCTGGAGCAGCTGGGCTGCAGGACACAGTCCCTAGGCTGCACACAGCAGGGGAGCCCTGATCCAGGTTCATGAAACTATTTCTTCCTCTCAGCTCTTGGGCCTGAGATATGAAGAGCTGGTGTGAAGGTCTCTGACATGCCCTGGAGACATTTTCCCCATTGTCTTGGTGATTAACATTGGACTCCTCCTTACTTATGCAAGTTTCTGCAGCAGGCTTGAATCTCTCTTCATAAAAATGTTGTTTTTTTCCTCATTGCATCATCAGGCTGCAGATTTTTCAAACTTTTATGCTCTGCTTCCTCTTGAACACTTTGCTGCTTAGAAATTTCTTCTACCAGATAGACTAAATCATCTCTTTCAAGTTCAAAGTTTCATGGATGTCTAGGGCAGGGATGAAATGCCACCAGTCTCTTCGTATAGCAAGAGGGACCCTTACTCCAGTTGCCAACATGTTCCTCATTTCCATGTGAGATCACCTCAGTCTGGACCTTATTGTTCATATCATCATCAACATTTTTGTCAAAGCCATTCAACAAGCCTCTAGGAAGTTCCAAACTTTCCCACATCTTTCATTCTAAGCTCTGCAAGAGTCTAGGAAGTTCCAAACTTTCCCACATTTTCTTGTCTTCTTCTGAGCCCTCCAAATGGTTCCAATCTCTGACTGTTACCCAGTTCTAAAGTTGCTTTCACATTTTTTGGGTATGCTTACAGCACCACCCCACTCTACCAGTAACATTTACTACATTAGTCTGTTCTCATGCTGCTAATAAAGACATACCCAAGACTGGGTAATTTATAAAGAAAAAGAGTTTAAGTGGATTTGCAATTCCACATGGCTGCAGAGGCCTCACAATCATGGCAGAAGGCAAGGGAGGAGCAAAGTCATATCTTACATGGTGGCAGGCAAGAGAGAGAGCATGTTCAGGGGAACTCTTCATTGTAAAAGCATCACATCTCATGAGCCTTACTCACTATCATAAGAATAGCATGGGAAAGACCTGCTCTCATGATTCAGTTACCTCCCACCACAACATGTGGGAATTATGGGGGCTTCAATTATAGATTTGAGTGGGAACACAGGCAAATATCAACATCTTTTGTGATCTCACATGAATTTTATAATTTTTTTCTAATTTTCTAAAAAAAAAAAAGCAATTGAAATTTTGATGGAGATTTGTTAAGTATGTCAATTGCTAAGGAAATTAGTAAAGTAAGCCCATTTACAGTAACATGAAAAATAATAATACTTTGGGTGTAAATTTAAGATTTAATACATATACTGAAAGGTATAAAACATAAATGAAAGAAATTAAATAATGCACAAATAAATGAAAAGACATTCCATGTGCCCAGACTAGAATGCTTACTAATTGTTACATGATGTCTTATATTTCCTGTATTTTTTTTTTCTTTCTTTTTTTTCTTTTTTTTTTTTTTTTAAGACAAGGTCTCACTCTTGCCCAGACTGGAGTGCAGTGGCCCTGCTCACAGCAACCTCCACCTCTACGGCTCAAGGGATTCTTCCACCTCAGCCTCTGGGTAGCTGGGATTACAGGTGCATGTCACTGCCACCTGACTGATTTTTGTATTGTTAGTAGAGACAGGGTTTCACCGTGTTGGTCAGGCTGGTGTCAAACTCCTGACCTCAAATGATTGACCTGCCTCAGCCTCCCAAAGTGCTGGGATTAAAGGTGTGAGCCACCCATGCCTAGCCCATGTTGTATCCTTATTTGTTAAATGTATTAACTCAACCTGAAAGCTACCACAGATTGATCCCAGCTACCCACAACTCTGCAGTGTGTAATATACTGAAGAATTTCTGGAGCCAGAAGAAATAACTGCCAGTGATCTCAGCTGACTGTTGACAACTGCCAAGAGAACAGTGGCTTCTCCTACTTTTCTGGCAAAGGAGTTTAGGTTTTTCTTTCTTTCTTTTTTTAATTTTTTATTTTTTTGCTACGGAGTCTTGCTCTGTCACCCAGCCTGGAGTGCATTGGCGGGATCTTGGCTCACTGCAACCTCCACCTCCTGGGTTCAAGTGATTCTCCTGCCTCAGCCTCTTGAGTAGTTGGGATTATAGGCTTGTGCCACCACACCAGGCTAATTTTTGTATTTTTAGTAGAGACAGGGTTTCACCATGTTGGCCAGGCTGCTCTGGAACCCCTTACCTCAGGAGATCCACCTTCCTTGGCCTCCCGAAGTGTTGGGATTACAGGTGTGAGCCTCTGTCCTGGGCCCTAGTCTTTTCTTTAGGAGAAAATGGGAATGGGGCTGATGAGGAGTTGACAAAAATCAATCTACCATTTTATTTTACATAGTACAATCATAGCTCAAACACACATATTTACTAATATATTTGTCTTGCATTCATTATTTCTTTGTTTTTCTACTTAAGTATTGTTTTGATAAATGCATATCATTTCTTTAGCTTGAAATAACTACATTATTGGATATTTGGGTTGCTTTTACAAAGGATTTAAGAAGAATGGAATTACACATTAATAAATAGAAAAAGTACAAAAGTACTATTAGAGAGGTTTTTCAAAGTGAAATACAATGTGAGATGGTCATAGCAAATGGAAGAGCAAAGTACAAAAATGGCATGGCAGGAACATAAAAAATCAGAGTTACAAATTATAAAACAGTGATCAAATGTATAAAAGACACATGAAGCCATCGAGTTGAGGAAGAGTTTTTATGGCAAGCAGTGACATGCCTTAATAAACACCCTTTAAAAATGTTAATCCAAAGAAGCTGTAGAATTAAGAGTTTTCTAAGATTTAGATGCCAATGATATTCAGCAGAGTTAACGTTTAATGCTAATAATTAAGAATATTTGCAGAGTTAAAATATAGCTTCAGGAAGACAAGGGCTCAAGCCTCAATTTGCTCATCAGCATTATGACACTTTGCCAGTCATTTTTTTCTGTACTCCAATTTCTCTTGTTATTAGAACTATAGCCATGCTTCCCCATAGAGAAATTCAATGTGTACAACCCTAGAAGTCACTAAGAACTTTTAGTTCAAGTTGGTCCTTTGTATAGAGATTTGTCCAGTGAAGCCCGAGTGGAGGCATCAAAGTTGTATGTGAACCAGTTGCTGGGATATACACAACTTCACTAAAAATTTAGTTTCTTAAAAAGTTTTATACTTTTGTCTCCTAATAACTCCTAATTATCTCTGTCAGTTTTACAATTAAGCTCTTTTTAAAGTGCAATAGTACACACAATATTTAGACAAAGCAAAATCACCTTTTCATTTTGAAATGTGTCAGTTTTCTCTACTATGTGGTTTCCAAACTTTCATCTTTCTACACATCTTCTTTCCAAGGATGTCTGCCTTGCATGGAATATAATAACATTCCTTCAACAGTATGACTTGATCAGTATGACTGATAACAGTAGTATGACTTAAATAGTATATTCCTTGAATAGCATGACTTGAATGGTATGACTGATAACAAATGGCAATTACTTAAATTTTTTTGATTTGTCATCCTTAAGGGCAAAATTTGGCTGTAAAAATAACCCAATACAGCTTTTTAATCTTATTTTTTAATTTTAGAATGAATTATATTGTCATTGAAAGTTATAAAGGTTAGTTTATATTTACAATATAGTACTATTCTCTGGTGTGTAAATTTTAACTTTTAATTTTTTTATTTAAAAAGTATAACTCATTAAATTTTTTAAAATTGTATTTGATTTTATTCAATGTGAATTTTTTAAGGCAAGATATTACCCTGACACATGACTTTGCTGTTGTATTCTATCACCCTAATGAAGTGAGTGTTTTGGAAGACAGACCAATAAATAGATAGCCAGTTATTTCAAATATACTTTTGACTTAATGTCATTTAAAATTACCAGAAATTTATACCTTGAATATAACCACTTTAAATTTGTAATATTTTTCTTTCTGTCCTTCAAAGGCCAAGATAAAGCATTTATATTTACAATGTCAATTAAATGTAGTAGATACTTTTGTTTTGCTGAAATAAATAAGCATTTGCAATATGATGTGTACTTAACCAATATTTGTTTGAATTTCATGTAGCCAAAGCTATCATACCCTGTGATATCTTAATTCTCCAGCCAGTTTTCTCCCTTCTAATCACTGTGGAATCTACATTGGTTCCACACATTAAGATTTCAAAGTAGATTTCAAAGTGTTTCTGACCTAGTATCTATGGTAAAATGTGGATTTGGACATTTTCATATGCAAAACATGAATCTACCTTAATAGGAAATCAACTGCTGTGGGAGGGATATTGTAGATATAAAATGCAAACCATGTATCTGTGTCCCAGCTGAAGTTTTCTCCTATATTTCAAATCCACGTAATTGCATATTCTCCAGTGTTCCTTATATCAACAAATGGCACCTCCTTCAGGGTGATTTCCCAGGAAGGATTTCAGAGATAATTCTTGATTGTTTCTTCTCCATGATACCCCTCACCAAGTTTTCTTTATTATGCCTTCTGTATTTTTAAATGCAGTACTAGGTGCATATTTTTGTGTTCTTGGCTTACATTTGATGGTCCTCATCTCAAGTCTAGGTTGACGAATAAAGTCTTGCCATATTTCTCTGCCTTGACTCATTTCTCCTGACTCATTGTAGCAAGAACATTTTTTCCTTTAAATAGCAAAACTGATCATGCCGTGGCCTTGCTTACAAATCTTACTCCTCATATCCCTCATTCTAAATACATTTTAATATATATATTTAAATTTTAGAACCAATTTCATGCTTATTGAAAAGTTGCAAGTGTAGTACAAAAATATTGTTCTCTTCTTGCGCCATACTAATAGTTTTCATAACTGTTGACCCATCATGATCATCCCAAGGTACATTAATAGGTGTTGTCTACAATCATGTTTTTCTACATAATCTCTGTAAAAATGTTGAGTTCAAAATTAGGTGTAGTATTTCGTTGTCATATTCATTTAATTTATTTTGATATGCAGAGAGTTCCTTAGTCTTCCTTTGGCCTCTATAACCTGGATATTTTTAAAAAAATGCAGGCCAGTTTATTTTGTAGAATGTCCCCCAGTTTGAATTTGTCTGATGGTTCCTTATGAGTAGATTTATGTGTTGGATAATTGGACAGAATGCCATAAAACTGATGCCATGTTCTCACTGAGTGAGACATGATTTAAATTTGCCCTATAATTGATGATGATTGCTTTGATCATTTGATTAGGTGGTATCTTCCTGGTTTTACATCTACCAGTGAATGCCTTTTGCCCTTTGTAATTCTCAGGCATATTGTCAACAGTTTGTGTGAGAAATTTTGATGTTAATATCATATTTATGATGAAAATTTCAATTTATTCATTTATTTGAATATATTATTATATTATTTATAGTTTGGTATTTTATTCTATGGGGTATAAACCATTACAATAATTATTTCCATTTATATAATATTATTCATATTTTGCCAATAGAATCCCCTTTACGCTGCCTTCTGTGACAACTTTGACATGTCTGTGGGGTATCATGTGATGTATCAATACACATATACATTGTGTAATCAAGTCAGGGTAATTAGCATATTCAACTTGAACACTTATTTATAATACTTGTAACACTTTGTGGCAAAAACATCTAGAGTCCTCTCTTCTAGCTATTTTGATATATACATTACATTATTGTTAACTTATATTTGTCCTAGTGCACAACAGAACACCAAAACTTACTCTTCAGATCTAACTCTAACTTTGTATACATTGATCAACCTCTACTCATTCCCCTTTCACCTACTCTCCTGAGCCTCTAGTAACCACTATTCTCTCTACTTCTATGGGAACAATTGCTTTAGAGTCCACATACGAGTGACATCATGTGGTACTTGTTCTTTGGTTTATTTCACTTAACACAGTGTCCCTAGGTTCATTCACATTGTTGCAAATGAGACAATTTCGTCCTTTTTTATGGCTGATTAGCATTCCATTATGTGTATGTATCACACTTTTTAATTCATTCATATATTGTTCATCATTCCTGGAGCACTTCATCAAATTCTCATCAAGAATATGTTCCAGTGTTATATGATACTGTCCTGTCCCAGCTCTGGTATTAGAAATTTCTTGAAGAAGCCCTAATTTTTATCGTTGGTCATAGGACTTAAAAACCATGATTTGGTCTCTCTGTGTGCTCATTGCTACTGGGTTGCGGCTGCTCTCACACTCTCTACATGGAAAGAACATGGAAATGCACAAACACATGCACACACATTTACATTGTACTTACCTGTATATATCTATATATTGAAAATCATAAAAATACAGTGATAACTATAATTCTAATCCAAATGACAGGATTCATTCGAGCTTTCTCTTTTCATCTTTATAACCCTCTTCTCAAATAGTGAGAAACTTGGCTCCTAATATCGTTAGTGTATTTCCTTATTTGATCATTCACCATGTGTGTATCTCATCTCTCGTTGCTGCTGCCTGCCAGTTCTTCTTCCTTTGTGATATTCAGACTGTGATACCTCTTTTGGGTTGGTTTCCAAAAACTCTGCTGATTCTCTGTTCACTTTCCCATTTTTTTCACATCCCATTAAGAAACATCCTGTAATGTGAAAGTCCATCTCATTTTATTTTGCTCTGATAATCTCAGTGCCCACTCCATGAGCATCCTTAATACCCCAAACATCATTCTACATACATTTGGTGATTATAATGAGCTTTCCCTACTGAGATATTTTTAAACATTTACTGTATACCAGACATTATGCTTCACTGTACTTGTGCTTATTAGACCCACATAATGGCCTTATGAATTACTGACATCAGCCTATGAGACCTTATTGACAACACCACACTAAAGAAAGAAAACAGACCCACATGGAAGTGAGGATTTCAAATACTACTTAGTTTATAATGGTAGAGCCTCGATAGATTCCAAATTCCTCAACTTACTGGATAGTTTTCTGTATTGTCTGCCTTCAGGCTTCACATATTAATAGTAAGTTGAATGATATGAAAGTTCCTAATTCAGCTATTTTTATAGCTCTGAAAGAGAAGTTGTCTTATATTTTTATTCTCATGTTTCCTGCTAATATTTCTCTTCCTATTGCATTGTAGCCTACAAGCTATGTAATTATTTGAAATTTCACTATTGTGTCACAGCAACACAAACCTAGATCCTTGAGAAAATTGCTACAATAGAAAATGTTTCACACTTCCCAGCAACTATTCTCTTGGTCTATATTTATTACTATCCCTGGACCTAACCTATATCTCTGACTCTAAGAAAGTTTTCTTGATTTCTCAGTTAGTATTAAGAATCTGCCATATATTCTCAGTTAGTTATTCTGTTACTGTATCTACCATCATACATTGTAAACTAAATGCTTATTTTCTAACCTTCCTATTTATTCTATAGGTCTGGATGTTTTATATTCAGTAGAAATATATTAATTTATTTTCCACATGCACTTTAATTTTTATTCTTTCCTGTGTTTTCCTAAACTCAAGTAGAAAAATATTTTTTCTCTTGCTTAGCCTTCTGCCTTATCTTCTATTTCTATTCATAACCCAGTTTCTGTTCCAAAAGCTGACTGACAGTTCATATTTACTGAAACTAAATTTCTCACTCTTGAAGAAAATGTAAATATAAATACATTTGCATATGTCCTTATTTCCTCTAACGGAACAGATGGATGGGGAGATTGTAGAGTAACTTGCATTTACCTAACAATCAATGTCATACACATAAACCTATATGTAGAATAAACAGCACTTCCCATATAATTCTACTAGTGGACTCTTTGTACATACCACTTATCCATGAAGATTGAGTATGACCTTTTACAATCTCATTTGGAAAATGGGTAGATGAAAAATCAAGCCTACTTTATAAAAAAAAATACTGTTATAAAACCCATTTGTCAACCAGAATATATGATGCGTTTGTATCAATCTGTCAGCGTAACTTTTTTAGTGGGCTTGTAACTACACTCATCTATCTTTATCTGCTATGAAACTTCATGTTGTATTAGTCCTATAGCACAATAAAACAAATGGACTTTATGGCTTCAAATTGAAAATAAATGTTTCACGAGGATCATTTTTCTCTTCATGGAACCAGCTCAAATACAAGCATAGGATTACTTTTCTTTGTGTCAACAGATTTTTAAAGAGAAAAAAAAAAATCCACTAAAGTTAGTTCGGTAACTATTCAAAAGAAACTGCACTGTTATTGAAAGGTGCATTCTCCTCGGAGTGGTATTACTCCACTGACTATGGCGAATGAACTTTACAATCTGTGGGAATCTGTACTGTTAGCCTTTGGTTGAAGATGAAAGGTGGGAGTAGATTTGTATAGAGCCGGGTGTCACAGAATTTGTCTGAAATTCGAAGTCAATGTAATATCTTATCCTAGTTTAACCAAATTTTCCTTTCCTAACTGATATAATTTACTATTTTGGGATAGTGAAAAGTATTGACAAAATAAAAAGTATTGACATAATTTACTATTTTTGGATCTTTAAATTTTATGTTGTATTGAATAAATCATTTTTGAATGAATAAATTATATAACATATTTAAGAAAAACCTAAATTAGAAAATTTTGATTAACATTATTTCATTTATATCATTTGTATATTGCTAAAAAATACTTATAAAGGACATACATTTGATTATATCTTATTTCTTCCTTGTAAACAAACATAAAATTACACAAATTTAAATATAAATTTCTTATGATCTCAATACTCATATGATTAGCAATCAGTCTTTCCCATTATCTTTACCTGAAGTGTTTTACACTTCGTGTAAAATTTTATCCTGATTTTATATATCTTAAGTTAATAAAATATGCATTATTTAAAAATGTAGCTTTTGGTATTTCATTTTATATTTTGCAACCCTCTTTATGTAAGACTCAATAGTCTTTTGTTTACAATTTACATATTCATTATTGCCTTTCAAATCTTAGTCATCTGGGGCATGGTTTTGACCATAACACTAAATACTGGGTAGTGGAGATAATAGTTTCAGAACATTAATATTACATATTCTTGCCTATTTTATGTTTTCTGTAATTCCCATTTAAGGACCAAGTCTTGATTCAAAGAAAGTTTCCTTCTACCTCAGAAAACGGTAGATGTTTCAACTGTAATAAGTAGGCAGTCAGGTAACATTTTCTAGAAATAATGGTAATAGAAAGTAAAAAAGTATTTAGGTACAGAAATGGAGGAATGGAAAAATCTACCTCTTCTCACCTGAGGAGAATATGAGAAAGGAATGGGATGAAAGGAAGAGCTTATGGTGACCATCATGAATTTTAGTGGATTTGAAGAACAGCAGTGAAACAACTGAGCAGCATAGATTCAGTGCTAAAATTAGCACATTCGACAGAATAAAACTGGTATCTCAGTGCTGCAGTAAAAGAGGCCCAGTTAGCACTCTTAACGCTTTCCCACATTCTTTAGTTTCACAAAAGGGACTCAGAAATCTTTGTGAGAATTCAGGAGGTAATCAATTATTTAGGCTGGCAAGGTGGCTAAAGGGACTTTCAAAGAGGGAACAAAATAATGTTGCAGATAGAGCTGCTGGACTACTGCCTGAGTCATGGGTGAACTTGGAAAACAACTTGACATCTAGGGTTATCCACAGTATTGGAGTGGGCAAAGGTCCAATCAATAGAGCAGGAGCTTTATTCAAGGTCAGAGAATAAGATACAAATTTACTGGTCATAGATCTCTGTACCAGATGATAGCAAGACACTGGCTATTAACGTTCAAAGTGATATTGCTAAGGAAATCAGAGGAACCCTGACACTTTGATACTGTTTAAGCCCCTCACAACCACCATGTAAAGAGAATCCAATGCACAGAGAAACAGCTTGACATGCCGGAAATCTAAAACAGTGAACATTTACTCAACTAAGAGCAAATAATCCACAGGAGACTCTTTTTACTGGTAAACTCTAAAATATAATTTCTTTTCTTTTTTTTTTTTTTTTTTTTTTTTTTTGAGATGGAGTTTCGCTCTTGTTACCCAGGCTGGAGTGCAATGGCGCAATCTCGGCTCACCACAACCTCCGCCCCCTGGGTTCAGGCAATTCTCCTGCCTCAGCCTTCTGAGTAGCTGGGATTACAGGCACACACCACCGTGCCCAGCTAATTTTTTGTAATTTTTAGTAGAGACGGGGTTTCACCATGTTGACCAGGATGGTCTTGATCTGCCGACCTCGTGATCCACCGACCTCGGCCTCCCAAAGTGCTGGGATTACAAAATATAATTTCTTGATTTACTTCCCTGATTCTTAAAAGGGTATTGGGAAATACTTTTCCATGGGACTTTCATAGTCCTACATGTGTTGGGAGTAGAGATCATGGTGGGTTTTTATGCTGGGCTGTCTTTTGAGAATGCTTAGGTAGCAAACAGCCTTGGAAGAGAGAGACATCCTCTGGGACAAAAGGCAGGTTTGTTTGCTTACCAGGTTAATAAATATAATCTCTGTCTAGAACAAAGATTGAGTAGGTTTATGCACACCACATTGTAAAAAATTGGTCTTACCTAAATTTGGGGGTACCTCAGCTGTGCCAAACCCACTGCATCCACAGAATATACCCAGACTATTTTTGTTGTCTCCAAGGGGCTTGAGGGATGGGGAGAACCAATGTGAAGATAAAGTTCATGTGGCCTGCTGTGCTATGGGCAAAGACCATCCCATTTTAAATGTGGTAGACTGTGTTTTCAGCTTGGTACTAGAGAAGAAACTCACAGACCTTTCATTAGTCTTCACGTAAAGTAGAAATAGGTGAGGAAGACAGGCTCAGATCTAGTATATATATGAGAAAAATAAAGAGTGTATATACACATTCACATGCACACATATAGACACATGTGCATACATACCAACATCACAAGACATAATTTAAAACTACCTCACTAAAAACTAAGATTTGTATTTACTCTGTATGTCCTTTGGTATTGGTATGGGGCTAGTATTTTCCTATTTTTACCATTTAAATTGGCTCTAACTCACAGTGTAATCTCCAATACGTTTTTAATGATATCTATGTCTTATTCACTCTTTTCTATGTATTATTAAACCTTTTTGAACATTGCATGATTATAAAAATTAGTAATCATAGAAAAATTGGAGTTATAAAAATTTAAAGAATAAAATATTTTTGCTATTATTCAGAAGAATGCATATTAATGTCTTTATTTACTCCTAGTGTTTTTAATAAATTTTATTTTTATTTTGTTATTGGGATCATTACTCAAATACAGTCCTGTAGTTTTATGGCCTTGGATTCAGCAGTACCTTTGGCCACAATTGAGATTGAGAAATATCCAGGTCCTCTTGGAATCTCTCTGTCTGAGTAACTGGGGGAAATTGTGTTCAGAGGAAAAAGGGCTGACAGAAAAGTTTGCTGAATAACAAAGCCCCATGTTTTTGGAGGAAATGGTGAAATTAAACTTAGCATGATTCCTGTAATTTGGGTTTTTTACAAATCTCATCTTTCATGAATTTATTCCCCCAGTAGTACCTGCAAACATGGTCATTGTTTATTTAAAAGATGGTCAAACTTGGAAAGGGAAATAAATGTTTTGCCATTCTCTCTTAATGGGTTTTCATGTACATGAAGACAAAGATTATCATCAATTATAGCATTCAGCATGGCAAAATTTTGTCATTTTAATGGTTTTAACATATCGGCAAGGGTGATACGTATAAAGTAGAAAGAGCACCATATTCTACAGTAAACAGCAACTCCACTGTCACATCATTGGTTGACATGACATTACCCACTGGTCTTAATGGAAGTATCTATCAGCATTGTCAATAAGGGGTTTCGCTTCAAATAAGGAGGAGCAAATTGTACTACTACTTTTTTCTTTCTGAAAAAGAATACTAATAACTTAAAAAAAAAATAACAACTTAAAGACACTGGGCAGTGAGCAAAAGCATAGAGAATCAAGAGAGGATCAATACTTGGAAAAAAGAAATGGTACTGGGCAGGTTT
Source organism: Callithrix jacchus (assembly GCF_049354715.1). NCBI lineage: Eukaryota > Metazoa > Chordata > Mammalia > Primates > Cebidae > Callithrix > Callithrix jacchus. The sequence continues at coordinate 45,060,004 of NC_133502.1, forward strand.
CTCATGGTTATATGATTGGTTTGAGAGCAGGAGCCAACCAATAGGAGCCCTGCTGAGAATCTGAAACCCAAGTCTTTACTGGCTCAGGAAGTGGATTACTGAATCTGGCATAATCACAGCACAAGTGAAATATATTTCCAAAATGTTATCGGGTGTTCGTTTATCAAATATGTGATGCTCCATATTGACTCTGTCTTACTTGACTCAGTTATAGTGACTATTCATTTGCACTGAGAAAAAATACAGCTGAGAGAAACCATAAAAGATTTTAATGTTGAATGAAATCAATTATTTTTAAACCCCTAAAAGTCTGCTCTCCTTAAGCTTGTGACTTCTTGTACATCATGCTACAAAGAAGAAACTCAGCTATTGAATTTAGTTAATAGTTTTGTATCAATATTGTAACAAATGTGCCACATTAATGCAAGATGTTAACAGAGGATACAAAGAGAATAATTTGAGAGGGTATATGGGAGCTATGCATTTTCTACTCAATATTTTTGTAAACCTGAAACTATAAAAAATAGTATAATAATCAAAAAGTATTCCCAAGGATTTGTAAAAAATAAGTCTTTTTCTAAATGGCAAAAAAAAAAAAAAGATCTCGTCTATTTTTAGGTGAATTTGTGAAGAGTAATGCTTATTGCTAAGGAAAATTGTAATAAAATTCATGTAACATTTAATTATATATTACTTTAAAAACTCCTAATAGTGGTATACATTTGTAACAAGGTTTAATTGTAACTAAAGTTCTTAAGTTTTAAGTGTCACAGGAGTGATATAAAGCTTTATACCAAAGATGATAGATACATGAACAGGTAGGCTGATGTAACACCACAATTCTCTATCATATATATATATGTACACAGATACACCTACACACACACATGCACAAATGTGTGCGTGCACACACACATACACACACAATTCATTTTCATGAATAGAAGTAAAATGTTGGCAAGACAAATTAGGTCTCTGTAAAAAAATGTAAGTTGAGCAAATTGCCACAATTAACAATGATACTGTATTTCTATATATTGTTCATATCAGGATCTTTTAATCTGTAAGTAACAGACTAGCCAATTGTATGCTTTGGCTCTGTGCCCCCCCCCCCCCGCCCCAATCTCATGTTGAATTTTAATTCCTAGTGTTGCAGGAAGGGTCTGGTGGGAGGTGTCTGAATCATCAGGGTAGACTTTACTCTTGCTCTTCTTATAATAGAGTTCTCATGATATTTGGTCACTTTAAGCTGCATAGCACCTTCCCCATCTCTCTTCTTCCTGCTCCAGCAATGTAGAATGTGCTGTCTTCCCCTTTGCCTTCTGCCATGATTGTAGGTTTCCTAAGCCCTCCCAAGCCATGCCTCATGTACAGGCTGTGGAACTGTCAGTCAAATAAACCTCTTTTCTTCATAAATTACCTAGTTTCAAATATGTTTTTATAGCAGTGTGAGAATGAACTAAACACCAACTAAAAGAGACCCAAACAATATATATTGAATATAAATATACATATTTATATTTCCATAACCAGATTTCCGGAAGGAAAATAGTCCAGAATTAGTATAGCAGCTCAAAAATATCTTGAAAAGTTAAGATCTTTTGATTCTACTTCTTAGACATCTCTGTTGTATTTGTTTTTGTTCTCAAGCTTATATGCTCAACTTCACAAGAAGGCTACAGAAAACTGACGCATTATATGTTCTTAGAAATTTACTGAAAAACATGAAACATAGTGCTTTTTCCTCTTCCATCTTCCTTTTTTATTATGGATAAATATATTTACCAATAATCTCAAATATCTTCTTATATCTCATCAGTAAGAATTTAGCCATTTTGCCTACACCTACACCAATTATAGTCAAAGAGAAGTGATATTCTTATCATTGGCTAATATACTATTATGATTATTTCACAAGCCTAAGATAAGGAAGCCCTTTATTCTGAATATGCTGCAGCCTGATGTCTAAGGACACTCAGCAAGGAAGATGCTGGGGAATGTACAATAAGTGTATGAGATAAAGAGCAAATTTATAGGTGTACTATGATAGAAAAGATTTCTTATAGTAATTTGGATTTACATAATTATATGAGAAGCTAGGGAAGAAATTCCAGAAGAGCAAGATGGTAAATAAGGCAGTTACTAAATCTAACAGCAGATTTGGTCAAAACATTGTAGACATGGAAGCAAATTCAAATCCAGTGTTTATTATAAAAATAAAACATTTCTGATTAATTGAAATTTTTATGTAATATTTGTACACTACCAGAAATGTGAAAGTTCTGAAGTTTAAACGGACTTAGAGACAGACAAGTTATCTTAGCACAGCTTCATGAATAATGATTGAAGACATTAGACCCATTGTTCAAACATGAGGGACATATCAGTAGTAGCCAGTCGATAATTTTGTGCTCATTCTCTGCACTTCAGTCCTCACTGGAGGGTGCAAAACCAGCTAGATGACACTTGCACACATACCAAGCTGTGTGAATGTAAAGAAGACCCAGACTTAGCAAGCTTAAATAACTTAGAATGAACAATAAGGAAATCTGCCCTTGCTCCATATCCAACTTCTAAGGGTGTAAGTAAGAAGACTATTAACTCTCTTATAATAAAATATTGCCATTTTCCAAGGCTGTTGATTGTAAAGCCGTTGTGAAAAGGCAGTTCTGAAAAAAGGACACATTTCTTCTTCAAGAGAAATAATGAAAGAGAATCATCTTCCAAGAATATTTCTAGAGCATCTTGGATTCCAGTAAATATTCACACACGTATGTCAGTGTGTTAGCCACTCTGACTTACGAAGCCTGGGACAAAATCACTACATTTGTCTCACGCAGAGTTTAAAATGACTGGCAACATGACACCAAACAGCAGGCTAAAGCCATGCTGCAGCACTGACCTTAACCATGCTTCCCCAGGTCTTAGAATGAAATCAATGCGTCATTAGAATCTACATTAGACATCCAGGTAGCTCTCTCCCTCAATTTCTTTTTTTTTTTTTTTTGAGATGGAGTTTCACTCTTGTTACCCAGGCTGGAGTGCAATGGCACGATCTCGGCTCACCGCAACCTCCGCCTCCTGGGTTCAGGCAATTCTCCTGCCTCAGCCTCCTGAGTAGCTGGGATTACAGGCACGTGCCACCATGCCCAGCTAATTTTTTTTTTTTTTTGTACTTTAGTAGAAAAGGGGTTTCACCATGTTGACCAGGTTAGTCTCGATCTCTCGACCTCGTGATCCACCCGCCTCGGCCTCCCAAAGTGCTGGGATTACAGGCTTGAGCCACCGCGCCCGGCCTCTCCCTCAATTTCTGTACTGACCTTTCTGCTTGTCCCAAGATACTAGTCTCCTTAGAGTAGGAATTATTAGCAACTTTAAAGACTATTAACTTGACTCACAAGGATTAAAAGCTTGAATGATTCCATAATTTATAACAATCCTGGTCAGTGAGTTAAACCTGACAGAAACGACCTTCATGACTGAAATATTATCAATACTCATGGCAAGTAGGGTCAGGGACAAATTTTAAAACATCTCTTTTATTTACATGAACCCAATTGTAGAAAAAGTTGCCAAAGGTATGCATGTCAATAATGAGTCAGTTATTCCTCCAGTAAGTTCCCATGGATAACCAAGGGTAGCTTCATGTTGGAGAAATCTCCATAGTCATCTAAGGTTTAAATGATTTACTGGTGATGTTTATTTAAACACTTGAAAATGTCTTTTGAACTTCCCTAAAGTATAAGTCATTGTATTTTCAGGAGATAGTTAATGCTTTCCTTCTATAATAGAAATACCTTCTTAAGGGTACTCATGGTAGCCCAGAAAATAAATGTTAAAATCACTAGGGTTCCCCAAGTATTGAACTACATTACTTGAGGTGCATAGATCAACATTGCCTCCAACTTGAATTCCCAGCCAGTTGGGATTGGTAGTTGGTAGACTTCAGGGATTAAAGCTCAGTTTGAATAAGTGAATCAAGTCTTGTTTTAAAGGAGCTGTGTAAAGGCAGACAGTACAATCTGTGCTGTTAGTGCAAACTGCCAACTTGATGGCATTCTCCTGCCTCACAGGATGTCGAAGTGATGTCTTCTGGAATGAAACCTTGAAAATATTCAAAGGTAGTTAGAAGTACTTATTACTGGAAGAACAGGATCTGGGGTTCTCACCAGCTATTTCCAATCAACTTTAGTTAGAAATGAGGAGAGTGGCAATCAAGTCATGATTAAAGGTGTCTAGCCAGGGACAAAAGAGGAGATTATTAAACTCAAGGTTTTTGCAGCATTTGGGGAGAGCTACATTTATTTTTATTTTATTTATTTATTTATTTATTTATTATATTGCATTTTAGGTTTTGGGGTACATGTGCAGAATATGCAAGATAGTTGCATAGGTACACACATGGCAGTGTGATTGGCTGCCTTCCTCCCCTTCACCCACATCTGGCATTTCTCCTCATGCTACCCCTCCCCAGTCCCCCCCCGCTGTCCCTTATTCCCCCCAATAGACCCCAGTGTGTAATGCTCCCCTTCCTCTGTCCATGCATTCTCATTGTTCATCACCCACCTATGAGTGGAATATGCGATATTTCATTTTCTGTTCTTGTGTCAGTTTGCTGAGAATGATGTTCTCCAGATTCATCCATGTCCCTACAAACGACACAAACTCATAGTTTTTGATTGCTGCATAATATTCCATGGTGTATATGTGCCACATTTTCCCAGTCCATTCTATCATCGATGGGTATTTGGGTTGGTTCCAGGTCTTTGCTATTGTAAACAGTGCTGCAATGAACATTCATGTGCATGTGTCCTTATAGTAGAACGATTTATAGTCCTTTGGATATATACCCAGTAATGGGATTGATGGGTCAAATGGAATTTCTATTTCTAAGGCCTTGAGGAATCGCCACACTGTCTTCCATAATGGTTGGACTAATTTACACTCCCACCAACAGTGTAAAAATGATCCTATTTCTCCACATCATCTCCAGCATCTGCTGTCTCCAGACTTTTTAATGATCACCATTCTAACTGGCATGAGATGGTATCTGAATGTGGTTTTCATTTGCATTTCTCTGATGACCAGTGATGATGAGCATTTTTTCATATGTTTGTTGGCCTCATGTATGTCTTCTTTTGTAAAGTGTCTGTTCATATCTTTTGCCCATTTTTGAATGGGCTTGTTTGTTTTTTTCCTGTAAATCTGTTTGAGTTCTTTGTAAATTCTGGATATCAGCCCTTTGTCAGATGGGTAAACTGCAAAATTTTTTTCCCATTTTGTTGGTTGCCGATTCACTCTAGTGACTGTTCCTTTTGCCATGCAGGAGCTGTGGAGTTTGATTAGGTCCCATTTGTCTATTTTGGCTTTTGCTGCCAATGCTGTTGGTGTTTTGGTCATGAAGTCCTTGCCCAGTCGTGTGTCCTGAATGGTTTTGCCTAGATTTTCTTCTAGGGTTTTTATGATGCCAGGCCTTATGTTTAAGTCTTTAATCCATCTGCAGTTAATTTTAGTGTAAAGTGTCAGGAAGGGGTCCAGTTTCTGCTTTCTGCACATGGTTAGCCAGCTTTTCCAACATCATTTATTAAACAGGGAATCCTTTCCCCATTGCTTGTTTTTGTCAGGTTTATCAAAGATTGTATGGTTGTAGATATGTTGTATTGCCTCTGATACCTCTGTTCTGTTCCATTGGTCTATATCTCTGTTTTGGTACCAGTACCATGCTGTTTTGATTACTGTAGACTTATAGTATAGTTTGAAGTCCAGGAGTGTGATGCCTCCGGCTCTATTCTTTTTGCTTAGAATTGACTTGGCTATGTGGGCTCTCTTTTGGTTCCATATGAAGTTCCTGGTGGTTTTTTCCAGTTCTGTGAAGAAAGTCAATGGTAGCTTGATGGGGATAGCATTCAGTCTTAAATTACTTTGGGCAGTATGGCCATTTTCATGATATTGATTCTTCCTAACCATGAACATGGAATGTTTCTCCATCTGTTTGTGTCCTCTCTGATTTCGTTGAGCAGTGGTTTGTAGTTCTCCTTGAAGAGGTCCCTTATGTTCCTTGTTAGTTGTATTTCTAGGTATTTTATTCTCTTTGTAGCAATTGTGAATGGCAGTTCGTTCTCGATTTGGCTCTCTTTCAGCCTGTTATTGGTGTATAGGAATGCTTGTTATTTTTGCACATTGATTTTATATCCTGAGAATTCGCTGAAGTTGCTTATCAGTTTCAGAAGTTTTTGGGCTGAGATGATGGGGTCTTCTAGATATACTATCATGTCGTCTGCAAATAGAGACAATTTAGCTTCCTTCTTTCCTATTTGAATAGCCTTTATTTCTTTTTCTTGCCTGATTGCTCTGGCTAGAACTTCCAGTACTATATTGAATAGGAGTGATGAGAGAGGGCATCCTTGTTTAGTGCCAGATTTCACAGGGAATCCTTCCAGTTTTTGCCCATTCAGTATGATATTGGCTGTTAGTTTGTTGTAAATAGCTTTTATTATTTTGAGATACGTTCCATCAATACCGAGTTTACTGAGGGATTTTAGCATAAAGGGCTATTGAATTTTGTCAAAGTCCTTCTCTGCGTCGATTGAGATAATCATCTGGTTTTTGTTTTTGGTTCTGTTTATGTGGTGAATTACGTTGGTAGACTTGCGTATGTTGAACCAGCCTTGCATCCCTGGGATGAATCCTACTTGATCATGGTGGATAAGCTTTTTGATGTGCTGTTGCAATCAGCTTGCCAGTATTTATTGAAGATTTTTGCGTCTATGTAAGTCATGAATATTGGCCTGAGGTTTTCTTTTCTTGTTGGATCTCTGCCGGGTTTTGTTATCAGGATGATGTTGGTCTCATAAAATGATTTGGGAAGGATTCCCTCTTTTTGGATTATTTGGAATAGTTTCAGAAGGAATGGTTCCAGTTCCTCTTTGTGTGTCTGGTAGAATTCAGCTGTGAACCCATCTGGACCTGGGCTTTTTTTGTGAGGTAGGCTCCTAATTGCTGCCTCAACGTCAGACCTTGTTATTGGTCTGTTCATAGTTTTGGCTTCCTCCTGTTTTAGGCTTGGGAGGACATGAGTGTCCAGGAATTTATCCATTTCTTCCAGGTTTACTAGTTTATGTGCATAGAATTGTTTGTAATATTCTCTGATGATGCTTTGAATTTCTGTGGAATCTGTGGTGATTTCCCCTTTATTGTTTTTTATTGCATCTATTTGGTTATTCTCTCTTTTCTTTTTTATCAATCTGGCTATTGGTCTATTTTGTTGATCTTTTCAAAAAACCAGCTCTAGGATTTATTGATTTTTTGAAGGGTTTTTCTTGTCTCTGTCTCCTTCAATTCTGTTCTTATCTTAGTTATTTCTTGTCTTCTGCTAGGCTTTGAGTTTTTTTGATCTTGCTTCTCCAGCTCTTTCAATTTTGATGTTAGGGTGTCAATTTTGGATCTCTCCACTCTTCTCATGTGGGCATTTACAGCTATATATTTCCTCTAGAGACTGTTCAATATTTCCCAGATATTCTGGTATGTTGTGTATTCATTGGTTTCAAAGAACTTCTTTATTTCTGCTTTCATTTCATTGTTTATCCAGTCAACATTCAAGAGCAGTTGTTTTGCATTTGCTGAGGAGTGATTTACTTCCAACTATGTGGTCAATTTTAGAGTAGGTGTGATGTGGTGCTGAGAAAAATGTATATTCTGTGGATTTGGGATGGTAAGTTCTGTAAATGTCAATCAGGTTTGCTTGTTCCATGTCTGAGTTCAAGCCCTGGGTTTCCTTGTTAATTTTCTGTCTGGTTGATCTGTCTAATATTGACAGTGGAGTGTTAAAGTCTTCCACTATTATTGTGTGGGAGTCTAAGTCTCTTTGTAAGTCATTAAGAACATGCCTTATATATCTGGGTGCTCCTGTATTGGGTCCATATATATTTAGGATCATTAGCCCTTCTTGTTGTATCAATCCTTTTACCATTATGTACTATCCTTCTTTGTCTCCTTTGAACTTTGTTGCTTTAAAGTCTATTTTATCAGAGACGAGAATAGCAACTCCTGCTTTTTTTGCTCTCCATTTGCTTGGTAAATCTTCCTCCATCCCTTTATTTTGAGCCTTTGTGTATCCTTGCATGTGAGATAGGTTTCCTGGATACAGCACCCCAATGAGTTTTGGCTTTTTATCCAATTTGCCAGTCTGTGTCTTTTCATTGGTGCATTTAACCCATTCACATTCAGCGTTAATATTGTTATGTGTGTATTTGATACTGCCATTTTGATGCTAGCTGGCTGTTTTGCCCATTAGTTGATGCAGATTTTTCATTTTGTTGATGCTCTTTAGCAATTGGTATGTTTTTGGAATGGCTGGTACTGGTTATTCCTTTCTATGTGTACTGCCTCTTTCAGGAGCTCTTGTAAAGCAGGCCTTGTGGTGACAAAATCTCTGAGAACTTGATTGTTTGCAAAGGATTTTATTTTTCCTTCACTTATGAAGCTCAGTTTGGCTGGATATAAAATTCTGGGTTGAAAGTTCTTTTCTTTTTCTTTTTCTTTTTTTTTTAAATTGTATTTTAAGTTTTGGGGTACATGTGCTGAACATGCAGGATAATTGCATAGGTACACACATGGCAGTGTGTTTTGCTGCCTTCCTCCGCTTTGCCGACATTTGGCATTTCTCCCCAGGCTATCTCTTCCCAGCTCCCCTGCCTCACTGTCCCTCCCCTATTCCCCACAATAGATCCCAGTATGTAGTACTCCCTTCCCTGTGTCCATGTGTTCTCATTTTTCATCACCTGCCTATGAGTGAGAATATGCGGTATTTCATTTTCTGTTCTTGTGTCAGTTTGCTGAGAATGATGTTCTCCAGATTCATCCATGTCCCTGTAAAGGACATGAACTCATAATTTTTGATTGCTGCAGAATATTCCATGGTGTATATTTGCCACATTTTCCCAGTCCATTCTATCATCGATGGGCATTTGGGTTGGTTGTAGGTCTTTGCTATTGCAAACAGTGCTGCAATGAACATCGTGTGCATGTGTCCTTATAATAGAATGATTTATAGTCCTTTGGATATATACCCACTAATGGGATTGCTGGGTCAAATGGAATTTCTATTTCTAGGTCCTTGAGAAATCGCCACACTGTCTTCCACAATGGTTGAACTAATTTACACTCCCACCAACAGTGTAAAATTGTTCCTATTTCTCCACATCCTCTCCAGCATCTGTTGTCTCCAGAATTTTTAATGATTGCCAATCTGATTGGCGTGAGATGGTATCTCAATGTGGTTTTGATTTGCATTTCTCTGATGACCAGTGATGATGAGCATTTTTTCATATGTTTGTTGGCCTCATGTATGTCTTCTTTTGTAAAGTGTCTGTTCATATCCTTTGCTCATTTTTGAATGGGCTTGTTTGTTTTTTTCCTGTAAATCTGTTTGAGTTCTTTGTAAATTCTGGATATCAGCCCTTTGTCATATGGGTAAATGGCAGAAACTTTTTCCCATTCTGTTGGTTGCTGATTCACTCTAGTGACTGTTTCTTTTGCCGTGCAGAAGCTGTGGAGTTTGATTAGGTCCCATTTGTCTATTTTGGCTTTTGTTGCCAATGCTTTTGGTGTTTTGGTCATGAAGTCCTTGCCTAGTTGTATGTCCTGTATGGTTTTGCCTAGATTTTTTTCTAGGGTTTTTATGGTGCCAGGTCTTTTATTTATGTCTTTAATCCATCTGGAGTTAATTTTAGTGTAAAGTGTCAGGAAGTGGTACAGCTTCTGTTTTCTGCAGATGGCTAGTCAGTTTTTCCAACACCATTTATTAAACAGGGAATCTTTTTCCCATTGCTTGTTTTTGTCAGGTTTATGAAAGATTGTATTGTTGTAGATATGTTGTGTTGCCTCTGATGCCTCTGTTCTGTTCCATTGGTCTACCTCTCTGTTTTGGTACCAGTACCATGCTGTTTTGATTACTGTAGCCTTGTAGTATAGTTTGAAGTCCGGTGGTGTGATGCCTCCTGCTGTGTTCTTTTTGCTTAAAATTGACTTGGCTATACCGGCTCACTTTTGGTTCCATATGAAGTTCATGGTGTTTTTTTCTAGTTCTGTGAAGAAAGCCAATGGTAGCTTGATGGGGATTGCATTGATTCTGTAAATTAATTTGGGCAGTATAGCCAATTTCACGATATTGATTCTTCCTAACCATGAACATGGAATGTTTCTCCATCTGTTTGTGTCTTCTCTTATTTCATTAAGCAGTGGTTTGTAGTTTTCCTTGAAGAGCAAAAAAAAGCATGTGTTGCAATTCTCATCTCTGATAAAAAAAGACTTTAAAGCAACAAAGATCAAAAGAGACAAAGAAAGTCATTACATAATGGTAAAAGGATGGATACAAGAAGAGCTAATGATCATATATATATATATATATATATATATGGACCCAATACAGGAACACCAAGATATATAAGGCAAGTTCTTAACGACTTACAAAGGGACTTAGACTCCCACACAATAATAGTGGGAAGACTTTAACACTCCACTGTCAGTATTAGACAGATCAACCAGACAGAAAATTAGCAAGGATATCCAGGACTTGAACTCAGACGTGGAACAAGCAAACCTGATAGACATTTACAGAACTCACCACCCCAAATCCACAGAATATACATTCTTTTCAGCACCACATCACACCTATTCAAAAATTGACCACATAATTGGAAGTAAAGCACTCCTCAGCAAATGCAAAATAACTGACATAATAACCAGCAGTCTCTCAGACCATAGTGCAATCAAGTTAGAACTTAGCATTCAGAAATGAACTCAGAACCACACAGCTTCATGGAAGCTGAACAACTGGCTCTTGAATGCTGACTGGATAAACAATGAAATGAAGGCAGAAATAAAGAAGTTATTCAGTGCCATCTTCTCTAGATCCTCCTATTTATTTATTTTAAATAGCAATTTTTTTTTTTTTTTTTAGGTTCTAGGGTACATGTGCAGGTCATGCATGATTGTAGCATAGGCACATATTATATCCTGCATTTCTCCCCATGTTATCCCTCCCCACCCTTCCCACCCCCACTGTCCCTCCCCTACCCCTCCACCAACTGACCCCAGTGTGTGATGCTCCTCTCCGAGTCCCCATGTTCTCATTGTTCAACACCCGCCTATGTGTGAGAACATGCGGTGTTTGTGTTTCTCTTCTTGTTTCAGTTTGCTAGAATGATGGTTTTCAGACACTTTGTTTTATTTAAAAACTCTTCAGGACTCTTCTAAAAAGACACATATCAACCTTCTTACTTCTTATAGTTTTTTGGTATTGATTATCATGTGTCAAGGCCCATTATAAGAAAGATAACATTCCTTTTTTTTTTAATCACTTTCACTTGCACTCAGAACTTTAATTTGGTAAGGGTCAGGTGCAAGAGGGTTAAAAGCATATTTTACACAACTTAAACCTATTCAATTTAACCTACGTTACATATGCAGAGTAGCAGGATATGTGATCAACTCAATTTAGTCATTGACATCTTTGTTATTAGGACTATGTAAGCCCAACAAGATAATCAAGATAGCTGATCAAGAACTTACACTGAATCCTGTAAGTCATTGTTGGGTCATGCTAAAACCTAGAGCTATGTCAAACCAGGTTGGCATGAGATTGCTATAAAGGGAAAGAAGGACTAACTTGCCCAAAAATGGTCAGGACAAAATTTTCAATTTTCTAAATATCTGTTTAATCCTTCATCCCTTTTTTCCTCATAATTAACCAGAAAGCAATCAAGAGGAGAAAATAACTTTCTTGGGACAGCTATTTAATTGCCAACCTGCCTTTCCAAGATGTGTAGATCAAAATGGGGAGATGGAGACAGAGTTGAGGTGGTTTTCAGTCTGCATTTGAGAAAGTCTTTCAACAAAACTAGATGGCTATGGAGTGTGCCTAGGAAGTGTGAAAAGTCAGTCACATACGTTGACTATCAGCCCACTTTTGAGTGACTGTTATGATTAAAGGCACTTCATTATTATACTGAAAATAATCGGGAGAACTTAAAACATAGTATAACATTAGATTCAAAGGTTAAAATGATATGGCAAGATTCAACAAATTGAACTGAAAGAACAATTCTGATCTATGAATAATATGTCTAAATATATGATTTTCCTTAATAAACTATTGGTTCATGAGATGAGCTATTTTAAAAATCCATATTTTACTGTTGTGTTTCCATATACCAATAATACAACTAGAAAGAAAAAAAGTCATGTTTTGACAAATTAGATGTAGATTCTCATTGGAGAGAAGGAATAATTGACTAAAATGTTTCTTTTGAAGCTGTATACTATATCACATAAAAGAGAGTTGGTTTGAAATTAGCACCAAATAGATATTTAAAAATTAATCATTGTGTACTTGTCTCACGATATTTCAGTGGTTTAGTATAAATATTTAACTCTAAGATTTAACCATTTTATATTGTATATTCAAGATTTTTTTTTTTTTTTTTTTTTGAGACGGAGTTTCGCTCTTGTTACCCAGGCTGGAGTGCAATGGCATTATCTCGGCTCACCGCAACCTCTGCCTCCTGGGATCAGGCAATTCTCCTGCCTCAGCCTCCTGAGTAGCTGGGATTACAGGCATGGGCCACCGTGCCCAGCTAATTTTTTGTGTTTTTAGTAGAGACGGGGTTTCACCATGTTGACCAGGATGGTCTCGATATGTTGACCTCGTGATCCGCCCTCCTCGGCCTCCCAAAATGCTGGGATTACAGGCGTGAGCCACCATGCCCGGGCTATTCAAGATTATATTGAAAATATTTTATTTACAACTATGACTACAAAGCAGAGAATGTAAATAATGGACACAGACCAATCAGAGTGATTTTCTATATAAATAGAAAACCATAGCTCTTCTGAAGAGTATTGGCTTATATGAATCACATATGAACAGAAAAATAGTTATGTAGACACAGTTTTCTAGTAATTTGGAGTATTGATTTGCTTTACCAATGGATCTTAAAAGTCAATCAGATGAAAACTCATTCCACAAATATTCATGGCAACATGTCATGGGATAAGGCACCTAATATTGAAATGTACAAGCTTGGCGAAACAGAAAAAATCAGGTCTCAGGTTATATTTTAATTTTTACTAATACTCATATAACCAGAACATAGCTCCTTTAGATCAATTTCATTCTATCTCCGACTCTTGCTTTTTTCCCACATGTCTTACTAAAAATAGTATGTGTGTATATGCATGTTGGTGTGTGAGAACTTACAGCAGAAGAGAGCTATTGAATGCCTTCTAATCACAGTTTTCATACTGCTGTAATATCTGCATAATTAAAAAGGCATTTAGACAGAGTAAAATACCAACAAGTACAATTGTAAGTATTTTCAATTTAAACGTGAAAATGAATTGGCATAAAAATAATTCATGATATTCAGAGATGGAAAGTATTACATTATATACCTTTACAAAGCATTAAAATATTCTGCCAATTTATATTATAGTGACAATAGATATGATGGTATTCAATCATCAGATTTTTATTCTTACTTGGTTTGAAACATGGACTTTAATAAATAGCATAATGCTGATATTAAAATATTACCAAACATCAATTATATATTAAAATATTTCCAATCAGGCTTAGAGTGAAACTTGGTTTTTGCTGTTCTGACTAAGGCATTAAGTAGTTAGAATAAAAAAGAATTGATAATCTACTGAGCTCTCATACATAGAATACAGATAAAATTATATAAAGAATGTGGGTTTTGCCATTGTGTAACAAGTAGATGTTATAATAGTGAGAGAAAAAATACCGTTTTAAGCATGCTTAGATGTTTGAATCAAGGTAGTTTTAACTAGATAAAATAGTATTAGACATTATTATTATGGTAAATGTAATTTTACTATTTAGAATTACAGAAAATTTTCTTTTATTTTAATCTTATGATTAATGTCCTTAGACAAATTAAAATGTTTTAATAATTTCATAATCTGTGCTAAGTTTTGCTTATTTGCAGGTAATTTTCCATAAATGTCTGATAAATGAATTTTCTAAAATTATTTTTGCAAAATAGGTTCAGTAGAAGCTATTATTAAGATGTAATGTTATGAAGTAATAGCCCTGAGCTGGGTTCAGATGTCTATGCTAGACTGATAAGGTAGCTGCATGACCTTGGGCAAAATCACTGAATGATAATTCTTCTAATTTTTGTCACTTTCAGCATGAGGGAATGTACCATCATATATTGAAACTTTTATCCTTTTATGTTCTAAATCATAAATGAGTGTCAAATGCTTAACAGTCTGTCAGAGTCATAGTTTAAGTCAAGACTATTTAAACTTTAGTTATAGTTTAAATCAGGATTGCAGTAACAGTTCCATTCCCTATCCTGGCCTAAAATATATTTGTGTTATGTAAAAGTAGCGAGTCAATAAGAAAAATAACGATTTCACCTTCCTCTCATGCAGACAGTCTTTTCTATGTTTTGTGTATAGATAAATCACCAGTAGAGCTCCATTAGAAACTAGACATTATTTTTTCTCCTGATTGAAGCCTTTTAGGCCTTACGCTAGTTATAAATGTGATGCTCTCATTCCCAGGTGAAAAGGTTTGAATGTTTTTGTCCCCTCCAAAATCCATTTTAAAATTTAATTCCCAATGCAGTGGTATTTGGAGGACTGGACTCCAGGTAATTGGTGGGATTAGATGCCCTTAGAAAAGGGCTTGGTGAGGGGAATTCATACTGGTTTGTTCTTCCACCTTCTGTTGTATGAGGCCATAGCATTCCTTCCCTCTTGAGAATGCAGCCTTCAAAATGTCATCTTGGAAACAGGAACCTGGTCCTCATTAATTAACTTGCCGGCACCTGATCTTGAACTTCCCAACCGCTGGAACTGTGAGAAATAAATGTCTATTCTTTTTGAATTACCCAGTCTGTGCTGTTTTGTTACAGCAGCACAGACAAACAGACTCCAGGGAATACATATGTTGTAGTACTTAACATCATTGCGTCCCACCAAGCTTATGTAACTAGGATACTTTAGAAAAACTAGTCTTCTGGGCCTCTTCCAAAATATTTTCAGGAGCTTCTCTGGACATGTGGAACAAATTTTCATATATTTGTCCCGCAATTACTTCTTTTTTTTGAGACGGAGTTTCGCTCTTGTTACCCAGGCTGGAGTGCAATGGCGCGATCTCGGCTCACCGCAACCTCCGCCTCCTGGGTTCAGGCAATTCTCCTGCCTCAGCCTCCTGAGTAGCTGGGATTACAGGCATGCGCCACCATGCCCAGCTAATTTTTTTGTATCTTTAGTAGAGACGGGGTTTCACCATTTTGACCAGGATGGTCTCGATCTCTTGACCTCGTGATCCACCCGCCTCGGCCTCCCAAAGTGCTGGGCTTACAGGCTTGAGCCACCGCACCCGGCCCTGCAATTACTTCTTTAGTCGTTCTGACTTTTATTATCTGTGAAGCAGCAACCTATCCTAATCTATGTCTTCCCTACTCACAATTAACCTTTATTGTCAACTAATATTGTTGTCCTTAGCTAGCCTGTGATGTCTGTCACTACTAAAACATTTACACAAATTTCTCATTGTGCAGCAGTTTCCTATGATCCTAACATTAGCTATCAGTGGAGGCTGAGAAGCTTCATGCTTAAAATTGCTTATTCAATGTCTGTCTTCTTAATTGGTCTTAAGTTCCAAGAGTGAAGTAGATTCTCTCTCTTACTCATACTTTTTCCTCTGAAATTTTTATGGTGCAGGTGATATACAAGCATTCATCGAATGAATAAATGAACATGGAAGTTCTAGTAACAGTCTACCCCTTAGATGTGCTTGACTTTTTCCTTGGGTTATTCACATAGAAAATATGTTGTTGTTCTTGCTGCTGCTGTTTCTGTGTACTTCATTAATGACATCATAAATTGAAACTAGAATAGAAGCAATATTTTGGAAAAATATAAATACAGAGAGTTTAAAGGCGAATTCAATAAAAAAGATCGTATTTTATGATATTGTGGTTTAAGTTTGTGCCACATTTTTTTTTTTTTTTTTTGAGACAGAGTTTCACTCTTTTCACCCAGGCTGGAGTGCAATGGCATGATCTCGGCTCACCGCAACCTCCACCACCTGGGTTTAGGCAATTCTCCTGCCTCAGCCTCCCAAGTAGCTGGGATTACAGGCACGCGCCACCATGCCCAGCTAATTTTTTGTATCTTTAGTAGAGATGGGGTTTCACCATTTTTACTAGGATGGTCTCGATCTCTTGACCTCGTGATCCACCCACCTCGGCCTCCCAAAGTGCTGGGATTACAGGCTTGAGCCACCGTGCCCGGCCTGTGCCACATTTTTTACCTTAGCTCATTTTAATCTCACAGTAAATCTTATCGAATAGATATTATCATCCCCTTTAACGTACTAAACAATACTTAAATATGTGAATATTTAGTTTTGATTACCTTCTGAATATTTTCATGTATTTCTGTTTTGTGGATACAAACATTCTATATTTAAAATAATTCTCCCCAATTGTCAGTTGTACCTCTATTTAGTGATTGCTTGTACTTGATAAATTAGGTTTTTACATACATGAAGTTGATAATATATTAATACACGATTTGGGTAAGAGTTAGAGAAGAGAAAATTTTGGAGGAGTATTAATGATTGTCTAGTTAAACAATATTATTTTAGAGAACAATCATGGTCCATGAATTTTATAGTTAGATGGTAGCAAAAGTGGGAATAAGATACAGATACTCAATTTATTCTTCCCAGTATTCTACAAACATAATCTTGCCTACTATGATCTTTTTGCAAGTTTCTGTGTTCATCTTTGGTAGCAATAGGTTGCCACTTCCTATTTTTAGTGGGATACATATTAAAAGTTCTCTGTCCAAATCCGTATCATATGGCAACATTATCTATTAAATCTGTGAAAGAAACAGACTAGTGTTGCCTTAACTGGGGAAGGCAGTAAGTATAACTCACCATCAGTAGGCCCTGAGTTCAAGCATCTGAGGGAATCTTTGTTCTTTGTCTATGTGCTGCTCTGGCCAGCATCAGAGGTCTGATTCTCATGTGGCCCAATTAGCTGTATGTTTTTCCATAGCTGCTGGTGGTTCAGTTCATTTAATTTTTTTTAGGATGATATCTTTATAGAGATGCTTTTTTTTCAAAACCTCTCTTATAGTAAGTTTCAGGTTCCAAAAAGAAATTGTGTTTTGAATAAATTGCCTTTATAATAAAGAAATACCACGGAGGTGTTGTTATGCAGTAACTAAAGGACAACTGGAGTATTTTATATGTTGAACCACTACAGTGTGTGAAGTTAGCCATGTAGATCTAAGAGATGTTTCTGCCATCTTTTAAGTTTGTACCATCACATTTCTGGAACACATGTTAGGAAATGGAACATGAATGAAAAAACTAAAATGTTCATTTTCAAATGTGAGCATTGGAGTGGGAAGGTTTGATTTTGTTCTTCTTTACTGAGATATTTGGCTTTTAATGTAGAATAAAATAAAATATCTATAATATGATTTTATATATCAATAGCTTGAAAATTTCATAGAAAGTAGAACTAAAACTTTGTTATTGATGAACATCTTTTACATATACATTTTTTACTTAAAAATTGAATCTCTCTCAGTTAGGATATTGCATATATCTATGACTGTCTCATAACAAAATGTTGAGAAAATAAGCAGTAAAGAGAATGAAATACATGTGTTTTATAGAGGTACAAAAATCTCCTTTTATTACAAAGCTAATGCCAATCTTCATTAATGCAGATGTCATTTTTAAAAGTTCAATATTAGTAATTGTATCAGTCGTTCTATGGAAAGCATTCCTTAATAACACAACTTTAAGTTTGTAATTTATTGATTTTTTTTATACAAAATAAGACATGATTATGAAAACTAATAGCAATGTTACACTATCTGTTCTACAATACTTAAAATACCAAGCAAGATATTTTTAAATGTAGTGAAAATACACATTTAAATTCAGACAGCTTTTCTACAGCACTTCCATCGGATCATATATCATGTAGTAGAGTAAAAGCATCTAATTGCCATATTCTTTTATAAAGCTAAAAGAGGTCTGCTATAAAAATTACATGTAATCAGTATGAATGCAACTATAAAAGTCACTGCATATGGCACCCTGCAATTTAATTCTCTTCGTAATTACTGCTGGTACCAGTTTTATATTTGGAGTGTATATAAGAAATGAATACTTTGGTATCAAAACTCTCCTGTATTTTGCAATAATTTTAACCAAACAGTTAACTTCTCCCACCAATATGTTCATTAAGTTTCACTGTGAGAAAAAGTAATACTTAATTTTTATTTCCTGTTTAACATTTAAAGTTAGACATTTCTGATTTTGCAATGAGAAACATCAGTTTATCCAGGAGAAATATCATAAAAATTAACCATAATGTTAACAAATTTAAATTAATGAAGAGTACAATTTAAAATAAATTTGAGTGATATTCATTCTATAATGTATACATGTTTCAAAACATTGCATTACATACCTTAAATATATACAATTTTTATTACATCTTCTAATGTTGGTATAATAGTTTTTAAATTTTTTTTGAAAAGCTTGTAAGAAATAATCTTATTCTCCTGAAAGTTAACCAGAATGTGCAGAGTTCACTTTTACAGTATGACTTTCCCAAATTTTAGAATGATTAATTCAGTTTCATGCCAATCACTTCATCTGAAATGACAAGTTGCTTTTGCAGTGAATTATCACAGTGGCTCTTCTGGTTTCACATGTGGTCTGAAGAACTATTTACTACTTAATGGTTTTCTATACATTGTATTCATAATTTAGTACAATGGCTACAGTTCCTGTATGGAAATTATAAAATATTGAAACCCACCCTGTGCCATACATTGTGCTAAAAATGTGCATCAATCTATTATGTAGGTACTATGATTATCAACATGTATTCCGGAGGTGTGACACATTAAATAAGAGGCTCAAGGTTAGATGGAGGTGAGGGGTGGGAAAGTAGTAATCAAACTCAAATAGTCTGATTTATTGTATCAACCCATTTATCTCACTGAATTTTAGTTAAGTTTATGTTGTGTATAAAATTTTATAGCTTTAAAAAGTTATTTGAGGTCTTCTTACTTTAAGAAGGATGTGAAATATTTTCCAAAAAATTAAAACTTAAAAAAATCAAGCAGTGTTTATCTTATAAATATACATATATGTATACATATATGTATATCTACCACTGTGTTTAGAAATAACATATATATGCTACTGTGTTTAGAAATAAACATATTTTCTGGAGTCCAATAGAATAATCTCATTTGTAATTGGGGCTTTAAAAAAACTGGCTATAAAAGTTATCAATATAATTGTTGATTAATATTTAATAAATATACTTCAATATATAAACATAAATATATTGGATTAATATTTAATAAGATTTATAATTTATATTTATAAATAAAGATAATAGCTATATTTTATTATAGTTATAAATATATTTTGTTAAATAGTATAATGGCATATTATGACTAGTATAATATAATAATAAAATAATAGCAGCATATTAACATTTTCATTAAAAATCTAAGCTTATCATTAAGACATTAGCATTTCTTAAGCTAACATATTTTAGCCACCCAAATTTTTTAAATTTCCACTTTTTTTTGAGAATATTTCCCTTTCCCATAGCTACTCCCAACCTTTTTTTATCTTCTATATGCATTCTGGTCATTGTTTCAGTATGCCTACTTTACCTTTATATATTTTTTAAATTATTCCATAATTCATCAGAGATAGCACATTATTTCCTAAGTACTCTTAGAGTCTTTGACTTTTATGTAATGGATTCATCATCTATCATCTTTTAAAATGTCCAGTTTTTTTCAAAAGCCTATTTTGCTACTGGGGACTTAACCAAATGTTTCTCTATGTCCATCATTTTTCAGTGCAGTGCTCTGAGAAATTGGTTGGCATTTGGTACTTCCCAATCTTTTTTATTAAAATAATTCATATCTAGATCATCAGTATGCTTCTAATAGCCTCTGGCAACTGCTTAGCATTAAAATTTTTCAAGTTACCTCCAGCTCTTCACATCCCAAATATTGTAACTTACAGCTCAATATACCCCAGGTCTGGACTCTGTGGTCATGTGTCTAAGGCTTAAAGAAAATGAGGGAGAGCCAAAGAAAAATTAGGCAAAATGCCTAAAGCTTAGATTCCTCCCATTCTGTTTTTCAAAATGACAATCTGCTATCTGAACAGTGAAATACGTGGGCACCAGATTGAACATAACCGTAGAGTTCTTTTGAATTTTATTTCAGATAATTTACTTATTAAATGTCACCTCTATTGATCTTCATGTGAAACCCCTTATACCTGTTGCTATTTATGTTTCATTGCTACTGCTTGGAAAGGTATTAGTGGAAGTGAGTTGCCGGGGAATTCCTTTCTGACCTTTTCTTTTGCAGTTGAAATGAGCAGAGTTTTGTTCTAAGAAGACAATTCTGACAACAGAAACAGCACTAAAATAGAGGAACCACTTTATCTCCTCCAAAGTTCTAAAAATAGAGAATCTTCCACCTCTAGGATTAGGTTTTTCCATGGAAATTTTTCAGAGGCAAAGCATAAAGATTTAAAGTGTCTGAAAAATTCTTTTTTTCTTTTTTCTTTTTTTTTAAACACTGAGTTTGGCTCTTGTTCCCCATGTTGGAGTGCAATGGTGCATTATCAACTCACTGCAACCTCCGCCTCCCAGGTTCAAGTGAGTCTCCTGCCTCAGCCTCCCAAGTAGCTGGAATTACAGGTGCCTGCCACCACTCCTGGCTAAATTTTGTATGTTTAGTAGAGACAGGGTTTCTCCGTGTTGACCAGGCTGTTCTTGAACTTCTGACCTCAGTGATCCACCTGCCTTGGCCTCCCAAAGTGCTGGGATTACAAGCGTGAGCCACTGCACCTGGCCACCTGTCTGGATATTTCTGTATACCTTTTTGTTGTGTGTGTGTAAAGCTTGCCATGATACAAACAAAATATTCAGGCATAAGATACAATCTAAAATTGACTATGACTCCAATTAAGGTTTAACCATAATTCATTTAAGTATGCTAATATTGGTAGTTGTATATTAATTTTACAATTTTAATTACATTCTCATTTGTTACTTGATTTGAATCATATGATCATAAGTTATCAACAT
The DNA here is from genome assembly GCF_049354715.1 of Callithrix jacchus. Taxonomy (NCBI): domain Eukaryota; kingdom Metazoa; phylum Chordata; class Mammalia; order Primates; family Cebidae; genus Callithrix; species Callithrix jacchus. Next base: position 45,081,210 of record NC_133502.1, read on the forward strand.
ACACAAAATTAAAAGAATATGAAGTTAAGTGACTTTGATTTGTTAATGACAAACTAAGCATATCTAGCTTTAGGCTATGAAATTTGCGTGTGACTGCACCACATCATACTGGTTTACAAATTATTTAAATAATAAGTAATTTTTGATATAGCTCACTTGCATTTTTCTGATTAACCTGATACAATTCCATGACAAGTCATTGATTATTCTCAATAGGAAGCATAACAATCTAATATTGCAAAGAATTCAAATGACATATATTGATATTTGTTTCATTTTTCCACAGGAGTGAATGCGATTGTTTAAATATTCTTTAAACACCAGTGATTTAGAAACACATGGAAATTATATCCATTCTTTCCTCTGCACATTCTTCAAATCTTACTTTTTGTTGGAAATAAGTATGTTTTAAACCCTGCATGGGTTTTTCTCTAGCTGTTCCCCATTGTCTGGCTTTAAAGAACATGGAATTATACAGAATTTCTGAAAGTCCTTTTTAATTGGAAGTTTTAATTTCACCTTAGGAAAATATTGAATATTCCAATAGCAATATGTAATAATGCTACCTATATGTTTTATAAGATTGGAATGGTGATTCCAACTTCATAAAATTTATGTTGATTTTCTCACCATTGTTGATTTAAAAAATCTTTCATTAATAATGTTGTAATTGCTCTAACACATTTTTGTTGGCTAGGCTTTGGGAAAACTTTCTCTGTCTTCTTTCTGTCTCATTTGTCTTTTTTTTTTTTTTTTATCAGGATTATAGAGTTTTGCTTCTCTAGCCCAATGGTCAAGGAATGGAGTAGAGAGAGACAATTTAAAAGACTCCAAACTATATGCTTAACAAAAAGTATTGCCCAACCCCAAATGTTGCCAACATAGAATAAGTGATATGACCTAAATATTATAGACGTTGTTAAGCCAAGTTTGTTTTTCCTGCTTTTGTCTCAGAGGTTTTGTGAACAGTAGCACCCCAAAAGAGGCTTTGAAAGTTACATGGATAAAAATGATGTGCACATTATGCCTCTGGTCTTTTTTTTTTTGAGATGGAGTTTCACTCTTGTTACCCAGAGTGGAGTGCAATGGCACGATCTCGGCTCACTGCAACCTCCGCCTCCTGGGTTCAGGCAATTCTCCTGCCTCAGCCTCCTGAGTAGCTGGGATTACAGGCACGCACCACCATGCCCAGCTAATTTTTTTTTTTTTTTTTTTGTATTTTTAATAGAGACGGGGTTTCACCATGTTTCACACTAGGATGGTCTCGATCTCTTGACCTCGTGATCCACCCACCACTGCCTCCCAAAGTGCTGGGATTACAGGCTTGAGCCACCACACCCGGCCTTATGCCTCTGGTCTTATCTGTCCTTTCTTAGTCAGAAATTAATGGGTATATGTTCAGCTTTACTAATTTGCAAAAACTAAACTTTCTCACTTCATTTTCCATTTTAGATTTTTATAAGGAAACTAACTGGTCTCTGTTTTTCAAATAAGTTTTTGTGAGATCTAGACTGATAAAAGAAACATGCTTAAAAATTGGTTGGTGGCATTTCAATATAAATTTAAGAATCCTTTTCTATTAGGTATGGAACTGATATATAATAACACATGGGTAATTCTTTATAAATCTTGTCGAGTATTCTTTATTAGACAAAGACAAAGAGCAATTAGAATTAGGTTTCTCAGATCTCATTGTATAATTAGTAAAAATGTCTAAATTTGGGCACATTGCTAAGATATCTAATACCATGAGAAACTTATGTCTGTAGAAGTTTTCTGAAAACATAAAAGTTCTGTACAAAAAGAGGAATTCTACTTCCTGTCATGCTTTTCTCAAAACAAAATTTATTCCATTTTAAATAGCACATATTTTGCTGAAAACCATAGTTTCTAATGATTTTGAATTGTTCTGAGTAGCTTTAAAAAACACATTTGTTAACATAGGTTTGTTCATATATGATGTATGTAATACGGACGTGTGGTGCTCACTTCAGCAGCACATATGCTAAAATTGGAATGATACAGGGAAGATTAGCATGGCCCCTGCACAAGGATAACACGCAAATTTGTGAAATGTCCCATATTTTTAGTGTAAATTAGTTCAACCGTTATGGAAGACAGTGTGCCAACTCCTCAAGGATCTAGAAATAGTAATACCATTTGACCTAGCAATGCCATTACCAGGTATATACCCAAAGGATTATAAATTTTTCTGTTATAAAGACACATGCACACATGATCATTGCTGCACTGTTGACAATAGCAAATACTTGGAATCAACCCAAATGCCTATCATGTCATAGACTGGATTAAAACAACGTGGCAAATAGACACCAATGGAATACTATGCAGCCATAAGAAATGATGAGTTCGTGTTCTTTGTAGGGACATGGATGAATTTGGAAACCATCATTGTCAGCAAACTGACACAAGAACAGAAAACTAAACACTGCAAGTTCTCACTCATAATTGGGTGTTGAACAATGAGAACGCACAGACACAGGGAGGGGAACATCACACACTGGGGAGGGGAACATCACACACTGGGGCCTGGTGGGGGTGGGGGGCTGGGGAAGGATAGCAGGGCTGGGGAGATTGGGGAGGGATAACACTAGGAGAAATACCTGATGTAGGTGATGGGGGGACGGAGGCAGCAAACCACCATGGCATGTGTATCCCTGTGTTAGGATCCTGCAGGGTCTGCACATGTACCCCAGAACTTAAAGTATAATAAAAAAAAAGTGGACGTGTATTTTCACAGATATCTCATTGAAAACATATAGGACATGTGTCCTAGTGTATTTTGGGCATGTGTATTTTCACAGTATCTCATTGAAATCATATAGGCATAACACTGATTTACTGTGTTCCTCTTAAAATTTAAATAATCTATTTGGTTTTTTCTTCTTAAAAATTTATTATACTTTAAGTTCTGGCATTCATGTGCAGACTGTGCAGGTTTGTTATAAAGTTATACATGTGCCATGGTGGTTGATTGCTGCATCTATCACCCAGTCATCTACATTAGGTATTTCTCCTAACGCTATCCCTCTTCAATCCCCCCACCTCTTGCTATTCCTCCCCTTGCTATTCCTCCCCTAGCCCCCCACCCCCAGGCCCCTGTGTGTGATGTTTCCCTCCCTGTGTCCATGTATTCTCATTGTTCAACACCCACTTATGAGTGAGAACATGCAGTGTTTGGTTTTCTGTTCTTGTTTCAGTTTGCTGAGAATGATGGTTTCCGGTTTCATCCGTGTCCCTGCAAAGAACATGAACTCATTCTTTTTTATGGTTGCATAGTATTCCATGGTGTATATATGCCACATTTTCTTTATCCAGTCTGTTATTGATGGGCATTTGGGTGGATTCCAAATCTTTGCTATTAGGCATCTGTAAACAAATAAGTGAACTCTCATTCTTTAAAAATAACTCATTTATATTTGTGTCAATAGAATTAATTCTGGGGTATAAAATGTGAAGAAATATACTGAGTGATGTTATAGTAATTATTTTACAGTTCTAAGTAAGCTTCAGATGAATGAACTTGGTGCATTTGAAGGAGGATCATTTTTTGTTTCTTTTCTTTTTTGAGTCAAGGTCGCATTCTGTCACCAAGGTCGAAGTGCAGTGGCACCATCTCCGGCCATTGCAACCTCTGCCTCCCAGGCTCAAGCCATCTTCCCACCTCAGATTCCTCAGTAGCTAGGATTAGAGGCACATATTACCATACCCAGCTAATCTGTGTATTTTTTGTAGAGACACAGTTTCACCATTTTTCCCAGGCTAGTCTTGAACTCCTGGCCTCAAGCAATCTACCTACCTTGACCTCCCAAAGTGTTGAGATTACAGGCACGAGCCACCACACCCAGCCAGGAGGCTCATTTCTAAATCAACATGTAAATGTATTTTAATCTTTAATGTTTATGAATGATGTTTGTATTCTTTAAAGTTTTCTGAAGATTTCAAACCGATCAGTATAGGTTTATATTAACTTATCCATGTAAATTTCATTTAATAAAACTGTAGGAGGCAAAATGAGAAAAAATTTCACTATAATCTCCTTAAATTTATATGAAAACTTGGGTAAATTTTTAATATATTTATATTAATGTAATTGAAGATGTGCCCAGTGTATTATGGGTAACCAGTTTCACAAGATAGGAGTAAAATATGACCATGTACAACTCTAAAAAATATAGAAAACCAGCATTTTTGTAGGCTATTTGATCAATACATTCCTTATTTTTCCCTATATTAAACCTAATATATTCATGGATTTCTTCTATAATACATCCTGCGGTACTGAGCTCTTTAGTCCTTATTTGTGGGTGAATTTTAGTTGTTATCGTGGCCTCTATAAAACAATGATTTCTAATCTTGGATTCTGCACAAGTATTATAAAATCTTAACAAACTAGTTACTTTATTAAAGATACAAAGTATAACAATATATCCATTATTTAAGAAATTTATTCTGCTTCAAAGTTATATTTTGAGAGAAATCATACATAATCATTATTGAGGTGTTAATGCAGTTATATACTCTAAGTGTACAAAGTGTCATATATTTGTCACATAATTAGGTTTTTCATGTTATTTCTACTTTTTCTTCATGATCCCTTACATATTTTTAATTTAAAAAATCTATTGAGCATAAAATAAATGTGATTCAGAATATTATATTTAATGCTTGTTTATAATACCTGTGAGATAAAGCATTGAACATTGATGGACAATGTAAGCAATCAGTTTTTCTTTCCAAGAGAAGCATTAGCTGATGACACTAGAACCTCCTGTAATTAGCCCCGACATGACTCACCTGTTGTTTAGTTTATAGCATGTAGTATTCTAGCTCCAAACAATCTGGCACAATTTAATAATTCTAAACATTAGTATATAAAATTGTCAGAAATAATGGGGTGTACATATAAAACTCTAAGGTCATGATTATTCCTATGGAAATGCCAATCTTTATTTTTAACAGCTACTTTGACAGAGTTGTTTCATGTGTATGTTTATTGAGTAAATAGATAACACTACAGACATCATCATTAACATAGAAAATAACCTTGCTTGTGATTTTCAGCTATTTTGGAATCTACAGATTGTTTCATGTTTATGAGGGCACTTGTGTAACACAGAATGTTTTCCCTCCTTAATACAAGAAACCCACTGAAATGTATCCATCAGCTGTGCATGACATTACTTGTTTCATTGTTTTTGCTTATTTTTGTTAAATTGTACTTTCAGTTCTGGAGTACATGTGTAGATTATGCAGGATTGTTGCATAGGTACATACATGGTCAGGTGGTTTGCTGTCTCCATCCCCCATCACCTGTATCTGGCATTTCTCCCCATGTTATCTCTCCCCAACCTCCTCACCCCTCTGCTGTCCCTCCTTAAGTACCCCCCGCACGGACTCCAGTGTGTGATGCTCCCCTACCTGTGCCCATGTGTTCTCATTGTTCAACACCAGCCTATGAGTGAGAACATGCCGTGTTTGGTTTTCTGTTCTTCTATCAGTTTGCTGAGAATGATCATTTCCAGATACATCCATGTCCCTACAAAGGACATGAACTCATCATTTTTAATGCAGCATAGTAATCCGTAGTGTTTATGTGCCAAATTTTCCATGTTCAGTCTATCATCTATGGGCATTTGGGTTGATTCCAGGTCTTTGCTATTGTAAACAGTGCCTTAGTGAACATACATGTGCATGTGTCCTTATAATAGAATGATTTATAATTCTTTGGGTATATACCCAGTAATAGGATTGCTGGGTCAAATGGAATTTCTATTTCTACATCCTTGAGGTATCACCACACTGTCTTTTACTATGGCTGAACTAATTTACACTCCCACCAACAGTGTGAAATGTTCCTATTTCTCCACATCCCCTCCAGCATTGTTGTATCCAGATTTTTTAATGATCGCCATTCTAACTGGTGTGAGATAGTATCTCAATGTGGTTTTGATTTTCATTTCTCTAATGACCAGTGATGATGAGCATTTTTTCATATGTTTCTTGACCTCATATATGTCTTCTTTTAAAAAGTGTCTGTTTATATCCTTCAACCACTTTTGAATGGGTTTGTTTTTTTCTTGTAAATTTGTTTTAGTTCTCACAGATTCTGGATATTAGCCCTTTTTCAGATGGGTAGATTGAAAAAATTTTTTCCCATTCTCTTGGTTGCTGGTTCACTCTAATGATTGTTTCTTTTTCTGTGCAGAAGCTCTGAAGTTTAATTATAAATTATTTGTCTGTTTTGGCTTTTGTTGACAATGCTTTTGGTGTTTTGGTCATGAAGTCCTTGCCAATCCCTATGCCCTGAATGGTTTTGCCTAGGTTTTCTTCTAGGGTTTTTATGGTGTTAGGTCTTGTGTTTAAGTCATTAATCCATCTGGAGTTAATTTTAGTGAAAGGTGTGAGGAAGGGGTCCACTTTGTTCTGTCTGCACATGGCTAGCCAGTTCTCCTAAGACCATTTATTGAACAGGGAATCCTTTCCCCATTGCATCTGTTTTTGTCAGATTTGTCAAAGATCTCATGGTTGTAGGTATGTGGCATTGCCTCCGAGGCCTCTGTTCTGTTCCATTAGTCTGTGTCTCTGTTTTGGTACCAGTACCATGCTGTTTTGATTACTGTAGCCTTGTAGTATAGTTTGAAGTCCCACAGCATGATGCCTCCAGGATTGTCTTGACTATGCAGGCTCTCTTTTGGTTCCATATGAAGTTTAAGATTTTTTTTTCCAGTTCTGTGAAAAAGGTCATTAGTAGCTTGATGGGGATTGTGTTGAATCTATAAATTACCTTGTTCAGTATGGCCATTTTCAGCATATGAATTCTTCTTACAACATTCCATGAGCATGGAATGTTGTTCCATCTGCTTGTGTCCACTTTTATTTCCTTGAGTAGTGGTTTGTAGTTCTCCTTAAAGAGGTCCTTGACGTCTTTTGTTACTTCTATTCCTAGGTATTTTATTCTCTTTGTAGCAATTGTGAATGGGAGTTCCCTCATGATTTGGCTCTCTGTTAGTCTGTTGTTGGTGTATAGAAATGCTTGTGATTTTTGCTCATTAATTTTGTATCTTGAGACTTTGCTGAAATTGCTTAAGCCTTGTTTTGTAGTTTGATTAAGTCTGCTCAACTAGCAGACAGAGAGAAGTTATCTTTGAAATTGGAGCCTGACTATCCCCTGCAGGTATGCACCTCTATTCAAATATGCCATGATGTGGGAATAATGAAGGGAATAAATATCTACAGCCCTGCTCGTTGAGAAGTTTGCATACCAGGATAAACCCAACTGTCTCCATTGACCTCGACATTCTCTGTCTTCTCTAAATTTCTTTGGTTCCTCTGTCCTTCATTGCCATTAGTAAGATGAGTAATGAAGACTTTGTCCTTCTTGGTGATTGCTCAATTATGTTAGACCACTTTCTGGTGGTGTAGTTTTAAAGATCTAGACTTTTTTAAGGGAGATAGCTGCCACAGGCTATTTTTTTCAGGACAGGTATGTACATGTGATAGACTTCTGGTTTATTTGCTTCCAGTCCCAAATGCAGGCAACCATTGGCAAAGAGCTTATGTAAACAGATTATTTAAGATTAAGGAATGTTATATTCCCTATTATCTGTGCATTTCCCATCTGCAACTCTCAGAAAATTGAGGCCATCTGAAATAATGAGCTTGGATAGAGAAACAACACCCTAAATTGCCACTTTGCAGTGGAGTAATAGTATTTCAGTAACCTGTTACTGTTAAATTTTTGGCATTGCTATCTATCATCTATCTTTATTGTGCTTAGTAGCATCTCTTCAAAATTCATGTCCATAGGAAATCTCAGAAAGTAATCTTATTCAGAAATAAGGGTTTTGCAGATGTAATTATTTAAAATTCAGTCATACTGGATTAGGGTAGGTCCTAAATCTAATGATAGCATCTTTTTAAGAAGCCCATATTAACGCAGAGAGAAACACAAGGAAAAAGTTTATGTGATAATATAAGTACAGTGGTGTGATTTCAGCTACAAGCCAATAAATGCCATGGATTGCCAGTAACCACCAGAAAGCAGAAGAGAAACAGATCAGATTCTCCCGTAATGTCTCCAGAAAGTACTTACCCTAACACTTTGATTTTAAATTGTTAGCTTCTATAACTATGGGAAAATTATTCTTTTTTGTTTCAAACCACTAAGTTTGTGGTAATTTGTTACAACAGCCCTAGTAAACTTTATCCATCTAACTGTCCATCCATCCATCCATCCATCCATCCATCTTTCTACACATGCACAAATACATGTCACATGTAGGACAAAAGCTGTTGACTTTTTAACCTACAAATCTGCAATATAAGAGATTCTTATTTCTGCTTAAAGATAGACTTTTCTTATGTTGAGTCCATAACCATCTTGCAGGATTTTACCAAAAGCAGCACGGTGAAGTCACAGAGTGATCCTGTGAATCCCTTTACAATTCCACTTAATAACACCACCTTAGCCAGCCTGCAGTTTGCCTTCCAAAGCGTAAAATATAACAGCTTGCCAAAACTATTTGGCAATGCAAGACAAAGGTCTAGGCAGTTAGCTTTCAAGGCTATTATTCAGCATCTGGGTCTTCACTTGCATTGCTGTTCCATAATTAATGAGGGTCCATTTTCCTTTATATTACTGCTTTTGTATGTTATTACATACATATTACAGCCAGCAGGTAAAAGAAGGAGAAAAGGAAGACAAAACACTATTTCTTTAAGAATGATTCCTGAAAGTACAATAAAATTGGCATATTCATTTACCAGTTTTTAGTTAAATAGTCCAAACTAGCAGCAAAGTATAAAATTTTGTCTTATTTGGGTCAATTGCTGCCCTGAAAAAATGAAGTTCTCTTACTAAAGAATAAGAGAAGATTAGACAATGCATTAAGCAATTTGCAATCTATCTGACCTAAGTCATTTTATTATTGCATGAAATAGAAAAACATAAATGATAAAGTAGTGATTAATATGGGGTTTAAATTATCAATTATAAGAGATGAGGTAGCTATGTAAACTTCTGTTAAAAATTTAGAAAATTGAGGGCTAAAAAGTAAATTGTAAAACAAGAAACAAGTAAAAAAATTCAATGAACAAAAAAATTTAAATAGGTACACAAAGTATAATTATAGGTAAGGTAATAAAATTGAGAGTGGTGGACCAAGAGGGAACATTACATGTTTTGATAATAAGAAGTTCTAATTGCTTACAAAGAAAATTTTTTAGTACCAGAAAGGTGTTTCTTCCTAAATATGAGATGTAACATAAAATACAGAATTGAACGCATATATTTGTATGTGTGTGTATCCATCTAAATTCATGTAATAAATTTCTATATTGGAATATGTTTGTTTCTATATTTTACACTTTTAAATATAGGTTTTCATGTATAAATTTTGATAATCCATCTGAAAATATTTCTTTATCTGATGAGACCTGACTTTATGTTTTATCATATGACTATTGAACACATTAATAAAGAAAAACAATACAAAATAATCAATAGAAAAAAATAACAAGATAAGATTATATTTTTATATTTTTATTACATTTAATTGACAAAGAGTAATTGCATGCATTTATGGTATACAATGTGATACAATGTGGAATGATTAAATAAAGGTAATTAGCATATACATCACTTATTTTTTGTGGTGAGTCATTTGACATTTAATCTCTAAGCAATTTTGAATATGCAATGCATTATTATTAACTGTAGTCACCATGTTGTACAGTAGATCTTAAAAAACTTATTCTTCCTAACTGAAACTTTGTGCCCTTTGACAACCATTTTCCTATTTTTTTTTCTCCTGCCTCCAGCCTCTCAGAACCACCATTTTACTCTGAGTATGATTGTTTCAGACTCCATATATAGGTAAGATAATTTGGTATTTGTCTTTCTATACCTGACTTATTTCACTTAACATAATGTTCTCCAGTTTCATCTATGTTGTCACAAATGACAGAATTTCTTTCTTTTTTAAGGCTGAGTAATATTCTATTGGGTTTATAAAACACGTTCTCTTTATCCAGTTGTCTGTTGTTGAACATGAATTTTGATTTTCTATTGTGACTATCGTGAATAATGCTGCAGTGACCATGGACATGCAGATATCACTGGGATATATTGATTTCAGTTTCTTTGCATTCAATTTTTATTTTAAAAAGTTCCCTCTGGCTACTGAGTGAAGGTTTTATTAGTGCCAAGTAAGGGTTGTAATAGACTCTAGTTTCAAGGGTAGAACTAACAGTGGCTTAGAGGTAGGTCGTGGCAATTGGGATGAAGGAAAGCAGATTGATTTGAGCTATATTCTGTGGTTGATAGAATTTGCCAACGGATTGAATGGGAGAGATACATAAAAGTATAATCATATTTCAAGGATCAATCCCTAATTTTTTATTGAGGTATGTACTACTAAGCATTTTTGGATCTTCCGAAGTTTGGCACCTATTTGAACACTTCATAGTTTTTAGCTGAAAAAATTTATGAAGTTTGAATTAATGGATTGTATTCTGATAAAGTTTCATCCCAAAGAAATGTGTGTGAAGGATATTAATTTCTAATCGATCATTTACTATACAACAACTAAATTTGCTACTGAAACACCAGGGATTCAGTCTAGGCCCTGCTTCTCACCATACAGACAGTTCATCAGTCCATCACTGTGATAACAATTATCCAAAGAAGTCTTTAATCAGGAGCTGCAGCTGAAGAGACCAGAGCTGAGTCTCAAATCCATTTCCCTGACCCACTAAAATCAGGGGTTTATATAGCAAGGAAGAAATTCAACAATGTGTAAGAAAACAGGATAGGGAGGGGCAAAGAAACAGTTCTGATGAATGACCGGTTCAAAGTTTCATTGCCCGGATGTGGTGATCTGGTGAGTTTCAATAATTTGATACTTTTTTTTTTCTTTTGAGATGCCTGAAGGTTCTTTCCTGAGGAAGGAACTCAGATAAAACAAATAGAAATTTTAAGCCTTAAGAACAGAAAAGTCAGTTTCTATGGTTGTCCAAAAGAACAGTCTATGGGACTATTGGGTCAGTTTCATATTCAAAGGAGAACCATAAGAAAAACTGATAATTGACATCTAATGTTTCTGAAGCAACACTTGGGTGAGCCAGGGTTAAATAAATTTGCCTCTATAATATTAAATAATTATATTTAATTATTAATATGAGACAAGTCTTACTGGTTAGTCTGTATTAGGCAACTTTTTTTACATGTGCTCCTGGACATGTATTTGGGAAAAGAGTTCTGTTAATAAAGGGATTAGTCTCTACTTAGAAATCATTATTGTCTTTAATTTCAATGTTCCCATGTCTGAATTTACAAATCAAATGAAAGTATAAAATAAGCAACCACAATAACCACAAGACTTCTGTCCAATGGAAAAGTTAGCAGCTCTGCCCATGGAGACCACCTTTATTTGGAACAGAGTATGGAAAACTGCATGCCTAAAGAATTGTCAAAAATGACTGAGATCTTAGTGGGGAGCATTTAAGAGGAGGGTAATTAGCTCCAAGACATGTGCAAAATGGCAAAACGGTCAGATGTTTAATAGAACCAGGAAAAAAATCCTTAAAGAGTCTCTCTCAGATCCAAATTGACTGTGTGTTTCAGAAAGACCATTCACCTTCTCTAGGCTGCACCTACTCGGGAGTAAGTAGAGAAAGATGTGGGACAGTCTTGAAAGCCTTCACCAAGCTGTCCACAGGCCCATCAACAGAAAGTGGAAATTTAATAACACAAGGCACTTAAAAGCAACCTTTGACAAAACACTGAGTGAAAAATAAGCTGCACTAACCCAGTGACAGGATTCTTTCATTTCCACTTCACCAGCTGGAAGCCTCTGTGGCCAGTGGCACCTCTGCTTGAATTTTGCTTTGGATAGCTGGGCTGGCTCCACCCACTCAGCTTGGCAGGCTGTGCTTGGTTCACGCTACCAGCCCAGATCCCACACCTCCCCATGGGTGAGCCAGACGTGGAGTGACGAGGGATGTGTAAGCAAGGGTCTGGCCACTGCACACAGCCAGGCACACTGGCTTCTGCAGTGGGGTGGGCAGCTCCATGCGCTGGCATAGGCACAAGCTTCCATGCAAGACTAGCTGGACCAGCTGTGCCTCAGGCAGCTTCTGCCTTGGGCACTGGCATCTGGACTAGGGGAATGCAGTGGTGCTCAAAAAATCAGAGACCAGCAACCATGGAGCCCCAAGAGATGTTACAGCATTTCACAACTCTGGATTGGGGAGTCCCAAGGTCTGGGCACCCAGAAGGGTCACAGCTCCTCTTTCCAAGCCTTGAAAGTTCAACAGGCAGGCCAGGATGTGTGTCAGCTGTTATGTATTACAACTCATTTGGTCCCAGTGCCCCACTCAGCCCATGGATACTGGCCTCAACACTGTTTTCCATCACGTGGAAGGGCTACAGTGTTACAGCTGTGTTTGCTCCTGCGTCCAAGAAGAATGATGTTATGTGACAACTAGAGAGTGAGCAAGGTAGAGAAGAGTCTAACTGAGCCATGGAACAACTCTTGACAGGAGAGGAGATGCAAGGTGGGATGCCCCTACCCCAAGGTGAAGGCAGGAAGTCCCCATGTGTGACTGAGCCTAGAGTTTTTATGGGTTCAGAGTAGGGGAGTGCATGCTGATTGGTCCACGGGCAGGTCTGGAAAAAGCAACATTCAATTTGCTAAAAGACATCAAGGAAGTTTTCACTCTGGGTTGTGGACTTCACCCAGAACTATCGGCCCAGTTTTCAGACTCGAGGCTGTCTTGGGCTTGAAGGTCAGGTTTCACTGGGGAGCTGCCCCTTTCTGCCTGGGAATTTGTCTGGCTTCTGCCGCTATCAGAAACAGTCAAATTAAGTGAGAGGATGAATCCTATTAAGTGAGATTAAAAATTAAGTTACACCTGTCCCCTACTGTCTGGAAGACTGTCTGTATGCCCAAGACTATGTGAGTTTACAAGTGATCATAGAGCAAACATCCAAACCTCTATTTTCTAGGGAAATGGGCAAAAGTCAGCAACTGACAGAGTTGTTTGTGTGGCCTTCGAGCCACACGAGTAAGAGTAAAACTTCAATGAGATAAAGTAGCTTAACAATAACTTTTGCCCAATAAATGCTTATGTCAACCCAGGGATAATGTCTGGGTAGCCAGAATAAATGATAAAGCAATTGAAAAGGAGACTGAGCAGTACATGAGAGGCTGAACACTGCAGGGGATGTCCACTATAGATTCGTATAGCCAAGCCTCCAGACAAATACATGACCAAGCAAAGAACATAAACAACCTCCAGGAAAAAATCATTATCAAATATAATTGCAGTATCTTATCTAATATATCCAATTTTTAGCAACATAAACGTTGAGGACATGTAAAGCAACAACGTGTAACCCATGCACAGAAAAAACAAACAGCAGCAGCAAAAACAGGTAATAGAATCTCCAAGTAGGATAAACTCAGAGATTCACATCCAGATACATTATAGTCAACATGGAAAACCAAATAAATCCATAACAGAAGGAGATTTGATGAATTCACAAGTTTGTAGAAATTAAGTTGCTCAACTTCATGACTCATCAGGTGAATTCAAATCAAAACTACAATGACATAGCACTTCCTACCCACTAGAATTGTTATAAGCAAAAAGACAATAACAAATGTAGGCAATCCTCACCCTTTTCTAGAGGGAATGTGAAATGGTGCAGCGTCTTTGGAAAACAGTCTGGCAGGTTCCCAAATGATTAAACACAGAGGTATCAAATTACCCAGCAATTTCACTTCTAACTATTTAACCAAGAGACATGTGAATGTATCCACACAAAAGCTGTCTGCAGATGTTCACGGCAGCATAAATTATAATGGCACAAAGTCTCATAACTCAAATACTCATCAATTAATAAATGAGTAAACAAATGAATATCTGTACAATGAAATATTTGACTACAAAAAGAAGTACCCAACCAATACATACAAAAACATGGATGAACCTGAAAGCCTTAAGCTAAATGAAAGAAGTCAGATACAAAAGCATATGACAAACTCCATTTATTTGAAATATCCAAAACAGGCAAATATAAAAAGATGTAGACAAGTAGCTGGTTATACCTGGAAGCGGGAAGTGGAAGCGGGATGGGGAGTGACTGCTTATTGTTTGTAAGATTTCCTTTTGGAGATATGCCAGTGTTCTAACACTAGATTGTGATGATGATTGCACAACCCTGTGAGTACAGTAAAGACATTGTACACCTTAATAGGTGAATTATAAGCTATATGAATCCCATCTCAGTAAGCCTATTAAAGCTGTAAATAAGCCAATTCTGAAGTTGTATTTATCACTCCTTTATCATGCTTGTAAAGATGCTAGATTTTTCAAAACACTAAAAATTCTTACACATAAAGAGATGTATGAAGACAATCAGTCCACAGTTCTGAAGAAGACACATGGCTCCTACATAAAATTTATCAAATTAGTTAATATGTATGTAATTTTTAAGCAATTTGATATATTCATTTGGCAATTTTTATAAAACCTATCCAAATTTTACAAAAACGATTAATATTTATAGATCATAGATACCATATGAAGTCAGTATATTGACATCTATCCAACCTAACTTTTAGAAACCTGTTATATGGAGAAAACTGTACTTTCTAAACCAATTTCATCTTATTTAAAAAATAATTTTGCAAGTTTACTTTTCTCAAAAAGCAACTGACAGTTTGCTTTTACTTCATGAACTTAGCAAAAAAGACAAACTGGCATTTTACTATATGCTATGTCTTTCAAATGTTAACGTTTAATCTTAAGCTAGAGCATAGTACTTCTATGAAAAGGTGTGCTTAAAGAATGTGCAAAATTTGCCTGATTCATATTTTTGGAATCAAAAGTATTTGAGGTAATTACCTATTATAATAATAAACTTTGATTCCTAAATTAGGTAAACTGATAACAGTTCATTTTTATATGTCAACTATGTAAAATAAGTTGTTACTCAGTATTCATATTCTCAGGATTGAGGAGCACTCTCAAAAAAATCTGTGTAATACTTCTCTGTATTTCTAAATGACTCTTTAGCCCAAAGACTGTTAAGCACTACTTTTTCTGTGATATTCAAAGGGAATTTACTAAGTATGTGTTCTTTCTATAAAATAAACTGTTAAGATTATGAGAGTTATGCTACGATAATAGTCATACAAAGGCACATATATTTATGTACTACTACATGATGGAAAGACTAAAATTTTTATATACAAATCCATTTCCCATTCTCTTTGTTGTTTTCAGAACTAGGGATTTAGTAAGTTAAATTTTGTTTCCCACAGTGAATTAAAATCAATTAAATCCTTCTGTGAATTGCATAAGGCCACATAAACACCTTTTGTTCAACATTCATTCATGCAGAGAAATGGCACATTTAAGGGCCTGCATGTTGGAACCACTGTTACAGTGCAATATGTTAGCCAAAATCTAGTCTGATGTTTTAGAAATGAGGTTTGTCTCAAATTATACTTCCAAACTTTTTAAGAGAATCAGTATATGCCCCAGTGCCACTGGGCAGATACATAAAAATAGCCAGGTCAGAGAAAGCTGAATGAGGAAAAGCAATGAAAATGAGAGAAGGCAAGCTTATTTTCAGGGAAATGGAGGTAGATGAGAATTCAAGAAACACTAAGTTTCAGGAATACAGAGGCAGAAGATTAAACCTAAGCATAGACAAGAGCAGATTAGGAATACCAGGCCCTGTCATGGTAATTTGCATCCTTACATAATGGGAAGCCAATAAATGATTGTGAGCTGGGATATCATATTACAGATTTTCTTTTTTTTTTTTTTTTTAATTTTTTATTGGATTATAGGTTTTGGGGTACATGAGCAGAGCATGCAAGACAGTTGCGTAGGTACACACATGGCAGCGTGCTTTGCTTTTCTTCTCCCCTTCACCCACATTTGGCATTTCTCCCCAGGCTATCCCTCCCCACCTCCCCCTCCCACTGGCCCTCCCCTTTTCCCCCCAATAGACCCCAGTGTTTAGTACTCCCCTTTCTGTGTCCATGTGTTCTCATTTTTCATCACCCACCTATGAGTGAGAATATGCGGTGTTTCATTTTCTGTTCTTGTGTCAGTTTGCTGAGGATGATGTTTTCCAGATTCATCCATGTTCCTACAAACGACACGAACTCATCATTTCTGATTGCTGCATAATATTCCATGGTGTATATGTGCCACATTTTTCCAATCCAGTCTATTATCAATGGGCATTTGGGTTGATTCCAGGTCTTTGCTATTGTAAACAGTGCTGCAATGAACATTCGTGTACATGTGTCCTTATAGTAGAACGATTTATAGTCTTTTGGATATATACCCAGTAATGGGATTGCTGGGTCAAATGGAATTTCTATTTCTAAGGCCTTGAGGAATCGCCACACTGTCTTCCACAATGGTTGAACTAATTTACACTCCCACCAACAGTGTAAAAGTGTTCCTTTTTCTCCATATCCTCTCCAGCATCTGTTGTCTCCAGATTTTTTAATGATCGCCATTCTAACTGGCGTGAGATGGTATCTCAATGTGGTTTTGATTTGCATCTCTCTGATGACCAGTGATGATGAGCATTTTTTCATATGATTGTTGGCCTCATATATGTCTTCTTTCGTAAAGTATCTGTTCATATCCTTTGCCCACTTTTGAATGGGCTTGTTTGGTTTTTTCCTGTAAATCTGCTTGAGTTGTTTGTAAATTCTGGATATCAGCCCTTTGTCAGATGGGTAGACTGCGAAAATTTTTTCCCATTCTGTTGGTTGCTGATCCACTCTAGTGACTGTTTCTTTTGCCGTGCAGAAGATGTGGAGTTTCATTAGGTCCCATTTGTCTATTTTGGCTTTTGTTGCCAATGCTCTTGGTGTTTTGTTCATGAAGTCCTTGCCTACTCCTATGTCCTGGATAGTTTTGCCTAGATTTCCTTCTAGGGTTTTTATGGTGCCAGGTCTTATGTTTAAGTCTTTAATCCATCTGGAGTTAATTTTAGTGTAAGGTGTCAGGAAGGGGTCCAGTTTCTGCTTTCTGCACATGGCTAGCCAGTTTTCCCAACACCATTTGTTAAACATGGAATCCTTGCCCCATTGCTTGTTTTTGTCAGGTTTATCAAAGATTGTATAGTTGTATGTATGTTGTGTTGCCTCCGGTGTCTCTGTTTTGTTCCATTGGTCTATATCTCTGTTTTGGTACCAGTACCATGCTGTTTTGATTACTGTAGCCTTGTAGTATAGTTTGAAATCCGGTAGTGTGATGCCCCCCGCTGTGTTCTTTTTGCTTAGAATTGACTTGGCTATGCGGGCTCTCTTTTGGTTCCATATGAAGTTCATGGTGGTTTTTTCCAGTTCTGTGAAGAAAGTCAATGGTAGCTTGATGGGGATAGCGTTGATTCTGTAAATTACTTTGGGCAGTATAGCCATTTTCACGATATTAATTCTTCCTAACCATGAACATGGAATGTTTCTCCATCTGTTTGTGTCCTCTCTGATTTCGTTGAGCAGTGGTTTGTAGTTCTCCTTGAAGAGGTCCCTTACGTTCCTTGTCAGTTGTATTCCAAGGTATTTTATTCTTTTTGTAGCAATTGCGAATGGCAGTTCGCTCTTGATTTGGCTTTCTTTAAGTCTGTTATTGGTGTAGATGATTGCTTGTGATTTTTGCACATTGATTTTATATCCTGAGACTTTGCTGAAGTTGTTTATTACAGATTTTCTATTTGGAATAATTAATATGACAAGAGATTTGAGAATATTAAAAAAGAAATGAAGCTTAAGACTGAAAGATGAATAAGGAAAATATGGATATATTAAGCCAAGCAAAACATGACAAGGTCATGAACTATGGAACATGAATGGCATGGATAAAAAGAGAATTTTGATTTTTAAGATATAAAGTTTGTATGGATTAGGTATCACGGTAGCTTTGTTACTGGTGGCAGAGGTCCGGGTTACCCTGTTATTGGCTGCCTACCCATATCGGTCTGTAGCAGCTTCAGTCCTTGCCTCCTCAGAAGAAAGAATTTGGCTGAGGGATATCAAGTGGAAAAAGTTGAAGGCAAGTTTCAGAGCAGAAGTGGAAGTTTATTAAAAACACTTTAGAATAGAAAAGAAAGGAAAGAACCCTTGGAAGCAATCTAAGTGGGCACCTGAAGGTCAAAGAGAAAAAGGGGCGCCCTTTAATCTTGATTCTGAGACTTTATAGTCTCCCCTCTTTCCCATGATTCTTCCCCTAGGGTGGGCTTTCTGTGTGAGCAGTGCTTTCTTTACTCTTCTGATTGAGCATGCACAGTGTTCAGAAAGTTACAGGTACGCCCATCTGAGGTTTTTGTCCTTTTTCTGGTGCCATGTTCCCCCAGAATGTCATACTTCGACATTTGTCTCTTCATATACATGCCCAAGAAGCTGCTTGTCCCTGGGGCTTGCATTCAGTGAACATTTTTAATATTAACCATGTGAACCATCAAGAGATTGTCTGTCTCTGGCTGCTGAATTATCATTTTTAGAGAAGGAATGCAATAATTGCTGAACCATCACCTAGCATTTCTAGTGGGTGGGAGAGAGCCCTCTTCTGTTCTGCTTATGCCTAACTACCAATAACAGCTTCATTGATTCTAAATTGTTTTCCAAACTGAAAAGAACACTTAAGGTAATAGAATCTAGTTGAGAGTAGAGAGGATGATTTTTGAGAGGAATATGTTGAATTTTAAGTGGAAATATCCGGTGTGATTTCGGGAGTCTGCATTTCACTAAAGCAATCCAAGTAGGAAGCATCCAGCTATCAAATATGGGTCATAGAAAAAGACATGTAAAGAGGACATTATCAAGTAGTAGATAATAATAGAATCAAGTTAGCAAAATAAGAGAATTTAAAGTTCCTGCTATCAGTAACTTCCACATTCCTACCTCTCTGTCCCATCTTCTAGATATGTCAGTTGCTATAGTTGACTTCTCCTTCCTTGAAATTTTCTCGTCATATAGCTTCGCTTCTGTGATACCTTATTTTCTGGTTTTATCCTATCTCATGCACAATTTTCCTTTCTAGATTCTCTTTCTGTGACTAAAAAAAGCCTAAGGCTGAGTGTTCTGATCTCTTTTCTACTAAAGCTATTTACTAAACAATGTCTCTTCCCAACATATGCGCTCTCAATCTGTTTACCACAGAGTAGTCAGTGATAGTTTTAAATGTAATCCAGATAATATTTCCCTGTTTAAAATCTCCAGTGGCTTTCAAACACATTCATAGGGCTCTATAAGTACTTACAATGCCCTGTGAAGCTCAGTGTTATCTGCCCTCCCTAAATCAAATTCACTAACAACCACTCCCAAGGAAATAGTCTCACTGCATAAAAGCACAGCAGAGATCATCACTAGGTGAACTACCAGGAATAGGAGTTGAGCACTTCCACCCATGACATCCTCCTCTGCAAGGCTGCCAATGCGAGTCTGGTGAGACAGAACACACTCACATGCCACAGGTTGTATGAAGCGAGTTTACTATGTGCACATGGATGCAAGAGAGAAAAATAGGCTTGGGATCCATTGTGAGCCAGTCCCCCAAGGCTCAAGAAAGCTGTCTCGT
Source organism: Callithrix jacchus (assembly GCF_049354715.1). NCBI lineage: Eukaryota > Metazoa > Chordata > Mammalia > Primates > Cebidae > Callithrix > Callithrix jacchus. The sequence continues at coordinate 45,100,848 of NC_133502.1, forward strand.
GCAGATGAAGACCTGAGTGTGTGTGCCTTTACTTACGCTATAGCTGAAGTACCCTGAAAGGCAGCCTGTCCACTCTGGGTTAGATACCTGATGGCCCATATGACTTGCTGTGCGGAGATTTCAACTACATCCTGCTTCCAGGAGAGAGAGAAGCAAAGCCTGGGCTGACCTGGGCATTTCCTTCCTGACTCAGAATGGTGCATTTCCCAGCAGGGACAGTAGAACAAAGCTTGGGCTATTGCATTACCAGCACATTCTACAGTTATTGTTGAAAAACACCAGGAGGAAAGGGGGAAGAACTGGGTTGATTTGAGACCACTGGAGAACTGTCCTACACTATCAGCTAATGTTCTTTCTGATCTCAGCTCTTTATTTCCCCCTCACTCACTGTCTTCAGCTGCAGTGGAAGCCTTGTGTTTTCTAAGCACATGACTCACACTGACAGTCAGAGCCTTTTCACTGTTTATTCTGTCTACAGTGTGTTTCCTCCAGAAGGTCACAGACTATTTTGGAGCCTTAGGTTTCTCATCAAATGTCCCAAATAAGAGAAGTCTTCCATACATATCATACCTTAAATAACATCCTATGCCACCAGTCCCTGACTACTCATGTGCTCTACTTGTATTTTCTTCTGTATAATGATCATTAGGAAATACTAGTTCTTCTCAACCCACAATACTATTAACACAAATAAGAAAATGTTTGTTTTCTCCTCTAAAGAATTCCTGGTATCTATAGCAATATTTGACATTTATAGATACTCAATTGATATTTATAGGTACTCAATTTATATTTCTTGAGTGACCAAATGAAAAAGTATAATTAAGGTCCAGGTATAGGGAGAAGAATCTGCAAAAGCACCTGAAAAGGTATAACTCAAGATAACCAGATAATTCTCTCAGCACTCGTAACTGCACCAAAAAACAACCACTTTAACTTGTTTAAACAGGAAATTAATTTATTTAAGGACATCTGGTAACTCAAAGGATCTCCTAGAAGACCAGATTGTTAGTCTCAGAATGAGGAATTATGTAATACTAAGAACACACTGTGGTGGTTCTCTAGTGGAAACTCCACAACTGGGCACAAACAGGCCAGAGAACTCTGCTTACACTGGGAACTGGATAATAGAACCTCTGCATTGTTGCCATAAGTCTTACATGAAGAATGGATTGTGTGTGGTGACTATTTCTTCACATTGTTGATTATTATATCCAAATCTCACTTAAATGTATCTAGTTAGTAGATCCCAAACAACAAGATAACATCGGTATGTAGGACAGGCAGGGAAGGTGAAATCTCTTATTTCTACACTGGAATGGTAGGCTTTATAAATGGAACTATTAGCAAAATTAGGAAGAGTATTTTAATAGTGTTTGAGAACCCCTAGAGGAAAAATAAGGAGAGTGGAAACGAGTTTTAAAATTACAATACAAAGGACCTTGCTATCAAAGAAAAACATTAGGGGAAGCAGTTAATTCTTTCAAGCAATATTTATTGAATTCCTCCTAGCAAGAAGCATCTGGACCCTATATTACAGTAGCTGGCAATGATGAAAAAGATTAATATCCACACAAATAATTGCCACAGGGGTATACATTCTTTGCCAAGAGAATTAAATTGTGCGGTAGGATCAAGTTTGTAAAGGGAAGAGAAAACTTTTTGAAGGAAATAATATTTTAGCAGATCCTTGAAAAAAATTTTTTAGTTAAGTACAAAGGAAAAAAGGGAAGGGGAGTTTAAGTAGAGGAAGCAGTGGTGAAATTTCATGTAGGTTTCAGGTATAAGAATCCATCTAAGTTCTGATAGTGGGGACTATGTGGAAATTTTTAGTAAATGATAAAAACTCATTGTGCCGGCACTTTGGGAGGCTGAGGTGGGCAGATCACCAGGTCAGGAGTTTGAGATCAGCGTGACTAACATGGTGAAACCCCGTCTCTACTAAAAATACAAAAAGTAGCCGGGCGTGGTGGCGCACCTGTAATCCCAGCTATTCAGGAGACTGAGGCAGGAGTATTTCTTGAACCCAGGAGGTGGAGGTTGCAGTGAGCACTCCAGCCTGAGCAACAGAGTGAGACTGTCTCAAAAACAAAACAAAACATTATTTCTGATGAGTTTTACAACTAAGATGGGCTTGATGCCCTCCTTCCAGTTTTAGAGAATAATCCATGTAGAATAATCCAGTGTTTCAAAAATTAACCAGATAATAGTAGAATGAAGGGAAGGTGGATCATTTATTTTAAAGGCTTGAGTAATAAAATAAGGGAAAATATAGTGAGACAAAATGGTCAGGCTGATTTTGAAAGAGTTTAACATGCTAAGACAAAAGAACTAGGATTTCAATGTAAGAAACACTAGGAAAGGAATGATGAAACCAAAATGATAATTAAAGCAAAAGAAAGATTAGGCCATACCTGGGTAGTAGAATTTGCTTGTGAATGAAAGGGGGATGACTCTTCATGGAGATAAGGAAAATGAAACACGTTGATGAAAACCTTTGTCAAAACAATCTATTACTGAATAAAAGTATGGAACTCATATCTACACGTCACACCATTTTTATATAAAATTCATTTTCTATTCATCCATCCACATATATAATATTTGAAAAGTTGTATATACTTTTATATATATTTATTTATCATATACATATTATAACTTATGTACCAAAGCTTTAGTGTATGGCAAACCACAAATCCTGAGATTATGAAAATATTCCAAATAAGTTTTAGTTGAAATCTATTCAAGTAAATGGACTGCCAAGCAAAGGATCGTGATCAGTTCCTGAAACAACATCCACTGTGTTATGGACTGAAGGCTTCTAGGCATTTGCCATCTTACCATGTGCTTTTCTCAACACTATAAACATGCCAAAGGCTGCTAGTAAAGGATAGGATTTTTCCCTCTTGCGGTCTTTGAAAGGTGCTTTTGATTATCTTTTTAAGATGTATCCCCTTGATGGATACGGCTTCTAGTATTAAGAGTAAACAGTGATTTATTGTTTTCCTTGTACCATATGCTCTTTTATTTCTCTTCATCCCCTAATTTTCTCATCTGCTGTGAAAGCTTCACATATATCTCCTTGATGTATGATGACACATCACGTTATTTCTCCTGAGGTTATATTTTAGATTTTTAATCACCTTTTTAAAATTAATGGCAAATAAAGATAGATGAGGGAGAGTAAAGTATATATTTGTACATATACTCTACTGCAGTAGCTTAATTTTTTCCAAAGGTGATACTCCTCCAACGTGAGTTATTCATTAGTTTATTTAGAACCTATTTATTAGGCCAGGCACTCTGGCTCATGCCTGTAGTCCCAGCATCCCAGCACTTTGGGAGACAGAGGGGAGAGGATCATTTGAGCTCAGGAGTTTGAGAGCAGCCTCGACAATATAATGAGGTTCCATCTCTACTAAAAAAATTCCAACAGTAGCCAGGCATAGTGGTGGTCGTCTGCAGTTCCAGGTACTCAAGAAGCTGAGGTGGAGGATCAATTGAGCCAAGGGATTCGAGACTATAACGAGCTATTATTGTGTCACTGTATTCCAGAATGTGGGATAGATGAAGACATATATACGTGTTTGTGTGTGTGTGTGTGTGTGTGTATACACAAACACGTATATATGTCTATGATACTACTATATTCTAAGCCCTGTGTGCATGGCAACAGAATGCAATGAAAAGTAAGGTATCTATCTATGCTCAAGAACTATAGAGTATATGTACCTAAGGGGCAGAATTCACAACTTACATCTAAGAATTCTCAAATAATACATCAAAAATCAAGAGAGGGAATTAAGCTGTCTCATTATATAACTCTTTAAAAATCTTGGTATTTAATCTATAGTTCTTAACAATTCAACAATACAATAAATTACAATTCAGTTCATGAATGTTATTAGAATTTGGAGAAATGACTTTTTGGTTTAAAAGTGATATTTGAGTGACTTATGCCTGTAATCTCAGTGCTTTGGGAAGCTGAGGCGGTCAGATTGCTTGAGCCTGGAAGTATAAGACCAGCCTGGGAAAATTGGTGAATCTTTGCCTCTCCAAAAAAATACAAAAACTAGCCTGAGCAACAGAGAGAAACTCTATCTAAAAACCAAACAAAAAAGCAATATTTGGTTCTAAAACTCATTTTTATGTAATTTTTCTTTTCTTTCTTTTTTTTTTTTTTTTTTAGATAGAGTCTCGCTCTGTCACCAGGCTAGAGTGCAGCAACTTTCCCCTTCTAGTTTCAAGCAATTCTCCTGCCTCAGCCTCCCAAGTAGCTGGGACTACAGATGTGCACCACCACGCCTAGCTAATTTTTTGTGTTTTTAGTAGATATGGTGTTTCACCATGTTGGTCTTGATCTCTTGACCTCGTGATCTGCCCACCTCGGCCTCCCAAAGTGTGGGGTTACAGACGTGAGCCACTGCGCCTGGCCAACTTACTCTGTTTTTGAGAAACATGACAAAAAATAGGAAAATAAAAATTTTAAATACATGTCATTTTGTATTATATTTGAGTAATGTAATTATATAATACCTATTTTAAAATATACATACATAATCATCAGGTATGCGTGTGGAAGGATAATAAGAAATGTATAAAAGGGTTAAAATGCAATAATGCATCTTAATTGTGTTTGTATAAGTCATATGCTTTTTAAAATTATATGCAGCAGGATGCTTTAGGGACTTGCCTTTTTCTGAGGATTTTTTTTTTAACTTGATAAGGAACATAATGATACAATAAATAATCATATATGAATTATGTATTAATATCATTAACCTTTTAAAACAACTTCTAAAATACCAAGTTTTCTATAACTTGCATAATAAATAATTTTATACTTTTATGTAAAATGTGCATTTTTCATTATCTTCTGTCAAAATATATATATTTAAAATATTTTAATGTTATTAGTTCAACAAAGACTATAGACACTTAGAAATTTGATTACTCTGCACTGCAGACCATTCTTTAGAAACTTTATTAGATGTTATTTCCCAGATTTAATAAATACAGTCTTTGTATCAATACTTTGTTCTTTGAGAATGTGTTCATTTTCTGTACCCATTGTTCCTTTCCTGATTGGGATCCTCTTGGCTTACCATCTGCTAGGCTTTACATATACAGATGCAGTCTGTGGTAATATGTAATGAAAAATATGAAATACCTTGAAATTGAATATATGCATACGTATTTTGTTTAGCATTCCAATTGACATTGAATGAAAGTGAATGTAACAATAATGTCTAAATAATTACGGTACAGTAATGTACATCAAAATGTATCACCAGCCTTGAAATTCACTATGATAGAAATAAGACACATGCAAATATTGTCATTAATAAAAATCACGTTGGGTATTTTGAAAGCATTAATACCACAGAGGTGAAGGGGATATAGTTGCATATGATGTTACCTCGCAGTGAACCTTTCCATATGATATTGCAATTAAAATATTTTATTAACATTTCTGTGTTTGAGGACATAGTTTTGTATAATTATGACAGATGAGGTTGAACTTTCAAAGTGCTTTGCATAGGTGGGTCAACAGATTTAATATTTTAAGTGAAATTATAAAGTTAATGTGTACTGTACAACTATGCCAGGAAAAGGAAATATGATTCACAGCACCTCTTTTTCACCCGTATTCATACGTGTGTGTGTGTGAGAGAGAGAATGTGCATGTGTGCGTTCCTGCATGCTACAGAAAGAACTCATTTGAGTATCTGAGGAATATTACTAGCCTCATTTACCAGTCAGCAAACTTTAAAATACTGGCTTCATTAATTTTATCTCAGAGATTACTTTGCTCCTTATCTTTCTCAAAGACTGTTTATATCTGACAAGATCTTTATAAAGTTGGAAGGTCAGGTCATTTCCAGGATACCCTTATTTATCATCAAAACTCTGCTTTTATGGTTTGAATGGGATCCTTGACTTTCCTTTGTATTCATTTTGGCTGTATGTGGTAAGCAAGCATTCAACGGAAGAGGAAGACAGTAACACAAAAGAATATGTGTGTCTAACTTGAGGAAACATTATATGTTTGTGTCAGTGCTGGTGACATTTAAAGGCTTATTCCGCAGTGCTCCGCCTGTGCTAAAGTCACCAAAAGAAAACATACTACAAAACCAGGGCAATATGCGGCCACTATTCCCTGCAATAGACAATACTGTTTGTAGTAATATAAATATAGGCAGTTTCTTTTCTCCTTATTTCTAGTAGTTTCTACCTTCAACTAGACCTGAATTCTAAATATTTTCTCATTTCCCTACTCCATAATTAGCTCTTGCCACAGCAATGAAAATGTGAGGCATGGCACTTTTCTCTCCTTCACTAATATTTCCCATATTGCCACTATTTAGAGATTTCATCATATTGCTGAGAGTAAAAATTATCCCATTGTGACAGATGGGAAAAATAAAACTGAAAATGTTATATATTGGCTTCAGTTGGTAGTTAGAACAAGAGCTCAAAAACTCAGACGTTCATTCCCAATCTGTAAAACTCAGTAGGCCAAAGGAGTAGTATTTTGGATTTTTTTGTTTTGTTCTTGCTTTACAAGTTGCTATTTTAAACAGTCTCTAAGTGCACATCTGGCATGCTGGAACGAGGTCTTTAAAATGATCATTTCACTGTGTGAACCTTCACCCGTTATCTTCGAATAGCATACAGTACATGTCTTGAGGAAGGAAAAAGCTTCCGAACCGTAACAACCCTTGAGTGAAAGGCTTTGGCTCTACCCGCCGGTGTTAATTCCACTTTATTTCAAAGGCTATCCTAGTGAGAAAATTTTAAAAAGGAAGAAAAAAAAAAACACAAAAAGAAATATCTTAAGACTACAATCTGTCACTCTTTATGAAACATCCAAGAAAGTAGGCTGCAAAACTCTAGGAAAGATTGTCCATATTCATAAAATCCTGATTCACTTCCAAAGGTGCATCCTAGTTATTAATACTACTGTTCTAAAATTTTCCCTCTTGTCTACTCAGTAAAATTGCATGTAGTAGCATTCTTAGGAATTTGTCATAGTAACAGACAAACCAAGAAAAAAGAAACAAAGAAATAGAAGAAATGATGTATTTTCAACCTATGTTTGTTAATTAAAATCAGTATCTCAGCTTTAACTTTGAGAAATATACTAAAATACCATAATAATAATATACCCTTTTGAGGGATGTCATGAGTAGTCATCAATGTCATATGTTTAATATAATCTATTTCTACAATTTCTTCTCAACTATTTTAATCCCTTGGTGTCAGGTGAAGAAATGTGAATCTGCAAGAATGGTAACAGAGAGCCAATGAAATAAATGTAAATGAATATATAAAAAGAGAAAATGATTACATGCAGGATAATATATGCACTTCTTTACCAAGCGTATCTTTCATAATTATGGACTATGTCATCATGCACCTTCAAAAATGCTAAATCACTTTACTTGTGGGAGTCCAAGGTGGGCAGGGAAGACACATCTCTAAACTTGGCTATGTGTTGTGCAGGGTAAATGCCAGATGGTACATACAAAGAAAGTGTCTAAAACTAACAGTGTGTTTGCTGTTGTCCATGTGTCACAGGGAAGAAAGTGGTCTAGCATAGAAAGAATTTTCCAATAATTCTGTGGCCCAAGTAATGAGTTTGAGAAGAAGGGTGAGACTTAAGGGAATTATCCCTAGCACACTGTATATGACCTCAAGAAACCTGGAATATTTGCTTTTTAGTAAACATTTCATTATATCAAGTAATATTTAGTATAAATAGATTTGAAAAATTCGCTCTCAGAAGCTGTTAGTAAGACTAACAATGAAGAATCTCCAGGAGCTGATGGAGTTAGTAAAGAGCATGCATTCAGCTGCTAAATGAATCCTTAATGCATCCCTGAGACACTGGGAAGGGAGGGGAAATTGATGTGATGATAAACACTAAAGAGCTTCACAAAGGCACCCTGTAGATTTATCTTTTTTTTCTCCTTGATAGAAGAAAGCAAGAAATCATAAGAAAAGTAACTTAGACAGTGACATCTTTTTTACCTAAGTAAAGGAGAGAGAGGGTACTGAGAAAGGCAGGCAAGACTCACAGACCACACGTTATAGATGAGCCTACGTTAAAAATGTGCGAGCTAATTGAAGGATGTGTCTCCTGAGATTCTGTTGCCTCTATTCCAGTTATCTCAATTTAAATTACACTCTATTTCTGAAGACGGATAGATGTGTGTGTGTGTGTGTGTATTCACTTTACAGTGATAATATCAGTAACTCTGTAGTTTGTAAATGAGAGAAAAGTTTTTCCCTCTAAGGATAATGGTTTAATTTGTTTTATTAGGTTTCATTTAGAGGTGTTAGTGTACCAAAATGAACCACGTATATTGATGTTTTTGTTTGTTTTATGCTTTAAATATTACTTCAGTATCAACCTGCTAATAACAATTATTTTCTTCATCTTGTAGGTATTTTGAAGGTAATAAATGGTAATACACTGAGAAATGTATGAATTTATTGAAAAAATTTTTAAGAACTTTAAAAATCAATGTAGACAATTATATGCATTAGTAAGAGGGTTAATTTTATTACATAGTAGCTACCATTGTAATTCATTTATATACATACTTAATGCTTAAATTAATGTGCCTAGTTTTCTGAACTTTGAACATAAGACAATAATACAATGTCTATGGTGTAAGCTTGTTTCCAACATTAAAGGGAGGTCTGCATTCAGGGAATCCTGTCTTCTGAAATCTCAGATTATATATTAATGCTAGCCATTGTCTTAAAACTTCTATTTATCTTATGAAGAATTCATAACAAGATGTTTTACATATTTCAGAATCAATTCATTGCTAGATGCTGAATATATGCTGAAAGCAAAAACATTATTGTTTATTACTTTGTAAACTATGGATAACAACTACCATAGAGGATAAAGAAAATTGGGATTCCTAATATATAAACAAGGAGTAGAATATGCATATATTTTTAAAGTAATAAATTAGACTAAAATATTTTAATACTAAGAAAATAATAATTAAAGACTCCCAGTTTTCTCACACCATATGTTTTAAGCATTTATATAATTTAGGTGTATGCATTCCTTAGGCTTTAGCAGTTATAGCTAATATTTAGTGTTTTCCAAGTGTTTTATTTACATTGTCTCTTGAAACCTTTACCAAATTCCTGTAATGTAATTATTACCAAATGCATTTCACAGATAAAGAAACTGAATTCTGTAAAGTGTAAATATCATCCAAGAAACAGATGTCGAAAATTTTAGACACACTTTAAGCTCAGGTTTTTCTGATACCCAAAATCCTCTTTCATCATTGGGGTGGGTGTAGAGGTAAAGGTGAATCATTAAAACAAGAGCACTGGCCCATCCTAAACAGGCTAGGTAGAGCTTCTCTGGGAGTCTTTTTTAACTGAGTCAAGGGCAGCTAGATTTTGTTGCCCCTCATAATTGTATCCATAGTAACTGCAAAACTGGGCATGCAATAATACTTTTCTCAGTAAATGAAAATTTTCACCAATGCCCAAGTCATTCCTGCATGTTGGGTTTCAGAACCATGATCTTAGATCTACAAGCTATGTAAATATATAATATTTCCAATCACTATTAAAAGCATAAGAGATAAAATTAGAAATCTATATACTACTTTACTAAAACTATGATATTAATATTTTAATAGTCAAACAGTAGTATTCTCATTGACATTTTCTTTTCAATAATTGTTCTATCTTGTGAGAATATAGATTTCTTCAAGTGGGTATTAATAAAATGATTTTCAATTCAAATAAAAAATATTTTTAACTCAGAGTCCATGTTCTGCATAGTGTCAATGACAAGAGGCAGAAAAATATTTATAAATGGAGAAAATTGGTAGAAATGGCATAGTGATCACTCACACAGTACTAATGACTTTGCAACACAGTATGTTTCACAGCAAGAGCAGAGGTCTCACCAGTAATGAGAACAAGAGTTGAGAATTTATCAGAAAAATAGGAATCCATTAATTGTCAAAACATTTCAACGACAGACAGGGAAAAGATGGAAACTATCATTATCCCTGAGAGTTAAAGCCAAGAATAAATCAGTTGTTATCTACATTTGCTACAGTGATGCTAAAATATATTACCGCTAGGTATTACTGAACAGGGGAGTTCCCTGATCCTGTAATAGACTTGCTCATTTTTTGGCTGCCTTGTGCTAAAACCCCTTATGGGAAAAAGAGCCCATAGACAAGCAGGTATAGGAGCCGGGGTGAACAGTTCTGGGCTCTGGCCCAATAATTGCATCCAAAGGTGTGTTACAGTTAATACTCTTTTAGCAATTGTCATCTGCAGATGACTAAGTGTTAAACCAGCTCAGTGTACAATCAGGGTCACATCCTTTACACCCTGCCCCCTTGGTACCTGAGTCCTTGTCTGGCATCCAGAAAAAATCAGGTCACTTGAACTTGACAGATGGTAAATTCAGAGATTTTCTTGAGTGGTGGAGGTGGCTGTCAATGTGATGGATGGGAAGCTAAAAAGGGGATGGAATGGGAAGATGATCTTTCCCCTGGAGTTTGGCCATCCTATAGCTGACCTCCTCTCCAACCATCCTCAGCTGAACTCCTCTGAGTGTCCAGATTACCCCTTTTCTTCTCTCCTTCTATGCCACACTGCTCTGCTGCTCTTCCACTTGTGGAGTCTAGAGTTTGGGGTATGTGGCTACAGGGTTGGGGGACATAGTGTGCCAAAAGTCAACATTTGAGTGTAAAAACAGGAATGCCTGTTCCTATTTAGGGTCACAAGTTTCTGGCTTGAGGGTGGGGTTTTTGCCAAGAACTGCTGTCTTCTACCCAGTATTTCCCTGCCTCTGGTCCATATCATTACAGTTAGATAATATATAACTAGGTATAGTTATTTGCCTTCTCACTGGCTCTTTTCTGTTTGCTGTCCATACAATCTGTTTCAGCTTTTGTAAAAAACTCTATGTCGAAAGGATTCCATATAAAATTATTTCTGTTACTCAAGTATTTCTTAGAAAATGTAGTTGGAAAACAGGAGCAAATATGTGCAGATGTGTTAATTGCAACATTTTTATAATAAAAATATGATAAAACAGTCTAAGTTTCATTGGCAGTAGACCAGTTCTGCACATTCTGATACAGTAATAAAATATAATTCAAACATTAGACAAATCTGGCAATTACCATGGACATCCAAGCAAAGTAAAACAAAGTAACAATCCCAAGAACTCATTGCAAAGTAAAATTATAAAATAATCTAAATGTTTATGTAAAATGCAATACATTGCATTATACATAAATGCATTTTCCCTGTCTTATACATACCATATACATACCATTATCATCCACTGTTCTTCCACTCAACTTTTCAACATTCTCACTTCTCTGCCTGTATACATTCCAGCTACTAACCATGAATTAAGCACAACTTTTACTATACAAATAATGAATATTTTCATTTTTGGTGGGGGACTGTTCAATAAATATAATAAATTTATTATATTTTTACCTCAAGTCTGCCTTTTAAAATCCTGGAAGCATAATCCCCTCTTACCCATGAGTGATATTTTCCAACCTGAACCCATAAATAGTATTAGATCCTACATATACTATATTGTTTTTCTATACATACCTACACATGATAATGTTTAATTTATAAATTAGGTAGAGTAAGAGATCAACAACAATAATAATAAAATAGAATCAGTAAGTAAAAATAAAAGTTACTGGAACATAAGCATTCCATACCACAGCTGTAAATCTGATCATTGAAATGGCTACTAAGTGACTCCTGAGTGGATACATTGGAGAAAGAGATAGTTAACATCCCAGACTGGATGGAGTGGCTTGGTGCAAGAATTCATCATGTTACTCAGAACTGCACACCATTAAAAACATATAAATTGTTTATTTCTAGAATTTTTTTACTTAATATTTTCCCTCCATAGTTGACCATGGGTAACTGAAACTGAAAAGTGCAACATTGGATAAGAGAGCACTACTGTGCTTTTCAGTGGTAAACTCATATGTGGCCTCTTTCAGGAAGTTTTTCATAATTCCCACAGAAGTTATCAAGCTAAGAACTTCTTAGTTTTTGACCCAAATAATTTATTATTGTGAAGATTGCCTTGGGCATTATAAGGCGTTTAATAGCATCCCTGGCTTCTACTCGCTGTATGCCACAGCACCCCTAGCTATGAAAACCCAAAATGTCTACAGACATTATCAAGTGTGTGTGTGTGTGTGTGTAAGGGGGAGGGTGTTTGTGTTCCACATTTCTCCTGGTTGAGAACCAGTGTCCTACTGGAGCACTGTCTCAATCACTCTTCACACGCTTATGATACTTTATTTTTATAGCACTTCTCTTTTATAACATATCATCTTCATGTCCCATTTTAGTAAGCTGTGCCTTTAATCATCACTCTTATTTTGCAAGAGAAACTATGCTTAGTGCATATTTCATACACAGTATAGTACCAAAGAATTTTTCAAATGGTGGGTGCATTTTTTGTTAGGTATTATTGAATCCCAATGTTTATTCACTATGTTTAAAGATAAATTCAGATTCATTAATAATGATTACATCTTTTGTTGTGGTAGTTATGCTGCCTATTAGTAGACGTGGGTTTATAACATCAGGGGTCAAGAAGCTATTTGACATTGTCTTTCTTGGTTATATCCCTAATAAAAGGCCACCAGATGAAGAGGGGTATCATGATTTTTGTTAAAAAATGGCTCATGTTATAGCTTAGATAATTAAAACAAATGCTAGCACATCTTCTGATATAATTAATAATAGTCTAAATCAAATACACCCCTTTTAAAAAAGCAAAAACAATATATTAAAGATTAAGGATAAGTATAATAAGAATTATTTGGTTTAAAGAGGAATTTAAATTATTTCTATGTCTACATATTTACAGTATATGTCATGAACACTAGGAGCAAGATAAAATACATAAAAACATAGAACCTAGATTACTTCATTTTTACTATTTGATGCTTTTTAGTCTAAACATTTTTATGCTTAAATGTTGAAAATATTTTAATTTTAAACTGTATCTCACTTATTGACAGAAGCCTTTTTTTGCACAATAAGTTTTTTCTCTTTCAAAAATAAAAAATGCATATTATAGTAGCCTGCCATAACTTCCTCATCTTTTATTCTGGTGAGTATTGTTAATAATTTAATAAATATTTTTTTCATTATTGCCTGCCTATTTTCTTAGAGAAGAAAATATAATAAATTAGAATACAGCAGGAATTTTAGAGCAAGGGCCACTTTCAGCCAAGAAAGTGATAGTTTATCATTGACAGGGTGACACTGATGAAAGGTAGGAGTTACAGTTACTATGTTTGTAAGGACAGTAATATGTTGGTAACATTGATTCATCAATAAACATTTCATGTGGGTTAACTATTTTCTGCTGAAGAAAGCAGAAAAATCTAACGTATGCAATGGAAACAATTTCTTATTAAATAGGTTTGATATTTTTAAAGACTACATGAAAAAGTACATTCAGATAATTTTTAATATTTGAAATATATACCAATATGTATATTCATTTCTCAGTGTTCTTTACCAACAAACAATGGCTAATCATAACATACAAAAGTAATACATATAAATGCTTAAGAAAAGCATGAGCAACTCAATAAAAATGATAAAAAATAACTTGTGATAACTAATATATATACTAAAGAAATGTCAAAGAAAAAATTTATTAAATGTTATATATGTGTTAATCTATATGGCTAGCCAAAAAAATAAGTTTATAATATTTATGACTGATGGGCCTTCTAGATGTAGGACATTAATTGGTACAATGGACACATTCACACACACATAAATAAAGGTAGGCTTTATTTAGAACTATAATTTAACTTAGATTTTTTTCTTTTTTTGAGATGGAGTCTCACTCTGTTGGCAGGCTGGAGTGCAGTAGTACAATCTCGGCTCGCTGCAACCTCTGCCTCCCGGGTTCAAGCAATTCTCCTGCCTCAGCCTCCCAAGTAGCTGGTACTACAGGCACATGCCACCATGCCCAGCTAATTTTCGTATTTAGTAAAGATGGAGTTTCACCATATTGGCCAGGATGGTCTCAATCTCCTGACATCGTGATTCACCCACCTTGGCCTCCCAAAGTGCTGGGATTCCAGGCATAAGCCACTGCTTTCAGCCTAATTTAAGATTTAAGCAACAACATACATAAGCCTGAGGTCAGGAGTTCAAGACTAGCTTGACCAACATATTGAAACCCATCTCTACTAAAAATATAAAAAAATTAATGGGGCGTGGTAGCAGGCACCTGTAATCCCAGCTACTCAAGAGGCTGAGGCAGGAGAATCACTTGAACCCGGGAGGCGGAGGTTGTGATGAGTCGAGATTGCACCACTGCACTCCCACCTGGTAACAAGAGCAAGACTCCATCTCAAAAAAAAAAAAAAAAAAAAAAAAAAAAAGTTCAGTTTGCATCTGAACTGCTTATGTTTAATCCCAAACCATAATTTTACAAAATTATTTTTGATCTGTGTTTCTCTGATATTGTGTCCTAAGTTTTAACACGATTATATTATCTGTTTTATAGTTTTTCATTTGTTATTTTTTGGAATAATGAGCAAATCATGTATCATCTGTGAAAAAAGTTTTCTTTAAAGTAATTTCTTATTAAATATTTGCTACTATGAAACAATTAGGAAAAAGAAATATTTGTTTTTAAATTTTAAATAAAATGTGCTAAGGTATTATTTATATACTGTATTCTCAATTCAGTTAAAATGTAGATGCAGTGGGTCAGGAAAGTTTTATACATCATCAACTACCTTCACAATCAAAGTTCAACTCCAGACTCAGGAAAGATTTCTTGTGCCTCTTTGCAGTCCATTCCTCCCTCTACCTCTGACCTGGATAACCATGGTCTACTTTTTATCATTGTAGCTTAGTTTGTATTTTCTACAATTTTATGTAAATAGAATTAGAAAACATGTATTTATTTTTCTCTGGCTTATATGTCTTATGTCTAACAAAAATTTATGTTAAAATAATTTTTGTATTATAGTTAATTTACAAAAATAGTACCAAAGGTTTCATACCCTGTTAGCCCAGTTTTCCCCATTAACAGCTTACATTACTATGGTAAATATTTTAAAACTAGGAGACCAACTTTTGATACATTGCTCTTATTTTTAATTCTCTTTGCTCATTAATATATTTTTTCTGTTTCATAATTCAATCCAGAGTGTCACATTGCATTGAGCTAACATTTTTAACCTCCAATGATATCTGACAGTTATTCAGTCATTCCTATTTTTCCTGTGAAATTTATAGGTTTGAGGTACAGTGGGCAGATTTTGTAGAACTCTAAATTTCATTTTAGATTGTATTATTGCCCAGTAGGCTGTTGTTATGGGTTTCAGGTTGACTATCACAGTGGTTAAGTGCTCTTCTCTTCATATCATATTACTATGTGTCTCATTCCATTTGTATTGTTATAAAGGAATGCCTGAGGCTGGGCGATTTATAAAGAAAAGAGGTTTATTTAGACCATAGTTCTGCAGGCTCTACAGGAAGCATGGTTCAGGCATCTGATTTTGGTGAATGCCTCAAGCTGCTTCCACTAATCGTGGGTAAGGGGAGCCAGCATGTGCAGAGATCACACATTGAAAAAGGAAGGAAGAGAGAGAGTAAGGAGGTGCCAGGCTTTTTAATGAACTATCCCAGGAACTAACAGAATAAGTCACTCACCCCATGCCCACCAGGAAGGACATTTATTTATGAGGGATACATTCCAGTAAGCCAAACACCTCCCATTAGGCCTCTACCTTCTACATTGGAATCAGAGAGCATGAAGTTTGGGGAGACAAATGCCTAAACTATGGCAGGGTGGATATATGATATCCACATGAAAACAATAGTGAAGTTAACTTTGATCTTTTGGTTTAGGTAGGTTTAGGCAGATTTCTCCTCTGTGAATTTGCTATTTTTCACATCCTATATTCTGTTCTTTGTGAGTAATTCACTGAATCTAGCTCACCCACAATATAGAATGGAGAATATTCAGTTTCACTTCATTGCGGTGGGAAAGGGGAATGTCTATGTAAGTTATCTGACATCCCTTTGAAAGAAAGATTTCTTTCATTCCACTACTTACTATATGAATATGGATTCATGTTCACTGAACTTACAATGAATGAGGAATTATAATCCAGTACTGTGTCCTTTATTGCTGGAATTACTCTAGATTTGGCCATTCCTTTCTGACTTTCTGACATTATAAGATATCCCACTCTTATTTTGTATTTTTTTCCCAGTGCCATAAATCAACCATTTCTCTAATCACCCTTACTCTTTTTAGTTGAAACTTATCTTTAGAAACCAAGTCTAGGCACTGAGTGTGTTTAATAATCTTGGAGTATCATCACTTCTTGGCCTCCTAGGAAACAGAACTAGGTAAAATTTTATGTATATACTAACACATTTATATGAATAACCCATAATTATCTCTGTATCTATCCAACTGTACATATTTTAAGCTAAAGAGATTTATTTGTATATTTTTAAACATGCCTCTGATAGAATGCACTTATATGAACCAGATTTTATTTCATTATTCTTCACAAAAACTCTATAGTGTGGGTGCTCTTCTTATCCCCATTTTACACATGATGAAAAATGAATTTAAGAAGATCAAGTAATGCTGATAGAGGAGTAACATCTGGTCATCAAACACAGTAGGGTTTCAAGTTGGGGTCAAGTTGCAGGTAGGCAAAAACATATACAAGAAAGGCAAAGGGAAAACTTGAAATTTTTTTTGTTTTTAAAAATTTTTTTTGGCCAGGTGTGGTGGCTCATGCCTGTAATCCCAGAACCTTGGGAGGCCAAGGCAGGCAGATCACTTGAGGTCAGGAATTTGAGACTGGCCTGGGCAATACTGTGAAACCCCATCTCTACCAGAAAATATAAAAATGAACCAGGTGTGGTGGTGTGTGCCTGTAATCAAAGCTACTCAGGAGACTGAGGTGAGAGAATTGCTTAAACTCTGTAAGTGTTGTTTGCAGTGGGCTGAGATTGCACCACTGTACTCCAGCTGGGGCACCAGAGTGAAACCCTGTTTCAAAAAAATAAATAAAAAATTTTTTGAAGACTCTGGATTTGGGGGTAAAATATTTAGCCAGAGTGTAAGCAGCCTAACTGAATTGCCAGCAAATTCTTCTTGATGGGCAGAAACTATATAGATTGTTATGCTGAAAGTCACAAGGTCATGCCTGGGATCTCAGCATAATGCTGTGATCAATTAACAGAGCCTGCCAAGGACACCAAGGACGAGTGTCAGTGTGTTGTATTTAGTAACTCTATAACACCCTATTTTCTGTATTCACAGCTTTCCATCAATCATGTAATTCTCACAACCTAGAATTCAGTGCACTAAATTAATGTTTTTCCCTCACTTATATTCCTTACAAAACTGTAAATGTTATGAAAAAGTAATTCTATTTGTCTGAGTTACTTTTGCACTCAGGGTGTCCAATTTAGCCATATTGTATAAGTGGATTATAAATTGCAAAATAAGAAATAATAAAATTCATAACTTACTTTGAAATCACTTGTGAACAAACAGAACCTTATTAGATGAGCAATACAAATAGCCAAGTTTAAGTTACTGTGACAGTACAGTGTTCTAAAGGTCATCTGTAAATTGCCAGTATCCTTACTGTAATTTAAATTGAGATGCATAATGACAGGTGAAAGTTTCCATCACCAAATCTTTTAACATCCATTGTAGCAGTAGTCCTATATAACCTCATTATTGCTGCAACAGTTATAAAGTCAATGGCTTGTAAAGTATATAAGGTAATGAATATTCATGTTGCACAGATTGTAATGGAAACGCTCTAGAACTCCACCTCCTTTCTAATACATTCTAGTCATGTAGTGCTCTCTCTGGGATAGTTTTTTTCTTTTTCTTTTTTAACCATATATTGGTTTATTCGTGAATTTACACAAGCATGGAGATGAATGCTGTAACCTGAACAGACGCTGTGTGTCTGTAAAGTATTAAGACGGAATCATTGTAGACTCTGACCTTGTTTTAGGAATATGGTACCTCTTCATGGGAGAAAACAGAAACAACTTTCATCACACATAAATGCAAGCATCTATATTGCAGAGTAAATGGGGACGGAGAAAAATAAATATTGCATTTCTGTATCTGGAATAAGTACATAATACCACAGCCAGTGACATTTCATTTGTTTATTTCAGTATGTTAACCACAACATTAAGGTATTAGTGTTAACATCAGGATGAATTTTTTTTTCCAGAGATTTGAGATAAATTCATACCTTTTGTTCTGTCTCCAACATGACCAGAAGAAATTGGTATGAATTTATTTCACTTTTCTGATAAAATGGTAAATAATAAAGTTATTCACCACTATTGATACTGAGTAAAAGAACCTTGCATATTAGAATGTATTTCCTATCAGTACTTTTACGACTTATTCTACATTTGTATATGTAGAATAATAAGAATGATGGTAAAGCTAAAAAATATATAAACTTGGAAAAATAATGCTGATTTTTAGTTTTCTTTAACTAACATTTTAAAAATATATATTTTCCAATTTTTGAGGAAGTATGACATTAATTCAAAAAGAAGGTTGAGATCAATAGTGAAGGCACAATTATCAAGAATATAAAATCAAATATAATATGTAATTGACAAGAATATAATTAATATGTGAGTTCAAGTAGATAATTTAGTAGACACAGTATTTAAAATATTTTTATTATGAGATGATATAGTCTGGCAGTGCTAATTTTATTGAGAATTAAAATGGGTAATCTGTTCATACCATTGTCATGTTTGCTTCTGCTGCTATGATTAAAAAGTAACATTAAATATAAAATGTATTCCTTGAAATGGCATTGCTATTAGCCAATGATATGGGAATGTAAAATTAAAATTAGATGAAATAGAGTAAATATCAAGAAATAGACTAGAAGACCTCTGCAGATTTTTTAAAGTGTTTCAAATTTAGCATATCTTGCTCTTACATACAGGTGTGTAGTTTTATGTCGCTGCTATTGTTTACTTTTTAAGATATGCCAGTAAATTATCTGTAGTGATTTACTATTGAGAACATTTTAAGCTTCATTTTTGTGAGCCTGGAGGTTAACCCATTTTTTTCAGAGTTTCTACTCACTCTTATTATCATTTTTATAACCAGTAGCAATAAGCAAGGCATGTTCTTTCTCAGCTTGTAAATGTCAAGTGGGGTGCTGTTGGATAGCATGTTTTCAGCCATATATTAAAGTCAAGAAATGCTTATAAAATGTTTCAATTAGAAGATATTTATCGTGTTTCTAAGTACAAATAGCAGGGCATTTGTGTGAAGAAGTTTTTAGTGTCTATTTTAGATGTGTAACTGATACAGTGCTTATTTACTTCTTTTATTGTTAAGGTTTTTATCTCGTAATTGATGACGTAGCAATGGCAAAATGTAACCTGAAGGCTATGACAGTAGCCTTTCTTTCCAGTGATGTGACTACACAAGTAATTTCAAAATAACATTTTTTGAGAGAAAAAAAGCTACTAAAGTTAAACAAAAAGCAGCTTTTGCAATTACTTTTAAAAATATTTAGATCTAGCTACAGAAGTTCATTCAAATAACCAGAATTGGCCAGGTGCAGTGGCTCATGCCTGTAATCCCAGCACTTTGAGAGGCCGAGGTGGGCATATCATTGAGCCCAAGAGTTTGAGAGCAACCTGGACAACATGGTGAGACCCGATCTCTACAAAAAATGCAAAAATTAGTCAGGCATGGTGGCACACACCTGTGGTCCCAGCTACGCAGAGGCTGAGGTGGCAGATCACTTTAGCCCAGGAGGTTGAGGCTGCAGTGAGCTGTGATTGCACCACTCTGCTCCATTCTGGCTGGCACAGCATGACCCTGTCTCCAGAAAAACAAAAACAAAAACTCCCACAAATAATCAGAATCTGCTTTTTGCACAGGAATATTAAAAACAAGCAGCCTTCCTTCACACAGTATAAAACACTAACATATAACAGCACACTTTTTTTCTCTGTACTTTTTACTTGTCAGTGTTCTTTCACAAATATTTCTTCTGAACATCACAATTTTTATATGAGGTAGGGAAACCTAGTATTATTGTGACCATTTTACTCACATATGAACTTGAGGCTAAAAGCTTTGACCAAATATCAATTGTTTAAACAAAACTGAAGTCTAAATCTCCATTTTTATATTCTAGTAAGATTTCCCTAAAACACTGAAGTAATAAATGACTCTGCTTTTGATGTTTGACTGCTGACAAGTTTGAAGCCCCACCCCAACTCCTTCCCTTCTGCCCTACTCGGTGGCAAGCTGGTTAGAATCCCCAGTGCACTGTTCTTTGGTGCTGCCGGAGGGAAGCTGAAACCATGCCTCTCCCAAGCCCCATAAAAATCATAAAACCCAAGCCAGTCTCTTTTCCCTTCTCTCCTCAAGCAAAGCTTGGACAAGCTTTAGAGGCTGTCCGGCTTTTACCTTTAATCCTCATTATGTGAGTAACAAATATTTTCATGTGTGGCATCATCAGTCTCTGCATTCAGTCACATTTCGGATGTGTGTGAGAGTATACTTCACCTTTGTAAAATGACCACAGAAAAAGACACAGACTAAGTTTCAATGTATTTTCATAAAACGCTTCCTTCCCACTCTCTACGAATAAAATTGGCCTCTTGCTTGCTTCTCTTGTGAATCTCTTGCCTGTATTTGCACCGCTATTTTGTCTTGAAAATTCCTCCTCCTGAAATTGCCTCTTGGCAGTACCCCTCTTTCCATTCTGTCTTCCTTTCAAGCCTGCAGTCTTTCTCTGTCCTGTTTTAAAAAATGTGTGACAGTATACATTTCTTGGTCTTCTTACAGTAAGAATAATTGTTACACAGGAACATATGGATTTGCATTTTTAAAAATTAATTATTTTTGTAGAGCAGGGTTTGGCAAACTTTGTAAAGAACCAGTTAGTGAATATTTTAGGCTCATGAGCCATATCGTCTCTGTCATAACTATTCAACTCTACAATTGTAACACAGACAATACATGAAGCTGCCACAGACAGTACATGAAGAAGGAGGTGTGACTGTGTTCCAGTCATGATTTTTAAAAACAAATAAATAAGGTGCTTTTATTGCCTTTTTTTTTTTTGTAATATGGAGTTTTGCTCTGTCACCAGGCTGGAGTGCAGTGGCGCAATGTCAGCTAACTGCAACCTCCGCCTCCTGGGTTCAAGCAATTCTTACGCCTCAGCCTCCCAAGTAGAGTAGCTGGGACCACAGGTGTGTGCCACCATGCTCGGCTAATTTTTGTATTTTGAGTAGAGATGGAGTTTCACCATGTTGGCTAGGATGGTCTCAATTTCTTGACCTCATGATCTGCCCACCTCGGCCTCCCAAAGTTCTGGGATTGCAGGTGTGAGCCACCATTGCCTGGCCTATTGCCTTTCAGTTGCAGTATCATAATCCATGTATTAAAACATGAGGTTTACTGTGATGAGGGAGCAAGCTAAAGACTGACAAAAATTGTCTCGACCAGTATCAACTTATTTTAATTCACTGTCTTAAGTCTTCAACACAAAAAAGCCACTTGAGAGATAGGCTGAATAATAACAGTATAGATGTTGGAAGTGAACACAGTCATGCTTTTAATTTCGTTCAACACTGTATTCCATAGTGTTATTGGGACACACTAGATACTCAATAACTACTTATTAAGTGAATGAAGGGAAAGCTCATCACCCATGACTGGAAACATTGTATCAGTTTTAAAAGTATATATTTAGTATTTAAAATGAGAAATCAGTAAATCTTCAATTGAAGTAACTCAGGATATATCCAACTAAAAATAGGAACTTATTAGTTTAGCTTTCTGGTGTGCTATAACTATGAACTAACTGACCATGTGAACTGAGAGCTGATGTTCTAATTAAATAGTTCTAGCAACATAATTTTGTTTTTCAAATAAATATTGTCCTCTATTATTCTAAACACATTTATGGTTTCTGAGAAAAATTCACTCATTTTGGCAGATTTAAAACATCATTTTGTAACTGCAATAACACATTCCATTGAGCAGTTCTGAAATAACTGTAAAGCTTTGCTAGTTAAATATGTTTGGCTCTGGTTTATGCCCAGTAGCATATCCAAAAGATTAGATCTCCAATAAAACAAGCCAAGGGCTTCAGAATGATATTAAGCTAGCTGCCTACTTTGCTTTTGATTGTTAGTTTCCTAAAAATCCTCATTTGGATCTAAATGTGATCTCTGAATAAGGCTTTATTTTAACTGTAACCTTAAGGTATTTGATAATTTTTGTGAAGATTTTGGAATCAGAGTAATAACCTTCTTTATCTTTTTTCCGAATTCTACCTTTTTTCTGGACTCAGCAATAAGCAGTTTTGCCACAAAAACTCATAAGAAATGTATCTGCATAGGAAGAAGATAGAGAATGTTTTCCTACAGTAGTTATCTATTTATATTAGACAAATATATATATATATATATATATATATATATATATATATATATATATTATTTCCAATATCCCTGACATCAACACCATTAGTAATATAAAGGCAAGGGAAATGTGTGGTTTCTTCATTCATAGATTTTGAGTTAGTAGAAAATCCAGAAAATGTATGGAAAATTATAATATATGGCATGATGAGATACTATTTTGAGATGCTTATCTAAGTTTGCATATATATAAAGGTACACCCACATATATATACACATACATATATGTGTATACACACACATACATGTCTTAATTTTTTCAGTCTTTCTATTCAGTCATCCTCAGATTCCTTGCATTTGAGAAGAGACAGTGGAAAAGAAATAAAGCAAAAATACCATTAATATCTCTTTAGTTTTTTATTTTAAAAGGCTAAGCCCTTAGGGAGGTTTAGTCTTTTTGCAGCATGGGTTAAAGAAAGATGATTCCAATCACTTGACTACAGGGCCATTTGCATAAAGATTTGTATTGATATGATACCACCTGCCCCATTATTAGAAAGTAACTACTACTCTGAGTATGAGGGAGAAGAGAAAAGTGAAACAGATGGGCTTCTCTTAGACAACCAAAATTATCTGAAAGCTTTCAAGAGACTTGAGAAAAAATAAGTGTATGAATATAAATATAAATTAATATTAGACAAATATATAATTATATTCATAGATATCAAACATATAAATATATATGTGGAGATGGGTCTATTCTGTCTTTACAGAGTTTCTTTTCTGAAGTCTGGCATAATATGAAACCAAGAATTACCACACCCTACACTCACTATGACCCAGCAGGATGTTGACCACCTCAGCTACTTCCATGAAGGTCTGTTGTAACCTGCCAATCTTATGGTAGTGCAGAAGTCAACCCTTCCCAACAAAATAGTCTAAACTTCAGTGAAAGGAGGAAGGCAAGCTCAGTGAAATATTTCCCCATGCTGTCTAAAGTAACTCAAGTTAAAATTTAAATCACCTCGAAAAATACTTAGTTTATTGGACACCTGGCGTTGAGGTCTGTGGTGTATATTTTCTAGAAATAGAACAGCTACTCTGATGTATGACATGTCGAACATATAATTCAGACCTAATTAGTAATTAGGAAGATTGTCGGGGCTCAGGAGCTGCCCTTAAGTTTTTAGCCTAAACAATTGGCTATTTGTTGGTGCTATTCACATAGATAAAACTGAGGAGAATGAAAGTGTTTCTTTTTAGGGGTGGTTTATATTTTAGGCAATACCAAGTGTGTGTGCTATTTCAGTTTGTAAGTGTTTGGCACAGAAGTATCAGCTGATGCTATGAGACGCAGTGTCCCAGGGAAATTGTGTAGACTAAGGAGAATAAGAAGTGCAATGCAAGGCCCCAAGGAATTTTAGTTTTGAAGACATGAGAAGGGGAGGAGCACTCCATGATGGAGACAGAGTAAACAGTCAAAGCATTTTGGTAAAAATTCTGATGGGGTTTTATCTCAGAAACCAAAAACATGCTTTTTAAGAGGAACACTGGGGCTGTTACTTCCAAATGATGCCAAGAGTTTAAGTAAAATAAGGAAACGAATGTGTCTTTTGGATTTCACTAGAAAGTCATTAGTGACTTGGAATTAAACAGTTTTAGAGGAGTCATTTCATCAGTGACTGCTAATGGGAAATAGAAAAGTTAAAAAGCACTGCTTATTTTCTCAAGAAATTTAGACTTTTCAGCTTTCTGAAGCTTTTCTGTTTTCCAGTATCCTACAATGAGAAGTAAGAAT
Organism: Callithrix jacchus; assembly: GCF_049354715.1. Lineage (NCBI taxonomy): Eukaryota > Metazoa > Chordata > Mammalia > Primates > Cebidae > Callithrix > Callithrix jacchus. The sequence goes on from NC_133502.1 coordinate 45,125,170, forward strand.
AAATAGTTATGTAAGTTAAAAACTATCACTGCTTTGTGTGGATGATATTGGTGTAGCAGAAGAGAAAGAACCTTGTACTGATTAAAGACAAATGGGAACTGTGTATTGTACAAAGAAATGTTCTCTTGTGTTTGGAAGCTACAGACACAAGTGAACGTGTTTGCACCATGTTTGCACCATGCTCAACACAGAATTTTCTATTTCTGTGATTTATGCAATGATGTTATGAATTTTATATTTTTGCAGTGTATTATTCAGATAATGTCTGCCATCTCTCTGCCTAAAACACTCTTTTGCCTACTATAAAAGTCAGTAATTCTAGTAGAGCTTACAAGTCCCTGCATGATGTAGCCTACCTCATCTCTCCACTTGTCTCTTCTTGTGTTTCAAAAAATAAGCACCTTGGTCATACAAGCCATGTTTCAAGTCCTTAATAGCCATTTGCAGTTGGAGCCCAGCAGTTGAACAGAGCACTGTACAGAAGGCGGCTATGTTGGTCCCATGAGTACTGAAGACAGTGACTAGTATAGACTTAGTGCTTACTAAGCATTCATTGGCTAAACATAGCACGCTTCTTTTTGGTGTGTTATGCCCATGGTAATTACAATATGTGGAAATTTTAGCATCAACCATTTCTAGTAGAAAAATATTCCCAGCTGGGCGCGGTGACTCAAGCCTGTAATTCCAGCACTTTGGGAGGCCGAGGAGGGTGGATCACGAGGTCAAGAGATCGAGACCATCCTGGTCAATATGGTGAAACCCCATCTCTACTAAAAATACAAAAAATCAGCTGGACATGGTGTTGCATGCCTGTATTCCCAGCTACTCAGGAGGCTGAAGTGGGAGAATTGCCTGAACCCAGGAGGTGGAGGTTGCGGTGAGCCAAGATCGCACCATTGCACTCCAGCCTGGGTAGCAAGAGCAAAATTCTGTCTCAACAACAACAACAAAAATGTTTCTTGGTGGAGGTTTGACTGATAAAAAATGTGATGCTGTCAAAATATATCTAAGTTGTTTGTAACGAAAATAAATACAATTTAATTGTAATAATTTCAAACATATATCTTCTAAACACTCACAGGTGCACATTGTTTAGTCAATTGAACAGAAATATGTTTCTTCTACTCTATTAGTAGACACACACAAGGTCAAGTTTTAGAGAGGCATAAAATATATGGCAGTAGGAGATAAAACTTACAATAAGGTTAGAAAGAAATTGCAAATAATTTTCTGATTGAAACTGGATTCCTTCCTTACACCTTATAACAAAATTAACTCCAGATGGGTTAAAGATTTAAACATAAGACCTAACACCATAAAAATCCCAGAAGAAAACCTAGGCAATACCATTTAGGACATAGGCATGGCCAAAAACTTCATGACTAAAACACCAAAAGCAATGGCAACAAAAGCCAAAATAAACCAATGGGATCTAATTAAACTAAAGAGCTTCTGCACAGCAAAGAAAAATATCATTAGAGTGAACCGGCCACCAACAGAATGGGAAACAATTTTTGCAATCTACCCATATGGTCAAGGGCTAATATCCAGAATCTACAAAGAACTTAAACAAATTTACAAGAAAAAAACAACTCCATCAAAAAGTAAGCCAAGGATATGAACAGACACTTCTCAAAAGAAGACATTTATGCAACCACCCCTCTTTTGGCAGGTGGAGAGCCAGGGGAGGACCAGCCAGGAGTAGGGAGATAGGGGTGGGATAGCATTAGGAGAAATACCTGATGTAGATGACAGGGAGATGAATGCAGCAAACCACCATTGCATGTGTATACCTATGTAACAAACCTGTGTGTTCTGCCCATGTACCAGAACTTAAAGCATAATTGAAAAAAAAAAAGAATACTGTATTTGACAAGTGTATTTTCAATATGATTTTGAGTCTCATTTTGTAAGAAAGCAAGAAAAATGTTGGCTATTTTCAAACCACTTACATTCTTAGCTACATTAAACTAGACTGATACAAACTAAGGCATTTTGACCAATGTTTACATTATTTACAGTTGTGTATATATTCACTTAATAAGTCTTCTCTTATCTGGAAGATTGTAATCTCTTCCAGATCAGGTACATAATTTTGCTTTCTTGCAATAAGCAATGGATATACTGTATATTTACAGAGCACATATGCATTGTGTATGTTTGGATCTATAAGCAGAGGGCAGGATATTATCAGAAGTCCTCTTGCTATTAGCTGGCTTGTTAGTTTTAAAATAAACATTAAAGAGGGATGAAATAAACACTGATAGAAAACAATAGTCAGTGATGTGATCTTCTTCCTTCTTTTTTTTTTTATTGTAAACATTTCCTTTACAGGAATAAGCCAGAGATCATATTTGGTGTTGGCAAAAAAATATTCAATGTATATAATAGCTAGCCTGAATTCTAGGAGAATAAAATCAGGGAACCATGAAACTAATCATGTTAAAATTTAAAATTTGTATAATAGGTTCTCAATACATGTTATATAAATTTATTTACTTCCTTATTTTGTAAAGTATGTTAGCATACCTAGCTCTGTTATATGATAGGCATATAATGTATTTCTCATTTTTAAGTATAATAACACCATAAACCAATAATTTATTTTACAGATAGTCAATTAAATTTTAACCTTTGAAATGACATGTGAAAATAATCCCTGAATTTTGTTTATGTAACTTCTAATATGCTTTGTAAAAATGAGCCTGAGAGATTTCAAATGTATGTCTTAGTAAGATTGTATGGCAAGGCATGTCATTTTTTCTGGCTAAGATTAAATCTGTTTGGAGATTTTCAAATTAATATTACTGCTACAACTTATTTAATTTTGTGTAGTTCTGGTGACTTTTTAGAAAGTTTTTCATGACATATGCACACAAACAAAAATCTCTTTCCTATTACACAGTACATACCATATTGGCTCTTTTGTTTATTTAATCCTAAAAGATAAGAGAATTATGCAGCATGTACATGGCAACATAGTATGAAAAGTTAAAATAATAATATAAGAAGCTCTGACCTTCTCATATACTAAAATTTTATGTTATTTATTAATAGCATTATAGAGATTTCTCCCTAGGAAAATTAATTTTGTCCTATGTAAGCTGATGATGCAAGATATCACATTATTACTTATTACAGATAATGCAATATGTTTCCCCTGTAATCTCATCTAAATGAGTGAAATGTAGCAAATAGTACAGGACTACTAACAACAATTTTGAAAAACAAAGCACTGAATGTTAAGGTAAATCCCAAGTTTATTGAACAGAATTAGTTCAACTTTGTATTCTAACGTGATGGAGAACAAATACTTAAAATGTAGAACAGTTTTTAAAAATTAATATCTACTATCATTTTGACAACAGTGTAGTAGTTTGCTTTGAATCAGACTTATTTCTGAAAACAACTAAAAAAATGTGTAAATGATTAACAACAATAAAAAAAAAACAAGAACAAATTCGTAGATGGTAGAGAACACTTGCATACCAAGTTCTCAGACAGAAAGAAAAAGAATTTGATAATTAGCAGCTCTGTTTCATTGAGTCGGTTGTCACTTTGAAAGCTGAGAAGAAGCTGAGTAGAGCATACTACAGTTTCATGGGCTGAAGGCACAGAAGTTGTAGCTCAGGACTTAAAAAGGAGAAGTAACTAGGAATAGACCCCAGGTTTTCAGCTGTGACTCTGAAGGACTACACAATTTTAATATAAGTAATATAGAATGACTCTCACAAGGAATAAAACCCAGCATCAAATCAGCTCTGAAGTATTCATTGAGGGGAACTAAGGTAAAAATAGATAAAATCTTACTAGAAACAATGAAAAATATTTAATGTTGCTAAAAATTTATTAAATAAGTAATTACAGTGGAAACTGGAAAATTGTTTGGACTAAGTGATAGTCAACATATGATATATAAAAATTCATGGGATGCTAATAAGGGAGTGATTAGAGGAAAATCTGTGGCTTTAAAAAACAGGTTAGAATATTAGAATGGTTGAAAAAGTAAGTGTATATCTCAAAAATCACAATGATGAAAAATTAAACTCAAAGAAAAACAAATAAATAAATAATAATAGAGGCAAGAATTAAATGATAGATTTCAAACATAAAATATAATCCAGAAAATCACAGTTGGTTCTTAGAAAGGAAGTAACACAATTGATAAACTCCTGAAGAGACCATCAAAACAAAAAAAAAGAGGAGAAGTTGCACCGTTTAAAAATTTTTTCAGGTATAAAAAATGTACAAATTGGGTTTTTACTATTGATCTGTAGTAAGCAGCTCTTAATATATTATGGCTATCCATGTATTAAGGCACAATCATTCAATAAAATGTTCTTCAACTACCAAAAAGTTGTGAAATATTGAAAAATATGCCACTCAATTCAGGAATGAGTTGGCAATGATCTTTTGTATTCAGCATTGTGCTGGAGTTTGAAATTGGTGCAACAGGATAAGAAAAATATTTAAATCTGCCAGTTATTAAGCTTTTTTTTTTCTTTGAGTACCAAACCTTTATTTATACTTCATTTTGTGATTCAGGGTTTGGGAGTAGGAAAACCACATTTCTAATTGCCAGCCAGCTTCCTATAGGTTGTGCCAGTAAGAGGACCTATGAAGACAATACAGAACAGAGGCCTCAGAAGTAATGCCACACATCTACCACCATCTGATCTTTGAGAAATCTGAGAAAAACAAGCAATGGGGAAAGGATTCCCTGTTTAATAAATGGTGTTGAGAAAACTGGCTAGCCATGTGCAGAAAGGAGAAACTGAACCCCTTCCTGACACTTTATACAAAAATTAACTCTAGATGGATTAAAGAATTAAACATAAGAACTAACACCCTAAAAGCCCTGAAGAAAACCTAGGCAAGATCATTCAGGACATAGGCATAGGCGAGGACGTCATGACTAAAACGCCAAAAGCAATGTAAACAAAAGCCAAGATAGACAAATGGGATCTAACTAAACTTAAGAGTTTCTGCACCAAAAAAGAACAATCATTAGAGTGAACCAGCCACCAACAGAATGGGGAAACAATTTTTGCAAACTACCCATCTGACAAAGGGATAATATCCAGAATCTACAAAGAACTAAAGCAGATTTACAAGGAAAAAGCAAACAAAGCAACCCATTCAAAAGTGGGCTAAGGGTATGAACAGACAGTTTTCAAAAGAAGACATTTATGAGATCAGCAAACATGAAAAAAATGCTCATCATCACTGGCCATTAGAGAAATGCAAATCAAAACCACATTGAGATACTATCTTATACCAGTTAGAATGGCAATCATTGAAAAATCTGGAGACAGATGCTGGAGAGATGTGGAGAAAGGAACACTTTTACACTTGGTGGAAGTGCAAATTAATTCAACCATTGCAAAAGACAGTGTGGTGATTCCTCAATGATCTAGAAATAGGAATACCATTTGACCCAGAAATCCCATTACTGGATATATACCCAAAGGAATATAAATCATTCTATCATAAAGATACATGCACAGGTATGCTCACTGTGACACTGTTTACCATAGCAAAGATCTGGAACCAACACAAATGCCCATCAACGATAGACTAGACAGGGAAAATGTGACACATATACACCATGGAATACTATGCAGCCATAAAAAAGGATAAGTTCATATCCTTTGTTGGGAATTGGATGAATCTGGAAACCATCATTCTCAGCAAACTGACACAAGAACAGAACACCGAACATCACATGTTCTCACTCAAAGGTGGGTGTTGAACAATGGGAACACATGGACACAGGGAGGGGAACATCATACACTGGGGTCTCTTGAGAGGTGAAGGCTAGGGGAGGGACAGTGGAGGTTGGGGAGTTTGGGGAGAGCTAACATTGAGAGAAATAACCTGATGTAGGTGATGGAGGAATGGAGACAGCAAACCTCCATGGTATGTGAGTACGTATGCAACAATCCTGCAAGATCTGCACATGTACCCCAGAACTTAAAGTACAATTGAAAAGGAAAAGAGAATGCAAACCTGGAGGATGAAGCAGGAACTTACATTCAGTTGCTTTCTACAAGTTTCCTGACTTCTTTCTCTGTCTCTAAGTATTAGGCTTTAAATGATTCTTCATTGCAGAAGCAACAGTTTATTACTGATTCCAGTATGCAACTAATTTACGGCTTTAAGTCCCAGGATAATTATCTAATGCAGCAACAACAGCAAACGCAGGAAGTTCTGCTTTTCAGATATCTAGATCCCAACCCCACAGAGCATTCCTTTGCACTTAGAGATACTAGAATCGGCTGATGCACTTAGAGATACTAGAACTTTATGATGCCTTAGTTTTCTTATCTTTTCAGTACCTGTGTAACAACTTTATATGTAATTAAAATGTATTATTTTAAGTTTTCTTTGTTCAAACAAGTGGTACAGTTTCTGTATCTTCATTGGCCCCTGAGCTATATAGAAATATTAAAACTAAAATAAAACATTAATATTCACAATGTTTATGAGTTCATAAAAGTCCAGAATGATTTACAATCTCACTATAAGAATAGGTGAATTTAGTAAAGTTGCTGGATACAAAGTTAAAATACAAAAATTAAAACTTAAAAAAGATATAAGTAAAACATCATATATTTTGGAATAAATCTTTTAAAAGTGCTTATTTCTGCTACGCAGGGAAAATTATTAAGATAAAATTTAGATACTTTGAATAAATAGCACATTCATGGATTGGAGCATTATGATATCAGTTCTTTCTATGTTCTTATCTCTTTTTTAAAATTGGGTTTTACTTTTATGATTTTACAAGACTTTAGACCATATGGACTGTGAATGATGGGTAGGTGTTAGATTCATTTCTTGGTTATCCATTCACACATAGTGCTTATGTGAAACATTGACCAATGCCCAAGTCCACATACTCCATTCATGCCTAGAAGCTCCGTGGTTCTTTCTGTATTATGCCGTTCAGTAAGCAGCCCATCTACTCTGCAACTGTATTTTCAGGCAGTGATACGTAGAGTCAGAATACTGATGCCTTCTCTTTTGTTGACCTAGAGACATCTTGTTTGTTTGCTTCTTCCTCTCAGCACCCTAACCCAGAGGAATTTCTTTTAAACTGTGAGAGGCAGTTTTTCTCTCCTCAAAGCATTCTGTGTGATCTAGAAATAATTTTTGTATTTTTCTCACATATTCTTTTCAAAACTGTAAGACATACTTCCTGTCAATAAAAATGTCTCCCTAGGACAAGCTCAGAATCTGCTATCTGTTAGAAAGTGGTCAAGAAAATTGGAAAAATACAAGAGTAAGGAAAAAGTTGCAATAAAAACTATTATACAAATACACACAGAGTGAGAATTTTATGATCATATTTAAACTTTGAGAGTTTAAAACATACTTTTATTTTTAATCTCCCTGAGATATCTTATGCATGAAAATAAAAGATTGTTAAGATATTGTGAGCAAAGCAGTTCACACATCTATTCTAATTGTAAGAAGTCTTGGTTGCATTTCTGCCAAAACATTCAAAGGGACAAAGATCTTTAAATAAATACAGTTTGAAAGGTTTTCTTATCTCTCTCAAATTCAGCAACATTTTATAAAAGAACTAAAATGTCTAAATATTTTACTGTATCTGTGATTAACAATAATTTTATTTTATTTTGGGTGTACAGAATAAGACTGTATGAAAGTCATTCCAAGATTTTTACAACACAGATAAAGCAAAAGGTCATAAAAGGGGTACAGGTAATTAAAATAAACACAAATGTATTCAACATAGAGGCTATTGGTCAACTAAATATTCCTGATTTATTTATAATATAATTATATCATGTTATATTTATATAGTCATCATTGTTACATAAATTACCCATTTTCTTAATCAAATTGATTTTAGTTGATGTACTTCAGCGTTTTTCTTATTTGACTATTAAGAGAATGAGATTTTCTTACTGACTTTTGAAAAAGAAAACAGAGAAAAGGAAAACAAAAACCAGTAGTAGCCAGCTAGAGAAATAATATCAATCTTAGAATAATACTGTTTTTTTTTTCATTTTAAGCCTCACTAGAAGCTAAAATCAAAACTCATAAAGAAATCAGATTTCCCATTGTATGTCCTAATGAGCTGACCTATAACCACCCTGACTACCCTCTAGAGAAAAATATCTGTCTGAGAAGTTCCTGGCAACATAACAATCATAGGCATATGTTTTTATATATTTAAAGAAAATATGGAATTATTTCTTAATAAATCCTTTTGTTCTCTTTTGTTCCTTCAGCAAAGAAAGGCTAAAGAATACTTTTTTTTGTCGTCTCTTAACCAAAAAGATAGATAAAAATATACAGCATCTGGGATACCTAAAAATGAAATACAAAGGTCATGTATTCTAGGATATGAAATCAGAAATTCCCCATCAGATACCATTCAAAGATAAACAGAGAGTATATTTTAATTTCTCCAGATTCATGTTAAAACTAGATGTTGTGAATAACTAATGTTCCTGAAAAGTCTTTCCTTAAGCTCTGTTATAAACAAAAGACTTAAACTTCTAGGAGCAGATGTTTTTTTTTCTGGAAAATTTATGTATGTATAATGTGATATTCTACCTAACAGATTTTATAATCATGCAATTAAAATACTAAAATATACCTGTGTAATATAATTAAATACTGGTTTTTATACAGTTACTACCTGTGGGCTCCCTCCTCTGTGTCACTATGTACAAGTCTGCCTAAAAGAGAATAAATCAAGCTCACAATAATAAGATGTCAGTCTGTGTCATCTTAAAACAATTCAAACAAGACAAAATATCTTGTCATCACCATTCCCTTTGCAGATAACTTGCAAAAATTATCTTCTCTAACTTCTCCTCATCTTCAGGTGCAATAAAAATTCATGAAGAGTTTATATTTGATTGCTTTCTTCACTTTGCTACTTTTCCTTAACATCTCAACACCCTGAAATATAAAAGCTGAAAGTTTGTCATGAAAGTGACACTTTGAATCCATTACCACCGTCGTATTTAGACACATCAGTCTTTGTGTTACCTTATTCAACAGGTGTCATTTTTAATAACATGCTCCCTCTCAAAATTATTCTTTTTGTTTTTTGAAAGTAAATCAAATAAGAAAATAAATGTATAAATATAAGTTGTGATACAATGATGGAAACAGAATAGTTATGATGACAGAGAATACAGGGCAATATTTTTTTAGGAAGGATCTGATGACACAGATTTGAAAGATCTAACTAAAGGTTAATTGTTGGGGAGAACAGACAGCATACAATGGGAAAGCATAGACTTTGTAAAGGTCCTAAATTGTGTTTTTAAGTTTATCTGGAACGTGATGGACAAGGAGAATAATGATGAGACAGGCTTATAGAAATTAACAGAGATTTATGCTACAAACTTAATTCTCACTTGCATTGGCATACTTCTGTCTTTATGTTGATGGTCACCAAATTCAGATAGAGCCCAGATTTTATGAAAGACATATGATCTGGAAATACTATATTAGGAGCATATACATGTTATTTAAAGCCACAGACTGGGAGGGAGTACAAGATAATGACAGACTGACTGCAGAAAGATAAGAGCCTTTAGGTCTATCAAATTCATTAAACTGGAAGATGAGAAGGAACTGGCTACAGATACCAAGGAGAAGAAAACAGATGGGTGTGAGGCAAACCAGGAGAGGGTGACGTCCTAGAAGCCAAGATAAAAATGTCCATCAACAATAAGAATGTGATCAAATATGTGAAAATGTAATGAGCATTTAGTTAGAAGGAAAAATTTATTTAAAAAAATAAAATGAAAGTCATAATCATGATGAAATATTTTTGCATAAACACACACAAAAAAATTATCAATTCACGTCTGTGTGTGTTTTACTCAGTTTTGTTTGACCAATTTTTTTTGTGTGTGTATGTGTGTGTACATGTGCACGTGTGACTTCTGTTTAGGCATTTTGTTTTAAAGGATAGCAGAAGAATTTACCAATAAGTATAGTGGGGATGGGCTCAAAAGAACAATAATTTTGAAGAGAGAAGTAACATGTATTCTATTTTGATGATGTATTAGAGACAGAAAGACTGATGATATAGAGACAGAATATTACTTGAGGATATTCTAGACATTGAGATCTAGTAGAAGGATAGGAACATAGTTTATTTAATATAAATTATTTTGAAAATGGCAAATAAGAAATTGTAAGCTACTATTTCAATACAGTATTCACTTTCAAGACTAAGATTGTTCATTGAATTATCGTTATTGTAATATATTTTACCAAGAAGAGTTCACCCTGAGAGCATTAAAAGTAGTGATAGCAGTAGCAGCAATAGTAGTAAGATTTGATTTCTAAACAATAAGGAATTTGATGGTGAATACTTTTCAATCTCATGTTTAATTAAGTAATCTGTGTGCATCTCCTGAACAAGAACAAGATACTTGCCTCTCAAATACTGTCTCTGCTGATAGACATGTAGGATTCCCAGTGGCAGTGAAAGCATGGCAGAAGTTGGATTAACTGATATCTTAAGATGCCTTTCTCTTGTAAAACAAGGGTATGTCACAGAGTAAATAGATCATTTGCAGCTTCTCAATAAAAAATGAAAGTTTAAAGTATATATTCATGCTAATTCAGATAGGTATTTATACATAAATACTGAGATAATAGGTATATATACAGGAATTCAAACAGGTATTTATCCATAAGTACTGAGAACTCTAGAATAAAATTAAATTATTTTCAAGATTAGAAAATTTATATATTTGACAAATTTAAATATATTTATATGTATTTGGTTTTAGAAAATAAACTGCATGTAACTAATATGCCAGAAACTTATAATATATTATTACTTCATTTACTTTTTTCTTAACATGGATATAAGCAATTTATTCAATACTAACAGTTTTCCAACCAACTTTTGGTTTTTCTGAGTTATTCATCTATTTATTTGTGGGGAACACAAACCAATGATAAGAATAACTGACATATTTTATCATTTGAAAATTTACAAATATTTCTAACATAAACTAGTTCATTTGATGCTTTCAGAAACTTTGGATTATTTATTTCTTACACTCATTTTATAGATGATAAGAAGCAGCAAAGAGACTGAGGACTCAAATCTGTACAGTTAGTAAGTGGCAAAGCAGAAGTGCCAAACCTAGACATGGGAATCCAGATTCCATGTGCTTTCTATTATTTCTTATATAATAAAGGTTTTCTGAAAAGTCAATTTATAAATTAAACAAGACTTGTAAACTATGGCATTATAATGCCAGCACTGATATTCATAATAAAACCAATTTCAAATGGTTATCTGCTCACTTTGAACTTAATTATGCCTCACTTGATGGAATAATGAAGAGTGAAGAGAAATGGCAGAGTAGTAGGCTTCCTTTGATAAAATATTTTTTCAAAAGAATGACTGTGAACCTAATAGAAAACTGTAGCATATCCCCAAAGGACCTAAGTATTTAATTATAAGTCTAAGAATAACTCTATTTCTGCCCTAGTATTTTTGAAACTGGGGCATACTGTGAACTTAAAGTTTTTCCAATATCTTTATGTTAACCTAATTTTATTAAAATATTTTAGAATTATTTTCTAAACACTTAGTATTTTTTGTCTAAATACAAAAAAAGATGGAATATCTGGCCACACATAGTAGCAATTCCAATACTTGTTTTTGTTCTAAACAGTTCTATAACTTGGGAGATAGAAGGGAAGTACGTGAATGGTTTCTGATTACAATGACTTTTCTATGTAATTGACAAGATAAAATACTTTGTATATAATTACAAAAATGAGAAGACTATTTATAATTAAATTGTAACATGCCATATAAGAGGCTTAAGTGCAATAGGAATTAAGAGGCAAGAGAATGAGTGCAATCTGGGAAGTCACTGCTAGCTGAGGGCAAGGGACACGACCTTGACTACTTCTGTATAACCAAAGTAGATTTACACAGGATTAAATGTTAAATCAGCTCTGTTTGTCTCTCTCTAGATAAGATGTCACCATGAGCACAGCCAAATGTATATTTACTTTTCCCAACACTTTACTGCATTGACAAGCCCGTTACTATTACAATCAACATTTGAAGATAATTTATCTTTTGAAGATTATGACTATAAAAATCAATAAAAACATTTAACAGTAATTGAACAATTTGAAGTTGACATCTGCTTACTGTAAGCAAAGGATAAACTATTTATAAACATGTAATCAATAAATAACAATAATGCAAATTTTTGAGTTTAAGGGCCAAATATTTTCAGACTGCCTTATTCAAACATGCAAAGACACTTCCTAATGTATATTCAGAAACATCTGTAATGTGACTTTTAAAAACTGTCTCAGGTGTGTGATCATTGAACCAAGGATTTTTTAAATGTCTCAGGTGTGTGATCATTAGACCAAAAATTGGATAATCCATATCTGGAGTTAGACAATCTGAGTGATAATGGTAAAACTATTCAGACACTTAGTCTGTCTGAATAGATTTCTTTTGAAATAATATTAATGACACATACATTTGAGATGCGAAAACACCTTTGCTAATGAACATATCATAGAAAACATTTGTGAGTCTGCTGAATTTGTAACACACATGATATGCGCTGAGCTACTGTTAGTTGTCCTTCTTCCTTATTTTTACTGCAGATTTCTTCCTAATTATAACAACAAACCTGTATTTGGCATTTAATGTGTGTCAGTCTGAGAGTTTCATGTGTCTTATATTAATCATCTATTATCCTTATGTTTCATATTATTATTTTCATTCTACACACAAGGGAAGTGGTGTACAAAGCAATTGGATAATTTTGAGAGATTCTACAGATAGGATGGACCAGAGACAGGTAGTCTGTGACAAATATATGATGAAATCACAGCCTCTCTGACTCTACAACTTGAATACAGAATCATGCCATAGTGCCCCTGAGAATTTTGCACCTGTAATAAAAATGACGATATTTTATCAAGTTAATTATAAACTCATTTTTTTACAGTGGAATTGGATAACATTTAAGTTTAAACTGTTTAAAATAATTTTTGAATAATTTTAGTTATTTTATATAAGGTTTTTCAAGTTGGAAAGTGTATAAACTATTGTTTCAGTACTTAAAAATCCAATAACAAAATGAGTAATGGCAGAGCTAACTAATCATCTCTGACCCACTTTGTGTTGGTCTAGAGGTAACACACATTTATATCATTGAGCATATACTTGCCAGTGCAAATAACTCTGACTCTCATAGATTATTCGTTAATTGTTTCTGTTTTGCTAAAATAAAATAATATATGCAATTTGCTTATGTCACCTAACATGATTACCTTTAAGAGTTAATAGATTTATATCTAAATTTATTTTTATCAGAGTATTTTATTTAGACATATATCTCTATAAATATTAAGTTTTGTCTTTACATACTATTTCTTGATTTATACACACATATCAGAGTATATACAGAAGGTGTTATACTATACATGTTGTCTTTCCAACAGACATCTTTTTTCTTCTGTCATCACATTTATTCCACCTCTCCTGTTCTTTTCAAATTGAATTACAACTCACAACCAACATTAGCAGCTTAAGTGTACCCTCTTTGACTTTTTTCATTCTCTCACGAGTATTTTGTATGCATATATTTTTGTAATGTCTATAAACATATAGGAATAAACATATCAATATACACATACTAATTTAGTGTTATTTGCCTTTTAAAAATACAGTAATACACATACAAAATTGTTTATATCTAATTTTTTTAATAATATCTCATGAGTAACCTTTGAAGTCAACTGGTATATTTTGTACTATTTTTCTATTAGTTTCATAATATCCCGTTGTATAGATGTACCATTATTTCCAATCATTTATCAATGGCTTTACTGGAATGCCACAGAAACAGTGCTGTGATAAAGTGATAAACATCATTATATTCTCAGCCTTTGTACTTTTTGAAGTTCTTTGTGTTAGATTCCCAGGAATAGGACTACTGGAAAGAAGGATGCGGATGTGTGTCTTATTTTAGGTGACACTGACAGATGGCTTTCCAGAAATGCCATAGCAATTCACTTATCCACTAGCAATATATGAGAGTTCACTTGCATTTTATGTGCCATTAGGAACAGAAAATTTTTACATTTATTATTTTTTTTAATGTCAGGAATTTTTCTAAGATCTGCCAAGATTTGTGTCATCTCTCAGTTGTGTCTGGAATTAGATGAGCAATGCAACACACAGCTTTAGGTCTTTGATGAACTCTGAGAAATTTGATCTGTTATTGTCTTAGCATATCTCTCTCCTTGTGTCTGTTTTCTTGCCTCCTGATATAATGGTTATCATGTGCATACTAATTCCTAGGGTTTATCACTTACTTTTTTAAGCCTCATGGTTCTGATATTTTTTTTCTCTTTTTCTGTGCCTTTAAATATTCTTACCACTTGTTTTTCTAGTCTGCTAATTTGAGTCTTGTTAGATACTATTTTCCTTGAAGAATGGAGACACTGCTTTTTAACATTCTAGTGAAATTTTATGAACATGCTGTACTTAAAACTTCTGAGTGCTTTTAATTTATTTATTCAAGTTATCACCTGCAGGAGGCTAATTATCTTGATTCTTATCTTTGATTGCAGGATTCTCTTCTGTTGTTTTCTTTTTCTTTTTGGTCGTTTGTTTCTGATCTTGATTTTTCTTAAAGAAATAGATGTATTAGGTAAAATTAACATGGCATATATATTTGTTTCTGTCAGATTCCAACCCAAGCTGTGGTCTGATGGGATTTGGTGGACAGGTGGTGGGTAGCTGAGAGAACAATTGAGGCAGGTGAGATATGGCTTTATTCTTCTCTCCCCTCTCTACAGAGTCAGCAGTGCAGTTATATTACAGACAGTGGTGGCTCAAAACCAGGTCTGAGATCACACAAACAGGTTACATTCAATGGCTACATAATGCGCAGGGTTGTCCACCTGTGCTCCAAACCCGCTGTGTCATGCTGTGCTGGACATCTGACTCAGCCTACTCCTGACTGAAGCACAGCCATTTTCCTTGCATTTCCTAGTCTCAACCCTGTCATCTCTTGTCCCAAAGCACAGGTAACAACACTCCTAAATTTATTGTTTATCATTTGCATACATCATTAGATCATTTTATTAAATTGCTAGTTACCTACATACAGTATGTGGTCCCATTTTGCCTGTTTTTTTTATCATATACATGTGTGCTGATGTATTCGTGCATGAGTGTATTGTAATGTACACATATCATTGTCAACCTTATTTTTGGAAGTTCAGATGTATACATGTTGATGCATATAATTTTCAGCAATTTTAACACTTTCACCAGTCATCACCATAATAATCTACAAATGTAGACTGCTTCACAGGTTTTGCTAATAAAGTTTTGTAATGAACATTTTCTATACTTTTTTTGAGTACATGTAAGAGTTTTTTGAGGGCATTATATCTAGAAGGGCAGCTGTTGGATTACAGAATTCATACATAAAATATTTACTAGATATCACCAGGCAAATTGCTCTCTAAAGTAGTTCTATCAGACTACACAGCAACCAGAAGTGTATGAGAATGCCTACTGTTCCACTTCACTGCCAGCTCTCCTTGTTTCCAGCCTAATTTATGTGTATACAAATACATTGATACATATATATATGATTAATATGTGTGTGTGTGTGAATGTATATCTCTGTTATGATATTACTGGCTTTTTATTAGTTTTTACCTTAGATATTTTTAAGGCTTTTACAAATTTGTGGCTTTATATTTTGAATATTCCCCTTATAAATAATGTGTATAGGATATGACAGTTGATATTTTAACATATTGCTTATGAATAATGTTATATTGCTCCTTAATTATTCACACTTACAACTTTAGGTCGTCTAGATTAAATCATAGCCAATCCTACTTGTTTTATCACAGGGGCTTTTATTTTCATTTTTTTTAAACCAAATTCATTTATTTAAAATATGTATCATATCTTTTATTGTATAGATTTTTAATAAGAAATTTTTACACGTTTAAATTATGCAAACTCTAAAGATCAGGAGTCTATTCTTATGAATATAAAGTCACAGGATTTCAGGATTGCCTGCCAGGGGGCCTCAAAAACCAGTCCAAACACAGTCTAAGATGTATTTGTGATGTATTTGCAGCAGGAAGTTTTTCAGTTCTTTATAACAGTACCTGGAGAAAGCCATTTACTCTGATCTTTGAGGCTCAGGGATAGTTGGTCTACCCTTCATGTTTCTACTTACCTTTTTTCTCGGACCAGGGATCTGTGTGAGACAGATGTGTGCTAAGTAATGTTATAATACTTGTCCTGGAAATGCCCCATGCTGGGTACCAGGCTCTTGTTTTATATAGAATAAAAAGACAAATAACAAGGTTCTAGATTACTCTTTCCATATCTTATCAATTTACTGGAATGAGTGACTTGAACTAGAGACCCTGAGTGCGTTACACTGCCATTTTGATAGAACATTCCATAAGGTTTCATTTTATTGTGATATATTCGATGTGTGAGAATAGTTTTACAAATTGTGTAAACTGTGGCATGATATAATAATTGTTTCTTTCTTTATTATAAAATGTGTAAAAGGTAGTATTCTATGCATGACTAACTGAAATTTGTAGTTCCCTAAGAAATTATAAAGAATATAATATTGTAAAAATATCTTGTTCATTTGTTCTGAGAATTGAGAGATCAAGGTCCCCTAAATTCTTAAATAGTAAGAGTTAGAATTTGATTTTTTTTAAATTGTACTTTAGGTTCTGGGCTACATGTGCAGATCATGCAGTATTGTTGCACAGGTACACACATGGCAAGGTAGTTTGCTGCCTCCATCCCCCATCACATTTCTCCCCATGTTATCCCTCCCCACCGACCCCACTGTCCCTCCCTTGTCCCCCCCAACAAACCCCAGTATGTGATGCTCCCCTCCTTGTGTCCATGTGTTCTCATTGTTTGACACCTGCCTATGAGTTAGAACATGTGGTCTTTGATTTTCTGTTCTTCTGTTAGTTTGCTGAGAATGATAGTTTCCAGACCCACTCATGTCCCTAAAAAGGACACAAACTCATTCTTTTTTATGGCTGCATAGTATTCCATGGTGTATATGTGCCACATTTTCTTTGTCCAGTCTATTGTCGATGGGCATTTGGGGTTGATTCCAGGTCTTTGTTATTGTAAACAGTGCCTCTATGAACATACGTGTGCATGTATCTTTATAATAGAATGATTTATAATCCTTTGCTTATATATACCCAGTAATGGGATTGCTGGGTCAAATGAAATTTCTGTTTCTAGGTCCTTGAGGAATCGCCACACTGTCTTCCACAGTGGTTGGATTAATTTACACTCCCACCAACAGTGTAAAAGTGTTCCTATTTCTCCACGTCCTCTCCAGCATCTGTTATCTCCAGATTTTTTAATGATTGCCATTCTAACTGGCGTGAGGTGGTATCTCAATGTGGTTTTGATTTGCATTTCTCTAATAATCAGTGATGATGAGCATTTTTTCACGTTTGTTGGCCTCACAAATGTCTTCTTTTGAAAAGTATCTGTTCATAGCCTTCTCCCAGTTTTGGATGGGTTTCTTTGTTTTTTCTTGTAAATCTGTTTTAGTTCTTTGTAGATTCTGAATATTAGGCCTTTGTCAGATGGGTAGATTGCAATTTTTTTCCCATTTTGTTCGTTGCTGGTTCATTCAAATATTTGTTTCTTTTGGTGTACAGAAGCTCTGGAATTTAATTAGGTCCCATTTGTCTATTTTGGCTTTTGTTGCCAATGGTTTTGGTGTTTTACTCATGAAGTCCTTGCCTGTGCCTATGTCCTGAATGCTTTTGCCTAGGTTTTCCTCTAGGGTTTTTATGGTGTTAGGTCTTATGTTTAAGTCTTTCATCCATCTGGAGTTAATTTTAATTTACATAGTTAAGTTCAGTAAAACAGTTATATGTGTCATATATCTGTATTTTATTATGATATTCTGTATAACTGATTAGAGAACTAGCAACTTCATTTGTGAGATAAGTGTCATATATCTGTATTATTCGAACTTAACTATGTAGTGAAACTTCAGGTTAACCCAAATCTGTACAAGCACAGGTCTCAATACAACATATCCTTTAAAGCCCTTGAGTTTAAATGCTACTTCTGAGTTTCATTACTTTGATAATTTAAATAGCATTCAGGAGCCTAGGATACTATATGTAGAATGAGGATAATCATGCTTTCCTCATTGAAGACACTGTATTTAATACATAAAAAAATGTTGAACAGTGTCGGGCCCATGCTAAGAACTCGGTGGATGAGAGCCAAGTCAGCCTTATGTAATCAATAAACATTTTAACTTGCGATGTATTTTCCAAATGTAAGAACTATATAATTTGAAAAAAAAAAACAACTGTGATTTAATGCAGAGCACTTGCAGTGGCCTAAAATAAGTAGATTATGCTCCCCCTCACTTGTGATACTATGTGCAAAAAAATAAGATATAAAGAAATATACTCAGGATTCTCTCATATGCAATTCTTCTGAAATGAAACCATAACTGGCATGTGGGGTAGATGATGGTAAACTGACTCAACTGTTGCTAAGAAATATTGGCTGATTATCATAGGTCAAGACCTTTCAAGGAGAGGCTAAGTGTTAAAATAATCAAATCAGGATTTTTTTAAATCAGCAGCAGCATGTTGCGCATGAAAAAGAAAAATCCAGGAGATGTCCCTGTTGGAGGATTAAAGGAATAAAAGAAATAAAATTGCTAATTAAGTTCTTAAAAGGAAACTCTCACAAATATGGCTTCACCTCCATATACTTCATGCACTAATTAGTTTTTTTATGTCTGTGTTATGGAAAGAGTTTTTGCCATTTAATTATTATGCAACTTCGATGTGCTCATAGAAACTATTGAAAAAAACCATTTCCTCTGTATTACCCACCTTATTATGTTTATGTTATGCAGTATGATACTCTACTGAATGAAAGTTAATAATTTACAGATCATTTACTATACCATCTGGGTTTCAAAAAATGACATTTTTGCCTGAATTTTAAAGGGAAATAACATGAACTTTTGGAAATGTATCTGGAGAATTCAGACTGTAATAAGAGTAAGTAAATAATTGTGTATAGAAAATTGTGTTATAAAAGAGAGAATTAACTCTAATCTGCTCCAATTTAGTTGCTCACTCTTCTTCGCTTCTCCTTTTTAAAATATAGATAACCTTTAACTTTTTCTGAAAAAAAAAAAGATTATTATTCCAGTAGTAACAACTCATTCTATGATTTAAAAGATGGATATCGACAAATATGTATTTAAAAATTATTTTATCATAGTTCAACATAAAAATTTTATTCAATTAAATTTAAGAAATCAATGTTGAATATATTTTGTATGAATTAAAAATGCTTTATTTCTCAATTTAATGTATCTGACAATGATGGAAGCATCAAGGTATTTAGAATAATACATGTCGAAATCATAAAAATAGTGTTTTAAACACATCAACTGAAATGTTCAAATAAATGATGCAAAATAAACATATAATGATGGCCAGGAGACGGTAGCTTATGCCTTTAAATCCCAACACATTAAAAAGCCAAGGCAGGCAGATCTCTTGAGCTCAAAATCGAGACCAGCCTGGGCAACACGATGAAAAACCGTCTCTCCTAAAATGGGAAAGAGAATAGCCTGGTGTGGCCGCAGGCACCTGTACTCCCAGCTTTTCGGAGGCTGAGGCAGTAGAATTGTTTGAACCCGGGAGGCAGAGGTTTACTGTGAGCCAAGATTCTGCCACTGTACTCCAGCACAGACAACAGAGGGAGACTATCTAAAACAAATAAAAAACATTAGCTGGGCCTTGGCTGCATGTGTCTGCAATCCCAGATTCTCCAGAGGCTGAGGTTTAAGAATTCTTACTTGAACCTGGGAGTGAGAGGTGGTTGCAGTGAGCCATGATCCTACTACTGCAATCCAGCCTGGGCAACACAGTGAGACCCTGTCCCAAAAAAAAAAAAAAAAAAAAAAAAAAAAAAATAGAGAGGGAGAGAAAAGAATTAATGCTGAGCATCTTGAAAGCAGGGCGCGGTGGCTCAAGCCTGTAATCCCAGCACTTTGGGAGGCCGAGGCAGGTGGATCACGAGGTCAAGAGATCGAGACAATCCTGGTCAACATGGTGAGACCCCACCTCTACTAAAAATACAACAAATTAGCTGGGCATGGTGGTGCATGCCTGTAATCCCAGCCACTCGGGGCTGAGGCAGGAGAATTGCCTGAACTCAGGAGGCAGAGGTTGCGGTGAGCCGAGATTGCGCCATTGTACTGCAGCCTAGGTAACAAGAGCGAAACTCCGTCTCAAAAAAAAAAAAAAAAAAAATTGTGAAATTATGAAATAAATCATTCCAACAAAAAAGTTTAAAAGTCAAGAAAAAACATAGTGCAATGTGCTTTTTTGTCAACATGCATTTTCTTATTTGATAAATGCTAATTTTGGTGAATAAACTCTGCTGGTTAATGAATAATTTGATGACAGAACCAGAAGTTTAATCACAATATCCAGAAGCATAAATAAAGACTGACTTCTCTTCCATTAAGTCATAAATATTTAACATACATTGACCACTGACTTAATACATTAATATTAATTGGAGATTAAAAGTCTAAGTAAAGAAGAATGAAAGTAAGCATTGATATTCTCTGTGCAGCTGAATGAAAAAAAAAAAATCCATGAAGCACAAAAATACTGTTGATTCCAAAATGTTATACTAAAGCAATTATTTCTTAAAATATTCCTTAAGAATTTATTTCTTCTTATTCCTTTAAATATGTAAATGTTATAAAACCTTTACAATTAAAAATGACTTAAACTATCTAGAACAAATTGACAGTCTGAAAACACCCAGGAAACTAATGAGAAAATAAAAAAAGAACAAAAGTAAATGGAATGGAGAATTTACATTCAAGGTTAGGACAAAACCTTAGAGGAATAAATATTATTGCTAGATTAGTGAATGATTTTTTTGTAGAAAAGCCACAGATTTTTAAAATTCCAGATTAAATAAAATAAATCTTTATCATAAAGATGTACATAAAAAGAGTTAAACAATTAGGAAAAAGTATCAGTATGTTATGAATTGGTCAATCCAAAGTATTTCACTTAAAGAATCTGTCAGAAGACCTCCCTTTAGGTTGCTGTAAAAGTAATTGTGTTTTTTGTCATTAAATCTTGGTTCCATGAAATAATGTTATCCTAAGTTAAAATAATTAAACATATGATTTCATGAGATCTTTATATATGAAGTTTTCAAGATTCTAGCATAACTCAGTAAATAAAATTTTAATAAATAAGGTGTTTTAGAAAAAAATTCAGAAAAGTCTACTTACTTTTTTGTAACAGAAAATTTTATTGATAGGTATTATTAATGGCAGACGACATTAGCTGAGATTTTATAACACTTGTATAACGCTTGTATGCCAAGGGAATTTATTTTAATAACCATGTAACTATATAAATATTTAATAATTTTATAAATCATAGTCCTGTAAATCTAGGTGGATCATAAACTTAAAAAACAAATGAACAACATTTTTTTATGTTTAAGAAAGAATAATTATTATTAATATAATGCTCTTAATATGTATTTCTCATACATTAAAAAATGTATTTATTGGCTGGGTTTTATTCAGAAAAGTTGGAATTTCATTTCTGTTTACTGGGCCTACAGTAAAACTAAAGAAACAAAATAAATTACCTCCATATGGAAGGAACTGAAATTTTAATAGAGTACTATATTCTTGTACTCAGTCACTTATTCTGTCACTCTTCAGCTTCATTACTTTCTTACTATAACTTTCTTCTCTTTCCAACACATACATACTTATATAGTCAAACTCATACTTGCACATCTCCAAAAATATAATTAATGATAAGAATTTGATGCATATTGCATACATCCTATATATTGTCCAGCAGTTTCATTAACAAAAAAATTTGAAGAGCCGTATTGTAAATTTTAGTTTTCAAAGGGCCAACAAAATAAACTTTAAGAACAAGGCACTTAGCCCTACTGAATTTTGATAGACATATGACTATATCTATCAAAATTGGAAATAAGTTGAAGATTTAAGAAAAATCTTGAGCCATTTGTCACAATAAAGAAGGAAAGGAAAATAATGTAATAATTAGCATATCATTGTCATATATCTCAATATTGCTTTGTGGTCAGTTCTCTAGAAGCAGTAATGTTCATTGTTTTTTTGAAATAGACATTTTTAGTACTTGATTAAAAATACTGTGTTCCCTACTGATAATAAGACAAAGGCAGCAGACTTAAACTTCTACAACTTAAATTCTTCAAAAAGATTCAACTTCTGTTTTGTAAGCAAGCTGTTACCTGCTGAAAAATTCAGATTGACACAGGGGGAACAACCATTGATTTTATTTGTAACAATTTTTCTTTTGAAGTAAACATACTTCTTCCTTTAGTGTTTATGTGGTAGTGAATAATAACATACATATAGGAAAGTATGCAAGTCATGATTTTTATGGGGAACACCTCCATATAACCAGCAGGCTGATAAAGATATAGAACACTGCAGCATCCCAGAAGACCCCAGCCCCGAGACTCCATTCAGACAGTGTGCAGATTCCTCAAGGAGCTAGAACCAGAAATACCATTTGACCCAGCAATCCCATTACTGGTGTATACCCAAAGAAGTATAAATAATTCTACTATAAAGACACATGCACACATATGTTTATTGTGGCATTGTTCACAATTGCAAAGACTTGGAACCAGTCCAAATACCCATCAATGATAGACTGGATAAAGAAAACGTGGCACATAAACACCATGGAACACTATGCAGCAATAAAAAAGAGTGAGTTTATGTCCTTTGCAGGGACATGGATAAAATTGGAACCCATAATTCTCAGAGAAAACCAAACACTGCATGCTTTCACTCATAAGTGGGAGTTGAACAATGAGAACCCATGGACACAGGGAGGGGACCATCTCACACCGGAGCCTGTTGGGGATTGGAAGGCAAGGGGAGGGATAGCATTAGGAGAAATACCTAATGTAAATGACGGGTTGATGGGTGCAGGAAACCACCATGGCACATGCATACCTGTATAACAAACCTGCACATTCTGCTCATGTATCCCAGAACTTAAAGTATAATAAGAATGAAAAACTATTTTTTAGTTCATGTTTTCAGAAAATAAATTATCTATGCTTGCCTGTACAACTCTTTATTTCTTCCTTACTAAAAAAACTTATTGTTATATATTTACTTCAGCTCTGTCATAGAATAGTATACAGAGTTCCTCTGTATTCTCATTTTTTTCTCTAATATGAAAATTCTCTGAAAGTCAGAATTACCTCTTAAGTATTAGCAGGAAAGGCTGTGGAGTATACAACAGATTCTCATTTGAAAGCTATGGATGGTCATGCAGCCACCAGAGGTGCACTGAAATTCGCCAGAACTACAGCTCACTCTTGAGTCAGCTCAGTTCTTGATCAAGGTGAGCAGCCATTACAATCTTTGCCTAGCAGAGAGATGAATGAACCCTCAATGGAGAAAGATGATAGCATTGGAAACCTACAAGATTTTAAGACACAATGTTCAGTGTTAAACAGTAGAAACATATATCACGTTCACCAAGGAAATAAATCTGCATGGCCTAAATGTAAGAGAAAATGAGAGAGAAAAAAGTCACAGCTGATTCAGCTATTGGAGTTACCTGAAAGAGACTATAAAATAACTGTAGCAAACTCGTTTTAGAAAACAATTAAAAGGTGGGCAAATAGTCGACAATATGTGGAGTTTGATGAGATTACTGAATCTATTAAAACTTGAACGGAAATTATACAGTATAAAACTTGATGTGCAAAATCAAGAACTCATTAGTTTGTCTTAATAGATTCAGAAGAGCAAGAGATATGACTAGGGACTTTGAAGAACAGGTTTTTAGAGAATATAAAAACTTAGCTATATAGACATTAAAGAATAGAAGGAAATAAACAAGTGAATAAAATACATAAGCAATAAAAATATGGATATGTAATCTCATAGTGTAGAAAAAAAAGATCAAAAGAAATATTTAAAATGATATTTGCTGAGAATTTCCAACTTGCCAAAGACTTCAACCTAAATAATAGAGAAGATTCTGTTTATTTTGAGTAGGATAAAGATACATAAAGAACATACAAAATCTTTTAACATTGTGAAATAAACAAGGACTTCATTAAGTTCATAAAGAACACTTAAAGCTAGATTTGGGAGGGAATGGGGAGTTGTTGATTAAAGAGTACACAGTTTCAGATAGGAGGAATGGTGTTTTGAGATCTATGGCACAGCAGGGTAACTGTAGTTAATAATATTGAACAAAATAAGACGAAACATTTCAAATGTCTCATCATAAAAAATGAAAGGTAAATGAGCTGATGAATATAATTAGCTTGATTTAATCATGCCGTATAGCATACATATATGAAAATATCATATTGCATCTCATAAATGTATATAATGATTTGTCAATCAAAAATAAAAAAGCTGAGGTGAGAAAACAATTCTTATATCAATCAGAGAAATATAATGTATGATTGTGCCTTTAAAAGAAAAAATAGACTGTCAACTGACTTCTCCATCGTTTCTTATAAAATCCAGTTTTATATTCAAATTTTATACTATCAGTGTTGAAATGCAAAAAAAAAAAAAAAAAAATCCCAAGCTGCATTTAAATGTCGTTGTCAATGCATTTTTTGGTATCAAATTGATTGTAAAGCAAGAGAAGAGGTACATTAGGTAAATAAAAATGTATATCATATCTTACTGTTTTCCTTTTCCTGATTAACTGCCCACATTTGTGCAACCCTACTTTTTTATTTATCCAGAGTACAAAATTATCTAAGGCTAAATTTCAGATAATATTCTGTTTTCTGTCATTATAGATGGTTTTATAATTGAATCTATGTTTCTAGCTCTACCTGAGAGTGTTCTTAATTATTATATGAATGCAATTGATGACTTATTTGCAAATTTATGTTTTAGTATGCATTATATTTCATAGAAAGTATATAATTATATATATTCCATAGAAAGTACTTAATTATATATATATAATTTAGTCATATTAAATTTGTTTAAAATTCAACCAAAATATATGCATGTATTCTCACAGGCATGGGTGCACGCACACACACACACACACACACACACACACGAGTGGTAGAAGAGTCACTAAAATGAGAGAAAAACAAAGATATATTTCTCATTCTGCCATTAAATCTCTACATGAAATCAGTAGAGAAGGGTCTGAATTGCTTTCTCTGGAATTTGTTTCTCTCAAATATTATGGAGGAAGGAGGAGCTGGTGTCCAAAGTTTGTTTTGTTTACCAGCTCAGGTGGTTTGTTTTTTGTAGACTACACATTGAAAGGCTAAAATGTAATTGGAGTGTTTTATGTTGAGTCAGGTAAAATCAGTGAGTTATCCGTACATGTTCAGATCAGTTTAATTTGCTTTCTCCTATGTACTGAACTGTAAGAGCAAAGGGCACCACACTGTACATTATGCCTCTTAAAATAAATGTGATGAAGAAAGATTTACAGAAAATGATTCTTGATGAAAATTACAGTGGATGTAATTACATCAGGTGTTTCAGTTTGACTTTTATTTGAGATGACAATGAACTGACCTGACGATCCCATCACTGGAGAAAGCTAGGTTAGTAAAGGACCTGAGAGTCCTTTCTCTTCAGCAAGATCTATGCATTAACAGTGTTTTCTTAAAAAGAAAAATGGGCAACTGTGAACATTTGGACATATCCTTTCCTTCACAATATGACATAATTATTAATGTGAAAGCAATAATATAAATATGCTCTATGCATATATTAATAATGATTAGCTTTTAATGCTTTAACCTTGAATTATAACTGAAATATTTCAACATACTTTTGCTGAGAAAGAGGCATATACAATTTGAAACAGATATTCTAAACTTGTGTATTCAATAATATAAGCCAATTCTGAAATTTTTTCATACAATATATAACAGATATATATTTTTGGAATGGGTTTTATTTAGTGTCTGAATTTTACTGGTTAAGGCTTCATCAGTAAAAGCCTTTCATGTATTTTGTGGAGATGATTATGTTTGTGTGATACTCCGTTGGCTCCAGAAAAGACCACTTACCCCAAAATATGATCTCTTTCTCTACTGGTAGAGTATCTCTCTCGAATGAGGGAGAAATGTTAAAGTATTGTCACTGCAAAAGCATCTGCCTTAGCGTCAGTTTATATAAACTGTAGTTATGGATACTAAGGTTGGAGAAGCAGTGGTTTAGAAAGTCTGTAATAATTAACAAAATAATGGTCCTCCAGCCCCTAGCACTAAATACAGCCTGAGGAATTATTTGTGTGTGCACACGAGCTCTCTCTCTCCTTATCACTCTCTCATCTTTACATTTTTCCTTTTCTGTTTATTTTTTTAAAAAAATCTTTTTTGTGTAATCACTTCATTCTACTTCACTACTTAGTGTCACACTAAACTCCATTTCCAATGCTCACTCAGATGACAATTCAGTTACACCAGACAAAGACCAGCAGGAATGCATACGTGGTTGAATGAGTTAGGTTTATTGTTTTTTGCAGGAAGAAGACACATCATTGAGTGCCTCAAAAAGAGGTTGTTGATAGAGATGGATTATAGGACTTGGGCTTATTTAGATCATGTTACAATGAGTTAAAGGAAGTTACACTTTGCTGTAAGTAGATGTTTTCAGGAATCAGGGGTGTTTGATTCTTTATCAACCTTATCTAGGAGGAGGTTGGACAGAGGAAGTGCCATATTTACTAAAGATCACTCCCATTAGCCATGGTTGAAGAAATCGGGTTATTCTTGTGGCTTAGATATTGCTGATGTTTTATTGCTTTGGACAGGATTGTGGAGTGGACTTGTTTTATTTGAATTCATCTTGGTCACAGAGTGATACTACCTGTTCTTAAAATTTTGTAAAATGCTTTGTTTAACAGGTAAACACTATAGTCCAGCTAGAGTACAAGACCAGATACTAACTAGTTTCAGTGAATATTTTTCTCTTATCACTAGCAGGCTGAGAATCTTAAGCATTCTCTTTCCAGTAGCATAGGCCAGTGTTAAAAAATATATATATACTCTGATTTCCTGGGAAAAAAACTGAGATGCAAATAAAGTAAGAGAATGTTTTCCTGAAATACCACACACACACACACACAGTCTTGAATCATACTGCCTGGGTTTGATTGAGTACTAAACTTGTCCCTTAGTCACCATATTAAATAATACTTACATTACTAATCTGTTCTTTATACCTTCCAATGGAAAATTGGACATAATAATAGTAGCTCTCTCAGAAAATTACCGTGAAGGTTAAATTAGTACATGTGAAGTGATTAGACTAGTGCTTGGCACACAGTAATGCTGTGAAAATATTAGCTACTATTATTTCATCAGTTTTTCTCTTTGCAAGTAAACATTGGAATGCCTAAAAATGTGTTCATATTATATTCAAATCTTTTTTATCACTATTTTCTCTATATGCTCAATCCCGAATGCTTCATATCTACTAAGTCACCCTCTAGGTTAGGACCTTGACTTGATATGCACAACAGCAAACCACTTTCTACCATTGCTTCTGGTCAACATTAGATAAATGTTTATTTAGTCAATAAATAAATAAATGATTAGATTTCCAGAACTTTAAACAACTAGACTGGAGGTAGGATACAGGATTTGTAGATTTGTAGGATGAATATCTTACTATTTGATTTAATTAAAATAAAACAGAGACATTTATTATTTTATGACTGGCTTGAAATATGAGTTTAGAAACACAGCCATCACAAACTTTTGTGTGTGTGTATACACACACACATATACACATGCACGTGGTGTGTGTGTGCACATATACACATGTGCATGCGTGTGCACACCCACACACACACACATACACTGATTATGTTGCCAGCACTATCACAACAAAATAATGCACATGAAACCACTACCTATTTTAAAATTATGTGTCCCTAAACAAAATAACAATAACTGTAACAGAAGAACTAGTACTGGTAGGATTTCCACTCTCAAGGCATACTTCTGTGGTTGCCTTCTTTGATATATGTTATATAATAATTAACTCTTCCATAAAACTACAGCCAGTTTCTTCACTTTCAAGCAGTGACAGGATGACTAATGGTACTTTGCTGGTGAGGTCATGCTTTCTACACCTCTGTGCCTTGGCACATGCTGCTCCTTAGGCTTCAGTGCCTTCTCTCCATCTGCACATGGCTAACTTCCAGTTAACAGCTCTTGATTTTGTTTAGGAATGTTAGCCTCGAAAGAAGCTTTACATAGAAAACAATTTTTAGTAGAAGGGAGAGACTGAACATATTTGTAGGTCTCCAAAGCTATAAATATGGAGTGAAGGAAAAGAAACACCAAAGAGTGATGAAAATAACTACTAAAATATTTTACTACTTCTCAATTTTGCCTAGATTAATTTTATCTATATTCAACTTAAGTACATTTTAAAATTGTATACTTCAGTTAATTCATATTTATCCATATAACTTAATATCTTCACTGTTATTGTATCTCTCTATTAATGTTCAGATCTCATTTTTTGAAGCTAAATGATATATTGGGAATGTGCGCATAGCAGAGGAAAACTATATGTGTGTGTATAGTCAGATTATAACATTAAGTAATCAAATAAAAACTTGAAGGACAGTACTCCAGAGAACACAGAATTTTAGTATCCTATGCAAGTATCTTATATTTAGTACTCTTTATCCCTTTATCCCTTTAACCATTACTTTGGTTTTCAAAATAATAATGTTGTCACTAAAATTGAAAAATTGTTGAACTTCCTACAATTTTTTAAGATTATTATCAATTAGTGGGAACAATTTATTATAGTAATGGTTAAGGTATTTATAGCATAAATATATTACTGAAAATTAGCTATACATAGACACACACAAAATTTTTACATCTTTTTAAGGTAAGCATTATTAACAATTATTGCAAAAATATTTTACAGCAAAGTTGCTGTCTTACTCTTTAAATGTGTTTTCAATCTTTACTTCATTATGTAGGCTCTTATTATGGTCAGGGTAAAATTTATCTAAAAGGAGAAATTAGGGTTCTAACAATGTTAGCACTAAAAGGGATTTTTAAAATCTACTAATTCTAACTTGGTTAATCATGATCAACTGGTAGATTCCTTGGTTGCTTTCGGTCAGTATGCTCCACATCATAGGTATAAGTATTACCAAATTCCAGCTTTAAATAGTGGTAATTGTGATGATTAATTTTATGAATCAGTTTCATGGGGCCATGGTACCGATATATTAGGTCAAACATTATTCTGGTTGTTTCTATCAGGGTTTTTCTTTTGTTGAGATAAAGATTTAAATCAGTGAACTTTGAGTAAAGCAGATTACCCTCCATGACTGAGCCTCATCCAATCAGCTGAAGGCCTTAGAAAAATACTGACCTTCCTGAGCAAGAATTCCACCAGAAGATTGCCCTGGGGCTTGAGCAACAAATCTTCTCTAAATTTCAGCTTGCCCGCCTACCCTGAGGATTTTAGACTCACTAAACCTTCATAATTATCTGAGCCAGGTGATTAATCTTTCTCTCTTTACACACACACACACTCTCTCTCTCTCTCACACATACACACACACACTCTGTTGGTTCTGTTTCTTTGAAGAACCCAGTTTAATGCTTTTAGTAAAGGAATATCCTAAGTCCAATCCCAGCTACAGTACCTTAGGGAGGCAAGAGTGGGTGTGTGTACTTGCCCTTTCATAGAGTTACTTTGGGATTGAAGCAGTGGTGCACAGAATTTTAGGCAGAAGGGAAAAAAAAAATAGAGCTGTACATTTTCAAAATCTGAATATCCACAAAACGCCAAGAGCAAATGAGAAAATGTTATCCCTGGTCACAAAAGCCTATTTACTTTCCTGACCTAAAGGATAGCATGGGAAACCAACCAGCATAATTATTTTGGATTTCTATTAAAAACTATCCCTTAATAAAAATAAACTTTAAAAGAAATATTCAGGAATAAGTCTGTCAATTGAGGACCCGTGAATAAATCTGGTTTTGAATAAGAAAAATCTATATTTATTTGTATCAAATTGAGAATTTTGCATATTTTAATTCAACTCTTCTGCACTTGAAACTAAATTTTACAGTTTGTTCATATTTATTCCTGATTATATGGTGTCCATCAAAAATGTATTAAATATAAAATATGTTCTATTCTCACTGTGTTACTCTCTGTAAAAACACAGGAGAAAACATATAAAACATCACCTCAAAGTTTAGCAGTCATTTAACTTGCTATCAAGCAAACAAGCATGAAAAAATTTATAGAAAATATATCAGCCCTTCGTTGTAATTTCGAAAGCCTAAAGTTAGTAGTCATTGGTCTAGGCTATTTACAGAAAATATTCAGGAATATAAAACTTTAGAAGTTATTTATTTTTAAAATCAGCATCTTCCATTCAGAGTGAGTATATGAGCAAAAGATTTATATATGCCCATAGACTTAATTATGGACACTGTCAGAAGATCCGTAATTGCTTCATGGTAAGCTTATTCATTGTTGACAAGAAATTATTTTAATTGTGACATGACATGATACTACCAATTTTTTTAAAATTCATTATCTTGGAAGAAACACATTTGAATTAATGTAAAATATATCAGAGTGAAGCTAGAGGCAGAGAAATAAATTAGAATTAAATTGCATATCGACTCTCTCTTTCTAGAAGATAGCATAGGCTAAAGCACTGGAAAAGGCATAAAATACCTCTGTCTAGTTCACCTTGTAACTCATTTTACACCCAGATTTATAATTTTAAGATAAATAAATGAAATGGAAGAGTTAAACAATATCATGCACTTTTGCATCACTTCCAGGGGTACACTAGGAAAGTTGTTTGAGAAAAAAATAGAGTGGAAGACTTTAAAAAAAAATCTATATGTGATGGGATTAAAATTTTTTCTACATTAATTATAAGCAGGTGTGTTCAGTTGCAACACAGAAGTCTTTGCAAATAGATCTTTAAACTGACAGGTAATTGACTTTGACTCAAGGGGAACATGATTGGTAAAATCCCAGGAATGGGAGGCTTGAAAGTCTACAGTATAATTTGATCACCAGTGTTATTTGTAACTTCTGTACTATGATTATCTTCCACAATTGAACAAAATCTAGTTAAAATTAATGAAGTACCAAAGAACTGCTTCTTCAGCAGCTTAGCTAATTCACAGTATAAGAATCCAATTTCAAGTAAAGAGCAGATGCTCAAGTGTGCCTAGAAGTGACTATATTACAAATGCTAAAAAATTATCACACTTCCTACAAATGTGTGAAGACCTGTAGATGAAGGTATCTGGAATGTGACATCATTTTTTAATTTTAAGTTAACCTTTAAGATACATTTTTCCAGGAAACTATTTTTTAAGACATACTTAGAAAATACTTTAGATCAGTTTAGATATCATTATATTTTTCAGTATGTACAATGGCTTTCATAGTAACACAAATTTATATTTATTTTATATACAAATATGTTATATATACAGACATCACTGAAACATCTATTACAAATATAGTATAATCTTAAAATATGATTTCTATGTTTAATAAAATTAGGATTATGCTAAATTGAATGTCTTCGACTTGCATATCACAGACTCTTGAACTTAATTTTTCAATTGTATGTATATGTTAGTAATTTTTATTTAAATTATAGCTTTTTATGAGTTTAACATGGATTCTGCATGTTAAAAACAAATGATTGAAAGATGAATTAAACTTAAAGGAAAGATTAATATGTCAAAACAAAACAGTTCCATATGCATCAATATTCTCTGCTCTCAAACATTGTATGAAACTTCTAGAAAGTACCTAAATTATAATTAACCAATTGCAACAACATTCATGAAAGGCAATAATATGCTAACCTTTAAAAAGGTACCTTTTCACCTTTCATCTTTCAATGTAGGTATTAGGTTTTTAAACTCATGAATATTGTGTCTTCAAAAAGTGACAGTTTTTGGAAAGAGAACTTTCATGTTAGAACTGGAAAATATTATTTTATTTTAAGGATGAGATGTAAAAGATAAATATACTTAAAGAGTTTCTAGGTTTCTGTCTTATTTTGATAATATCCAGATAAACACTTAGTAATAATATTTAAAAATACACTATCAGAATATTACACACATGTTGCCTTTATAATACCAAATAAACAATTTTTAACAAATATTAATGTTAAGAGGTGAAGCTTTTTATGTGCTACCATATTTGTGGTATTGTTCTATATGCCTTATAAAATAAAGACTTATTGATGCTATTTTTAGATGGTAAAATTAAGTAGGTATTAAAATGTGCAAGTTTATAAATCTCCTAAACTTGGAGCCAAAAAAAACACTAGATAGGTTTTTAATTATTTTACTTTATTAATTTTTTTCTTTAACCACTATGTTAACTGCTGTGTCCTTTACTATTGTTCTAAGTCCTGTAGACACAGAAATTATTCAGTAATTTGTGGAGATACTATGAAATATGATATTTCAAAGATAGTCTTGGATTAAGCTGATAAAAGATGATTTATTATTTATAAAAATCTAGTTGAATTCTGGTTCCACGATGTATTATTTCTATGATGGTGGACAAGTAGCTTAACCTCTCTGTGCCCCATATGGTTTATCTGTAAAATGTATCTAATAATGAAAATGTTTACTATTTGTGTGGTTTTGAACATAAATTATATAATACATGCAACTTATTCAATTATATTTTACATTTTTGCATTCTCAGAGTTGAACAAAGTAGTTATTATATAAAAACCAGTAAACAGGGGCCCAATACTGTTAGTAATATTCTAATATTATTTTGACAGAAAACATTGTTTACAGTAAAAAAACATTGTGCTTAAAAATCGAACTCTACTTGGTAAATTTATATACATACAGGTAACCAATTCTAAAAATACACATTTACAAACATACAGAGGTTTACAGATAAGTAATTAATGTTAGATAATGACAACCAGGCCTCTTACTGTCGGAAAACTTCCAGATATCTGTAAATACTCCAAGCTTCAAGAGATAGAGCTTAATTTTCCCTCTGATAAGTGTGGATTGGACTGTAATTCACTTCCAAACTGTAAAGTTTGAAAAGGGAAAAATGGCAAATTTAAAAGAGAAACCTGAAACACATAACCTTAACCAAGTGATGAAAGATAACATCACCAAGAATGTCATGTGGATATCACATACCCCTGACATGATGTGTTAAGAAGAGCATTTGCCCTCTGTAGTATTCTCTTCCCAGACTAATAGCCCCTTTTCCAGTCATGAGGAAAACATCTCCTGAATCCCAAATGGGAACCATTTTACAAAATGCCTGACCGGCACTCTTCAAAACTGTCAAGCCAATGAAAAACAAATACTGAGCAACTGTCACAAACCAGAGGAGAATAAGGAGATAAACAAAACTGAGACACAACATAAATCCATGATGGGATCCTGAACCATAAAAAGGACATTAATATAATATAAGAACTAGTAAAATCCAAATAAAATCTGGAGTTTACTTAATAGTCATGTGCCAATGAAAACTTGATTTTGATAAATGTACCCTGATTATTTTAACATTAGTGAAAACAAGATGAAGTGTATATTGAAGCTCTCTGTACTATTTTGCAGCTTTCTGTAAATCTAAGTGTATTTTAAACTTACAAGGTTTAACAAAAAATAGTGATGATTATAAAAATCTAACTTTTTTGGATATGTTAAATTTGGATTGCATAAAGTTTACACATGAAATATTCTACAAATGATACCTTTATTTTTTCTGTTTTAGGGTAGTGCTCTGATTTTGAATGTAGTATAATGATCAATATATAGCAAATTATGACTTTGAATTTATGATTATGAACTTGCTAAATTATACCTGGACTAATCCAATAATTTAAAAAATGTCCTAGTAAAGTTCTCATTTCTACATTATGAAATTAGTTTTTTTAGAAAGGATATTTTGCATTTTAAATATATTACCTTTTTGTATTACTGGACAGGCAGCCTTTGTAATATGTAACAGCATACATGTGTAAGGTATTTAATATAGGCTGGCTGAATCAGCTAATAAAGTTCACTCATTTGTCTCCCTTTAATTTCAAGAGGAAAAGAATTTCAAAGTATGTGAAATTCCACATAGAAATCAAGCATCTGAAAATTTCATGAATCTTATTTTAGAAAATTTTGTATTATTTTAAAATTCAATTTTGTAATACATCCATAAACTCACTACAGGCAAAGGATTATATTATTTAAGTTCAATAGCTTTCCAATTCATGAAAATCCCTAGAAGCCTGGGGATTTTTCTTTTGCTGCCTCTCCAAACCATTTTCTTTTTCTTATATTGTTTCCACTCCATTAATTCTAGTGGTTTTAAAATATTGTTAACCCATTTAGTCTTATTTCTTGTTATGTGGCATTATTTAAATAAAGAAGTTAGAAAGAGTAGTTATATTTCAGACTGAAATGAATGTTTTGATTCTTGAAGCATTCATTAACTACTAAAATATTTATTGCTAGTGTTTAAACATCATGCTCTAAAATAAAATACCCTGCCAAGTGCTCTTTGTATAACTAATTTTCAAATAGACACACTAGAAAGATAAGTTGCTATGAAATCTGTTAACTCATGCATGAGAATAATTTAAAACCCTACCTACTAACTTTGTTTTGCTTTGTAAAAATCTCTCTCATGCCCAGTACAGAACACAAAGGAGGATTCATAAATTAGAATATTTTAATGTAATATTTGTCCCTAATTACAAATTATATGTTAAATAGAGAGGTAACCAGTTAAGAATGATTATTTGGGAGAATGTTAGCTTGAATGTAAAGGTAGACTTCTCTCAGTTGGCATTCTGACTTACCTGTTATGGGAATTTGAACGGAATTTGAATGTCATAAGACAATTGAATTAAGATGATGACAAAAGAGAGAATTTTGACATACAGTCAGCTTAATATCCCTGGGAAAAGGATCTTGTTTCTTATTAGAAATCAACTTCATCACTAGGTTGGAAACTGCTATGTGGAAAGATCAGTAACAATGTTTTGCTTTTCAGAAAAAACAAACATGAAATAACAGAACAGCACACACACACACAAACACATTGAAATGAAAAGGAATAGGCTTAGTTTGAGGAAATGAAATATTTCACGTAAAACCAACCATATGCAGAAGCATAATAACATCCTTTTAAGAAACAAATAATGTATTGAATTGGGAAGCCCCAACATTTACATTTCCAAAACTCCAGAGAGCTAGAACTTGAAGTGCATGAAATAAAAAGAAGAAAATTAAAATAATAAAACCTTCATAGCAGATAGAATACCATTCTACTCATTTTTATACTTCAATCTCATTTCTTAATATTTCTACATAACTTTTTTTTACAAAGTTGACTATCACTCTATATTTTATATATTTTATATCCTGCTTTAATGATTAAACATATGCATTTCTTATTATGTATTCTTAACTCTATACATTTCATTGAAAGTTATTAAGTATTTTTCTTATTTTCCTATCACTGAACATTAATAGGATGGATGTAGATTCAAGTCAGTAAAGGCAGATTTATACATTTATATGTTTGTGTATCAAGAAGTAGTGGACATTCCTATCTTTTCGCTTTTACTTTCTCTGAAAACTCAGAGACAAGATTGTTTGCTGAGCATTTATAAGTATATAGAGAGCAGACTGAAGAAGCATAATAGGATTTCTGTTCACTTGTCTAGGTGGTCCTCAATGTGGTGCCAGTCTACCAATTACCCTTGTGATATAGAACAGAAATGCAGCTACAGCTACAGATATGAAGAAGGCAGATGGGTAGGTCCATCGAGGATTCCAGTTTAATTTTGATGATAAAAGAACGAAGGAACAGGAAAGTTGAGGAGCTTTGTAAGGTTGTGTTTTTTTTTTTTCTTTTTAGAAAAAGGCATTGGAAGCCAAATTGTATAGACAGGTAGATTAGTCAGTTTAAGCTACCAGAGAAAATAAAAAAAGTGTCACAGACTTGGTGGCTTGTAACCAACAGAAATTTATTTCTTACACCGTATTGGAAGTCTGAGATCATGGTGCCAGTGTGGTCACATTCCAGTGAGAGCTCTCTTCTAGGTTTGAGACCGTCAACTTGTAATTGTGTCTTCCCATTGTGCAAAGACAGCTAGAGCACTCCTTGGGGTCTCTTTCATAAGTGTGCTAATCTCATTTATGAGGTTGCTATCCTTACACTCTCATGACCTAATGACCTCCCAAAGGCCCCAAATACCATCATATTGGTGATTAGATTTCAACAACAGAATTGGGAATGGTAACACACACATTCAGTTAAAAACAATAGGAAAGTTTAGTTAGGCGCGTGTCTTCAAACAAAGAGAAAGTTGAGCATGTAGCAATTAGTTTACATCTTCACTTGTACCAGAAACCTAGAGAATCTCCCTTGTACTTTGATAGTATTTTCCTTTCACCACTCTGGTAGTCAAAGTATAATTTATAAATATAAAATGAATACATGTTAAAGATTTATTTAATGAGAAAATCAGCAGGATAGTAAATCTGGCTAAAAGAGATTTGAGAAAAAGATTTATATAATCAGAAAAGGCATGCTGTAATAAGTCTGTTAAATTGGAGACAAAACTTTTAATATCCTGTAGTGTGACAAAACTGAAAGCTTTGGAAGTATATTATCTGCCAAACAGAAATCATTTTAATTTTACTTTATTGAGAAAAAAATAGACAAGTAAATGTATAACATCATAGATTCTAGGCTCTTATGAATAGCAAATAACATGTCCAAAAAACAAGAGTGCTTTTCTTGGATAATTAAGTATTACCTACATGGGCTTGTTACATAATGTTCTAGAATGATATTGAAAATAATTTAGTCCATCCTCTTGCCTTTTATATAAGTTTGAATATTTTGCTTAACAAAAGTAATATAGACTAACTCTTAAATCAGTAACCTAATTCTTATTGGACTTTTTCCTCTTAACTCTGACTAAACATAAGGATACTATAGAAAGTATTATAATTATTATTTGTTGGATTTTTCAGTCTCTTTCTGAGACTTTCATTTGTGGGAATTCTGACAGAGAGCAATGAGGGGTCTGGGATTGTCTGTCTTTTCAGGCTACCAGGAATCAAACGCTATGGGGGCCAAGCACTGAACCTCAAACCAAATAGCCCCATCCACTCTCTAAGGCCAAGTCATTCAAAATTTGGTATTGGTTGTCTAAGAAGTCAATTCTTGAGTTGTGAAATCCTACCTTTTTCTGTCTTAATAGGGATTTATCAATATTATCTCATTACTTATAAAGTGGAGACCTCACTCTGTAGAGTGTCTTCATTCATGAGAACTAAAATCAAGATAAACCATTTCAGAGGGTAAGTGTCCCATACCTGAGCTCTGCTTTTCATAGATTTCAGTTCAGTTATGAATTTTTCTTTCATATGAAATAACTAATAGAGGTATGTGTTTATATTTTCCTATTCTCAAATACTTATGAGGTAGATTTTGTGTATGTTGATATTTTTCATATAAAAGATACTTTGGATTTAATGTGGTGGTTTTGAAATTTATAATAAGCAACCTGAACATAATCTTAACTTTTTTTTTGTTATGTGAATAAGATAACTTTAGAAGCGGTCAGAGAACAAAAATATAAATTTTAAAAGTGTGTTAAGCCTGGACAGTTGCAGCTTTTCATAACACTTCACAAAGTCATGAATTTTTAATGAATGTTTGTGAATTCATATTTCTAATTATTCATTAAAATTCATTGTTAGATGCTATGATTATGCTGTGTCATAAATTTCCATGAATATGAAATGAAAACCAATGTGCATGATGTTAAATCTTCAGAAACAGTTCTCCAATATGATACTAGAGTTCACAGTTATACTTTATAAAGTCCCATATCTATAATGGTACTTATAATTCAAAATTAATTGCATATATTTGCACATTAATTATCTTACCAAAATGCTAGAATTAATTGCTAAGGTAAAAAAAAAATAAACAGATGTTCTTTTATGCCAGAAAGTATTATCCCATGAATAGTTTCTAAGATGAACCACCACTATTTCACCTGTGGCACATTAAAAACACACACACACACAACAACAACAACAATAGCATAACAAAACAAATCTACCCAAATCTATGTGAATCTGTCTTCAAGGGATGTGGGGGAGAGATGTGTGAGGGTACGTTTTGCTTATTCACCAGTAACTTGCATTTAGGTTACTATTCTTCTTTCTTTGGCATTTATAGCAATTTCTATTTTAATTTTCTTAGTATTTTCTAAAATATCAAGTACTTATATAAGCAAAAAGGACTATGTCTTCTTTAAGTATTCCATAGTCACATGTTTACTTGGTCAGCAAATATTTATTAGAGAGCCTGTTTTATTAGGATTGATAATTCAACGTGAACCAGACAGAAAAGGTCTATCTCTCATAGTTCCAATTCTGTTAGGGAGAGAAGCAACAAATGCAAACATATATGCATCTATTTATACATAATACCCAGATGGTAAAGCTAATAAAGGTAAGTGAAAGGCTTGGCTTCCAGTGCTATTTGAGTTACTGTTTTAGGAAATGTAAACAGTGGCCGGCGCCTTGGTGTGGCAGCTCTTCGTGCAGAGTAAACGGGAATGGTTCCCCTTCTGACATATGTTTGGACCTCCGGGAAGGCAGAGCTTCTTATTACAGACTCAAGAAGGAAGCCAGATTGGAGATTCCTGGGCAGAAGAGCACCAGCGGTCTTATCACTGCTGTTTTGGCTGGCGCAGTGGGTTCCTCGGATTCCAGTGCTGGGAATCAATAGACTGGACATCCACTCAGAAACCTAATTAGAAAGGTGGCAATTGTAAAGATGACAGATGGATAAATTTATAACAAAGGGAAGAAACCAGCCTAAAATGCCTGAGAATACCCAAAATCAGAACCCCTCTCCCTCTACAGGGGATTACAGTTCCTCAACAGCAATGGAACAAGCCCTGATGGAGAAGGACTGTGTTCCATTAACAGAAGTAGGCTTCAGAAGGTGGATGATACGAAACTTCTGGGAGTTAAAAGAACTTGTTCTAACCCAATGTAAAGAAACTAAGAACTTTGAAAAAAGGTTTGACGAAATGCTAACAGGAATAAACAATATAGAGAGGAATATAAATGAGCTAATGGAGTTGAAAAACACAACAAGAGAACTTAGCAAAATATGCACAAGTTTGAATAGCTGAATTGATCAAGCCGAAGAAAGTATATCAGAGGTTGAAGACCAACTTAATGAAATAAAATGAGAAAACAAGAATAGAGAAAAAAGGATAAAAAGAAATGAGCAA
The DNA here is from genome assembly GCF_049354715.1 of Callithrix jacchus. Classification (NCBI taxonomy): domain Eukaryota; kingdom Metazoa; phylum Chordata; class Mammalia; order Primates; family Cebidae; genus Callithrix; species Callithrix jacchus. The sequence continues at coordinate 45,164,683 of NC_133502.1, forward strand.
AGTCTCCAAGAAATATGGGACTATGTGAAAAGACTTAATTTACGTTTGATAGGTGTACCTAAATGTGATGGAGAGAATGAATCCAAGCTGGAAAATACTCTTCAGAATATTATTCAGGAAAACTTTCCCAATATAGCAAAGCAGGACAATATTCAACCCCTGGTAATACAGAGAACACCACAAAGATATTCCTCAAGAAGAGCAACCCCAAGGCACATAATCATCAGATTCACCAGGGTTGAAATGAAGGAGAAAATACTAAGGGCAGCCAGAGAGAAAGTTCAGGTTACCCACAAAGGGAAGCCTATTAGACTTACAGCAGATCTCTCAGCAGAAACCCTACAAGCCAGAAGAGAGTGGGGGCCAATATTCAATATCCTTAAAAGAACTTTCAGCCCAGAATTTCATATCCTGCCAAACTAAGCTTCATAATTGAAGGAAAAATAAAATCTTCTATGAACAAGCAAGTACTCAGAGATTTTATTACCACCAGTCCTGCTTTGCAAAAGCTTCTGAAAGAAGCATTATACATAGAAAGGAACAACCAGTATTAGCCTTTCTAAAAATATACCAAAAAGTAAAGAGCATAAACATAAAGAAGAATTTATATAAACGAATGGATAAAATAGCCAGTTAACATCATACAGCAGTAACCCTAAATTTAAGTTAACTAAATCCCCCAATCAAAGGATACAGCCAAAACCTAATGGTATGCTGCATCCAGACCTATTTTACATCCAGAGATACACAAAGACTCAAAACAAAAGGATGGAGAAAGACTACCAACCAAATGGAGAGCAAAAATAAATAGATAAATAAATAAAAAGCAGGAGTTGCAATAAAATAGATAAAATCTGATAAAATAGATTTCAAAGTAACAAATATATAGTGGGAAAAGGAACAATGCAACAATAAGAGCTAATGATCCTAACACCCAGATACATAAGACCCATAAAGAGATTTAGACTCAACGAGACAGAAAATTGATGAGGACAACCAGGACTTGAACTCAGATCTGGAACAAGTAAACTTAATAAATATTTACAGAGCTCTCCATTTTAAATACCAAAAATATGCATTCTCCACTTTAAATACTCAAAATATTGATTGGCCATTATTAATACCCATTTTTAGAATAAATCAATATTCCCATTCTCTCTCCCTTTTTTTCTTCCTCTTTCTTACGCTCCTTCACTCCTTTTTTTCTCTTTCTTTTCTTCTTTCCTTAAAAAAAAAAGAAAAAGAAATGCTGCTATTTATACAGTTTCAGAACCTGTTTTGACTGACTTATATTTTCACTCTTTTAGTGTACACATAACATTACGGCATTTTTTCAGTGTTATATAAATATTTTTTTACAGAGGTACATCATGATTTACTCAAGGCATTTATTTTTCAGTTAAAGTTTTTCAAAGGTATTAAAAAGATACTCAGATGCATAGTCTGGATGAGTGCTCTGGGTAGTTAATAAATATTGGGATTCCCTAGAGTTGTCTCCTCAATCTTCTTTCCTATATGTGTTCCTAGTAATCTCCATTTAGTTGCCTATTTTAGTATCCAATTAAATGTACATCCCTTGTCTATTTTACAAGCTGCAAGTCTTCATACCCCTGTATAAATTATAGTTCATGAGTGTTTACAGTGTTCCTACATATTGAATACTAACGTTTCCTTTTTCATACCATTTGTCCAAAATAAAATCTTCTACTAAACCTCTACTTTTGTTGATAACACTCATTAATCTACAGAGAACTGAGTCACCTCCCAGACACTTGTCTTTCTCTCATTTCCTTTTTACAAACTTATTTCCATGGACAAACATAAAGACCTTTCTAAATTGCCCTCATCTCACCAGCTATGATAATACCTCCTTAACTTCAGGTGTTTCCATCTTTCATGTGGACTCTTGAACTAATTTTATAACTTCTCTTTCTGTATCCATCTTTTTTTTTTAATAAGCCATTATTGTTATTTTATCCTTATAGGTGTTTCCTATGTGTAATTATTTCATACCTCCTATACTTTCATCCTTCAATGATTTCTCATTAACTTTATAATAATTTTAAGCTTTTTAGATTACCTACTTCCAAATGAGATTCAATTCTCCTCTTTCTAGGACATCACATCCTGCAGCAATGTCAAACTAATTTGTAGTTTTTATACATGCCATGTTTAAAACTTCCTCTTTCGAGTATGTTATTTTCCCTGTGTCTACCTGACAAACATTTTGTTCAATTTGTTGAAGTTCTAAGGCTCAAAACAAAGGGACTGAATTAAACTGACTCCATTTACTCTGTTGGGTGCTTTACCTCCTCTAAGACCAACACCTTTTCTCCAACCAAACACAGTTAATCACCAACCTCTCTACAATATATGTGAACATTATATACAGTTTAAATTCTTCATTTTTTAATGAGTACATACTCTTAGATCGCTACTTTATCTCTTTAAGACTGTTTTTTTTTTTTGAGGTAAATAATTGTGGGTTGTTTACTTTTGTAAATGTAGTGCCTTACACAGTGCCTGCCATAAGTGGAAGTGAATTCTTTATAAATCAAACCTAGCAATAGATGAGTGGAACTAACATAGACAACTACTTAAAGATTTCTTTTAAAATCATTGAAGAGTTTCTTACCCCAAACTCTTGTTTGATCCTGCTCTGGAGCATCTATTTTGTCATGTGGTTTGTGTCAATGGTTGATTGCCTTCCAGCAGTGAGGACAGATTTTTCTCATGTGGTTTGACCAATAATGTCTTCTTGTATTAAGGATTAAGAGACTTCCCAGTATCTAGAGTTCACATATTAAAATACAGAAATGTCATCAGTCAGATTTCTCTAGTTCTGGCAATTATTGTTTCCTAATTCAGTACTTCTCGGATAAATTGGTAATTTAAAATTTTAGAATTGTATTTTAAAGCCATCACATGCTCTAAAAATTACCTGTACAACTGCTTTCACTGCTGAGCAATATGGAAAATGACTGCTTTCTAGGCAGAAAGATGTCTTTAATAGATTTTCTCTGCTACTATTTTGGAAAAAAAGTCAGCCATTCCCTCAGTTACACAATGAAGTGCCCTACTGTATTCTAACCCTCACTTCAACATAGCCTCCTGGATCCTACTAATACAGAAGTAATCGTAACAGTTGAGATCCAGACAGGAAAACAGAAACTATGCCAAATATCTTAACTGAAAAATGAATATAAGAAATTAAACAATATTCAAAGGGCAGAAAAACAGAGAATAAAAAAGAGGCATAATAGAAATACTATTTCTAGGAAACAGCTACTGCTGCTAGGATTTTGTGATGAAAGAGCAGAGGTTGGGGTTTATCATAACCCGGAAGCTTAAAAAAGGGCCTCCAGAAGGGGGGCTCAGACTCCTCTTAGTAAGACATTACCTAAGTAGGGCATATGTCTTAGGAATTTAAAGCAGGACTACTGATGTGGAATTCTCACTTTTGAGAAGGGAGCAGATGTTGTCTCTAATGGCACCCATGAAACTGGTTCTAAGAGAGCAGAAAAAACATTAGGGACTAGGCCAGCTGCTTGTGGTGGGGTGAATAGTTTTCATTACAATGACGCTGTCAGAACAGTTAATAAACACAAAAGGAATAGGTCCTTTCTTTCTCCTCTTCATTTCCAGGCTCTCTATAGTGACATGTATTTGGCTAAAATCCAACAGGGAATGATCTACCAAAGGAGAAACATGGTTTGCAAAATCTCAGTCCCAGTACAATAAAGTGGAAGATGAAAGCAGGGATTTGGAGCTGAGAGACAAAAGTTGAATATCCAACGCACCAACCTTTTCGAGATGTATACCACTAATTTGACATCCTGATGTGCATAGTCAGTCACAACTAAATTTACATTTCAAACATGATTAGGTCCCCTAAACACAGATGTCATTCTGTGATGTGAGCAGTATCCAGAATGCTGTCAATCTACAAGTATTAATAACAAGTATGACTGATTCATATTACTGGTCAATTATCTGTCACTCACAGATACAAAGGCAAATTCTTTGGAATAATTTCACTGGTAAGCAATCAGTGATTTTACCTATTTTGTTTTTTTTCTGGCAAAGAGTTAAAGTCAGCCTAAATGTTTCACAGAATGCTTTAGACTAAATCAATTATGAGTTAAATTGTTCCCATGCTGATATTCATCACCATATTCCTCTATATGTGAACAAATACCTAACCAGATGAATTTCATGACTTAGATGAGTATAGTATCGCCCTGTCATAAAAGCTGCATGAGTGCATGTGCTGTAACTGCACTTACCTGCAACTGACCCGCCTACAATGTCTAATACGGTGCCAGCCATAGAGTGGACCCTCACTATATTTTTGTTGAATAAGTAGATGCTGTTTATTTTTTAAAATCTCACCTAGAGAGACTTATTTAATAATTTCAATAAATAGAACATCAGGAATTTTTACAAAATGTCAGTGACTGAAAAGTGCTAAACTTATTTCTAAAGTTTCTAGCTCTTATACAGAAAGGTATGCCTTTGAGCCTCTGACTTCACTAGGTAGAATTTTATTTAAAGCCTAATCATACAATGTGAATTCAGTAAGTATGATTTCATGTTGATTAAAAAGCCTGGTATTTTTAAGTTTCTGTATTTTCATTAAGGGGAATAAAAGCTGCAGGCTGATCTGTTTCTTTCAGTCATTCGGTGTTTGTCATTAAAATACACTTAAAATGTGTTATAAATCACAGTCCTCTCTGTGGTCAAATGGAGTGTGTTCAAGGTCTAAAATACTCGTCAAAAGCATTCACCTGAAATGTAGCACTGAAAATAAAGATGTATGTATACATGCATGCATGCATATATGAATAAAATGCCTATATATACATAAATGCACATATATATACATACATATTACAATCATTAGCTTTGAAAAAAATCTATTTGCATAAAATATTTTGTAATTGCTTGTATTGATACAAATATTTAATTTTGTAATATATATGATTATAAGATATGCTATCTTATATATTATATTTTATATTACTTGTATATTTCATATAAATATGTATCTGATTTGTTAGTATTGTAACCAATATTTACTAATAGCTAACTACTCCACATATTTATACTGTACCCTGAGTATAATATATGAAGAACACAAAGACAAATAAGAGAGTATTTATCCTCAAGGAACTTGCTGCCTTTTAATTTTTAATTTTAGGTAATAGACTTCTCAATCTTTTACAGCATGTTACAAATATATTCTTAAATAGTGCAATGTTAATAGTAATAAATATTTAAAGCAATAAAAATTGTAATATCTTAAATTTCCATATGATTTTTTTGAAATGCTGTTACATATATTTTTCTATTTTTTTTTTTAATTTTTTATTGGATTTTTGGTTTTGGGGTACATGAGCAGAGCATGTAAGACAGTTGCGTAGGAACACACATGGCAGTGTGCTTTTCTTTCCTTCTCCCCTTCACCCACATTTGGCATTTCTCCCCAGGCTATCCCTCCCCACCTCCCCCTCCCACTGGCCCTCCCCTTTTCCCCCCAATAGACCCCAGTGTTTAGTACTCCCCTTTCTGTGTCCATGTGTTCTCATTTTTCATCACCCACCTATGAGTGAGAATATGCGGTATTTCATTTTCTGTTCTTGTGTCAGTTTGCTGAGGATGACATTCTCCACATTCATCCATGTCCCTACAAACGACACAAACTCACGATTTCTAATTGCTGCATAATATTCCATGGTGTATATGTGCCACATTTTTCCAATCCAGTCTATTATCAATGGGCATTTTGGTTGATTCCAGGTCTTTGCTATTGTAAACAGTGCTGCAATGAACATTCGTGTACATGTGTCCTTATAGTAGAACGATATATAGTCTTTTGGATATATACCCAGTAATGGGATTGCTGGGTCAAATGGAATTTCTATTTCTAAGGCCTTGAGGAATCGCCACACTGTCTTCCACAATGGTTGAACTAATTTACACTCCCACCAACAGTGTAAAAGTGTTCCTTTTTCTCCACATCCTCTCCAGCATCTGTTGTCTCCAGATTTTTTAATGATCGCTATTCTAACTGGCGTGAGATGGTATCTCAATGTGGTTTTGATTTGCATCTCTCTGATGACCAGTGACGATGAGCATTTTTTCATATGATTGTTGGCCTCATATATGTCTTCTTTCGTAAAGTGTCTGTTCATATCCTTTGCCCACTTTTGAATGGGCTTGTTTGTTTTTTTCCTGTAAATCCATTTGAGTTCTTTGTAAATTCTGGATATCAGCCCTTTGTCAGATGGGTAAACTGCAAAAATTTTTTCCCATTCTGTTGGTTGCCGATCCACTCTAGTGACTGTTTCTTTTGCCGTGCAGAAGCTGTGGAGTTTCATTAGGTCCCATTTGTCTATTTTGGCTTTTGTTGCCAGTGCTTTTGGTGTTTTGTTCATGAAGTCCTTGCCTACTCCTATGTCCTGGATAGTTTTGCCTAGATTTCCTTCTAGGGTTTTTATGGTGCCAGGTCTTATGTTTAAGTCTTTAATCCATCTGGAGTTAATTTTAGTGTAAGGTGTCAGGAAGGGGTCCAGTTTCTGCTTTCTGCACATGGCTAGTCAGTTTTCCCAACACCATTTGTTAAACAGGGAATCCTTTTCCCCTTGCTTGTTTTTGTCAGGTTTATCAAAGATTGTATAGTTGTAGATATGTTGTGTTGCCTCCAGTGCCTCTGTTTTGTTGCATTGGTCTATATCTGTGTTTTGGTACCAGTACCATGCTGTTTTGATTACTGTAGCCTTGTAGTATAGTTTGAAATCTGGTAGTGTGATGCCCCCTGCTGTGTTCTTTTTGCTTAGAATTGACTTGGCAATGTGGGCTCTCTTTTGGTTCCATATGAAGTTCATGGTGGTTTTTATCAGTTCTGTGAAGAAAGTCAATGGTAGCTTGATGGGGATAGCATTGATTCTATAAATTACTTTGGACAGTATAGCCATTTTCACGATATTAATTCTTCCGAACCATGAACATGGAATGTTTCTCCATCTGTTTGTGTCCTCTCTGATTTCGTTGAGCAGCGGTTTGTAGTTTTCCTTGAAGAGGTCCCTTATGTTCCTTGTGAGTTGTATTCCAAGGTATTTTATTCTTTTTGTAGCAATTGTGAATGGCAGTTTGTTCTTGATTTGGCTTTCTTTAAGTCTGTTATTGGTGTAGACGAATGCTTGTGATTTTTGCATATTGATTTTACATCCTGAGACTTTGCTGAAGTTGCTTATCAGTTTCAGGAGTTTTTGGGCTGAGGTGATGGGGTCTTCTAGGTATACTATCATGTCGTCTGCAAATAGAGACAATTTGGCTTCCACCTTTCCTATTTGAATACCCTTTATTTCTTTTTCTTGCCTGATTGCTCTGGCTAGAACTTCCAGTACTATATTGAATAGGAGTGATGAAAGAGGGCATCCTTGTCTAGTGCCCGATTTCAAAGGGAATGCTTCCAGTTTTTGCCCATTCAGTATGATATTGGCTGTTGGTTTGTCATAAATAGCTTTTATTACTTTGAGATACGTTCCATCAATACCGAGTTATTGAGGGTTTTTAGCATAAAGGGCTGTTGAATTTTGTCAAATGCCTTCTCTGCGTCAATTGAGATAATCATGTGGTTTTTGTTTTTGGTTCTGTTTATGTGGTGAATTACGTTTACAGACTTGTGTATGTTGAACCAGCCTTGCATCCCTGGGATGAATCCTACTTGATCATGGTGAATAAGTGTTTTGATTTGCTGTTGCATTTTTATTGAAGATTTTTGCATCTATGTTCATCATGGATATTGGCCTGAAGTTTTCTTTTCTTGTTGGGTCTCTGCCGGGTTTTGGTATCAGGATGATGTTGGTCTCGTAAAATGATTTGGGAAGTATTCCCTCTTTTTGGATTGTTTGAAATAGTTTTAGAAGGAATGGTACCAGCTCCTCTTTGTGTGTCTGGTAGAATTCGGCTGTGAACCTGTCTGGACCTGGGCTTTTTTTGTGTGGTAGGCTCTTAATTGCTGCCTCGACTTCTGACCTTGTTATTGGTCTATTCATAGTTTCAGCTTCCTCCTGGTTTAGGCTTGGGAGGACACAGGAGTCCAGGAATTTATCCATTTCTTCCAGGTTTACTAGTTTATGTGCATAGAGTTGTTTGTAATATTCTCTGATGATGGTTTGAATTTCTGTGGAATCTGTGGTGATTTCCCCTTTATCATTTTTTATTGCATCTATTTGGTTGTTCTCTCTTTTCTTTTTAATCAATCTGGCTAGTGGTCTGTCTATTTTGTTGATCTTTTCAAAAAACCAGCTCTTGGATTTATTGATTTTTTGAAGGGTTTTTCCTATCTCAATCTCCTTCAGTTCAGCTCTGATCTTACTTATTTCTTGTCTTCTGCTGGGTTTTCAGTTTTTTTGATCTTGCTCCTCTAGCTCTTTCAATTTTGACAATAGAGTGTCAAATTTGGATCTCTCCATTCTCCTCATATGGGCACTTATTGCTATATACTTTCCTCTAGAGACTGCTTTAAATGTGTCCCAGAGATTCTGGCATGTTGTGTCTTCGTTCTCATTGGTTTCGAAGAACTTCTTTATTTCTGACTTCATTTCATTGTTTACCCAGTCAACATTCAAGAGCCAGTTGTTCAGTTTCCATGAATCTGTGCGGTTCTGGGTTGGTTTCTGTATTCTGAGTTCTAACTTGATTGCACTATGGTCTGAGAGGCTGTTTGTTATGATTTCAGTTGTTTTACATTTGTTTAGCAGTGCTTTACTACCAATTATGTGGTCAATTTTTGAGTAGGTGTGATGTGGTGCTGAGAAGAATGTGTATTCTGTGGATTTGGGGTGGAGAGTTCTGTAAATGTCTATCAGGTTTGCTTGCTCCAGGTCTGAGTTCAAGCCCTGGATATCCTTGTTGATTTTCTGTCTGGTTGATCTGTCTAATATTGACAGTGGAGTGTTAAAGTCTCCCACTATTATTGTGTGGGAGTCTAAGTCTCTTTGTAAGTCATTAAGAACTTGCCTTATGTATCTGGGTGCTCCTGCATTGGGTCCATATATGTTTAGGATAGTTAGCTCTTCTTGTTTTATCGATCCTTTTGCCAGTATGTAATGGCCTTCTTTGTCTCTTTTGATCTTTGTTGCTTTAAAGTCTATTTTATCAGAGATGAGAATTGCAACTCCTGCTTTTTTTTGCTCTCCATTTGCTTTGTAAATCTTCCTACATCCCTTTATTTTGAGCCTTTGTGTATCCTTGCATGTGAGATGGGTTTCCTGGATACAGCACACTGATGGGTTTTGACTTTTTATCCAATTTGCCAGTCTGTGTCTTTGGATTGGTGCATTTAGTTCATTTACATTTAGGGTTAATATTGTTATGTGTGAATTTGATACTGCCATTTTGATGCTAAGTGGCTGTTTTGCCTGTTAGTTGTTGTAGAATCTTCATTATGTTGATGGTCTTTAACTTTTAGTGTGATTTTGGAATGGCTGGTACTGGTTGTTCCTTTCTATGTGTAGTGCCTCTTTTAGGAGCTCTTGTAAAGCTGGCCTGGTGGTGACAAAATCTCTGAGTACTTGCTTGTTCGCAAAGGATTTTATTTTTTCTTCACTTCTGAAGCTCAGTTTGGCTGGATATGAAATTCTGGGTTGAAAGTTCTTTTCTTTAAGGATGTTGAATATTGGCCCCCACTCTCTTCTGGCTTGTAGTGTTTCTGCCGAGAGATCTGCTGTGAGTCTGATGGGCTTCCCTTTGTGGGTAACTCGACCTTTCTCTCTGGCTGCCCTTAGTATTTTCTCCTTTATTTCAACCTTGTTGAATCTGACGATTATGTGCCTTGGGGTTGCTCTTCTTGAAGAATATCTTTGTGGTGTTCTCTTCATTTCCTGCATTTGAGTGTTGGCCTGTCTTGCTAGGTGGGGGAAGTTTTCCTGGATGATGTCCTGAAGAGTATTTTCCAGCTTGGATTCATTCTCTTCGTCCCCTTCTGGTACACCTATCAAACGTAGATTAGGTCTTTTCTCATAGTCCCACATTCCTTGGAGACTTTGTTCATTCCTTTTTGCGCTTTTTTCTCTAATCTTGCTTTCTCGTTTTATTTCATTGAGTTGGTCTTCGACTTCAGATATTCTTTCTTCTGCTTGGTCAATTCAGCTATTTGGTCAATTCGTGCATGCTTCGCGAAGTTCTCGTATTGTGTTTTTCAGCTCCTTTAATTCATTCATATTCCTCTCTAAGTTATCCATTCTTGTTATCATTTCCTCATATCATTTTTTAAGTTCCTTAGTTTCTTTGCATTGATTTAATACATGTTTCTTTTAGCTCACAAAGGTTTCTCATTATCCACCTTCTGAAGTCTAATTCCGTCATTTCGTCACAGTCATTCTCCGTCCAGCTTTGCTCTCTTGCTGGTGAGGAGTTTTGGTCCTTTCTAGGAGGCGAGGTGTTCTGGTTTTGGGTGTTTTCCTCCTTTTTTCGCTGGTTTCTTCCCATCTTTGTGGGATATTCGCTTGTCGTCTGTGTAGTTGCTGACTTTTCGATTTGGTCTCTGAGTGGACGCCCAGATTGTTGATGATGAAATATTTCTGTTACTTGGTTTTCCTTCTACCAGCCTAGCCCCTTCGCTGTATGACTGCTGAGGTCCACTCCAGGCCCTGCTTGTCTGGGGTGCACCTCTAGCAGCTGTGGCACAGTGAGGGATGCTACCCGTTTCTTTTTCTGCTGTCTTTGTCCCAGGATGATGCCTGCCAAATGTCAGTCTTTTGGATATAGAGGGGTCTGGGAGCTGCTTGAGGATACAGTCTGTACTTTCTTGGAGCTCAATTGCTGAGCTGTGAGCTCTGTTGTTCATTCAGGGCTGTTAGGCTGCTATGTTTGATTCTGCTGCAACAGAGCTCATTAAAAAAAAACCCTTTTTTTCTCAAATGCTCTGTGTTGGGGGGTTTGGGCTTTATTTTTCGATGTCTGATGAGGTGTCCTGCCCAGCTAGAAGGAAGACTAGCCACTGTTTGGCTGCCGAGTCTCCGCCCTGCTGTTGTGTGATTCGCCCTGTTCCTGCAGGCTCTACTGTGGTCTCCGCCACGCCCTGTGGCGGAGTCTCTTAGTTGTAGCATGTTGCCTCGGCAACGGCAGGCTCCGTCAGCAGTGGGCGTGTATCTCAGTAGGGACGGGTTGCCTCAGCAACAGCTGGCTGAGTCAGCAGTGGGCGTGTATCTCAGTTGGGGCGAGTTGCCTCGGTAGTGGTCGATGCCACTCCCCCACAGAGCGTCTCAGACCGTCTGCTCGGGATAGTTTGAAATCGCGGGTTTTTTCATCCCACTGGGTGTCCCAAACGATCTGTCCCTGCAATCCCTTGGGCTGGCCTACTGTCCAAGTCTCGTTCAGTCTCAAGTCCAGCCCTCTCAAGTCTCAGGTTGCCGGTTCAACAGGGCACCCAGACAAGCGTGCCCTGTGGGGATTGCTGGGTAGGGCCGGCTGCCGCTGCCCCGGCTGCCGGCTTCGCCAGGCAGACCTACTGCCTGGCGTCTCGTGTCTTTCTTATACTTGGGAGTTTCCCCGTTCTGTGGGCAACAAAGATCAGTCTGGAAATGCAGCTCCGACTCACCGTTTGCGGATTCAATGAGAGCTCCAATCCTGGGTTGTTGTCACAGCGCCATCTTGAGTCCTCCTCTACTTTTTCTTTTTCTTTCCTGTTTCCATTTTTCTATTTCTTATTTCATCTATGCATCACTGCTAGAGATGTAGAATATTTGCATATTATGTCTATTGTCTAACACATAAGAAAGATGAAGTTAATGAAAGTTAATAAATGATATTATTTATACAGTCATCCTCTACATCACAATGTTTCAGTCAGCTACAAACTACATATAACAGAGTAGTTCCCTAAGATTATAATGGAGCTGAAAAGTTAGAGACATAGTCATGGTGATGTCATAGCAGAATGCATTACTGGTGTGTTTGTGGTGATGCTGACATAAACCTACTGCATCATGAGTCACATTAAAGTATACACAAATATCCTAGGCCTTCACATCCACTCACCACTCACCACTCACTCACTCAGTGACTCACCCAGAGCAATTTCTAGTCCTGCAAGCTCTATTCATGCTGCCTGCTATTAAATTAAGTTTAGCCTTAAGTTCCCTCCTTCCATATATTAAGTTATGCCCAAAGGTTTCTCTGTACATAGTGAAGTGTAACCCAACTGGGTGTGTAAATAGACTGTAGTCTACTCTTGTGCCCATCCAGCTTCTGCCAGCCAACTCTTCAAACTGTATTGGAAGAAGGTAAATGCTAAGTTGTAACCTAACTGGAAGTTTCTACACTTCACTTCGGTTTTCTCTATGAAACTTTGCTTTTTCTGTTCGTAAATCACCCCCAAGGCAGGCCATGCCTCTCTAAATCTAATTCTGTCTCAGAGGCTGAATCATTCTTTGCTCAATTAAATTCTGTTAAATTTAATTTGTGTCAGGCTTTTAACAGTGCCTTATACAGGTATACCATTTGTTATTTCTTACATTTTTTACTGTACTCTCTCTATGTTTACATATGATTAGAAATACATGCACTTGCCATTGTGTTACACTTCCTGCAGTATTTAGCACAGTAACCTGTTGTTGCAGTTTGTAGCCTGGAAGTAACAGGCTACCCCTGAAAGCCTAGGTACATAGTAGGCTGTTACTTGTAAGTAGACTGTGATGTTTCCACACTGACAGCATGGCCTGATAATGCATTCCTCAGAACATACCGGCGTCATTAAAAGATGAGTGACTGTATGGTAATCATTCTACATGTAAATAAATTTAAAAGTTGAATTTTAAAAATTGCTTTCACACTTCATTTTTTTACATACCATAAAAACCTGCAGTTTTCTGGAATTTTAAACAAAAGCTTAGTTTGCTGTTTGCCCTTGAAATGGTTGTCTAAAGTTTCCAAGCATAAAAGCCAACGTAAAACTTTCATTATTCATTGATATTCCTTTGAATCTAATGTATGTATTTCCTTTTGTGAGTCCCTACTCCCAAAGTAGACTGCATTGCCTACTTATCTGAGCTCCAGTAGCCAAATTCTTAATTCTGCCTTAGAAAATATATTGCATGTAAACACTTCCCAGATCTTATTAGACATATGTTAAAATTATTTGATGTTAAAGGAATAAAGACCTTAAAACTTTAAGGTTTGGAAGACACTTAAGTTACACTTCTCTGTGTAAACTCATTCATATGTTAGGAATTCAGAATGGCATCTGAGATCCTAGGTCCCCTAATTTGGATCATCTTATTGAAAGATAAATGGCCAAAGAGGAAAACCAAATATTCTATAAATGTAGGCAAGCATGTGACAGCTCTGAATACAGGAATGCTCCAGTGAACTCTAATGGAACTAAGGCAGGATACCTGTAAAAATTACTTTGTGAGTGTGTAGTCGATGCTGTCTCTGGCTATTCACAATCACAGTTTTAGCCAAAAGAACAAGGAAATGCCAATCCCAAGTACAGCTAAGAAAGTAGCAGTAAAGGCATGAAAGTCAGGTTTGGGCAGAAGAAGCTGCCATACAATGCATTTGCAAGTAAGGTTGCAGTTGATTCTAGAAGCTGCTATGGAGCTGGGATAGTTCTTCATAATTGTCCAAAATAGAGACAAGGCCCAGACTTAATCTTCTCACATCAGCCAGCCAATGACTGCAGGCAGACCCCTGGAAAGTGGTGTAAGTTTGGGAAGACATTGTCCTGTCTCTGAAGGCAAGTTTTAGTGAGAGCCCCAGCAATGTACATTCAACAGATGATATCTTAACTAGGAGAGGGATGGATGTGTTGGCCCTCAAAGGGAGCTTTTAGACAGATCATCAATTTACTTATGACAATACCCTTTCAAAGATTAAATATCTTCTATTTATTGTGAAGTTTATTTCTAAGATGCTATTCTTTTGTTGCTATAACTAATGCAGTTATTGACTTATATATTCTATAACATTTTTAATGTAGGAAATCTGTTGATTTTTGTCTATTATGTAATGAGTATTATGTAGTCTATCCCTGACTTAAAATAGCAATGTATTCATGGAAAAACAAAACCAGAGCTATTCTCATCATCAGAAAAATAAGCATCAGTGACATTGGTTTATAATTTCTTCTATAGTTAAGAAACAAAGTAACCATATGATAGTCAATAGAATTGAAATTCTAATGCAAAACCACAAAAGAACAGTGCAGACAAAATAAATCAATACTAACGAAGCAAATGGTGCATGAACTACTATACACTCATAAAATATGGGTCTTCTGAGGGAAGACTTTAACACTCTTGTACCAACTCCTCAACTGGATGAATGGTATATATATATATATATATACCCCCCCCCACACACACACACGCACACACACATATATGTATATATACATATATATACACACACATATACATATGTATATATACATATATATGCATATGTGTGTGTATATATGTATATGTGTGTATATATATGTATATATGTGTGTCTGCATATATATATGTGTGTATAGATCTATAGATCTATAGATATACACACACAAACACACACAATGGAATACTACTGGGACATAAAATGGAATAAAAACTTGTCATTTTAGCAACATGAATGGAACTAAAGATTGTTAAGTGAAATAAGCCAGACACAGAAAGACAAATGTCACATGTTCTCCTTTCTATCGGGAGCCAAAAAAAAAAAAATTGATCTGATGGAGGTAGAGAGTAGAATGATAGTTACTAGAGGCTGGGGAGGGTGTGTTTGTGGGGGGCAGCTGGGATAGTGGTGGTGGTAAGGGATAAAGAGAAGTTGGTTAATGATACAAATGTACAGGTAGATAAAAGAAATAAGTTCTAATGTTGGAAAGCAGAGTATGATAACCTTAGTTAAGTACAATGTATTATATATTTCAAAATAGCTAGAAGAGAGTATTTGAAATGCTCCCAATGCATTTATTTTATAAATGATAAATGCTCCAGGTGATAGATGCCCTAAATCCCTTGACTGGATCATTACATAATCTTTGCATGTAACAAAGTAAGACATGTATCCCATAAAAATGTACAAACATTATGAGTCAGTTTTATTATGTGTCACTTTTTTTTAAAAGAAGATAACTGCTGACTGCTTTCCTTTTCCTTGTTCTCAAACCTTGGGAAATCCAAATCAGTTCGATCATACAAAGAAGTGCCTCCCAGCAAAAAACAAAAAATATATGAAAGGTAATTCTCTGTAATGTCAAATGCTTATAAGCCAAGTGGGCACATTTGAAGTTTTATATATTGTGATGGTATTTTTACTTTTTCTGAATGTTAGTACTATTTTAAATTCAGTTGAAGGGAATTGGTGGACAGTAGTCAGCATCTGATCCTGATCCTTAATAGGAGATTCATGTGCTTCATCATTAATTATGATAAGAGATTGTTCTCTATCATTCCTTTCTATTTATGCAAAGATAGAAAGAAGAAATAGAGAATGAAATATATAAACAATCAATGGAAAAGGTGTTAAGGGAGTGTTCTAATTTCTCATTGTGCTCTAATTGATGCACTATTATTATTTTGCTTTCTGTGCTGGTTACTGCAGACACCATTATTTATTATATCATTTTTTTGCTTAAATATTTTTCTTGTAATTTTTCTTGAGGACTCATGAAGACTATAATCTATTCATATTTAAATATTTCCACATATCTTCTTTTATCTTCCAACTCGAATGAGGTTTTGGTTAGAAATAAAATGTATGTAAATTTTCCAAAATTCTTAGAATTTCCTTCCCTGTACTCTGTCAGTGATTGTTGCTATCAATAGACCTTAATTAGTCTGATTATTCTATTTTTAGTTTTTTCCCATATGTATAATTTCTGGATAGGATTCTCAGATAATTATTTAATGATAAATCCTAACAAATTTTAAAAATTGACCTTGGCATAAATACATTTGAGTCATGTTTGTCAGGAGTCCAGTTGCTTACTTTTCATAAATTTATATTCAAGTTCTTATTGGAATTGTAGTCTTTAATAAGTTTTAAAAAGCATTTTTCTATATTTATTTTTATTTGTTATTTTCTTCAAGATATGGATTATACCTATGCAGGAAAGCCTGTTTCTCTTTCATGCGAATTATCTGCTCTAAATTTTTCTCTTCTCTTTCTTTCTCTTTCATTTTCATCACCATTTCCTGTACTAGTACAGCATATCTATAAGTACATTGAAGTTCATATTAATGGAGTTCTTTTTCTTCTTTTTCCTCATCTATGCTTTTATTTCCACTCTTCCTCTTAAATTAATGTATGTTTTCATTTTCCTGATAACATTTGTTTTTCCTTGAATTTATTTTCTAAGCTTCGAAAGCTCAAAATTGATCTTGTTGGTTTTGTGTAATTTATTCCTTAAGCCACTGCAGATCTCTTTTGAAGCCTTTAAATCCAGAGGCCATAATGTACCTATATTCTTAGATTTCATGGGAAATAATTTTCATCAAAATGTGTACTTTTTAGAGTACTTTAGAGTGTCACCTTTCTGATTTGATAATATTTCTATGATTTCTTATTCTCATTATCTTCCTTTTTCCTATTTCTGTGAAACATTTTTAGGTACTTTCCATAAGAGCTTTCTTTCAGTTATTACACATAGTTGAATAAAGAAAGCTCATCATGGAGCAACCATTATCTAGAAATACAGTGAGGAGGTAAGGCCAGAAGATGGATAAAGGGCTCCAGGCACCTTGAGCAAAGGAAACTGGTGTTTCATTATAATGTCTTGCAAATTTTTCATTCACAGTCTTGCTTTCAGGCATTACCTTGTGCAGGCCAATATTAATCCTGACACACTGAAAACATTCCAAACCATATTTGTTATAAACTGTTAGTATTTGTAACATTATCTTTCACTTATGCTCAGATGACAAAGAAAGGTAGCCTCATGTGTCTTTCCACCTGTTTTCTCCTTCTCTCCTGCCTTATATTTAGATATTTTTGTGCGAAGATGAAATATTTATTTTTTAATTTTCAGAAGACAGGTTCAATTTCACTGCAAAATACACCTCCAGATGTGTTTGTGGCTAATACAACATTTTTCTACTGATCTTCAGTGTCTTATCTGATTGGTGGAACTTTGTGCTTTGCTTGCCTCATAAAAAAGAAGGAAGATGTAAAGAGGGGAGAGAAATAAGAGGATAAGAGAGGATTACTTTATTTGAAGTTATATTTTTAATATCACTTTTAATATCTTTCAGAAAAAAAGTTAATCTTGGGAAACCTAAATTTTCAACTGGAGTTAGAATGGGGAAAATTATAGTGGTACTTAAGAAATAAGTGACATAATAGTGCTTTGGTTATTATTAATATCGTGCTTCCAGGATTGTTGAGGGAAGCAGCCATGGAGGAAGAGTTTACAGTGTGCCTGCATCAACTAGTTATATGTATAAAAGAAATGAGGAACAATAAACTGCAGAAGGCCGCAGGAGACCTCTGGGGAGGAAGGCCTCTCCATGCCTCATGTTCTGGTGCAGGTTGACCTAGGCTCTGTTACTGTAAACATTGGGCTCAAGGATGTAAAAGCCCTTTGTAGCACTAAGATGTAACCAGACCTTTCGGCTCCTTGTGAGGCCTGTTTTCCACCAGCTGCACATAGATAATAGGCTAAAGATAACTACATGTTCTTGTTTTGTGAAACTCCTAAACCACCAATGTTATCAATCTTTAGGATGTCACACCAGTTCCGGCTTACTGATTCACTCTACCATCACGGCACCCTGTCCTCACCATCACTCCTCCCCTACCCTATAGATCAAAGTGATTGTAACCAATAAATAGTGTGGACGATCAGAGCTCGAGTCTTCACTGTCTCCTCCAGAGTAATAAGTGATGGCGGCCGGGTGCGGTGGCTCAAGCCTGTAATCCCAGCACTTTGGGAGGCTGAGGTGGGTGGATGACAAGGTCAAGAGATCGAGACCATTCTGGCCAACATGGTGAAACCCCGTCTCTACTAAAAATACAAAAAATTAGCTGGGCACGGTGACGCGTGCCTGTAATCCCAGCTACTCAGGAGGCTGAGGCAGGAGAATTGCCTGAATCCAGGAGGCAGAGGTTGCGGTGAGCCGAGATCGCCCCATTGCACTCCAGCCTGGGTAACAAGAGCGAAACTCCGTCTCAAAAAAAAAAAAAAAAAAAAAGTGATGACCCCCTGGTCCCGGTCTTTGCACTCTTATCTGTCTTTTTCTCATTCCTTTGTCCCCACCGAACTTGGGGTACCCATGGGTGGGGTGTGGGGCTGGTTTTCTACACACTGTAATAAAAAAAATTCCAGCTTACAACTCTAGGAGGAAAAGAAAACTGATTTGAGCACCCTACACATCCACATTAAGCACATTCTCAGTGACATATTTAAAATAACACTAAGTGGAGGAAAAATCTGCCATATATTTATTCCATCAGACACAGCATTACAAAAGAACCATGATTTTCTTGAATGTTAAAGTGCTAAAACAAGAACAGTGGTAGACTGCAATTTAAAAAAAAGGCAAACATTAAAATATTCAGATATTTCATTTAAAAAGGCAAACATTTTTGAAGTTTATATAAATTTTAACCTAACAGGTTCAAAAAATTATATACTGTAAAAAATAGTCTCAGTCAAATCTCTAAAAATTGAGATAATTGGGTGAAAATTCTAGGTTTTAATTACTTTTTGAGCATCTCCATTTGCTTTGATTTATTTTAAAGAATAATTGCAAGCATTTTACATTGTTATTTTCCAAGTTTATTTGAAATTACTATCAATTAATTTTAATATTTTGCAATTTGTTAGACTGTGATTTAAGTCTATCAGTGGTAAAGGAAGGAAAATATAAGCAGGGAAACTTTAGTGTTAATAGAGTTACAATACCTACTAAGCTTGACAGGGTGACAGTATCATGGGGCGAACAAATGGGCAGTGAAAGAAAATGATATTCAAGGGTGATGATTTTGTGTAATAATTAAAATCCTGGACTTAGGTGCCATCTGATGTGGTTAGAATCTCTTCTCTTCTACTCCAGCAGTGAGATCAACAAGTACATAAATGTTCTGTCTCAATTTTCTCATCTATAAAAAGATAATGATGATAATTACTGCACAGGGCCAGTTGGATCATTCAATGAGCTAATTCTTTACAGTATTTAGAACCATAACAGTTACATTGTAATTACTATCTGGGCCTGTCATAATTAATATTATAATTATTACTATTACTAGTAATTTACAAGCAAAGTGTAAGAAGCATAATAATTTAAAAAATGGAAAAAAGGGAGAGAATAGCAGCAAGTTATGAAGACAGTGGTATCGCTGAGTCTTGAAGGCCTGTGGTCAACATCAACTTGCTATGGTTTGAAGGATTGGGCTCAGACCAACAAGACAGAGGTTTGGGTAAAGTTGACTCTAGTTTATGGAAAACTAAACAGAAAAGAAAATTAGTTTGCTAGATCTAAAAAATTAGCATAATTTGCAGGCTACTGATTTAAAGATTAATGGAGGAGAAAAAATAAATTCAGTTAATCAAAATAGGACTTAAGTGGTAGAAAAATATTTTTAAAAACCTAATTATAGGAACAAAACATCAGAAGAGACTAAAAGAAAATTTTACTAGAGATTGTGAGGCCTAATATTTTGCCTAAGGCTTCTACAGTTTCTTATATCCAAGTGAATTTAGGGTACAGGGTTTGCAAAGATAGTTCTGTGAGTGTGATTGAATCTCTGCCCCAGCACATCTACCTTCTCTCCTCCTCCAATTTTTCATCAGAAAACTAGCCTGCAACAACACTTCCCTGCTTCTCTGGCTTCTGCTTGGGTTGCACAAACAGAATAGCATCAGAAGAATATTGAAGAAAAAGATCAAGTGTGTTTATTCATTCATTTGGATTTCTCCCTGTGGAATTGGCTCAGGCTGGTCTGTAGCCCTCCAGAGAGTTTGTTCAGCTTCCTCTAAAGGTTCTTCAGTCCTAGGAATAGTGACAGAGCCCCACTGTTACTGGCTCTGAAGTGCTGAAGTCTGTGTCCCAGGTTTCCTACGTGGTTTGTTTATTTTTTTAATTTTTCTTTCTCCTTTTTATTGCATTTTAGGTTTTGGGGTACATGTGCAGGACATGCAAGATAGTTGCATAGGTACACACACAGTAGTGTGATTTGCTGTCTTCCTCCCCTTCACTCACATCTGGCATTTCTCCCCCTGCTATCCCTCCCCAGCTCCCCCTCCACTCTCCCTCCCCTATTCCCCCCAATAGACCCCAGTGTGTAGTTCTCCCTCCCTGTGTCCATGTGTTCTCACTGTTCATCACCTGCCCATGAGTGAGAACATGTGGTATTTCATTTTCTGTTTGTTTATTTTAAACCCTCTTCAGTTTCAATCTCAGTGTGCCAGCTGATTCCTGCAAGGCCCTAAGGAATGTAATGTATTCAAATGTCAGCCTAGCGTATGCACTTACTAGAGGCTATACTCATAAAGAAACACAAATGTAACTCAGCGTGCACCCTCCATCTTTCCCTTTCTCTCCTTTATTCTGGCATCATCTCCTTCTTTCTCCCTTTCCTGTTTTGTTTTCTTCTCTTCATCCACCTCCTCCTCTTAATGTATAGACATTTTTAGAGAAATTTTAGATTTACAGAAAAAGTAAGTTGAATTTACACAATCTCTTGTCTTGCATCCCCCTAGTTCTGCTTATATTAAAAGCTCTCATTTGCATGGTACATTTGTAAAAATTGATATTGATATTGGAACACTATCATTAACTAAATTATAGGATTTAGTTACATTAGGATTTATTATTTTCATTGTACATCTTATGTTATTTTTCTTTTTTCACTCAACAGATACTTATATCATAACTGCCAGGTGCTGGGTATTATGCTAAGGTCTACCAAAAAGCAGAAAATAAAATGGAAACTGTCTCTGGTTTCATGGAGCTTAAGTTCTAGTGCAAGAGTACAGAAAATAACCAAATAATTATTTAGTACGTTAGGCAATGGTATCTACTTTGGACGAAAATAAAGCAAGGTTAAGGAACAAAGTTAGTGGGTTGGGGTATTTCAGAAAGCAGTCAGAAAAATTTGTTCTGTAAAAATGATACTTAAGTACAGAATGAAGGTGTAGAGCTAAGTGAGGAAGTACCATCATACAGATAGTCTGGGAGAAGAGCACTCCAAAGAGAAAAACAAAAAAGCAAGTCCTGACATCCGCTGAAAAATATAGGTGCTTCCTTTTCTGCCTTTGTAGCTAAGGTGAAAAAAATGTATGCTAATCTGATGAATTACAGAATTCAGAATGCTGCCAGGAAACAAAGTAAATGAGGCAAAATAGTGGAATAGTTGGTGTTTTACTCTTTAGTGTATTCATTTTCAAACTAGTACTTTAAATGATACTATGTGGGAACAGTTTATATAAGAGTGGGTTCGTTTTTCAGTGCAACATTAGATTTTTAAAAATTCAATCATTAAACAAAATTTAAACCTTGCAATATTTAGTTTATTGACTTTGGAAGAATCCAATTTTAAGATAATTAAAATTCATAGCAAGTAAGTTCAGAAATTTTCTAATAACAGTTTATATTTAGAAATTTCAACTGTAGATTTTTCTTGATATGTCAAATTATCTTAAACACGTCTAAACTGCTTTAAATTATGTCAGTCCACCTGAAAGTTAAGATGATTTCTCTACCCACATTTGGCATTTCTCCCCAGGTAATAAAAAAAAAGAAAAGAAGATTATTTCTCTATGTGTAATAATTATTTTATATCAAATTCACTTAAATAGGTATATTTTATATAAAAGACTTACCTATCTATCTAATTCAGCTTTCTAGAATTCAGTTAAATTGGCTGTCTAAGGCATCTCTACCATGAATATTTTGTTTTATATAGACTTCTCTGATTTTATTATTATGACATTTACCAATTAGCACTATAAACGTGCATAACTATATGTGAAACTGTATTTCCATAATGAAAATGTATTCACCTTAGGTAAATAATATCTTATGTTCACACAGTAATCTGTATATGTGAGTTTATAGAAGGTCTATTTATAATTGACCCAAATTGGAAATACCCAAATACACATCATTAGATGAATGGACAGACATATGGTACATAGACATTCAATTTATTACTACTAAAAATTAATTATGCATGCAATTTTATGAATAAATTTCAAATGCGTTATCTTGGAGGAAAGAAGCTAATCTTAAGTTATATACTGTATGATTCCATGTAATATTCTAGAAAAAATAAAACCATAGGAAAGAAGAACAAGGTAGTTGTTGGCAGGAATTGGGATCGGAGAAAGTTTTGTCTGCAACAAAGACAGCACCATGAAATACTTTGGCATTTCAGAATTGCTCTGTGTTCTGAGTGTGGTAGCAGTTACAGAAATGTATACATATGCTAATGTCCCTGGAACCATACACCAATAAAGTAAATTGTATGGTATGCACATGAGAATCCTTAATAATCATAAAGTTCATGGTAAACTGGGAATAAAAAAAATAAAACCAAAAAGTAGAATATCATATTTGGTAGACAACTCATAAAAACTTCCCTGCCAATGAGATAGGAGTGTCTAGTCGTACTACTTTTGTAAAGCATTATTATAAACATCCTAATCAGTATAAAAATTGGAAATAAACAAAACTTTTATTATTGCTGGTGACATGACTGTGTTTGTAGAAAATCTGTAATAACTACTGAATAACTCTTACCTCTTGTATGTATATATAATTTAATTCTTATGTATGTACAGCAAAAAGTAAGATAGAAAGGAAGTGTCAGAGGGAAAGAGAGAAAAGAAATTAATTAGTAATTTGTAGGGAAATCTAAAATATGTTGAAATATAGTATTATCTAGTAATGAGAAGATTTTAATGTTGATAAATATGAAACGAATCATTACCCAGGATAAACTATAAAGTTGGAAGAAATACGAATTGTCTCATTGAGGGAAAATGCCATAAAGGAAGGATTGTATCTTTGTTTATAATAGTCATAGTTTACTTCTAAATCTATTTTATTAAAGCTACAACCTATGTTAAATGCACAGAGATGTGAATGGATTACATAAAAAATAAAGGCATTTATAAAAGTCACTGGAATAAATGGAATGCCATGTGCCATATCTAAGAGCAAAACTGTCACTGTACACAACTGAAAAGTTGTTCAAGATAAAGACTGATTTATAAAAAGCATCCTTTCTCAAAGCATAGAAGAGAAGAAGATAGAAATAAAAGAAAAAAAACTTTAAGTTAAATAAATTTGTATATTTAACTGCAATTATTGACAGAGCTTAGGATACTACCTTAATAAAATTTTTAAATTCTGTAAATCTTACTCTATGCTTTATCTTCTTTTTTTCATTAAAATTACAGCACTGTGAAATATGATGTGTTAATAGAGGGAATATAAACTTTCTCCTGTTTTATTATTGAAAAGACTTTCAACAATTTCTTTGATGTTTAATGTTTGCCTGGCAGCATTTAATAGCAGTCTTTATACAGATAAGTACATGAAAATATACAAGCAAATGCTTTTTAGCAATAAAATGGTACCCAAATATAAATACATAAATATAAATCTGGGCTGAGTGGCTCACTCCTGTAATCCCACACTTTGGGAGACTGAAGTGTGCAGATCACTTGAAACCCCATCTTGACTAAAAATACAAAAACAAAAAGAAATATTGGCGTGGCACATGCCTGTAGTCCCAGCTACCCAGGAGGCTGAGGCAGGAGAATCACTTGACCTGGGAGGCGGAGGTTGCAGTGAGCCAGAATTGTGCCAGTAACCCTCCAGTCTCGGCGACAGAGCAAGATTCCAACTCAGTCTGGTCCTCTGCCTGTTTTACAGTCCACAGTCAAGAATGATTTTAATCTTTTTAAATGTTCAGGGCAAAAATCAGAATATATTGCATGATATATGAAAAGTATATGATATCCCAAATCCAGTCTCCATAAATAATGTTTTATTGGAATAAAACCGTGCTCATTTGTTTATATATTGTCTATGGCTTCGTTCATGCTAAGCCGTAGTGTGGAGTGTTTGAGACAGAGTATACTGCATACATTACCCAAAATATTTACTATCTGGCCCTTTATAGAAAAAGTTTTCTGACCTGTGTTTTCGCACGTAGTGCACTGGGAGAAATAGCATTGCCATCTATGCATATTGTTGAAAGGGACTGATAGAGGTACCTGAAGGATTCCAGTATTTCGTACTGTTCTATTACGTACTTCTGCTCTTCTATCCTTTTTTTTTTTTTTTTTTTTTTGAGACGGAGTTTAGCTCTTGTTACTCGGAGTGGAGTGCAATGGAGCGATCTCGGCTCACCGCAACCTCTGCCTCCTGGGTTCAGGCAATTCTCCTGCCTCAGCCTCCTGAGTAGCTGGGATTACAGGCATGCACCACAGTGCCCAGCTAAGTTTTTGTATTTTTTTAGAAGAGACGAGGTTTCACCATGTTGAACAGGATGGTCTCGATCTCTTGACCTCATGATCCACCCGGGTCGGCCTCCCAAAGTGCTGGGATTACAGGCGTGAGTCCCCGCGCCCGGCCCTGCTCTTCTATCTTAAATAAATGTGGAATAAATCTATCTTGAGGCTCTTCCTAGTGACTTTACACAGAATCTCCCCTTTAGGGAATCTGGTAACATTATATAGATTAACTCTCTTAATACATGCATCTGTGATTAATGCACATTTTGCTTACTAAATGGGATTCTCATGGCTCAAAAGATTTTTTGCAAGCTCATTTCATTCATGTACTAGTTGAAAATTTTAACTCATGTATAGTTTGCACCCCTACTCCATTTTATTAATTTAGTGCAAATATATTTTTGTCTTCCCCATAGGCTTTATTTAGGGATCCACGCATCTGCTCTTCCATGCAGATGATCCATGATTAAGTTAGGCCAGTTGGAGTCAGGGAACTGTCTGATGTCGGGTGGAATTTTCTTTCTGTCTTTCTTTTTTAATCTATTTAGGACGTTGACTTCTGAGAACAATATAAGGTTCTCTGTGTGCCAGTGTTCCTCCAACTATGTATTAAGCTGAGTTCAATAAGACAGAATGAGCTCTGCAGTCAGAAATGCTGAAAGTCAGAAAATAGAGTGAGGGAGCTAAGAGGGTTTATAAAAGGCTGGTACCGGAAGTGCCTGAGACAAGCTACTGGAAACAAGCAAAGCTCTGGATATATCTTAGTGATGTGAGTCCAGCTAATTGATTGTCTTCTTTCCTTAGGATAACCTAGTTGTAATTTGTAATTTAATTCTTGTAAATAATGTATCCTTGCTGAAAGGGTTAGATTCTAGATTTGCATTTACTTTTTCAGGATTTTCTCCTTTTGTAATGTAATGAATATGAAAAAACTATGCCCTTTAACGTATTTTAAACAGAAAGAGCTCCTCCTATCAGTTTGTCAAACTGTTTCTTGAGACACAGCATTCTATATTATAGTAGATACAGTTCATGTAAATGCTTCCTCTCATTTTATCCTCATTTATGATATAGTAAAATATATATATGATCCAGTTTCTAAATTAAAAAAAAATGTTGTTATGATCCTTTAATCAGAAAATTGGTATAAAAACATTCAGAAAGGTAGAATAATTCATTGGATTGCATTAGCATTTTCATTGGTTTATTAAAGTGACAATTCTTTTGTGTCCAATTTATTATATTTATGCCTATTGTGTGTCATTTCCTAGTTTGAAAGCGTGTTTTGAGACTTTGTCTCAAAAAACAAAAAAGACATTTACTGGTAATTAGAAAAAATGTAACATGAAAGGTCATTACAATAACATGCTGTTGGCCACCTGATTTCCTGTCTTCATCACTACTTAAGGAAATTTATTTGGGCTTAAGTAGGTAGCTGAAAGTAAAAACAGAGATAGCTTATTGGTGAACCAAATAAAAAATGTTGAAGATCATGGAAATAAAACTTTGGAGCTAATTTGATAGTGTGGTATGTCATTTTTCAATAATTTATTTATCAGGATAGTTTATGAAAACTCATGCTTCCCATAGAAAACATAATAAGAAAGCTTGAATTGATCACTTCTTCAGAATACTAATGATCTTTATTCCACGGGCTCGAGTTTTTTTTTTAAAAAAAGGGAAACGTGTTGTGAACAATTAATAAGCTTTAATTTTACTTTGTGTACTTAGGAATTTATCGTCTCAGAAAATATATAAATACGGTCTGGCATGGTGGCTGACACCTGCAATCCCAGCACTTTGGAAGGCCAAGGGGGTGGATCATGAGGTCAAGAGATTGAGACCATCCTGGTCAACATGGTGAAACCCCATCTCTACTAAAAAGACAAAAAAAAAATTAGCTGAGCATGGTGGCAGTTGCCTGTAATCTCAGCTACTCAGGAGGCCGAGGCAGGAGAATTGCTTGAACCTGGGAAGGAGGCAGAAGTTGCAGTGAGCCGAGATTGTGCCAGTGCACTCCAGCATGGTGACAGAATGAGACTCCACCTCAGAAAAAAGAAAAGTAAAAAATATAAATACATTAAGAGCCCATTTTTTTAGATGTAGAAATTGCCATAAAATACACAAGAAATATTTTATTTCTTATAATTTTAATTGTCAGAAATTTCTAATCATATTCAATCTGTAATAAAAGTAAAATAATTTTAATGGTAGATTCCCATAAAATTATGCATCTAATTTCGAAATCACTTCTCAGGTTTACTAGCATTTGAAACGCAGAACAGAGTAAATTACTTGGTAAGTTCATTTAGCCAACATACACATGTACACACAAGCACGCATGCATGCATGCACACACGTCCACCTATGCTCACTCAAGTGTGCTTTTGAAAGAAAATTAAAAGAGTAAGACAAAAGTAAGTCCAGCCAGATGCGGTGGCTCATGCCTGTAATCTCAGCACTTTGCGAGGCCATGGCAGGTGGATCATGAGGTCAGGAGTTCAAGACAACCCTCACCAAGATAATGAAACCCCATCTCTACAAAAAATACAAAAATTACCAGGCGCCTTTAATCCCAGCTACTTGGGAGGCTGAGGCAGGAGAATCACATGAACCCAGGGAGGGGAGAGGTTGCAGTGGGACGAGATGGCACCATTGCACTTGAGCATGGGCAACAGAGTCAGACTCCATTTCAACAAAAAAAAAAGAAAGAAAGTAATGCCATAGTGCCAGCTATAGACGCTGAAAAAAAAAATCACCTTTTATATTGTTGCATAGTCCAGGCTATAGATAAGGAAAAAAATATTTCTCTTCATAAAATTAGGAAAACCAGGTTTTTCTTATTAGTTAAAATATGGCAATCTCATTTGATAATACACAACCTATATATTGCATTGACAGGGATAAACAAGCATAAATCAAAAAGGCATATAGCAAAACAAATAGAATTTTTAAATTAGCATAAGTAAATATATAAGAGAAAGCAGCAGAAAAAATGAGGAGTAGCAAGAAATAAAACTTTTTTTTTTTCTTGTGGTACAATATATGATAGAAAGTTAAGATGGAATTCCTTTTTCTTTTTATTTTTTAATTTGTTTCGGTTTTGGTAAATGACTCAATAGTCAAAAAGAAAAAAAGTATATATTGTAAAGTCCCTATACCTTAAAGTAAAGATGTGACCCTACTATGAGAAGCATATTATGAAATGGGTTCTGCTATCTTTGGTTTGCATAAAAACTGAAGATTAAAACACTCTGTTAGGAGAGAAAATTTCAGAATTCTGGCTTTGATCTTTTTGGGAATAGAGAAGGGTGTTTCTCCCTTTTCTTAAAGCAAATATAGAGAAGCTTTAAGATAACCACTTAACAGGTTTTTAATGGTCCTTGAAGTTCAAGAGACACTGCAATACTATTTGATTCTGGCCAGGAGAACTCTTAGTATGCCAATGGAATGTAAAAAACAGTACAAGGATGATGTGTATCTATGTCCTATGTATTGGGTATGTTTCTTATGGAGCAAACTGAGAACTGGGCAATCTATCTAGGGTTATGCTCAAAAAGATCTTACCTTAAAAAAATCCCTAGAGGTTTAAAATGGGGTAGATTTCTGGAAGCTGGAGGGCTGAGAAGATAGCAGAAACTGTCCACCACAAGGAACATGTTTGTTTCAAGGAAACTGTGATTGGATCAGAAATTAAAGAGCAAAATTTATCAATTGCACAACTGCTGTGAGAGGAGACTAACACCAAAATATATGTCTTCAGTCATATAAGAGCCATTCGGCACTTTATTATTCCACACTCCCTTATCCCACCTCCTTCAGCCCTGAGGAGCCAAAAATAGCAGATGTGGAATTAGGTAGAAAGAGAAGGAAAGAAAGAAAAAGAAGCAGCCCCTCTACAGGCTTTATGATCTGAAGTAAGATGGAGTTGGAATTGGGAAGAAATGTTAACCTGAATTTTAAAACAAAACTTTAACAGCAAACAAAAAAGGTTTATTTACCTACTGGAAAGATATTCTACTTGTGATTGACATGGACTGGGAACAAAACTTTATTCAACCTGCACATGCCTCCCAAAATTTTAGAGCATTGTTTTAAAAATATGTGGTGAAATCAAATTGTGTGCTAATCCTCAACTAAGTCTCACTTCTTCAATATGGTTAAAATGTAATGCCTAGGGTGTTTCATGACAAATAAATGAGACCCTAGAGACCATTTGAGAATGAAATTGAAGGAGGGTAGGGGGACAATTAGAAGAGTAATAAGTACAGGGCAGGTGCAGTGGCTCACACCTGTAATCCCAACACTTTGGGAGGCCAAGGTGGGCATATCTCTTGAGTCTAGGAGTTTGAGATCAGCTTGGGCAACATGACAAAACCCTGTATCTACAAAAAAATTAAAAGAATGAAAGAAAAAAAAATTAGACGGGCATAGTGGCAGGCACCTGTGGTCCCAGCTGCTTGGGAGGTTGAAGTGGGTGGATCATGGAAGCCTGAAAAGTCAAGGCTACAGTGAGCTGTGATTTTGCCACTGCAGTCCAGCCTGTGTGACAGACTGAGACCCTGTCTGAAGGAAAAAATGAAAATAATTTAAAAACAAACAAACAAAAAAGAAGACTAATGCATACATATTGATAACACATTATGCTAATTCCAAAATTTTGAATAAGGATTGTTTTCAATCTGATTTCAAGTTATATCTCCCTTTTGACAAAAAGCCAAAAAATTATATTACATTACATACTTGCCTACTGTATTCACTATTTACCTACTAATTTCCAGTAATGTTTCTGCTCTCAGAGATGTACTGAACCCACTTAAATATTACCATCAGATGAACTTTTTCTCTTTCGCTCTCTCCCCTTCCACCTCTCTCTTATGCATTCGTATGTATGCCTTATAATATTCTGTGCGTGCACGCACGCGTGCGCACACACACACACACACACACACATTTTTTTTCTTATTCTTCACTTCTCTATTTCTCTTTCTTATGACTTCTGAGTAATTCTACTTAGATCCCTCATTATTTTATAAATGTGGTTATTGGTTGGTTTTCCCTTTTCTCTGTTTGCATGTGCTTAGTAATTCAGTAATCTCACCTTTGACTCACTATAAAATGAACTACTATGCTGTTGGGGAAAATAGATAAGTAAATAAATATGGAAACACACACATAAATATACCAACCTCTAAATTTTTTTGACTATTCAAAATAATCACTTCTTTTTTGGAAATGAGAGCTAGCATATTTGAAACAGAGGTAATTACTACTGCTAAATTAAAAGATGTGAGAGACTTCCTCAGTCTCACTTATTTATCAAAAGGTATTTCTTGATCATCCTCACCATGTCAAATGCCGCACTAGGTGTAAGGGTATCATGCATGATTAATTAAATGAACGAAGCCCTACATCAGTAGTGCTATAGGAACAAAGGGATACCCAAATAACTTCAATATGACAATTACACACACACACACACACACACACACACACACACACACGCGTACACAGTGTACAGCTGGGATACCAGATATAAACAAAACATAAATGGTGCTAAAAGATCAAAGTACAGGGTACTCAGATGGGATGCTGAGGAAGTCCTTTCTGAGACTTCAAGGTGGAACTTCAAGGATATGTAGAAATCAGCCACGTGAAAAGAAACAGGAGCATCCCAAGTGAATTCATTGTCTCTGTGAAAGCACAAAGGGAAAAGAAACTAAGAGCTTTAGAGAAGTTATAAGGAAATTATTATGAATGGAGCAAGTGCACAAAAGACAGAAGTAAGTGACATAAATGACAGGAGGGAAACAGATAAGAAAGGTTTACGTTATTAAGGATTTTGTCAGTCAAGATAAAGATAAAGGAAGTAAACAGATAAGAAAGGTTTATGTTATTAAGGATTTCATAGGTCAAGATAAAGATTCTGAAATGTATGCCAAGTATAGTAGGTGAAAACCATTGAAGGGTTTTAAACTGGTGACTGAAATGATCAATTAATGTTATATTTGCTGATTTTGCTTCAGTAATGTATCTCAAAATGTTTCTGTGTTCACCAAGCCAGTGGTCACTATGCCTAGAGTTCTAACAAATCCACTAATTCAGATCATTATTACTCTTCACTGGAATTACTACCCAAGACTTCTAAAACACATATCAAATTAAATTCTTGTTGAAATACAACTTTAATCATCTCTCCCTCTCTCTTATTCAGTGATGTCCAAAATCTAAAGTCTATATTACCCTATTTCTTAGCTTGACATTAAAAGCCGTCTGCTGGCTGGTTTCCTTTTTTGTTTTACATTCCAGCTTATGTAGCAATCATCTTGAACGTCTTGTAATTTTCTACACATTTTTGACTTTCAATTACCCTTCCTATCTTTTTTGTTCAAGCTGTTACTTGTGCCATTACTTCATTCTTCCCTATATGTTCAATTTTTCTCTCCAAAATAATGTATATCCCCATTTACAGCAAAAATGGATGAACCTGAGGGACTTTAGGTTATGTGAAATAAGCCAGTCACAGAAAAACAAATATTGTATGATTTCCCTTGGATATCTACAACAGTGTAACTCAGAAGCAGATAATTGAATGTGGATTGCCAGGGGAAGGGTGGAATAAGACAGGAAGTACTGTCCAATATATAGAAAGTTTCAACTATGCAAGATAGATAATTTCTGGAGATCCGTTCACCTTGGTGTCTATGAGTTAATACTGTGTTGTACACTTAAAAATTGAGAATGGTAGATCTCATATTGCATTGTTAAAACAAAAACAAAAAACAAGCCCAAACAAGTGTTTGGAGATGACAGATATATTTATTATCTTGATTGTAGTGACGGTCTCACTAATGCAAGCACATGTCCCAACTCATCAAATCATATACACTAAATATGTGCAGATTTTGAGTATCAATCACACCTTGATAAAGCTGTTTTTTAAAAATATATAGCTCCAATGCCTGCTTTGCCACAAATCTTTGAGCAACTTACTAAAATGTCACTTCTATTTTTCTTTCTTGTAATGTGAAAGGCACACAGTTTTTAAAATAAAATGAATATGACAAGTTTTCTGCTATTGAAACATAGCTTTGCACCCAAGGGAAAAGTGTATCATGTAGTGTTGTAATTTTAGTAGAAATATACGCCATCAATGCGTGAGCTCAAATGGGAACCATTAAATCCTTCCTAGAGGAATCAGAGATGACTTTACAAAGAAGGTGTGTCTATTAGGCCTTACAAAAGCCATTAGAGTATTTAGATCAAATGTGGTCAAAGTCAATGTAGAGAGAAGAAATGTCTGTTTATGCCTTACCACTTCTCCTAGAGTGTATTTACCCAGACACTGGGAGCTGGGTCTACATTATCATTTTTCAGTAGTCTGCAGTCTCCTGCCTTACATACTGGAAATGATCATCTCCTTCCTGTCTAAGGTCTTCAATTACAGACATGGAAGCCGGGAAAGCTCATGGAATCTTTCCTGTCACACCCTATGATATATGATTAGGTAATTGTTGTTATCCTTGTTGAAACCCAAGGTCATCACTGTCTTCAAACAAACTTGACCATATTCCCTCTTAGGATAGAGAAGTTACTGGGGGAAACAGTCTCCACTTTATCTTCCTTGAGGAGGGCCATTCATTATCATGATAGTCTTGGTCCTTCTCTGTTACTTCTTCACTAGTGAATAGGAGAAATAACTTGATAGAATATGAATTTAGGATAAGAAGCCTGGCAAGAATGACTCTGCTCTTTTAATTATTATTTTACTTGGGAGCTTAGCTACTGTAGAAAGCGTTTGTTTTTCTCTGTTCTTAATATCATTCATGTTTAAGGGAAGTCCTGAGGTGTTCTTATAGAAACTGTAGAAGGTTGTCCTTGAGAAGGTAAGAAAGTATCTAATTCTGGAATTATGTATTAGAAAAACTGTTTCTTCCTTCCTTACTTCCTTCTGCCTTCTCTGTTTCCTCTTTAATTTCTTTCTTTGTCCGTTTTTCACTAAGCAATAGTCTCCATAATTAAAAACAAACAGTTTTTCTTGTTTATTTAATGTATCCCTCAACCCTCACTAATATCCATAGTGGTGGTTTTAGTTGGAATGGCTAATCATTGCCTGCGTGCCAAATTTTAATCAGATAATGCTCCTAGCCCCAGCAGTAGCTAAAAGATTTCCAACCTTTTCCCCAGGGGGATACTGTTGTTATTCCAGATTGCCTACTGCTAATCTATTATGAATCACGATAACAGTGATATTCAATAAATATTTAAGTAAATGTCTTCTGACTGCCAGTCTATATTTATGACACAATGTTATAAATATGAAATCAATATTTATATAGCTATTTTCTTATGTGCTTAAAATGAAGATTCCAGGAAATAATTTCTTTTGTAATTCTCTAATTATTTTTTATGTTTAAAATGAATTAATTTCTGTTAATACCTAATTAAATACAATTAATGATGGACAATGTCCCTTAATTTCATTTAATGAACTGTAAAAATATATACATAATTTAATGTTATTATAATATCAATATTTTCCTATAAAAGGTAATAAAATAGTGTATCCTACAAATTTCTAATTGAGTTTTTCTTATAATCTATGTTTTTGATTTTCTTTGTTTTTGAAGTGAAGGAACAGTCATGAAATGACTTACATCTAACACTATAATCTGAGTCTTTCTCATTCTCCAATACAGCAATTAGGTAAATTCCATTTACCATTAAAAAGAAGAAATGGCAAAACAATTAATATTAAATTCTAAAATATTCAGACAGTAGCATCAACATTAAATAGCCTGTCTCTAATTCAGACTAAAAATTAGTGGGAGAGTTTTTCATGTTTCTGAAGAAAAGCATCCAAGAAAAATATGTTCTGTTTTATTCTTTTATTAGTTGAGATGAATGTTTACATTTAACATTAGGTACATGTATTAAAGCAAATTACAGAATGTTATTCCAACTTGCAGTAATTTTGAGATGGAAATTCTAAAACTATACCCTCTATAAAATTTACCAAAATCAGTTCTATGTTAGCCTATTGATAGAAGAAAATATTATATTGGCCCTTAAAAAATCACATATTTACATTTGTTTGTTTTCTTAAATAATAAAAATAGTTACAAATTAATGATAGCAACCAAAAACACTTTCCTAGAAAATTCTTCTAAACTGAATTTCAGGAGAAATTTTAGTTTACAAAATTTTTGATCATAGGATTTCAAATGGTAAATCAAAATAATAATATTAGAGAAAAGGAGAATGTAGAAAAAAATTCTTCTTTATATTTATAAACCTAAACTAAAATTATACCCCCTAAACTTACTGAATGGATCTATCTCTGAGTCAAGGGGATTCTTAAGAAAAATGAAAAATTCATTCAGGCCCCAATGAGAAGGGTAGTGTTGAACATGCCTCATATCCTTTCTCTTTTGGAGTTTCAACAAAACTGAACAGAATTAACATAAAAAGAGAGATCCTAACACTGATAGAATACCTTATTTGTATTAAAAAATGCCAAGTCCAACCCAACTTTTGATAGATAACAGGCCCTAAAGGAAATCAAAATATTTGACAACAAAATATATTTCATTGCCGTATTTCCAAATGGCTCTTCAAAGCCATCACTTGTGGGGAAAATTTATATTCTGTAGAGAATTGCCTTCCCTTTCCAGGTCTTTTCCTGATCCAGAAAATATTTAACTAAGAGTCTGATATTTTCTAAGGTCAAAAAAGAGACATTCACTCACTATTCTATCTGAAGCCTGCTACATGGAGGCTTCATCCACATGGCAAGAACTTTGACTTCCACAACTTTCTTCCATTCTTACCTTAACTCAAACTGACTTCAGCTCTTCAGACAGAGCTTAACTCCTTCAACCAATTGCCAATCAGAAATCTTTGAATCCACCAATGACCTGGAAGCCACAGCTTCAAGATGTTCCACCTTTCTGGGACAAACAAATGTATACTTTACATGTATTATGTCTTTGCCTGTAATTTCTGCTTTCCTAAAATGTATAAAATCAAGCTGTAACCCAGCCATCTTAGGCACATGTTCTCAGGATCTCCCAAGGCTGTGTCATGTTGGGCACATGTTCTCAGGACTCCTGGAGGCTGTGTCACAGTCTATGATCCTTAATCTTGGCACGATATATCTCTAAGTTGGTGCAGACCTGTCTCAGATATTTTTTGGTTTACCACTGAAACATTATATAAGACATTCTGATATTTATAATCAGAATTAGTGGCATCTTTATTTTTGAAAATAAGGAAGAATAAATGAGTAAATAATTCAATTTGATTCAGATAATTGGGCACCATACAAACTTCTGTTCTTTTGATTAGAATGTCATCAGGCTCAATTTCAATCACTCATCCAATTTGAGACTGGATTGGCAGTGAAGAAAACACTGAAGAGAGTAACATATGCTTCATCTATATAATGACAGACCCAACTAAGCCATTAAATGGAGGCAAATTATGTGTTTCAACAGATTTAAGTTCCTTCGCACTTTATACAGATATAGAACTATGAAAAAAATTCTAGTTAGTCACAGTCCTTTCAAATTACACTTATTTTATCTATGAATTTGTTAGGTTTCATAAGTTCATGTCATTGGAAGTATAATGCGCATTCTCATATTAGTTTTTAAAACAGTGAACAAAGTTTTTTTTTTTCCTAGAATGCAAGTCCTTTTTGGAAGTCAGTTGTCAGTATTATTCTTATATAATTTATTGTCTTCAGACAATATATTGCATTTTGACTTATTGATTTTCACTCCTTTGGAATCCATTTGTAGCTTTTCAGAAACATATCCAAAAGAAGGCACACAGTCAATCCCGTTTGCCAAGACACATATTCAGTTTTATAGGATAAATCACTGAAAAGTATTTTAGACTTAATAAACATGTCTTACTAACATTAAGATATGCCTATGACACATTTTAGACAAGGCATGACACCTTGACAATGAAAGAAATTGAATTAGACATAAATTTGCTTTACGAATCTACCTAGCCAAAAAAAAAACAAGGCAATGCTGTACCCTTCAAAAAATAAATTAAAATGTACCACAGATCTAAATGTAAAGTGGAAAACCATTAAACTCCTGGAAGAAAATCTAGGAGAGTGTCACAGAAATTTAAGTTTGATGAGGTCTTTTTATCAATACCAAAGGCATAATCCATGAAATAAAAAAATCAATAAGCTGAATTTCATTATAATTAAAAACTTCTGCTATGAGAATAGCATTGCCAATAGAATAAAAACATAAGATACAGACTAGTAGGAAAATACTAGAGAAAGACATATTAAAGGACTTATCTAAAATTTACAAATAATTCTTAAAACTCAACAAAAAGTATTCCATTTGCATACATACCATAACCACTGATTTAACTTAATTGCTCATTAGGAAAATATTACATATTGGACTCTACGCCAGATTGTTGGATATAAAAATAAATAGATGTGGC
Source organism: Callithrix jacchus (assembly GCF_049354715.1). Lineage (NCBI taxonomy): Eukaryota > Metazoa > Chordata > Mammalia > Primates > Cebidae > Callithrix > Callithrix jacchus. Next base: position 45,200,624 of record NC_133502.1, read on the forward strand.
TGTGTGCAGTGGCTCATGCCTGTAATCCCAGCCCTTTGGGAGGCCAAGGCAGGTGGATCACAAGGTCACGAGATCGAGACCATCCTGGCCAATGTGGTAAAACCTCGTCTCTACAAAAAAAAAAAAAAAAAATTAGCCGGGTGTGGGTGACATGTGCTTGTAGTCCTAGTTACTCAGGAAGCTGAGGCAGGAGAATCACTTGAACCTGGAAAGTGGAGATTGCAATGAGCCAATATAGTGCCACTGCACTCCAGCCTGGGTGACAAAGCAAGACTCCATCTCAAAAAATAGTTTGTTCTGGAAAATAATTAGGCAGAGAGAGAGGCAGAATAGATCATTTGCAACCTCTACTCAGAAAATAAAAATAAGAAAAATAATTAGGTTATTAGGACAAAAAAACATGTCATATATTTTAAATTATAGAAGTTCAAAAAATAGTAATGACAATTAGAGGCCACTTTACAGGTCACACAAAGAGGACAAATTTCCAGGTAACCAATACCTATAAAACAGAAAGTATTCATGGGAAATGTAAACAGAAGGAGAAAATTGTACTTAATAAGAGACTGTGTGTATGTGAGGAGCCATTTTGACAGTAGGATGAGGACTGTGAAAGGGACAGTAAGCCACACAGAAAAATATTTCTGGGCAATAAGAAAAATACAAATATAAAAAAATTAATATGTACCAGTATTTTGTGCCAGACACTGTATTATTCATTTTTCCGAAACCATTCTGTGGCCAATTTTATTTACTGATAAAACAATAAAAATATAGAATCAAATGATCTAATCTTTTAATTTACATACTAATTGACTATACATAAAAACACAGAATTTATAAAGAGGAATTTATTTTCATCTTTCAATATATTACTAAATCATCTTAAACTATAGCTATGAATTTCCATGTCAACACACTTTGAAAAGTAACTAGTTTCCATACTGCCAAATTTCACTGAAAGTCTTCCAATAGAAAAACATATTTCTAGAGAGATCAAGCACTTAAAAATGATTTCTGCCATAAAGGTCTTCTTAGAGTTCCAGTAGGTTATGTATTATTTAGATTCCTTGCAATGTAGTCAAAAGCATTTATGTCCAGAAAATATAGAACAGAGGTAAGGTACCTACAGCTCAACCTAAGTTCTCCCTAATTAAGTGTAGGTACACACATATAGATACACGCATAGGTACACTAAGATAATATAATTAGCCTAACTCATCTATGAACTTATTTTAAATTTGCAAGAAGTATATATTATAATAAGGAAAAAAAACCCTTAAATTTCATTTGACATATGCCCAGAACACTAGGACATATGCACAGAACACTATAGAGAAATCAGTTTATAATGAGGAACTAATAAGTTTTGTTTGTTTGATTTGTTACTGATGCTTTAAATTTGAAAGAAGACTCACATTATCACCAATAGGCAAATTCCTCTAGGCGATACCTCAGGGCAAAAAGCATTTTAGAGGAAAGTAAAGGAGAAAGAGAGTAATTTGAGGAAATTTAGATTAAATCCGGGAACATCAAAAAGAAGGATGTAGGGGGGAGGACTAAAGATGGCGCTGTGAGAACAACCCAGGTTTGGAGCTCTCGTTGAATTCGCAAAGAGGTGAGTCCGAGCTGCATTTCCAGACTGATCTTTGTTGCCCACAGAATGGGGAAACTCCCAAGTATAAAAAAGACACGGGACGCCAGGCAGTAAGTCTGCCTGGTGAAGCCGGCAGCCGGGGCGCAGCGGCGGCTGGCCCTACTCAGCAATCCCCACAGGGCGCGCTTGTCCGGGTGCCCTGTTGAACCGGCAACCTGAGACTTGAGAGGGCTGGACTTGAGACTGAACGAGACTTGGACAGTAGGCCAGCCCAGGGGATTACAGGGACAGATCGTTCGGGGTACCCAGTGGGACGAACAAAACCGCGATTTCAAACTATCCCGAGCAGACGGTCCGAGACACTCAGTGGGGGAGGGGCGTCCACCACTACCGAGGCAACGCGCCCCAACTGAGATACACACCCACTGCTGACACAGCCTGCCGTTGCCGAGGCAACACGCTACAACAAAGAGACTCCACTGCAGGGCGTGGCGGAGACCACAGCAGAGCCTGCAGGAACAGGGCAAATCACTCAACAGCAGGGCGGAGACTCGGCAGGCAAACAGTGGCTAGTCTGCCTCCTAGCTGGGCAGGACACCTCAAAGGACATCGAAGAATAAAGCCCGAACCCCCCAACACAGAACATTTGAGAAAAAAAGGGTTTTTTTTTAATGAGCTCTGTTGCAGCAGAATCAAACATAGCAACCTAACAGCCCTGAATGAACAACAGAGCTCACAGCTCAGAAATTGAGCTCCTAAAAAGAACAGACTGTCTCCTCAAGCAGCTCCCAGACCCCTCTATATCCAAAAGACTGACATTTGGCAGGCATCATCCTGGGACAAAGATAGCAGAAAAAGAAACGGGTAGCATCCCTCACTGTGCCACAGCTGCTAGAGGTGCACCCCAGACAAGCAGAGCCTGGAGTGGACCTCAGCAGTCGTACAGCGAAGGGGCTAGGCTGGTAGAAGGAAAACCAAGTAACAGAAATACTTCATCATCAACAAACTGGGTGTCCACTCAGAGACCCAATTGAAAAGTCAGCAACTACACAGACGACAAGTGGATAAACCCACAAAGATGGGAAGAAACCAGCGAAAAAAGGAGAAAAACACCCGAAACCAGAACACCTCGCCTCCTAGAAAGGACCAAAACTCCTCACCAGCAAGGGAACAAAGCTGGACGGAGAATGACTGTGACGAAATGACGGAATTAGACTTCAGAAGGTGGATAATGAGAAACTTTTGTGAGCTAAAAGAAACATGTATTAAATCAATGCAAAGAAACTAAGGAACTTAAAAAAAGATATGAGGAAATGATAACAAGAATGGATAACTTAGAGAGGAATATGAATGAATTAAAGGAGCTGAAAAACACAATACGAGAACTTCGCGAAGAATGCACAAGTTTCAGTAGCCGAATTGACCAAGCAGAAGAAAGAATATCTGAAGTCGAAGACCAACTCAATGAAATAAAACGAGAAACCAAGATTAGAGAAAAAAGTGCAAAAAGGAATGAACAAAGTCTCCAAGAAATGTGGGACGATGTGAAGAGACCTAAACTACATTTGATAGGTGTACCAGAAGGGGACGAAGAGAATGAATCCAAGCTGGAAAATACTCTTCAGGACATCATCCAGGAAAACTTCCCCCACCTAGCAAGACAGGCCAACACTCAAATGCAGGAAATGCAGAGAACACCACAAAGATATTCTGCAAGAAGAGCAACCCCAAGGCACATAATTGTCAGATTCAACAAGGTTGAAATAAAGGAGAAAATACTAAGGGCAGCCAGAGAGAAAGGTCGAGTTACCCACAAAGGGAAGCCCATCAGACTCACAGCAGATCTCTCAGCAGAAACACTACAAGCCAGAAGAGAGTGGGGGCCAATATTCAACATTCTTAAAGAAAAGAACTTTCAACCCAGAATTTCATATCCAGCCAAACTGAGCTTCAGAAGTGAAGGAAAAATAAAATCCTTTGCGAACAAGCAAGTACTCAGAGATTTTGTCACCACCAGGCCTGCTTCACAAGAGCTCCTAAAAGAGGCACTACACATAGAAAGGAACAACCAGTACCAGCCATTCCAAAATCACACTAAAAGTTAAAGAGCATCAACATAATGAAGATTCTACAACAACTAACAGGCAAAACAGACACTTAGCATCAAAATGGCAGTATCAAATTCACACATAACAATATTAACCCTAAATGTAAATGGACTAAATGCACCAATCAAAAGACACAGACTGGCAAATTGGATATAAATCCAAAACCCATCAGTGTGCTGTATCCAGGAAACCCATCTCACACGCAAGGATACACAAAGGCTCAAAATAAAGGGATGGAGGAAGGTTTACCAAGCTAATGGAGAGCAAAAAAAAGCAGGAGTTGCAATTCTCATCTCTGATAAAATAGACTTTAAAGCAACAAAGATCAAAAGAGACAAAGAAGGCCATTACATAATGGGAAAAGGATCAATACAACAAGAAGAGCTAACGATCCTAAACATATATGGACCCAATGCAGGAGCACGCAGATACATAAGGCAAGTTCTTAATGTCTCACAAAGAGACTTAGACTCCCACACAATAATAGTGGGAGACTTTAACACTCCACTGTCAATATTAGACAGATCAACCAGACAGAAAATCAACAAGGATATCCAGGGCTTGAACTCAAACCTGGAGCAAGCAAACCTGATAGACATTTACAGAACTCTCCACCCCAAATCCACAGAATATATATTCTTCTCAGCACCACATCACACCTACTCAAAAATTGACCACATAATTGGAAGTAAAGCACTGCTCAACAAATGCAAAACAACTGAAATCATAACAAACAGCCTCTCAGACCATAGTGCAATCAAGTTAGAACTCAGAATACAGAAACCAACCCAGAACCGCACAGCTTCATGGAAACTGAACAACTGGCTCTTGAATGTTGACTGGGTAAACAATGAAATGAAGTCAGAAATAAAGAAGTTCTTCGAAACCAATGAGAACGAAGACACAACATGCCAGAACCTCTGGGACACATTTAAGGCAGTCTCTAGAGGAAAGTATATAGCAATAAGTGTCCATATGAGGAGAATGGAGAGATCCAAAATTGACACCCTATCGTCAAAATTGAAAGAGCTAGAGGAGCAAGATAAAAAAAACTCAAAACCCAGCAGAAGAGAAGAAATAACTAAGATCAGAGCTGAACTGAAGGAGATTGAGACACAAAAAACCCTTCAAAAAATCAATAAATCCAAGAGCTGGTTTTTTGAAAAAATCAACAAAATAGACAGACCGCTAGCCAGATTGATTAAAAAGAAAAGAGAGAACAACCAAATAGATGCAATAAAAAATGATAAAGGGGAAATCACCACAGATTCCACAGAAATTCAAACCATCATCAGATAATATTACAAACAACTCTATGCACATAAACTAGTAAACATGGAAGAAATGGATAAATTCCTGGACTCCTGCATCCTCCCAAGCCTAAACCAGGAGGAAGCTGAAACTATGAATAGACCAATAACAAGGTCAGAAGTCGAGGCAGCAATTAAGAGCCTACCACACAAAAAAAGCCCAGGTCCAGACGGGTTCACAGCCGAATTCTACCAGGCACACAAAGAGGAGCTGGTACCATTCCTTCTAAAACTATTTCAAACAATCCAAAAAGAGGGAATACTTCCCAAATCATTTTATGAGACCAACATCATTCTGATATCAAAACCCGGCAGAGACCCAACAAGAAAAGAAAACTTCAGGCCAATATCCATGATGAACATAGATGCAAAAATCTTCAATAAAATATTGGCAAGCCGATTGCAATAGCAAATCAAAACACTTATTCGCCATGATCAAGTAGGATTCATCCCAGGGATGCAAGGCTGGTTCAACATACGCAAGTCTATCAATGTAATTCACCACATAAACAGAACCAAAAACAAAAACCACATGATTATCTCAATTGACGCAGAGAAGGCATTTGACAAAATTCAACAGCCCTTTATGCTAAAAACCCTCAATAAACTCGGTATTGATGGAACGCATCTCAAAGTAATAAAAGCTATTTACGACAAACCAACAGCCAATATCATACTGAATGGGCAAAAACTGGAAGCATTCCCTTTGAAATCTGGCACTAGAGAAGGATGCCCTCTTTCACCACTCCTATTCAATATAGTACTGGAAGTTCTAGCCAGAGCAATCAGGCAAGAAAAAGAAATAAAGGGTATTCAAATAGGAAAGGAGGAAGCCAAATTGTCTCTATTTGAAGACGACATGATAGTATACCTAGAAGACCCCATCACCTCAGCCCAAAAACTCCTGAAACTGATAAGCAACTTCAGCAAAGTCTCAGGATATAAAATCAATATGCAAAAATCACAAGCATTCGTCTACACCAATAACAGACTTAAAGAAAGCCAAATCAAGAGAGAACTGCCATTCACAATTGCTACAAAAAGAATAAAATACCTTGGAATACAACTCACAAGGAACGTAAGGGACCTCTTCAAGGAGAACTACAAACCGCTGCTCAACGAAATCAGAGAGGACACAAACAGACGGAGAAACATTCCATGTTCATGGTTAGGAAGAATTAACATCGTGAAAATGGCTATACTTCCCAAAGTAATTTACAGAATCAACGCTATCCCCATCAAGCTACCATTGACTTTCTTCACAGAACTGAAAAAAACCACCATGAACTTCATATGGAACCAAAAGAGAGCCCACATAGCCAAGTCAATTTTAAGCAAAAAGAACACAGCGGGGGGCATCACACTACTGGATTTCAAACTATACTACAAGGCTACAGTAATCAAAACAGCATGGTACTGGTAGCAAAACAGAGATATAGACCAATGGAACAAAACAGAGGCACTGGAGGCAACACAACATATCTACAACTATACAATCTTTGATAAACCTGACAAAAACAAGCAAGGGGGAAAGGATTCCCTGTTTAACAAATGGTGTTGGGAAAACTGGCTAGCCATGTGCAGAAAGCAGAAACTGGACCCCTTCTTGACACCTTACACTAAAATTAACTCCAGATGGATTAAAGACTTAAACATAAGACCTGGCACCATAAAAACCCTAGAAGGAAATCTAGGCAAAACTATCCAGGACATAGGAGTAGGCAAGGACTTCATGAACAAAACACCAAAAGCATTGGCAACAAAAGCCAAAATAGAAAAATGGGACCTAATGAAACTCCACAGCTTCTTCACGGCAAAAGAAACAGTCACTAGAGTGGATCGGCAAACAACAGAATGGGAAAAAATTTTTGCAGTTTACCCATCTGACAAAGGGGTGATATCCAGAATTTACAAAGAACTCAAACGGATTTACAGGAAAAAAACAAACAAGCCCATTCAAAAGTGGGCAAAGGATGTGAACAGACACTTTACGAAAGAAGACATATATGAGGCCAACAATCATATGAAAATATGCTCATCATCACTGGTCATCAGAGAGATGCAAATTAAAACCTCATTGAGATACCATCTCACGCCAGTTAGAATGGCGATCATTAAAAAATCTGGAGACGACAGATGCTGGAGAGGATGTGGAGAAAAAGGAACACTTTTACACTGTTGGTGTAAATTAGTTCAACCATTGTGGAAGACAGTGTGGAGATTCCTCAAGGCCTTAGAAATAGAAATTCCATTTGACCCAGCAATCCCATTACTGGGTATATATCCAAAAGACTATATATCGTTCTACTATAAGGACACATGTACACGAATGTTTATTGCAGCACTGTTTACAATAGCAAAGACCTGGAATCAACCCAAATGCCCATTGATAATAGACTGGATTGGAAAAATGTGGCACATATACACCATGGAATATTATGCAGCAATCAGAAATGATGAGTTTGTGTCGTTTGTAGGGACATGGATCAATCTGGAGAACGTCATCCTCAGCAAACTGACACAAGAACAGAAAATGAAACACCGCATATTCTCACTCATAGGCGGGTGATGAAAAATGAGAACACATGGACACAGAAAGGGGAGTACTAAACACTGGGGTCTATTGGGGGGAAAAGGGGAGGGCCATTGGGAGGGGTGGTGGGGAGGGATAGCCTGGGGAGAAATGCCAAATGTGGGTGAAGGGGAGGAGGAAAGAAAAGCACACTGCCATGTGTGTTCCTACGCAACTGTCTTACATGCTCTGCTCATGTACCCCAAAACCTAAAATCCAATAAAAAATTAAAAAAAAAAGGATGTAAATAGAAAAACAGAATCTAATATTTCAAATGTGAATCTGTTTTAATTATTTCTCAGCAAGTTGGTAAACTATTTAGAAGGAGATTATCTAACATGAAAACTCTGTATATGTAAATGCCATATACGTTCACGAATTTACATTGTACTGTAGTATCTATTCATATTGGTTGCCTTTATGAATATTCTTCTTCTAAAAAATCAAAAGTTGGTAAGGTAATCTGGTACAGAATGTAAGACATTTTCTCCTAAGATTTGTGCTATCTAATTAGTCAAGAGCATTGTCTAATGGTGCTTACAGCAAGTAATTACCATTTACATGGTGCAGTTATGAAGCCATAGACATACAAACCAGGGTTGAGGGCACACCTTGCAGGTTAACACATATAAAGCAATACAAAATCATATTACACAATTGCTAAAACACAGCTCCCATGAGAACTTAAAGAAAATCTAGATCTTTCCTGAGGGAAGGTTTTGAATCAACAGTATTATTTTCATCATTATAAAAAGTGATGACACTTTCTACCCCTTTAGAGGTAAATTATTAACAATCTTAAATGCAAATGAAATGTTTAAAACCTTGGAAGGAAAGCTTTAGCCTAAAGCCCAGTGGACTCATAACCCCAAGTTATAAATAAACTTATTTTATCACAAAGTTTTATTCAGATTTCTCTTTCACACACTGATACTATAAACACACAAATACCTATATTCTGTACATGTTAACATATATTCAGGGGCTAGGCATTGTGGTTCACACCTGTAATCCCAGCACTTTGGGAGGCTGAGGCTGGAGGATCAACTGAGGTCAGGGGTTCGAGACCAACCTGGCCAACTTGGAGAAACTCTGTCTTTCTTAAAATACAAAAGTGAGCTGGGTGTGGAGGCGTGTGCCTGTCATGCCAGCTACTGGGGAGGCTGATGCAGGAGAATGGCTTGAACCTGAAAGGCGGAGGTTACACTGAGCTGAAATCCCACCATTGCACTCCAGCCTGGGCAACAAGGCATGGTGCCTAATTTATAAAAAATTTAATTTATGGCCGGGCGCGGTGGCTCAAGCCTGTAATCCCAGCACTTTGGGAGGCCGAGGCAGGTGGATCACGAGGTCAAGAGATCAAGACCATCCTGGTCAACATTGTGAAACCCCGTCTCTACTAAAAATATAAAAAATTAGCTGGGCATCGTGGTGTATGCCTGTAATCCCAGCTACTTGGTAGGCTGAGGCAGGAGAATTGCTTGAACCCAGGAGGCGAAGGTTGCAGTGAGCTGAGATCGTGCCATTGCACTCCAGCCTGGGTAACAAGAGTGAAACTCCATCTCAAAAAAAAAATTAATTTATGAATAAATAAAATAATTTATAAAAATTATTTAAATACACACACACATATATTCAGAAGACTCAACCTTGCTATTGGGTTTATTGTACTGACTTTCTGAAACATTCTATTTTTAATATAAGTAATATTTAATAACTAGTATTCCTTATAAATAGAATACTGTTTTCACAATTTTGATGAATGAGTAAAAACTAGTTTTCTGTTTTTTTTTTTGGAGTTTGATTGCGGCAAAAAAACGAAACAACACTTTAAGAGAGTGAAATGTTAATACATACATACACACATATACGTATGTATAAACACATATGTATATATACACACATATTTGTATATGTAAATTTATTTCAAATTGTTTAAGGCATTATAAGTTTTCTTTTTCCCAGGGAATAATATATCCTCTTTGTATTTTGCAGAGAATAAGTTTCTTACCTATAAAATAATAATATTCCAAAAACGTATTTGAAAGTTTAACATATTTTGCAGTCATAAATATTTTCATTATGCCAAATGTCTAGTCAAATAAAAAATATATGGTAAGAATCTGTAGATCTGTAGGGGGTGCCATATGCAGTTGGGCCAGTTGAACACTGCACAACATGTAAGGAGATGTTATTCAAACTATAGACACTGGATTTAATGCTTATTACAACATATTTCCAGGAGGAAGCAGTAAAATATATTGACAAAGAGTTATTTGTTATGACAGTCTTTCAACAGATAAGAACAAAGAAATTTGAGGAAGCATCAACTTTTTCCCATTCATGTAAAATTACCATAAGAACTAGGGTAGCCTTGAGGATGTACAGCAAGAAATACAGTGCATGAGAAGGCTTATCCAGGCTTCGATCTCATCAGCAGATATAAAACTTAAATATAATCTTTTATTGTTGAGACTACAAGTAAATGGCTCAATTACGGTAAGATGGTAAGAATGAGACTCAGTTTATCCACTGTAATCACTAATTCCAACACAAAAAGGAGTGGACCCCTACAACTATGTCCATAGTTGATAGCCTTGTCTCTACTGACCATAGTTTACTTGATCTCAAGTGGAAACCTGGCCCACAAAGACAAGTTCATAGAATAAGCTGGAATAATCAGTGTCTTTTTTCCTTTCAAATAATTTGAGATTCCTAAAACAGGGTTGGGGGGGCATTAAATAACGAAAATGATATAAAATCATTATTCACTACATGTATAGAAAAACAAATAAAGTTATTTAGAAGCGATGAAGTGTCCCAAGAGGAATACGCATTCATAGGATTCCTGAGTTACACACAATTAGGTAAAAATATTCTGTGAGTGTTATCATAGCTACAAATCATTGAATTGCCTTTATTTATGACTTAAATATTTCTTCTTAGGTTTTTGATTTTTGTATGATGGTAACCAAAATTCTGGGGAAAGTGAAATAAGTAAATCTACACATTGTTTAAAACACATGCCCTAAATTTTGGTATTATTAATCACAGTAACTCAGTGCATATAGAGAATGAAAGTATTTACCATAGATATTGGCTCACCATAGAGTGCACATTGTTATTACAAAAATAAAAATAAATTCTTCAAAATTATTGAGTACTTATTGCAGTAACTTGTTAAGATGGTCAGAAAATACGAAAATAAATAACTTGTTGACAGAGGAATATTTTAGTCATATTTCATTATAATTTTATGTAGAAATAATAAATTCACAGGACTTAGTAAAGTTTAACTCAGTATGTACTGGCAATATATTAATTCCATCAGTTTGTACCTTTTCTCCCACTTTTAGTGCAGAGTAATAATTGGCTCTGACTTTTTCTTGGTTCAATCCGATAATTTTCATGAAGAGTTGTAGCCCTATAACTACCAAGCTTAAGGTCTGAGTGTTTTGTTTGTTTGTTTGTTGTATGGGGAGACCTACGTGGGTTTAGATTCCAGCACAGTATGATGGATAGCTACATTAAAATATCCTAAACCTTGAAAATATTCAAAACTTTCAAAGATTTTCATTAAAAAATAGAGCTAGGAATTCATTTCTTGCTTACTCTATAAAGAAGAGTTGTATAGAAACTTCAGTGAAGCAAGAAGATACTTTTATAAAGGAAAATAAAGCCTTCATCCACTTTTAATTTATGTTATGAACCTTCTGCTGCGAGCAAAATGACTTATATACAGTTAATACTGTTTCCTATACTCAAACTCTGTGAGAAAATTTACTAAATCTATTGGTTGCTACATTTTTCTTTGATAAATATAGTGTTTGAGGAAGGCTCATGAGGCTTCATAATGCATAAGAGAGCAATTAACATCAGAGAATTGTTGGATTTATTGAAAAACCAATGCTTAACCCTCTTCATAAATTCTTAAGAGATAAACAGTATGAGGAAGTGTGTAAAAATAATATATAATTATAACATTTAATAGTAAAATATAATATGAAAAGAAAAAAAAATATTGCAGTAGTATTACGAGTAGCAGTAAAGCCAGGTTATCCAACATGAGAGACCCAGGATCTAGCCAAAGAATTGAGACTAGGGCTGCAGCCCCCAGAGTTAATCTCTCCACAGAAGCTGGGAGTCAGAAAAAGTAATCTGAGTGCAAGGACAAATTAGGGATTAGTAGAGAATACCAGACACAGACTCTAGAATGTTTCAGAAATTAAAACACTAGACTGACGGGTCAAGATGCTTGGTCTGGAGCCAAGAACTAGAAAAAAACTAAATGTATTATTTACCAAAATATGGTAGGTACTTCTCATATTTCAAGATACGATATAAGATAAATGTGTAGACATTTTAAAAGTATTATATGTGCAATTCATACTGCATATTTAAAAATGTAAAACTATCAGCGACTTCATGAATATTACCAGTGAGAGAAGCAGTAAGGCTGGTAGGGTGGCAGGCCTCATGAATTGTAGGCACGTATTCCCATAAGTCTTTCAGAATTTATGTTGTTGAACCAACCACTATAACTATTTGGTATAAATTATATAAATTATTAATAAGAATTATGTACTGGAAGTCATTGTAAAGTTTTACATTGTTTTAAATTAAAGCTTAAAATATTGCTTCTATTTACTAGTAATTGTTTAGTGTATAAAATTTGTATTAATCAGAAAGTATAGGTTGGTATTTAGTTATGATCCCCTCCTCTCTCCTCTTTCATTCTGGAATGCATATTATATTAGTGATTAAATTTTGAAAATAGCTAAATATTGAAATAATGTATATTATTGGTGACTGTGAACAAAATGAAAATTATTTGTGTCTGTTGTGTTTATTGGTGAATCTATAGCATCTAGACACTGAATAAATATTTTCTGAATAAATAAATATCATTAGACACGCTTATAAAACCCAGGTCAAAAAACAATGACAAAAGCACCTATCTTTTTGTGTTTAAAAATTTTTAGCTTTAAATGAAATAAAATAACAAATACCATTAAAATGTTTTATAATTTAAAATTTAGATTTTAACAGCTTGGTGGTGAAAATTAACTCACTTTTTTGAATTTAAATCTGGTCTCGTATTCTGGATCAGAGCTATCCAGCCTGAAAAATCTTTTTAAGGTACCAAATTAATAAGTAACCAAATTAAATTTAATGTATTAATAAAGCAAAGCCTGAAATTTCAATAGTCCTGATAAATAATATGTAGTACAACAGAGGGAGACATTGCAAGTGTTACGGCTTGGCTCTGTGTCCTCACAGAAGTCTCATGTTGAATTGTAAGCTCCAATGTCAGGGGAGGGATTTGGTGGAAGGTGATTGGATCATAAGGGCAGATTTTCCCCATCTTATTCTCATGATAATGAATGAGATCTCTCATGGTCTGAGAGAGTTGTCTTGCTCTCTCTCCCCTGCTTCATTATGGTAAGATGTGCTTACTTCCCTTTCACTTTCTGCCATGATTGTAAGCTCCCTGAGCTTCCCAGCCATGCTTCCTGTACAACTTGTGGAACTGAGAGTCAATTAAATCTCTTTTCTTCATAAATTACCCAGTCTTAGATTGTATAGCAATATAAAGAATTGACTAATACAATAAGTTTGTAATGTAAGAATTGACTAATACAATAAGTATTAAGTAGTTATTTTATAACATTTAATTGCAAATCTCACAGCTGTTGAGATAATTCTCAGGGTCCTTATTAAACCTGCTTTAAAATGGTCAGGAGCCAGAAAAACAATATCATTGCCGAAGTATAGTAGTTCTTAATTTTGGAATTAGAGATGCATTTAGAAATGTAAATTATCTATAATAATTCAAATCAAAATAGTGTACTACAACAAACAAAATCCGATTATGTCAGTTCACCTAATCTTTTCCATTTTGTCAGATGAAAGATAAATAATAGAGTCCATTTAGCTCTGCCAGACTAGAAGGACCCATCTGCATAGAGAGTATCTTTTAAAATATATCAGTTCCTTCACAGCAAATATCAGCATGGCATAGAAATAACATAGTGAGATAAGCTTAACCAGTAAGAGATGTTTCACATAGATAAACTGTTGCTCTTGCTACAAAATCTAGTCATGAATATGACACTTTGACCCTGGAGATACATAAGTGCCAAGATAAGTACTTAAAGCTGCTAAACATCTTAATTGAATTAAGGAGTGATTCAACTGATTTCTAAAATTGTTTGATAAGGTTTTTAAAGAAATCAACCAGTGACTATTAACGATTACTCTTTTATACTGGCTTACAAGCCATTATGTAAGAAAAGTTCTGGATATTCTAAATTTTGGAGAACAAGTCTTTCTTGATGAAATTGTTAATCTTCAAAGAATGTTGGATGGTTGGCAATGGATTGTCAGATCTCTCTCGTGTGTTAAGTCTTTCTTGACAGTGATCATATCTCAGAAGAGCTCCTCCTTCTGGCCAGCATCACAAGTAAACACAGGAATCTCTGATGTGAAACACCCTTCTCTTAAACTGAACAGAATCTAATCAAATAGTCTTGTGGTTCTGAAGTTTTAAGTAGTTCTGTTCATTTTCCTAAGAAATATATATTTTATATTGCTGTAAGTTGAAATAATTTTACTTCATTACTTTTAATAATTTGTTTATGTCTATATTAAAACCTATTAACTAGAACTAAGTTTGGTTGAAAATAAAAGAAGCACTCAAAAGAACTGTGTCTTGAAAAAATCAAAAGTTTGTATGTCTCTCATATGAGTCTATAGGTGGGAGGTCTAGGTCTGAAAAGGAATTCTCCTGCTAGTGGTTTTGATAATTTACTGAATATGAGGAGATTTTAAAAATGTAAGAACTGGAATGACTGTAAGATTTAGTTTGGGCAAATGAGTGCCGTGAGTATCATTAAGTGAATATTAAGTGAAATAAATACACTAAATATTATAAAAATTGATAACGTTTCATATATATATATATGAGAGAGAGAGAGAGAGAGAGAGAGAGAGAGACTGAGTCTCACTCCACTGCCCAGGGTGGAGTGCAGTGGTATGATCTCAGCTCACCCTAACCTCTGTCTCCCAGGTTCAAGTGATTCTCCTGTGTTGATTCGGCTGGTCTCATACTCATGATGTTGTGATCCACCAGCCTCAGCCTTCCAAAGTGCTAGAATTACAGACATGAGCCACCACACACAGTCTATAAATATTAATATAAAAGATATAAGGATATAATAAAAGGATAAAATTTGGATATGATGTGGTGAAATTATAGATGAACAGAATTTTAAAACGTTTATTGGGATCTTGGAAGACTGTTTTTGTATTATTAAATTAAAAATAGGAGACCTCAGTTAATGTCTGAGGCCATCTCTGTACCTTGAGTTGCTATATAACAAACTGCAAACTAAATTAGTTACATAAACAGACCAAAATCTAATTTAGGATAAATTTTTTTTTAACAAATAGCCAGGTTTCTACCAATTATAGACAACTAAGCTTCAGCCAATCACAGACAACCAACTTATCTGACCATGCCTCCCCCCACCCCCTGCCCTCCGGAAACAAAATGCCTCTTTGCAGGACCAAATAAGGCAGATACCTAACTGTAGCCAATCAGATAACTTTTCTAATTTGTCTTTCTCTTTGGCATATAAAAGCCCACTGCTCCCACAGCTCAGCAGAACTCTGCATCTGTTCTGTTTTAGAGTGCAGCCTAATTTATCAATTGTTCTTGCTCAGATAAACATCATTAATTTAATTTGTGAAAAAGTTTTAACAGTCTGTGATGCCATATTTGAAAATTGTCTATTTACCACTGGTAGGTTTTTTTTGTATATAATTTATTCAATTTTGTGTCTTGTACTATATATCTGAGTAGTCACTGTAAATTCATGATAGAAAATAAGTGGCAGAAGAATCTTAACAGTGGGACACCCATGAGTGTCATCAAGATAATTCCGCCAAGATAATATCTTGTCATGTAATTTGTACATAGTAGTGCAGATGAAAATTCTATTTTTAAGGGAAAGGGTTGTAAGAAAAAAATGTTCAGTATTGACCCACGTAAATTATAGAGGTCATCAGAACTTCCCAGTAGGAAGCAAAAGCTTGAGTCCATAGTCAAGGAAGAAGGTGATATTAGAAATAGAGAACTGGACATTATCACAATTGAGATGGCAGAGTAAACCATAGGAATAGTTTATCCAAAAAAGGGAGTGTAGAGTAAGAAGAAAAAAATAGAGAGAGTGAGAGAAAAATCATGAAGTAAAAGACACAATAAGTAATGAGAACAGGAACCAGGTGGTCAATGAAATGGATGAGGAGTTTGTTGTCATGGAAACCAAATTAGTATCTTATAAAAGAAGTAGAGAAATAGTATTGACAAACCTGAACTAAAGATCTGTTGTGTCACATAGGGGCCCAAAGAAGGAAGCACAAGTTCTTTCCAGAGGGCCCCTGTGACTACAGTGAAGTAATGACTTACAATGAGTTTCTGGAGTACTCAAAATGAGGATGAAGGAAAAGTCAGGCAAAGAAAAGGAAACTGAAGTAAAGTGGATTGGGTGGACTTGCAGCCTCTGTTCAGAACCCAAGCTTATGATTTCTGGGATAGGTAGTGTCGCCCTTGCAGTCTTTGACTTCTGCTCAGCCACATGACAATAGGAATGGGCAGTGGGTATGAAACACTTCCATCCCAAGAGAAAGAGTCCACATAGTCTGTGCTGGGCTTATCACCTCACGTGACGATATCTTTACTTGTTTCAGAGTCAAGGTTTGTTCCTCCTTTATCCTGGCTAAGCATGTGTGTCAATGGCCCCAATTATATCCCCAGATATTGGTACACCAGACTCAGTAGGGGAGAGATTGTGGTCTTTCTATTCTGGTACATGTAAGCCACTTTGTTGTTTTCCAAGGGCACCGACTAGCTATGGTGGACTGGGGCACACCACTGGAGCTAATCCAGCTCTGTCTCTACTCTATGTGAGTAAATGCATTGTTGAATCCAGTGCTTGCCTCTATTGTGTTTTTCATGGCAATTCCCATAGGAAGTTGCACTCAGTAGACAGGTTTAGACATCTCCTGTTGCTTGGCATTGGAATGATCTTTGCTTTCCTCCATGTAGTTGTAGTCTTTCCCTGGCATGATAACCAGTGCATGGAGTTCTGTTCAACCATTACCCTTTCTGTGAAGGCAAACTACTGGCCACTATGAGACATGTGCCCAATTCTGTACCTGCCTGTGCAGCATTTAGGGCTACAAAATTAGGTTCCTTACAATGCTGAGGCATTATAAGGAATTTTGTGTTCCATAGTTTGATGAGCTTGCTATCAACACAAAACACAAATTAAAATGCAAAATTCTTCACTCAGTTTTCCATGCATGGGAGAAAGATTGTAATTGCTCTTGTCTGAACCTTTATTCTTTGGACCCTAAGTATGTCTTCTGTGTTTTGTAACTTATACATTGTTTGATAATATGGATGGCCTACAGGTACCTATTATTTACCTGTTGCACCATTCAAACGTATAAACTCTTGTTATTAATGTGATATCCTCAAATGACAAAAATTCTCTTTTCAGCTGATTCTTTATCCTTTATGTTATCAGACAAAAAATAAACAACAACCTGATATTTTTCTAGAAATATAGAGAACTGCAAAGAAATTTACTAGGCCAATGTATAAAATGTGATTCCATCATGTTTAACTTCTGGAAGGGTATCATTGACTTTCTGTATTGTTCTCACCTTAGAGACAGCCATAACACAGTACCAGAAAGTGGGTGGCCTAAAACAGCATAAATCTCTTGTCTCGTCATTGTAGTTGTGGAGGCTAGAAGTCTGGAATGGATATGTAAATAGGACCATGTTTTTTTCCTAATCTTCTAGGGGAGCATCTCCTTGAGTCTTCTAGCGGCCGGGAGCCCCAACCATTCCTTGGTTATAGCAGCACAACTCCAGTCTCTGCCTCTGTCCTCACATGGTCATCCTCTTTCTATGTCTGTTTTTTCAAGACTTTTTTCTTTGTCTCTGTTTCCTCTTATAAGAATACCGCTCCTATGGAATTAGGACTTATACCAATTTATTAGGAACTCATCTTACCTAATTATATCTGCAGAGACCTAAATTTCCAAATATTGTTAACATCCACAGGTACATACCATTAGGAATCAAACATATCTCTTGGAGATAACACATTTAACCCTTGGAAACTCCTCGTTACTAAAATCCAGTACTTAAATATTGCAGTACATATTTCTTCATTCTATTTTTTTTCCACTCTTTAAGTGGCATGCATGATCATAGCTCACTGCAGCTTCGAACTCAGGCACAAGCAGTCTTCCCACCTCAGCTTCCCAGATAGGTAGGATTACAGGCATATACCACCACATCTGGGTGATTTTCTTATTTTTTATTTTTACTTTTTGTAGAGGCAGAGTCTCACTTTGTTTCCCAGGCTGCTCTCAATTGCCTAGCTTCAGGCAATCCTTCTGCTGCAGCCCCACAAAGTGCTAGGATTACAGAAGTGAGCCACCATGCCCAGCCTCCTTCATTCTATTTCTGATACATCCACAAACTGCCTCTCCTAGCTCTACCAAAGTGAGGCACAACTAGCTGATTGATAATGATCACTGCAATGATAGTTAAAAGGTTGAATATTAGTCCCAACCTTGGCTATAGAGATTTTAGAGACCACACCTTGAAAATAGTGGTTTCCATAACAATGGAATCCTCTTAGGTGACCAAGCCACATGTAGGAAAGAGCTTACAGACTCCTCCACATTGGACTTTGCACACACACACAAAATAGAATCTAATTGTTAAGATAATAAGTTGCAAATAGACTACTGTGACTAATATATACATCTATATTAAGAGGTTGTACAGTTAAATTTTGTTTAATTTAGCTAAAATGTAGGCCAATAAATGTATAATTCCTTCAATCACACAACTTTGGGTTCCTGTTAGAGTTATAGAGCTACTAATGTAATCTATCTCAATGAGCAATATACATACATTTTTAATTTTCAACTTATATTTTAGATTCGGGAGTACATGTGCAAATTTGTTATCTGGGTATATTGTGTACACTAAGGTTTATGGTAGAATGATCCTATAACCCAGGAGCTGAATGTAGTACCCAAGAGTTAGATTTTCAGCCCTTTTCCTCCATCCCTTCCCCATCTAGCAGTCTCTAATGTCTATTGTTGCCATCTTTCTTTCTTTTTTTTTTTATTTTATTTTATTTTTTTTAATTTTTTTATTTTTTTATTTTTTTATTTTTTATTGGATTATAGGTTTTGGGGTACATGAGCAGAGCATGCAAGACAGTTGCGTAGGTACACACATGGCAGTGTGCTTTGCTTTCCTTCTCCCCTTCACCCACATTTGGCATTTCTCCCCAGGCTATCCCTCCCCACCTCCCCCTCCCACTGGCCCTCCCCTTTTCCCCCCAATAGACCCCAGTGTTTAGTACTCCCCTCCCTGTGTCCATGTGTTCTCATTTTTCATCACCCACCTATGAGTGAGAATATGCGGTGTTTCATTTTCTGTTCTTGTGTCAGTTTGCTGAGGATGATGTTTTCCAGATTCATCCATGTCCCTACAAATGACACGAACTTTTCTTTCTTTTTTTTTTTTTTTTTTTTTTTTGAGATGGAGTTTCGCTGTTGTTACCCAGGCTGGAGTGCAATGGTGCAATGGCAGGATCTCGGCTCACCGCAACATCCACCTTCTGTGTTCAAGCAATTCTCCTGCCTCAGCCTCCCGAGTAGCTGGGACTACAGGCACGCACCACCATGCCCAGCTTTTTTTTTTTTTTTTTTTTTTTTTGTATTTTTAGTAGAGACGGGGTTTCACCTTGTTGACCAGGATGGTCTCAATTTCTTGACCTCATGATCCACCTGCCTTGGCCTCCCAACGTGCTGGGATTATAGGTGTCAGCCACCGCGCCCGGCCTTGCCATCCTTATTTCTATGAGTAATGTTTAGCTGTCACTTCCTCACAGTGTTTGGTTTTCTGTTTCTGCATTAATTCACTTAGGGTAATGGTGTCTGTTTGTGCAAAAAAAATCATATTTTTTTTTTTATTTTTTGTGGCTGTGTAGTATTCCAAGGTGTATATGTACCACATTTTCTTTACTTAATCCCCCATTGAAGGGCACCTAGGTTGATTCCATGTCTTTGCTATTGTGAATCCCAATGAGCAATACTTATTAAAGAGTAAAATAGTTGTGATAAGCAAATATGTCCCTAAGTATTTACAATGTATTAACATAAATACCATTTATGTTAAAACTATTACAATGAACTAATAGTTTTAACATAAATGGTATTTAAATATCTGGAAAGCAAAAGTGTTACCAGATTTTTTTTCTGGCAGTGATCAGTTATGATTCTCCTTCATCTCTATTTAGTACACATACAGGTATGTAACATGAAAACGGGTTTAGACTAGTGTATCTGTATTCATATCTTTATTCATTTATACATTCATACAATGGTTGAACAACTATTTTGGCACTTATTATGTTAAATACTTTGGAGTTAGGTGTTGCATAGTGAAATAATTAGGCAGACTCAGCATGCATTTAGTTTACAGAACATGGCAGAGAGAGGAAATTAAATATAAACAAGGATGCAATTGTTACACACTTGCAAAAGTGTTGTGAAGGAAATGCCGAGGGAGGTGAAAGCATACGGCAAGGGAAAATGATACAGTCTGTGCCAGCCAAAGAATGTCTCCATGAGAAAACGACATCTGAGCTGAGCTCTAAACACTGAGAAAGAATTAACTGAACTGAGGGAAGTGGCAAAAAGTATTTAATATGGAGAAAAGAAGCAGTCCGAAGGCATTGGGGGGAAATAATATTTAATTCTGGGAATATAGAGAGCATGTAGGAAAATATGTAAAATGAAACTGGAGAAAAGGTGAGGGCCAGAAGTGACTGGAAGACTCTGGCCCTGTTAGGGACCTGTTCTATATACTGAGACAGATACCTGTTATGGTCATATCTGCAATTTAAATATAAAATTCTGCTTACAGCTTGGAGAGGAAAAAAAACTGGTGTATGGAAATAATTTAGGGGACATTTGTAGTGTATTAGGCAAGAGATACTTATAGCATAGATTAGGAGTGTTGGAAATGAAGAGAAGTAATTGTACAAATATTTAAGTTGTGTGTAGGCACACGTTGTGACAGATGTATTTCTTACTCATTACATTAACTTTCCTGAGGACTTCATTCCTGCTTATGATATGTCTGTGCCCTTGGATGTTCTTACACATGTATAGGGAAAAGCAGGGAAGAATGTGTGGATAAGGGATAAGACAAAATTTGTCAAAGAATAATCACCTATTTAGAATTTCACTTCCAAACTCTCCTTAAGATATTCAGTCAATTCTGTGTTCTTACTCCCAATAAGTGAAATTTCCCTTCTATCAAAATATGTTATGTTTCTTTATTTTTTTCCACAGTTAACATGAGAGGTTTATCTAATGCTATCTTTGGTTTGGGATGGACCCTCTTGTATGATTTGCTGTATTTTCCATACCTTCAACAAGTTGTTTTTCCTTCTGCCTGGTCATTGGGGTCCCAGGTTTGCAGGTACTCAGAGGTGAAGTCTGTTTTATTATTAGAAACACAGAACACTTGTTGTAAGTACTCTTGGATTGTGCCAGATATATCTAAATGTTTTTCTTCCATCTCTCTCTGAAGTTTGAATCTGAAATGGAAACCAGCATGCTTACTTGTGCATTCCTAGACATTTTTGTTGCTGTGCATTCCTTAGCCATCTCTCTCACAACTTGCATCCACCGTTGGTATCTCAAAATTGTTCCTTTTTGTTTTAAAATACTTCCCCTAATGCATATCTATATCATGCATTCTTCTGGCAATAGGCTTATCACAGTAAAGTTTATAATTTAGTCTTTCCAAATGTATTTTATATTCCTCAAGCTTTCTGAGCATGCTAATATGAACTTCTGTTATTAGTAAGTCTTTGCTAACTTCTACAAAACCCAGATTTTAAGATAAAGATTTTTCCATATACACAAATTAATCCTTAATGTGAAAGTCATGGTTGAGTTAAGACCTATTTGTTTTTAACTGCATGTGACCTACACAGGATTTAATGATTCAAAGCTGGAAAAGGTAGGAGAGATTAAATTTATGTCTTTCCTCTTTATAAGAATGTCATTTTATTTCTTTATAAGATGGCCTCTGGATACTTAGTGAAGCTTAGATATCAAATAGATTGGAGAGACAGTCCATGATCCATGCACTTATTTGCTATCTTGTTGAAAAGTTCCCTTTCAATATCCTCTTGATTACTAGGCTGGAATTGACTAACATGTAGTTGATCCACAGTAATATATTTTTTTTTAATATCAAGTAGTCACCAATGGCACGCACCTGGCCATTATCACTCAGTACATCATTTTGATATTTTTACCTTGTTCCATGCTTAATTCTGAGCCACTGTCTTCTCAACACTTCAACTTATTATGCGTACATCTTTCTAGGATTTTTGTCATCAGTGGGGTGGTGGCCACAGCTATTTCAATTAAAGCAGAGAGAAGGTTCAGGTTAAAACATAAGGAGACACTTAGAAGATATTTTGCTACTCTGTACATATGGTTGAAGTAATTATACTTATAAGAACATTGTTAAATGAACTCTAAACATCAAACACCTTTAGAACATGTTAACATATAAAAGATTACATATAATTATAAGTTCAGGTAAAGGACTTTGTAAAAGTTAGGTGCAATTAATCAAATGTATTGTATTTCATTATCTTATCTTAAATACAAGATGGGGAGGACTCATTTTAATTACATATGCGTAGAGAAAATAGTATTAGAAAGTCCTGAGTGTATCCAAGGACCAAGAAAGGAATATAGGCAAGCTTCTTAGATTAGTGAAAGCATAACACACATATATACACACACACACACAGAAAAATACAGGCACAATACTATTTTTAATCTGACAGTTCATAATCCAAATGTGATTATATTTAAGAAAGATATTAACATAACAGTCATTCAAGTAAACTATTACACTGAAAAATGCAATGCATTTAAAATAAGTAATGACAACATATACCAATATTATTTTTGTATACAATATATCTGTTCTTCTAAACATAATGAATGTAACGAACTGAACAGCTCTAAGAATTTTTTTGTGTGTGGTCCAGACATGATAGCTCATGTCTGTAATCCCAGCACTTTGGGAGGCCAAGGCGGGTAGATTTCCTGAGGTCATGAGTTCCTGACCAGCCTGAACACATGGTGAAACCCTGTCTCTACTAATCACAAAATATTAGCCAGGCATGTGACACACGCCCGTAATCCAGCAACTTGAGGCAGGAGAATCTCTTGAACTTCGGAGGCAGAGGTTGCAGTGAGCTGAGACTGCACCATTGCACTTCGGGCTGGGCAACAAGAGCAAAACTCTGTCCCTCACATCCCTGCAAAAAGGATTTTTTTTTTTTGGTTGGGCAAATCTAGCATTTTAGAGCTATATTCATACACAAATAAGATATCTTAACGATCTTAAAGATGAATATACAAACATTGAGGGCTTCAGCACATAGAGAGAAAGCATCTCAATAATTTGGTAAAGAAAATGATAACCACAAGAGTAAATTTTGCATTATGGGAAACAGTATAATAATTGTTAACACTAGTTATACTGCATAAGTGTTAGCATTTTTAAATATGAATTTTGGTGTGAATCAATAATTCTGAACCTTTGAAATGCACTACTGAGATTCAAGCTTTTTTAAATTTTAATTTTAAGCTCAATAGAAACTTGTCTTAATGCTACCTCTGAAGTAAGGATATTTCTTTTCTTCATGGAGACCATCTGCCCTCCCCTTCTTTGTATAAATACAGGTTCAATCTTTTGATTCCTTCAATAGAGTTAAGAAAGAAAATTAATTATATTGTAAAAGACAGTTATGAGGCACTAATGTTTAGAAAGAACAGTGGGTATGAACATCACGTACATATCCAACTGTTAAAAAGAATCTTGGTAAAGTGAACCCCAGCTGTGTTATTCCAGATGCCCATTTTCACTTAATGACCATTAGACAGGCAATAAAGCCATTAGTGGATGTATGTAATGAAAGAAACAACTGTCAGGTAAATCAAGTTTTAAATGCCTACGTTTGTAAGGTGAAATAAACAAAAGTTTGATAAAAGATTATTTTTTAATTAATGTAAACCTTATGTAAACTGTTTTTCAATACTAATCTGTCCCTAGTAAAATTTATATGTAATTATATAAATGATGTATAATTTTTAAAAATAGTAAAATAAATATGTAACAACATTGTTCATTATATAGCAATGTAAAATGAAAGTGCCTTAAAGCAGGAAGGAGTAGCAGTGAAAACTAACTCACTCATTTATCACACATTCTCTTCAATCATGAATTCTGTCTAAAATTAAGTAAACAGGTGAATAAATAGTCATCTGTTTAGCCTCTGCCTCTGCTTGGATAATTCTAAAACCTGAAACACACTGCTTAATTTTTATTAGTATTGGTTTTTAATAACTTATAATTAATGATTTGATGTCCATACTCTCTAATTACCCCCACAAAATTTTCACTATGTTCTGTGAGGCAAAGAAAAACAATATTTGTTTTCGTATGACAGGTCTCCAGATATGTGGTTGAAAGTGTGTGATTTGGGCAGGTAGCATCAGGGATTTTTTCTTCAATCTGGTTTCTAATGTCAGTATTCTGAATGCCCTCAAAATTTTATTTTTATGAAATACATGATTATAGAAATCATGGTTTTATATATATATATATATATATATATATATATACACACACACACACACACACATATATATATATACACACACACATATATATACCTCTCTATATTAGTTTATTTTTATTACACTGTTAATTTATTTCAATTAATTGTGTGCAAAATTCTTAATATTTATTCCATGATATCTAATAATTAAAACTAGAATAAAGGATAACAACATCTTACTATGCTTGGAAATCTTTCTATTACAAATTTAGTTTTAACCTCATTTTTAAAGAACAGCTGGCAATACTCTTAATAAAATAACAACGTTAATAGGATCTAGATCTCCTACCTTGAGCAATTTCCATCTCATTAGGTCATAACTATTTTAAGGATTGATGCATATCCAAATAATAGAAAGAATTAAGTGACACAAAATGGAAGTAAATTATTGAGCTATTATATAATTTGGATTTATTTACAGTTTTTGATTTTAAACCTTCTATTTCTGTCTCTCTCTGGCTCTCTGAGACAGAGATAGAGAAAGATAGAGAAAGAAACAGAGAGAGAGTGTGACAAAGTTTAAGATTCAAAATCCAAAACTGTGTATAAATCTGAAACATAATTTATATATATATATTTATAGATATATAATGTATATATAGATAGCTATACATAGATATAGGTTTACAAATATAGAGTTATCCATAGATCTATAGATTTCTAGATATCTATTTACAGATATAGATATCTAGAAATCTATAGATCTATATATCCATTTATATCTATAGATGTCTATTTATACATATATAAACTGTATATGTCTATGTAAACTCTAATGTATCTCTCTACCTAGATATAGGTATCTGCCTATATATATATCTCCCTGTCCATGTAAGGTATATATATATATATACGTATATATATATATATATATGTGTATATATATATATATATATGTGTATATATATATATGTCTAGGGTAGATAAATATAGTTTATATTGACATATTTATGTATATAGTATGTATACAGATAGATAGGCAGAGAGAGATAAATGGTTTACTCATATGTGTATATCTGTCTATCTACCTATATGCAGAAGAGAGCACAACTTAACCTAATTTATGGTTAGAAATTAATAGCTCATGTATTGAATCTATGAGTTAGATTAAGCACTCTACCCACCTCATATCCTACCATGAATATCTTGATATTAGAGGAAATGTATGTGTTTAGCTTTTTTTTTACCATGAGAAAGTGAAGGAAAATTAGCTGTGCATATATCTATTTATGAAACTTGTATCTTTGTATTTATGCATATCTATTACTTTGCTTGCAGTGTCATGAATAGGAAATAAACTTTTGGAAATATTAAAAGGTAGGAAAATGATGAGTTTACAGTGGCCAGAGAAAGTCGAATGTTAACACTTGTACAAGTCTGTAATTGTGGAAATGGGGACACTCCTAATCATGCTACAAGCACAGATTCTAAAGATAAAACCAGGGAGGTCTTTCTTATAATAGGATGACAATTGCCAGCACCAGATGATTTGGCTCCTTCTCCTTTGCATTACATCACTTGTCTTTAGCTAAAGTAAACAGGCATATTTGTAACCCTCTCTTTCTGCCTCTTCCTGATGGTGGGGTGTGGGAGTGAGAGAAGCAGAGCAGGTATTCTAGGTTATACATAAAGTCTAGGAGGAATGTGGAGACCCAGCATTCAGAAGCCAGCACACACCAGCTGACTATGCTTCAGTGAAACATTCCCAGCATCAGTATCTGCAACTGACTGGTAGACATGCAAGCAGAAATTCTCATAGTAAAGATGAGCAGACAACCAAACATCATCAAACCTTTCAGAAAACTAAACACTGCCTAAAGGAAAACATAAGCTCACCCAAGAAAAAACAAACATTTCCTGAATAGGAGGAGAAAAATGGAGGAGAAAATAAATTAACTCATGTGTCATTTATTCCAGTTCATATGTAAAATACTAGTTTTAAAAATTTTAAATATGGGTATCAACAAAAACACAATATGGTAGAGATCCTATTTTAGTGTCAATTTGAACAAACAAACCTGGAGTTCCCTATCAGTTGGATAGGGAAATTTGAATACCCACTGAATGCTTGGTGATTTATGAAATTGTTGTAATTTTTGTCTGATTATAGTATCATGTTAACCTCATAAGAAAAAGAACTCTTGTTCTTTGGATGTGTATTAATACATTTATACCTAAAATGACCTAACTTCTGGGATTTACTTCAAAATATACTGATGAGTGGTTGTTTGATACGGATAGAAGTAGAAATTTTTAAAAATGCCCATAAAAAATAAAGTTTGGATGCAGGGTATGTCTGTATTTTGCATCTATTTTATATTGACAAATAGCAAAGGATACAAAGGCAATGAGTTACAAAAAATATTTTTAAATTAGGTTAATTGACAATTACATCCTAAAAGTTTAGTGGTTAATGAGACCTCTATAATTTACAACTTAGTCTAATTGATATTTGAAGAGGAGGGAGTAAAATATCTGTGGTTTTTAAAAAGAGCTGAAACCACAAACAACCACTCAGAACTTCAGCAGAGGCTACTGAGTTAGATTAGAATGAATGCAAGAAAAAAATGCCCTCAAATTATACACATTGTAGAAGAATGTTAAATGAAAGAGAATAAAGAAGAAATTGAAAATCCTTTAAAGGTAATTAAATGGAAGATTGGCTATGTAAGCAAATATATATCTGTATTTTAAAGCTAGACTATTAGTGTACAAAGGAGATGACAACTATATATTTTCAGCAAATAGTGGTTGAAAAAATAAAACTGAATTGATTGGCGAGGCTTGGGGAAAACCAGATTCCAGGGGAAAGAATAAAACAATAAGAACAACCAACCAAACAAAAACCAAGGGGACTAAGTGATACTGAGATTTTCTATTGCTACAGTTCACAGTTAACTGAGTAATTCATTTAATTATTTTGCCTCCGTTTTATTGTTGCTCGAAGGTACCAAATACATGGCTGAAGCTTTTTCAATTGCTTTCCTCATGTCTGTTGGTAACTGCTAAACTCCCACCCTCCCACCTAATTATTCAGGCTTTTCCTCAATTGTCGTCTTATCAGAGATACTTTCTCTAACCACATTATCTAATGTAGCTGTTACAGCTCCACTCAGCATTGCCTAGTTATTTGTTTGCTTCATTTTTTACACACAACCTCGTGACGTTATTTACTTATTTATTTGCTTGTGTGTCTTTTCCCACAAGGATGTAAGTGCCAGAAAGCATCCAGGAGAGGTTTGACATAGTATGAAGCAGGTGATATTATTAATTATTTAATGTCTTGGGAAGGAAACAGCTGAGACCGTTCATGAATGTTTCCTTCAGAAATGACAGTTACTTGCTAATACACAAAAGCAGAAAATAATACAGAATTGTATGTTCTTTATATCTTCTTTAAGTGCTAAGGAAATAATATAAAGAAAAATGACATATGAAATTTAATAACAAATGCTTTTGACTAGATTTAATGTTGTGTCTCTAAATCTATTATGTACAAACTAAATTAACAAAATAAATTTAATCCTGTTTGTATTTCATCAAGGAAAATCTTATTTTCAAAAAGCCTACATCTTAAATTTAGCATACTCTGAAATGACATTTTAGCAATTGAACTGTAAATTACAGATAACACCAATGTTATATATTCTTAGTATATGTTGAACTTAAATAAATACAATAATTCAAAAAAGTGGGATCCTTGATGGCAACCTCAGGCACTGAGTTAAATATTTATTATAAAAATTTTCGATGTACAAATAATGCCTTTCTTCCTATACTTCTTTTTTTAATATGTATGTTCCATTACATAATGGTGAGTGCTATTGGCTTAACATAATATGTTCAGAATTCCTTCCCTTACCCAAATAGTTCTCACTTGCTTACTGTGGACAGAATATACGGATGTTATATATATTTTTTATAAACATTTTCAAACCTTCTCTAAGTTTAGCAGAGTAATAGTGCTATAAGTCCTCACCATCTGTCCACTGCCTTCACGAGTTGACCTTTACAACTAGGCTATGTAGTAGGCCCATAGGGGTGCTTATATTAAAAATGGGTAATATTTTCAATAGTAAATATAACTTTGCACATTCTTCACATTCACTCTCAGTATTCACTCTAATGACTACAGATAATGGCCAAAGATTTTGACAACATAAATCTTGCTATACTTTACTATTAGTTAATGAAATGATTTGCCATTAAAGAGTTTATTGTTAAAGTGCACAATTATTCCTTGACATCAACTTCAATAAGTTAGAACTCAAGGGCATCAAAGAATTATTCCAATATTTAAACTGCAGCAATAATTTCTATCTATAGTATTAGGTAAAATGTAAGAGATTTGCAATTTACTTATTTCATAATAATGTATGTTTTCACTGGGAGCATTTTGATTTAGAGACAAGATATAGAAAGATATAGATTAATATTTGCTGAGTAACTTCTATATGTTGTAACTAATAAAATATATATTTAATTTATCTTCTCCCAAAAGCTTGTGAAATATTATAACTTCAGTTTTACAAATTAGAAAGCAGGCCGGGTGTGGTGGCTCACACCTGTAATCCCAGCACTTTGGGAGGTGGAGGCAGTCAGATCATCTGAGGTAAGGAATTCGAGACCAGGTTGGCCAACGTGGAGAAGCCCTGTCTCTACTAAAAATACAAAAGCAAATTAGCTGGGTGTTGTGGTGGTCGCCTGTAATCTAAGCTACTTGGGAGGCTGAGGCAAGAGAATTGCTGAAACTCAGGAGTTGGAGGTTGCAGTGAGCTGAGATTGTGCCATTGCACTCCAGCCTGGGCGACAGAGCAGGACTCTGTCTCAAAAAACAAAACAAACAAAAGTTAAAAAACAAAGGTTCTAAGAGGCTTTGGAATTATTTCAGGTTTATAAAAATTAGTAAGTTCTAGAGCTGGAATTAAAATCCAGGTCTGGTTGCTCTAGAGTAAGCTTTATCTGTATCATTTTCAGATTTTCTTAGATTTTTATAACATTCCTCTCATTTAACCAAGATTGAATGCTTATCTTTGTATCTTTCCCCTTGAGTCATTTCCTTGCACCCTTCCTTATCTCAATTTCTTATCTTTGGACTTTGTAGAATTGTATTATCTTTTACATATACTGTTTTGAAAGAATCCTCAAATATATGTATCGCACTTTTATAAAAATGTACAAGTATTTATTTCTTTCATCATAAACATTAGAAGAAATGTCATTTTTGACTCAGAGAGTTTCAGTTTCTCAGCAGTACACATTTGTTTCATGAATCTTTTCTCTGAGGTAATCTTTATATATATTTCTGTCTAAGAAAGACAGGAGATAATAAATGGTATTATATGCTTTATTCAGTTAATTTTCAAGGATTTATAAGTATTTACAATCACGTATTATTTAAAGCTTTATAACTCTCAAGTTAAATCATAAGACAAATGGACTACTAATGCTTTAGTGTTAGAAAACTTTGCATTTAAGAAGTTTAAATTGTAGGTTAAAGATATAATACTAAATGAACAAAAGATAATAAAATCGAGTTAATTTCAGAAGAGTTAGGTCTAGACTGGTGGAAGAGTAAAATTTTAGAGATTGCCCAGGTTGTTTCTGGGACACATGTCAGTTGCACTCCTATATTGGCAATACATGTTTAAAATCTTTTGTTTTCTTGGGATAAAGCATTGTTGATTATGAACGTCTTTTCTCAGTTTGTGCAAGAAGGGATTAGTGTGGTATGATACTTTGAGAATATCTAGACCATAATTCTGAAAATGCAAGCCACAAATAAAAAATGTGCACAGATTACATACTTTTTAAAATATTTGGATAAATAATCTAAAAATAATAACTATCACTCTTGTCTTTAAAGTTTACTTCTTCCCACAAAATCCTTTCAGTTCATTCATTATACCAATCTTTTTCCTGACCAGATTAATTGCACATAACATTTCTCCTCCTTGTTGCTTTTCCCGTAATGTGCTGCTTCTCATCTCTAAGATCTTACCTTCACCATCACTTCTGAAGATCCCTGTTTTCCTTTTAAAAGTCTTCACAATTTATCATATAAGAATATATGTTAAAGTACTTGAAAATATAATTTCTTATGCTGTAATTTATTTCTCTTTATGAAATACCAGTTCCAGCTCTAATTTCCTAAAATAGCTCATCTGTATGAATGTAAGCATTAACACCCTCCAGCTTATTTCTAAACCTTGTTACTGAATGATTCTTGGCTACATTATTGAGTATTTCTGTGTAGAAAAAAAAAATTCCGGATGATTCATTTGACTTTTTCTTTTGACTCTTGACTTTTTCTAATCCAATACAGGTCACTTTTCTTAAAATCTTAAATTATACATCCTTTACTTCCTTAAAACACTTCCCTCATTTTCTATTGCAGATAGAATTAAAATCAAACTCTGTGCTATGAAATGAAACTCTAACACCATCTCTTCCTTGTCCTCCCACACTTTCATGAGCAGTGATCTTTATGTTCCTTTAACATCCCATCCTCTCTGCTACCCAAGTGGCTTTCAGTAGTCATTCTCTCTGGTTTGTGAGGTTTCCTAGTCTTACGTTGTTCATTTCCTTGTATTTTTCAGATTCCATTTCTTTATTCTGTCTTATCTATCTCTTAATCTGTTTCTTTTCTCTCCTTGAGATCAGCACTAGTCTCAAGTTGACAAGGATGCATTCTCTAAAGATTTTATTTAAAGCAGAGAACTGTCAGTGCATTGTCATTTGCCACCTCACCAAATGGTTACTTACCAAAACATTAAGTTATTTTTATTGTTTAGTTGTTTATGGCTTTTCTCACTTAATAATATGCAATCTCTGGGTGGGCAGAGGAAGTTTGCTTTATAGTGCATGGTTATAGGCCTAAAGCAAGTGTTCAGTAAATAATTGGTAGAATAGACTCGACCAATTAAATGACAAATATGTAATGACTTCTTCCTACCAGTCTATATTACTATTTAAAAATTAGCTCTGTCTATATTGGATGGTTTTGGTTTAACCAAATGTTAGATTAGTTAAATAACTAACTTAATTAAAGGCCATCAGCAGATTTCTTCTTACTGATGAATTCTTTGTTTTTTGCATAGAAATTTTCTTGAATCTTTTTGATATCATTGAAACAGTTGCTCAAGTAAGTCTTAAAAATCTTAAAATTCCTTTGTTTTCTTTTGGAATATCTATTGAAAGGGGCTCTATTAGAGATCGTGTGGGTCAATGACACTTTAAAACTCCCATAATCTCCATTGTGATGATAAAAATAAGTTTCAAATGTGTGGAGTTCAATGTTTGCTGTAAGTTGATTCCACTTAAATTATTTACATTTTAATGCCTATCAATTCTTTCTTGTCACATGACCTGATCTATTGTCTATCAAAAACAAGTAAATGTGAAACTACAGGTTAAGTATACATTCCAAAATGCTTGAGACCATAAGTAGTTTCAGATTTTTGATTTTTTTAGATTTTGAAATATTTGCATATATATCATGAGATGTCTTGCAGATGGAACCGAAGTTTCAACATGAAATTTATTTATGTTTCATAATCCCTCACTTTATACACATAGCCTGAAGAAAATTTTACATAATATATCAAGTTTCTTTGAGCACGTAAAAAAGGTTCGATTGAGTTTTGACTACCACCTGTCACATGAAGTCAGGTGCTTACATTTTCACTTATGGCATCAGCTCAGCACTCAAAAGTTCCAGATGTCAGAGCTGTTTGGATTTTGAATTTTCATATTAGAGATGTTCAACCTGTATTTTTTCCACCCCGATGTTATTTGTTTTTATTATTTACTGTAATTTGAATCCATTCAAACTCCATGTGCATGTATACACACATGATATCATTTGAGTAGGGGACAGTCAGTTCACACTGTAATAACAGCTTTACTATAGAGCTTTATTAGAGATCACAACCCAGAGCAGAGGAAAAGGGGCTCAGAAACGGGTCAGGGAAAAACAATCTTATATGAGCAAGTAGCCAACTTTAGGAGTTATTATGTTGCATATGAAAAATTAAAATTTTATAATACTCTATAACTTATATAATACTCTATAACCTATATAATACTCTATAATTTTATACTACTCTGTAAAATTATCTCTTGTTAAAAAAAATAGACTCCTATAGGGCTGACTGGAGGTATAGCAAATTGTGTAATTGCTAAGTAGGCCTTGCTGAGCTTCATTTTTGTTAAGTTTGAGAAACAAGCATGAGAAATAATTGTGAAAAATTGCTGCATAAGCTGTATGTACATTATAAGAGTAAGGTTTAAAACATCTCCTTGTGGGGTTAGTTACACTTTAAAATTCTTCTTTTGTGTGTGTGTGTGTGTCTTCTGCCAACTTATATCCCTCTCCAATTTACTGCACAGTGCTGAGTGCACAGCTGATTCTCAATACCAACTGATTGATTTATTGAAATATTCAGTGGTTTCAATTAGCTTTGCATGGCTAGACATATTTTTGAGTGTCAAAAAATCTATATTCTGGGTTTGCAATGCTCTTATGAAAGTATAGATCTGTAGGAATATATCAGAAATAATGAATGAATCTTCTGTCAAGCTTCTTCTGTTGGATATAAGTGTCAATTTTAGTTTCCATAGGCAGGAATCAACAAAATCAGAGGAAATTTTAAGTGTATCTTATAATATAAATGATTCTACCATTCTATGATAGTCATAAAAATAACATAAATCTAGAATAGTTAGCTTACTGACAGCTTGTTTCTTTGAAACAAATGAATTAAAAAATTTTTTTCCAGTCTCTCTTTCTCTCTCTCTCTCTGTCTCTCTCTCTCTCTCTCTCATATATGTGTGTGTGTATACATATATATATATGGCATTCTTATTCAAAACAGGCAATTTGACTAGTATTTCATTTGAATAAATTTTTTCTACACAAAAAACACAATGATGGCTTTATAATGCATTATATCTGGTAGATAATATTCATAAATTCCATATACCCAGTTCAATAAATATTAATGGGCAGGTTTCATAACTGGCAAAACAACCTCTAGTTTTCCCAGTAAAATTAGTTGTTTCACTCACACTCTCAGAGATTTACTTAATGCAATGTCATTTCTCTTATAGTCTATTGCCAAGATTTTTTTTGTAATCTAAATTACTTATTCATTAACTTCTCATTATTCTCCCAACACACAAGAGAGGATAAAATTAACTTAAGTGATTTGTCAACTGAAGCAAATATTTTATTACATTTCTCCTACTTGAAATGATTTTAGAATATCCCTAATATGCAGACATCTATGGATTCTGACTATTCCTAGAATAAAATTAGGTAAAAGATTGATTTTCAGTTTTTGTCATTGACTTACAAAACTACAAGCTCACCAGAGAATCAATGTTGTGATTAATCAGGGATTCTGTATTGTGAACACTCAAGTGAACAGCAATCTGGATATTTTGTAAAATGCCTTTGCAAGTTGCAAAACCAACTGTGTATTGAAAGCTTTATTTTTTAAACTTTTTTTTAACAACAGAATAAAGGTCATTTAAATATACAAATATTTTCAAAGTGAATATCAATGTCTACCTTTACTTCGGCACCAACAATGTGCTACTGGTTTGGCAGTTTTGTTTTATTTTGATCTACATATTAACTCCTATTTTGCAGATAACAAACCTGAGACTCAAAGAAGTTAAGTACTTGGCCCAAGGTTACACCAATAGTAAGCAGCAGAGAAGGGTTTGGGTCATGATTTGATTTCAAAGCCTGTGAAGTTCCACTTTACAATGTTGCTTTCCAGTCAACAGGCAAATAGGAGGGATTAACTATATTCCTTAGGTTAACTGTAGTCCTTATGATGTAAATTGGGTATAAGAGATATTCATACTACATAAGACAAGTTTATACCCTCTTTTATAGATCAGGATAAAATAGAAATTACTTTATCTTGTAGGGGTATAGAGACCAGGAGCACTTGAGCATGCTCTAGGTTTACGTGAGTATCCTGCACGTACTGTTTTGCTAATGTTATAATTTAAATGCTTATGCAAATATATTGACAGGGTGCACCACTCAGGCTGTGACTTCTTGCAATGGTCCTAGCGTTTTTGTCAAGCCTTGAAGAGAGAGGAAGAGCTTTGATTATCCCTCTAGCTAAATTTGAAATACCCCAGGAGAAAGCATAGTTTTCTTCATTTTTATAGTTGTATATATTTAAAGCATACAACATGTTGTTTTGATATAGGTATTATAGTGAAATGATTACCACAGTTAAGCAAATCAACATATTCCTCACCTAACATAGTTACTTTTGTGTGTGTATATGTGTATGTGTGTGAGAGGGAATGGGGGGGAGAGAGAGATGAGAGCGTCCAAATCTGCTGTCTTAGCAACTTTCTAGTGCAATACAACATTGTTAACTATAGTCCTTATGCTGTAAATTGGGTATAAAACATATTCATACTACATAAGTACAAGTTTATACCCTCTTTTGTAAATAAGGATAAAATAGAAATTACTTTATGTTGTAGGAAAATATAGACCGGGAACACTTGAGCATGCTTTAGGTTTGTGTGAGCATCCTGCATCAGTGGAGAACAGAAAAAATAGAGAAATTATTTATTTAGGGGAGCAAAAGATATACCAGACTCTCTATAACTTAATTTCCTATCTAAAAATGCAAAGAAAAAGACCATGAACTTTAAGGAAAATCTATTCCCTGAGAATGCTAGACCTTACCACAATGTCTGGTCCACAGTTACATCATCTCTTAGATTCTTTATTACATAGTCTGTCTGTTGTTTTTCCTTTTCTCTACCTTGCTTTATTCTGTTTATTCCCACCACAACTGCCAGAGTGATCTTAGAAAACGTAAGTCAGGTGCTATCATTCCAGTGCACCAAATCATCTTTTGGTTTTCCATCTCATTCAGAATAAAAACTAGTATCTGTGCACTGGCCTAAAAGATCCTGTAAGTGAACTGTTGTCCTGTCTGCTGCCTGTTTGAGCTCCATTCCATCTCCTTCCTTTTCTGCTCACTCACCTCTGGTAGTTCTGACGCCTTAAATAAACCAAACTTTATCATGCCCCAGGCCCTTGCTTCTCTATTCCCCTATGCTTTCACTTCCTTTTGGACAGGGAGAAGTGCCACCTTATCAGTGGAGCTTAAGCACATAGATTACTTAAAGCTCAGCCCTCTTTCCTTCAAAAATCCCCATATTTCTTCCATGGTTTATTTATCTCCATGGATGTCTCCACCATCTGAAACATTTATATTTATTTGTTGGATATTAGTTTCTGTCTCTAATTTCAAGAATGTAAGGTACTGGAGGGCAGAGATTTGGGCCTACTTGTTTTTTATGTTTTTTCTTTCAACTGATACACCTCCATCACCTTGAACACGGCTTGGCACAAAGTAAGTGCTCAGTAAAAAATATGTTTGAATATATGTTTGAATAAATGAAAGGATGAATAATGCAAGGATGGAATTTTTAATTCAACTAAAGCTTAGGGATTTAAATGTGAAGATTTAAATCTTCCTTGATTTAAAAATACAGTTTTAAGAATTACAATAATAAAACTTCCCAACTTGCACATTGCATTGCCTCTTTGATAAAATGAGTATGCATAATACATGCTGAATTTTTCTTGAGCATTTTATAGTGCTTTAGAAACACAAGTGAGAGCACCAAGATATTCCGGAAACCACTGAGTTTTATAATTCTATTTGTTTTCACACTAAATAATTGTGGATCCCAAGTTTCGCAGTACTTTTTAAAAAAGTACTGTATGTTTCCTGACTTCTCGTTCACTATAAAGTGTTATTCCCCTTATTCCATTTCTTATTATGATAAATTCAGAACCATCCGTTATTTCCTGGTTTCATGCCATCATAGACAGGCACTGTGAATTCAAAATTAAATAAGAAGTGCTGATTTTCCTGCAGAACCATCCTAGTCTAGTAAGATCATCTTCATTTCTCAAAATTTATTGCCCTCCCCCCAAAAAAACTATTATTTCCATTTCTTTAGTGATATAGCCACCCATATATCTACACAAATACACATATAGACATATAGACTTGAAGACAATGAGCACTGCTGTGGTCTGAATGCATTTCCACACATTCTTCTGCTGGAAACTTAATCCCCAATGCAACAGTGTTGGGAAATGGGTCTTTTGGGAGGTGTTTCTGTCATGAGGGCTCCCTCTCCTGTGAATGGATTAATGGCATTATAAAATGGACTTGTAGGAATAGGTTTCTGTCATGAGGGCTCCCTCCCCTGTGAATGGATTAATGACACTATAAAATGAACTTGTAGGAATCCCTCTGTGACTCCACTGATCTTCTGCCATGTGGAGTCACAGACTGTTTTCTCTCTCTTGTCCTTCTGCCTTCTGCCATGTGTGCTGAGAGCAAGATTCTCTGTAGACCAAATTCTAGTGCATTAGTCTTGAACTTCCCAGCCTCCAGAACTATGAGAGAATAAATTACTCAGTATATAGTATTCTGTTATAGCAGCACAAAAGGGACTAACACACCCACACAGGTGTGCACATGCATACACACACACACACGCACACACACACGAAAGAGCTCAATTTTGAGATTACCAGGAGTTTTACTTCTAATCAAGCAGAGCTCACACAGCTCCTGAAATGATATTGAGAATCCCTGGCTTTAATGAGTTTGTCATTTTTTTTTTTTTTAGTTCTCATACATGAATTTTAAAATAGAAGAAAAATACAGCTTATGGAGGAGTGTCTAAACAATTAATTAAAAAAAAATCAGTGGCCAGTTGATCTTACTTTTTTTTCCATATTAAGCCTATTTTATAATGCCTACCTAATAAGATTTTTATCAAGATAGTTAAGATCATTGTCTGACACTTAGTAGGATGTAATAAAATAATGGTTCCTTTCTTAGTTTCTTGAAACATTATCCAACTAAGAAGAAAGTAATAATATGATGTATAAAATTTTTCATACCTGTTGAAGAAAATACACTGTATTTAATCTGGGAATCTATCTAGTGTGAAGAGATTTAGACTGTAACATAATCTGAAAACTCATTATTCCTTTTGCTGCTATTATTTAACTTGTAATTTCGTCCTAGACATAGCACTAAAACTTAGGTAGGCTACAATTTCAATAATTATATGCAGTGCCTTAATTTGCAGAGTTATCTGTTTTAATATTCCGTAGACTTTAGTATATTATTGTGTGAAGTCCATGCCATATTTCCTTTGAGCCATAAAGAATGAGAATTTACATCTGTCATGATGTCCAATGGCTAGAGTTGTACAAAAAGGGAGATGTCACACATTTGCAGGAGACAGGTTTCAAGGCAAAGGGTCATCTTGTTAGCTTCCCATGGGGCTGACAAGTAATAATCTTTTGAACTGGTGAACTAAAAGCATCCTGACTGGGTGTAAGACTCAGGAAAACATATTAAGTGTCACGTTGTGGTTTTCAAATTAGATTTTGGAAGCCAATTAACTTACAGTAATAGTGTTTTGAAGTAATTTGATATCTCAGAATAATCTTCCCAATACTCTGAATATATAATTTATTTGAAATAAAAATCACAGTAGTAGTTCTAAAAATAATTAAAATAAAATAAAAAAAATAAAATAAAAAAAATTTATTCTTAGGTGTTTTAAGTTCACATATTATTCACACATGAACTTCTAGAAAAAACATTTGAGAACTATTTGTAATTTAGGTTATATCCCTAATTAGGATTACATCAAGGCAAACTAGATCTTAGCTTTTAAATCCATGCATTTGTGTCCTAGGTGGTTAAAAGACCTGGTAATAATGTGGGTGAATGAAATTATAAAGATTTGGCAAATATGTCTCAACATGGAAAGAGAAATGTAGAAACCTGATTTGAGAAAATATTTTAAAGTCTCCAAAAGCCCATGTCCAAAAAGAGAACACAGATAATAAAATATCTGCAAAGTTTATTCAGAGTTGACTTACAAAAGGATAATACTGATTGAAGTTTCAGGGGACTCACTTTACCCCAGTGATACAGGCAAATTTGAGTACAATATACAGAATAATGAAATTACCTTTTTAATACTAGGGAAATCTTATCCCTTTGTAAATAAGTATTAAGCAGTTTTCTTTTTCAAAGATTCCAATGTTGCACAAAATAGAAATATCATGCCACCAAATATATATTACACATTAGAAAATATTC
Source organism: Callithrix jacchus (assembly GCF_049354715.1). Classification (NCBI taxonomy): domain Eukaryota; kingdom Metazoa; phylum Chordata; class Mammalia; order Primates; family Cebidae; genus Callithrix; species Callithrix jacchus. Next base: position 45,239,231 of record NC_133502.1, read on the forward strand.
TTGAAATATAATTGCGTATTAAATGTATATACATTTATAGTACATTTATCTATAGCTTTATGTCTATATTTTTGTTTTCAATCTATAAATATTTTCACAAAAGAGATATAAAGGGTTTTAAAAATCATATCATAGGCTGATCCTGGTGGCTCACCCTGTCAACCCAGCACTTTGGGAGGCAGAGGCAGGTGGATCACAAGGTCAGGAGTTCGAAACCAGCCTGGCCAATATAGTGAAACCCCATCTCTATAAAAAATACAAACATTAGCAGGGCATGGTGATGGGTGCCTGTAGTCCCATCTACTTGGGAGGCTGAGAAAGGAGAATTGCTTGAACCTGAAAGGTGGAAGTTGTAGGGAGCCGAGATTGCGCCACTGTACTCCAGCCTGGGTGACAGAGCAAGACTACATCTCAAAAATAAATATAATTAATATAATATAATATAATATAATATAATATAATATAATATAATAATATAATATAAGAATTCCCTAAGCAGTGTGATTAACCAGACAGAAACCAGTACCAAAATGAAAATAATGAATGTTCACAAACCACTGTCAATATTCTGCCCAGAATTTTGGGAAATAAAAAGACACACAAATAAAATCTGGCTCATCATTAATAGAAATTTATTGTTTTAATGCCATTTTGAATTTACGTATTAATGAAATTAACTCAGGAATTTATATAAGAATTCCTCAACTACATAAATGTATTGCCAGAGCTAAGTCAAAAGGTCAAATAAACCAAGAAGGTTGAGTAGATTAAAATGGCCCCTGGGGATAAATGAATACCTCCAAATGTTTATTAAGCAGTCCCTTAATTGCTACTTAAGGAAACTATTCCTATACTATAATGAAGATTAATAGACCCTGAATGGTTATGTGTATTTGTTTTAAGAGGAAGGAACCCTTGATTATGTATGAGATAACTTAACATTAATGCTATATGGTATTATTTTTCAATCATTTTGGGAAAAAAGTCAATGCAAAACAATTTTTATTTAAATTATACATCAAGAATTCTATATAATTATTTTAAATTGAATTCTCTAACTTTAAATAATATTTTATATTCACCTATAATTTGGTTTGGCTCTATATACCCACCCAAATCTCATGTGGAATTGTAATCCCCAGTGTCAGAGGAGGAGCCTGGTGTGAGGTCATTGAGTCATGAGGCTGGACTTCCATCTTGCTGTTCTCTCGATAAAATTCTCATGAGATCTGATTTTTTGCAAGTGTGTGGCACCTTTGCATTTGCTCTCTTCTTCCTGCTTCAGCCATGTAAGACTTGCCTGCTTCCCCTTGGCTTTCTGCCATGATTATAAGTTTCCTGCAGCCTCCCCAGAAGCAGGATCCTGTATACCCTGCAGAACTGTGAACTGATTAAACTTTTATTAGTCAGTTTTCACACTGCTATAAAAACATACAACTTCTAAATTACCAGTCTCAGGTATGTCTTTATAACAGAGTGAAATGGACTAATAAAATGCATATAGACACACGTTATTAAAAATTAATCAAAGACAAATCACAGGAGCAACTATAAGGCATGAACTTTCTATTTGGAACATCATTAGCCATTCGAATGTTTTTGTTGAGTATTATCACATAGAAGCAAATTTCTAGATGTTGTAGAAGGTTTGTCACAAAGATTCAAAAAATCAGAATCATTTTTCCTAGAAAAGTGTACATTTAATTGCATTTGTTTAGAAAATAGTCACTAAGAGCAAGAAGCTTTCTGTCTAGAAAATTCTTTAATCCTACTATGGTATAAATTTTTGTCCCCTCCAAAACTCATGTTGAAATTTAATCTTCGTAGTGGCAGTATTGAGAGGTGTGCATTTTAGAGGTGATTGGGTCTTGTGGCCAGAATGTCATGAATTAATGGATTATCATGGAAGTGGGATTAGTGGCTTTATGAGAAAAGGAAGAGGGACCTGAGAGAGCACGCTTAGCCCTCTTGCCATGTGATGCCTGTGCAGCTTCAGGACTCTGCAGAGTCCCCACCAGCAAGAAGACCTTCACCAGATGTAGCCCCTAGACCTTAGTCTTGTCAGCCTTCATGACTATAATAAATTCCTTTTCTTTATGAATGACCCAGCTTCAGGTATTCAATTACAGGAAACAGAAAATGGACTAAGAAAGCTCCAAAGCCAATTTTGCTTATTGTTTGAATATTTGAGTTGTAGAAACTTTCAGTGTGATATATTTTACACCAATATTTGATTTAATAATTATGTGAAGAGTTTTGCATCTGTGTGTTACAGTACATACTTGAGTGTTCTACAGATTTTCCATATCCTGGGGTTTTTTGCTTACATTGCTTCAGGAAACTATGGAGACCATATGGACATTCATTTGAAAGACTTTGATTGATTTAACTGACAGTTCAATTTAGTTCAATAGCCTTAGAATAATTAAATCAGTTCTGTCTTTAAAACAAAGTGTAATGTGATTGTTAGGGTTCTTAAAAGTGGTCTTTATTATGTCAATGTCTTCTTGCCTGTAAGCTTAGTTATCTTAAATCTTAATTCAATGGACTCACAAGTCAATAATTATTTATGGCTGGTTAAACAATCCTCTTTTGTGAGTTCCTCCAGCCAGCTATGTGGAACCAATTCCTTCATATTTGTTATTAGTTTGCATTGGAATTAAGAGATCAACGAAATGTTCTTATTTTGAAAAATGGATAAACAAATTAATTAATGCCATATTTTACAACGTATTTTTCAAGAATTTTATCTAATATGCCAAGTGAAGTCATAATATCCAAGCAAATTATTTTCCTTCCTCTTTTCTTCCCTGCTTCTGTCTTTCCCTCCCTCCCAGTCTCTCCTTTCTTTTTCTCCTCTTCTCTTCCTTCTCACTTTCCTCTCTTTCTTCCATTATTTTTTTCTCCTTCCTTTTCTACAGTACTGTAGCATGGTAACAATCAAGTGAAAATAATATAATCCTCTTTGTCAATCATTTCAGTTTAACATAACTTCCTGCATAGTTTATTTCTTAAAATTCAACTTAATTATCAAATGAAAATATTTAGAATTTATTTAAATATATTCCCATGATGAGTGATTTTTTCAAACTTATATATTGTATGCATATTGACAAATATAGAAAAGTATCTATATTTACATAATAGGTTATAGCAGTGCTTTAAACATACTAAATATTACTACAAGCTAACAAATAAGCATTATTCATCATCTGCTAAATGTGACAATACTTCTAATTCATGTTCCTTTTTACCATAAATGAATCTTATGCCTCTTTGGGGTCATATAAAATATTGTTCTTTAAACATATAACTTTTAGCAGTGAATTCTTTCTAGAACGGCAAAGAAGAAACTGTAAAATTGACTTTTAGAATAACAAATGAATTTTATATTACAGTTTTTGAATGGTGATGGATATTAACTAATGAAAACCATAGATATAGAGACTTGAATTATTTTATATTATTTTAAATAAATCAAACAGGAGAATCCAAAAAGCACTAATTTCTATAAAAATTAATTACATGCACTTCAGCTTTCAACATTACCTCTGATGGAAAGTTTTCTCTGTCCTGTTTGTGACGTGTAATTTCATACCCTATTTTCTTCCCTAAGGGAAATACTTGATTCCATTCTTGGATAAAGATGCTCTGTCACCATTTTCAGCTTTAAACGTTTTTTTTTTTTTTTTTTTTTTCTTATTGCTTAAAAAACAAAAAATACTGAATACTGAGAAGAGAAAAATCAAGGCACAAGGGATTGGAGTCCAGCTGTTGTGGCATAAATCAATATTGAAGCACAATAGTGATTTTTATTCCCTTAAAAATAGATCTATTGTGTACTTAATTTCTTATTTTATTAAAATGTTCAACTTTGTCTAATGACTTCAAATTTAGCTTTGGTTTCTGGTTAAGTTTACAGCTCAACATTGGGGCTAACTGGACAGTAGTATAACTGCACTTCGGTGGTTGATTCCTATGCTCTGTTGGGGGTTACTGAAACTGTGAATTTCATGAATGGACAGCAATCATATTCCTGGTTGAATTAGGGAATTCACTGCTTCCCTGGTCCCCTTGCCTTCAACAAAGGTTATTGGGTTCTATTTTAATGGCTCATAAAGGAAAGATGAAAAAATTCAAAATAGTCATGTCCTGAAAGTGATCACAATCCTCACCATTCTAAATATAGATATAAGGGAAAAACACATCTCTAACCACCTATTTGCAAGATGTTAGGTAGCCTTTGACTATTCTCATTTATTGCCTAAACTCTTCCATGCATTTTATACAATGATTTATGTACTGGAAGGTTATGCCTTGAAATTCTCTTTTATAATTTTACTCCGTTCTTGATTTACATGATAACAGCTTTCATTCCGAGGCTACACACACACCAAATGCACTGATTTTGCAAAACCCATGGTCCGTGTTCAGATGCCCATCTTCAAATTTCTACCGTACGCCTCTGGCCCCAGGGGTGAAGCACTGCCCCGGTGCGTTAATAGCAGAATCACAATGTAAGTGTCAGGGTGGTGGCATCATCACACTTCAACTCCAGCATCCCTGTTTCTTCTGTTTCTCACTACAGAGGAACTAAGGCTAAAGGTTAAAGGATGCGGTTTATTAAATAATTCAAGCCATGAACCTGCAACCTGCAAACCAAAGGCAGCCTATTAAGTTTACACTGCCATGATTCATGCTTAGTGTTTCCTGATGCAAAAGGATAATGCCTGTTTCCTTTCCTTGTATTGCTACACAGTAATGTAGTGAGGAAGGAGGGAGAAAAAAGGTGACAAGACCCACACAAGGGGACAATAAGAGCAGCAGACTCACTTGCATAAAGAAGATTGAAGCCTTCCCTCCCTCCCTCCATCTCTCCGTATAGGCCCTAGTGCACATCTGCGTCACTTACGGGGGAGGAGGAGGCGCTGAGGCAGAGAGAAAATTGTACTGTGAGGACCTTGACAGCTTCACAGGCGGGCTTTTTCTTTTGCCTCCCTATATTTGCTAGAATATCTATTTTTCTCTTTTACAAACTGACTATATAAAACCACCCCTTCTGGCATTGCAGAAAGCATTTGACTTTCTCAGCGCCACCCGGCAGGCTATCAGGGCATCCTGGGAAAGGCCAGGGACAGGGGCGCAGGTGCACCAAGAGAGCTGGCAGGGGTATGCTTCCTCGAGACTTGGGGCTCTTTCTCTCTGCGCTCTCCAGACACTGAACTCTGAGCTGCGAGGACAGGAACGCCACCACCTTCCCTATTTAAGGCTCTGCCACAAGGGCATCCCAGTGAGGTGTATTCAGCTGCTCCGGAGCTTCCCAGCGCTCAGACCTCCCTCCCTCGCGCATCTTCAGCCTCAGGGTCGTCCCACCCTGCCATAACCACGGGGCTCCCGCGCGGGCATCGAGGATTGTCAGCCTTTGGCTTCCGACTTCTGCCACTGCTCCCGCCTGGTGGTGTCCCCACGCCCAGGTCCTGCGGACCCATTCGCTGCTGAACCGCGCGGTTTGCCGTCCGCGCTCCAGCCTTCATCTGTCAGGGCGCGCAGCCCGCCTCGAGTCTTCTGGCTCTCGGGGTGCAGAGGGCGCATCCCGCCTCTTCCTCCGCCCCCGGGCTCCGCTGGCCTCCCCCACCTGCTGGCCAGCCTACTCCTGCGTGAGCTGCTAGCCTTTTGCCTTCTGTGCGTAAAGCATGTCAGGGTCTGGGCGAAAAGACTTCGATGTGAAGCACATCCTGAGACTCCGCTGGAAACTCTTCAGCCACCCGTCACCGTCCACCAGTGGCCCGGCGGGGGGCGGCTGCCTGCAACAGGACGGCAGTGGAAGCTTTGAGCATTGGGGACCCAGCCAGAGCCGCCTGCTCAAAAGCCAAGAGAGAAGCGGTGTGAGCACTTTTTGGAAGAAGCCCTCCTCCTCTTCCTCTTCCTCATCCTCCCCGTCCTCTTCCTCCTCTTCCTTCAATCCGCTGAATGGCACCCTGCTTCCAGTGGCCACGAGGCTGCAGCAAGGGACTCCTGGGCAGGGCACCCAGCAGCCAGCCAGGACTCTCTTCTATGTGGAGTCCCTAGAAGAGGAGGTGGTGCCAGGCATGGACTTTCCTGGACCACACGAAAAAGGGCTGGTTCTCCAAGAGCTCAAAGTGGAGCCAGACAACTCGAGCCAGGCAACAGGTGAAGGATGTGGACACAGGTACAGTAAGTCCCCATGGGGCTTCCAAGCATCTCTCAATTTCCACCCATTTCTCCATGTGTGCTCTTGTGGCTACTAAGTCTAAAATGTTTCAGGTTGAAAATGCGGGTTAAGAGATGCGAGCCTGGTATTGATTGCTCAAGTTTTAATTTCATTAAAAGTTTGCTCATTAATTTCTATTGGTTCACACACATCACTTTTCTTTTTGGAAGTTTTCAAAGTTATAGCTACCAATTGAACATACATGCATTTTTGTAAGTCTTCAAGTAGAATGGTTCTGTTCCTGAGATTGTGGTGTTCTGTTATCTACTGCCATTAAATTATATGAGTTTTTCCATTACCTGAAGGTGAAAATTTGCTTTACACATCATCAGAATGCATCTCATATATTGGCCTAGTAACTGACTTAGCATATTATCTAAGATTCCTGTGATTTGAATCTATTCCAGGAATAATGAAGTAGACAAAATGAGGTTACTGGACAGCAACATTATTTTACCTGTCTTTTTGCTCCTGAAATACAGTTGTCTTATTCTCTGTCCCAACTTCCTTTTTGGTCATTTTACTTTGTGTTTACTTTTGCCTTGTTCAGAGTAAGTCTTTGAATTAAACTGTCCTGGAGCCCCTTTGCATTTAGCTGTTGTGACTTGCTGGCTCAGTATTGAAATTGTGTCTCCTTCTTAAGCAGCTCAATATGAATTTCTAGTTCATTTCTAATACCATGCTTCTTTGTGTAGAATTCTGCTACTTTGAAGACTTATAGAAAATCCTTCATAGACATAAAACTCCCGAGTTTTACATTTTTAGAGAATTGACTCATTACTATTTTAAACCACATCATTACTAGTTTTGGAATACAGTCAGGATATGAAAGGGTTTGCATTTAGATTCATGTGATATCAGAATACATTATTAAAAAAGAACTACAGGAGAAATATAGGAAAATTATAATGAATATATTAAGAAATTTTAATTAATAACAAATTAGTAAAAGAAGCATCTTTTTAAACTTTTGATGGATTGAATCCATTTCTTATAAATTTAAGTAGCAAAAAGAATATATAAAATTATATATGTATAACATATATGTGTGAGTGTATATATCTGTGCTCCCTAATTATGACATATGTAAAGTTACAGATTAAAAATTATTCTTAAATTTTTTCAATTATATGCACTATATATATTTTAATTTTAATTTTAAGAGATTGAACATATTCTAATGCCACATTAAGGCATGTACTATAATGTAATATTATTTTAATGAGGGAGAAGTATAATCTGCAATTATCAAGTATGTCAATGGTTTTTCTCAATGTAGGAGACCTAAATATAAGATTATCTATTATTCCATTAAGTGAGATCTTTTATGAAAAAAATTATGACTTTGAGTATAATGAATACTATGAGTTATTCAATGTTATTAAAAGTTATTTAATATTCTAGTTACCTATAATTTTATTAGTACCCTTTTTTTGAATAAATATAAACACTTTATAGGGGGGCATTATCCAGAAACATTAAGCAATTCACCCTATATACTTAAAAGCAAACCAGGTTAAGTATTTACTAATTATTATTTTATTATAACTGACAGTTTTGAAACTCCAGCAGCTCAGAAAGAAACACATACATTATGTGTGTTTGTAAATTTTTAAAGTATTTGAATAAGCTCCTAGAAACATTAATGTTTCATATTTTCTTAAAGTTTGGTTTATACCAAATACATTTTAAAGTGAACAGGATATATTCAGCATTAGTAGTTTGTAAATACTTTCATGTAAGTTGGAGTTTTGAAAATATTAATGGATTAGTGACAAGAAATTATAATAAATTAACAAATATAAAATTAATAACAACATAGGAATAGAACATGAGACTTAAGTTTCTTGCTTTTGAAAATACTTTATTTTTATTCACAAAGAGTTGTGAGTGATAAAAAATTCCTAAATTAACCCATGTATCAACCAAAATCATCTTTAGTATTGGAATCAAATTGTCTTATGAGATTGGCATGTGTAAACTATTGAAAATCAGGTTCAATATTATTTTTAGTCTAGTTTTTTACTAGACAAATCAGTTAATACTGTATTATTTGATGGATTTATGTGTTCTTAAACTTTCATAGAGTATTGGTTCTATGCTCATGATTGATTGAAAACCACACTAGTAAAACTAGCAATTAATCATTATCAGTATATAATATTTTAATATGCAGTAAAAGTAGGAGTCACTGCCCAGAAGAGATAGCATTTCTAAAGTAAGAAACTGAATGGAAATTTTATTGTCCTTTAAAAATTTATGCAAAATAATGAGTAATGTGGATTTATTTTTTTTCCATGACAGCACATCCAGAAAAGCTACATAGTGCTTATGATCATTGAATACATAAACTATATGAACTCTGTGTGATAATTTTTAACACTTGGGTTATTATTATATCACCAAACAATGATGTCACATTTAATAATGAGCATTGTGTTTTATAAATTCTGACTTGTCTGCTGAATTAATCCTTACATGTAAAACATGAGTTGGCCCTTTCTCTGATGTTATATTTATTCATTTTATTGATCTCCTCTTTATTCATTTAGCTTCACACCAGTTAGAACATTGCTTTAGACAAGTATGACTAGCACAGTTGAGTAAACTGGTTAGAACAGCAAGTGGAGGACATTTAGGGGAAAGCTGCTCACAATCTCAAAATTCTGGAAAGGTCAAAAAATCATAGGCTTGAAACATAAAGGTAGTGGGAATATAGTGCTAAACCAATTTAGGGCCAAACCCCAACCTTCATCCTATCTCACCTTACTAAACACCCATTACTTGCATCCCATCCTAAATGAATCTCAGTGCTCTACTGCCTTGACCACATAAACAATACTTTTTCTATAATAGTTCACTGACTGATTTATCATTGATTTCTCTACTTCCCTGTCTAAATATACATTAGAAAGTATATGGTTTCCTGGATATTCAGATAACTGTATATTTTTGCTATGGATATTTTTGCCCAAGATTCCATATGTAGTAAACTAAAACACCAAAGAGCAATATTTATATTCTTGCATTTTATAGTGATGTGAGTGGGAGAAGACATGTCATGTTTTAACTGCTTGCTTTTTAAGATTCTGAATTCTTACAGAGTACAGTCATTTTATCCATGGTTTTAGCTACCATCCATAAACTGTGTTTCCAGATTTGTGTCTCTAAATCTAGCCCTACCCTCTCCTGAACTGTAGTCTTACACGGACACTTCTCTACTTGACCTCTTTGATGGATGTCATAGAGTCCATTCAAATATAACATGTACAAAATTGAGCCCTAAATCTTATTCTGTGTTGCTCAATTTTCTTCTACTCTATTTCAGAGAATAGCTTTCTACAAATTTGTTTTGCAAGTCAGAATTCCAGGATCACATTGGTCAATATCTTCTTTCTCCTCATTTTCAATATTTTTCCAAGAATTGCTGTTTTTGCTTAAATAATCTTTCCTATACATGTCCTACCTCTCTTCATAGCCATTGTCTGTACACAATCTAAGCTACTCCCTTTTTTCAACTCTAGTTTTAGAAATTCCATCCATTTTCACCTCCCCTCAATATCCTTGCCTCCTCAAGTCCATTCTCTACACTGAAACCAATAAAATTATAAAGTAATAACGCTGACTTATTTTTCTATATCCCTCACTCCCTCATTCCCTCATTCTCCTTTTTCCCCACCAAAGGATTTGCATCACTCGCTGATAACAATTTATACCATGGACACCAACTGATTACAATCTATACCATAGATGACCTGGTTGTCAATGACCTGTCCTTTGTTTGCTATGTAGGCCTTTCACTTACCAATTTTCCACTTACCCTCTGTTTTCCAGACTTAATATCGTTCTCAGGGAGTTTTCACTGCCTTTGGACCTCACAAAGTTGTTTCCCCTCTTTGCATAGAGAATATCCTTTCCTTAACAGCTCCCTTCCTGAGTTCAGCCCTATTCATCATAGAGACGTCATACATAAGCATGCTGTACCTTTCCTAGGAAAGGAGTTCTTGATTGCCCAAACAAATTCATCTCCTGTGTTTTGTGTACTTATAGTAACTGCTCTCTACTTTTGAAAAAATTATTATTGAAACTGGTAACCATATATTAATATCTGTGTTGATTTTCTTTGTCTATCAGTGAATTTCCAAGTGGAGAGGAGTATGTCTCTTTTACTCATGATTCTACCCCTATCATGGAGCAAGTAGTTACTCAATAAATACTGTCAAATAAATAAATATTTGATGTAATCATAGAGTGGCATTGATTAAGAACTTGTTTTTTGCCAGTTAGCATGTTGAATATTGATATGTGTAAGTTAAAATTCATAACATCTGCTAATCCTGTGACATTTATGTATCCCTTTGGTATAATGATTACAACGATAAGACTGAAATATGAGGAGGGTAATTAATTTTCTTAGAATCACAGACTTGAAAGTCATAAAGCTGGACCTTAACCCTTGCTATCTGACTCCAGTTACCATAATTTAAGCCATTTTTCCCAACTGTATTTTTCTATGCTTAGACAAACAAGCAGAACAAAAGAAAAGAGGTAGCATCTGAGGTTATAGAGAAACAATTTCCTTTCTCTGTTGGTGGAGATTGTGTTTGAATGTTTAAATAGAATTCTTAACAGTGATGAAGAAATTCTTGATAAGCTTCCCTCAAAGAAGACTTCTTAGCCCAAGTTAGAAAACATTTCATTATTTCCTTAATTATAGTTTATTAAGTGTATTTTATTTCATAATTAATCAATAATACACAAATATAACCTAGAAATGGAAAGAGATAATTATTTTGGAGACCAAATGAGAGCTTTAGGATAGAAAATCTGCTTCTGAAAGTTGACACCATTGATAAAGTATTGTCACTGAAAGAGAGCATGCACCATTAAAATCTCACGGAGGGTAGTGGGACCTGCACCAGGCACTGGTTTAAAATAATAATCATATCTCTGCTTCAGCCATGGGGAAAACCAACTTTGAAAATGATAAAGGACTACTTTCTCAGGAACGTGGTTCCCAAACTACACTTTTATAATAAAACTAAAGCAAAATAATATTAGTCTTTTTACCACCCTATATTTTAGAGTGACAAATAATATAATGGAACAAACTTACTCAATTTTACTTTTCTTCACTAATTTATCCTGGGTTTCTATGTTACATAGTTTACTATTATTTAAACCAAAACTAGAAAAAAGGATAGTTTCTTTAGGGAAAGCTTATTTAAGCTATGTTAGGATGAATTTATCAATATGATGTGGTGTTCTACCCAGATCCCACAATATCTAGTCATCCTACTCTCTGAACAAATGTGCTTTAAAGAAATTGAAAAGATCACAAAAAACAAGATCTATTGAGTTGGATTTGCAGGTACCAAAAACTCCAGAGCTACCTTTGACAAAGATATGAATATAAGTACAAGATGAAATGGAAATTTTTCAGTTATAGCAATGAAACATGTGAGTTGAAGGATAATATTCTATTTTTCTTCTGTAAATGTTTAATATTTTGTAAACTGTATATATCAGCCTTTCTATGGTACTATTTCCAATTGTTTAGAAAAATAAAGCCTATATATATAGTCAAAATCAACATCTGGCTAACATAGAATATAATATAAATCAGGTATTTGTGTTCGTTGGTTTCTTTTTCCAAGCCTCCAAAGATAATTTGTGTATCTTTGGATATGCTTCTCATGACTACGTGTTAAATCAAGTTTTGATTATTCTGACCAAGAACTCCTATTGAATGTACAGAAAACTGTCATCTGTAGCATATGTTTGAGTTAAATCAAGTTTCTGAGCATAAAAATGGGCAGCATTTTAATCAGAGTCTCAGTGTAATTACCAATACATCACATTATCGATTTTGTTTTTCCATCTAAAATAACTTTAGGTATGTTTGTGGTACTTGTAAAAAACAAATGGTCTGAAATTTGCATATTGATTTAGATCAGATAAGGATTACTTTTCTTCATTTAAGATAGTTATTTAAACTTTAAAGAAAAGATCCGATAAAGACACAGATAATCTGAGCAAAATTAAAGATGGTTTTGAACATTCTGAAATAAAATACAGGCAGAAATCCTGTTTTACTACAAAGGCTTGATGCTGGCTGCCTTTGCTGACTTTCAGGATCTGAAAACAATGTAAATGTTAAAGATCCACAAAGGTAAGCTTCACCAGGGAAAATGATGCACTATGATTGCTGGACTGCAAGAAAAATAAATTTTGAATGGAGAGCCTATGAGGCAGGTCATTTTGACCAAAAACCGTGTCACAGAAATGACAATGTTTGGGAATAATCTGAGAGTCTTCAATAATAATGAGAGGTGAAGTCAGTCTTTATTAATTCTAAATTCAGACTTTTTTATTCCTTAGGTAGTTTTGCCACAATTCCAGTAAGGGATGATTATTGGAACTCTTTCAGTTGGGTTTCATACTTGTTGGTGATACTGTCTCCTGGTAGATCCTCTTGTACCATTTTTTTCTAAGTGATATTGATAAACATTTGATCATGTAAATTAGCATTTAATCTTGACTGAAATATGAAGAAATAAATTATACAATCAGAAATTTTGTATGGTTTATACTACGAGGGAAGAAAATAATCCAATTATTTTACAATTTTTGAAGAGGTGGTTGTCAATACCTCTTTCAAAAAGAAAATAACTCTTTTTTGTTTGTTTGTCTGGTAGATTCTAATTAAATTCAAATGCCAAAAGTTCTCTTCAGGTCAGTATTTGCGTATACCAGAACTCCAGAGAAAACGGAAAAATTGGTTATAAAAGTATTTTTATAATTTATATATTTAAATTTATTAATATAAAACATTCTGATATTCACCTTTGAATTCCACTATTTTTGGAAGTAAATGTTTAGTCATTTTCAGTTGTAATAACATTTAAATAAGATTCCTAATTTTTCAGTCACTTTCCCTTTGATATACTATTAATAGCTTGTAATTTAAATAGACAAGTGTATAAAAATTGATACCCAGACATAAGTCATTTAGTTATCCACTGATGATTTATAAACATTTATTTGTGTAATTTACTTTTCAAAACATGACATTTTTGTCTGTCTGTTTTTACGACGTGGTAAACATTGGGATAATTGCTACAGAGTTTTATTCACTTTCCATTTTTGTATGTTTTCTTTTAAATTTTAATTTTAGTTAGGGGGTGAATGTGCAGTTTGTTACATGGGTAAATTTCATGTGACAAGTGTTTGGTGTACAGATTATTTAAAAACTCAGATAATAAGCCTAGTACCCAATAGGTAGTTTTATTTATTCTCATCATCCTCTGACTCTCCACCCTCAAATAGGCCCCTGTATCTATTGTTCCCATCTGTGGTGTCCATGTGTATTCAGTGTTTAGCTCCCAATTATAAGTCAGAACATGCAGTTTTCTCTTTCTTCATTAATTCACTTAGAGTATTGGCCTCCAGCTCCATCCTCGTCGCTTTAAAGGACATGATTTCATTTTTTCAATTGCTGTGTAGTATTACATTGTATATATGTACCATATTTTCTTTATCCAGCCCATCATTGATGGGTATCATCATGTCTCTGCTATTGTGAATACTACTACAAGTAACATACTAGTGTATGTGTCTTTATGATAGAATGATTTATATGACTTTGGGTATATACCAAACAATGGGATTGTTGGGTTGAATGAAGTTCTATGTTAACTTCATTGATAAATTGCCAAACTGCTTTCCACGGTGGCTGAACAAATTTACCTTCCCATGGATAGTATATAAGTGTTTCATTTTCTTTCTAACTTTGCCAGCATCTGTTATTTTTGACTTTTTAATTATAACTATTCTGACTTTTTAGTAATCGCTATTCTTATTTTTTGGTTATTGTGAATGGAATGGTGTTCTTCATTTGGCCCTCAGCTTGGATGTTGTTGGTGTATAGGAATGCTAAGGATTTTTGTACATTGATTTTTTTAATCCCGAAATTTTGCTGAAATTGCCTATCAGATCTAGGAGCCTTTGTGAAGAGACTATGGGGTTTTCTAGGTATGAAATTCGGTAATCTGTGAAGAAAGATAAATTTACTCCTCTTTTCCTATTTGAATGCCTTTTATATTTTTCTCTTGCCTGATTTCTCTGGCTCAGATGTCCAGAACTGTGTTGAATAAGAGCGGTGAAAGTTGACTTCCTTGTCTAGTTCTGGTTCCCAAGGGAAATGCTTTCAGCTTTTGCTCTTTCAGTATGATGTTGACTGTGGGTTCATCATAGATAGCTCTTATTATTTTGATATATGTTCCTTTAAAGCCTAGTTTATTAAGGGTTTTAAACATGAAACAGTACTGAATTTTATTGAAAGACTTTTCATCATTTATTGAGATGATTATGTGGTTTTTGTTTTTAGTTCTGTTTTTGCAATGAATCACATTTTATGATTTGCATGTATTGAACCAACCTTGCATCCCAGGAATAAAATGTACTTGATGATGGTAAATTGGCTTTTTGATGTGCTGTATGATTTAATTTGCTAGTATTTTATTGAAGATTTTTGCCTCCATATCAATCAGGGTTATTGGCCTGAACTGTTCTTTTGCATTGTGTGTCTGCCAGGTTTTGGTATCAGAATGAGGCTGACCTTCAATAAGTTAGGGAGGAGTTCCTCCTCCTCAGTTTTTTGAAATAGTTTCAGTAGGTTTGGTACCAGCTCTTCTCTATAAAATACATCTGGTAGAATTTGGCTGTGAATCCATCTGGTCTAGGGATTTTTCTTGTTGGTCGGTATTACTGATTTAATTTCAAAACTTGTTGTTGGTATGTTCAGGGTTTCAGTTTCTTCTCAGTTTCTTCCAGGTTTTCTAGTTTACATGTAGAGAGCCATTCATAATAGTCTCTGAGGGAATTTTGTTTAATTTTGTATTTCTGTGGGGTAGATGATAATGTCTCCATTTTCATTTTTGGTTGTATTTGGATCGTCTTTTTTTTTTTTTTTCTTTGTTTGGCTAATAGTCTATCAAACTGATTTATTCTTTCAAAAAATGAAATTTTGATTTTGTTAATCTTTGTATGGCTTTCTGCTTTCAATTTTGCTCAGTTCAGCTCTGATTTATTCTTATTTTTTTACTTGTGCTAGCTTTTGGGTTGGTTTACTCTTGTTTGTCTATTCCTCTCGGTGTGATGTTCATTAGTTAATTTAAAATCTTTCTAACTATTTGATGTGGGCATTTAACACTGTGTTTTCTTCTTTCACTGCCTTAGCTATGTCTCAGAGATTCTGGTATGTTGTATCTTCTTTTTTTATTATTTTTAATAAATTGTTTAATATCTGCCTTAATTCCATTGCTTGCCCAAAAGTCATTCAGAAGTGACTTTCATAACTCCCATGCAATTGAATGGTTTTGAGATCTTATTAACTATTGATTTCTATTTCTATTCACTGCGGTCCAGGAAGGTGGTTTTTATAATTTTGGCTTCTTATATTTTTTAAGAATTTTTTTATGTCTGAGCATGTGGTTGATTATAGATGATGTGCCATGTGCAGATGAGAAGAATGTATATTCTGTTGTTGGATTGACTCTCCTGCAGGTCTGTCAGGCCCATTTGGTCAAGTGTCACATTCAGGTCCTGAATATTTTTGTTATTTTTCTGCCTCAGTGATCTGCTAATACTGTCAGTAGTGTTTTGAAGTCTTCACTTTTAGTGTGTGGTTATCTACATCTCTACATAGATCTCAAAGAACTTGTTTCATAAATCTGGTTGCTCCAGTATTGAGTGCATTGCATATATATTTAGAATAGTTAAATGTTCTCATTGACTCAAACCCTTTATCATTATGTGAACTCCTTCTTTTTCCTATTAGACTGTTATTATTTTAAAACTTGTTTTTTTCTGAAATTAGAAAAGCAGCCATTGCTTTTTCTGTTAGTTTTCCATTTGTTTGGTAGATTTTCCCACCCCTTTACTTTGAACCCATGAGTGTTATTGCATGTGTGTTGAGTCTCTTGAAGAGAGCATAAGGTAGGGTGCTGCTTCTTTATCCAACTTGCCACTCTGTGTCTTTTAAGTGAGATGTTTAACCCATTTACATTCAAGGTTAATATTGACATGTATGAATTTGATCCTGTTTTGGTGTTATTAGCTGGTTATTATGTTGATTTGATTGTGTAGTTGCTTTATAGTGTCAATGGAAATGTACTAAAGTGTGTTTTTGTGGTGACTGATAATGATCTCGTTTCCATGTTTAGCACTTCCTTAAGGACTTTCTGTAAGGCAAGTCTGGTGGTAACAAATTCCCTTAGCAATTGCCTGTCTGAAAATCATTTTATTTCTCCTTTGCTTATGAAGTTTAATTTGGCTGGTTGTGGAATTCTTAATTGATATTTCTTTTGTTTATAAATTCCGAGTATAGGCCCACATTTTCTGGCTTGTAGGCATTTTTCTGAAGAATCTGCTGTTAGCCTGATGGGATTCCATATGTAAGTTACTGCCACTTCTTCCTAGCTACATTTATTTTTATTTTTATTTTTTTCTTTGGTGTTAATCTTAGAGAATCTGATGACTATGTATCTTTGGTATGGTTGGCTTGTATAGTATTGCTTAGGTGTTCTCTGAATTTCCTAATTTTGAATGCCAGCCTCTCTAGTGAGGTTGGGGAAACTTTGGAGATAATATCACCAAATATGTTCGCAAGTTGCTTGCTCTCTCACCCTCTCTTTCAGGGACACCAATGTGTTGTCATTTTGGTCTTGTTGTATAATTTCTCATAAATTTTGTTCATTCTTTCTCACTCTATAATTTTGTCTGACTGAATTGATTTGGATAAGTGGTCTTCAAGCTCTGAGATTCTTTCCTTAGCTTGTTCTGTGCTGCTGTTAACACCTGCAATTGTACTATTAAATTCCTGTGGCGAGTTTTTCAGCTTTATTATTTCAGTTTGGTTCTGTCTTAAAATAATGATTTTTATCTTTCGGCTCCTGTATAATTTTACTGAATTCCTTGAAATTATTGAATTGGGTTTCAACTTTATCCTGAATTGATAAAGTAACTTCTGTTTGTTACCAGAACATACGCTGATCTTCATTGACATTCAGATTCTTAATTCTAAGTCTGTTATTTCAGCCTGATTAAGAGCCATTGCTAGGGATCTAGTGCAGGCATTTGGACGTAAGAAAACATTATGGCTTTATGAGTTGCCTGGGTGCTTGAAGTAGTTCTTCCTCATCTTTGAGGTCAGATGTCTTTTAATTTTTGATGTAGCTGTTGCTTGGATAAATCTTTTTGATTTTATATTCTTTGATGCCCTTGAGGGATTGACCATGGTATAAGTTGGTTTCGATTGACTGGTTTTGTTTATGGATGACTTTGAGGCGCCCAGGTTCATCTCCACACTTCCAAGCTCCATGACCTAACCCTGGGGGACCGGTACCAGACCTGTGGCATTGTTCTCTGGTTCCTCAGTCTTAAGCACCTGCTGCTCTAGAGGAGCCAAGGTGTTCATCCTCTACTGGCAAAAGCTCTCAGATGGGGGACTCTGGCAAAAGTGCTTCATCAGGGCAGCAATGCAGCATGGTCCAAGTGTGTACATGGACTGAAATCAGTGGAGTGATGATATAGTGGAGCATGACATTTTCATACCATAAATATTTTATAATTCTGCTTTGTAATGGTTTTGATTATATCAATAAATAATTTTTGGCATTATGAATGTGCTCATTTATATCTGGAAATTAGAAAATTTAAAAGAAGCAATTAAAATTTCAAAAAACCCTGGGTCAAATAATATTTCAATTATTTTATTAAAATCAGGATAAAAGAAGTAAAACCATTCCCATATGTTGAATAGCAAAGCAGAGATTGGACTTACTCTCACCTGAGACAACAACAGCAAATAAGGAAGAAGGAAAGAGAGGTAGGAAGGTAAAGAGGGAGTGAGGTAGGGAAGAATGAAAAAAGAAAAGAAAGTGGAAGGAAGAAATGAAGAAAGGGAAGGAAGAAAGGTGAAGAAAGAAGAGAAAAACGGGAAAAGAAAAGAAAAAGAGTAGATGGTTTGGAGGAAGGGAGGCAAGGAAGGAGTAGGAAGACAGAAGGGAGAGAAGGAAGAGAGGCATAAAGGAAGGACAAAATAATTTTTTAAGACACTTTTTATCAGGCACTAAAGAAGAGTGATTTCTGAGATATGATATTAAAAAAAAATCTCTCTCTGAATATTGCCCAAGCTGACTATCTAGAGAGAGATTCTAGTCACTGATATAGGAAGGGCAAATACAAAGAATAAGTTTGAGATCAGCCTGGCCAACATGGAAAAACCCCGTGTCTACCAAAAATACAAAAATTAGCTGGGCATGGTGGTGGGTGCCTATAATCCCAGCTACTCTGGAGGCTGAGGCAGGAGAATTTCTTGCACCAGGAAGGTAAAAGTTGCAGTAAGTGGAGATTGTGGCATTGTACTCCAGTCTGGGCAACAAGAGAGAAACTCCATCTCAACAAAGCAAAACAAAATGTGATAACCAGCCTAGACTGAAGAGATGAAGTTGAGTATCAAGGAGGATCAAGGCTATGAGAGATCATAGGACAAAGTGTCAAGCAAGAGAATGTTACACAGAGAGAACACTCTAGAAATCTGTGAAGGATTCACTTGAGTATTAAGCAGATCAGTATCTAGTAGAATAAGGACAGATACATGCTTAATAAAATAAATGTTTCTATTCCCAAAACATTTATAAATAGAAAAATATTAAAATATCATAAAAATAGAGAAAGATAAAAATAAGGATGATGGGACATTTCTCATTCACATTGGTGCAAATGAGAAGACAGTGGAGCATTTTTATGGTGGTGTAAGGAATAAAAAGAACTGTCCTCATAGAATTCTATAGACATTCAAAGTATTTTTTTTTTTGAGACGGAGTTTTGCTCTTGTCACCCAGGCTGGAGTGCAATGGCGCGATCTCGGCTCACCGCAACCTCCGCCTCCTAGGTTCAGGCAATTCTCCTGCCTCAGCCTCCCGGGTAGCTGGGACTACAGGCGCGCGCCACCATGCCCAGCTAATTTTTTGTATTTTCAGTAGAGATGGGGTTTCACCATGTTGACCAGGATGGTCTTGATCTCTTGACCTCTTATTTTCAGACATGGGTACGGTTAAAATAACTTATTAGCAGCAGATGTGCTCCATAAGATGTATCCTTCAGACAAAAGTAAAATGCTGCTAGTTGGCAATGTCTATACAAGGAAATGAAGAACAGCAGAATTGACAACTAAATGGGCAAGAAAATCTTTTAAAATTATGTAAATCTGGTAGATTTTTAAAGGTAATTAAAAATTGAAACAAAACAGAAGATTATACTGTGAAGCTTTTACTATAGGTGTAAAATGACTATATGGCAATAATAGCATTAATACTATAAGAGAAGAAATGAAGATATAATAATGTAAGGTTCTTATATTAAATGAGAAGTGGTATATCATTTGAAGATAGTCTAAGGAATGCATTATAAATAATAAAACAACCACTAAAATAATGATGCAATTGGGGCTGGGCACAGTGGCTCACAGCACTTTGGAAGGCTGAGGCACTTTGGATATGCCTATATCACCTGAAGTCAGGAGTTCAAGCTAGCCTGACCAACATGGAAAAACCCTGTCTCTACTAAAAATACAAAAAAAATTAGCTGGACATGGTGGCGTATGTCTGTAATCCCAGCTACCTGGGGGGCTGAGGTAGGAGAATCGCTTGAACCCAGGAGGCACAGGTTGCGGTGAGCCAGGATTGTGCCATTGCACTCCAGTCAGAACAACAAGAGCAAAACTCTGTCTCAAAATAATTAAATAAATAAATAATAATAATAAAATAAAATAGTGATAATCAATAAGAGAAAATGAGCTTATAAAATTATTCAATTAATTTTAACAAGATAAAAAGAAAATGAGGACAAAGCAAAGATGGAACAATCAGAAAACACATAGTACAATAATACTCTGACCTTGCTATATCAATCATTGCATTTAGAGAAATTGGAAATTGGTGTGCAGCTTCACAATAAAAAGGCAGAGAAAGCTAGATTGTATGACAAAAATCCTCATGCTGCCTACAAGAAATTTATATTAATAAACACAAAAATTGGTTAAAAGTAAAAGTATAATAAATTTTGTATGCTAAACTACTAGAACGAAAGCAGGTAGACATATTAATACTAAATTATATCTTAGAGTAGTAGTCCCCCACATTTTTGGCACCAGGGACTGATTTAATCAAAGACAATTATTCCATGGATGGGGTAGAAGGATGGTTTCAGGATAAACTGTTTTACCTCTGATCATCAGACATTATATCCTCATAAGCAGTGTGCAACCTAGATCTTTTGCACACACATTTCAAATCAGGTTAGCACTCCTATGAGAATCTAATGCCACTGCTGATCTGGCATTAGCAGTGAACAAGTATAGACTTTGTGAGCACATATAGTCTTTGTGAACAAAGACTGTTTTATTGGTCTGTTCACACACTGCTATAAAGACATACCTGAAACTGGGTAATTTATAAAGAAAAGAAGTTTAATTGACTCATGGTTTTGTGGGATATGCAGGCTTCTGCTTCCGGAGAAGCCTCAGGAAGCTTACAATCATGGTGGAAGGCACAGGGGAAGCAGGCACATATTCACATGGCCAGCAGGAGGAAGAGAGCTAGGGAAGGGGAAAGTGCTACACACTTTTAAATATTCAGATCTGTGAGAACTCACTATCATGAGAAAAGCAAGGGGAACCTCTGCCCCATGATCCAATCATCTCCCACCAGCCCTATCCTCCAACACTGAGGATTGTAATTTAACATGAGGTTTGGGTGGAGACACAGAGCCACACCATATCAACTATCAATCCAAAAAACTGAATCTCTGAAGAACCAACAGGTAAATCATAACATTAACAGACTATGTTCATTGTAAGATCAGGAAGAGATGAGGATGTATTTTTTATTACTTTTGTTCAACATTGTATTTGAAATGCTTTGTTCAATAAAAATGCAAAAAGAAAAATGTGTATTTTTAAAAATAAAACTTTTAATTTGAATATAAATTGATCATCTGTTAAAATGAAGAAATAAAACTATTTGCAGATACAATTGTCTATAAAAGAATGGATGAAATCAAAGAAATGTAGCAAGTTTAGCAGAGTGGCAGGATATAGAATAAACATACAAATTCAATTGGATTTCTATAAACTAAAAATGAATAATTGGAAATTTATTTGTAAAAATGATACATTTTGTAAAATTATGAAATAATATGAGAAAAAATGAAGACTCATACACTGAAAAATACTGAAAAGAAAGAGCCACATAATGGAGAAATATTAATATATAATGTTCATAGATCAGAAGACTCACTATTAATGTGTTACTTGTTTTCCAGTTGGTCTATAAAATGAACATATCACTGAAGAAAATATTTGCATGCTTTTCTGGTACAAATTAACAAGTTCTCAAAATTCACATAAGAGTTCAAATGACCTATAATAAACAAAAGAATTTTTTTGAAAAATTGAAAAATTGGTGAGTAACACTCCTGATTTCCAGACTTGTTATGAAGTTACATTAACCAACATAGTGCTGTATAAGAGTAAGAATATATAAATAGATCAAGAATAGTTGAATAGATTTTTAATAGGCATGTAATGAAATACTACTTTGCCATAGGAAAGATTAAACAATTTTTAATTAAAACTTAGTTTAATGGAAGTTGTTTATTAATGTTTAAACTAATGTTTAATCTTAGTTTAATTAACAACTTTCATTAAGGTTAAATGAGACAAAAAGCTTACTGTATTGTTTATTTCTTTTTAAAGTTTATTGTAAGTCACATAGACATATTCATTGTATTTATTATGCTTACTTTGCATACAGATGTAAATCTAACTTGCTTAGACAAACATTTCCTGAGTTTGGTATATGGCCAAAGGAGTCATCCATTACACTTACTTTGCATAATTTGATGCTGAAATATGTACACTGAGTCCTGCTGCCTTCTTCTTGATAGGAGATGAGAAAGAGAAGTTGAAATAGTTTTCTAGTAAGCAACTCTATACAGAAGGCTTTGCTGTGTAACCATGGGATTTTTTTTTCCTTTATCTTCATTACCAATACTAGATGAACAATGGGAAGTAAGAATACTGCTCATGACCTTTATGTTAATGGGGTGGAATTTTACAGTGTAAATTCTGTGACAGAGGGAAGAGAAAGAATGAATTTTTACTTGTATAGAATGGCTTGAATAATAGTAGTGTCCACTACATAGTGGAGTTTACAAAAATGTATATTATGTGATCACATTGTAGTAAGACTTAAAAACTTCTTGTGTTTGTTTATATTAGAGAGAATAATGTAAGTAAAATACCACTTTTAAAAATCTGTTACCAGAAAATTATGACTCTTTTCTGTGTTCTTGTCATGTTACACTGAATTTCATTGCTATTATTTTTTGAATAATAAGCTAAAAGTTGCAAAAAAGTTAATTTATGAAATATTGACTAATTATAAAGCATCTAATCCATCTAAATATTAGATGCAGCATCTTAGGTTTCCCAAAAAATGGAAAATTTGCCATCTAGTGGTTGTTTATTCACATTGAAGCTACCTGGTCCCTTAAAAAAATGTAAGAGATGATCAGCAATTAAAACTGTAATATAAGGCCACACGCCTATAATCCCAGCACTTTTCGAGGCGGGTGGATCACGAGATCAAGAGATCAAGATCATCCTGGTCAACATGGTGAAACCCCATCTCTACTAAAAATACAAAAATTAGCTGGGCATGGTGGTGCGCACCTGTAGTCCCAGCTACTCGGGAGACTGAGGCAGGAGAATTGCTCAAACCCAGAAGGCAGAAGTTGCGGTGAGCTGAGATCGTGCCATTGCACTACAGTCTGGGTAACAACAGTGAAACTCCATCTCAGAAAACAAAAAAAAAAAAACAAAAAAAACTGTAATATAACATCACAGGTGTATAAGATCATCAAGATAACCTACTTTAGTAACAAATGCTCTATAAAATCCTTTAATTCTGTTTCTTATATCCATTTCTTTCTATACGAAGTATTAAACAACTCTACTTCTTGATGATAATTTAAAGGGATATCTCTGGAAGTTACTCTATTTAATTGAATCTACTTTATTATTAATTACTAAATGTCCTGCTATTTAAAGGGACTTTTGAAACATACTTCAAATAAGTCTTTAATCTTCAGCTTTTCAAATATTGTCAACATTTGCTTAATTTTTTTAAATTACAAGATAAGAATGTCTGTCTTATAAATTGCAGCATATTTCAATGAGTTACTATCATGCATTAGTATAATGTATAAGTATAGTTTTAAAATGGTACTACCTGTGTTTCAAATGACTTTTGCTATTTTTAAAAATATATACATGCAACTTACACAGGCAAAATATATGAAATCTAGATAATTAGCAAAAATAAAAGCAAAAATAGATACAACACTCTTGTAGCTTTTCTAAATTCCTCTAAGTTTGTGTCTTCATGAAGAACATGAGTTTGCCACATCTGCCTTATTTACCTTACCTGAATATTTACTGAGGTAATCATAGGAGAGTGAGTTTAAAACATTAAACTATCACAGTTGAGCCAGCAGTGTTGTAGTATGGTCTGTAACACCGGAGTTAATGAAACTAGATAGAAGACGCTTGTAGCATGTGACATTTCTCCATTAGACAGAGCTTTATCTAGGCTTTAATATTGTCATGTTTAATTTGCTAGAAAATAGTTACATATAGCTATATTTTGACATGTAATCTTGCAACTAATATTATTTAATAATCTGGCAATATTTTTTACAATGATAGCATATTAAATTTTTTTAAAAAAACAGAAAGAAAATCAAACACTAGGCCCTCTTTAATTTTTTTAATGTTTTTTAAATTTTAAATTACAATTTTTGAAGAACAATATCAGGACAACTAATTCTTCAGAGTTTTTATAAGAGTAACGTGTTTGCAAGTCTGACTCTATCTAAAGGAGACCACTTTTCCTTGAAGTTTGCAATTGTGATTGTAAAAACTATATAGACTGTAAGACTTAAAAGAAAAAGAAAAACTTATTTTTCATCAGAACTAAAACAGAAAATTTCTATCTGCTTATACTCTGAATAAAACTCAAAGTGTAGATTCTACATAAACAGGTCCAATATTAGATTGCAGACTGAGAGGAAAAGGGGTGCTGGCTGAGACACAACTAGATTATTCGTATTTAGCAAATTGTTGCTTAAATAATTCAAATTAAGTTTTGCCTTCATTCAGCTTAGGTGATTTTGGCAACAGTTTCTGTCCTTTACTGTTTATTTCAGAAGATATTCTATACTGAAAATCTGCTAAACACGTATTTCTCCTACCTTTTACATGAAGACTAATTATACTACACAGAGAAAAGAAGTTTTCCTCTGTTTGAGGATTTGCTTTTGTTTTGATTTTATTATTTTAAAATCTATTCTCGATATAGCAAATGCCTTATAGGACTCACATTTGTAAGACTTTCCATGTTAAGTACAAACTCTTGCCAACTCCCAAAATGGAATGGCTGCAAAATGTCATGTTAAGATTTTTACTAAAAACAGTGGTAGAAAGTACTGAAATTCTCATAATATTATGCTAATTACCCTAGATCTGAGTCACGTTATTGGATGTACCTTTAAAGTCCAACTCATGTAAGTATTTTTCCACCAGTAGCCTCTTTGACATTGGCTCATGGATTCATTTTACACAGCATTTGGAGCAGAATCCAATCTAGTTCCAAATCACCTTGATATCAGCTATGAGCTGTGAAATCTAGATTATACTCTTGCTGTTCTCTCCAGGAGCCTTCTGTTGGTGATTTCTTCCTTTTTTTCTCACTACTATCTTTTGCTGAGAAGATTCCCTCTATGCTTTCCCTGTAATAGGAGGTGGTCGGCCATGTGATTTCTCTCCTTTAAGATTTTCTTGAAACAATAACAAAATAGTGTCATATATACAATAACAAAATAGTGTCATATATATATATATATATATATATATATATTTTTTTTTTTTTTTTTTTTGAGACAGAGTTTTCCTCTTCTTACTCAGGCTGGAGTGCAATGGTGTGATCTCGGCTCACCGCAACCTCTGCCTCCTGGGTTCAGGCAATTCTCCTGCCTCTGCCTCCTGAGTAGCTGGGATTACAGGCATGCGCGACCATGCCCAGCTAATTTTTTTTGTATTTTTAGTAGAGACGGGGTTTCACCATGTTGACCAGGATAGTCTTGATCTCTTGACCTCGTGACCCACCCACCTCGGCCTCCCAAAGTGCTGGAATTACAGGCTTGAGCCACCATGCCCGGTCAATAGTGTCATATTTTTAAGGGATATTACTTCAGGCAGAAAAAAATTTAGAGATAATGACAAGATATTGTTGAAAAGTCACAAATTGCTAAGATTTATTAGAAAAAAACAGCTAACCTTTAAAAGTTTTCATGACAAGCTCAAAAAACTCAATAGGAAAAAAATAAAAATAAAACAATCTGCTGCTGCCAGAAGTAATATTAATAATCAAATTAATCCAACTTAAAATCCATAAATATATTAATAAACATTTTCAAAAGGAGACATACAGATGGCCAAAATGTATATGAAAAAGTGCTCGCCATCATTAATCATCAAATAAATAAAAATCAATGCTACAACCCCAAAACCTAAAATGCAATAAAAAAATTAAAAATAAATTTAAAAAATTAAAATAATAATAATAATAAAAAACAATGCTACAATTAGATATACTATCACTTTAGTTAAAATGACTTTTATTAAAGAGACAGGAAATAGGGATGCTAGTGAGAATGTGGAGAATGAAGAGCCCTCATAAGCTGTTTATGAGAATGTAAATTAGTATAACCACTTTGAAGAACAGTATGGAGGTTCCTCACAAAACTAAAAATAGAACTACCATATGATCCAGCAATCGCTCTACTGGGTATATATCCAAAAGGAAGGAAAGCAGTTTATTGAAGAAACATCTGTTTTCCTGTGTTTATTGCAACACAATTAACAATAGCTAAGGTATGGAATCAGTCTAAGTGTTGATCACTGGACAAATGGAGAAAAACTGTGGTACTATTATTGCAATGATATATGCAATAAATCATTATTTGGTTATAAAAACAAATGCAATCATGTTAATTGCAACAACATGGATGGAACCAGAGGGCATTATGGTAAGTGAAATAAGCCAGGCACAGAAAGACTAATATTGTTCTCACTCATCTCTGAGAACTAAAAAAAATTTGAGCTCAGAGTATAATGATGGTTACCAGCATCTGGAAAAAGTATCAGAGAGTGGGGGTGGGCATAAAGGGAAAAAGGGACAGTTAACAGATGAAAAAAAATACAGTTAGAAGGAATAGGATGTTGTGTTAAGTAGCACAACAGGATGACTATAGTTAACAATAATTTATTGTTTATCTCAAAATAACTAAAAGAGAGGAATTGGAATATTTCTAACACAAAGAAATGACAAATGCTTGGTATAATGCATATCTAAATTTCCCTGACTTAATCATCATATATTAAATGATTGTATTAAAGTATTATATGCACCTCATAAGTATGTACATCTGTTATGTATCAATAACAATTTAAAATAAAATCTTAAATGTTCTTGCCAGAACTGACTTCATGGGCAAGAAATTAGCCCAGTCTCACTGCCTGGGATGTTGATAAATCCCACACTTGGTAAAATCCTCTAGTGTGTCCTTTTTGAAACTTAATGGTATTAAATAAGATTCCTTGCAGTTTTATTGTGCAATAGGTTCCGTAACTATGTAGTCAATTCCTCATAGTCTTAAGATTCTATGTAGAACAAATCCCTCTGTTTCTTGTGTATGATGACATTTCTTCTTGAGAACTCTGCCAATCACTGTAAAACATTTTATTCTGAAAGTGGTGCAAAAACTCCTTTATAAAGAGTCCAAAAATCCCATGACCTTCCCAAATTTCACTAGATGTATAACTGACACCATTGATTATGTTTAGTAGATCAATGACTGAAGCAATACCCAGTATCTGGAGCAAAAATTAGGCTTTCAATCACTCTTCAGACTGTACAAATCAGTTCTATGTTGGAGAAGCTGTATAAAGAGAGACACCCAGGTTCAGACATAAGGAAGAAACTAATTTTTGGTAGCAGTGGGGGCAGGGTAGAGGAAATAGCCATTGGTATTTATTCTATTGGTTACTTTCTCACTTCTCTTGACTAGCTTAGGTTTTAGAAAGTTGAAAGACCGGGGTGATTCTTAACTTTATCTGGAGAGGATGAGAGGAAACACAGGTAGTAGCAAAAAGGCTGGTAGTGACGAGATTGCAATGGATGGGCAGTGGTAGTTACAATGGGTATCAGTAGAATGTCTTAGAATCACTTGGACAGCTAAGGAAGCCACACTAAAATTGCCACAAAAATAAGGGAGTTCTGTAATCTTCTCCCAAGTAAGTCACAACACAAAACAGATTCTTTTGCTTCAGTTGGAGATATGCAATGTGGTGGCTCACAGATTAATTCTATGCTTTTCTAAGCATAGTCTACCCGAAAGCTTACCAACTTGAAAGAATAGGATTTTTTTATTTTAGTCTGCATAAGACTACATAATTTTCTGAGATACACTCTTGGTTTCTCCCAAGCAGCCCTCCTTTTCAAAATTCAATTGAGTCAGCAATGATTGAGCCAACATATTATTATATTTTTAAAAAAGATTGCATTATATTTGTTTTACATAAATTTTATTTTTTAGTTTGAATTTTCATATTGTTTCTAAGAGATGGGGTCTCACTCTGTCATGCGGACTGGAATGCAGAAGTGTGATCCTAGCTCCCTGCAGCCTCGAACTCCTGGGTTCAAGTTAGCCTCCCACTTCAGCTTAGTAACTAAGACTACAGGCACATGCTGCCACATCTGGCTTACACAAATTTTAGATGTTTCTAGATGCTTTAAGACTAACTTGTCCCGTCTGATAGGAGGTTACTTTTCACAAAATGTTTAAAGAATCTTACTTTCTTGTGTTAAAAAGAACTACTGGCAAGTTAAAGCAATATTAGTTTTCATGCTTGGTTAAATTAAACATAGCCCTTTACTATATACTACTTTTTTTTTCTTTTTTATTGCATTTAGGTTTTGGGGTACATGTGCAGAACGTGCAAAATAGTTGCATAGGTACACACATGGCAGTGTGTTTTGCTGCCTTCCTGCCCTTCACCCACATTTGGCATTTCTCCCTAGGCTATCCCTCCCCAGCTCCCCCCCGCCACTGTTCCTCCCCATTCCCCACAATAGACCCTGATGTGTAGTACCCCCTTCCCTGTGTCCATGTGTTCTCATTTTTCCTCACCCGACTATGAGTGAGAATACATGATATTTCATTTTCTGTTCTTGTGTTAGTTTGCTGAGAATGATGTTCTCCAGATTCGACCATGTCCCTACAAAGGACACAAACTCATCATTTTTTATTGCTGCATAGTATTCCATGGTGTATATGTGCCACATTTTCCCAGTCCAGTCTATCATCGATGGGCATTTGGGTTGGTTCCAGGTCTTTGCTATTGTAAACAGTGCTGCAATGAACATTCATGTGCATGTGTACTTATAGTAGAATGATTTATAGTCCTTTGGATATATACCCAGTAATGGGATTGCTGGGTCAAATGAAATTTCTATTTCTAGGTCCTTGAGGAATTGCCACACTGTCTTCCACAAGAATTGAACTAATTTATACTCCCACCAACAGTGTAAAAGTGTTCCTATTTCTCCACATCCTCTCCAGCATCTGGTGTCTCCAGATTTTTTAATGATCACCATTCTAACTGGCGTGAGATGGTATCTCAATGTGGGTTTGATTTGCATCTCTCTAATGACCAGTGACAATGAGCATTTTTTCATATGTTTGTTGGCCTCATGTATGTCTTCTTTTGTAAAGTGTCTGTTCATATCCTTTGCCCAATTTTGAATGGGCTTGTTTGCTTTTTTTCTGTAAATCTGTTTGAGTTCTTTGTGAATTCTGGATATCAGCCCTTTGTCAGATGGGTAAACTGCAAAAATTTTTTCCCATTCTGTTGGTTGCCGATTCACTCTAGTGAGTGTTTCTTTTGCCGTGCAGAAGCTGTGGAGTTTGACTAGGTCCCATTTGTCTATTTTGGCTTTTGTTGCCAATGCTTTTGGTGTTTTGGTCATGAAGTCCTTGCCTAGTCGTGTGTCCTGAATGGTTTTGCCTAGATTTTCTTCTAGGGTTTTTATGGTGCCAGGTCTTATGTTTAAGTCTTTAATCCATCTGGAGTTAATTTTAGTGTAAGGTTTCAGGAAGGGGTCCAGTTTCTGCTTTCTGCACATGGCTAGCCTGTTTTCCCAACACCATTTATTAAACAGGGAATCCTTTCCCCATTGCTTGTTTTTGTCAGGTTTATCAAAGATTGTATGGTTGTAGATATGTTTTGTTGCCTCTGATTCCTCTGTTCTGTTCCATTTGTCTATATCTCTGTTTTGGTACCAGTACCATGCTGTTTTGATTACTGTAGCCTTGTAGTATAGTTTGAAGTTCGGTAGTGTGAGGCCTCCTGCTGTGTTCTTTTTGCTTAGAATTGACTTGGCTATGTGGGCTCTCTTTTGGTTCCATATGAAGTTCATGGTGGTTTTTTCCAGTTCTGTGAAGAAAATCAATGGTAGCTTGATGGGGATAGCATTGATTCTGTAAATTACTTTGAGCAGTATAGCCATTTTCATGATATTGATTCTTCCTAACCATGAACATGGAATGTTTCTCCATCTGTTTGTGTCCTCTCTTATTTAATTGAGCAGTGGTTTGTAGGTTTCCCTGAAGAGGTCTCTTATGTTCTTTGTAAGTTGTATTCCTAGGTATTTTATTGTTTTTGTAGCAATTGTGAATGACAGTTGTTCTTGATTTGGCTTTCTTTAAGTCTGTTATTGGTGTATAGGATTGCTTGTGATTTCTGCACATTGATTTTATATCCTGAGACTTTGCTGAAGTTGCTTATCAGTTTCAGGAGTTTTTGGACTGAGGCGATGGGGTCTTCTAGATACACTATCATGGCATCTGCAAATAGATACAATTTGGCTTTCTCCTTTCCTATTTCAATACCCTTTATTTCTTTTTCTTGCCTGATTGCTCTGGCTAGAACTTTCAGTACTATATTGAATAGGAGTTGTGAGAGATGGCATCCTTGTCTAGTGCCGGATTTCAAAGGGAATGCTTCCAGTTTTTGCCCATTCAGTATGATATTGGCTGTTGGTTTGTTGTAAATAGCTTTTATTACTTTGAGATACGTTCCATCAATACCGAGTTTATTGAGGGTTTTTAGCATAAAGGGCTGTTGAATTTTGTCAAATGCCTTTTCTGCGTCAATTGAGATAATCATGTGGTTTTTGTTTTTGGTTCTGTTTATGTGGTTAATTATGTTGATAGACTTGCGTATGTTGAACCAGCCTTGCATCCCCGGGATGAATCCTACTTGATCATGACAGATAAGTTTTTTTATGTGCTGTTGCAATCAGTTTGCCAGTACTTTATTGAAGATTTTTGCATCTATATTCATCATGGATATTGGCCTGAAGTATCCTTTTCTTGAGTCTCTGCTGGGTTTTGGTATCAGGATGATGTTGATCTCATAAAATGATTTGGGAAGGATTCCCTCTTTTTGCATTATTTGGAATACTTTCAGAAGGAATGGTACCAGCTCCTCTTTGTGTGTCTGGTAGAATTCAGCTGTGAACCCATCTGGACCTGGGCTTTTTTTGTGTGGTAGGCTCTTATTTGCTGCCTCGACTTCAGACCTTGTTATTGGTCTATTCATAGTTTCAGCTTCCTCCTGGTTTAGACTTGGGAGGACACAGATGTCCAGGAATTTATCCATTTCTTCCAGGTTTACTAGTTTATGTGGATAGAGTTGTTTGTAGTATTATCTGATGATGGTTTGAATTTCTGTGGAATCTGTGGTGATTTCCCCTTTATCATTTTTATTGCATCTATTTGGTTGTTCTCTCTTTTCTTTTTGATCAATCTGACTAGTGGTCTGCCTATTTTGTTGACCTTTTCAAATAACCAGCTCTTGGATTTATTGATTTTTTGAAGGATTTTTCATGTCTCTATCTCCTTCAGTTCTGCTCTGATCTTAGTTATTTTTTGTCTTCTGCTAGGTTTTGAGGTTTTTTTGGTCTTGCTCCTCTAGCTCTTTCAATTTTGACAATAGGGTGTCAATTTTGGATCTCTCCATTCTTCTAATGTGGGCACTTATTGCTATATATTTTCCTCTAGAGACTGCTTTAAATGTGTCCCAGAGATTCTGGTATGTTGTGTCTTTGCTCTCGTTGGTTTCAAAGAACTTCTTTATTTCTGCCTTCATTTCATTGTTTATCCAATCAACATTCAAGAGCCAGTTGTTCAGTTTCCATGAAGCTGTGCGGTTCTGAGTTAGTTTCTGAATTCTGAGTTCTAACTTGATTGCACTATGGTCTGAGAGGCTGTTTGTTATGATTTTAGTTGTTTTGCATTTGCTGAGCAGTGCTTTACTTCCTATTATGTGGTCAATGTTAGAGTAGGTGTGATGTGGTGCTGAGAAGAATGTATATTCTGTGGATTTGGGGTGGAGAGTTCTGTAAATGTCTATCAGGTTTGCTTGTTCCAGGTCTGAGTTCAAGCCCTGGATATCCTTGTTAATTTTCTCTCTGGTTGATCTACTATTGACAGTGGAGTGTTAAAGTCTCCCACTATTATTGTGTGGAAGTCTAGGTCTCTTTGTAAGTCGTTAAGAACTTGCCTTATATATCTGGGTGCTCCTGTATTGGGTCCATATATATTTAGGACGATTAGCCCTTCTTGTTGTATCGATCCTTTTACCATTATGTAATGACC
Source organism: Callithrix jacchus (assembly GCF_049354715.1). NCBI lineage: Eukaryota > Metazoa > Chordata > Mammalia > Primates > Cebidae > Callithrix > Callithrix jacchus. The sequence goes on from NC_133502.1 coordinate 45,271,371, forward strand.
TTCTTTGTCTCTTTTGATCTTTGTTGCTTTAAAGTCTATTTTATCAGAGATGAGAATTGCAACTCCTGCTTTTTTTTTTTTTTGCTCTCCATTTGCTGGGTAAATCTTCCTCCATCCCTTTATCTTGATCCTTTGTGTATCCTTGCATGTGAGATGGGTTTCCTGAATACAGCACATGGATGGGTTTTGAATTTTTATCCAATTTGCCAGTCTGTGTCTTTTGATTGGTGCATTTAGCTTATTTACATTTAGGGTTAATATTGTTATGTGTGAATTTGATACTGCCCTTTTGATGCTAGCTGGCTGTTTTGCCCGTTAGTTGATGCAGATTCTTCTTTTTGTTGATGCTCTTTAGCATTTGGTATGTTTTTAGAATGGCTGGTACTGGGTGTTCCTTTCTATGTATAGTGCCTCTTTCAGGAGCTCTTATAAAGCAGGCCTGGTGGTGACAAAATCTCTGAGTACTTGCTTGTTTGAAAAGGATTTTATTTTTCTTTTACTTATGAAGCTCAGTTTGGTTGGATATGAAATTCTGGGTTGAAAGTTCTTTTCTTTAAGGATGTTGAATATTGGCCCCCACTCTCTTCTGGCTTGTAGAGTTTCTGCCGAGAGATCTGCTGTGAGTCTGATATGCTTCCCTTTGCAGGTGACCCAACCTTTCTCTCTGGCTGCCCTTAGTATTTTCTCCTTCATTTCAACCCTGGTGAATCTGATGATTATGTGCCTTGGGGTTGGTCTTCTTGTGGAATATCTTTGTGGTGGTCTCTGTATTTCCTGGACTTTAATATTGGCCTGCCTTGCAAGGTTGGGGAAATTTTCCTGAATAATATCCTGAAGAGTATTTTCCAGCTTGGATGCATTCTCTTTGTCACATTCTGGTACACCTATCAAACGTAGGTTAGGTCTCTTCACATAGTCCCACATTTCATGGAGACTTTGCTCATTCCTTTTTGCACTTTTTTCTCTAATCTTGGTTTCTTGTTTAATTTCATTGAGTTGATCTTCGACTTCTGATATTCTTTCTTCTGCTTGGTCAATTTGGCTGTTGAAACCTGTGCATGCTTTGCAAAGTTTTGTGTTGTGTTTTTCAGCTTCTTCAATTCACTCATATTCCTCTCTAAGTTGTCCATTCTTGTTATCATTTTCTCGAATCTTTTTTCAAATCTTTTTCAAGGTTCTTAGTTTCTTTGCATTGAGTTAGAACGTGTTCTTTTAGCTCACAGAAGTTTTTCATTATCCACCTTCTGAAGTCTGATTTCGTCATTTCATCACACTCATTCTCCATCCAGCTTTGTTTCCTTGCTGGTGAGGAGTTTTGGTCCTTTGTAGGAGGCGAGGTGTTTTTGTTTTGGGTGTTTTTCTCCTTTTTGCACTGGTTTCTTCCCATCTTTGTGGATTTTTTCACCTGTCGTCGGAGTAGTTACTGGCCTTTCGATTGGGTCTCTGAGTGTATGCCCAGATTGTTGATGCTGAACTATTTCTGTTACTTATGTTTCCTTCTAACAGTCTAGCCCCTCTGCTGTACAACTGCTGAGGTTCACTCCAGTTCCTGCTGCTGTGGGCTCCACCGTGCTGCTGAGGGCTTCGCCCTGCTGCTGTGGACTCCACCCTGCCATCCTGGGCTCCTCCCTGTTGCCCGTGGGCTCTGCCCTGCTGTTGTGGGCTCTGTCCTGTTGGCGGAGTCTCTCTGTTGTGGTGGGTTGCGTTGGCAACAGCAGGCTGTGTCAGCAATGGGCGTGTACCTCAGTAGGGGCGGAATGCCTGGGTAGTGGCAGACACCCCTTCCCCATGGAGCTGAACCATCCTGGATTCAGCTGTGCCTGCAGTGAAACTCTCAACCCCGAGCATTTCCAATCACCGTTTTGTTTGTCCCTGTGGGGGTGGGACCTGCTGAGCCTGATCACCTGGCTCCCTGCCTCAGAGCCCTTTCTCACTCTTATTTTTTTTTTTAAGTTGAGCAGTTCACTCTCTCCCAGGTGTTTTAGTCGCCTGCTGGTAGGGCACCGGGATCTGTGTGATTTCCCATGCAGGGGCCCACTGCACCGACTCAAATGTTGCTTCCCGGGAATCTCCTTGTCTGGCTCACTGTCCAAGTCCCGTTTAATCAGATGGATATGCTAATTGGCCCTCCCAAATCTCAGATTGCTGGTTTAACAGGGCACTCAGATCAGCGCGTTTTGTGCGGGGTGCTGCTGTGCGGCGCCGGCCAAAATGGCCTGCGCTAGCTGGGAGGGCTGCACTGGCTTCCCGTGTCTCTCCTACACCTGGGAATTTCCCTTTTCTGTAGGCAACAAAGATCCGTCTGGAAATGCGGCTAGGACTCACCCTCTGTACCTTCACTGAGAGCTGCAATCCTGAGTTGTTCCTACTGCACCATCTTGGAAAACTCCCCTATATACTACTTTTAGTAAATATATAATTTCATAATCAAATATGTATTATCAAAATGATAACATGAGGAAATTCTTCTTAGTTATTCAAACATGTTAATTTACTTTATATGCATATAAACTTGATAAAGTATATAATAATACAGTTCACAGTAAAGCTGCAGTTCTAATTGCCAAATGGATTTAAAATTTAGGTTCCTTCTCCATTCCTCAGTTCCCTGAAGATGAGCTATCCAGTTGTGGCACGGCTTTTACATATGATGTAGTTGGTTCAAAATACCATGAAAAAGTCATAAAGTGCTTTGTAATAACAAATATCAAATACAAACAAATTTAGAGAAAAAATAATTTGCCATATTAAGTAATATCCCCCCATATACACAATTTCTGTGTCAAAACATTTTTATAAATATATTTTTCTTATAATTGGGAAGATAAGATATCAAGAGAAAGATAATAAAAAAATAGAATTTTTTTTTTCTTTCTCCAACTAAAGTGCTCAGAAATTACCTGGATTTTGTTACTACTACTTTATTACTATAAAAAATGTATTACTGTTTTACTACTATTTTATTATTACTTCTGTTTTCTATCTCTAAGAGATATATTCACACTCATATACTGAAACACAGGACCAATTTCTCTATGTTTTTAATATGTTATTATAACATCATAGTCAGATTTAAAAAGTAATAAATTAGCTCACAAAACTAATTACACATATGGTTATAAAGTTTTATATGTATATATAATCTCTAAGAGAAAAAAGGAATAGTAGTAATAAATTGATTATCTAAAATTACTTTAGATAATTGTACTTTAGTAAATGTACTTCAAATAAAAGTACTTTATTAAATAATTGGTTATCTAAAAGTACTTTAGAGCTGGCCCATTTTATTTGATCTTCAAAATATGTCAGAGGAGGTACAAAATCTTGCAGATGAGCATCCTGGAGAAAGAGTCCACTTTACCATGATGATGGGTTCTTGATTCTCCTCTTTCCTTCACTTCATCTGTCATTTCTTGCCTTCCCCCTTTCTCTCTTACCTCTCCTCAAATCTTATTTTTACCTCTTCTAAGGAATTCAATTCTAAACAATCACAGAGTTATGTAATAGAACATCATGTAGCTTATTTTCATTTTATAAGGGTAAATAATTATAAGTGCTGAAAAAAAGTGGAAGTCATTAATTCTATTCGATATCATTAAAAATAAAATTGTAATTTATTATTTAAAATTATATTTTATTTAAAATTTATCAATACATTTTGAATACAAAGTTTCATAAATATTCTACATTATAAAATATTGTATAATGATGCAATCAATTATTTCATGGCTGCATCGTTCAATATTGTAAATTCTAGCTGTGAGTGATAATCAAGCACTTAAAGTGTGGCTACTTCTCTAACTACATTTAGAAATTTACTTAATTTTAAATATTCTAAATGTAAATGAAAACAACAACCACATGTAGATAGCTGCAACCATGTTTCATAATCACACTCCTATACTGAAACACATGATCAATTTCTCTGTTTTTAGTATGCTATAATATCATGATTAGATTAAAAATTAATAAATTGCTCATAAAACTAATTACAGGTATGATTATAAAGTTGTATATGTGTATATAATCCATTGGATGCTTTACATTCTACAAATCATTATTTTAATATCAAATGCTATTTTCATTAATTAAAACTTCGTATCTAATAATGTAAAAGCTATATACCATAACATATAAGCAAAAATATTACTTTTGTTATGAAATACATGCTTTTAACTTTATTGCTATACCTAAGGGAAGATGAAAGTGTTTAACATTTTATTTTAAAGAGAAGGGAAGTCTTTGGGAACACATAGAGCAGTGAATCAAATATTCTAAATGGAGTAAGCAACATGAAGAAAGTTATATAGGTAGAGTTCACTATAGAAGAGATGAGTGATAGCTGATAATAAAAATAGTAGATATGGGTGGTACAGTAGGTTAGAAAGCTGTATTCATATTTTATTGCTATATAACCAGTTACTATAAATTGTGGCTTAAATCAGCAAACACATTATTTCTGTTTCCATGAGCAAGGAGTTGTGTCCTCTGCTCAATTGCATAGGCTGAAATCAAGGTACAAGCTGGCTTATTTCTCATCTGGTGGCTTGACTAAGGAAAACTGCTTCTAGTCTCACTCAGATTATTGGCAAATTCATTTCTGTTGTGGCTGTATGACTGAGGGTCTGGCTTCTTATTGGCTGTCATCTGGAAGCTGGATTTAAAGGCACCAGAAAAATATAGGTAGATGTTCTCCTGCCACACCCCGCCACCAGGCAGAAGATAAGAGGATTCTTTTCTAGAGGAAGTGAACAGTTGCAAAAAAGTGATCTACAGATCCATGTGAAAAATTTCAGAGTGAAAGTCTATGAAAACTGAAGAGTTTTGATTTTATGAAAGTTAGCTCTAAGATAGTTTAGGGGGCACCTACAGAGCTTACTTGTAGAAACAGAATATAACATTAAACTCAGCCATTATTTCAAAACCAGCAATCTTCTGGGACTGGTGGTCCAAAAGACAAAATAAATAAAAATGAAAAAGATTCTAATATATAAAATTGGTGTACTCCTGCAATAGACTGATGAACTAGGATTTGAAGGAAAGGTAGAAGAATCTGAGGGAATGATGAAATAAATTGGAGTGTTAAGAGAGTGAAGTTTAGATCCACAAACTTCACAATTTTGCTTGCCAAGGAAAACAAATGAAAATCTGTGATGTGGATGGACTCTTTTAGAAAGCAGAAGTTGACCAGTCCCAGGTAGATGACCATTTGCTGAGAGAGCAGCAAAGAATTAAAGCTGCTGGTAAGAGCCAAAGAAAACTTAAGAAAAGCAATAAAAAATTGATCATAATAAGAATTGTAAAATGAAGAAACAAGTAGAAAAAGAAAAAAAAAAGGTTGGAGAAAGGGAAGAAAAAAAGAGTTCAAGATAGAGAAAGAAGACAGTGACAAAGACATAGACAAAATAGGCACACAATCAAATTGTGAATGAAAAGATAAACCAGCTCCCAAAACCCCAAAAGATCACAAGATAGAGGAAGAAACTGTGGAAGCAGGAGTAGAGATGAATAAATGAGAAGCATGATGGAAACATAGTACTTCTACTCAGGATCAAGGAAAATAAAGAAGCTGAGTTTGAAAGTCATAAGCACAGGAGTAAAACTTGGATCAGAGAATAAGATAAAAATCCAAGTAAAATCAAAAGGTGAACAGATGACAGAAAGAGAAAGGAAGAAGCTGCCCGAACCTTGAATGGAAATTCATTCAACATGGGTGTTTCCCAATAATCTGTTTGGTTTGCTTAAGTTGTAGTTATGTGATTGCTTTGTAATACTATGCATGGTGCAGGACTGACATAGGTGGAAATAGAAAGTTGTAGATCTTTCTGTGCCTTGCACAAAGACCTTCCTGGCTTCTGCTCCCTATAACTATGTGAAAAAGGGATTACAGACAACTTTAAATTGTGTGCCTCACATCTGTCATGGAAAGAAAAAAAAAAAAGAGAGCAGGGAATAATTACCTGTCAATAAATAATACTTTTATTACTTTGTTTTTTTAAAATAAACCTTGAATATGATACTTTTCTGAGTTAACTTTAAGAGAGGCTTATAGATTTGGATATCTACACCTTTGTACTTTTGTAGAGTGTCTTTTTCCCCAAGACTTCATACTCATCATTAAAAAGCCCTCAAACTCAGTACTTCTATGAAGCCAGTTTTCGCTTCAGTAATCTTACTCCTTTGAGCCTTAGAAACACTCACTAAGCAGATCACTAGTTTGGCATTTGTCACATTCTGCTTTTATAGCTCTTATAGTTGGTTATTGTTTGATGTGTCTTCTTTATTAAGTTTCATTGCCATTTCTTGTGGGCAGAGAGTTTCATTGAGAAGTTCCAAAATGTAAATAGACTTAGTTCAGAAATATATTCAATAAGTTCTTACTTAGAAATCACAATTCATTTCCCATAGAAAAACAAATACAGTTAGGATTCGATGGCAGTTAATTCTATTGCAATATTATTGATTAAATGGGATTTTCAGAAAGTATTAAGCCAGTAAAACTATGAACGGGGTTAATAGGTTGTGCATACCAACATATCCTACCTAGCATTGGTTACTTTAACATAATACATTACATTTTCAACATGGAGGCACTGGCAATTTCTCTCAACATTCCACAAACCATAGAGTTCTGCCTTGGCTGTAAGTAGAAAGTAGAAATATGATTTGTTTCACACTTCTTTTCTATAGTTTACTTACATTGCTTAAAAATTGAGGCAAGTACATGGTCTCTTGTGAAATATACCTAATATTTTTTTAAGCCTTAAATTTATGTTTTGGGAAATCATGAGTTAAATGTTCCAGACCTAGATTTATGTTAACACTTCAACACAATGTAAATTTACAGAGTTATACACTTAAATCTCTTTCTATATATTAAAAAATGTGTAAAGAATTAAGAAAATATGTATTAAAGATGGAACTTAATGTTGTATCCCACAAACTGTTTTGACGATCTGGAAGTATGTATTTGATGTCATTTCCTACAATAGTAAAATTAAATTGGATATGTTGGCCAAGAAGTTAGCCAACATTCTTTGAAACTATGTTCCTACTATTAACATTCTCTAAAATAGGCTTTCTATTTTCAATATGCTGCCTGTTCTAAGGATCTTCTAGTGACACATGAAAAACAACAGCGGGAGTCAGAACAACAACAAAAACAAAACCATTGACAGCAACAAACAGCAAAACTTAGGTTGCCCAAGTGTTGTAAAGAAGCATCTGGCATTAGTCAGCATGAGAAGATGATAACAGAATAGACATAGAGAAGCTGTTGTAACTGTAAAGTTCCAGAAAACCGGAAAGTAAGAGCAACAGATTCCACTCCCTGCCCATTCTTACATTCATTAACAATATGGATTGTGGCCTCCTACAGGAGTGTCTCTGTGCTAGCATACCATTGTCAGTCCCTGGCTAGTAAACTGACATGATTATTGCCCTGGTAGGTTTTCTGATTCTCTAGAAAGTACTGACAATAAACAACAAAACAAATATGTGATTTCACATATAAGAGCCAACCTAGACATGTAAATCGATTTATGAGCCAACATTGTTTTCCCAAATCAAAAAAATACGAATATCTCTGATGTTTTTTTTATTTTCCTGATGTTTTCAAAGGAAAATTGTTTTTTAATATATACATGAATGTAAAATTATCATTGAGAAAAATGTCTAATATGTTTAAACCTTTAATATTATAAGTTAATGCAAAAACACATTTCCAATTGTTTTATTTTTTTATTTCTTTATGAGTCAGGGTCTTGCTCTCTTACCCCAGGCTGGAATGTAGTAGTGCGATCATAGCTGACTATAACCTCAGGTTCCTAGGCTCAGGTGATCCTTTTGCCTCAGCCTCCTGAATAGCTGGGAATATACGCATACACCAACATGCCCAGCTAGTTTCATAGGTTTTTTCATAGACTAAAGGTCTTGTTGCATGCTGCAGGCTGGATTTAAACTCCTGATCCTCAAGCAATCCTCCATCCTTGGTCTCCTCAAGTGTTGAAATTAAAGGTGTGAGCCCCCACACATGGCCTTTCTTTTTTGTATTTGTATATATTTTGGATAAAATGAATTATCCATTATCAAAGGACTCCTATGAGGAAGGTATCATTATCATCATCTCCACTTTACTTACCTGTTGATCGAGACTCAGGGAAGTAAAGTAACTTCTTCAGGCTACATTTGTTTTTGTTGTTTTATAATACAATTTTGCATTTATCAATCTTCCAAAAAGCTGGAAAAAAAATCAGCAGAACTGAAAGTTTGGGGCACTCATTATTTCCTTAAAAGTATTTATTGAACTTCTTTTTAAGGAAACTTATTTTTGTTTTATTTTAAGATCCAGGATACATTTGCAGGCCATGCAGGTTTGTTACATAGGTAAATATGTGTCATGGTGGTTTACTACACCTATCAACAAATCACCTAGATATATTAAGCCCTGCATGCATTAGCTGTTTATCCTGATGCTTTCCCTCCCCCATACCCCCAGTCCCAACAGGCCTCAGTGTGTGTCCTTCCCCTCTCTGTGTCCAAAGAGCATCTATTCGTAATCCTACTTCCTCCTAGAAGGTGAAGGATCAGAGATGGATAACAGCTACCTTGATCCTTCTTTGCCCTGTAGTTTCCACATCTTCCCACTAAGAAGTTCAGGGAAGGAGCACCTATTTTATACTCCATCAGAAGGGCTTGTTTCCAAAACCGCTGGTGCTTTTCGTTTTGTTTTGTTTTCTGTTAATTTAAATGCCAATGGCCGCAGCTCAAAAGATACCAGAAAAGAAACAGGAGGCTTTGTGTTTGCTGGTCCAGGAAAAAAGCATTCGGTTTAGTGATTGGATCTGAAATTGTCTCATCAAACGAAGTTTCTGGGTTTTTCTTTTTTGTTTTGTTTTGTTTGTTTTTAGGTCCCTTTAAAAATCTTTTCATTTGTGTAGTATCTTTAGGGAAAGTTGGAGAGTCTTCTTGTGGAATTCCTGTTAATCATTCTGGCATTGTTCGTGTTATAGTTGTAACACATGACTATTTCATTTCTACTACTTTTGGTTGACTCTTAGTTTCCCTACATGCCTCGGCCTGCCCCATTGATTATGTAGACCCATTACGTGGTCTGGATGTGGCTGTTTGGAAAGTGAATTTGTTATTTTTCCCTCAAATCTACTATCTTTTTCACTTCTGATTGTAATAAATAGTCTAAACATTCACACGGTTGACAAAAGTAGAAACGTAGGCATAATCCTGAAACCTTGACTTTTCCTATTCCACTATGAACCAGTCAGTTATCAGTTGTTTCTTCCACTTAGGGCAGTTTCTGTATGTCTTTCCTTCCTCAGTGACAAGACTTCAGTGCACTGGACTGCATTCAAGCGTTGGTAATGGTCTCTGGTTCTAGTCTTGACACAGATTAATCCATTATTATCACAAATCGGGATTATCTTTCCAAACTTAAAATCAATCATGCCATTCCCCTCCCTACATTGCTTTGCCAAACTGTTTGTTTTTGGGCTCCACTCTCATCTCCTGCTCTTGCTAAAGCTGTGTCCCATTCGACACCTGTTGACACTCCTGTTAAAGAGATTCAGGGAAGATGAAGTCAAAATGATATTTATTTCAGCAAAATTTAGCAAAGATATCAAGGTAAATAGGCACACTCATCATACTGTAGTTTGCCTACCTGCAGGTAGTTCAAATAGGAGGTAAAGTTTGAAAAGGAAAGATTTAAAAGGACAATCACAAGCTTTGATTAATATCTAGGAAACAATATAAATACTTAGGTCTTCTTTTCTTCTTTTTTCAGTTTCCCTTTGTCACCCAGGTTGGAGTGCAATGGCACAATCTTGGCCCATTGCAACCTCTGCCTCCCAGGCTTAAGAGATTATCCCTCCTCAGTCTCTTGAGTTGCTGTGATTACAGGTGCCCACTAGCACTGGGCTAATTTTTGTATTTTTGGTAGAGATGGAGTATCACCATGTTGGCCAGGCTGGTCTTGAACTCTCGACCTCAGGTGATCCAAGCACCTTGGCCTCCCAAAGTGCTGGGATTAAAGGTGTAAGCCAAAAAGCTTTAAGCTTTTCATTTTTTCTTCATATAAGTTAGATAGTATATACCCTATTTAAATCTCTTCGTAGTTATCTTCATAATATTAAGATTTACACAGAGTTAATATACAAGTATAAAATTAATAAGTATCTCACTAGTCTAAAATTAATAAGTATCTCCCTCTCCTTCAGAAGTAAACAAGGCCAGGTGCATTGACCTATGTTTGCAGTCCTGGCTACTCAGCAAAGGTGAGAGGATTGCTTGAGACCAGAAGGTAGTTCAGCCTGGGCAACATAGCAAGACTTTGTCTCTAAAAAGAAAAGAAAGAAATAAGAATGTGCATTTGACTTTGGTAGTATTTTCCTCCTTACATGATAATACTGTTGATTATTTTACTCCTACATCATTATTATGCCTTTCAAATTAGTAGAATAACAATTTGTAATTTTGATGAATATTTATTGAGATTCATTTCTGTGCTGAGCAGTTTAAATGCTCACTGTTACTTGTTTCATATTAGAACTTAACTCTAGAATAATTTTTTTAACTTCTTCTTTTTTTTTCTTTTTTTGCCAATCAGTTTGAGCTTATGAGGTTGCTCAGGTTAGCCTTGAACTGATGACCTCGCCTTCGCGAGTGCCATGACCTCTGGCGGGAGCCACTTTGGACCCCAATTTTTTTAACTTCTTACGTTCACCTTTTAAAAGTTCCTTTAGTAAGGATTCTATTGTTATAAACCAAATTCGTTTTTATTTTTCTTGACACTGCTTAATATCTTTTATATTTTAAAAGAGTTTTTCAACTCTGGACCCCTCCTCCCCTCACTATTAATTCCTAGTGTCTATTGTTCCCATATTTCTGTCCACATGTGTTCCATGTTTAGCTCCCACTTATAAGTGAAAACATACAGTATTTGGTTTTCTGTTTCTATGTTAATTTGCTTACGTTAATGGCTTCCAGCTATATCCATGCTGTGGCAGAGAATGTGATTGCACTCTTCCTTTTTTATAGCTGCATACTGTGTACCCCCATGGGGTTTATGTACCAAATTTTTTCTATTCAATCCACTGTTGATGGGCACCTGGGTTGATTCTGTCTCTTTGATACCCCAAACATCAGTGTCATGCAATATACCCAGGTAAAAAACCTGTACCTGTGCCCCCTGTATCTAAATAAATGTTGGAATTATTTGTAAAAAAAATAAAAAAAAAGTTTAATTGGCTATAAAATTTCATTGGGAATGGTTTTCTCTCAATATACTGTTTTGGCTTCAGCTAAAATATGAAAATTATGAAAAATTTTGCAGTATGTCTTAGTTGCATTTACCCCTTTGAAAGAGCCTAATTTTGGTCTCTGTGTCTGGCCTGGACCTTAAACTCCAAGTCCACATCCACCTAGAGAAACACCTACCATGGTACTTTTGTGTGTGGGGGGGGGGAGGGGGCTCCTGGTTAAACTCTACAGTAACTGTATTAGTCCATTCTTGCACTGCTATAAAGAAATACTTGAAACTGTATAATTTATAAACAAAAGAGGTTGAATTGGCTCACAGTTCTGTATGCTGTACAGAAGGCATAGCTGAGGAGTTCTCAGGAAACTTACAATCATGGTGGAAGGCAAAGGGGAAGCCAGCCAGCACATCCTGCATGGCTGGAGCAGGAGGAAGAGAGAGAAAAGGGGAAGGTGCTACACACTTTAAACAACTCAATGTTCTGAGAACTCACTCAGTATCACAAAAACAGCAAGGGAGAAGTGCTCCCCCAAGATTCAATCATGTCCCACCAGCCTCCTCTTCCAACATTGTGGATTACAATTTGACATGAGATTTGGGTGAGGACACAAATCCAAACAATATCAGTGACCAACTCAATTAGTTTTCCACCCCTACATAACAGATTGCAACAAGCCCATAATTTCAAAACAACACATATTTTTTTATTGCATTTTAGGTTTTGGGGTATATGTGCAGAACATGCAAGATAGTTGCATAGGTACACACATGGCAGTGTGTTTTGCTGCCTTCCTCCCCTTCACCCACATTTGGCATTTCTCCCCAGGCTACCCCTCCCCAGTTCCACCCCCCACTGTCCCTCCCCTATTCCCCCCAATAGGCCACAGTGTGTAGTACTCCCTTCCCTGTGTCCATGTGTTCTCATTTTTCCTCACCCGCCTATGAGTGAGAATATGCGTATTTCATTTTCTGTTCTTGTGTTAGTTTGCTGAGAATAATGTTCTCCAGATTCATCCATGTTCCTACAAAGGACACAAACTCATCATTATTGATTGCTGCATAATATTCCATGGTGTGTATGTGTCACATTTTCCCAGTCCAGTCTATCATCAATGGGCATTTGGGTTGGTTCCAGGTCTTTGCTATTGTAAACAGTGCTGCAATGAACATTTGCGTGCATGTGGCCTTATAGTAGAGCGATTTATAGTCCTTTGGATATATACCCAGTAATGGGATTGCTGGGTCAAATGGAATTTCTATTTCTAAGTCCTTGAGGAATCGCCACACTGTCTTCCACAATGGTTGAACTAATTTACACTCCCACCAACAGTGTAAAAGTGTTCCTATTTCTCCACATCCTCTCCAGCATCTGTTGTCTCCAGATTTTTTAATGATCGCCATTCTAACTGGCGTGAGATGGTATCTCAATGTGGTTTTGATTTGCATCTCTCTGATGACCAACGATGATGAGCATTTTTTCATATGTTTGTTGGCCTCATGTATGTCTTCTTTTGTAAAGTGTCTGTTCATATCCTTTGCCCAGTTTTGAATGGGCTTGTTTGTTTGTTTGTTTGTTTGTTTTTTCTGTAAATCTGTTTGAGTTCTTTGTAAATTCTGGATATCAGCCCTTTGTCAGATGGGTAAACTACAAAATTTTTTTCCCATTCTGTTGGTTGTTGATTCACTCTAGTGACTATTTCTTTTGCTGTGCAGAAGCTGTGGAGTTTGATTAGGTCCCATTTGTCTATTTTGGCTTTTGTTTCCAATGCTTTTGGGTGTTTTGATCATGAAGTCCTTGCCTACTTCTATGTCCTGAATGGTTTTGCCTAGATTTTCTTCTAGGGTTTTATGGTGCCAGGTCTTATGTTTAAGTCTTTAATCCATCTGGAGTTAATTTTAGTGTAAGATGTCAGGAAGGGGTCCAGTTTCTGCTTTCTGCACATGGCAAGCAATGGGGAAAGGATTCCCTGTTTAATAAGTGGTGTTGGAAAAACACATATTTTTTAATCCAACAATTCTTTTGATTGGAAGTTAGATATAGCTTAACTAGGTCTTCTGCTTTGAAATTTCACTAGGTCACGATCCAGGTATTTGTTGGACACTGTCATTCTATAAGTCACTTGACAATGGAAAATTCTGTTCCAAACTCTGTTGTGATCACTGAAAGAATTTATCTAAATAGAGAATGTCTCTCTCCATTGCTAGCTTAGAATGAGTGAGCTGCCACGTTGTAGAAAGACCAACAAAGAGATCTCCATTTCATGGATCTGTTGATGATCTCCAGGAACTGAGAGCAGCCTCTGGCTGACAACCAACAGGAAAATGAGGATCTCAGTCTGGCAGCAGCAAGGAAATGAAATGAATTTTGTCTACCTGAATTTATATAATAAGTTAGCAAGTATATTCTTCTCCAATTGATCATATAGATGAAAAGGCAGCCCATCCAACATCTTAATGGCTGCCTTGTGAATCCCTAAGTAGTGGACTCACAGTTAAGACATGTCCAGACTTTTGACAGATAGAAACTGAGATATTATAATATATTTATGGTTTTAAGTTGTTAAATTTGTAGTAATGCACTATACAAGAGTAGAAGGTTAATAAGCCAATAACTCCTGTTACCAAGAGCTGAAGCAGCTTCCAAGACATGGGACTTTCAGTTTTAACTTTTGGACAGTCTTGAACAAACTGGGACCACTTGGTTATCTTAAAAATCCTCCTACTTCCTTGTTGGATCAAATGTGTGTTTTAAAGAATATAGCATGATTTTTCCCCAAAATTTCTAGGAATTTTACACAAAGAGTTATTTTTTTATGATACACACTTGGTAATGTTTTTTGGAAAGAGAATCCCTGACTTGAGCTGCATTTAAAAGAATGTGAGTTGCTATATTCCAAATGATAATATTATGACCGGAGAATCATCTTTTAAAATGATAGAAGAGCCAGGCATGGTGGCTCACATCTGTAATCCCATCACTTTGGGGGGCTGAGGCAGATGGAGGGCTTAAAGTCAGGAGGTTCAGATGAATGGCCTGGAGAACATGGCAAAACCCTGTTTCTACAAAAAAATGTCAAAAATTAGCCAGGTGTGGTGTTGTGCACCTCCCAAGTAGTCTAGCTACTTGGGAGGCTGAGGCAGTAGAATCACTTGATTCCAGGAGGCACAGGTTACAGTGAACTGAGATTGTGCCACTGCACTCCAGCCTGGGCAAGAGAGCGAGACTCCATCTCAAAAATAATAAAATAAAATGATAGAACAATAAACAAACAAATCCTAACATGATTGTAGCTGGCCGATATATTATTTTGTCAGCATATTTATAAAATTCATATGAGCCTTGTGAAAACAGAACATCTAGCAAAGAGGAAATATAGCCTCTAGGTTTATCTGGTGGATACAGAAAGATGACTTGTTCAAAAAATGATTTAATTTTAAAGAGTGTTCCTCTAATTATCATACCTTTTACTGCATTTATTATTTCATTTGGGGAAGTATAAATGATCCTGTGGTCACTTTATGGCTGCACTCTCTGAGCCCTTGCCAAGTGCTGACAGGTGTCTTTAAAAGGAGCCAAGCCACGTTGGCATGCTCCTCAAATTCATTCCCTGGTCCAATCAGTTAGCACTCAGACTAGCAGACACACACAAAGACAGACTGAGATTCATGCCAACACGTATTCTTTCCAACTCTGCCAGATTCTTACACCAGGCTGCTAGTTGTCTAAAGAACAGTATGCTGTATGGCTTGAAGTAACTGCTACAAGAAAATATATCTTGGTTCCTATCCACAAATCCCTTCTTTTACCTACTGAGCCAGAGATTGAATCAAGAACTATGGGATTCACCATCATGTCCTGGTGTGAACCTGCATTGGTGATCAGCAATGGAACTACTCCAAAAATGATTTACTTCTAAAACAAACTCTGCACTTCTAAAAAGTGAAATAACTTAAAATAATCATACATAATATGGATTAAGAGCTCAGTATGCTGAGTTCAAATCCAAACTCTAACACCTAGAAGTATATATGCATGAACATACTAATTAATCTCACTAATGCTTTTTACCTTATTCATAAAAGGAAAATAATAATATTCAGTTCACTGGCTTGTTTTAAAGACTAAATAAATTAATATTCTTAAAGCACTAATAACAGCAACCAGAATATTATAATCATAAGAATAACCACAATTAGTGCTATTCTGTCATTGAAAATGTTGAAAACACAGGCCTATAAGTAGTCTCAAAAACATTAGTCTGTTCTTGTAAACTGATAAAATAAAAAGAAAAGGCATTGCCCCTGTTTTTGTTTAGATGGGATATTATCAAGTTAAGTAATTTTTGAGACATTATAAAAAGGAAAATAGAATAGTTATCATGAATAGATTCAGTGAGTTGTATATGTTGGTACTTAACTAGGTACTTACCATAGCATACATACCATAGATTATAAACTTCAGCATACAGGAGAATTACCTGGGGAACTTTGAACTATAACAGTTGTTAAATGCCATGCAGGGAGATTCTGATTCAGTAATATGGGATGAGTTTGAGAAATAGCGATTATTAAGAAGCTTCTTAAGTGATTCTCAGGGTCAAGCAGGTATAACTACCATGGCTCTGGAAAAAAAATTACTTAAAGATATCGAACCTACCTTAGTTCAGTTCTACACAACATGCCAGGAATCCTTAGCTAGTCTGTATTAACTGCAGTTAAGTATGACTTGGTTAGTAATTGTATAGTTTGCATTTCTGTCAAAGAATCTGAAGCATTCTGTTTTTCATTACTTGCCTGAATGTCTTAAAGCTATTCCATTCCTCTGCCAGCCATCAAACTGCCCAGCTTATCAAATGGAAGACTGAGAGTTTGATGGTAATGAGAAAACCGGTGTCCATGCCTTGAGATAGATCACGTTAGAGGACTGGTTTTTTTAAATGGGTTCGTTTCAACATATTCTGTTCATGCGTTTGTAAATATTTAATAAATTACATTGTTACTTTGCATGCTTATGTATTTATTCTAATTTTGGTAAAATAATTCCAGTTGAAATATATTTATAATTTCAAAAACCATATTTGTGCTACTGGACTGAATAGGGTGATGGCGCTGAAATAGCTGTGGAGTGGGCAGTGGTGGCAAATATCAGCTGGACCTACATTCTCCTTTTATACATGAGAAGGCAAAGAGGCTGAGACTCTCGAATGTTAATTGACCTTTACAGGGTCTCAGATCTTATTAGTGGCTTTTCAAATTATAGAAAACTGTCTGACTGACTGCCAAGCCCATACCCTTCACTAAGCTCTGTGGCCTTCAGATAACTCCGAGTTCACATTTTTTGTTGCATTTTTTATTAATATTTAAAGAGAAAACTTGCAAGTTATACAGATGAAAGTTTTCTATGATTAAATTTCTCATTAAAAACCTAATGGGGTATTTATATAAGTATTTGAACATCATTAATTTTGTAATTCAAAATACGTTATTTTTGTGGATGAGAATTCTATTTAATGTGACCTTTTTAATATTAACATATTAAATTGAATTTACTTTTCTGACTGTGAATGTTGTAATAAGAAGATGGTTGGCTGGTACTTATGTGGTCTAAGATTCTCTATTATACATATATCTAGGGCCGGGCGTGGTGGCTCAAGCCTGTAATCCCAGCACTTTAGGAGGCCGAGGCAGGTGGATCACGAGGTCAACAGATCGAGACCATCCTGGTCAACATGGTGAAACCCCGTCTCTACTAAAAATTACAAAAAATTAGCTGGGCACGGTGGCGCGTGCCTGTAATCCTAGCTACTCAGGAGGCTGAGGCAGGAGAATTGCCTGAACCCAGGAGGCGGAGGTTGCGGTGAGCTGAGATCGCGCCATTGCACTCCAGCCTGGGTAACAAGAGTGAAACTCCGTCTCAAAAAAAAAAAAAAAAAAAAAAACCTAATGGGGTATTTATATAAGTATTTGAACATCATTAATTTTGTAATTCAAAATACGTTATTTTTGTGGATGAGAATTCTATCTAATGTGACCTTTTTAATATTAACATATTAAATTGAATTTACTTTTCTGACTGTGAATATTGTAATAAGACGATGGTTGGCTGGTACTTATGTGGTCTAAGATTCTCTATTATACATATATCTGTATCTATATTATATCTGTCTATCTATATATTTTTTTGCCCAGATTGAGTTAATTTCCTTCATTAGAGCAAGTTAGAGAGACATGAGGAGCTAAGCTTTGTCAGCTCTGTAAATCCTTCCTTTCTCAGCTAAAGCCAGGTAATACAGATGCAGAAGAAAAAAAAAAAAAAAAAAGACCATCTAGAAGGGCACCTGTAGAGAAGAGGTTAATAGAATATTTTCCAGTACAGGATTTTTAAAAGAATAATAAATATGGACTGAATTATACTTGACCTTTTATTTAATGAGAAGAAAGACTTTCAAAAGAACACGAAACCTAACAAGGTAAATATCACAGAAAGGGCACAGAACATAGCCAGAGGTTTTGGATGAGTTTGATTTTATTGGATAAGATATTTTTTCTTAATTTTTTTGTGCATATATGATCCTTAATATTCACCTTAGTGTCAATTTTGAAATTAATACACTTTTAAAGCAGTTATATTTTTACAGAAAATTTAAGAAGAAACTACAGAGGGTTCTCATATACTCTCTCCCATTATCCTCCAGTTTCCCCTATTATTAACACATAATCTTGATGTGGTGCACTTAATACAATTAATGAAATCATATTGATACATTGTTTTTAACTAGTATCAATGGACTACATCAGGGTTTGCACTTTGAGAAATACAGTTTTATGGATTTTTACAAATGTATAATTTCATGTACCAATTCTTTAGTAACATACATAATAATTTCACTGCCCCCCAAATTCTGTGCCCCAAATATTCATTATTCCCACTATATTCTTCAACAACTACTTTTTCTTAATTATCTGAAGTTTTGTCTTTTCCAGATTGGCCTATAGTGATAGTCATAGAATATGTAGTCCTTTGCGGACCAGCTTATTTCATTTAGCAATGTACATTTAAGGTTCTTCCACATATTTTTGAGACTTAATATCTCATATTTTTTATTGTTGAATGATAGTTTTTGTGTGGGTATACCACTGCTTTTGTACCCATTTTACCATTGAAGAACATCTTGGTTGCTTACAGTTTTAAGAAATTATTAATAAACCTGTTATAAACATTCATGTACACAGATTTGCATGAACCCATGGTTTCAACTCATTTGAGTACCTAGAAGCTCAGCTGCAGTTTCATCTGGGAGAATCATGTCATGCTTTATAAAGAACTTCCAAACAGACTTCCAAAGTGGCTTTACCATTTTGTATTTCCACCAGCTATGAATGAGAGTTCTTGTTTCTCCACATCATTACCAGAATTTGGTTTTGTAAGTTTAGCATCTTGGCAATTCTAATAGATATATAGTGGTATATTGTTGTAGTATTGATTTGCAATTCCCTAATAATATATAATATTGAATTTCTTCCTATGCATATACCCTATTTGCTGGTGTCTGTTCAAACCTTTTTTAACTTTTTAACTGCATTGTTTCTTTTTTCATTGTTGTGTTTTGGAGTTTGTTGTGCGTTTTAGATACAATTCCTTTATCAGATAAATATTTTATAGAAATTTTCTCCTGGTTTGTGGCCTTACATTCTGTTGAATCTTTTACAGAGGAAAAGTTTTTTTTTTTTAAAGACAAAAACCTGTTTGTTTATTTATATGTACTTGTACCTTTCAGAATAGTATCCTTAAATCAGATTTTTAATCAGAAAAGCTTTGAAAAGTCATCAGCATTTCCCCTTCCCACACATTTGTAGCCACAATCAAAAACTCTCTAGATTTTCCATGTGTGCAAAGAAATATATTTCTTTTTTTTTATTGCATTTTAGATTTTGGGGTACATGTGCAGAACATGCAAGATAGTTGCATAGGTACACACATGGCAGTGTGTTTGGCTGCCTTCCTCCCCTTCACCCACATTTGGCATTTCTCCCCAGCTCCCCCACCACGCTGTTCTTCCCCTATTCCCCCCAGTAGACCCCATTGTGTAGTACTCCCTTCCCTGTGTCCATGTGTTCTCCTTTTTCCTCACCTGCCTATGAGTGAGAATATGTGGTATTTCATTTTCTGTTCTTGTGTCAGTTTGCTGAGAATGATGTTTTCCAGATTCATCCATGTTCCTACAAAGGACACGAACTCATCATTTTTGATTGCTGCATAATATTCCATGGTGTATATGTGCCACATTTTCCCAAACTGTAAAGTCATTATCTTGATTTTCTTTTTCTGTATGTTGCAATCCAGTTGATCCAACATCATTAAAACAAGAAAAAGAAAAAAAGAGATTATTCTTTATTCACTGGCATGCATTGTGGCATTGTGAAAGATCAGTTTACTATTGTTTGTGTGGGTCTGTTTCTGGCTGTTTTTTCCGTTGATTCATATGTTTGTTATTTCACAACTACTACACTCTCTTGATGTAGGAAGTCTGGAAGGTGGGTAGTTTTAATCCTCTGACTTTACTTTATTCTTATCTATTGCATTGAATCTTCTGAGTATTTTGCAGTTCCATATAAACTTTAGAATCACTTCCTCATTTTTCACCAAACAGTATGCTTGATTTATGATCAGGATCTCATTTAATTTACAGATCAAGTTTGGGAGAACTCACATTTTAACATTACTTGAACCTTCCTTACATGAATATAGAATATCTCTCTTTATTTAGAGCTTCGATATTTGTACTCAGAGTTTTATAGTTTTTCTCATACAGATCTCATACAACTGTTTTTAGATTTTTACCTAAATATTTCATTTTTTGTTAATGAAAATAATGTTTTAAATGTAAAATTCTAATTTTTTATGGGAAAGCAATTGACTTTTTAAAATTATTGTACTTTAAGTTCTGGAGTATATGTGTAGAACATGCAGGTTTGTTACTAGGTATACATCTGCCAGGATGGTTGGCTACATTCATCACCCAGTCATCTACTTTAGGTATTTCTCTTAATGCTGTCCCTCCCCTAGCCTTTCACCTTCCGATATTCCCCAGTAAGTAATGTTCCCTCTCTCTGTCCATTTGTTCTTACTGTTCAATTCCCACTTGTGAGTGAGAACATTCAGTGTTTGGTTTTCTGTTCTTGTGTTCCTTTGCTGAGAATCATGGTTTCCACCTTCATCCATGTTCCTGCAAAGGACATGATCTCATCCTTTTATATGGCTGCAAAGTATTCCATTGTATATATGTGCCACATTTTCTATATATGGTATGTCATTTGGGTTGGTTCCAAGTCACTATTGTGAACAGTGCTACAATAAACATACATGTGCATGTGTCTTTATACTAGAACAATTTATAATTCTTTGGTTATGTACCCAGTAATGGAATTGCTGGGTCAAATAATATTTCTACTTCAGAATCCTTGAGGAATTGCCAGACTATCTTCCACAATGGTTGAACTAATTTATATTCCCACCAACAATGTAAATGCGTTCCTATTTCTACACATCCTCTCCAGCATCTGTTGTCTACTGACTTTTTAATGATCACCATTCTATCTGGCATGAGATGGCATCTCAGTGTGGTTTTGATTTGCATTTCTCTAATGACCAGTGATGATGAGATTTTTTTCATGTTTGTTGGTTGCATAAATGTCTCCTTTTGAGAATTGTCTGTTCATATCCTTCACCCCCTTATTGATGTGGTCATTTGTTTTTTTTCTGTAAATTTGTTTAAGTTCTTTTTAGATTCTGGATATTAGCCCTTTGTCAGATGGGCTATTATTTGCTGCCAAAATTTTCTCCCATTCTGTACGTTGCCTGTTCACTATGATGATAGTTTCTTTTGTGGTGCAGAAGCTCTTTAGTTTAATTAGATCCCATTTGTCTATTTTGGCTTCTGTTGCCATTGCTTTTGGTGTTTTAGTCATGAAGTCTTTGCCCATGCCTATATCCTGAATGATATTTCCTAGGTTTTCTTCTAGAGTTTTTATGGTTTTAGGTCTGACATTTAAATCATTAATCCATCTTGAGTTAATTTTTATATAAGGTGTAAGGAAGGGATCCAGCTTCAGCTTTCTGCATATGGCTAGCCAGT
Organism: Callithrix jacchus; assembly: GCF_049354715.1. Taxonomy (NCBI): domain Eukaryota; kingdom Metazoa; phylum Chordata; class Mammalia; order Primates; family Cebidae; genus Callithrix; species Callithrix jacchus. The sequence continues at coordinate 45,292,779 of NC_133502.1, forward strand.
TTTCCCAACACCATTTACTAAAGAGGGAATCCTTTCCCCATTGCTTATTTTTATTAGGTTTGTCAAAGATCAGATGGTTGTAGATGTGTGCCATTCTTTCTGAGGCCTGTGTTCTGTTCCATTGGTCTATATATCTGTTTTGCTACCAGTAGCATGCTGTTTTGGTTACTGTAGCCTTGTAGTATAGTTGAAGCCAGGAAACTTGATGCCAAGTTACCTGACTTGGTTTTGTTTGTTTTTTGTTTCTTTTTCCTTAGAATTATCTTGTGTCTGTGGGCTCTTCATTGGTTCCATATGAAATTTAAGGTGGTTTTTTCAATTCTGTGAAGAAAGTCCATGATAGATTGCTGGGGATAGCACTGAATCTCTAGATTACTTTAGGCAGTATGGCCATTTTCATGATAGCAAGTGACATTATAAAAGTTACATATATTAACTGTTATTTGCTCCATTTGTTTTGGAGTGAGTAGCTCTTAACAAAAATTTCTTTTTGCAAAATTTTGTGGGAATTTTCTATATAGATAATTATGTTATGGGTGAGCACAGATAGATTTATTTCTACCTTTTCAATTTTTATATCTTTTATCTTTTTTTCCTCTGTTATTGTACAAGCTACAACTTCTGGTTTGATGTTGCATACAAATGGTGAGAGGGGAGATCCTTGATTTGTTTCTTAGAGAGAGAGCATCTAGTTCCTCACTATTAATCCATTAGTATGAACCTAGATGTAATCTTTCTAAATAAATCTTCTTTACTAAGTTGAAAAAGTTTCCATCAATCCTTATTATGAGCTGAGAAGTTTTATCATAAATAGATGACAGATTTTATCATGTGCTTTTAGCATCTATTGATATAATCCCCCAATTTTTCTTCTTCAGTTTGTTGATGTGATTGATGTATTCCATAAATTGTTTTCTGAATGTGGGAGCATCTTTGTCTGCCTGAGATAGGTTACACCTGGCCATAGGTGTATAATTATTGTTATACATTGTTATATTTGATTTGCTCATATTTTGTTGCAGATTTTGCACATATCTACAAGAGAAATATTGATGTGTAGTTTGCTTTCTTTCTTTTTTTTTTTTTTTTTTTGGTAACATCATTGTATAGTTTTGGTTTTAGTAGGATACTGACCTCATAACATTACAGCATAATTAGAAAATATTTCTTCACTTCTATTTTCTAAAATAAATTGTAGAAAAATGGCATCTTTTCTACCTTAAATATTTAGTAGGATTCACCAGTAAAAAACATCTGGGCATTCTGTACCTTCCATTTTGGAATGTTATTAGTTTTTTTATTCAATTTATTTATAGACTACTGAGATTATTTATTTCTCCTTGTGTGAAGTTTGGTAAAATGTGTCCTTCAAGAAAATGGTCCATTTCATCTAAGTTACAAAATTTGGGGGCAGAGTTGTTCATAATATTTCTTAGCTATACAGTTAACATCTATGAGAGCAATACTGATGGCCCCTGTTTCATTTCTGATAGTAGTAATTTGTGCCTTCTCTGTTTCATCTTATTCTGAGTAGAAGTTTATAAATCTTCAAATAACTAGCTTTTGATTTCTTTTATCTCTTTTTTTTGGTTTCAATTAAGTTGATGTCTGCTCTGATTTTTACTATTCATTTTCTTCTGCTTAATTTATGTTTAATTTTATTGGCTGTTTATACTTTTGGTGGGGGCAAAGAATAGATAATTAATTTTAGGTCTTCATAAACATACTTGCAGTTAGGATCTAGGTACCTCATTCCATGCTTTGAACATATATTAATTGGATGAATTTTTATTTCCATTTAGTTCAAAATATTTTTAGGTTTACCTTAAAATTTCTTATTGATCTGTGTGTAAATTAGATGTCTCCAGTATCTCCAAATATTTTGAGACTTTCCAGCTATCATTTTTAAATTAATTTTTACTTTATTTATATTGTGATCCGAGAGCATACTTTGATGTATGATTTTGTTTTTAATTTGTTAAAGTCAGTTTTATGGCCTGGATTGGTATATTTGTCTTAGTGAGTGTTTCATGTGAGCTTGAGAAGATCACGTATTCTGCTATTGTTTGAAGAAATTTTCTACAAATGTCAATTAGTTACTGTTAATTAGTTCTAACACTTTTTAAACTTATTGCCTGCCTGCCATATCTGTCCCTTACCTATAGAGGTGTGTTGAAGTCTCTAACATCGTGGGTTTATCTTTTTTCCTTGCAGTTCTATCAGTTTTTGCCTCACATATTTGACACCGTTGTTAGGTACATACATAATAAGGACAGTTGTAAATCATTTTAGAGAGTTTACCCTTTTATCATGTAATGCTGCTCTTTATATCTCCTAATTTTTTATTGCTCTAAAGTCTGCTTTGCATGAAATATAGTTATTCCAGCCTGCTATATCTTTCCCCATTGCTTACTTCTAATCTCTCTGTGTCATTTTACTTAAAACGGATTTAATACTAAATATATATGGGTATTAATTTTTTCAAGTCTCGGAGCCTCTGCCCTTTAATTATTGGATTTATATTTAAATTCCTATTTAAAATGATTATTAATAATTTTATTTCTATCTAACATGCTTGTAACTGTATTCTATATATTCCCCTTGTAGCTTTTTTGGTCTTCTACTTTTCTTGTGCCTTCCCTTTATTTTAATTAATATTTTTATATAATTTGATTTTCTCCTCTATTAGTCTATCAATTATACTTCTTTAAAAAAATTGGTTGCTGAGCTGATCCAAGATGGCCAAATAGGAACAGCTCCAGAATGCATTTCCCAGGGAGAGCAGCAGAGAGGTGAGTGCTCACCACATTTCCAAAGAAGTTCACTGCCCACAGACCAGGAGATTCCCGGACCAAAAAAGCACAATGAGTGCAGCAGTTTCAGCTGGTGCCACTTTGGGTGCCAGGTGAACTGGCTCAGAGGGTACCACCCCCACCAAACAAGCAATTTGAAATCCTCTGGATTGAGAGTTTTGCAACAAGTGCAGCTGGACTCAGGACCATCCAGCTCATTGGGGGAAGGGCATCCCACACTATGGAGGCAATCTGCCACTACCCAGGCAGTTCACAAAGCAGCAGGGCAGAGCCTGGAGCAGCTCAATAGCACCTCTGCTGGCATACTGTGACTAGACTACTCTGTGTGAGGCAGGGCATCTATTTAAAAAGGCAGCAGCAAAACAGGGACTTATAAATAAAGATGACATTCCTAGGACAGAGCACCTGGGAAAAGAGGCCGTTATGAGTTCAGCTGCAGCAGATTTAAAGGTACACGCCCAGCAGCTCTGCACAGAACAGTGGAGCTCCCAGCACAGCACCTGATCTCCTATAAGGGACAGATTGTCTCCTCAAGCAACCCCCCAACCCCCATATACCCAAAGAGACACCTCATAAAAAGGAGCTCAGGCCAACATCTGGCAGGTACCCTTCTGGGCTGAGGATAGCAGAGGAAGAAACGTGAAGCAACCCTTGCTGTTCTGCAGCCCCTGTGGGCAATCTCCAGGTGAACAGGGTCTGGAGTGGACCTCCAGCAGTCCTTCAGCAGAGGATCCTGACTGTTAGAAGGAAAACTAAGAAGCAGAAAGAAATAGCTTCAACATCAACAAAGAGGATATCCACTCAGATACCCCATCTAAAAGTCCCCAACTACAAAGAACACAGGTAGATAAAACCACTCAGATGGAAGAAACCAGCACAAAAAGGAGGAAAACACCAAAAACCAGAATGCCTCTCCTCTACAAGGTATCACAATTCCTCACCAGCTAGGAATGAAAGATGAATGGAGAATGAATCAGATGAATTGACAGAAACAGGCTTCAGAAGGTAGGTAATAACAAACTTCTCAGAGCTAAAAGAACATGTTTTAACCCAATGCAAAGAAACCAAGAACCTAGAAAAAAGGTTAGGTGAGATGTAACTAGGATAAACAGCTCAGAGAAGAATATAAATGACTTGATGGTGCTGAAAAACACAACATGAGAACTTTGCAAAGCATACACAGGTTTCAATAGCTGAACCAACTAAGCAAAAGAAAGGTATCAGAGATTGGCTATCAACCCAATAAAATAAAATGAGAAGGCAAGATGAGAGAAAAAAAAGAGTGAAAAGAAATGAAAAAAGCCTTCAAGAAATATGGGATTATGTGAAAAGAACTAATCTACGTTTGATAGGTGTACCTGAATGTGGCAGAGAAAAATGAATCCAAGCTGGAAAACACTCTTCAGGATGTTATGTGGGAGAAGTTCCCGAATCTAGCAAGGCAGGCCAACATTCAAGTCCAGGAAATACAGAGAACACCACAAAAATATTCTTCAAGAAGAGCAACCCCAAAGCACATAATCAACAGATTCACCAGGGTTGAAATGAAAGAAAAAAATGCTAAAGGCAGCAAGAGAGAAAGGTTGGGTTAGTCACAAAGGGAAACCAATCAGACTCACAGTGGATCTCTTGACAGAAACTCTACAAGCCAGAAGAGAGTGGGGGCCAATATTCAAAATCCTCAAAGAAAAGAACTTTCAACCTAGAATTTCATATCCAGCCAAACTAAGCTTCATAATTGAAGGAGAAAGAAGAATTGCTGAGAGATTTCATCACCACCAGGCCTGCTTTACAAGAGCTCCTGAAAGAAGCACTAAACAGAAAAGAAGAACCAGTAACAGCCACTCCAAAAACATACCAAATGGTAAAGACCATTGACACAATGAAGAAAATGTGCCAATTAACAGGCAAAACAACCAGCTAGCATCAAAATTGCAGGATTAAGTTCACACATAACAGTATTAACCTTAAATATAAGTGGGCTAAATGCCCCAATCAAAAGGCACAGACTGGAAAATTGGAAAAAAAGTCAAAACCCATCAGTGTGCTGTATTCAGGAAACCCATCTCGCATGCAAGAACACATGTAGCAAAAAATAAAGGGATGGAGAAAGACTTATCAAGCAAATAGAGAGCAAAAAAAAAAAAAAAAAAACACAGGAGTTTGAAACCTAGTCTCTGATAAAATGGACTTTAAAGCAACAAAGATCAAAAGAGACAAAGAAGGGCATTACATAATGGTAAAAGGATTGATGCATCAAGAAGAGCTAACGATCCTAAATATATGTGGACCCAATACAGGAGCACCCACCTTCATAAAGCAAGTTATTAATGACCTACAAAGAGACTTAGACTCCCATACAATAATAGTGGGAGACTTTAACACTCTGCTATCAATATTAGATCAATGAGACAGAAAATTAACAAGGATATCCAGGACTTAAACTCAGATCTGGACCAAGTGGACCTAATAGATGTCTACAGAAATCTCCACCCCAAATCCACAGAATATACATTTTTCTAAACACCTCCTTGCACCTACTCTAAAATTGACTGTATAATTTGAAGTAAATCACTCCTCAGCAAATGCAAAATAGTGGAAATCATAACAAACAGTCTCTCAGACCACAGTGCAATCAAAATAGAACTCAGAATTAAGAAACTGACTCAGAGCTGCACAAGTTCATAGAAACTGAACAACATTTTCCTGAATGTCAGCTGGATAAACAATGAAATGAAGGCAGAAATAAAGATGTTCTTCAAAACCAATGAGAATGAAGGCACAACGTACCAGAATCTCTGGGTATATTTAAAGTAGTAGCTAGAGAGAAATTTATAGCACTAAATGCCTACCAGAGAAGCAAGGAAAGATCTAAAATCGAAACCCTATCCTCAAAATTGAAAGAGCTAGAGGAGCAAGAACAAAATAACTCACAAGCAAGCAGAAGACAAGAAATAACTAAGATCAGAGCATAACTGAAGAAGATAGAGATACAAAAAAACCCTTCAAAAATCAATAAATCCAGGATTTATTGATTTTTTGAAAAGATCAACAAAATAGACCACTAGCAGGTTTATAGAAAAGGGAGAATAATCAAATAGAGGCAATAAAAAATAATAAAGGGGATATCACCACTGACTCCACAGAAATAAAAAATTACAATCCGTGACAGCTACAAACAACTCTATGCACATAAACCAGTATACCTGGAAGAATGGATAAATTACTGGACACTTGCACCCTCCCAAACCTAAACCAAGAATAAGTTGAAACCTTGAACAGATCAATAACAAGGGCTGCAGTTGAGACAGCAATTAATAGCCTACCAACCAAAAAAGGTACAGGTACAGATGGGTTCACAGCTGAATTCTACCAGATGTACAAAGAGGAGCTGGTACGATTCCTTCTGAAACTATTCCAAACAATCCAAAAAGAGGGAATCCTTTCCAAATCATTTTATGAGACAAACATCATCCTGATACCAAAACCTGGCAGAGACCCAAGAGAAAAAGAAAACTTCAGGCCAATATCCATGATGAACATAGATGCAAAAATCTTAAATAAAATACTGGCAAACTGATTGCAACAGCACTTCAAAATCTTGTTTTTCATGATCAAGTAGGCTTCATTCCAGGGATGCAAGCCTGGTTCAACATACACAAGTCTATAAATGTAATCCATCACATAAACAGAACTAAAGACAAAAGCCACATGTTTATTTCAATAGATGCAGAGAAGTTCTGCAACAAAATTCAACAGCCTTTCATGCTAAAAACTATCCATAAACTAGGTATTGAAGGAACAGATCTTAAAATAATAAAAGCTATTTATGACAGACCTACAGCCAATATCATACTGAATGGGCAAAGTCTGGAAGCATTTCCTTTGAAATCCAGCAATAGACAAGGATGCCCTCTGACACCACTCCTATTCAATATAGTATTGGAAGTTCTAGCCAGAGCAATTAGGCAAGAAAAAGAAATAAAGGGTATTCAATTAAGAAAAGAGGAAGCCAAATTGTCTCTATTTGCAGATGACACGATTGTATATTTACAAGACCCTATAATCTCAGCCCAAAAAATCCTTAAACTGATAAGTAACTTCAGCAAAGTCTCAGTATACAAAATTAATATGCAGAAATCACAAGCATTTCTATAAACCAATAACAGACTAACAGAAAGCCAAATCATGAGCAAATCCCCATTCACAATTGCTACAAAGAGAATAAAATACCTAGGACTACAACTAACAAAGGATGTAAAGGACCTTTTCAAGGAGAACTACAGGACACTGCTCAAGGAATCAAGAGAGGACAAAAACAAATGGAGAAACATTCCATGCTCATGGTTAGGAAGAATCAATATTGTGAAAATGGTCATACTCCCCAAAGTAATCTATTGATTCAGTGCTATCCCCATCAAGCTACTAATGACCTTCTTCACCAAACTAGAAAAAAACCACCTTAAACTTCATATGAAACCAAAAGAGAGCCTGCATAGCCAAGAAAATCCTAAGCAACAAGAACAAAGCTGGAGTTATGCTATCTGATTTCAAACAATACTACAAAGCTACAATAATCAAAACAACATGGTGCTGGTACCAAAACAGAGGTATAGACTAATGGAACAGAACAGAGGCCTTGGAAGCAATGCCATACATCTACAACATTCTGATCTTTGACAAACCTGACAAAAACAAGCAATGGGGAAACGATTTCCTGTTTAATAAATGGTGTTTATTAACCATTTATTTCCATAAAAAACTGGAAATAAATTTAGCTAAGGAGATGAAAGGTCTTTACATTGGAAATTATAAAACATTGATAAGAGAGACTGAGGAAGACACATAAATGGCAAGTAATCCCATATTCATGGATTAGGATAATTAATATAGTAAAATATATATTAATTACATTTTGGAAAACTGGCTAGCAGTGTGCAGAAAACAGAAACTGGACCCCTTCCTGACACCTTACAGTCAAATTACCTCCAGATGGATTGAAGACTTAAACATAAGACTGATCACCATAAAAACCCTGGAAGAAAACTAGGTAAAACCATTCAGGACATAGGCATAGGCATGGACTTCATGACTAAAACACCAAAAGCAATGGCAATAAACTCCAGAGCTTCTGTACAGCAAAAGAAATAATCACTAGAGTGAACCGGCAGCTAACAGAATGGGAACAAATTTTTGCAATCTATACATGTGACAAAGAGCTAATATCTTGAATCTACAAAGAACTAAAACAGATTTACAAGAAAAAAACAAACAACCCTATCCAAAAGTGGAAGAAAGATATGAACAGTCACTTTTCAAAATAAGACGTATATGAGGCCAACAAACATATTAAAAAATGCTCATCGGCTGGGCGCGGTGGCTCACGCCTGTAATCCCAGCACTTTGGGAGGCCGAGACAGGTGGATCACGAGGTCAACAGATCAAGACCATCCTGGTCAACATGGTGAAACCCTGTCTCTACTAAAGATACAAAAAATTAGCTGGGCATGGTGGTGCGTGCCTGTAATCCCAGCTACTCCGGAGGCTGAAGCAGGAGAATTGCCTGAACCCAGGAGGCGGAGGTTGCAGTGAGCCAATATTGCACCATTGCATTCCAACCTGGGTAACAAGAGCAAAACTCCGTCTCAAAAAAAAATGCTCATCATCACTGATTATCAGAGAAATACAAATCAAAACCACATTGAGATACCATCTCAAGCCAGTTAGAAAGGCAGTCATTAAAAACTCTGGAAAAGACAGATGCTGGAGAGGATGTGGAGAAATAGGAACACTTTTACATTGTCAGTGGGAGTGTAAACTAGTTAACCATTGTGGAAGACAGTGTGGTGTTTCCTCAAGGACCTAGAAATAGAAATTCCATTTGACCCAGCAATCCCATTACTGAGTATATACCCAAAGGATTATAAATCATTCTATTATAAGGACACATACACACATATGTTCATCGTGGCACTGTTTACAATAGCAAAGACCTGGAACCAACCCAAATGCCCATTGACAATAGACTGGACAAGCAAAGTGTGGCACATATACAACATGGAATACTATGCAGCCATAAGAAATGATGAGTTGTAGGGACATGGATGAATCTGGAAACCATCACTGTCAGCAAACTGACACAAGAACAGAAAATCTAACACCGCATGTTTTCACTCATAGGTGGGTGTTGAACAATGAGAACACATGGACATAGGGAGGGGAGCATCACACATGGGGCTCTGTTGGGGGGCACCCAGGGAAGGACAGTGAGGGGGTGGGTGGGGAGGTTGGGGAGGGATAACATGGGAAAAATGCCAGATGTAGGTGACGTCGGGATGGAGGCGGCAAACCACATTGCTATGAATGTACCTATGCAACAATCCTCCATGTTCTGCACATGTACCCCAGAACCTAAAGTATAATTTAAAAAAAAGGAACTTGGATGAAACTTACAGAGTTGAGTGAAAGAACACAGAAACAAAAGTGTGTATACACTATTATTCTTCTTGTATGAAGTACAAACATGAGTAAAAATATAGGTAAAATTATTCAGTGCCATTAGAAGTCAGAAGAGTGGTTTCCCTTGTGGGAACAGTTACTGAAAAGGAATGCAAATGGGGCTTGAGGCACTAGAAATACTCAGTTTCTCAATATGCGTCATAGAGGCATGAGTATTTTCAGGTTGTAAAAGTCCAACAAACTGCGAACTTATCTCATGTGCACTCCTCTGTACATAACACTTCAATAAAAAGTTTTTAAAAAAATTGGTTGCCCTAGATTTTGCAGTTTATATTTACAAGTAATTCAAGTCCCCATTGCAATAGCACTCTACTGCTTCACAGGTAGAAGAAGTACTTCCTCATTTTCTTTCTCCAATTACATTATTATCATGCTAGTTAGCTTATCCATGAGTTATAATCATCAAATATAGTATTACTGTTATTATTTTGAACATCTATTTGTTAAAGTAATTAAAATAGTTTTTATTTAACTTTTATTTCTTCTCCAACGTTATTCCTTTCTTTATATAGACCTTAATTTATGATATGTATATTATTTTTCTTCATTCTGAATAACCTTGTTAACATTCTTATGAGATAGACCTACTAGAAACAAATTCCTTCTATATTTGTTTGTGTGAGAATATCTTTATTTTTCCTTAATGTTTGAAGGATAATTTCTCTAGGTATAGAATTCTAGGTTGGTAGATTTTTTTTTCTTTTAACATTTTGAATATTTTACTCCACTCTCTTTTTGCCTGCATGGTTTCTGAGTGAGGGTTCAATATAATTCTTATATTTGTTCTTCTGTAGTTACATGCTTCCCCCTTCTTCCTGGCTTCTTTCAAGATGCCATCTTTCTCCATGATTTTCTGCAGTTTTATTAAAAATGGCATGCCTAGGTGAAAAATCCTGGATATTTATAGTTTGCTTTTCTCTTAGATTCCTGAATCTGTGGTTTGGTGTCTGCCATTAACTTTAGAAAATTCTCAGTAATGATTACTAAATTACTTCTCTGTTTCTTTGTCTCATTCTCCTTATATTTCCGTTGTACATTTGCTACGTATTTTATAATTGTCTCACAGCTTTGGATATTTTATATACATTTTTATCTTCATTTTAGTCTGGAAGAGTATGTTGACATATCATCAGGCTCACTGATTATTTTCTTGATTGTGCTCAGTTTTCTGATGAGCCTATTAAAAGAATTCTTCATTTCTTTTAGAGGGTTTTTCATTTCTAGCATTTCTTTCATTCTTTCTTAGAGTTCCCCTCACTGTACTTACAATATGCATCTGCTATTGCATGTTGTGTGCTGTTACCATTTAATCCTTTTAAATTCTTAGTCTTGTAATTCTGAATTCTCTGCTATATATGAATCTGGTTATGATGATTACTTTATCCCTTTTATTTTTTTGTTTGTTTTTGTCTGTTTAACATGCCTTGTAATTTTTTGTTAAAAGCCATACCTGATTTATCAGTTAAAAGAAACAGAGGTTTTATGTTTTTCTGTGTAGGAGTTAATATGTGTTTATTGTTTGCTGCAGTTGTGGGTTCACAGGCTAAGTAAGACTCCCTCTAGTGCCCTTGTTTTTGTCTGACCTGTTATGTTTGGATATTCCTAGGACCTACTTAAAGAGTGTCTAAGGCTTGCACTGTTTGCTAGCTGTCATCTCCTTTTCATTATACAGGACCACATTAATCTAATGGTAGAGTATGGGGGTTGTGGGAGGATTCTAGAGTCTTATGACTAGTGTCAGTCATTTAATGAGCCAGAGCTGAATATTTTTCACGTACTTCAGGTCAGTTAGATTTTGATAAAATCTCAATAGGTTAGATCTGGCAAGAATAGTTTAATAGTTTGCCTTGAGGTTGAGCCTTGTTAAGGAGAACAGAGTGCTCCTAAGGTTTTTCCATATAGTTGCTTCTTTTCTTCTTTCCCTGCCTGAAGCAAGAGGGCTTTTTCCTCAGATCTTCACAGTAAGAGTCTTGTAGGGCTCCTGGAGATAAAATTCAGGAAAGTGTGCCTCCTCCTACCTCAAAAGACTGAGCCCCTAAGACACTTTTAAGGCTTAAGCTAAGTTTTTAATTTTAAACTGCATGTTTGTTATTTTTATGTAGAGGGAAAACTGATAGTATTAGCAAACAAGATAATCTATTAAATTATTTAAATTAATTTATTACTAAACTCTCATTTGAGAATTTACATAAAGCCACAAGCCATTTAGATTTTTAGAGATAAACAGAAACATTGCTATTTTCACTCACAAAATAGGCACATTTTTACACACTATAGCATGTGCATACTTACCGTATGAAATTACTGGAAATATAGGAAGTTCTATATAGCTTCAAATATGTGACACTGTATGAGGAATAAGTAATTTGATATATCCAATAAATTGTATATAGGGCCTAATGAAATTATAATTAATGTCACTATAAATATAATTTTAAAATTCCATTTTGTTTTTAAATATACTCAAACATTGAGTGACCAATATGTAATTTGCCATGATCAAATAAACATTTGAAAAGAAATAGTGTATACTGTTAAATGCATAATTCTGTGACAAACACAAAGATTGTAAATGCAGAGCCTATACAACACATTAATATTTTATGCATTTATTAATTTTAAAAGAGTTGATACATGTTTCTGCTACTTTTTAAACACATTTTAATACTAATTGAAATATTAAATATTTAGAAACACATGACTCTCATATATTACAACTAATGAAGTATGTTATCATATATAAAATAAAATATAATTTATACTTAATTTAAAATTAGCTTGGTTTTCAAATGATAATTGGGGGTCTTCACACGCACTATTGCCTTTCCCTTTAGAAAACAAACCCAAGCATTTTTGTTTACATTAAAAATAATCTTTGACATTATTAGAATAATTAAACCTGTCTTCCACTTCCCCATAAAGGTGGTGAGAGAGTGAAGAACATTACTGTGTCTGAGATGTTCTGAATGTTCAAGAGAGTTTATATATCTGGACTGGTGACGGTAGACTTGTCAAGGTTTCTGGAATATTCTTTCTTATTAGACTTTGTGGTGTGACAGCTGTAGCTTCCCAGTTCTCGTACATCCTTCTAAGTTTGGGTAAAATTTTGCCCTCCTGGTTGTCGTATTATAGGAGCGAAGGTTATGATGAAATAATTGTGATGGTGGAGGAAACAGGAAAAGATGGTGGCTCTCACTAGTCCCAGTGCCAGTTCTGGATTCAAACGGCTCTTAGAAAGTCTCACTGATAGTGTACTTCAGATTCTTTCAAAGAGATGGGGAATTCAAAGCCACATCAAGGACTTTTATTTTATCTTTTTTTATAGAAATATGTCATCTGAACCCCTGTACTAGGACTGCCTGCCTTTTTATCTCTTCTGGCAAAAGGAATTCTACTTGGATGACCTGCCATACTTTACCCACTTGGTTACATGCCCACAAGCTTGGGCATGAGGTTGTCCGCATGTCAGGCTTACCCTTCATTCTCCACAGGCTTTCCCCATACAAGGTCCAAGTCTGTGTAACCCTTAGTAGCTGTGTGACATTTGGCAAGTCTTTCTTCTTCACATGTCATTAATATTCTACCTAAAAAATAGATAAAATATAAAATAAAAATAGATTAAAAATAGTAAAATATAGTACCTACCTCACAGGGTTTTGTGAAAATTAAATGAAATAATGCTATTAGTTCAATGAATTATACACAATAAACAATGAGTAGAGAGTAATTTTATTTGTTACCTTTTTCTTTCCAAAGTGTAATTTTAAATGCTGGAACATGTTTTCTCAGTTTCTATTTGTGTGTTTTTGGAATACTTGTTCCGTAACTCTTTGGATGACCATGTAAGAAAAGGTTTTTCCAGGTGAACCATTTATAAGGCTGAGTCTTATGGAAACTAGAGTATGGCACTTGGTTTTCTTCATATTATTTTCCAAGTGCCTTAGTGAGTGTGTAGAGCATAGAAAGTGCTTGATAAAAGTTATTTTGTACTTAACACACTAAAAGCTATGCTTCCGGAATCATAAAAAAAGTACAACTCTACGAACAAGGGAACATGTCTGGATAGGCAAATAGATTATTATTTTAGAGGTGTTATATGAAATGGTTGTTTTTCATTCCGTTATGGTGAAATTTGGCTATGTTCATCAGAAGTATAACATGGATGGATTGTGTTTCCAAAGAAAAATCTAAGAACTTAGCATAGGCCATAATGTGCCAGGCAAATTACCCATTGTAATTCCAGCTTTGACATTGACAAGGACTGTCAGCAGCAGGGTTGATAAGTTCTGTGTCTAAGGATAAGAAGAATCAAATAAGAGAAAATTCTCCTGGCATTATCAGTCTCTGGAGTAGACCTTTCTCACTACTAAGGAAGGATTATGAATCCATGGCCAAAATGGAGGTAGAAAACAGAGTTTCTGATTCCCAAAGCAGTGTTTGATGTAGCACTGAAGAGAAATTCTACTCATTTCTCTGATATCATGTCATTGACTTGGACTTAAATCACTCATCAAAACTTTTGTTCTGTCTCTATCTTTACTCTGTTTTCACTCTACATGTCTTATGTCCCTATCACATAAGCTCCCGGCATATAGTAGGTGTCCAATAAAAGCTTGTTAAACTTTCCTCATACTGAATTTTAAAGAAGTAAATCTCTTATTGCCAGATGATTTAGAGGACTAAATTAGTAATTTTACCCTTGCTTAATATGCTTCTAAAACACACTTCAATTTTCTACCACCTCTTGAGAACTCAAAGCATAAGTGTAAATTCACAGTGCAGACAGTAAAAAGCACAGCTGGTAAACCACAGGGTAAATTTGCAAATCCTTGTGTTGCTTGATTTAGTTCAGTTAATTACTGTTTATTTTGAATAATTATGCTATAGTCTGTAGTTTAAAAAACATTTTTGTCTGAGCAAATTGATAGAAATATTTATCAATGTCTTTAGTTAATGCCTTAATTTCCCCCAGATAATCACTGTAGAATACAAAATTTAGCTCACTAGTCCGCGTAATAGGAGTTGATATATGCTTAGCCTTCTCTTTTAAATAGTTTTTGCTCTATCTTGGTTTTGATGAAGCAATGAATATTAGTGGTAAACCTGGGAATTCTGACTACCATCTGCTAATCCACCTGCTAAGCCTTTACATCAACTGATGTTCAGGTGTCTTTGAAGAAAGGCACTGTTTCTGGCTTTAAAGTAAATCTGTAAATGTTCTGGTTTGGACAGATTTACATTACTCCTCTCTACAGTTTGCTGTCTCCAAGCACATATACTGAAAGAATAAAATCCAAGGGGAAATGTTTTGTTCCCTAAAATTTTCCACTGCCCTTAAAAATTTGTTTTAAATGGTAATTGCTGCTGCAAGGTGTCTTTCCCAGTGTTAAGCAAAGATGAGGTTAAATGAAAGAATGGTTGTTTTCTTGTCACTGATTGTGGTAGGAATAGATAAACACCTCAGCATTCAGCCTCCCACTCTTAATAAGATGCTTTCCATATTCTCCCACTCTATTATACTTTCCCTAATATGTCTCAAGGTGTAGGAGAATTGGCTAGCATGCCTTGATCTAGAGTGGTTTGACTAAGAACTGGAGCTGGTAATGATGCCGTGGTCATCTCCTATGGGCAAGGTGCTTGACCCTCAGTCACCCAGTGATATAAAATCCTGCAAAAAGTATGGCCAATTTTTAGTAATTTACATAATGTTTAATTTGGCCTTTGATGATATATGCAGCAGAGTTAAAATAATTTTTTCTACAGTCAATAAAGAATCACTGAAGCAAGAAATGTGAGTAGGTCAGTGTTCATGTATCACTGTTCCTGGTGGCTCTGGTCTTGGAATAAACAGGGTTAGGATATCAAGTCAGGATGATCTCATTATGACCCATCTACTTGACAAAATCACTATCTCTAACATTTTAAACACTGATTTCTTCTAAATGCACTCTTCATTACTGTAATTAAATAATTTGATGGAGGGTTGACTACAAAGAGGTTCAAGGAGACTTTCATAGATGATAGAAAGAAAATGTAAGATGAGGTGATTGTTTCATACATGTAAACATAAGTCAAAGTTTGTCAAACTGCAGACTTAGTAACCCAGCAACAGTGTCAAGGAGACATTTTCTAGAAGTCAGTTTCTCTCACCCTGCTTTAGACCTTAGTTGTGGGTGGCCAGGAAAATTGGTGGCATATTAGCACTAGCAGCTGGCTAAGTTAATTATTTATTTCATTTCTGTATTTTTTCAAAATATATGTACTGTACCAGATACTGTGTTAGCCACTGCAAGTAGAATGGTATACAATGGTTACTTACCTTGTGAAGTTTATAGTTAAGTGAATATTAATCAAACAATTGAAAATATGAAACACTACAACCATAATATTGAGTTTGTGATAATGAATATTATCACATTAGGTGAGTGAGCCAACATGAAGCAGAAGCTTTTGAATGACAAATTATAACAACTCTGTAAATGTCAACATAAAACACACTACAGATCTTGTATTTATTTAGTACTCATGTCTGAAAATATCTCACCTCATCCACAACTTACTATATCTATGATGAGGTAAGTAGACAAGTATCTTTACTGATTTCCCTGTTCTTATTTACATTCATGAAATTTAACCCATTTTGTAAATTTGAATGGTTTGGCTTAGATTATATATCTAAAATACATTGCACTCCCTGAGGGCAAATGCTGTCTTATGAATATTTTTATCCAAGAAATATAGCAAGTTGTTTATTGTTGTTGTTCCAACTGGCCAAAAAAAATAGTTATTACTTTGTTCATTCAGTTTCTATGCTGGTTAATTAGTCCTCGTAAGTAATTATTGATTTGTTCAATCTGTCTCTGTGTCCATTAATCTAACTAAAGCTTGATAATTCCGAGGATAAGTATTTTCTATAACCTATACTTCAGTGGGTATTTTCCTGATGAAAACAACAATGTATAATTTTTATG
This sequence comes from Callithrix jacchus, assembly GCF_049354715.1. Taxonomy (NCBI): domain Eukaryota; kingdom Metazoa; phylum Chordata; class Mammalia; order Primates; family Cebidae; genus Callithrix; species Callithrix jacchus. Next base: position 45,309,082 of record NC_133502.1, read on the forward strand.
TTTTGGGTAATTTTGAATTAGACCTGCAGAATTTAAAAATGATTTACACCCTAGGAAGAAAAAGAGAGCATCCAGTGTTAGGAACCCACCTATAAATATAATGGAAAAAAAAATCTTGATATTTTTCAAAGCAGTATCGTTCAAATGCTGCTAATCAATTACTGTCAGTTGTGAGGTAGCTTGTAAACAATGGTTTATCGCCAATGAAGTACTACATATTTTCAAATGCACTTTTAAAATATATAAGAGTAAATTCAATATTATCCTGATAGTTTTTCTCTTTATTCTTGGATTTCCTTGGAATTAAAAGGTGAGATTATCACATTGTAAAATCAGGAATTTTGTAAAACCCAATCCTATTTTACATATATTGAAGTTTCTGATATAGTATAATATTGTGAGGTGGAAATTGAAAATTTTCATCTTGTTTGTTGATTTTAATTTTAAATAACAAAATGTCATGGCATATTAGAGTATGAGTAAAATTAACAATGTAAATACTATTATACAGTTATAGTGATCAAGTCAGAAGCCATGTGATGGTGCCAATAAAGTTTTAGTAAATGTTAAAATCTGTAAAAGCTGCGATTGCAGTTTTTATACAGAACATAAGATTTATATTTCATGAAGATAAAAAATGTGCACTTTTTATTCATGCAGTCTGTGGAGTGGCTGTCTGAAATAAAATCACTTTTACAAAAAGACAGTTTTGGAATATGGAAAACACTTGTATCTCTTAAGGGCCTTATGCATCCCACCTAGAATAGTCTACTTAGAGAAGTAATCAGAGCTGGATCTGGATGCTTAGATTTTTAGATAAAAGGTTTGGAATCACTGTGGAATTAAAGCTGAGTTGTGTTCAGGGGAATCTGAATTGCAATTATAAAAAGACAGAATCTGCGGCCAAATTTAACAGTTGTAAGTATCTCATGAAGGCAACTATGATGTGATTGGGAAAGGTCAAGTAGAAAATGAACTTTAGATGAGAAAATAAATTTCTTAATTAAGGAAAAACAAAAATGGAGGAAAGTTTCACATAACTTTGAACATGTAAAAAATTAACTGAAAAGGCAAATGCATTTAATGTTTTTCTTTTTCTCTTGTCTAACAAATGTTAACTGTGTTCATATAACTAAAATATGATTTTGTTACACAAACATGAATTAGAATGAAATTATTCAAACTGATAAGAATAGTATGCTTGTCCGCAGAGGCAAGTTTAATACATGAAGAAGCAAGAATGATAACTAAGCAGATGAAAGTCCAATTAGATAGACATGGACAGATACTATATTTACTCACTTATCAATGTTTTCATTTACACATAACTTATTGAGTATCCACTTTGTATTATGCACTAATTATATGTGAACATTTGAAGTTTTACTTAAATACAATGGCAGAAAATAAGTTGCATATCTTGTATTGAGAAATTTTTATCTGTGTTTCTAGTTCAAATATTTATGAACCATAAATAATTTACTCAATGGGTTGCATGTAATTCAGATATTCTTAGAGAACCACCATTTCACTTTTACATCTAAATTATCCAATAGTTCCTACTGCTAAATACCTATAAATAAATCTCAAATATAAAATGTTCATATTTATCTCAACATTTCTCATGAGCTCAAGATATATAATTCCATATGAATTTTCTGCTGCCATTTAAATTTGTTTTGTTTCCAAAAAAACCCACGAGATTTATGCTTTCATAAATATGTACAATGATTATGTTTCAACTAAGTATAAAAGGTAGAAAAGCTAAGCCAGAAATAAACAAACACACAAACTAAAAGAGAAACCATGATAGCAAGGATTTTGAAAATGCAAGAACCTGGAGTGGAGAAGGGAATTGAGGTAAGCCTTCATATTTGCTGCTGCTTTTTTCTCTGGAGTCCTTTGGCAATTCACAGGGTGGGGAATGGACACTAAGCAAAAAGACAGAAATTGGAGTGTGGCAGCATTACCGTGAAGAAGAAAACTGACTTAGGGCTACTAACTCAGGCAAGACTTAAGAGTCCATGTCCTTGGATCAGGGGAAATAAAGAGAGTGAGCCTAATATGCTGCTGACACTTATTAACTTAAGGGAATTGCTGATTAACATACTGCTTATATATTGGTAGTGACTCCAATAATGCAGTAAAAAGCCACTTGGACCTAAAATAAAAGAAAATTTTAGAAATCTCATGTTCCTAGTCAGAAAAAAAATTGGAATTTAGAACTATTAAGGAGGAGGGAGTAAGGACAAATCCCAAGGCTTTTAATTGTAACTCCCGTGTGGCTACATTCTAAGATTAATTCCAGTGGATTAAATGACAATCAATCTAACAAAAAATGTGCAGGAATTCTACACTGTAAACTGTGATGATTACTAACAGAAAATTTGATTTAAAAACCCAGTGATTAGAGGATATATTATAGAAGTGGAGATTGAGATAACCACCCCCACTTCTCCCTCCCCCAACTACCCTTCCAAGCCTATTTTCTGTCTCCCTGAGATCAATTGTTTTAATTTTAGCTCCCACAGATGAGTAACAACATCTGAAGTTAGTCTTTCTGTGCCTGGCATACTTCTCTTAACATAGTGTTCCTCACTTCCATCCATGTCATAACAAATGATGTGATCTCATTGTTCTTTCTTTCTTTCTTTCTTTCTTTCTTTCTTTCTTTCTTTCTTTCTTTCTTTCTTTCTCTTCTTTCTTTCTTCTTTCTTTCTCTCTCTTCTCTCTTTCTTTCTCTTTCCTTTCTCTCCCTTCCTTCCTTCCTTCCTTCCTTCCTTCCTTCCTTCCTTCCTTCCTTCCTTCCTTCCTTCCTTCCTTCCTTCCTTTCTTCTTTCTTTCTTTCTTTTCTTTCTATAGCTGAAGAGTACTTCATTATTTATATATACCACCTTTTTTTTTGAGACCAAGTTTCACTCCTGTTGCCTAGGCTGGGGTGCAGTGATGTGATCTCAGCTCACTGCAACTTCCGCCTCCGAGGTTCAAGTGATTCTCCTGCCTCAGGCTCCCAAGCAGCTAGGATTACAGGCACCCTCCACCACACCAGGCTAAATTTTTTTGTATTTTTAGTGGAGATGGGGTGTCATCATATTGACCAAGCTGGTCTCAGACTCCTAACCTTAAGTGATCCACCTGCCTTGGCCTCCCAAAGGGTTCTGATTACAGGCATGAGCCACTAGACCTGGCCTATATGTACCACATTTTTTTTGTCTGATTGTTGACAAATAGGCTGCTTCCAAATGTTGGCTATTGTAAATAGTGCAGCAGTAAAGATGGGAGGGCAGATGTGTCTTTGAAATACTGATTTCCTTCCTTTTTGGTACATACCTAGCAGTGGATTGCTAGATCATTTAAGTTTTTTTCAGAACCTGCATACTGTTCTCCATAGTGGTTGTACTAATTTACGTTCCAACAGCAGGGTACAATGGTTTCTCCTTCTGCACATTCTCACCAGCGATTGCTATTGCCTATATTTTGCATAAAAGCCATTTTAACTGGGGAGAGATGATATCTCATTGTAGTTTTGATTTGTATGTCTCTTATGATCAGTGATGTTAAGTACCTTTTCATATACCTGTTTCCATTTGTATATCTTCTTCTGCAAAGTGTCTATTCAGCCATTTTGCCCATATTTGATCTGATTATTAGATTTTTTCCTATTGAGTTTTCTGAGTTCCCTATGTATTCTCTGTCTTATTAATCCTTTATCTGATGGATAGTGATATGGTTTGGATTTGTGTCCCTGCCGAAATCTCATGTCGAATTATAATTCCCAATATTGGAGGAGGGGCCTGTTGAGATGTGACTGGGTTGTGGGGATGGATTTCTCCCTTGCTGTTCCCATGATAGTGAGTTCTCACCAGATCCAGTTGTTTCAAAATGTGTAGTGCCTCCTCCTGCTCTTCCTCCTTTTAAGTCTAAGTCCTCCATGTAAGACTTGCCTGCTTCATCTATGCCTTCGGCTGCGATTCTAAGTTTCCTGAGGCCTCCTCAGCCATGCTTCCTGTACAGCTTGTGGAACTGTGAGTCAATTAAACGTCTGTTCTTTACAGATTACCCAGTTGCAGGTAGTTATTTACAGCAGTGAAAGAGTGGACTAATACCAATAACTTGCAAGTATTTTCTCCCATTCTTTGGGGTAGCTCTTAATTTTGTAGATTGTTTCCTTTGATGTGCAAAAATGTTTCAACTCAGAATGATCCCATTTCTCCATTTTTGCTTTGGTTTCCTGCGCTTATGAAGTATTACTCAAGAAACATTTGCCTAGCCAGGCACAGTGGCTCACACCTATAATCTTGGCAGTTTGGGAGGCCAAGGCAGGTGGATCACTTGAGGTCAAGAGTTTGAGACCAGTTTGAGACCTGGCCAACATGATGAAAACCCATCTCTACTAAAATTAACTGAGCATAGTGGTGCGTGCCTGTAATCCCATCTACTTGGGAGTCTGAGCCAGGAGAATAATTTGAAACCAGGAGGAAGAGGTTGCAGTAAGCCAAGGTCATGACACTGTACTCCAGTCTGGCTGACAGAGTGAGACTCCATCTCAAAAAAAAAAAGAGAAATATTTGTCCACTCCAATATCTTGGAGATTGTCCCTAATGGTTTACTGTAGCAGTTTCATAGTGTGAGGTTTTAGTATTTAATCCATTTTTAAAATTTTAATATATTTTGAGACATAGGAGTCTAGCTTTATTATTCTGCACATAGATAACCAGTTTTCCCATCACCATTTGTTGAAGAGACTGTCTTCTTCCCGATGTATAGTATCAGCACCTTTGATAAAAAGTTTGCTGTAGATATATGGATTTATTTCTGGGTTCTCTATTCTGTCCCTTTGGTCTTTTTGACTGTTTCTATGACAGTACTATGTTGTTTTGGTTACTATAGTTCAGTAGTACAATTTGAAATCAGTCCAGTTTTTTTCTTTTTGCTTGTGGTGACTTAAGCTATTCTGGCTATTTTGTGGTTCCATAAAAATTTTAGGATTATTTTTTCTGTGTCTGTTAAGAATATCATTGGTATTTTATAGGGATCATGTTGAATATAAAGATTGCTTTGTATAGTGTATTTTTAAAATATTAATTCTTCCAATCCACGGACATTCAGTATTTTTCCTCATTGGATATCCTCAATTTCTTTAATCTGTACTTTTCATTGTAGAGATCTTTCACTTCTTTGGTAAAGTTTATTCAAAAATATTTTATTTGTTGCTTCTTTGGGATTACTTTTTCATTTCCTTTTCAGATTGTTTACTTTTGGCATGCAGAAATGCTAATGTTTTTTGTATGCTGATTTTGTATCCTATAACTTTACTGAAATTATTAATCATAATAGTTCTTTTTGGTGGAAGTTTTAAGTATTTACAAGTATAAGATTATATCCTCTGCAAACAGGGATAATTTGGCTTCTTCCTTTCTAATTTGGATACTCTTTATTGTCTGATTGCTCTAGGGCACACTTCTAATACTGTGCGAAATAATAGTGGTGAAAGTTGGCATCTTTGTCTTGTTCCAGTCTTAGTGGAAGGATTATCAGTTTTTCCCCCATACTAGATATGGGTCTGTCATATATGGCTCTAATTGTGTTGAGGTATATTCCTTCTATACTCATTTTTAATTTTTTTTCATGAAGGGATGTGAATGTTATCAAACATGCTGTCAGCCTCAATTGAAATTATCATAGGGTGTTTGTCCTTTATTCTGATGTATCACATTGATTGATTGGTACATGTTCACTCAGATAAATCTCACTGGGTCATGGTGAATGATTATTTTAATGTGTTGTCATATTTGCTTTGCTCATAACTTATTGAGGATTTTTGCATCAGTATTCACAGAGATATTGGCCTTTTCATTTTTTTCTTTCTTTTTTTGTTTTTGATGTGTCTTTGTCTGGTTGTGGTATCAGGGTATATTGGCCTCATAGAATGAGTTTGGAAGTATTCCCTTCTTCTATAGCTTTTAGAATTATTTGAGTAGAATTATATTAATTCTTGAAAGGTTTCATAAAAATCAACAGTAATTTTAGAAGCTATTAGGTTCTAGGCTTTTCTTTGCTGGAAACATTTTATTACAGCTCCAATATCATTACTTGCTATTGGTCTGATCAGGTTTTGGATTCCATCATGGTTCAATCTTGGTAAGTTGTATGTGTGTAGAAATTTTTTCATTACTTCTATGTTTTCAAAGAGATTCATACATAGTTGCTCATAGCAGGCTCTAATGATCTTTGATTTCTGCATTATCATTTGTAATATCTTCCTTTTATCTCTAATTTGAGTCTTTCCTCTTTTTTTTCTTACATGGCTAAAGGTTTGCTGATTTAGTTTGTCTTTTCAAACAGCTAACTTCATTTTTTTTGATAGTTTGTATTTTGTTACAATTTAATTTATTTCTGTGCCAATATTTATTATTTATTTTCCTCTACTAATTTTGGGTTTGGTTTCTTCCTGATTTGCTAGTCCTTTAAAATGATTTGATAAATGGTTTATCAATTTTATGTGCAGTTGCTTATTAAAATAAAATTTCCTCTTAGAACTGCCTTTGTTATATTTCACAGGTTTTTGTATGTTGTGTTTTCATTTTCATGAAATTTTAAAAAATTATTTCATAATTTCCTCATTAACCAATTGTTCATTCAGGAGCATATTGTTTAATTTTCACATGTTTGTAGAGTTTCCAAAGTTCATCTTGTTATTGATTTCTTAATTGATTCTGTTGAGTTCAGAGAAGATATCTGATAGAATTTCAATTTTTTGAATGTTTTAAGACTTGTTTTGTGGCAGATCATATGGTCTATCTTTGAGGATGATTCACGTGCTGAGGAAAAGAATACATATTCTGCAACCATTGGATGAAATATTTTGCATATATATATATATATATATTAGTTCCATTTGGTCTATAGTGTAGATTAAGTTGGATGTTTGTTTATTTTCTTTCTGGATGGTCTTTCCAATGATGAAAGTGGGATATTGAAGTCTCCAGCTATTATTGTATTGGAGTCGGTCTCTTTCTTTCTTTCTTTCTTTCTTCTTTCTTTTTTTTTTTTTTTTTTTTTTGAGACACAGTCTCAATTTGTTTGCAGGCGCCAGGCTGGAGTGCAATGGTGCAATCTGGGCTCACTGCAATCTCCGCCTCCTGGGTTTAAGCAATTCTCCTGCCTCAGCCTCCTGAGTAGCTGGGACTACAGGTGAGTGCCACCATGCCCAGCTAATTTTTGTATTTTTTTAGTGGAGATGGGGTTCACCATATTGGTCAGGATGATCTCGATCTCTTGACCTCATGATCTGCCCACCTCAGCCTCCCAAAGTCCTGGGATTACAGGTGTGAGCCACTGCGCCTGACCTGTCTCTTTAGCTCTAATAATGATTGTTTATCTATCTGAGTGTCCCAGTACTGGGTGTATATATATTTACAATTGTTATATCCTCTTGCTGAATTGACTCCTTTATCACTATACAATGACCTTCTTTGTTTCTTTGTATCATTTTTGTTTTATATTTTACTTGATATAAGTATAGTTACTCCTGGTCTTTTTTGTTTTCCATTTCCATGGGATATCTTTTTCCATTGCTTTATTTTCAGTCTGTGTGTGTCTTTATAGGTGAAGTGTATTTCTTGTAGGCAGCAGATTGGTGGTTCTTGTTTTGTTTGTTTTTGTTGTTTTTATCCATTTAGCCACTGTATATCTTTTGATTGTACATTAGTCCATTTTATATAATGTTATTATTGATAAGTAAGGACTTATTAGTGCTATTTTGTTATTTGTTTTCTGGTCTTTTTTTCTTTTCCTTTCTTCCTTTTCGTTGAAAGTGATTTTTATCTCGTGGTATGATTTAATTTCTTGCTTTTTATTTTTTGTGAATGTGTGGTAGGTTTTTTTGGCTTGAGGTTATAATGTGACATGCAAACAAACTCTTATAACCCATTATTTTAAACTGATGACAAAACTCATTGCAAAAACAAACCATTTAAGAAAGAAAAAACTGTTAAAAACCCCACACTTTTACTACACGGTGACTGCTTTTTAAATGTTATTGTTTCTATTTATATCTTATCTATGTCTTAAAAGCTTGCTGTAGTCATTATTTTTAATAGGTTTGTCTTTTAATCTTCCTACTCAAGATATTATTAGTTAACACAATCTTAGTGTTACAGTATTTTGCATTTGTCTATTTACTGTTACCACTGACTTTTGTATCTTCAGAAGCTTTCTTATTTCTTGTTAACACCTTTTTTTTCTTTTTTTAATTGCATTTTAGGTTTTGGGGTACATGTGCAGAACATGCAAGATAGTTGCATAGGTACACACATGGCAGTGTGTTTTGCTGCCTTCCTCCCCTTCACCCACATTTGGGATTTCTCCCCAGGCTCTCCCCACCCCCGCTGTTCCTCCCCATTCCCCCCAATAGACCCCAGTGTGTAGTGCTCCCTTCCCTGTGTCCATGTGTTCTCATTTTTCATCACCTGCCTATGAGTGAGAATATGCGGTATTTCATTTTCTGTTCTTGTGTCAGTTTGCTGAGAATGATGTTCTCCAGATTCATCCATGTCCCTACAAAGGACACGAGCTCATCATTTTTGATTGCTGCATAATATTCCATGGTGTATATGTGCCACGTTTTCCCAGTCCAGTCTATCATTGATGGGGATTTGAGTTGGTTCCAGGTCTTTACTATTGTAAACAGTGCTGCAATGAACATTCGTGTGCATGTGTCCGTATAGTAGAACAATTTTTTTTTTCAAATTGAAGAACTCCATTTAGCACTTTTTGTAGGACAGGTTGAGTGTTGAAATCCCTCAGCTCATTTGCCTGGAAAATATTATTTCTTCTTAATATTTGAAGGATATTTTTATTGAATATATTTTTTTAGTATAAAATATTTTCTCCTTCAGCACATCAATATGTGTCATTTGACATATTGGGTTCTCCTGGACTGTAAGTTTCCCACTGAGAGATCTGCTGCTGGATGTGTTGCAGCTCCTTTTTACGTTTCTTTCCTCTTGCTGCCTTTAGGACCCTTGCTTTATCCTTGACCTTGGGGAGTGTGATTATTAAATGTCTTGAGATAGTTTCTTTGGCATAAGTCTATTTGGTGTCCTATAACTTTCTTGTAGTTTAATATTGGTATTCTCTAGGTTTGGAAGGTTTTTGTTATTACCTCTTTGAATAACTTTTTTAACCCCAATCTATATCTCCTCCCAAAGGCCAATTACTTTTAGATTTGCCCTTTTGAGGCTATTTTCTAGTTCTTTCAGATGTTTCCTTTTTTGTTGTTATTTTTTACTTTTATCTCCTCTGTGTATTTTCAAATACATTGTCTCCAGGCTCACTAATTCTCTCTTATGCTTGATCAATTTGCTGTCAGGAGACTCTCATGCATTCTTTTTTTTTTTTAAATTTAATTTAGGTTCTGGGGTACATGTGCTGATTATGCAGGATTGTTGCATAGGTACATACAGGGCAAGGTGGTTTGCTGCCTTCATCCCTCCATCACCTATATCTGGTATTTCTTCCCATGTTATCCCTCCCATCCTCCCCATCCTCCACTGACCCTTTTTTAGCCCCCTGACTGCAGTGTGTGATACTCTCTGCCCTGTGTCCACATGTTCTCATTATTCAACACCCACCTATGAGTGAGAACATGCAGTGTTTGGTTTTCTGTTCTTGAGTCAGTTTGCTGAGAATGATGTTTTCCAGATTCATCCATATCCCTGTGAAGGACACAAACTCATAATTTTTTTTCTTTTTTATGTCTGTGTAGTATTCCATGGTATATATGTGCCACATTTTTTTTTCATTTGAATTTTCCATCTCCAGAATTGCTGTTTGACTATTTAAAAAAATATTGCAAACACTTTTTAAATTATCTGCTATGATTCTGAATTCCTTCTTTGTGTTATCTTGAATTTTGTTTGGCTTTAACAAAATAGCTATTTTATATTCTCTGTTTGAAAGATTACATATTTCTGTCACTTGGGGGTTAGTCACTAGAACTTGTGAACCCAAACATATAAAAAAAGAATATTCATGACAATATTACTTGTAATAACTTAAACTGAAATCAAATATCCATAAACAGTAGAATGGATAAAATCAAATGTTACATACTTATCCATTCTAGTATAAAGCAATGAAAAAGTAACTACTGCTACATGCAGAGGATGAATCTCACAGACATAACTGACAAACCTCTCAAAATATAATAGTGCATACTGGACATTTACATCAAATTAAAGTCCAAAACAGAGATGGGTTTATTTAATCTGTAAAAATCCAACTTGTGATATTTGAAGTTTACCAAGATATCTCTTATAATGTTTCCTACATAAACTTGAGATAATAATATTTCATTACTGTCTCCTACCATTATCTCTAAATGAAAATGAGACAATGTATGTAACTAGCACAGTTTGTAATGTATGGTAAATGTCAAGGAACTTTCTTCCCTGGCTTTTTCTTGATTTATAAATGTAACTGAATAAAATGACAGAGTAGCTAATGTCATTAAAAGACTGATTTTAATACTCACATTTCTCCCAGAAATGAGAGGAACAACATGCCATCAAAGGCCACACAATGCCTGTCACATTCAGAATCAGGATACAGACAGAACAAGGACTTCGTGCCTTTGTAACTATGGTGGCCAGTAGTAAGTAGGTACAGGCATTCCCTATTGGACAGTAAGAAGAAGCAGGCAGGTCGAGATTGGTAGCTGGTGAAATTGTAATATGGTATGACTTTCTTGTGCCTGCCAAAACTAGCTTGCAAGGCAAGTATAAACAAGTATAGGCAATTAGTCTGGTCATGTGATTCTGCAGTCTTATACAGAGGTTTATAACAATACAAATCAAATAGCCAATACAGTTTTTGAAGATTATTTATTGAAGCCCCATTTTTTTTACCCTCATACCTAAGTCATTATTACTTACTTTTATCACAGAAATGTTTTACCACTCTTTCTCTTATTCTTTGATCAACTGTTTTAAGTAGATATTCATAAGAATATGATAATTAATTTGCTTATTTCCCTTTTACAAACTCATTTTCTTGAGAAAAATTCTCTTGAATTGTTTCTAAATCATGTATCTTCATTTCACTTCCTCACAGAGCTGTTTGTCTTTCTCATTGCCTATATTCCTGAGAGTAAATTCCTTAAAGCCACATATTATGCTCTCTAGATCTGGCGTGGACTTATCTTTCACATATTACATTACTCACTTGCCATTTAAGACTCCCTCAAATCTAAATGTTATATTTCCTGGAAAAGTCCTACAGTTAAATAACTATTTCTGTGTGGTCTCTTCATAAGATCTACTATATTTGTGTTTTCTTGGCCTTATATTTATTTTTTGAAACTCTGTATGTTTCTTTTAAGACTACAGTTAAATTTCACCATTTTCACATACCTTTTTCATTTTTCCCTCAGTCTATGTTTTCATTCTATTTCTCTGCATACACAAATTTTTGTTTGGTAGATTTATTGCAGTAATTACTTTCTGCATCGTATACATGTCTGGCAATTGTGTACTTATCTGTTTTTTCCCGCTCAGGAATTATTTCATGAGTCCATATCTTGGCAATGGTGAATATCACAATTTATCATAGATACAAATGTAAAGGATAAAATAATAAATCATTTAGAAGATAATATTCAAAATGTCTAATTCATCTTCTTATATTCTCTGTGTTAAAGAACAGTCCTTTGAACTTGTTTGTGTGTCTCCTTCCCCTAATCATGTTGAAATCAACTTAAGGCCTATGTATGTGCATGTGAGAGAGAGGGGAGCCTGTTTTAGAGGGAGCAAAACAATCTGAGTTAAATTTGTTTTCTCTTTTAAGGGGAAATAAAGAGTTTTTTAAAAAACATATTATTACAGTTTATCAGTAAATAGGGGCACACAGAATTAGCTATTCAAAATATATTAAAATTAATATTAAAATATGGAATTTTATTAAAATTAAATTTTAAGTAATGTCTTCAAAATTTAGAACGCCTCAGTTTGATAGTGATTTCCAAAATTTGGAAGCTAAAAGATATAAAGTTTTCTTCTTATAGCTTAGCTATTATCACAGATGTCTCTTTCTCTGGAATTTACATGCTCCAAAGGCTTGTCACAAATACTGGAGAAATTATAGTAATAAACTTTTATTTGTTTGTTTCTCATCAGTTTATGTAGTGGAAAATAATGGTGTTATCTTGATGTTTCATGGTTAGTAGGATGATTTGTTCCTTAAAAGATTAATAAATTTACTATATTGACAAGACACCTAACTCATATTTCCACTGTGGCTTTATTAAACATGAATTCTGCATCTGATTAACAGTTTCTGTGCATCCAAATTCATGCTACTTACCAGGAATTTGGACTCTGATTGGGTCTGAATTGAACTACAATGGCCTATTGCACAGCTAAGAAAGTAATAATCTAAGATAAGTATTAGGAAATCTAGGTTTCTGAAATATTAAAAATATTTCTCATATTTCAGAATAAGAAATACTTTATAAAATGTACCTTAATGGAGTTTGACGAAAAAAAAAAGCTTTTTGTAAAACCAAAGATATGAAAAATATCTTTATTTTCAGTTCTCAATTTAGGATTGTTTCCTGTCATACACAATGAAACAAATGCTGATATCAAGTGTTTCCTTAGCAATCTACCATCATCTCTGAAAAGCTGGCAGAACAAATTGGTAAACACTCCATAATATCAGTAAAGACACACAGAATCATAAATCACAAGTTGGAATGACCCACAATATTACTGAGTCATACACACATCTAGTCCTAGGAATTCTCCTGCAGCTGCTTTATCATGGGTCCCACATCTCCTTTCAACAATATCACTGTTGGACATTTCTTCTTTCTATTGAATTAAACTTGATTCATGAAGGGTCTACATAAAGTGATTGTCTTTTAATAGGAAATATCCATGCACTTCTTTATGGTGAATATCAATTATGTGCTGCATTATTTTTTCCAAAATAAATATTAATGTATATGAATACTATGTAGAAAGAATTCTAGAATAACACTAAGATTTTCTCTCATTGTAAGTAAAACCTGATAAGCTGAAGGCAACTATCAATAATGGATGTAACCATCTGCCATTCATTTTCATGTGCAAAGTGTACATAGAATAATAATTGTGATCAAATAGTCATCCTGTGAGGTTTATGTTATTGGAAACACATGATATTACTAATTATGATTAAATAAAAATTCATAAAATCTCAACACTATACCATATTAAGAATAACTTACAAGTCCTCACATTTTTGCCTGAAAACATTTCTTAATGATTATTTTGTAGACTATTCTAACTTTGCACCACACACATCTATTTTGGTAGAAATCTGTGAATTAGACACTTCCAATGTCTTTCCCAGTGACACATTTAATATTCCAACCAAATCTGGCATTCGAGCCCAAATGACCTCCTTCTAGTCAGTAATGCTAATTTCTTTTTAAAATTCTAAGTATGAAGTTAGAGAAAGAGGTACTTATCTGCTCCAATTAGCTATGAAAAATATGAGATTCAATTTAGTTTCCTAGGGATCATAATTATTACCACAAAATTAGTTAATGCATATAAAAACACAAAATGGTAAAGTGTCACTCAAGTGTTAACAATTATATGGCAAGTAATATTGCAATGTTGCTCTCATTAAAGCTTGTTATATTTATGTTGTTATAGGTAACAATTACCAGGTTAACACTTATCTTTTGATTATGATTTAAAATACTTTTAGAACGTAGAAGCAGAAGTTTGCATCGCCATAACTAAACTCAGATATAAGAAATTTGTAATCCAAATCTGTGCAGAAAATGGTCAGATTAATATTTATTTTATCTGAATTTTAGAATACCAAATATGACACATAAAAGGGAAATCAGTAATCCACTCTTGTCCTGAGAGGAATTGCTGAAATGCAATATATTTCAGTTCTTATACTCTTTATGAAGAAATGAGTAAGAGTTTTTTAAAAGAAAAACCTCAGCTCACTTTTTTAACTGAACAGATAAGAAATTCAACCTTTATTTTAATATTTTATAATCTTAAACCTTATAAAACTTTAACTTTCTAGATAAAATTTAATACAAAGGTAGAAGCTGGCTACTGAAGAAAAAATTTATTGACAGATTTCTAAAGAAGGAAGAAGGTATCAGAAACATGTAAATATTTTATGTAACACAAGCCAGTTTTGATCAGAAGGTTTTCTTTTGGTGACATAAACAGCATCAAAAATCAGTGTTAAACATTGAATGGATTAAATTATTAATATGAATATTATATTAGGAGCTGTTTGTATTTTATAGTGTCATCTGCTCAATTTAAATAATCAATGAAAGGTGGCAATGTATTTACAGTAAAAAGTTAAGGCAGTAAATTTATTCTTTTCTATATTTTACTTTATTTTTTGCTTGTTCTTTCTATATATATTATTAGTCCAATTCATTTTTCATTTTCTTCTAGTTTAATATTTTGTAGTTATAGACAAATTTGAGAGTAATTTAGATTTTTGTCAATATTAATTTTCTGTCAGAAGAGTGAAAGTAAATCTTTGTGTTTTGTATTGTTCTGTGGTAAGCCAAAACAAGTTTGAAAAATACTAAGTTTGAATTTCTAACTTGAGATTCTCAAAACACCACATCCTTTGTCTTGATCTCATTTCCCTCATGTATAAAATAGTGACCAAAGTGCCCTTTCTTTTTACTTCTAAATTTATTATGGAGTTAAAATATGATAATGTACTGTATATTAAAAGGCATCACACATTATAAAAATCTGTGTAAATCAACTTACATTTATAGGTCATAGCCTATATTAGTATGTAATAAATTGTAAGTGCTTATTTGTGGTGATAGTAATTACATCCTTCACCAGATGATGGGAGCACAAGTGAAATAGCTGCAGTCTATTTGTGGGCTGATCTGGAAGCATGCTGATGGTTTTTCTTAGTAACTCAGATCAAGGTCAGGTAGTACATGCAAGAAGAACTCTGAAATTTCATTAAGTGTTACTTAAGTACTTTTAAATGTGAGTAGTAAAAGTTTAAAAGGACAAAGGTAGTTTGATCAAGAACTAATTAATTGTATTTCTTCAACTTAAAGACAAGAAGAAATAAAAGAACTAGGTTTGGTTTACATAGAAGAATTGTATTTTTTTTACTTAGCACTATGATGTTTACTCATCAAAATTTTCTTGACCTCAATTTTTCATCTATCAAAAGAGTTTAATAGTCTCTTTGAGGAAAAAATAAGTTATAGGAAAAATAAAATTAAATACTTAAAAAGTATTTTCTAAATGATAAATTACTATTTAAAGATTTATTATTAGTACTAAAGATATCGCATTCAAGGAAACATGGCCAAGATGCCACAAATGAATTTCTTTATAAAAGAAAATATGCTTTTAGCAATGATGTAGACGAACTCAAAGAAAAACAAAAGTAGATAAAATGATTTTTCCAGCCTACCATTATACCTGGCTTCATTTTGCCTATTTTCTGCCCCTTTCAAAGTATTGTTTCTAGCCGGGGTCCCCAATCCCCAGGCCGCACATCAGGAGGTGATTAGCGGTCTAGTAGGTAAAGCTTCATCTGAATTTATACCTGCTCTCTATTGCTGCATTACTGCCTGAGCTCTACTTCCTGTCCAATCAGCGGCTGCCTTAGATATTCATAGGGGGGCGAACTCTATTGTGAACTTCCCCATGTGAGGGATCTTAAATGCTCCTTATGAGAATCTAATGCCTGATGAAACCACCCACCTCCCCTACCCTGCCATCTGTGGAAAATACACCTTCCACAAAACTGGTCCCTGGTGTCAAAAGGTTGGAGACTGTTGGTCTATAGGTTTCAAAATCTTTCTAATTAGCTGTCTTGCCAGAAAAATTGATGTTGTATCTACCTGTAGTTATTGAGTGGTGTCCTTGTTTACCAAAGAATATAAATCAAACCAATCTGTTATTTATCATTCAAATATAGTTAAAGATAAATGTAGAGAGCATCACAGAATTTAATATGAATTCTAAATTGTGTTCTGAATCACACAGAATTTGGGTAGTTATATATTCTAAGCAGCATCAATATTTTTGACAGATGGATAATGATACAACACCATGTTCAGGATTTTCAAAGTTGCCATTTCTTCTTAGGCCTATCAGCCTTTTTGAAAATTTAGAGAAAGTATATATAAGTTGCTAAAAATGTAATTTGTGCAATAGTATCACTTTGTTTTTAAGGTTTTCCTTGAGACAGTATGCCAAATTTTGGAGTGACCTATGCCAGTGATAAAGAGCTAAAGTCCCACCCCCTCAAATACAAAAAAGTAATGAAAATATATCTTAGGCTTTGAAAAAAATCTCATCAGTGACTTACTTAAATAGTTCTGTCTTGTTCTAAGGGCCTCAGTTTCAGAGATACGAAATGCCGTAGCCAACACTTTAGGACTCAGCGCCCAAAATCACTGAGACTGTACTTCCCCCTTTATATGAGGTGTTTTCAATGCTACATTTCAACACTGACCTGTTTCTGCTTACAAGTTTAGAAGCGGGCAGAGAATGAGAAATAAGATACAGTTGCAGGCCAGGTGCAGTGGCTCACACCTTTAATCTCAGCACTTTGGGAGGCCGAGATGGGTGGATCATGAGGTCAAGAGATGGAGAGCATCCTGGTCAACATGGTGAAACCCCGTCTCTACTAAAAATTCAAAAAATTAGCTGGGCATGGTGGCGCGTGCCTGTAATCCCAGTTACTCAGGAGGCTGAGGCAGGAGAATTGCCTGAACCCAGGAGGCGCAGGTTGCAGTGAGCCGAGATCGCGCCATTGCACCCCAGCCTGGGTAACAAGAGCGAAACTCCATCTCAAAAAATTAAATAAATAAAATAAAATAAAGATATAGTTGCAAACAGCCAAGGAAGGAGGACAGGTACATTTTGTAGTTAAGAACGTAATTATGTTTAAACATAATTTTTCATTTTGTGTATTTAGCTGTGAGTTTAAAGCACTGTGTTCAGAAAATTTGCTGTGTTGAAATCACTAAAATGTGTCAATTTGAATACTGGTAGAGGTTAGAAGAATTTTCTTTTCAATGATATCAGAGTTTTATGTTCAAGGAATGAGTTTTCTACATTATTATTGAGAAACAATGAGTGGATGTGTTTCTAAAGAACATGGCCACTAAAATTTTCTACTGTATGGGACAAACTGTCCACCTATACAGTTACACACACACACACACACACACACACACAGAGAGAGAGAGAAAGAGAGAGAGAGATTTCCATTTTGAGCTAATTCAGGAGTAATAGGACATTTTTCAACAAAACACCCATTCCTATACTGAAATATAATCTCCATATTTTTCAGTTAACCAAAAGCTTGTGATTCTTTTTAAAATCAAGCTAGTCAAACCAAGCTTTATAAATTTTCTTATGTTTCATATCTACAGTACTATGTTTTTATGAAAAGATTCAATGTAGGCACACATCATAGGCCCTAAGCCTATTCCTGTGTTCTGCACTGGTCAGTCCACATCAATGCCATTGTGTTCAAATAAGATGGCTTTGGTTGCAAGGGTTGGTCAGTTTTGTTGCAATCTCTCAATACAAGAACAATAAGCATTGTATTCAGCACACTATTCAACATTTCTAGCACAAGATCAGTATTTGCAGAGTAAGTTTATTAAAAGCAGTCCATGTAACCTATGTTTGATACTGTGAATGAAGGATCAAATACCAATGATCCTGAGCAAAACAGTTCTCTTAATGCTTTGGAGAGAGGAAGAGAGTCCTGATTGCAGCTTTGGTGCTTGGTGTGTTAAGGTATAAACACATGAGCTGAAGGCCGGGTGTAATGGTCTTTAATCCCAGCACTTTGAAAGGCCGAGGGGAGTGGATCACTTGAGGCCAGGAGTTTGAGACCAGCCTGGGCAACACGGTGAAACCTCATGTTCATCAATAAATAAATAAGTAAATAAATAAAATTTTAAATTAGCTAGGTATGATGGTGCACTTCTGTAATCCCAGCTGCTGCTCGGGAGGCTAAAGCACGAGAATTGCTTGAGTCCCAGAGGCCAAGGTTGTAGTGAGCAGAGACCACATCATTGCACTCAAGCCAGGGCAACAGAGCAAGTCTCTGCCTCAAAAACAAGCAAAAAAAAAAAAAAAAAAAAAAAAAAACTGTGAAGTGAGGTGAATTGGCGTCCAAGTCTGGAATCTGTCACTCTGTACCTGTGGGATTTTAGCCTTTGAATGATCTTCTTAGTGACATGTTCTTCATTTGAAAATTGGAGAAATTATCCTTACCTTCCAGAGGATATGTGAGGATTAAAAGCAATAATTTATGCCATCCCAAAGTCTCCCACTGCAGTCCTCCTGACTACATTTCCCATCTTCCTCTTGGTGACAATTTTTTTTCTCACACTTATGCCCCAGTGACAAACACAAGAAATGTTACCGGTCTTTTGCTTATCTTTTCACTGGCTGTATCCTCTGACTACAATGGTCTATTCCTCTGGCTTCTTGGCCAACGTAAAACTTTCCAGAGCCCATTTGTCCTGTTACCCAAATGAGAGTCAATATCATATCCACTTTGCATTTTAGAGAAAGAGAGTAGAGAAGTAAATTACAAAATAACAACTTAACTAGAATACAGTTAATTAATGAAGTCAGTCAAAAACTTGATTGAAAAAGGAACCTTTACCAGGATGAGGCAATTTTCAGGCATAGTGTTTAAATGTGATTAAAACCTTCGACAAAACAGGTAGAAGAAGGTTGCTCTGTTAATCTGGGAACTATGCAGAGACTCCTAATCTTATGAAAGTGTGATGGTGGGGCAGCATCCCTATATTTCAAAGAATTAATGTGAAACACTTGCTTTTGCTCAATAAGTAAACGTGTTATGGGAGTGTCCTTTGGTTACTGAGGAAAAAAATATGTCTTTAAAACTCCATATGTGTTTACAAGAATAAATACAGCAAGCTTTCAGATACTTGTACATACACTGGTACCAGTCATCTTTAGAAATCCAAAGAGACTTTCTTGTGTGAGTGTGTGTGTGTGTGTTTAAAATATCAAAATTATACTACGTATTTAATTCTTTTCCTCACTTTTATGCTTTCAGATTATGAGAAACTCATCTATGTAGCTTCTACTTCTAGCACTCTTTTTGACAGATGGTAATTTTTCCATAAATGTGGAATAAAACAATAGTGGTTTGTTTTTAGTATATAATAAAAGAATTATCTGTCAAGTCTGTTTGCTAAATGATGCCTATGCTTGCAATTGATAAATTATACAATAAAAAGTAAAGATAAAAATCAAGATAAAAGCAAAAAAGGCAGTATGTATGCATTATTTATTAAATTAATGAGATTCTTTTGTTGCTGATTGTAATATACTTGACAATGATTTTATAAAGTCATCTATTTTCTCCTAGAAAAACCATAAAACTTTTTCGATAATGAATGTATAAGTCAAGGCCACATTCCTTGAGTTGTGTCTTTCTTGGGGTTCAGGGGTTCAGGGGAGCCCTTAGCTCCTCAGAGAGGATGTTTCTCCAAGGTTCTTGGTCTCCTGTTCTCTGAAGAATGAGAGATGGGACCAAATGCTCTTGCAAAGTAAATACTGGACCCCAAATAGTGTTGCAGAAAAGTGATCTTATTTAGGTAGAGAAAGAGGAAAAAAGGAGAAGAAGAGAGAGAACTTCCGCAGGAGAGAGAGAGTGTGTGGAAGGGGATCCAAACATGGAGTTCCCTACCTTGTCAGTTGAGGCCAACTGGAGAATTGGGAAAAGCTCAACCTGGAAATAACTACTTGGTGCCTCCTTCACCCTAAGAGCAATGTCTTGTGCTAAAGTACAGATTTAAATTAAATCCATGCTACTGTAGTAGAAAATTTATAACACCTGGGTTGCAATTGACAGTCACTCCTTATAATAATAATCAGGAAGATCTTCAACTCAATGAAGAAAGAAGTCATCATAGAGCAGCTCTGAGGTGACAGAGGTGTTAGAATTATCTCAATTCTAAAATAATTATTATAAACATATTCCAAGGAGCATGATAAACATGCCTACTACAAATAAAAATTTTAAAAATAGAGCAAAGGTATAGAAGATATCATGAAGAACCAGAGAGAATATACAATTAAAAAATATCTAAAGTAAAACTAAATTGATTGACTCATTAACAGACAGGAGATGTCAAGAGAAGAATTTTTGAACATGAAAATAGATCAATAGAAGTCACCCATTCTGTACAACAGAGAGAAAATAGACTGGGAAACAAAACTGAACATGGATGGCCTCAGGGACATGTAGGATACAACAAAATATCAAATAGTGTACCATTGGGGCTCCATAAGTTGAGGGAAAGTTTTTAAATAAATAATGACTGTAAATTTTCCAAAATTTGCAAATAAAACAAAGTTGACAATACCAAAATTATACCCACAAAAAAAAACATAGAAAAATATGATTCTTAAGTCCAGAGCCAATAAACAAGTAAGAACATGTGATGTTTGTCTTTCTTATTTCACTTAACCTCCTGACCTCCAGTTCTATCAATGTTGTTGTAAATGACAAGATCTCATTTTTTACAGCTGAATCACACTCCACTCTGTATATGTACCACATATTTGTCTGTTGTGGGCATTTAGATTGCTTCCAAATTCTGGCTCTTGTAAATAGTGCAGCATTAAATATGGGATAAACAAAGTCCTTTTAACTTGAAAGTTACCAATAATGATCCTCCTTCATGGGTTATTAATATAATAACATATTTAATAATGTTATTTACTTACTATGCCAAGAAGTATGCTTAACTGCTCTATTAGTACCACAAATACTAATATTTGTAACTACACAAAACACTTGATTTAGATTATATAATGGATTTGGTGAAGGGCACATCTCTTCATTTTAATCCCATGACTCTGTTACAATATTTATTTTCAAATACACATGGAAAGATTAGAGATGTATTTAGTTGACTAACCTGAAAATCGGAATTAATTTCAATAAGTCAATTAATATTTAAAATATATTGATCTCATTCTAAACTTTACATAGCTGTTTAAGAAATCTAGATATATGTGTATCTGGAGAAAAGAACAACGGTGTGTAATTTTCTAAATAATTGCTACTTTTTCTCTTCCTCAAAATACACATGCACCTCTTCTCTACACATAAGTAGATACACTGCATATTATTTTTTTCTGGAAAAAATATTTCAGAATTATATATTTCTGTGTTTTCTTTTTTTGACAAGAAAACTTTTTTCTCAATCCTGCTTCTGATCTGATACAGCCAGTAATGCATATAAATGCAGTTGCCATGACGACTGTTCCACAAACTCAAGGCAAACCCATATGGACACTTACTGCTGAGTCCCATTGGTCAATGAATAGCAACATGCTCAGCAGACAGTTGGAGATTCCAGGACCATATCCTTCATTTTTTCTCACTCCTCTGACCTAAAGAATCCAGTTTGGAACAGAGAAGAGAATTGCTGTGTTTTTTTCAAATCAAATTCAATAGTAAAGTACTTTCTACAGTCAAAATTTATCAGTGTGTGAACAATTTTGTTGTAAACCATTTGGTGAAATGTTCGATAAAATAGCAACAATAACTCATTAAGAATAAATGTAGGCCGGATGCGGTTGGCTCAAGCCTGTAATCCCAGCACTTTGGGAGGCCATGGCTGGTGGATCACCTGAGGTCAGGAGTTTGAGACCAGCCTGGCCAATGTAGTAAAACCCCATCTCTAGTAAAAATGCAAAAATTAGCTGGGCATGGTGGTGGGCACCTGTATTCCCAGCTACTTGGGAGGCTGAGGTAGGAGAAATGCTTGAATACAGGAGATGGAGGTTGTACTGAGCTGAGATTGTGCTGTTGCACTTCAGCCTGGGCAACAGAGTGAGACTCCCATCTCAAAAAAAAAAAAAAAAAGAAATATAGATTAATAGAAACAACAGTAAAATTTTGAGTTATTAAAGAATTCCTTTGGGAGGCCGAGGCGGGTGGATCATGAGGTCAAGAGATCGAGCCCATCCTGGTCAACATGGTGAAACCCCATCTCTACTAAAAATACAAAAAAAATTAGCTGGGTACGGTGGCGCGTGCCTGTAATCCCAGCTACTCAGGAGGCTGAGGCAGGAGAATTGCCTGAACCCATGAGGCGGAGGTTGCGGTGAGTCGAGATCGCGCCATTGCACTCCAGCCTGGGTAACAAGAACAAAACTCCGTCTCAAAAAAAAAAAAAAAAAAAAGAAAGAAAGAAAGAAAGAAAGAAAGAAAGAAAGAAAGAAAGAAAGAAAGAAAGAAAGAAAGAAAGAAAGAAAGAAAGAAAGAAAAAGAATTCATAATATGTAAGTTCAGGAAAGTTTTTGAAAACTTGGCTGTGTATTAGTGGGACACTATAGGTGATTCTTAGAACTCAAACAACTAAAGCAGTGTTATTTTTTGACTCTGTTTTAGTCAAGTGCTGTGATTGCCAGGATTGTCCTGGGATGTTTCTGAGTAAGGAGAGAATGTACCTGATGATTGTATATTTAGTCTGTATTAAGGCTTATGATTTGGATGTTCATTAATCAATAATTTATTAGAGGCCAGTTGCTGTGGCTCATGTCTGTAATCCCAGCACTTTGGGAGGCTGAGGAGGGTGGATCACCTGAGGTCAGGAGTTGAAGATCAGCTTGGCAGACATGGTGAAACCCTGTCTCTACTAAAAATACAAAAATTAGCCAAGTGTGGTGGCTATAATCCCAGCTGCTCAGGAGGCTCAGGCATGAGAATAGCTTGAACCCGGGAGGTGGAGGCTGCAGCGAGCCAAGATGGTGCCACCGTATGCCAGCCTGGATGACAGAGCAAGACTCTGTCTCAAAAAACAAACCAACAAACAAAACTATTGGAAGCCTAACTACAATTCCTACTACTAGGCTTAACAATGACAGAATACTCAAAATGGGGCTTTTCCCTCATTACTGACTTAAATAAAGGGGATACTACCTTCTCTTTCAACATACCTCAGTGAAATGAAAGTATTCAAGATTTACCAAAATTAAAAATAAACCATTCAGAAGAAATTTTTATTTCAGGGAGAAAAAGATAATTAAGATGTAGTGAAGTGCACATTTAAATAAATACCAGCTTGAAAAACTGTATTTACAGATTCAGATTAATAAATGCTAATAGTCAATAAATATTAATAGTCATTAATAAATACTGATATAAATTCCATTGAATTAAAAATATCTATGAAGAAAAATTAAGAGCTGCAATTGACTTTTATGCAAATTGAAAAGTAACAATGATATTTAACAACCATAAAAACAATGGCAAAACCACAGTTATGTTCACACCAACTAAATAGTTACCTTAAAAACATCTAAAATTTCAGTTATGACATTTGAAAAGTGATTTATTTTGGTTATTCATTTGAGTGGAATTCAACTCAACATAGACAAATAACTTTTAGTACATATATTTCATGTTTTTCTAAATCCATACAATAATATTTAGAAATTATTTCAAAATTATTTTAATATTCTAAGGAATTTTTTTAACTACACATTTTAAAAATAAGGAACATTTAATCATTTAATGTCACATGTCACTAATTTAATGTCACTAATGTCACATGTAAGAATAAGATACTAAAATTTTACAGAGAAGCTTTAATAGCTTGTTTGACAGAGAAGCATGCAGATATTGTGTAATATTATACTTGTTTCTTTTTTATGATCCTGGAATCCACTATACTCATTTCTTCAGTTTGCTCTGTCATTGTATTTTCTGTCAGGTTTTATTCTGGAATAAGATCTAATAGAATATTGTCTAAAATCTAAGGGTTGATACTTAAGCACATTTGTTTCTGGTTTTCTTTCCTTTATACTGCGGGAAGAACACTCTTCTACCCAAGTTTTGGACTTTGGGGATATTGTGTGTTTCACACATTGTCACAACAATTACGGCTTTCTCCCATCAAGTCTTTCTTATGTCCTTGCTCTACTTCACCATTCCATAGTCATGGAACCTATGAAGTGTGCTAGATTCTATCCTTAGCACTAAACAGATAATATATTTTTAAAATGTTTACAATATACTTTAAGATAACTATAAATATCCATAATTTGTAGACTGTGGTCATTGAAGTGCACAAAGGTAAAATTGTAGACTTGTTCATGCCTTTGAAATGCCTAAGTGACATAATTAGGATTCAACCCCAGAGTGTTGCAGCCTAAATCTCATCTTTCTTTCTTATATATACATCTTTATCTCGCTGGAAACTCTGGGTAATTTGACTCTTATTATTCACTTGCTCTTTTCCTTGCTATTGTCAGGTTTACATTTTGTTTACTCACTCTGGATGGAGTCAGAAAAAGCGTATTATTTATTTGTTTTATATTTAGCATTTTCTGTCTTAATTTTCCTGCAGTTAGCATACTATCAACTCTAGAACAACTGGGGGAAATACAGCTTCCAATCAAACATCCTTTTGTGCCTCTTTCTCTGTCAGAAAGCAATAGTTGGGTTTATTGCCACTGAAAGTAGCTTATTCCCATATTTCAGGATCCTGTTATCTCAACACAGATTTATAAATAGTACAAATAACTATAACGTGTCTATGGCTGATATTTGGGAACCACGATTTTAGACCTCATTTTGTCTTTAACTGTATTTTAGACAATGCCTAAGGGAAGGAAAATTATTTTTCTCTAGGCCATTTTATTTCATAGCATGAGTTAACTTTTAATGCAAATTTAGAGTAACTGTTAACTTCTGCGTCTCAGTTACTTTATAAACATTTTTTTTTCCCATCTAGAGACTTAGGGACCTCTTGAAGTAGTTCTGCTGCAGGTCGAGGGATAGGATTAAGTCATCCCCACATATCTCCAGATTCTATGTTACAAGCTAAAGGAGCACCTCCAATGTGAGATGTGATGTTGGCAAAGTGGTGTGTACAGGAGCTTGGGAGAACAGAATGATCCTTGTGATGCTTCTAAAGCTTCTGCATAGAATTGCAACACTCCCATTTCTGCTTTCATTCCAATGCAATTTACTGGATAAGGCTAACATTTAAAATATCAGATATCAGGCTTCACCTTCATCAAATTGGGGTGTAAAGTGGAGAGTCGGTGTTTGCTTATCAATAATATATTCTACCATGATCAGCCTTTTCAATGACATAGAAAGTCACTGTTCAAATTTCTTTTTTCCTATATATTCAGCCCTTCTCAGTGAAAACACCCTAAAATTCTTATCCAAACCTGTCAGAGGCCACAAGTTCAGGATCTTGTAACAGTCTCTGCTGTGGTCCAGATGTGAGTTATTGGTCCCCCGACCACAAACACACATTCTCACATCCAACATAGAATAGTGACAGAAGGTGAAAATAATTCCATAAAGACTCATTATATAGTGGTTACCTGATCATAGCAAACCTTGTTTTTGTTCTAATATTGAAAACTGTCCCTAATTAGAAATAGTGAATTTTTTTGTTAAGCCAAGTTCTCACTCTGCCACCCAAGCTGGAGTGCAGTGGTGCAATTACAGCCCACGGCAGCCTCTACCTTCCAGGCTCAAGTGATCCTCCCACATCTGTCTTCTATGTAGTTAAGACTACAGGCATGTGCCACCAAGCCTGGCTAATTTTCATATTTTCTGTAGAGATAGGGTTTAGCCATGGTTCCCAGGTTGATCTCAAATTCCTGGGCTAGGCAATTCACCTGCTTCGGCCTCTCAAAATGCTGGGATTACTGGCATAAACTACCATGCCTGGCCTATTAATATTCCTTTATTATACCCACTAATGCTCCCTGAAAATTGTTCCCCCATTAATATCCCTTGATTTCTCTGAGACAACCCTGAATTTCCCTTAGCCTTGGTGGTCACTTTTAATGAAAGAATTGGGAAATATTCATTATGATCAGGCAGAATTCCTAGACTGCTTTTTACCTGTAAAATGTGTCATATTTTGAATTGCTATAGGTGTCTTTTAATCCAGGCTAGCACTATAAAAACACAAAACCACAACACAAGATATTTTAAAATTCAATCCAAACAGTTCTATGTATTGATAATCCCACCAACAATTAACTCCAAGACATACCTCTCTATATATAAACCGAATTATCAGTGCTTTCAGATTATTAGTTTTCCATGGGCCACAGAGTAAACCCCCTTTATTGCATTATTTTGTCCAAATAAAAGTATTTGCTGGGGCCATATTAATCAAATGATAATTCTTTAACAAAAGTATCGCATCTCAAAACATATCTGAATTTTATCTTTCACTTGTAGAGAAGGGCAATGGTTTCATTTCTTATTTATTAAAATCCAGGACTTCCTAGATTATTTCCTACCCATTTCACCTCTTCAAACAGAGTGCAATTTATTTTTCTAACCTTACCTACTTTTTGTAGAATTATATGCAGTGCGATTAATAAAACACAACTACTTCAAGTAACTTTCTTCTAGGAATGTCTTCAACCAGGGATATAACTTCTCTAAATATGTTTATCTTCTCAGATTTTCTCAGACAATGGGTTACCAAATGTTTTGCCACTGTATAACACCACCACGACTACTCCAGCCTCTAAAAATTCTTTGCTGTGCATGGAGCAGCTCCAGAAGCAATTGTAAATATTTCAGCTTATCCATAGTCAGCTTGTTCAGTGATAAAGCTTCCTAATAAATCCCAAAATTCGCAGAGGCTTAAGACAATAAACATTTATTTCTCACTCACAGGATGCAAGCTATATAAGGAGGTTATGCTCCAAGCTGACAAACAACAGCGTTTTTGTTCAGTTCATAAAAACACATATTTTGCACTTCGAAAGTGCCCTCTGTTAGGTGTCATTAAGGGGCATTTGAGAGGGTAGTAATTGTCGTGGTAGAAAAGCAATATCACCTTTTGTTATGGTTTCTCCCCCTCTGCTGTATGAAACACAATCATGTCACACTTGTACAATATAGAACTTATATTTGTATTCATGTCTTGCCTTGGTTTTCTGATTGCCCACTTCTATCTGGAAGAAATGTAAGCTGTGTTGGAACTCATGGATGAAGGGGAAAAAGCAACATTCACTTTGAACTGGTTCTAAAGGGATTTGAGCTCCTATGGTTCTCTTTAGTGGTACATTTTATTGGCACCAAAGTGTTCACTGTATCTCTGTGGCTTCTTACTTTGTCTCTCTTTTTCCCAATAAGTACTCAGTAATATAATGTTTGTAAAGGAGAAATAATTCTATTTTTCTACCTTTAAAATGTTATACTTTTAAAAATAGCCAAAAATAGTGTAATAGTAGTTTTAATATTTTTAAAATCCTAAATCATACTGTTCTCATTCTCCATTGTTTTTGTATTTGAGAATATTTATTTACTACACTCTAAACTCAAAATTTGTTGATTCATATTATAAAGCACGTGAACCTCATAATTTGTGACATGAAATCAATTGCTATTTTTATTTAGAACACTTTAAGCGTGAAATTGAAGGACCATGCACATTTTATAATATTGATAAATTATAGCAAAAGAGCCCAACTGCACAGTTTTCTAACAACTATGTTTTAATCCTCTTGATATTTTTTAATGTATACTTTGCTTTCCCCTTTTCACTAGATTTTATCCTTTAACACACACTTCAGATTTTGCTTCCTTTTCATTTGCATTCTCACACACACACACACACACACACACACACATCTAAGTTCTTAAATTGACAGCAACTCTTTCTCAATCACCTGTGAATTTCTAGCCACTGCACTATTCTGGGCCTTTATTAGGGGCCTTATAAATATATGTTGTCTTAGTTGTCTCATGAGGGAATGGACCCAAATGGGTTAAGTAATTTATTCAATAGCAGAGTAAACTATTGACAGTATTAGGGTATGAATCCAGATACCTTACTCTCAATCCACTGTTGTTTTTTATAAATGTAATACATAAGTACAAATTAGAACCTTGTAAAATCACACTGTATTTCTGAACTCTTAAAACTGAATTGATAAAACGTGTTATCTTTTCTTCGTGAACTCTACTACTATTTTTAAAGTTGAACTAGTGATGTCTAAAACCAATGGGTACAGTTTTATCCATTTTACATCTTCCAGGGCCATTTTGTTAAAAAAATTTCATTTATAAATGTATCTTTTATAACACGCTGAAACAATAGTGATTTATGATTGTTTTAAATTTCTATATGCAGATCTCTTTGGTGCTACCAAATGTCCATTTAAGTAAATTATTTATTTATTGCTGATCTTGTTATGCTTAAATAATGAAGGTCGTTTAACACAGAAAATGGGACAGCCAAAAGGATATCCTCTTTGCCTTTAACTTCAGGATGTCCCTGCAGTGAGCAGGGCATGTTGGATTACCTCAAGTGGAGGGTCAATGTGAGGAGACAAGGCTTGTGCTGCCTTTCCTGAACTTTCAAACTGTTTCACCTGAGTCAATGCTTTAGGGATTGGTGCTTTATTAGCTCTAGAACTTCCACTGAGAATGTTTTTTCTCTGTTATTTTAACAGCTAAGCAGTCAATAGCATAAATATAGTTTATGAAGCCAGATTTTTATAAATTGAGAATATGTTCTGAATTTAAATAGCATCTCCTAATTTATTTTGCTTAGCTTATACATACATAGAAATTTAATACAAAGATTCTGGGGGGAACAACTTTCTCAAGAAACATAATTACCCCAGAACGTGCAAGTTAAGTATTTCATTCATGTTCTTGTCTAGATTCTGTACACTAGGAAAAATGCATTAAAAAAAACCAGACTAACTCCTGTTAAATGACAAATGCCAGAATTTTTAAGATAATAAATAAAATACCAGAGAATCTATATTGGTGCATAAATAATTCCACCTCAAAGTCAACTAAATAAGATAAGCACTGAGATTCGCAGACTATGTGTTAAGTAGACACCTTGATCCTCTTCAGCACATTATATTGTATATATCCTTTCAGCATATTATATTGTAGATTATATTTACATACATTAAAAACATTTATTTACCAAATGTATACAATTCTGGACCAAATTTAGGAAAATTAGTCAAAAGTCTTTAACTACAATTTACATGAGTGGCAGCTTCAAATAGTGGAGGTAATGGAGAATTTGGAGTCCTCTGACATGATTATATTTCTATAGGATCACATAAAATTCATGTGAATGTGAACCTAAACTTCAACATTAGAAATATAGTATCTTCTTTATGAGACTGTTGTGAGGCTTATCAAAACTAATGTGTCTGGCACATATTAGGAATTTATAAAGTGTTATTATTATTCCTGGGATTGTCCTTCAGACCAGAATTTTTCACACTGGTTTTTGCATGTCCTTAGAGGCACAGGAAAACTCTCTGGAGCTAAAAATGTTGAACTTTCTTTAAGGGAATAAATTTGCAGCTCTTCAGCTTTCTTGAGTACTCCTTCCTAAATTTGATCTATGTAACAATGCATTTGTGCTGTGCAAGTTTTCCTCTTCAATTTCCATTCATAATTGTTCCCTCCTAAATTAATAGAAAGAAAGAAAAAAAGGAAGAGCCAAAGCAAGAGAGAGAAAGATAAAATCTTTTCTCCTAACCAGAATCTTGTAATGAGGGATTGAGAAAATAACCCCCTGAATACTAACTAAAAAGAATTCTACAGAAAAATTATGTTGAGAGGAAACTTCTAGAAAGCAAAGCAAAGCAGAGCAATGAGGACTTCTGTAAGAAAAAGATAAGAACAGCACTCTGTTTTATCCTCGTGAAAAACACTCAGGGCAACTCCCCCGGGTTTTTTCTCAGTCTCTCTCTTCCCCCTTGCACACTCTCTTTCTGTCCATCTAGATCTTACAATTAGGAACTGTTATGGTTATCATGAAAATATAAATGACCAGGTTTCCTTAAATTAAAAAACTATCAAAACTTTAAAAATTAAAATTAAGTTTAATTTATCTGGGTCATTTGCTAATTCAGTTAAGTGAGAAATATTTTTCATATACTAAATAAGCTATTTTGTTTGGTTCAAGGTTTTGAGAAAATGCATTTAAAACATAACAATCTTTAAACATCATAACACTTATTTTTTACAACTAATTAAACTCATCATAAACTTTTTTTTTTTTGCTGAAAATTCCAAAAACCAGAACATTTTTGACAGATGTAAAGAGAAAATGCTTGAGGGGCTAATTACAAAATAAAAACTACATAGGTTTCTAATAGAGGCATATGGTAATCATCCCTTTTGTAAGTTATTAAACTTACTATAAGAGGGGACAACCTGACATATTATGACACTTGAATGAGGCAAGGTATCCCCAGAGTTGCCAAAAATGTTAAGCTTTTAAATCTAAATAGCCATTTACTGGCAATATAAAGGTACACACACAAGCTAGAAAACACCATGAGAAAGCAGGCAAACAAAGCCATAGTGTGAAGTTTCTATGAAGCACTGTCATGATTGGCTCAACAAAGTTAACCAGGAACAAGAAAGGAAAGTTTGAAGGATGTAAATGAGGCTTCAGGCTTTTAAAGTAGTCCAAACAGATACAACAAAAAGTCTACACTTTGAGAACTTGATTCATTCCTAGGTTAAAAAATAATAACAGAATAAAATATTTTGTGGCAGTTAGGAAAATGTGAATATCAACTTAGATGTTATAAAAGTATTTTCTAGGTGGTGAAAATGGTATTGATTATACGTTGCAGAATATCTTTGTTCTTAAGGAATTTATTCCAAAATATTTTGAGGTGAAGTGTTATGATGGTGTCAACACACTACCAAGTGTTTCAGAAAATAAGTAGGGGAGAAAAATGAGTAGGAAAGAGAACACTCAGTACACACATGTACAGAGAAGTATAGAACAATAAATAAAACACATGTGACAAAAATTTGATAAGGAATATAGTGACCAGTGTATGAATATAGTACTTTTATAATTTTTGATTGGTTTGATAAAGCTGACAGGTTTGAACATTTTCTAAATGAAAACCCTCTGATAATGTTATATGTAACTATCCAGAAAAGCATGAAGAAACGTATTTACTTTTTCCAACATTCTAGGTATAGAGAACATAGGTCTGTGTAACTAAAAAACATGGAAGAACATTCTTTAAACAGAAGAACGCTTTAAGAGGATATGAATGTGTTATGCATAAGGAAGTCATGATCAACTTCAACATAAATAACTCATGATATAGTTCTGGGCTTTCCAATGTAGAGTTTTACTCGGTGTAAATTTTATCTTTCTTGAAAACTCTTAATACAGTTAAAGTGTGCCAGATTGCTTGCCTTATAAACTATGCATCAAAGAAAGCATGAGATTAAGGCATAAAAAAAGGCATAGACTTCAACTTAAAAACGCTTAGAGAATAACTTGACATATTTCCTTTTCAGATGGTAGCATGTAAAATAGTTAGCTCTGTGTTTCACTAAATTCATCCAGCCTCACCATGTAACTCACTAATTTGCATACATAAAAAATCGAGGATTTTTTTGTATTGTGTAGTTGGATATACCTATAATATAAGTACTAATTTTAAAACCAAAAATAATTAATCATTTTATCATTCTTTATATTTTTTATAATAATACTGCTTGATTGCCATATTTTATTAAGAATATGGACTTTTTTCATTTCTCACATAATATTTAGAGTACAATGAAGGCAATGCCACAGAATATTTTGTTCTGTGTATAATGCTGTTTCTCACTCCATCCTCCAAAATAGGTGAATATCAGTAGTCACAGTTGTGACAAAAAGAAAACATATAGGAACTAGGTCAATGGAATAGAATAGAGATCCTAGAACCAAACGTGCGGGTGCACACACACACACACACACACACACACACAGACAAAATCAACTTATCTTTGAAAACAGAGCAAATGTGGAAAAAGCATTTTAACAAATGGTGCTGGAACAACTGGATAGCCGCATCTAAAGAATAATAAAAATAATGAATCTCAGATCTAGTTGTAAAAGGCAAAACTAGAAATCTCCTAGAAGAAAAATGGATGAAATTGAAGTGACTTTGGGTTTGGCAATGTCTTTGTATCTACAACATCAAAGTCATGATTCCTGAAAAAACTGATAAGTGAGACTTCATTAAAATAAAGTTTCTGCTCTGCAGCAGAGAAGGGAATGAAAAGACAAGCCACAGACTGGAATAAACTATTTTCCAAAGACTGTTATCCAAAACTATTATCCTATATTTGATAAAGGACTTTTAAAAATATATACAAAGAATGCTTAAACCTCAACAATACAAAGGAACAAACAAACAACCAATTTCTTAAAAATGGGCCAAAGACATCAACAAACACCTCACCAAAAAAAGATATGCAGATGAAAACCAACCAAATGAAATGATGCTTCACATCAAGTGATGCATCTTTGGGGCTTCACTCAGGGCACCTATCAGGACACTGACAACCCTAAAGGCTGGTAAGGATGTGGAAGAAAAGGAACTCCCATTCATTGCTATTGGAAATACAAAATAGCACAGCTTCTTTGGAAGACAGTTTGGCAGATGCCTACAAAACTAGATATATACCTACCATGAGATTTAGCAACCACGCTTTTTGGTATTTACTCAAAGGAGCTGAAAATGTATGACCACACAGAAACCAGCACAGGTATGTTTATAGCAGCTTTATTAATAATTGCCAAAACCTGGAAGCTATGAAAATGCCCTTCAGTAGGTGAATGGATTAATAAACTTTGGTACATCCAGCCAGTAGGATATTGTTAAATGATATAAACAAGTGGTCTATCAAGCCATAGAACAACTGGAAGAAACTTTAATGCCTATTACTGAGTGCAAAATGCCAATCTGAAAATCATACATGCAAGGATATGACATTCTGGAAAAGGCAAAGCTGTGGAAACACGAAAATGACTCAGTAGCTGGATGTTTGAATAGGAGGAGGGCAGAAGATTTTTAGAGCAGTGAAACTACCTTGTATAAGATCATAACGGTGGATACATGTCATTATACATTTGTTCAAACCCACAGAATGTACAGCACTGAGAGTGAGTCCTAATGTAAGCTATGATGGACTTTAGGTAATAATGAGGTATCTACATAGTTTCACCAATTACATTGAATGTGCCATTCTGGTAGGGGATGTTGATAATAGGAGAGGCTATACATATGCAGAAGCAGGAGATATGTGGAAAAACTCTGCACTTTCTACTCAGTTTTGTAGTGCATGCAGTGTTCTAAAAATAAATATGCATACGCATATAGAAAGTAAAATATATATATATATACAAACTTGAATATATGTGTGTATACATATGTGTGTGTGTGTGTGTATATATATATATCTCACAATATAAAGACAAAATATGTTAGCCAGTACTCTATCGATATACCAGAATCGTCACTTCAGTATTTGTAAAAAGGAAATTCCACTTAATGCATTTGGCTGACTTGTGATGAATGCCTTTATGTACCTGGGTTATCTGTGCCCTAAGAATCACAGATAAAAGGTACGGCTTCTGCTTTGCAGGCTGTCTCATGATACAGAGGAACACAGCCAAGTTAGCCAATAATAAAAGCACAGCTAAGTGTGCCGGTAGATCTGTATCTACGATGTAGCATACTGATGAAAATGCTTAACTCCTAACGTGAAGGCAGAGAAAAGAGGATGACAAGAGATTTTTAAATGAAGTGTGATTCTATGAGGCATGAAGAAATAATGTGAAATATATGAAGTGGAGGAAGAAGGGCAAAATATACTTACATATATTGTAGTAATTCTTTGAGCAATCTCTACTAGTGAAACATTTTGGAAAATACTATCTCATATTTGCATATTGATGCCACTAAAAGTGTGTGTTTCCAACCTCAGTTTATGTATTGATGCTGTTAGAATTTAATTTTGGTTTTCCTTAAACAGATCATTTTCTCCATTTATCCTAGTCCATTTTGTGCTGCTATAACTGAATACCTAAAACTGAATAATTTATAAAGCATAGAAATTTGTTTCTCACATTTATGAAGGCTATGAAGTCCAAGATCAAGGCGATCACATATGACATTAGGTGAGGACTTTTTTGCTGATTTCTCACATGACAGAAGACAGAAGGGCAAAAAGGAACAAACTCTGTCTTCAAAAGGCAGAATAATAGAAAAGAATGAATTCACTCCTGAAAGTCCTTTTTATAAAAGGATTAATTATTCATGAGGATAGAGCCTTCAGGACCTAAACACCTCCCATACACACATCTTACCACTGTTGCATTTGGGATAAAGTTACCAACACATTAATTCTATGGGACATATTCAGTACATAGCATCATTTAAATTGTTAAAGATTTTTAATATTCAAGAGGGAGTATAATGCATGGATAAAGGCATGAATTCAAATTCACACCAATATCATGTATAAACTGTAACTTTGAGCCAATTATTTACCTCTCTGTTGCTCAATTTCATCATCTGTAAAATAGAGGTAGTAATAGCAACTACTTAAAATAGTCATGAAGATTAAAGTGATAATATATGCAAATAATTTAGCATATTATCAGGCATGGAGTATGTAGTAAGTATTAAATGATACTATTGTTCTTTCACCAAAGCCTCTGCCATTACACTAGCGCCTCACTATCAGCTGATGATAGTACCTGTTACTTCACTGAGATAAGTGGAGCTAGCTGCTGAGAAAGTACTCAACAACTTCTTTCCTGTGGAGAGCTTGAGTTTGGGACCTTCATTAACTTCTTATGGCTTACTCAGTTCTGTGATCCTCCTTCCTCTGGCATTCAGTGTTTTATTTCTTCCTATTGGTCTGTCTCCCCAGCCTCACCCGAGTTTTCCTTTACACTTTTCAATGTATTACTTTTCCACTTGTTCTCTTCTTTGGGCTTGCAAACACTTCTCCTGGCTCGTAACACAAAGACAAATAACCTTTCCTGAATTAGATGCTGCTCTCTGCCTAGACCTCAAGGCAATTCTTGGTTTAAGAGCTTTAAAAGAATAATCTACACTCAAGTCTCATCATTTCTTGAACTCTGACTTCAAGTCAGGATATTTTGTTGAAATAATTGACATTAAGTGATCTTCGACATAAAAAAATGCTGTTAGTATTTAATTTGAAATATTACATGAACTTCCTATAGCACTTGATTAGCAGATTTCTCCATTATTTTTGAAATGCTCTTATTAATTTACCTCAGTGACATCAATCTCTTCTGATTTCCTCCTGTCCTTTTGGCTTCAATGATACTTCATCATTAATATTGATGCTTTTACGTTTCTCACTTGAGAAGTAACTTCATTCTAACCATTGATTCAACTTCTTATTGTATACTATTGAGCCCTAATTATCTACTTTAAGAAAAAAAATCTGGACCTATCTGTAAATCTTCAAACCCTGTATTTGATCGCCTTTTGGAAACATCTGTTTGGATTATTCACATGTGCCTTTAACTTCACATTTTAACTCTGAACTAAGTGTATTTTTCCAATCTGTTTCTTTGAGCTTTGCTTTCAGTCTCACTAAACAGCACCATCATCCAACAAGTCACCTAGCCCCTAAACTTCAAAATCACTAGAAACGTGTCTCTCAGCATCAGTCACTAAATCAGGCACGAATCCTCATAGATTTCACCTGCCCATCTGTTTTGACGAGGTCCTTATTACTTTTGCTGTGTGCTGCTAGAACAGCTGCTGAATTAACTCGAAGGGCAAGCATGACATAGAGGTGCAGAGAGCAGACATAACCCCACTATTTGAGTTCAAGTCTCTCCTTTGCCACTTCATACTTGTATGACACTGGACAATTTATCTTCCATTTATCAACTTTATAAAATTAGGATAATAATACCAATATTATATGGTGCTTATGAGTAACAATTGTATTAACATGTGCAAAATCATGCTGGGCATAAGGTAAATGCTCTATCAGGATTACTTGTTACTTTAGCTTCCCTTAATTTATAATACTCATAGATTTCAAGATCTTATTCCTTCTCTCTAACAGCATTTTCACATATTTCAAGATAAGTTTTCAACATTTATTCTTTGGAAATGAAAACTTATTTGATAGTGCCCTCAGCCTAAACTTTTTGGAATTATCTCTTGCGCTACCCAGCAAGCACTCTGAGGTTCAGCCACAATATTTTACTTAAGGTCTACATTAATTTTTTTGTTTTGTTTTCTTTGTATTTATATAGCTTGAATTCTGCTTTCTTTGCTTTTTAACATTTGGATTCTGTGGTAGTGACAATAGTGAACTTATTCACATTTGTGTGTATGCACCTTCTGCCTGAGTATTGCTCACACCTGTTGGGTTCCTTCCACCCACTCTGCCTAGCAGGCTGCACTCACCTCTTGCTATCAGCCCAGATGCCACATGTGCTAAGGGCAAGCCAGGTGCAGAGCAGTGAGGGGTGTGTGGGTGAGTGAGTGTGGGGTCCAGCCACTGAGCACAGCCAGGCACATCAGCTGCTGCAGTGGGGTGGGCAGTTACAGATGCCAGCACAGGTGCTGGCTCTTTATAAGGTTGCAGCTGGACCAGATGCATTGCACACAGCGTCCAATGAGGGCACTTGCATCTAGATGAGGAGAATGCACTGACTCCCAGAAGCTGGAAGACACTATGAACCACAGAGCCCCAAAGAGGATGTCACAGCCTCAGCTTGGGGACTCCCTAGATCTGGGTTTCTCAAAG
This sequence comes from Callithrix jacchus, assembly GCF_049354715.1. Lineage (NCBI taxonomy): Eukaryota > Metazoa > Chordata > Mammalia > Primates > Cebidae > Callithrix > Callithrix jacchus. The sequence continues at coordinate 45,345,769 of NC_133502.1, forward strand.
GGCCACAGCTCTTCGCTCCTCATTGTTGTGAACATGGTGAATAGGGGGAGTGTTTCAGACCTGTTTTTGTTACAGCTCTTTCAGTGTTGCCATTTGGCAGGTCCTGAGTTCTTGTCCCATGTCTGGGAGGAATGAGGTATGCAGACAACTGAAGAGCAAGGCAGAGAAGAGATTCAATGAGTGGCAGAACAGTTCTTGAGACCCAAAGTGGATAGCTCCTTTCTGCTGGCAGGTCATCCCTACCAGTGTTCAGCTCTCAGTGGAGAGGAGACCCTGAGTGGGTAGCTTCTTTCCACAGGCAGGTAGTCCACAGGTCTGTATGAGTCCAGCCAAGTCTGAGGTTTTTATGGGCTCAGAAAGGAGGAAGTACATGCTGATTATTCCATGGGTGGCCATGGGTGGGCCTGGAAAAAGCACCATAAGTTCTCACTCCAGGCCCCAGACTCCACCCGGAACAAAAACTTGGCCCCCTGGCTTGAAGATGGGGCTTCACCAGGACCCCTTTCTGCCCAGGAGCCTGTCTGCTCATGTTGCCATCAACAGGTGGGCACCATCCATGGTGCCCAAGCTGTTTGTGCTAGGGGGCACCTGCAGGCCTGTGCTGAGCCTCCCTAAGTCCCCCCTCAGCCTCCCTCCAATGCTCATCTGTGCCCAAAATCCAGAAGGGGCTGAGACAGAAGAGGGCTGGCATGCCAGCACTTCCCCTAGCATGGGCACACCTGGCCAGGTTGTGACAGCACCCAGGCTCAGCCACAACTTTGCTCCAAAATCAGAGCAGGCATCTGGAGCAGGGAGAGGCTAGGGAGCTAGAGCAGGCACTTCTGAGCCTTCAGGGACAAGGGGTCTTCCTGGGCCTCCAAGACTGCATAGATTCTCTCATCCCAAAACTGCAGACTGGACTGCTGCAATTGTGCCCTGGAGTGCGGATTCCAGCCCCTTTAACTCAATAGAGTCTGGAAGTGGGGCTCCCACTAGTTCGTGATCCAGATAGGCTGCACAGCATGCAGCACTTACTGCAGTTGGAGTCTAGCCATCACTGCTACAAACATCAGGTTAACTTAGAAAACAGTTGGAGATTTTGCTGGGCTTAAGCATATAGCACTTTTTTGAGTACAATATTGATTAGTACTGGCCTATGTTTTTGAGGGTGTTCTTTCTCATATAAAGATCAGTGCTTTTTTACAAAAGTGTTTGAGTTCTGAAGTTGATATTTTCATTAAAATGTGCTATAAAACATTTAATCTTTCTATTCATTGTTTTTCTTGATCTCTAAATAAGATAATTTAAAACTTAAGGGTCTACCCCATAGAAATGTAGTCAAAGTGAAATTAAGGAATGCATATAAGAAAGTATTTTTTGAAGGAATAAAAATATATTCAGTTATGTTAAAGTAATATGTTTCAACCCTATCAAATGTATACAATTTGTACAGGTACTCCTTGACATACAGTAGGATTATGTTCCAGTAAACCCATCATAAATTTAAAATATCATAAGTTGAAAATTCATTTAATACATCTATCAAATATCAGAGCTTAGGCTAGCTTACCTTAAAGGGCCTCAGAACAATTACAGCAGCCTAGAGTTGGGCAAAATCATCTAACATAAAGCCTATTTTATACTAAAATATTCAACATCTCATGTAATATATTGAATACTAAAACGGAAAAACAAGAGTCATATGCATATTCAAAGTATGGTTTATGCTAAGTGTGCATTGCTTTTGCACTGTCAGAAACTTGAAAAATTTTAACTCACACTATCTTAAATCATGGGCCATCTTTATGTATATGCCCAGCTATGTGCTGCATAACAATGTTTTGGTGGTCACATAAAACTATAACACGTAAGTTTACTATTTTTATGTTTAGATACACAAATACCTGTATGTTACAATTGCTATCAGTATTTGGTACAGTAACACACCCTAGGAGCAATAAGTTATATCATATAGCCTAGGTGTGCAGTAGGTTATACACAATAGGTTTGTATAAGTACACTCTATATTGTTCACACATAGATGAAAGTGCCTGATACATATATCTTTGAACATACCCCCATCATTAAGTGACACACAACCATAAGTGTATATATGTGTGTTTGTATGTTCTCCTATCTACAGTTTAATATGAATCTGATTATGTTTGTGAATCACTTTTCATTAGTATAAATTACTTTAACCTCCTACATTTTAATATTTTTTGTATGTTGGCTTAATGTTTTAATTGTTTTGTTTAGTTTTTAAATAAATAATGTCATGTATTATAATATTGTATGTGTAGTTTAAAATTGTTTAACATAGTGTGCAACAGCAATACATACTTCTCCAGTTAAAGGGGAAAACCAAACTAACATATCATTTTCTAGCATGTTTTTCCTAGTAAACCAAGTGTGTTTTGACTGTTTGTTTGTTTAAGTCTCCTATATTTCATCCCTAGATGCTCACGTAAAATTTAAAAGCAACTAACATTATTATCATCATTCATACACTACGTTTTCATAAGATTTCACAAAACTTTAAGTACATTGATATTACATAAGATTCCACAACAATTGGAATATTATTTTGAATTGTGGAGATTTTCATTATATATGCATCGGTGATAATATGAAATATATGAAAAACACACAGACTTTATTTTGCACTTTCTTATCATTTTCAATAGCTTCAATTTGACAGACTCACTGATGATTTTTCTTAGCTGTCATCATCAAAATATAAGATTTCTATAGTCTTTACACTCTACTTTTTATCATTTGATAAATACTATTGGAATACTTATTATGAACTGCATCAAAATTATTCTGACATTCTTTAAACCAACAACAATGAATTGTATAGCCACATAAATGTATTGATTTTTGACAAAGTTGTACATTCATTTTAGCCACAGTGTTTTCTCTCTTTTTTCCCCTACAGAAATCGTTATTAGCTTTTCTAACTGTGAAATGCTTCTATCCTGTTATTTAAACAGAAAATTAATATAAGCAGTAGAAAGATCAAATCCATTTCAGCTCATTTTTCTTGTCTTAGTTCTTCAGGAAGAAGAAAAAATTCTTTTTTCCATTCAGTGTGTTACTGCACATAAGTATCCAAGAAGCATAGATTTTATTGTATATTAATACTTTTTGTTAGTATTCTATTTTGTGGAGTTCATGCCCTTAGAAACCACATAAAATTGAATATATTTTTGCTGTCCTCAAATTTGTTTTCTAGCAATGCTTATGTTAGTCACCAAGTAAATGCAACCTACTCTACAGAGAATTGTTTGTATATTTTTGCAATGGTAAATATTAAGGCATCATAAAATCGTCAGAAGTCACTGCTTTGAGTCTATAACAAGTGGTGAGAGAAAATGCTTTATAAAACTTGATTTTGCTGTATGTAAAAGCTCATAGTTTGTGAGCATGGAATTTGTTTTTTAATGTACCTCAAACTGTGTCAGAGGCATCTGTAAAATAACAAGCTTCTACTCCACTAGATCTAAAATAATATATCCTAGATATTTGTCTTTGAACAGCTTTCAAATATTTTATAGTATTTAAATTGCAAATATGACACTGAATTTTTATTAAGCAATCCTAAGGAAACATTCATTTTATTCACTAACTCGGGGAAAAAAATGAAGTATTAAAAACCAAGAAACAGTTGTAGTCTATTAAAATGAAAAGAACAATGCTTAAACTTCATGAGGCATTTTCTTCCGTGATGAAATTAAGATAGAAATACCCTACTATTAAGCTGTCTCCTTGCCCTTTCTTCAAGTTAGCAACAAGGAAAGAAACCTGTGGTGGGAGATGGAAGCTTTGGGTATTGTCTGAGCTAGTTAAAAGAGATACAGAAAAACTCCTGTACAGTCAAGCAGAGTAGCCATGTAATATATCATAACAATTGGTATTTGCTGACGGGTTCTCTTCATTTCCTTTTTTTCTCTTTTAGTTGGAAGTATTTTTGAAAATATTATTTTAAAGTATAGAATTGCTTTCAGTGTTGTACTTTGAAGTATACTTTACTTTTATGATTCTTTACTTGTTTATATTTCTTCTTTATAGTGTGAGTTTCCATTCATTTCCTTGTAAATTAATAGAGTGCCAGAATTTCATGTACTTGGCCATGATTCCCTGATACTTTTAAATGTTTTATTTCAGTATGTAGGATTCTTCAAGGAAGATAAATTATTGTATAAATATAAGAACTTATGTGAAAATACTACTTGAAAATAGACAAATGATAGATTTAGATTCAAAATATAAAAAGTATAGTATATTGTTTGTTTTTAAAGATTTATGAGTGTATAGTATAATCACAAATTTAACAACAAATACTACCATTCAAATAGCATCTTCAAGCCCCTCTCTCCCACTTCAAAGACTGCCAAAAAAAGCCCCCATAAATGGCATTATTGGAATTCATGGGAAGGAGAAGGTTCTTCAATAAAAGCTACCTGAAGAAAAAATTTTACGTCTGTGTCAATTAAGTAAAACTCTATGAATATGTTAATGAAACAAAAAGTTAAAAATATGGGTAAATACAAGTTTCCAGCCTGCAACGTGGACGTTAGAGGGTAAAAATAGTGAAGAGAACATGAACTTGAAGCAATAAAATAAAAATATAAACTGAAAGGAAGGAAGACCAGTAGCAAACTTTTTTTTGAGAAAGTTGAAGAATGTTGTGAGATAATTTAATAATAAGGGATCTAATATGGTTTGACTGTGTCCCCACTCCAATCTCATCTTTAATTTCCACGTGTTGTAGGAGGAAATCAGTGGGAAATAATGGATTCAAGGGGCTGGGTCTTTCTCATGCTGTTCTCCTGATGGTGAATAAGTTTCATGAGTTAGTTTCATGGTGGTTTTGTAAAGAGGAGTTCCCCTGCACAAGCTCTCTCTCTTTGCCTGCCGCCATCCATGTAAGATGTGACTGGCTCCCCCTTGCCTTCCACCATGGTTGTGAGGCCTTCCCAGCCATGTGGAACTCTAAGTCCATTAAAACTCTTTATCTGGTAAATTGTTCAGTCTGAAGTATGTCTTTATCAGCAGTGTGAAATTGGACTAATACAGGACCCCAAACTTTAATTCAAAATTGCCTGAACAGAGTAACAAATATTTTGAAGAGGAAAAACTGATTCCTAAGCAGGACTTTTCTAAGAACTCTATTTTCCTAACCAGAAATATTGTAGCAACATAATCTATCTGGTCTTTTCTCTTAAGTGGGTATTTGTATCTGTAAAACTAATTTCAGTGCAGTGACTTTCAGAGCAATGCTATCAAGATAGGGATGATTCTATCTCTTGAAACATAGCCAATCTTGATGACTGACAGAAAAAAAGCCAAACTTCTCATTTCTATTTATTCTTTTTTTCTTTACCAAAAGAAATGCCCTTCAAAATAGAAGAACAGAAAATTTATTAGCTAGGGCAAACCGAATGTCAATAAGGAAGAAAAGGGCATTAATAAACTACTCAAAATGAGTTACTGTCTGGTCCAGGTAAATTGTATTAAAATACCAAGCATTTTATATTAACCTTATTTTATTTTGTGTAATTTATAATGTCTATGTTGACAGGTTTCATGGTCACATTTCTTTCCTTGAATTAATGTATATATCAGAAGATTTTGTGCAGTTTATTGCATCACATTTTCTCTGCTTGGTATTTGAGATGAGAATATCTCTTGGTTTCCTCATTTCTCATGGGCAAAGACTTCTAAGCTTCATTTGCCAAATTTTCTCTGGACTTTGTTCTTGGACATTTTACTTTTGCTACAGGTAGTCATTAGGTGATCTGACCCAAGGACAATTAAAACTGAGAGCATAAAATACTGTCAATAAATATTATGAAACTTGAATTTATTACTCAACGTCTTATCTTGCCCCAGAACTCAAGAATGTTTATCCAGTAGCCTAACTGATATCTCCATTTGGATGTCTACTGATACTGAACCCTTTATTCATTGTTTTAATTTTTTTGAGACTGAATTTCAACTTTTGTTGTCCAGGCTGGAGTGCAATGGTGCAACCTTGGCTCACTGCAACCTCCACCTCCTGGGTTCCAGCAATTCTCCTGCCTCAGCTTCCTGAATAGCTTGGATTACAAGCATCCACCAACACACTTGGCTAAATTTTTGGTTTTCAGAAAAGACACGATTACACCATATTGGCCAGGCTGGTCTCAAACTCCTGATCTCAGGTGATCCAACCACCTCGGCCTCCCAAGTGGTGGGACTACAGGTATGAGCCACAGGACCTGGCCTTAACTCTTGTTTATATATCTGCTTCTCCTATTTTTTTCTCCATCTCCATGTATCAGGTCTGCTAACCAAGTTACTATATTCAAAAACCTTTGAATTATTTAGAGTTTGTCTCTTCTTCTCTTTCAGTCATATTCCATATTTAGAACAATCACACTCTCTCAGCTGTACCTTTGGAAAATGCCCCAAAGAAAATGTTTTTAAAAAATCCTTTTTTTTATCTGATTTCAAATGACCATCATTATTTATAGTCGTCTTTTACAACAGGCTTCTGATTGATGTTCTTCATTCCACCTTTCCCTAAGTAATCTATTCTATACGTAACACTAGTAATCCTTCTAAAGCAATCTATTAATAGCTTTCCATCTTACATCTAATTAAGTCCAAAGGTCTTACCTAGGCCTACAAGACATTACAGTATAAAGTTTCCTGCTGTTTTTCTGACTTAATCTTCCATTGCATTCTCTTTTGTTCTTCTCCTCTAGCTATACTGACTTCCCTGTTGTTTTGAAACTACCAATAATTCTCATGTTTTACTTTTTTATTCCTTCTTGTAACACTCTCCCTAGATATATACATTTCCTCCTTACTACTGTCTTCTGGTTACTCTGAAAATGTGACTTTATTATACAATGATATCTTCTCTCTTTTATCCAATTTTTTCCCATTGCTTAGCATTATTCACAACTTGTACTTTTTTTTCTCACCTTTTTTAAACCCAAAAATATGTTACTAGGAACAGGAATTTGTCTTTTGTTTACTAGTATGGATCTAAACTGTCAATAAATCCAGATACATAGTAGCTTTTAACATGTATTTGATAAATGAATGATTAATGAATAGCAATGAAATATACATATTACTTTTGCATTACAGATGAAACACTTGAAGCTCACATGGAGAGAGGTTGACTTGATCACATTTACATACCCTTTAAGTAACATGGCCAGTATTTCAACATTTGTACTTCTTTTCTACCTCTCACTAGCCAGTAACTAAGAAGCCCATAGTTGCATTGCTGGAAAGTGGTAGAACGTAAGTCTTTATTTTAGTGTTCAGGGTGCATCATCTGTCTTTCTACCATAAAACCCACTTTTTAAAGTCATAGTGAAATAAATTGGGTTTCCTGCATATTTCATACAGCTTGGAAGCCTTTAAATATGCTCTTCTTGTTGAGAAACCTGTGTCTTCCCTGCCCTTTACCTATGCAATACTGAGTGTTTTTTTTTAAACATTGTTCATGAATATTCTCCTCCAAGAAGCTTTGAATGACATCCTCTGCCTTCATGCCCAGAGTCTTAATTGAGTTAAATTTTACCCCTATGATTTCATTGCACTGTGTAGTCTTCATTAAAAGCACTGGGACGCCATTGTCCTTGGTTCGTCTATCTTGCCAAAACACTTATTAATAGAAGTTGTAACTTATGTACATTTTTTACTATTTTTATTTTCACTACCTAATAATTAACATGCTTACAGTATAAATACATAAGTTTTCAAAATCCCCAAAATATTGTAGATGTTTAAAAAGTAGTGAATTTTATAATCTCATCTCTACTTTTATTAAAGCATCATATAAGCATGAATATTTATGGCAAATTTAATGAGAAATATAAAATCCAGAAGGAAAGGGAAATGCATTGTATTGTGACAGTGATTATAATAATATTGATCCATTTCTGAGGTTGCTTTATATTACAAGTGTACAACATTCTAAATCAATAAAAATTAATTTGATCACATCAAAATGGCAGATTCATACTGGTGAATAATTAAATTGCTATCTTTGTTTTGGCATACATATTCAGTTCAATTCAAATAATTAATAGAGTTTTGTCTTCTACAAAAATATAAATAATCAATTATCATCAGCATTTGAGCAAGAGAAATGAGGAAAAGGGTATGAGGAGAATAATTGCGAGTTGTAAATTAAAACCACACCATTATGGATGGGAAACTATAGGAAATACAGGGGAAATACTAAGATAAATGACCAATATTGCTATCACTAATAGCTTTTTAATGTATATGTTAAATGGTTAAAAACTTGCATATTTGAGTGCATAGCCCATGACGCAAATGGGTGTACCACCTATGGGGGCCATACTATCAGGCATAGTAAATAGACACATACACACTTATATGTTCATAGAATGACAAACACTTCTATGACTGAGAAGATATGGCCCCAGGCATGTATGAAATCAAGCTATGAGGCATAAGTGCATGTTCTCAAATCAATGAAACAACTTGAAGTTTTTTGTAAGTTGTATTCTCTGTGATAGTTTTAATGTAAATATTCCAAAAGAAGCCTATAAATACAATTATGACAGCCTGATTTTACTTATAAGAAATTTAAAATACAAATAAACTATCTCATAGATGCTGCAGAAAATAATACTCTAAAACATATAGAAATTGAAAAATTTACAGCTAGAAATATTGAAAAAAAGAGTTATACTATGATACTGGGGAAAAGAGAATAGTAAGAGCCAATAATCAAATTAGACCAGTACATATTAATGTCACAGTACATTAATTTTCAATATAAAACTATGAAGTTTATAATCTTATATATAAGCTAATGTGACACTGTTGTGGCTGCTTTTGATCACACCAGATTAGTTATCTGTAGATTATCTATAGGACTCAGGCAGTGCAAAAAAATATATGTTTTAGCCTATAAAATTGCCCTCACTGGGAAAATATTCTCTCCTTAAGAAAAACATGGGAACAGAGACTTCCTGAGGTATAGGGATGTTCAGCTTAGTACCTTTCTGTGTTTGTATTTGTTTTCTTGTTCTGTGTTTTAGTAAATAATTATGGTTTGTGAATATATTTTTTAAATTTCAATTTGTAAAGTTAGTACTAGAGCAGTTGAAATTCTCTTTCATGTAATGATTCACCAACAAAGCTTAAATAGATAGCTTACAGGTAAAGACAGGTTGTATTTACCATTACTATTTTAGCCTTTACCTTTATATATTATTTAAAAGTATAACTAACTCTTCAAGTTTCAGCATTATCTATTCTGGGTTATACCGTTTTTACCTAGATGTTTCCCCTATGTGTGCCGGGAACCCAAAGTTTGACTTTCATTTTAATAATTTTACTTTTTTTTTTGAGATGAAGTCTTGCTCTGTTGCCCAGGCTGAAGTTCAGCGGCGCATAATAATGTATATCAATATATATCTACATAGATTTATATGTGTTTGTGTGTGTGTGTGTGATAGCTGGGAAATTATATTTTTGAGCAGAATAAAATGACTGGAAGTCACTTATAAAAAGTCTAACTTCTAGAACTTTGTTGTGTGTTGTAAATGTTTTCAAATAAAAATACATGTTTGATTTATTACAATATGATACATTCTAAATAAACTTTTTCCCTTTCTGATTTGTACTGTAACAGTTTGTTGATAGGTTCTCATATTGTTTTCAGATTAACTTTGCAGCAGTGTTTCCCTTGATACCTATGAAATATGACAAACAGTGGATTCATAATTTCAATCAAGTTGTTTTCTCTGCACACCAATAAATAGCATCATAGCTCTAATGGCTTTCATCAATAAGGTTATCAATCTTTATTGACTAAAATCAAATATAAAAGTTATATATTTTGATATAAAAACAAACAAAAATAATTTGCACGTATGCAAGAGTAACAAAAAAACTTATGATTCTTTATATTTTTCTAAGTAAGAAAATATATATTGCTTGCAATTAATGTTTACTTAGAGTTCCAGATTTTGAGTATAAAAGCTATTATTCTTCTATCACATCTTTCAAGGAATTAACATTATTAATTCATTTTGTTAAGATATTTTATTTTTCTTCAAATAATAGAAAATGAGGGGATAAAAGTTATTGTATAACGGTATGAGCTTCTTATTAATAAACTATGTTAAAATTGGTACCATTACAAACATCAACATCTGAGTACAAATGTGAACTATTTTAATATATTTCAAAGAAATTTATCATTAAAACCATCATATGCTGTAATTTCAGGTGTTTTGTGACTAGTGGATTTCAGAATAAATAAATGAAACACAGATTAAATTTCAATATATTTACCTTTTTATGTAGCACTATTTTCCTTCTCCTTTACAACATACCAATTCATCTGTGAACTCAAAATCTTCTAAAACACAAGTGATAAACCGGTTTAGTTTAGACATGTGAGTTTTGAGTTTACATGAAGCAATAAGAGAGTTTAATTATTAAACTATTATAGTTTATTATGCATCGCCTAAATATTAATGTAAATAATTAAGAAATATATAAAAAAATTCTAAGGTGTGATATAGACTATTATACATTTTTAAATGTTAAGTTATTTAACTTTTTTTCTAATTGTATTTTTCACAGGAACTTGTTTGTTTCTTCTTGTTTTCCACCAAATCATGTACCACAGATTCTAGGATCCTTCTGTATGATCAATAGGGCACTGTACAATTTCTTTCTCTTTAATTTACCAGTAGAAATCGTTAATTGGTATCTAACAGTAGAATATTTAAGATATTTATGGATGATACAGAAAAAGTGACTTTAAGCTTTTCAGATGTTTAAATTAGATAAGTTTACACACATTGAAACATTATATAATTATCACATTATAGATATATAAGTATGATAAACTTTTTCATAATATTGTGCCTTTATTATTATTTATATTTATATCATAGGTTTCTAAAATCACAAAACAGAATGAAAATATCTATCTTGTCATTCTTATGTAGCTCACTCCAACTGTGATCAATTTAAAACTGACAGACATAAATGTCTTCTTTTGAGAGGTGTCTGTTCATTTCTTTTGCTCCCTTTTTAATGGAGTTGTTTTTCTCTCATAAATTTGCTAAAGTTCCTTGTAGATAATGGATATCAAACCTTGTCAGATGTACAGATTGCAAAAATTTTCTCCCACTCTGTAGGCTGTCAGTCCACTCTGATGGTAGTTTCTTTTTGTGGCCAGCAAACATATGAAAAAAGCTCAGTATCACTGATCATTAGAGAAGAGAAAATCAAAACCACAATGAGATACCATCTCATGACAGTCAGAATGGCAATTATTAAAAAGTCAAGAAACAACAGATCCTGGCAAGGTTGTGGAGAAACAGAAACACTTTTACATTGTTGGTGAGAATATAAATTAGTTCAACCCTGCAGGAAGTCAGTGTGGCAATTCCTCAAAGATTTAGAAGTGGAAATATCATTTGACCCAGCAATCCTATTACTGGGTGTATACCCAAAGGAATATAGATAATTACATTATAAAAATGCATGCATGTTTATGTTCATTTCAGCACTATTCACAATAGTAAAGACATAGGATCAACCCAAATGCCCAACGATAGACGAATAAAGAAAATGTGGTGCACATATACCGTGGAATACTATGCAGCCATTTTAGGAATGAGATCGTGTTCTTTTCAAAGACATGGATGGAGCTGAAAGCCATTATCCTGAGCAAACTAACACAGGAACAGAAAACCAAACATGGCATGTTGCCACTTATAATTGCTAGCTGAACCAATGAGAACACATAGACACAGAGAGGGGAACAACACACACTGGGAGCAGGGTGCAAGGAGGGAGTACATCAGTAAAAATAGCTAATGCATATCAGGCTTAATGCATATTGGGCTTAATGCCTAGGTGATGCGTTGATAGGTTCAGTAAACCAACATGGCACACATTTACCTATGTAACAAACCAGCACATCCTGCTCATGTACCTCAGAATTTTTTTAAAAAAGCAAATAATTCATGCCTGTAATCCTAGCATTTTGGGAGGCTGAGGCAGGTGGATCACGAGGTCAAGAGATTGAGACCATCCTGGCAAACATGGTGAAACCCTGTCTCTACTAAATACAAAAATTCACCGAGCATGGTGGCACATGCCTGTAATCCCAGCTACTTGGGAGGCTGAGACAGGAGAATCGTTTGAACCCAGGAGGCAGAGGTTGTGGTGAGCCGAGAATACGCCATTGCACTCCAGCCTGGGTAACAAGAGTGAAACTCTGTCTCAAAAAAAAAAAAAACGAACGAACAAACAAACAATAAAGCTTTGCCAAATATATGCTAAATCAACAAGAAAAATTACCAGTTGCAAAATACACTTTTGAAATTCATCTTGAGAACAGTCACTCAATGCTGTTGCATATTATAAGAATTTTCTATCAAATGGAAAATGTTCATTATTTTAAAAATCTGTTTTCAGATGTAATTATAGTGTGAAAGGATGGGAAATTTATATCTACATTGATTACAGGCGATCAAAATTGATGCAGTTTTGCAATGCTTATTTGATTGCTTTTTTGTTTACGTGAAAAATTGAATTAGCAAAGCTGGAAAAAAGAATAAGTTTGTTGAAATGAATTAAATATTATATTGAATAGTAAAATAGAAATTTAGAATAACAGGAAGATTAAGGATAAGAAAGAACAAATAGAACACAAATTAGTATGCACAAATTTACATTTCAGTTTTCATAATTGAAACACACATTTGACTGTAGATTGTCTTAGGTATATGAAAATTCAGATGCTAAATAGTTCTCAAATGAGGAAAAAAGTACTGATTTCTTAGGTAAGCAAAGGTAATCCTGGCACTTACCATAAGCGAAATAGTGCTTCATGTGGGGTAAACAGAAAATAATGCAAATAGCATTATTGTACAAATGGTCCATTCAGTCTCTAATATACTGACTTTTTCAAAAACTGAGAAGATAATGCTAAAATTTCATCAAATACAATCAATATTAAATGAAATAAAATTAATTCATGTGTCTATATAGACAATGGTACATTATTTTAATGTTGCCAGCAAAAGTATTCATTCATTCAAAAATATTAAGCACTTGCTATCTGTTCGTTTACTTGAGTAATTGCTTAGTATACTATAAGTAAAAGACAATCCCTGAATTTCATATTTTAAAACTTGAGATCTAAAGTAAGTAAAATAAAATATGTGTCATTCATGCCAGTATTTAAGAATATAATGTAGAACCTTTAAAATGGAATAACAAGATATGACTGTAAAAAAGTAAAATCCAAGACTCAAAATTTTGTTCAAAATATATCAAAAGCAACAACACAATTTTACACTCTATTTTCTCTGCATGTGTTGTACCTATGGCTTCCAGGCTAGATGGCCTGCAGAGTGTAGCAAAAACTGTAACAGCTACAGGATTCGCATTCTACTCACTGTCACTGAATTCAGAGATATTTAGGGTAATTTTAAAATGAAGTTTGAGAGAGACATTAAATCTTTGAATGGCTGCAGTTCCTAAACAGGACAACTATGGAGGCAAAGAAAGACTTCATGATCTAAATCCTGCTTATTTTGCTGAGTTTATCACTTGCTGCACTGCTTTCCATGTCAAATTAATTCCAGATCCTTCCTCAAAAGTTTATTGTAGTAGTGCTTCTCTATCCCTGCTTATGGGCACCCCTGGAGCTGAAATACTCCATTTGACCATTCCTTCTATCATACATTCTTGCATATCTTTCAAGCCTTCATTCAGCGTCATCATTTTCTTGAAGATTATACTGAATCCCCAAGGCATAGGGACCTCTCGTTTGGTGTTTCTACTAGACTACATATAGGCATCTATTACTGAACTTTAGTTATCTTATTTACAGATTTAAAGAAAATATGGGTTTCCAAATGTTTATTTATTTCACTTAATTCTTGAATAAATTATGTTACATCAAAGCTGACTTCCAAATTTCATGTTATTATGCAAACTATTATTCTGTTTATCTAAATTTTAATGGAAAATATTTTTACTAATATCTAGTAGCAGATTAGTTTTATAGATACTTTGAAGTTGCTAAATTAGAAATACATTTGAAATTAGAAAATGTCCATATTTATCTTTACTTTTCTACAGAACACCCATATAAAAAATTCAGTGGAGACCAATGTATGCTGAAGATTCACAAAAGGGAGTGATGGGAACCACTTAAAAGGTTATTAAACATAGAAATAATTGATTTCATTTGATTTAATGTTTAAACTTGAGAATTACAACTGCATAAATAAGTTATTTGTTAAGGTTAGCATTACATTTAAAGTATAATAGAAAAAGTGAACTTCTTAAAGAAATTATATATAATGCTTAAAGGAATACATAAGCCTATTAAGTAACTGAAAATGAACATTAGTAAAGCCATAAAATTAAAGCTGCTTTAGGAATAACTGCCAAAGTAATTCTCTATCATGTACTTGCAATTAATCTTTACCCATGTAAACAAATTTCCACTTTGGTCCTCACAGTGTTTTTTTTCAAATAAAAATGCACAGAAAATATTTTTTAAAGATTTAATTCCTTATTAACTGACCCAGTGAATTATTTATGTACATTTAAAATATTTGTTTATTTTATGAACAAATATTTATTCATAGAAAATATCTTATCATAGAATAAAAAGTACTTGGGAAGTACTCTGAGGGCCAAGGTGAAAGATAATATAATTTTTGACCAAGACAAATAGGTTAAGTCATTGAGGGATCTTATTTTAGCAAAGTACCTAATGCTAAAATTGTGACATTCATATTCTCAAATGTTTCCTATATCCCTCTTCGCCCTTTGTTTTATTCCTTAGCCCACATTCCCCCAAAACACATATTTTAAAAAATTTCTTTAGCGTCTGTTTGCCTTCACTGAACTATAAGCTCTGTGAATGAATGTTCTGCTGTAGCCATAAGACATTTTAATATAATTTCACCGAATAATAATTGAATGAACTAATTTGTGATTCATAGAAAGGATAAGATGTTTTGTGTTGAGTGAATAAAGTGAACTTCATCTGAAATAATATTAATGTCATACTGTTTTGGCTTAAATGAGAGTGATGAAAAGTAGAAAACTTGTGTTGATCTTAATATACTGATTATTTAGTCTAGCAACCCGAAAAATACAAGTTCTTTACAAAACTTTAATTAACCAAACATGAAGAATGTCATATGTTAGCTTTGGAAGTAATCAGGGAACTCTAATCCTGACCACATTCATAAGATTCAAGGAACATTCTTAATGCAGATAATGGTCCCTTATCTCTTAATCCTTTAACATTTGCAACTTTTCTGGAGATAGTGGTTTTCACTTAATCTCTGTATTTTCATTTGGATGGTCAAGTAGATACTCTCTCGGTACATATAACTCATGCTAGACAAGCCCCCATTGCCTGCCATTGAGGAAAAGGACTGTTTTCTTTCCTATATCTATTATTTTCCTGAGCCCTGATCTAAATATGCACATATGATCTTGAAAAGAGATTAAACTAATTCTTTTCAAGGTCTGTAGTAGTGAAACTAAGCCATACATGTTGGATGAGTAGGTTTGATGACCCCATGATCAAGAAGCCAGAGTCCTCAGTTCTAGAGGCACAAAGAAATGAGTTTTTCAACCAAATAGGTGAGCTTCGGTGCATATTCTTTCCTGGTTGAGCCTTCAGACTAGAATGTAGTTTGGCCAACAACTTTATTGCAGCCTTCTGAGGCTATGGTCAGAGGACCCAGGCCATCAGAGAACCGATTTCTAGACTCTTGGCCTACAGAAATTAGTTGTTTAAAGTTGATAAGTCTATCGTCATTGATTACTAATAATAGCAAGCTAATTAAGGTCCTAGTTATTGATTGAGGTAGAAGTGATGAAACAGCAGAAATAAGTACCAATGGGATTGAGTTACATTTCCATGTGATTTACTTCTAGACCTGTTCACTCTTTCTCAGATAAACCATTTGTATATAATGATGGAATGCTGGTGTACAGTATTCTATTTTATGATTTTGTGAGCTACAGTCAGTTAATGGGTTCAAGTTGATCCCTAGTCACTGTTCTCTCTTAGGATATGGTTTTCAGACAGAATTTTGCAGCTCTAATCTTCAATTGGGCTGGTTAGAGAATCAACAGATCACTCCTATCAGTCATTAATATTCCTACTACTGTTCGATCTTCTGTCTCATAAGGCCAAAGTTGCTGAACACCGTGTCCAAAAGCTCAGACCTAAAGCAGAGGCTTATCTTGCTTTGGGCCTGAGACAAAACTGGTAGACTTGAGAGTTTCTTGGTAAATTGGTGCATGGAGAACACTTAAATTTTACATACAATGTCTTCAGTAAAAGGACCTATGAAAACTTGTGCCTTTTCCTTAGTGTAAAATTGTGCTATCACCATTGAAAATAGCATTACAGTTCTTCACATCATTAAAGTAGAACTACTGTGTAATTCAGTGATCCCACTTCTGTGTATATATCCAAAAGGATTGCAATCAGGATCTTGAAGAGACATATGCACTCCCATGTTTATTGATCTACCTGCCTGGGCCTCCTAATGTGCTGGTATTACAGGTGTGAGCCACTGCTTCCACCCTATTTCAAATTTTTAATGTGACACTGTTACTTGAAAATTCATTATGAATGCAGTATAGCTTTTTGTATGCTACTGTGTTAGGTGCCTGGTGATAGTTGAATTGACACATTCTTTCTTAAGACACCTGACTCTGTGTGGGTCAAAACACCTCAGTATGAGAATTGTGACAGTTTCTGAATATATCTTTTCCAACTATGCATTCTGAGACTGAGGAAATAACTAGGTTGAGCTTATCCATCTAGTGGAACACACCAGGGTGTGGATATAAGCAAATACATAATTTATTACCTGGCTTTCAAAGGTTTAGTCTCTGTCTGGTGGATATTGTGGCATTTTAGGATTATGAGGTACTTATAATCATGGATCATATTTAATGACTCCTGGAAAATTTTTGATATTTTTTATTTTTCAATGTCTAATGCTTATGAAAAACATGGATAGATATTTCCATTATAGATTTACAGCAATTTTGCAGGATTCTTTCTTTAAAGAATCTACCCTTATAATCAGTAAAGCTTCTGAATTTCTGAGCTAATTTAAATAAAATAACTTGGAGAGAGAGCATAGTAATACCAGATGACTCAATACAGATTTCTACATACAAGATCTATACATTTTCTAATTAAAAAGGCCAAGTAATAACACAATAGACTGTTCAGCTGTTTCATACAGGGACCTCATGGTCAACGTTTTTACCTCCAGAGATGTATATACACACATAAATCAACATTCTACCCTTAGAATCATAACAGAAACCACCAAACTATTTTGGGTAAAATACCAGATAGTAAATAATAGTGTAGGCGTTGGGAGTGTGGGGCATATGATCTTTGTCATAGCTACTTTGTTGTTATGGAAAGAAAGCAAAAATAGATCATGCATAATCAAATGATTTGAATTTACAGTTAAACTTTATCCTTAAAAAGTGACAGGCTTGACTGGATACTGGCAATAATCTATAGTGACAATAGTGTCCACATTGTCTTTGGTACAATGTTGCTATAGACATCAAAGAGCTCAATTCAGTAGTGTCATTAAGAAAATGTGGCACATATACACCATGGAATATTATGCAGCAATCAGAAATGATGAGTTCGTGTCGTTTGTAGGGACATGGATGAATCTGGAGAACATCATTCTCAGCAAACTGACACAAGAACAGAAAATGAAACACTGCATATTCTCACTCATAGGCAGGTGATAAAAAATGAGAACACATGGACACAGAAAGGGGAGTACTAAACACTGGGGTCTATTGGGGGGAAAAGGGGAGGGCCAGTGGGAGGGGGAGGTGGGGACGGATAGCCTGGGGAGAAATGCCAAATGTGGGTGAAGGGGTGAAAGCAAACAGAACACACTACCATGTGTGTACCTATGCAACTGTATTGCATGCTCTGCACATGTACCCCAAAACCTAAAATGCAATAAAAAAATAAGGGGGAAAAAAAAGAGTCTATAGTAGTGTCATCAGAGTCTATAGTTTGCTTAGCAGACTATGTCAGTGAATGTCTTAAAATGTAATAATGCAGGGAATGTTCTCTAGGCCATCCACTACGTATGGTTAATAGGCTGGCCTTGATAGAATCACTGCATCCTTGCCATACATATTAGTATTTTTTTTAATTTTTTCCCTACACTATTCCTGAGAAATGTTAGCATTACAGATTCTAGAACTCCTGTTAATTGAGGCTTACATAAAAAATTTAGATCTGTAAAAGATTTAGATCCACTCCTCTGATTTCTTGGTAAGTAGAACCATACCAAGTCATTTCACCCAGTTCAACCTTAACCTGATACCCTTTGAATCTTTTTCTGTAGGTGCTCCCAAGGTTCTTGTCTATATATGTTAGCACAGCATTGTAATTTATTTGATGTGTGATATATCTTGCAAGTGCAGAACTTGTGATTTTTCTCTTTGGGCTGAAATAGGAGGAATAAGGCTGGAGTGAAGAAAGCATGGGAGGGCAGGTCCTAAGGAAAAATAAGCATCATAATGCAAAGCATCTGCTCCCAGTAAAATCCTGGTGAGGATTTTGAAAAGATTTGCTTCAAGAGTAGGCAGGTTTCCTCATTGGAGGAGGTGATGGTTCTTCTGCAGAGAAGGCTTAAGGAAACAGTTCAAGTTTCTTGGCTTTGTTCATTTCCACTAATTGTCCCCAAGTCTCACAGTTCTAAACTTACCCAACTATGCCATAATTTTATGATCGTGAGTAGTAAACAGGCATTATGTTTTATATCACAATTAGATTTGGGGCCTGATTCTTCCATATGTTTGTCCTGATGCTACTAGAGATAAAAGTTATTTTAGGTCATAAAGGCTTCCCTGTTCATCTGTGCCTTGAGTTTGGAGTCATAGGCCCTAAGCTTATCATTAGTCCCTTGTACATTCTCAAGCCCAGCGTATACTCTTTATAATTTCTATTGTTCCTAAAGCATTTTTTTAAGTATCTAGTTAATCACCCAAATCTTTGTCTTTCATCAGTTCTATATTCCATGTCTCTATTCTGGATATTTTGAATAAATGTGATACCAAACAATGGATTGTTTGTGCTCCATTTCCAACCTAGCAAGATCATCTCTGTATTTCTCCAATATATAAGGCTTTGAAATTCTCATTCTGATGCCAATAACTTGGGGTCATAATGGTACCAAACACTTTAATGAGAAAATGTCATTACATTGAAGAAATTCTTTCTGGTTGTTTACAACAAAAATATTTAATTGAAGAAACTATTTACCTAGGTATTTCAGTGTTTGGGGAACAAATTAAATAATAAGACATCCAGACTAGGAAAGTGGGAATCCATTACTACCTTTAGGTCTGAAGGGACAAGGGGAAGAAATAATACACTTGGAATTCAGAGTCAACGTGACAACATGGGGTGACTGTGTCAGACGGACTGGCTTTTGGAGGAATATATGAAGGGAAAGTGCCATATGAGAAAGGGAATGGGAAAAATAATACACCGACCTCTTTCTCATTCTCCATTGTTCAGATATATGTTTAGAGTCCTGAACTAAGGAATCCAGGAGTGGCCAACCTGGAGATTCATTACTTATCTATGAGGAATTCCATTTAATCCCATGGAATGCAGGCAGAACAGGGGGTCAAGGCCCTTCATTTTGAGTTAAATGAAGATTGCCTGGTGGATGTTATCAGGTGATGAGTGCTAAGTGAAAATGCTATATAAATTCCATGTTGTTTACAAGCAGCTGTGGTTCTGCGGTATATCTCCCTACCACTGGACCATCCTTGTTTTTAAGTTCCCCTCAATAAGCCCTATATTTCATTCATTCATTCATTCTAGGCCTCTTCTTCAGCTTCTGGAACATAGTATTGTTACTACTGAAGTCAATAGGTGTTCAATATGAATTCATTCAATATAAGATTGAACATACACGCATATATATATAATATATATATGCAAATAAATAGTGGCAGTTGCCACTTAAAATGAGTAGGCTTGCTCATGACAGTTTAATTTTTATCTGGGAAGATTTGCTAATCAATATGGTTTTAAAAATTCAGCTGAGTTACTGACACTCTAAGAAAGGCATGTTTTTTCCCCCTTTGCAGCGTATTTATATAGAAAGAGTAGAAAAGAAAAAAATTATCTCTTATATTGACTACATGCCATTCTTCACTAATTTATTTAAGTAATTCATTTTATATTTTACTTTGTGAGTTGTCTTGTAATGACATATTAGATGAAAGGAAGAGCTTTAGCATAAGAATAAGAAGTCCAAATGTAATTCTTGGTTCAACCTTTTATGTAAAAGGATTCTTTAGCTGGTTTCTTTGCCTTTTGGAATAACTAAGTAAAATAAGGGTAGACGAGGGACCAATATGTATCCAGAAGTATTGACTTGAATTCCAGACTAATTATATTCTAGTTTTGTGGTCGCATAAGAAAGGAAGCTGAATCACCTGAATTTGTATACAGATTGTGGAAACAGATAGAAGGCTATGTGGATAAATATGTACTGTAGCTAGACTTAGAGGATAAGCAGAAAGTTGATGTTAATACAAGCTACTTCGTAGATGAGAAGAAAGAAACTCAAAAGGCCAAAAATTTCATATTTCAGAGTTCAAATTATTATATTATGGTAGCACTTAACAGTTATTTTGGTTATTGTTTGTCTTCTTCAACTAGTTGCTCTGAGTTGCTCAAAAGAGATTTTAATATGTTTATCATTAGGTATTTCAGTCCTAGAATATCAGACCTAAGAGTAGGCACTCAATACATTTGTGCTGAATTAAACTGAATGAATTATTAGGAAAACAACCAATGACACAGATATTTCAATTATAACAAATTTATAATAATTTAGAAAAATGAAGTGTTTCAATAGATTTCAAAGTTTCTGGCCAAGACATATACTAATATTCTGTGTCAGTGATTCTCAAACTTGAGCATTCATCAGAACCCCCTAGAGGGCTTGACTCAGTAGGTGTGAGATGGTGCCTAATAAGTTATATTCCTAGCAAGTTCACAGGTGATACTGACGTAGAGAGGCAACACTTCAAGAACTGCAACTTTAATATCAACAAAATGGAAAGTACATTTTGTGCAGAAGTGGGTAAAATAATTCATATATAAAATGCCCTATTCTTTATAATATTAAATTTTTCTATCATGGTTAGCTCTGGGTAGACCAGAGTTGCTTCATAGAATGAGTTGAGGAGGAGTTTCTCTGCCTCAATTTTTTGGTATAGCTTCTGTAGTGATGGTACTAGTTCCTCTTCATACAACTGGTAAAATTTGGCTGTGAATCCTTCTTGTCCCAAGCTTTTTATGGCTGCTAGGCTATCTGTTACTGATTCAGTTTCAGAGCTCATTTTTGGTCTGTTCAGGGATTAAATCAATGTATATGTCCAGGGATTTATTCATTTTTTCTAAATTTTCAAGTTTGTGTGCACAGAGATGTTCACCGTAGTCTCTAATGGGTTATTTGTATTTCTTGGTGATCAGTGGTAATGTCTCCTTTGTTATTTCTGAGTGTGTTTATTTGGCAACAATAATATATATAATCTGTCATCTTTGAGTAGAGAATTCTGGAGATGTCTATTGGGTCCATTTTGTCAAATACTGAGTTCTGGTCTTGAATCTCTTTGTTCATTTTCTGACTCAATGATCTAATCATGTCAGTGTTGAAGTCTCCCATCATTATTAGGTGTAAATCTAAGCCTCTTCTTAGGTCTGATAAGAACTTGTTTTATGAATCAGTGCACCTGTGTTGGGTGCATATAAAATTAGCATAATTAGGTCTTCTTGTTGAACTGAACTCTTATCATTATGTAATGACCTTCTTTGCCTTGTTTGATCTTTGTTGGTTTAAAGTCTTTCTTGTTTGAAATTAGGATTGCAACTCCTGTTGTTGTTGTTGGTTTTTTTCCCCCATTTGCTTGGTAGATTTTTCTTCATCTCTTCATTTGAGCGTATGCATGTCACTGCAGGTGAGATGGGTCTCTTCAAAACAGCATGTCCCTGGCTCTTGCTTTTTTGTCCAGCTTGCCACTCTTTGCCTTTTAATTGGAACATTTATCCCATTTACATTCAAGGTTAGTATTGATATGTGTGGATTTTTATCCAGGCATTGAGTTGTTGGCTAGTTATTATGCAGACATGCCTGTGTAGTTACTTTATAAGGTCACTGGTCTGTGAACTTAAGTGAGTTTCATAGTGACTGGTAATGGTCTCTCCATGTTTAGTGCTGCTTTCAGGAGCTCTTGTAAGGCAGTTCTGTTGACAACAAATTCTCTCAGCATTTGCTTGTCTGTTAAGGATCTTTTTTATCCTTTGCTTGTGAAAGTTAGTTTGGCCAGATATGAAATTACTGATTGGAATTTACTTCTTTTAAGAATGGCAAATATCGGCCTCCAATCCCCTCTAGCTTATAGGGTTTCTGCTGATAGAACCGTTGGTCAAGAGAAAGAAATAAAATACATACAAATAGAAAGAGAGGAAGTCAAACTATCCCTGTTTGCAGGTTACATGATTCTATACCTAGAAAACCCCATAGTCTCTGCCTTAAAGCTCCTTAAACAGATAAGCAACTTCAGCAAAGCTTCAGTATACAAAATAAATATATAAAAATTAGTAGCATTCCTATACACTAACACTGAGAGTCAAATCAAGAAAGCAATCTCATTCACAGTTGCCAGAAAAAGAATAAGATACCTAGAAATACAGCTAATGAGAGTGGTACAAATCTCTACAATGAGAATCACAAAACAATCCTCAAATAAATTATATAAACAAATGGAAGAACATTTTATATCCATGGATTGGAAGAATCAATATTATTAAAATAGCTGTATTGCCTAAAGCAATTTATAGATTCAATGATATTCCCATCAAACTACTGATAATATTCTTCACAGAACTAGAAAAAACAATTTTCAAATTCATATGGAACCAAGGAGCCTGAATACCCAAGACTATCCTAAGCAAAAAGAACAAAGCTAGATGAATCACATTGCCTGACTTGAAACTGTGCTACAATATTACAGTAAGCAAAACAACATGATACTCATACAAAAAGAAACAGACCAATGGAACAGAACAGAGAAATAAATGAAATAAGGCAAAACCATATTTTTTGACAAAGCTGACAAAAACAAGCAATGTGGAAAGGACACGCTGTTAAATAAATGGTGCTGGGGTAACTGGGTAACTACATGCAGAAGACTGACATTGGGCCCCTTTCTTACTCTATATACAAAAATCAACTCAGTATGGAAGAAAGACTTAAATGTAAAGGATGAACCTATAAAAATCCTAGAAGATAACCTAGAACATACTATTTTGGACATAGAAATTGTCAAAGATTTTATGATTAAAATGCTAAAAGAAATTGAAACAAAACAAAATATTGACAAGTGAGATCTAATTAAACTAAAGAGCCTCTGCACAGCAAAAGAAACTATCAACAGAACAAACGTACAGAATTAGAGAAAATATTTGCAAATTATACATCTGCCAAAAGGTCTAATATCCAGAAACTATAAGGAACTTAAACAAACACACATGCAAAAACAAAAACAACCCCATTAAGATGTAGGCAAAGACAGGAAGACACTTTTCAAAACAAGACATACTTGCAGCCAATAGTCTTATGAAAAAATGTTCGACATCACTAATTATTAAAGAAATGCTAATCAAAAACACAGTGAGATATCATCTCACACCAGTCAGAATGATTACTAGTAAAAAGTCAAAAAATAACAGATACTAGCAAGGTTGCAGAGGAAGGGGAATGCTTATGTGCTGCTGGTGGGGAGTGTAAATTTTTCATTCATTGTGAAAGACACTGTAGTGATTCCTCAAAGAACTAAAAACTGAACTAGCAATCAACCCAGCAATCTCACTACTGAATATATACCCAAAGGAATATGAATTATTTTACCATAAAAACACAAATGCATATGCTTTTTGCAGCACTATTCACAATAGCAATGATATGGAGTTAACCTAAATGCTTAACAACTGTAGGCTGGATAAAGACAATGTGGTACATACACAGCATGGAATACTATGCAAGCATAAAAAAGAATGAGATTATGTCCTTGTAGGAACGTGGATTGAACTGTAGGCCATTATTTTTAGCAAACTAATGCAGGAACAGGAAACCAACCACCACCACATATTCTCACTTAAAAGTAGCAGCTAAATAATGAGAACACATGGACAGAAACAAGAGAAAAACAGACACCGGGACCAACTTGAGGGTGTAGGGTGGGAGCAAGGAGTGGTTCAGGGAAAACAAAAGCTGTTTAGTACTATGCTTAGTACCTGGGTGACAAAATAATCTGTACGTGAAACCCCCGAGTCACAAGTTCGCCTCTATAACAAACCTGCCCATGTACCCCGAACCTGAAATTAAAAGTTAAAGCTATAAAAAAAAGAAAATGGAAATAAAACAGTCTTTGGACTTGCTTGTAAGAAGCAGTTTATTCTACATTTAATGTATCTTTTCATATTAATTGTTCTTTTAGTTCCATTATTCCAGAATTTTTGTACTCAGGATACCTATATTTGTATAAATATCCATATGTATATTACCCATATTATTATAGGTATTTATATGTTTCTATTTTTAATCTGTATATTTTGCTCTAAGACTCATTCATATAAATTTCAAAGAGAGTCAAAACAAATCTTCAGTGTAAGAAATCAGGGAAAAAAGAGCATTAGGTAAAAGAATGGAGAAGAGTTCTTTAGCAGTCATTCTCTCCTTCCTTCCATCCTTCTTTAGTTCTACTCTCACTCCTTCCCTCATTCCCTTTATTCCTCCCTCCTTTCTTTTTCACTTCCTTTTTTCTTTCCTTTGACCTAGATTAAAGTCATTTAAATGTTTTTATTTTGTGACACTTCACCAGGAAGGCAGAAGGGAAGATTATTTTAATTGAATAGCTGAAAATATAAGTAAACCACATTAAATTCATTTGTAATTTTAAGTATTCATTTTGAAGTTCTACTGAGTTTATCTGTCCAAGGTAATTGCTATGAGAAAATATTTTTCTTTTATTATTGTATCAGATAATTTATAAAGGAATACTCATAGTTCAAAGAGTCTGCTTTTAAAAAGAAAGTAACTAGCTTTTTTTACTCTATACTGGTTTATTTGAAGAACAGAAGTAATACCACTGGTTTAATTAGTATTTCAGTTGTAGTCAGAGATACATTGAGAATGGCAAATTTGAATAGAGCAAATATGGTTTATTTCTAGTGAACATTGAGGTATTTTAAAGGCAGTGGTATTTTAGATGATAAGAACTATCTTATTATAATTTCAGATAGTTTAGTGTACATCTATGTGTGTATAAACATATATTTTATATCTGGTTATTCATGTTCTAAAAAGGGTATGGTTAATTTATCACAAAGTATTTACTGTTGGATATCTAATACAAAGATTTGTTGTCGGAATGAAAAGATCACTATGATCATAATCAGTAAGTTAGAATTTTATCAATTTTGAGCATTAATGCTTATAGATAATAACTATGTCAAAAGTTTCGGTTATTAAGCATCTCAAGTATCTTAACATCACTTTCATTTCCTATCCCCTCAACACGAAGTCCTCTCTAAGAGTACAGAATTATGGAAGCAAAATTTTGGTAGGAGAAATCTTCTATCCAAATACATATTTGAATAATATTACAAATTTCTTACCAAACATCAACATATCTTATTTTCATAATTGAACATTTTTTTGTCAGTACTCCATAAGAATAAAACATGTAGCAGAATATAATTAGCATAGTTTTCTAAATTTATGGTAATTCTATGTTGAAGTAAGAATAATTTAATGTCAACCATAGAGTAAGATTATCTTGAAGTTTGAAGTTTTTGTTTGTTTTTAGTTGCTACATGATAATTGTACATATTGCTGGAGTACGGTGTGACATTTTCATGCGTGTATACAATGTGCAATAATACAGTAAGGGCAATTAGCATATCCATCACCTCAAACTCTTGTCATTTCTTTCTGATAAGAACATATCTAACCCTCTCTTCTGGCTATTTCAAAATACACAATAAATTACTGTTAACTATAGTCAGCCTACTGTTCAATAGAACAAAAGAACTTTTTTCTTCTGACTTTATCTTTGTATTAATTGGTTAATCTGTCCTCATTCTCCCCTTCTCTCTCCTCGGCCTCTGGTAACCACTATTCTACTCTTCACTTATATGAGACCAACTTCTTTAGATTCTACACATGAGTGAGGGCATAATAATATTGGTCCTTCAGTACTTGGCTTATTTTACTTAAAGTAACATCCTCTAGAATCATTCACTTTGCAAATGACAGGATTTCATTCTTTTTTGTTGATGGATAGTATTCCATTGTTTGTTTGTGTGTGTGTGTCATATATATACATCACATTTTTGTTTATACATTCAGCCTTTGAGAAACAGTCTGATTAGCAATTTTGCCTATTGTGAATACTGCTGTAATAAAATGGGGTTGCTGATATATTTCATCTCATTTCCTTTGGATATATACTATGTAGTGGAATTGCTGGATCCCATGGTGCTCTGTTTTTTTCTGAAGAGCCTCTATACTGTTGTCTGTAATGGCTGTTCTAATTTACATTCCTATCAACAGCATGTAAGAGTTTCCCTTTCTACATAATCTCACCAGTATTTGTTATATATATTTTTTTTTTAATTTTTGATGACAACCATTCTAACAGTTATAAGGTGATATTTTATTGTGGTTTTGATTTGCATTTCTCTGATGATTAATAAAGTTAAACATTTTTCATTTTTCTTCATATATCTATTGGCCATTTGTATGTCTTCTATTGAGAAGTATCTATTCAGTGCTATTGCCTACTTTAAACTCAGTTTGGTTTTTTGTTTGTTTGTTTTTTGCTATTGACTGGTTTGAGTTTCTTATATATTCTGAGTGTTATCTCCTTGTCAGGTGCACAGTTTGCAAATATTTTCTCACATACAGTAAGCTGCCTCTTCACTTTTTGATTCTTACTTATTTATTTATTTTTTGCACAGTGGTTTTTGTTTGTTTGTTTGTTTTTGTTTTTTTGAGATGGAGTCTCGCTCACCCAGGCTGGAAGCACAGCGGCACAATCGCGGCTCACTGCAACCTCCGTCTTCAAAGTTCAAGCAATTCTCTCTGCCTCAGCCACCCAAGTAGCTAGGAATAGAGGAACCTGCACCACTCCCGGCTAATTTTTGTATTTTTTTTTTCCAGTAGAGACTAGGTTTTGCCATGTTGGACAACCTGGTTTTGAACTTCTGACCTCATGGGTTCCACTTGTCTTGGCCTCCCAATGTGCTGGGATTACAGGCCAGAGCCACTGTGCCTGGCCTGCTCAGAAGTTCTTAGGTTGTCATAATCCAGAAGTGGCATCACTGGTCTATAGTAATACTTGAGGTCCCTTGCCTCATGCCAAAGAAATCAAGGACACACATGGAGTAAAGTTAAGACACACATGAAGTAAAGTTAAGAGTGGAGGTTTAATAGAAAAAGAAAAGAAAAGAAAATAACTCTCCTGCAGAGATAGAAGAGTGCCCAAGTGGGTCTTCCAGTCCTGTAGTGAAGTGGATGGGTTTTATAGACTAGCTTGAGAAGGTGGTATCTGATTTACATAGGGCCCAAAGATTAGTTGGACCAGGTGTGACATTTACCTAGCTTAAAAAAGCTGGCTGCCCCACCCTAATATTTTGTTATGCAAATAGGTTTTCTATCTGACGCACTTGTTGTCTGCTCTGTCTAGGTGGATGGCAATGAAAATGGAAGACGGATCTTCCATGATGAACATGCCTGGCCTCTTGTTAGCCTTTTTCTATTGTCACAGCTGTCAATATTCACCTGTGCAAGCTTCCAGCTTGCTTATCTATGTATGCAGCTTGATTTTGCAGGCTGCTTTTTGTCAGGAAAAAAATGATTTGGGGCTGCTTTTTATTAAAATGGAAACATTATCAAGGACATCCTTACCCTCACTTTCTGCCTATATAATTTCTTTTTAACTCCTGTATTATTCCTGCTTGTCTATTTTTACATATGTTTCCTGTGCTTTGGAGATCTCATCCAAAAAAGTCCTTGCCCAGACCAGTGTCATTAGGCAATTTCCCCTATATTTTCCTCTAGTAATTTTACAGTTTTAGGTCTTATATTTAAGACTTTATATTTAGTTGATTTTAAGTAGTGAAAGTTAGGGATGTTGTTTCATTCTTTTGTATTTGAATATCCAGTTTCCCAAGCATCACTTATTGTGGATTCTTGGTGCCTTGTCAAAAATTAGTTGGCCATAAATGCATGGATTTATTTCTTGGTTCTCTAGTCTGTTCCATTGGTCGATGTATCTATTTTTAGGCCTGTACCATGCTGTTTTGGTTAATATTGCTTTGTAATATAGTTCATTTTATTTATTTATTTTTGAAACAGGGATTTGCTCTGTCACCAAGGCTAGAGTGCAGTGATGTGAGTACAGCTCATTGTAGCTTCTAACTCCTGGACTTGTGACACTCCTGCTATAGCCTCCCAAGTAGCAAGGATTCCAGGAGTTTACTATTAAGCCCAACCCAGGTTTTCTTTTCTTTTCTTTTCTTTTCTTTTCTTTTCTTTTCTTTTCTTTTCTTTTCTTTTCTTTTCTTTTCTTTTCCTTTCTTTTCTTTTCTTTCCGTTTCCCCTCCCCTCCCCTCCTCTCCCTTCCTTTCCCTTCCCTTCCACTCCTCTCCTCTCCTCCCCTTCCTTCCCCTCCCTTTCACTCCCCTTCCCTGCCCTTCCCCCATCCCCTCCCCTTCCCCTCTCCTTTCCTTTTTTTTTGATGGGGTCTTACGTTGTTGCCCAGGTTGGTATCAAACTCCTGGCTTCAAGAGATCTTCCTGCCTTGACCTCCCAAAGTGCTAGGACTATATGTGAGAAACCACACTGAGCACAGTATATTTTAAAGTCGGGTAGTGTAATGCCTCTAGCTTGTTTATTTTTTATTCAAAATGGCTTTGGATATTTGGAATCTTTACCATATAAATTTCATACAAATTTCAAGATTGCTTTTACCATTTATTTGAAAAATGTCATTTGTATTTTGATAGTGATTTTATTGAATCTGCGAATCTCTGAAGGTGGTATGAGCATTTAAAAAATATTTATTATTCTAATCAATGAACATAAGATACCTTTTCATTTATTAAGATCATCTTCATTTGCTTTCATCAGTTTTGTAGTTTTCATTGTAGGGATCTTGCACTCTCTGTATTCTCTTTATCTTTAGGATCTTTAAAACAGATATTTTAAGTGGGATTGCTTTAATTTCTTTTGCAAATAGTTTGTTGTTAAGGTAGAAGAATATGACTGTTTTTACATTTTGATTTTATATCTTGCAACTTTACGGAAATCATTTATTATTTCTAACACACCTGAGGTGGAATCTGTAAGGTTTTCTACATATAAAATCATATCATCTGCAAACAGGGACAACTTAATGTTTCCCTTTTCATTCTGAATATCCTTTCTTCCCTTGCCTAAGATTTCCAGTATGAAAATTGTTATATTATCTTGCTGAATTGACCTGTTTATCATCATATAATGGCCATCTTTATATTTTCTTCATTTTTGTCTTAAAGTCTATTGTATATGATATAACTATTATAGTTGGTTCTGTTCTTTTTTGGCTTCTAGTTGCATAAGTATATCCATTCAGCTAATTCGTGTCTTTTAATTGAATAATTCATTTTCATTAAAGATAATTATTGACAAGGAAGAATTTACTACTGCCATTGTGCTCACTGTTTTCTGGTTGTTTGGAAGATTCTTTCTTACTTTTGTTCTCTCTTTCAGTCTTCCTTTGAGGTTAAGAAATTTTATTCAATAGTATGTTTTGATTTATTGCTTTTTATTTCTAATGTGTCTATTATAGGTTTTTGTTTTATAGTTACCATGAAGGTAAAATATACCTTATTTATTAAGGTTACCATAAAATATACCTTATAATAACAAGTTATTTTAAACTGATAACAGCTAAACTTTCATTGCAAAGTAAAGAAACAAGCAAAAAAACTATATACTTTATACTCTTCCAACATTTAAAAGTTATGTCAATATTCACATATTTATATTATCCTTTTCTGAAAAAGTTATTGTAGTTATTTTAATAGTCTTTAAATCATTTATTCTAATTATATATGGCTTATCTATAATAATTTCAGTTTCAGAATCACAATTATGTTTACATTCTTTTTATTTGAAGAAAGCTTGTTAGCATTTCCTTAGATGTATTATTTTCTTTTTGTCACTTTTTGAACTTTGATTTTTTTTGTAAAAATAGCTTTATGTCATTTAAAATAATGTATGCCTGATATAAAATATGTGAGCATTATTTTAAAAGTTAGAAAATAACAAATAGTTTTCCACTACTCAGAAATATCTTTTAAAATTAGAATAAATATGTCTCTAATGCAAATATAATCTAAAGATATCTACATTGCATGAAAGATACACTTAATTTTCAGGACTAAAACAAATAGTTAAAATTTTCATTTTAGTAAAAGTTTTCATGTCATTTCATCTTTTACTATATTCAGGTCTTTGCCTAAGAACTGTGTATGTAAGAGTGATTTCTTTATTGATATTACAAAATGTTCTTTAAAATATTTTTCTCAAAAGCTAACCCTTATCACTAAGGAAAAAAAAACTGCTTTCATATTTATTTTGCCATAAATGTTCTTCTCTTAGTCACTGACATAAAAAAAAATTTGAATCTAGTCAGCTAGAAATCTTTGTTTACAATTAATATATCTTATTTACTTAAATGATTTAAAGGTATTTTATTTACTATATCTATTGTAATCTTTAGTATTGTCATAATGTACACAGTTGTACTGCCAGAGAAGTACAAGAATGTATGTATTCTGGTTACAGCAGTTATTTTCTGTCTTGTTTATTTATTTGATCTCATGAACTCTGGATACTATTTGATATTCAAAATTTAGAATTCATGCCACCAACATTAACTAAATCTAAACATACCACCAACATTTACTAAATAGTGCCAGGCATCTGTTAGCTTTTGGGGTATACATTCCATTGCTTGTTTATTTAGTGGTAGCTATTCTGAGCAACACATTTGTGTAGTCTGTAAAAACTAAAATCAAAACAAAAACACAACAGACTAAAATTAGTATCTGACCAAACCATCTTGTCATAGAGGATTTTTATGCATTTATTCAAAACATAGTTATTGAACTTCTAAAATGTTTGAAATGGCAGAGATGCATTTAAAACCTACTTATAACATATTAGGGTAACCCCAGCCCACAAGCAGTAAGGATTGAGATTCGGCTGTCTCCTCAGTACTACACAATATACTCATGTGCCAAATGCACATATACCCCCCCGAATCTAATTTTTTAAAGTAAAGATAAAACAATTCACTGAAAAATATAAGGCTTTCTGAAGGTTGTGATATTTAAACTGAATTCTGAAGGAGTAGTTTGCCATGGGAATGTCAATGTGTGGTGAAGGTTCCAGGTAAGGAAATATATGTGTGTCAAATACTATAGAGGAAAGTGGTATGACGTATTGCAGAAATTGAAATTATTTAGTGTAGCTAAAATTAGAGTTTGGTTTGAAGGATCATACAAATTTTAGAAAGCAACAGATCATACAGGAACTTACAACGTGTGATAGGGATTTGTGACCAAGAAGCCACTGAAGGCTGAGGAACTGGTTGGCAATGGGAAGAAATAATAACATCACGGTTTTATATTTGCACTCACTAGGTCATAAAGTAAAAACACATGAGTAATTGTTTTCTATTTTTTGTTATTGGTTAACAATCTACTCTTCTGAAGTAACTCTTTCCTTAAGGAAGTAACTAAGTTATTTCTGTCTGTTTCCAATATTGTTCAATAAAAAAATAGGGAAACATGTTTCACTTCAGAATTGTTTGGTACAGAGAGTAAAGATATTGATTGAGTCCTGAACTGTTTAGCACAGGAATAATAAAGTATGCTGGTCACTTCTCATCAGTTATGACAGGAAATTAAAATATAAGCTAAAAATAGCAATAAGACAGACACTGTCCTTGTCAGAAGTAGTTCCATTAGATGGGTAGTTCTAGAAATCAAATTGCAATAGATGAAGGAGTCTTTGGAGGGTCAAGAACTAAAGTTAAGACATGAAGAAATTCTTTCAAGATGTGGGTATGAAAGGAAATAGAATATCATAACTATGGTTTGAGAAGTTCAAGAGATAAAGAAAATTTTATTCAAAATTAGAAAATAACAAATATTCAATTTCCCAGATCAAACAAATTGTATTTGTTTTATTTTTATGTATGTTAGGTTGAAGAAGACTTAAACACATCTTTAAATTTGATAAGAAGTCATATTGTACTTTTAAAATTGCATTTCTTATAACTTCAAGCTTTATACTATTGAGCCAAAATAAAGATAAGTTAGAGTTTCAGATCACTGTGTTAGGGACTTTCAGTTTGGAAAGATACTGTCAAGTATTTTTTTAAGCTGATATGCAACATTGGTAAAAATAGCAAAATAATCCAATGTCTGGTTTTTATTTAATATCTATAGAAAATGTGGTAAAGACATAATGTAAATTTTCTAAAATGTTAAAGTCTTCTTTGTTAAAATAGTAGGTTGGATATGTGATGACAAGAAAGTTAAATAATACATATTATCTTAAAAATCATAAGTGTTCTGATGTGAAAATTTATTTCAAAATTCTAAGTATATGGTTGAGGAGAAAGGATCCTACTAAAGTCTTAGGTCATGAAATGATATATGAGGAAATGTGTGAGAGAAAATCAAGTGAAACAGTCATAACCATTTATCTGACAGATCAATGACCTTGAAGAGAAGTAATTTCTTCTCAGATATCATATGAAGAGACTTAAAGCATAAGAAGTTTTAGAAAAAAAAATCTATGAAAGAGCTGGAACTTACAATAATTTTTTGAACCTGGTATCTAACTCTGTTCTTTTAATCCCATTCTTTCAAATTGCTTTCAAATTTGTCAGAAAAGGTCCAAATCTGTATTATATTTGAGATTGATTATGATAGCTAGATTAGGTAAAAGAAGGCACTATCTTGACAGTATTAACTTTCTGACTTTGAATAACTCTTCAAAAACTATGTCCTTCCCCCTCCTCCACCCCATCTTCCAGGGTCTCACCAAGCTGTTTCCATCTTTTCTTTTCTGTATATTTCAGTTCTATTTATCTCATGCTTTGCTTTAATAGTGCACCCCCCACAACTTGGACAACTAAAGACAAAGTAAATTAAATAATTTTCTTAATAACTTTTCCTAAACTATGAAATCTTAATGAGGTATAAAAAATTCTGCCCAGAATATTTTATTTAACCTGTGGTTAATAGACACTTGTACAGAGCTTTTATTTCAAACCTTATTTAAACTAATCTGGAGCCATTCTTCAGAGGTGTTTCTAATATGTTGAATTTTAAACCCTAATCATGCAGTTTGTGTACCAGACCCGAAGTGTCAGGGTTTCTTTTGGAGGCAGTTTTGGTCTATTTGGAAGCCTACAAATCCTGACTTAATTGTCTTTTGTACCTGTGAGTCAATATTATGTTCATTCTAAATCTTAAAATGCACCCTGCAATGCATGTTGTGACTTTTCTATTCAGTGTGTTAACATGTGGAAGAATTCTGCTGTTCTTGCTGCATGTGCCTGAGCCTGAATTCTTAAAATATATGCTGAGAAGTGGCCATATTCCGGGGGTGTAATTTGCAATCTTGTGAAAGGCAAACATATGGTACAGCAAAATTTGTATTAATTTCATATATTTAAAGGAGAACTTGTAAAATCTGATTAAAATAACCATATTGTGTAGATAAATATTGTAGGTAACAGAGAACACACATAATTGCAGTGGATTTAGAATTTAGTAAGCTTCTCTGTAGATTGTCTTGGATTTTCAGTGTGCACAAACACATCTTCTGGAAATAATATCAATTATATATTTTCTTATTCAAAAATAATGTGTTGTTTTTTTGTTGTTTACATTATACTGGTAAGACTCTCCAATTTTTTTTTTTTTTTGCATAGCTTTGGTTCTGTGTCTAAAGAGGAAGAGGTTTAATTAAATGTTATGTTTTCCACATAAGCGTATTAGGTGGTTCCATATGATTAAAGCGTGTTTAAGTCCAATTACCTTGAATGTCCTTCCTGAACTGTCACATTTTTAAAAATTCTTGGCCATTATTTCTTCAGATGGCTTTGGTCCCATCATCTCTCCCTTCTATTTTAAAATTACAAAATATATAAATTACATGAATATTATAATTTTACAATGTTTTGTTTTTCATTTTTTATCTCAGTAACTTAGTTTGAGTGTTTTCTATTAATTTATTTTTATACCATAATTTTTTTCACTTTATCTACTAGTTCATTTTGTCTATCAAAATTTTAAGCTGTTGTTTGCCTTATTTGTTTCTGTTTGATTTTTTTCACATGACTTGAAATTATCCAGCTTGTTATCTGTATTAAAAGATTGAAAGTTATTTTTATATTGATTAAGTACTAATTGTGATCCATATATTTAAACATATTTGTAGCACTAGGAGACTGTTTTTCTTGTCTGTTTTTCTTACTGTGTTCAGTTTCTTTACAGACCTACTATTTTTTTCCTTTATGTCAGGCATTATAAATAAAAAAATCATGGTCTGGATTGTTTTTAAACCTTTTTTTACAACGAAATTTAGATTTTTTTCTTGCTTCTCATGTGGGCATTTATTGTTAGGAATTTTCCTCTCAACACTGCTTTAAATGTGCCCCAGAGATTCTGGTATGTTGTGTCTTCGTTCTTGTTGGTTTCAAGGAACATCTTTATTTCTTCCTTGATTTCATTGTTTATCCAGTCAACATTCAAGAGCCAGTTGTTAAAACAAGGAAAAAGAACTTTTCCATTTATTTATTATTTCCTAGAGCAAATCTCTTAACTTACAATGGATTAATGACCTTTATTTGTTGTACTTGCATTAAAAAATATAAAAATAAACACAGATATATTAGTTTCTCTAAGAAAATGATAACAAGCAGTACATTATTCTAGATAATTGGCTCTTTATAAATCCCTATATTATTTTTTGTGTGTGTGGTTTATAGGCTGACATCAACGGGCCATTCAGTGACACCTCAAAGTGATTTGGACTCCAGTAGCTCTGAAGAATTCTATCAAGCCGTTCATCATGCTGAGCAAACCTTCAGAAAGATGGAAAGTTACTTGAAGCAGCAGCAACTTTGTGATGTTATCCTGATTGTTGGAAACCGAAAGATACCTGCACATAGGTACGGTAGTCTGTCTCTACTAGAAACATGCATTCATGTATAAAAGTGACAGACCAGCATACATATTGCAGAATATTATATTCACAAGTACAGAAATAAGTATTCACATTTTTAAGTGATCTTTTTTTGTTATTTTTTTTTTTTATTTTTTATTGGATTATAGGTTTTGGGGTACATGAGCAGAGCATGCAAGACAGATGCGTAGGTACACACATGGCAGTGTGCTTTGCTTTTCTTCTCCCCTTCACCCAAATTTGGCATTTCTCCCCAGGCTATCCCTCCCCACCTCCCCCTCCCACTGGCCCTCCCCTTTTCCCCCCAATAGACCCCAGTGTTTAGTACTCCCCTTTCTGTGTCCATGTGTTCTCATTTTTCATCACCCACCTATGAGTGAGAATATGCGGTGTTTCATTTTCTGTTCTTGTGTCAGTTTGCTGAGGATGATGTTCTGCAGATTCATCCATGTCCCTACAAACGACACAAACTCATCATTTCTGATTGCTGCATAATATTCCATGGTGTATATGTGCCACATTTTTCCAATCCAGTCTATTATCAATGGGCATTTGGGTTGATTCCAGGTCTTTGCTATTGTAAACAGTGCTGCAATGAACATTCGTGTACATGTGTCCTTATAGTAGAACGATTTATAGTCTTTTGGATATATACCCAGTAATGGGATTGCTGGGTCAAATGGAATTTCTATTTCTAAGGCCTTGAGGAATCGCCACACTGTCTTCCACAATGGTTGAACTAATTTACACTCCCACCAACAGTGTAAAAGTATTCCTTTTTCTCCACATCCTCTCCAGCATCTGTTGTCTCCATATTTTTTAATGATCGCCATTCTAACTGGCGTGAGATGGTATCTCAATGTGGTTTTGATTTGCATCTCTCTGATGACCAGTGACGATGAGCATTTTTTCATATGATTGTTGGCCTTATATATGTCTTCTTTCGTAAAATGTCTGTTCATATCCTTTGCCCACTTTTGAATGGGCTTGTTTTTTTTTTTTTTCTTGTAAATCTGTTTGAGTTCTTTGTAAATTCTGGATATCAGCCCTTTGTCAGATGGGTAAACTGCAAAACTTTTTTCCCATTCTGTTGGTTGCTGATTCACTCTAGTGACTGTTTCTTTTGCCGGGCAGAAGCTGTGAAGTTTGATTAGGTCCCATTTGTCTATTTTGGCTTTTGTTGCCAATGCTTTTGGTGTTTTGTTCATGAAGTCCTTGCCTACTCCTATGTCCTGGATAGTTTTGCCTAGGTTTCCTTCTAGGGTTTTTATGGTGCCAGGTCTTATATTTAAGTCTTTAATCCATCTGGAGTTAATTTTAGTGTAAAGTGTCAGGAAGGGGTCCAGTTTCCGCTTTCTGCACATGGCTAGCCAGTTTTCCCAACACCATTTGTTAAATAGGGAATCCTTTCCCCATTGCTTGTTTTTGTCAGGTTTATCAAAGATTGTATAGTTGTAGATATGCTGTGTTGCCTCCGGTGCCTCTGTTTTGTTCCATTGGTCTATATCTCTGTTTTGGTACCAGTACCATGCTGTTTTGATTACTGTAGCCTTGTAGTATAGTTTGAAATCCGGTAGTGTGATGCCCCCCGCTGTGTTCTTTTTGCTTAGAATTGACTTGGCTATGCGGGCTCTCTTTTGGTTCCATATGAAGTTCATGGTGGTTTTTTCCAGTTCTGTGAAGAAAGTCAGTGGTAGCTTGATGGGGATAGCATTGATTCTATAAATTACTTTGGGCAGTATAGCAATTTTCACGATATTAATTCTTCCTAACCATGAACCTGGAATGTTTCTCCATCTGTTTGTGTCCTCTCTGATTTTGTTGAGCAGTGGTTTGTAGTTCTCCTTGAAGAGGTCACTTAACATTCTTTGTTAGTTGTATTCCCAGGTATTTTATTCTTTTTGTAGCAATTGTGAATGGCAGTTCGTTCTTGATTTGGCTTTCTTTAAGTCTGTTATTGGTGTAGACGAATGCTTGTGATTTTTGCACATTGATTTTTTTATCCTGAAACTTTGCTGAAGTTGCTTATCAGTTTCAGGAGTTTTTGGGCTGAGGTGATGGGGTCTTCTAGGTATACTATCATGTCGTCTGCAAATAGAGACAATTTGGCTTCCACCTTTCCTATTTGAATACCCTTTATTTCTTTTTCTTGCCTGATTGCTCTGGCTAGAACTTCCAGTACTATCCTGAATAGGAGTGGTGAAAGAGGGCATCCTTGTCTAGTGCCAGATTTCAAAGGGAATGCTTCCAGTTTTTGCCCATTCAGTATGATATTGCCTGTTGGTTTGTCATAAATAGGTTTTATTACTTTGAGATATGTTCCATCGATACCGAGTTTATTGAGGGTTTTTAGCATAAAGGGCTGTTGAATTTTGTCAAATGCCTTCTCTGTGTCAATTGAGATAATCATGTGGTTTTTGTTTTTGGTTCTATTTATGTGGTGAATTACGTTTATAGACTTGCATATGTTGAACTAGCCTTGCATCCCGGGATGAATCCTACTTGATCATGATGAATAAGTTTTTTGATTTGCTGTTGCAATCGGCTTGCCAATATTTTGACGATGGGGTGTCAATTTTGGATCTCTCCACTCTTCTCATGTGGGCACTTATTGCTATATATTTTCCTCTAGAGACTGCTTTAAATGTGTCCCAGAGATTCTGGTATGTTTTGTCTTCATTCTCATTGGTTTCGAAGAACTTCTTTATTTCTGTCTTCATTTTATTGTTTACCCAGTCAACATTCAAGAGCCAGTTGTTCAGTTTCCATGAAGCTGTGCGGTACTGGGTTGGTTTCTGAATTCTGAGTTCTAACTTGATTGCACTATGGTCTGAGAGGCTGCTTGTTAGGAATTCAGTTGTTTTGCATTTGCTGAGCAGTGCTTTACTTCCTGTTATGTGGTCAATTTTAGAGTAGGTGTGATGTGGTGCTGAGAAGAATGTATATTCTGTGGATTTGGGGTGGAGAGTTCTGTAAATGTCTATCAGGTTTGCTTGCTCCAGGTCTGAGTTCAAGCCCTGGATATCCTTGTTGATTTTCTGTCTGGTTGATCTGTCTAATATTGACAGTGGAGTGTTAAAGTCTCCCACTATTATTGTGTGGGAGTCTAACTTTTATAGGCATTATTCTGAACATATAAATATTTAATAGATTTAGAATATATTAAATACATTGTTATCAATCATCTTTATGTTTCTTAAGTAGGATACAAAAAAATAGTTTTTAAAAATCAGTATGGCTAACTCAATTCAATAAAGTTTTATATTTTTTTTACATTGTTAAGTGAAAAACTTAGGCACATTACTATTTTAAAGGATTTATTTGAGCAAACATCAACTCATGAATCAGGTAGCATGATAACACAAGTTGTTCAGAGCCCCATCTAAAGAAGACCAGGGTAAAGTTTATATAAGACACTTGTGGAAATGGGATAAAGAAAATATTTGGTTAAAGGGGAGGAGTAGCCTTGTTAGAGACTAGTTGGTGGTTTCTGACTGTTTAAATTACTCTGAGTCGGTTTTTGCTTTGCTAATG
Source organism: Callithrix jacchus (assembly GCF_049354715.1). Lineage (NCBI taxonomy): Eukaryota > Metazoa > Chordata > Mammalia > Primates > Cebidae > Callithrix > Callithrix jacchus. Next base: position 45,384,747 of record NC_133502.1, read on the forward strand.
CAGAAAATAAAACCCTGAAAATGTCTCAGCCTAATGTCTTCCCAATTAATTTTTTAACACCATAGTTTAAAACTTTCATACTAAGTATTTAATAAGCAATATACATCTTAGGATTCTAAGTTAAACAAATATGAATAAATATTGTGTGACACTTAAAAAGAACAAGCACTGTTGTGAATCATTGCAGGTACTTGGTACCACTTTATTGATACATTTCCATGATGAAACAAATCTAATTAATGCAAAATTAGCTCTTGACTTATCATGCATAATCATCTTATTACTAATAAACAAATAGACACATTTAATACTTTTCTTATATTTTGATTAGTACAACTAAATATTGTCTTTAAGGACAAGCAAAGGACAAGCTTAAGGAGAAGCAAATAGTGTTGCTTCTCTATGATGGAAAATTTATTTACATTGATTATCTTTAATAGAAGAGGAATAGCATTTCTTTCATTTTACTAAATCATCCACCCACTTAAATCTCTCACTTAGTTTGATAGTATAAAAATTCTCTGTAGTAAGTTCAGAAAAAATAATTAGTGAGGCTGAAAAACTTTTGTTATCTTGATCACTGGCATATCAATTTAATGCTTTGCTTATGTCTATAATAGAATTTCAGCAGTCCACAAAGCATCTTTCTTTGCACTAATTAAAATAAGCAATTATCAAATGTACTGTAGCATTGGCCTATGGCCTGTTGGTGATGCGAAATGATTATAAAACATAGTGCTTTTCCTTATAGAGTTTTCAAAATACTTGAGGAGTTAAAGATAACCTATAAGATAATTAAGGAAATTATTATAGTTGCAAATAACTGTAAGGTAATATGGTTCTAATTCCAAGTGCAAGACATGATCAAATAAGGAAATGAATAATATATGGATAGAGCATTATAAATATTAATAGAGTATTATAAAAGTTTTCAGAGAAATTGAGTGTGAGGTAAGCCTAGTGGAAAAGAAATGGCATGCTATTTTAAGTAAAGATAAAATACAGAAAAAATAGAGAACTAAATAATTTGTTTGCAAAAATTACAAGGATAATTGCTTGGTGAAAATAGAGCTTATATTGGAAATAACTGGGAAATTAAACTGTAAAAATAGGACAAAGATGATTATGATAGACCTTAAGGGCCAGTAGCTAAGTTTTTATTTGAAATAGAATGTTTAATTAGAAGCTAATGTAGGTTCTTGAGGAGGGAAATAACATAAATGAGTTAGTCATGATGATTACGATGATAGTTAACACTCACCATGTAGATTATATTCTAGGCCCTGTTTAAAGTGGTTTGCATTTACAAATTCATTTTGTCTTTAAGAAACAGAAAAATCTGAATTTCCCACTTTTCTCTATAATATAGAAAATGGAGGTATGGAAAGAATTTGAAATGTACTCAAGTTATCCACTCAGTACTTGGTGAAATTAGAACTCAAATATATGCAATCTGGGTACAGAAATAATGATTTTAACAACCATAATAGACTGACTATCATAATTTAGGAAAAGGTAGCTTTGAAATATGGTATGGTTTTAGAAAATGTACAAAAGACAGACACAGCAGAAACTAATGATCTGAGAAGCTGTTTTGGTTTATCCAGGCATGAAATGAAGACTATATGAACATAAAAGATGAACTGAGCAGTATTTTGAATGATGGTATCATAAGCGTAGGCTCCCTCATAATAGAGCTGGAACCTGGTGTTCATGATGGATTTAAAGATTGACCTCAGAAGAAACAGAAGCAGGAAAGGGCAGAGGAAGGAACAAACCAAGGATGAAGATTTGCTTCATCTTTATCTTTCTGGAAGCTCTGCATATGACTTCCTGGAGAATAAGCCACTCCCCAAAGCAAGGATTTATCCAGATTCTAGTCAATACTTTAAGATCCACTCACAGGTTGAGAGCCAGGAGAGGTGGTGGCAGTTGAAGGATGAAGTGTGAGAAACAGAAACACATAAACTCCCTGGGAATAAGGAGCTCCTATTAGGCCAAGTCAAGTTCTTGGGAAAAACAGGAGCATCTAGGTGCTGTTAGGTACTAACATCACTGACCCTGGGAACATGGGTGTGTCTCTAAAGAGGGCAACAACACATTCAAAGAGAAAAATGGATTTTACATCGTATTTGATATACAATATAAAGTAGAAAGAAACAGTGATAATTTCATAATTTTGACTTTGGAAGTTCATAAATTCAACTCTGGAAGTATACCAATTAGAAACAGGAAAGTATAAATTTAAAAAAATATATCAGTGGGAAAACTTTGAGTTTAAATTAATTTAGATATAATGAAATGCTACTGGGATATGTGATGAGCAGTGCTACAGGCATTCGAGATAAAGTTAGGTTCAAAACCACTGGCTGGGATTGATGGCTTATACCTGTAATCCTAGCACTTTTGGAGGCCGAGGCAGGCAGATCATGAGGTCAAGAGATGGAGACCATCCTGGCTAAGATGGTGAAAACCCATCCCTACTAAAAATACAAAAACTAGCTGGGCATGGTGGTGCGTGCCTGTAGTTCCAGCTACTCAGGAGGCTGGGGCAGCAGAATCCCTTGAATCTGGAAGGTGGAGATTGCAGTGAATCGAGATCCTGCCACTGCACTCCAGGCTGGCAAAGAGCAAGACTCTGTTCAAAAAATAAAAATAAATATTAAAAAGGAGAGCAAGATTCTATCTCAAAAACAAAACAAAACAAAAATATAAACAAGCAAATAAAAAACACTGTTAATATAGTAATTAAGTCATTGCTCAAGAATGATTCTGAAACAGTGAGTGTCAAGGCAAAATGTAGAGGCCTGAACAATACCTATGGCAGTTAGCGGGTTAAAGATTAGAAGTAGGAAGAAAAGTCAATGAAATCAGATGTAAGCTGAGATAAGAAGTCTGCACTGTGTTAGCTAAAAAATAGAGTTAAAAAAGGAATGGGGGTTAACAATGTCAAACACCATAATAAATTGAATTGGAACTTACACAAGTTTAATAGATTTGGAGGGAAATAAATTTGTAGTGACCTCAATAAGAGATTTTCCAAAGTGTTTGCATGAATATACTTCTTTATGCATGTTTTAATCCTGCTTCTCTAGCATTAACAAAACTAAATATATACTTACAAAAAATATTAATTTCGGTAATACATTACATCCCTCTTCTAAAATTTAATTCATAATTTATGTCACCAAATCTAAATGCAGTGTCAACTTTTCTGCACTTTTCTTACTGAGTTATCAGTATTTGGTATGTTATAGTTGATAGAGAAGATATTGTATAATTATTTAAAATTGAATAATATAGGTTATACAATATTTTGCTCTATTGAGATGCGCCCTTGTTGCAAATATACAGACATTTTATTGTAAGATTAAGCTGATTAACTTTATGATAATACTTCATATGCATAGGGAAGATATTTATCCTCTAGTTTATTTTCATATAATGGTTTAGTTATCTAGTTTGTATCATATAATGTTTTAATTAGTACTTTTCATAAAACTGATTATTTGACACTGATTAATTGGTATGTAATATTTAAAGATATCTGTCATAGTCATTTTGTGAAACTCTAAGATTATAAAAAGTTGATGTTTTAGTTGCTAACTACCCAAAATAAATGCATAAGGTACTGAGAACTTTAGATATGTCTAGCATGCTACCATTCTCAGAATTAACTTTTTTAGGTGATACTATTTTTTATTGACTCATTCATTCAATGAGTATTTAATAAATGCTTATGACATATCAGACAGTATTTTACACATGGAGGATGCAGTTCAATCAGCGAACAATACAGACCAAAATCCCTGCCTTCAGAGAGCTTACATTTTCATTGTTTAAAAGAAACCATATCTCCAAAGGCTGTGCTCTGGGACAATAACAAAACAAAAACAAAAGAATAAAAATCAGAAAAAATTAATACATAAGGAAAGAATATCAAGTTTCATATTGTTTTATAACTTTTTTATAATTAAAACAATTTGCATTTATTCAGGCAGTTATTTATTAACCTTGTTTCCACCTTTGATGTATACATTTGTTAATTCTTTTCTACAGTTTTTTTTTTTTAATTATTATACTTTAAGTTCTGGAGTACATTTGCAGATATTGGAGGATTGTTGCCTAGGTATACACATGCCATGGTGGTCTTCTGCCTACACCCCCCATCACCTACATCAGGCATTTCTTCCAATATTATCCCTCCCCAAACTCCCCACTCACCACTGTTCCTCCCCTAGCCCCCCTCCTGCCAACAGATCCCAGTGTGTGATGTTCCTGTTCCTGTGTCCATGTGTCCTCATTGATCAACACCCACCTACTAGTAAGAACATGCAGTGTTTGGTTTTCTGTTCTTCTGTCAGTTTGCTGAGAATGATGGTTTCCAGATTCATCCATGTCCCTACAAAGGATATGAACTCATCTTTTTTATGGCTGTATAGTATTCCATAATGTACATGTGCCACATTTTCGTTATCCAATCTATCATTGATGGGCATTTGGTTGACTACAGGTCTTTGCTATTGTAAACAGTGCCACAATGAGCATAGGTGTGCTAGTGGCTTTATAAAAGAACAATTTATAATCCTTTGGGTATATACACAGTAAAGGGATTGCTGGGTCAAATGGTATTTCTGTTTCTAGATCCTTGAGGAATCTCCACACTGTATCCCACAATGGTTGAACTAATTTACACTCCCACCAACAATGTAATGGTGTTCCTATTTCTCAATGTGGTTTTGATTTGCATTTATCTAATAACCAGTGATGATGAGCATTTTTTCACATGATTGATGGCTGCATAAATATCTTCTTTTGAAAAGTGTCTGTTCATATTATTTGCCCACTTTTCCATTGGGTTGTTTGGTTTTTTTTTCTTGTAAATCTGCTTTAGTTCTTTGTAGATTTGGGATATTAGCTCTTTGTCAGATGGATAGCTTGCAAAAATTTTCTCCCATTCTGTTGGCTGCCAGTTCTCTCTAATGATTCTTTTGCTATGCAGAAGCTTTTAAGTTTAATTAGATCCCATTTGTTTATTTTGGCTTTTGTTGCCATTTCTTTTGGTGTTTTAGTCATGAAGTCATTGCCTATGCCTATGTCCTGAATGGTATTGCCTAGGTTTACTTCTAGTATTTTCATGGTGTTAGGCCTTATGTTTAAATCTGTAATCTATCTGGAATTAATTTTGAGTAAGGTGAAAGGAAGGGGTTTAGTTTCAGTTTTTGCACATGGCTAACCAGTTTTCCTGGCACAATTTATTAAATAGGGAGTCCTTTCGCCATTGCTTGTTTTTGTCAGGTTTGTCAAATATCAGATGGATGTAGATGTGTGGCATTCCCTCTGAGGCCTCTGTTTTGTTCCATTGGTCTATATCTCTGTTTTGGTACCAGTACCATGCTGTTTTGATTACTGTCGCCTTGTAGTATAGTTTGAAGTCAGGTAACATGATGCCTCCAGCTTTGTTCTTTTTCTTAGCATCTTCTTGGCTATGTGGGCTTGTTTTTGGTTACATATGAAGTTTAAGGTAGTTTTTTCCAGTTCTGTGAAGAAGATAAGTGGTAGCTTGATGGGGATAGCATTGAATCTGCAAATTACTTTGGGCAGTATGACCATTTTCACAATACTGATTCTTCCTAACCATGAGCATGTTATGTTTTTCCATCTGTTTGTGTCCTTTCGTATTTCATTGAGCAGTGGTTTGTGTTTCTCCTTGAAGAGGTCCTTAACAGCCTTTGTTAGTTGTATTCCTAGGTATTTTATTCTCTTTGTAGCAATTGTGAATGGGAATTCACTCATGATTTGGCTGTCTTTAAGTCTGTTATTGGTATATAGAAATGCTTGTGATTTCTGCACATTGATTTTTGTATCCTGAGACTTTGCTGAAGTTGCTCATCTTAAGGAGATTTGAGGCTGAGATGATTTGGTCTTCTAAATATACAATCATGCCATCTGCAAATAGAGACATTTGACTTCCTCTTTTCCTAATTAAATAATTTTATTTCTTCTTTTGGCCTTATTGCTCTGTCTAGAACTTGCAATACAATGTCGAATAGCAATGGTGAAAGAGGAAACCCTTTTCTAGTGCCTGTTTTCAAAGGGAATGCTTCCAGTTTTTCCACATTCTATTTGATATTGGCTGTGAATTTGTCATAAACAGCTGTTATTATTTTGAGATACATTCCATCAATACCTAGTTTATTGAGAGTTTTTAACATAAAGGGCTGTTAAATTTTGTCGAAGGCCTTCTCTGCATCTATTGAGATTATCATCTTGATTTTGTTTTTGGTTCTGTTTATGTGATTTATTACCTTTATATATTTGCCTATGTTGTACCACCTTGCGTATGTTGTACTGGGATGAAGCCTATTTGATCATGATGAATAAGCTTTTTGATGTGCTCATGCATTCAGTTTGCTAGTATTTTATTGAAGATTTTTGCATTAATGTTCATCATGGATACTGGCCTGAAGTTTTCTTTTTCAATTGTGTCTCTGCCTGGTTTTGGTATTAGGATGATGTTGGTCTCATAAAATGAGTTAGAAAGGAGCCCCTGTTTTTGAATTGTTTGGAATAGTTTCAGAAGGAATGATACCAACTCCTCTTTGTATGTCTGGTTGAATTTGACTTTGAACCCCTATGGACCTGGACTTTTTTGGGGGTATAGGCTATCAATTGCTGCCTCAAATTGAGACCTTGTTATTGGTCTATTCAGGGATTCACCTTCTTCTTGGTTTCGTTTTTGGAGGGTGTAAGTGTCCAGGAATGTATCCATTTCTTCTAGATTTACTGGTTTATGTGCATAGAGTTGTTTGTAGTAATCTCTGATGGTAGTTTGTATTTCTGTGGAATTCTTGGTGATATCCCGTTTATAATTTTGTATTGCATTTATTTGATTCTTCTCTCTGTTTTTTGTGAGTCTGGCTAGCAGTCTGTCTATTTTGTTGACTTTTTCAAAAAACCAACTCCTGGGTTTATTAATTTTTTGAAGGGTTTTTTTGTGTCTCTATCTCCTTCAGTTCTTCTCTAATCTTAGTTATTTCTTGTCTTCTGCTAGCTTTTGAATTTGTTTGTTCTTGCTCCTCTAGCTCTTTCAGTTTTGATGATAGGGTGTTTAGTATTAATATTAATAAAATATTTTAAACCATGAATCTTGTGAGGCATTTATAAAATGCATCAATTACATAGTTAAGGCATGTATTATAGTTAAAAGAATGTCTTTTGTGTTTAAGTTAAATTTTTCCATGCCCTTCCATTTATCTTATATATAAGATAAATTATATAGCAGATGAAACTTTAAAATAAATAAATGAAAAAAATTCTACTGAATAGAAAATTATAAAAAGTTTTAGATAACTATTTTCTGTATTGATCAAACTACCTTTCTTTTCTTTTATTTTACAGTGTTCTTAGGAAAAAAGTGCGTTCAAAGTTCTGGTTGTTTACTTACAGATGTAGATGTAAGCATCACTATAATTTTTTTGACAAATCCTCAATTGTTTTGAGCACTTTTTAAATTTCTGAAACAAAAGGTATTCTAGGCTGATTTTATGCTTGCCTTGCTCCTTTCTGCAATCTGTCCTTTTCCTAAGGAATCTTTGACAGTTATGTCTATGTTTACATATACATTAACACAAATACAAATTTATATATTTTATGTTTAAAACAAATAATTTATATCAATACCTTCAATTTCAATCCAATTTTATAGTTTTGATATTTTAAGTCTTCTTCCTTTCCATACAGGCACACCTTGAAGGTATTACAGGTTGGATTCTATACTACTGAGATGAAGTGAATATCACAATTAAGCCAGTCATCAAAATTTTTTGTTTCTTAGTAAATATGACAGTTCTATTTATACAATACCATAGTCTAATAAGTGTATAATAGTGTTACATCATCATGTATGTATGTATACATACAGTTATTTAAAAATACTTTATTGCTAAAAAATGCTAACAGTCATCTTAACCTTCAGGGAGTGTTAATCTTTTTGCTAGTGATGAGTCTTAACTTTCTGTTGATGCCTGCTGATTGATCAGGGTGGTGGTTGCAGAAGGTTGGGGTATCTGTGGCAATTTTGCAAATAGGATGATAATGAAATGCATAGCATTATTTGATTCTCCTTTCACAAATTTTTTTTTGTAGAAGGGGATGCTGTTTGATAGCATTCTACCCACAATAGAACTTCTTTCAAAATTGGAATCAACATTCTCTTCAACCATACTGCAGCTTCGTCCATTGTTTCTGTAATACATATGTATATATTTGATTCAGAGTCTTGCTTTGTAGCCCCAGGCTGGAGTGCAGTGGTGAAATCTTGGCTCACTGCAAACTCCATTTCCCAGGTTCAAGTGGTTCTTATGCCTCAGCCACCCAAGTAGCAGGAATTACAGGTACGTGGCACCACAACCATCTAGTTTTTGTATTTTTAGAAAAGACAGGGATTTGCCATCTTTGCCAGGCTGTCCTTGAACTCCTGGCCTCATGATCCACTAGCCACCTCTCAAAGTAAGCCACCATGCCCTGCCAGTTTGTGTAATATTCTAAATTCTTTCTTGTCATTTCAATGATGTCACAGCATTTTTGTCGGGAGTACATACCATCACAAGAATCACTTTTTTTGCTCATCCTTAAGAAGCAACTCTTCATCCATTCAAACTAGATCATGAGATTGCAGCAGTTCAGTAACATCTTCAGACTCCACTTTTAATTCTAGTTCATAGGCTAGAGGATACTTCCAGTGAGGTTACTTCCTCCACTGATATCTTGAACTCTTCAAAGTCATCCATGAGGGTTGGAATCTTCTTTTATTGCAAACTCCTAGTTGAAATTTTTACTTTGTCCTATGACTTATGAATTTACTTAATGATATATAGGAGAATAAAACTTTCCAGAAAGTTTTAAACTTACTTTGCCAGATGCCTCAAAGGAATCACTATTTACAGCATCTAGAGACTTATTTTCAAAGAACTATAAATAAAACTAACATTCTGTTCAGCAATCTGACTACTGAGTGTCAACCCAAAGGAAAAGCAATCAATATATTGAAAAACCAGTGCTTATGTATTTATTGTACCACTATTCACAGTAGTAAATATATGGAATCAACCAAATTGTTCATTAATGGATGAGTAGATAAATAAAATATGATATAGATACACATGGAATACTGTTGATCCATAACAAAGAATGAAATACTATCATTTATGGTCACATGGATGGACTTAGAAGTCATTTTCTTAAGTGAAACAAGCCAGGCACAGAAAGACAAATATGGTTTGTCCTCACTAATAAGCAGTTGCTAAAAAAAAAAATGTGATTACATGGACATAGAGAGTAGAATAAGACAATGGCGATCCAAAAGAGTGAGGAGGTGGGAAGGAGAAGGATGCTAAAAAATTGCTTAATGGGTGCAATATACATTATTTAGAGGATGGAAACCCTTAAAGGCCTATCTTGATCATTATGTGATCTATGCATGTAATAAAATGGCCCATGTACCCCAAAATCTGTACAAATGAAAAGGAAAAAGCATGAAAATATATTTTTATATAATATGACTTGAAAGTCAAAACTGTTTCTTAATGGGATCCAGAATGGATGTGTTAGCAGGCCTAAAGACAACATTGATCTCCTTGTACATCTCTATCAGAACTCTTGAGTAGTAAGGCACATTGTCAATGAGCAGTAATATTTCGAAAATATTTCTTCTTTTTTTCTGAGCAGTAAGTCTCAACTGTGGGCTTAAAATACTCAGTAAGCCATCCATTCTGCAAAGATATATTGTCATCCAGACTTTACTGTTCCATTTCTAAAGCACTGACTGAATAGCCATAGCATAATTATTAAGTGCCCTGGAATTTTCAGAATGGTACCGAACATTGGCTTCAACTTAAACTCACCAGGTACATAGTCCTTAATAGTTAGTCCTTAGAAGCTTTGAAAGCAGCCATTGACTTCTCTATGAAAATCGTAGATGACATCTTTCTATATATGGTCAACATTCAAAATTTGTTGTTCAGTGTAGCCACTTTCATCAATGGTCATAGAAGCTGCAGCTTTTATTAGGTTGGTCAAAATTAATTGCAGTTTTTGACATTAAAATAATAGCAAAAAACAAAGTAACTTTTGCCCAAACCCACTTGCTGCTTCACTTTGCACTTTTAAGTTATGGAGAAGGCTTCTTTCCTTAAACTTGATAACCTAATTTCTGCCAATTTTGTACTTTTCTTCTGCATTTTCCTCACCTTTCTCCTCTCTCAAACTTCATGAAACCAAAGAGAACTAGGGCCTTGCTCCTGATTAGGTTTTGGCTTAAGAAAGATTGTGGCGAGTTTCATCCTCCATCCAGACCACTCATACTTTCTCCATATCAGAAATAAGTCTGTTTTGCTTTATATTATTTATGTGTTCACTAGAGTAGCACTTTTAATTTCCTTCAAGAACGTATTCTTTGCATTCACAACTTGACTAAGTGTTTAGCAAAAGAGGCCTACCTTTCAGTCTCATTCCACTTCTACATGTCTCCCTCACTAAGCTTAATCATTTCTAGCTTCTGATTTAAAGTGAGAGACATGCAACACTTCCATTCGCTTGGACACTTAGAGACCATTGCAGGGTTATTAATTGGCTAGTTTTAATACTGTGTCTCAGGGAAGACACAGTATGTTTTTCCATAGAGAAATCCATGGAGACAGGGAGAAATGAGGGGGTGGCCTGTTAGTGAAGCAGTCAGAATGCAAACAACACTTACTGAGTTTATTGTCTGATATGCCTATAGTTTATGACACCCCAAAACAAGGACAATTGTAACATCAAAGATCACTGATCAAAGATTATTATAACAGATGTAACAATAAAATATTTGAAATATTGCTAGAATTACCAAAATGCTCACACGGTGAGCATATGACGTTGGAAAAATGGTGCCGATGGAATTGCTAGATAATGAGTTTCTGTAAACCATTAATTATTTAAAACACTGCAATATCTGCAAAGCACAGTAAAGTGAAATGCAATAAAATGAAGTGTAATTGTATTTGTAATTCTGTTTTCCATCAGATAAACCAAATAATTATACCTTAAAGCCATCAAAAGGCTGTGAATTGATCAATAACAACCAAAACAAAGCAGAGAACAAATAATACCTAAGAACGAAAGGCCAGCTCCTTCCGAGCCTCTACATTTTTGTTGGGAAAGTATGGTATCTGTTAAATAATCAAATCTTACTGTAGATGGAAAAAGCAGATTGTAATCCATGGTTCAAACAAATTCAGTCAACAGAAATTTACCAAGAGATGACCCAGGTGTTTAACGTATTAGAAAAGGGAAAAAAGTAACAATCATAAATAATTCTAACTATTTACAGGAAAAGATAGATAACAATGAATAAAGCAATTGAGAATATAAAGACATTTGAGAAAATTCAAGTTATTAGAAATTACCTAAAGTAAAACAGCGAGTAAAAGAAAAATGGAGTATAAAATGAATTAAGATTGAACAATCTATGTAGCATTCTCAGTTGTTGAACCATATATTCAATTTGACTCCTAGAAAATGTCAGAGAGATAACTGGGTGAAAATATGGTAATTTTTTGCAGATAATTTTCAAAATTTGATTTAAAAAAATCCATCCACTGGTCCAGGAAGTTCAGAAAATTATATTTTCAGTGAATATTAAATCCCACTTATAGCTAAATAACTAAAACCCTAAGATCAAGAGAAAAATTTAAAAACAAAAATAAAGGGCGTATCACATCAGAAAAACAATAGTGAGAATGAAAGCTAGTTTTCTATTAAAAATAGGGTGGTCTGGGTATAGTGGCTCATGTCTGTAACCCCAATGCTTTGATAAGCTTGAGGCAGGTGGATTATTAAAGGCCAGGAGCTCAGGACAAATTGGGCAATATAACAAGAACATATCACTAAAAAAAAAAAATACACACACAAAAAAAATACTAGCTGGGCATGGTAGCACATGCTTGTGGCCCTAGCTGCTTGAGTAGCTGAGACAGAAGAATTTCATGAGCCCAGGAGTTTCAGGCACCAGTGAGTTATGATTGTGTCATTGGAATCCAGCCTTGGTGACAAAGCAAGACCATATTTTTAAAACAAGCAAACAAACTGACAAAAAAAAAAAAAAAACTACAACAGTGGTGCCTAATTGATAAAGAACTTCTATATTTCAAGTTCCAAAGAAACTCTCCCTAAAATCCTATATCATGTGTAAATAACTTTTTAAAAAAATTTTTTTATTGCATTTTAGGTTTGGAGGTACATGTGCAGAACATGCAAGATAGTTGCGTAGGTACATACATGGCAGTGTGATTTGCTGCCTTCCTCCAGTTCACCCACATCTGGTATTTCACCCCATGCTATCCCTCCCCAACTCCCCCCCGCACTGTCTCTCTCCTATTCCCCCTAATAGAGCCCAGTGTGTAGTGCTCCCCTCCCTGTGTCCATGTGTTCTCATTGTTCATCACCCGCCTATGAGTGAAAACATGCAGTATTTCATTTTCTGTTCTTGTGTCAGTTTGCTGAGAATGATGTTCTCCAGATTCATCCACGTCCCTACAAAGAACACGAACTCATCATTTTTGATTGCTGCATAATATTCCATGGTGTATATGTGCCACATTTTCCCAGTCCAGTCTATCATCAGTGGGCATTTGGGTTGTTCCAAGTCTTTGCTATTGTAAACAGTGCTGCAATGAACATTCGTGTTCATGTGTCCTTATAGTAGAACAATTTATAGTCATTTGGATATACACCCAGTAATGGGATTGCTGGGTCAAATGGAATTTCTATTTCTAGGTCCTTGAGGAATCACCACACTGTCTTCTACAATGGTTGAACTAATTTACACTTTCGCCAGCAGTTTAAAAGTGTTGCTATTTCTCCATATGCTCTGCAGCATCCACTATCTCCAAATTTTTTAATGATCACCATTCTAACTGGCGTGAGATGGTATCTCAATGTAGTTTTCATTTGCATTTCTCTAATGGCCAGTGATGATGAGCATTTTTTCATGTTTGTTGGCCTCATGTATGTCTTCTTTTGTAAAGTGTCTGTTCATATCCTTTGCCCATTTTTGAATGGGCTGTTTGTTTTATTCTTGTAAATCTGTTTGAGTTCTTTGTAAATTCTGGATATCAGCCCTTTGTCAGATGTGTAAACTGCAAAAATTTTTTTCCATTCTGTTGGTTGCCAATTCACTCTAGTGACTGTTCTTTTGCCGTGCAGAAGCTGTGGAGTTTGATTAGGTCCCATTTGTCTATTTTGGCTTTTGTTTCCAATGCTTTTGGGTGTTTTGGTCATGAAGTCCTTGCCTACTCCTATGTCCTGAATGGTTTTGCCTAGATTTCCTTCTAGGGTTTTCATGGTGCCAGGTCTTATGTTTAAGTCTTTAATCCATCTGGAGTTAATTTTAGTGTAAGGTGTCAGGAAGGGGTCCAGTTTCTGCTTTCTGGACATGGCTAGCCAGTTTTCCCAATACCATTTATTAAACAGAGAATCCTTTCCCCATTGCTTGTTTTTGACAGTTTTATAAAAGATTGTATGGTTGTAGATAAGTTGTGTTGCCTCCGATGCCTCTGTTCTGTTCCATTGGTCTATATCTGTGTTTTTGTACCAGTACTATGCTATTTTGATTACTGTAGCCTTGTAGTATAGTTAGAAGTTCGGTAGTGTGATGCCTCCTGCTGTGTTCTTTTTGCTTAGAATTGACTTGGCTATGTGGGCTCTCTTTTGGTTCTATATGAAGTTTAAGGTGGTTGTGTCCAGTTCCGTGAAGAAGGTCATTGGTAGCTTGATGGGGATTGCATTGAATCTGTAAATTACTTTGGGCAGTATAGCCATTTTCACAATATTCATTCTTCCTAACCATGAACATGGAATGTTTCTCCATCTGTTTGTGTCCTCTCTTATTTCATTGAGCAGTGGTTTGTAGTTCTCCTTGAAGAGGTCCCTTAACATTCCTTGTTAGTTGTATTCCCAGGTATTTTATTCTCTTTGTAGCAATTGTGAATGGCAGTTCATTCTCAATTTGGCTCTCTTTAAGTCTGTTATTGGTGTATAGGAATGCTTGTGGTTTTTGCACATTGATTTTTTTATCCTGAAACTTTGCTGAAGTTGCTTATCAGTGTCAGGAGTTTTTGGGCTAAAACGATGGGGTCTTCTAGATATACTATCATGTCATCTGAAAATAGAGACAATTTGGCTTCCAACTTTCCTATTTGAATACCCTTTATTTCTTTTTCTTGCCTGATTGCTCTGGCTAGAACTTCCAGTACTATATTGAATAGGAGTGGTGGGAGAGGGCCTCCTTGTCTAGTACCAGATTTCAAAGGAATGCTTCCAGTTTTTGCCCATTCAGTATGATATAGGCTGTTGGTTTGTCATAAGTAGCTTTATTATTTTGAGATATGTTCCATCAATACTGAGTTTATTGAGGGTTTTTAGCATAAAGGGCTGTTGAATTTTGTCAAAGGCCTTCTCTGCGTCAATTGAGATAATCATGTGGTTTTTGTTTTGGGTTCTGTTTATGTTATAAATTACATTTATAGACTTTCATATGTTGAACCAGCCTTGCATCCCGGGATGAATCCTACTTGATCATGGTGGATAAGCTTTTTGATGTGCTGTTGCAATTGGCTTGCCAGTATTTTATTGAAGATTTTTGCATCTATGTTCATCATGGATATTGGCCTGAAGTTTTCTTTTCTTGTTGAGTCTCTGCCGGGTTTTGGTATCATGATGATGTTGGTCTCATAGAATGATTTGGGAAGGATTTCCTCTTTTTCGATTATTTGGAATAGTTTCAGAAGTAATGGTACCAGTTCCTCTTTGTGTGTCTGGTAGAATTCAGTTGTGAACCCATCTGGACCTGAACTTTTTTTATGTGGTAGGCTGTTAATTGCTGCCTCAACTTTAGATCTTGTTATTGGTCTATTCATAGTTTTGACTTCTTTCTGGTTTAGGCTTATAAGGAGGCAAGTGTCCAGGAATTTATCCATTTCTTCCAGGTTTACTAGTTTATGTGCATAGAGTTGTTTGTAATATTCTCTGATGATGGTTTGAATTTCTGTTGAATCTGTGGTGATTTCCCTTTTATTGGTTTTTATTGCATCTATTTGGTTTTTCTCTCTTTTCTTTTTTATTAATCTGACTAGTGGTCTATGTTGTTGATCTTTTCAAGAAACCAGCTCTTGGATATATTAATTTTTTGAAGGGTTTTTCGTGTCTCTATCTCCTTCATTTCTGCTCTGATCTTAGTTATTTCTTGTCTTCTGCTTGGTTTTGAGTTTTTTTGGTCTTGCTCCTCTAGCTCTTTCAATTTTGACAATAAGGTGTCAATTTTGGATCTCTCCACTCTTTGCATATGGGCACTTATTGCTATATATTTTCCTTTAGAGACTGCTTTAAATGTGTTCCAGAGATTCTGGTATGTTGTGTCTTAGTTCTCATTGGTTTCGAAGAACTTCTTTATTTCTACCTTCATTTCATTGTCTATCCAGTTAACATTCAAGAGCCAGTTGTTCAGTTTCCATGAAGCTGTGTGATTCTGAGTTAGTTTCTGAATTCTGAGTTCTAAGTTGATTGCACTATGGTCTGACAGACTGTTTGTTATGATTTCTTTCCATTCTTTTGCATTTGATGAGGAGTGATTTACTTTCATTTATGTGGTCAATTTTAGAGTAGGTGTGATGTGGTGTTGAGAAGAATGTATATTCTGTGGATTTGGGGTGGAGAGTTTTGTAAATGTCTATCAGGTTTGCTTTTTCCAGGTCTGTGTTCAAGTCCTGGATATCCTTGTTAATTTTCTGTCTGGTTGATCTCTCTAATATTGACAGTGGATTGTCAAAGTCTCCCACTATTATTGTGTAGGAGTCTAAGTCTCTGTAAGTCATTAAGAATGCCTTATATATCTGGGTGCTCCTGTATTGGGTCCATCTATATTCAGAATCATTAGCTCTTCTTGTTTTATCGATCCTTTTACCATTATGTAATGTCCTTCTTTGTCTCTTTTGATCTTTGTTGCTTTAAAATCTATTTTATCAGAGACGAGAATTGCAACTCCTGCTTTTTTTTGCTCTCCATTTGCTTGGTAAATCTTCCTCCATTCCTTTATTTTGAGCCTTTGTGTATCCTTGCATGTGAGATGGGTTTCCTGGATACAGCACATTGATGTGTTTTGGCTTTTTATCCAATTTGCCAGTCTGTGTCTTTTGATTGGTGCATTTAGCCCATTTACATTTAGGATTAATATTGTTATGTGTGAACTTGATACTGCCATTTTGATGCTAGCTAGTTGTTTTGCTCATTAGTTGATGCAGATTCTTCATTTTGTTGGTGCTCTTTAGCATTTGGTATGTTTTTGGAGTGGCTGTTACCGGTTGTTTCTTTCTATGTGTAGTGCCTCTTTCAGGAGCTCTTGTAAAGCAGGCCTGGTGGTGACAAGATCTCTGAGTACTTGCTTGTTCGTGAAGGATTTTATTTTTCCTTCACTTATGAAGCTTAGTTTGGCTGGATATAAAATTCTGGGTTGAAAGTTCTTTTTTTTAAGGTGTTGAATATTGGCCCCCACTCTCTTCTGGCTTGTAGGGTTTCTGCTGATAGATCTTCTGTGAGTCTGATGGGCTTCCCTTTGGAGGTGACCCAACCTTTCTCTCTGGTTGCCCTAAGCATTTTCTCCTTCATTTCAACCCTTGTGAATCTGATAATTACGTGCCTTGGGGTTGCTCTTCTTGCAGAAAATATTTGTGGTGTTCTCTGTATTTCCTCGATTTGAATATTGGCCTGCTTTGCTATGTTGGGGAAGTTTTCCTGGATAGTATCCTAAAGAGCGTTTTCGAGTTTGGATTCATTCTCTTTGTCACATTCAGGTACACCTATCAAAAGTAGATTAGGTCTCTTCACATAGTCCCACATTTTTTCGAGACATTGTTCATTCCTTTTTGCACTTCTTTCTCTAATCTTGCCTTCTCATTTTATGTCATTGAGTTGATCTTTGACCTCTGATATCCTTTCTTCTGGTTGGTCAATTTGGCTGTTGAAACTTGTGCATGCTTCACAAAGTTCTTGTGTTGTGTTTTTCAGCTCCATCAATTCACTCATATTCCTCTCTAAGTTGTCCATTCTTGTTATGATTTCCTCAAATCTTTTTTCAAGGTTCTTAGTTTCTTTGCATTGAGTTAGAACATGTTCTTTTAGCTCACGGAAGTTTCTCATTACCCACCTTCTAAAGTCTGATTCCATCATTGCATCATACTCATTCTCCGTCCATCTTTCTTCCCTTGCTGGTGAGGAGTTGTGATCCCTTGTAGGAGGCGAGGTGTTCTGGTTTCAGTTGTTTTCCTCCTTTTTGCGCTGGTTTCTTCCCATCTTTGTGGATTTATCTACCTGTCGTCTGGGTAGTTGCTGATTTTCAGATTGGGTCTCTGAGTGGAAGTCCAGATTGTTGATGATGAAGTTTTCTCTGTTTCTTAGTTTTCGTGCTAACAGTCTGGCCCCTCTGCTTTAGGACTGCTGAGGTCCACTCCAGGCCCTGCTTGCCTGGGGGTCACCTGCAGCAGCTGCAGAACAGTAAAGGTTGCTACCAGTTTTTTCTTCTGCTATCTTTGTCCCAGAATGATGCCCACCAAATGTCAGTCTGATCAGTCCTCTGTGAGGTGACTGGATATATAGGGGTCAGGGAGCTCCCTGAGGAGACAGTCTGTTCTTTATAGGAACTCAAGTGCTGAGCTGTGAGCTCCGTTGTTCATTCAGAGCTGCTAGGTTGGTACATTTAAGTCTGCTGTAGCAGAACCCATAAACCCCTTTTTTCCCCAGGTGCTCTGTCCCGGGGAGTTAGGGCTTTATTTATGGGTATCCATTGTGTTGCTGTCTCTTTTGTTTTTTTTTTCTTTTCAGGGCTGTCCTGCCCAGCAAGGAGGCAGCGTAGTGACTGCATGCAGAGGCTTTGCTTAGCTGCTGTGGGTTCTGACCTGCTGCCATGTGTATTTCCTGCAGTCCTGTTTATATGGGTGTGGTTAGAACTGCCTCGGCAATGTTGGCCCACCTCTGTAATGGTGGACTCTCTTTGTTATGGTGGGTTGCCTCGGCAATGGCAGGCTGTGTCAGCAATGGCAGACTACCTCTGTAGGGGTGGAGTGCCTCAGTAATGGCAGACGCCCCTCCCCCACAGAGCTGGGCCATCCCAGTTTTAGCTGTGCTTGCTGTGAAACTCTCAACCCCGAGCATTTCCAATTGCTGTTTGTTTTTGTGGGCGTGGGACCTGCTGAGCCTAATCACTTGGCTCCCTGCCTCAGAGCCCCTTTATTTTAAGTTGAACGGTTGACTCTCTTCCAGGTGTTCCAGTCGCCTGCTGAACGGGTGCCAGGATCTGTGTGGTTTCCCATGTGGCAATCCACTGTGCCAGCTGAAACAATGTGGCTGCTTGGGAATCTCCTGGCCTGGCTTTATGTTTTATGTTTTAGTCCCATTTAAGCAGATGAGTGGGCTAATGTGCCTTCCCAGATCTCCAGTTTAACAGGGCAACCAGACCAGTGTATTTTGTATGGAGAGCCGCTGTGCTGCAGTGCCAGCTGAAACAGCTGCGCCAGCCAAAACAGCCGCACCGGCCAACACAGCTGCGCTGGTGACCCATGGGTCTCCTCCACCTGGGAATCTCCTGGTCTGCCACCTCTTTCTTCTCATGGACTGTTCATGACTCAGTGCTGAGGAGGGTTGGCTTAGTTAGATGTAAGGTATATAGTAGCCAATGTCTAGTCAAATCAGCAGTCTCTGTATTGGTTAGAAATATGTGCATCTATTAACCTTTGCCTCATGGGCTAATTTTCATCAGGAAATTCTCTCACTTCAACAAAATAGGGAGCTATTTTGTTATTTATAGCAACAAGTTTAACTCTTTGTCCACATGATGCCAGAGTGTCCTGGAGAACAATGAAGAACAATCCAGCTTGGTGGGGGCTGGGGCAGCCGCCATTGCAGAAACCTGCCAAACTTTCCTGAGTTGTAAATAACTTTTAAAAGATGCTATACATGCAGCTAAATAAAATTATCTTCAGATAAATGAAAGCTATGTAATATTTTTTGCCAACAGACTTAGAGTACAGGAAATAACTAAAGACATTTCTTCCAATATTGATACCAGAATAAAGTCCACATAAGAAATGAAGAACACCAAAAATGGTGAAAAAGGCAGTACATTTAAATACATTTTTTCTGTCACATGTATGTTCTTCTTTTAGATTCTTGACTGAGAAGAGGAGGTGTTTTATGTTGTGAATTTCTTACAGTATCCATGATGGTAGACTGTTACTGGTTAGTGTAATCTCCAGAAAAATTCAGCAGACATCCGTGCAGGGGCCAAATCTGCTGTGCAGCTTGTTTTTGTGTTGACCATAAGCTAAAATTTATTTTTCAATTTTCAACTGATTGAGTTTTTATTCTAAAGCAAAATATGCAACCGAGACTATGTATATAATTCTCAATATGTAAAATATTTACTATCTGGCCCTTTATGGAAAACAAAATTCTGGTTCCTGTCCCAGAGCAACCACTTTACACACACACACGTGTGTGCATACACACGTGAAAAACAATAAATGATATGAAATAATTACAATACAAAGATTAATTCAAAGAACAAATAGAACAAATTAAAAACAAGTATGAGTTGATACAATTAAACCCAAATGTAATTTCATGAACTACATACATTAGATATTTTAGAACCCATGTTGTGTGGTAGCTTCTACATGTTGTACCAGCTACTTAGGAGGCTGAGGCAGGTGGATTGCTTTAAGCCCTGGGGTTAAAGGCTGCAATGAGCTATGATATCCTAGACAACAGAATGAGATCCTGTCTCAAAAAAAAGTTGAAATTATAAATAAATAAATGTTAGCATCTCAATAAAGTGAAAAACACTTTAAGTTTTTCATGCAGAATTGGATATATAAATAAATAGAGCACTTGAATAAGTCTTGTGACTTAATAAATGATGGAAGCGATATTAGAAAAGCCTTCTTCAAAAACAGCCAAATGCAGATGGTTTTTCAGGTAATTTCTGGAATATCTTAAAGAAAAAAGTAGTTGCTTTTTCTAAAGATTATTACACAAAATTGAAGAGTTGTAACTTTCAGCTTATATTATGAGGCTACTATAATTTTAATTCAAAATCAAATCAGGAAAACAAAATAAAATAGAGATGTATTTATCTTATAATTACACTTGAAAATAATAATTTTATTCTATAAACATCATTCACAACATTATAAATTTTAATACTCAAATACTATAAAAAGTTTTTGCAAAACTAGAAAATAGAGGTTTTTCCAACGTAATAAATATTTTATATCAACTATATTCAGCAGGTGTCATATTGAAGAGAGAAATTTTAGATGCATTTCTTTAAATATAGAAAAAAGCAGAAAATGCCTGTGTGACAGAGGAACTGTTTAACACAGCACTGGAGGTGGTAGATGAGGTTGTGAGGAAAGGGAAAGAAGGGCAGTTAAACAGAATGAATAGGAAGAAGTCAAAAGAACTTCACTGCAGATAATATGGTCATTTACCTAAATGTAAAAAATGTAGCAGAATCAAAAGAATTAGTAAAAATAATTCACCAGCTGTGCCAGATAAAGGATGAATCTTTTTAATTTCTCGGTTAATAAATTCTAACAGACAAAAAAAATACAACAAAAATAGAATAAAAAATAGTATACACAATGCCAAAAAAGTGTAGCAATATAAGAATCAACCAAGATTACATATAGCAATTTTAGGGAAAACTTTAAGATAGAAAAGTAAGCAAAGTATTCTGAATACAGGGATAGATATTTTATACTTTCAAATGGAATGAATTTATATAAAAATATTCTAAATCTCCCCAAATAAAAAATTAATGCATTTTTAAATCAAAATGCTTTAGGAATTATGATTAAAACTTAAAAGGTGATTTTAACTTGAAGCCTAAAACTCTACTTATTAAAGAATAAAATTTTACTAATAGTTAAATTTAAAATATTAAAAGAAGGTATTTGCCTTATTGGTTATAAAGTTATCTTTAGAATTTAAAATACTGTTTTACTGGCCTAAGAACAGGCAAATAAACAAAACATAATAAAAATCTCGGCCAGGCGTGGTGGCTCAAGCCTGTAATCCCAGCACTTTGGGAGGCCGAGGCGGGTGGATCACAAGGTCAACAGATCGAGACCATCCTGGTCAACATGGTGAAACCCCGTCTCTACTAAAAATACAAAAAAATAGCTGGGCATGATGGCGCGTGCCTGTAATTCCAGCTACTTGGGAGGCTGAGGCAGGAGAATTGCCTGAACCCAGGAGGCGGAGGTGGCGGTGAGCCGAGAGCACGCCATTGCACTCCAGCCTGGGTAACAAGAGCGAAACTCTGTCTCAAAAAAAAAAAAAAAGAAAAAATCTCAGCAACACCTCAATATACATTATGAATTCAAATTCATTATAGAGGTGATACTATAATTCAATGGGGCAAGTTAGCATGTGAAAGGTGGATTGTTATATACAGAAAAATAAAATGTATTATTTAAAAGGACTGAAGTTCTAAAAGGTAAAATATCTTTAAAGTGAAAGAAGAAAGTGTATGAGAATGCTCTATGATGAAAAGTTAGGGATGATTTTTTTTTTTGTAGAGTACAACTCATAAGTCAATAAATATATGCATTAATTGATTGATCAATAGATTGATTTTGTGCTCTTCCTTGCATTCTGCTTGACACAGTTATTTTCTGCCTTATAGTCACGGCCTAAATTAAAACCTGTGACTCTTTCAGGCTTGTTCTGAGTTCAGTCTCCGACTATTTTGCGGCCATGTTTACAAGTGATGTTTGTGAAGCCAAGCAAGAAGAGATCAAAATGGAAGGCATAGACCCCAATGCCCTCTGGGACCTTGTCCAGTTTGCATATACAGGTATGGCAAAATAATTATAACATCATATTGATGTCTTATGAATTGTAGCTCATTTCCTTTAAGAATAGGATTTAAAGCTCAAAAAAAAATCCTGTATCTTTTCAGTTGAAAACTATTTAGTAGATCAAAAATCAGACTTTTATTGTCGCTGAAATTACAAATGTATATATGTACACATATACACTTTGTTTTTTCCACAAATGATTTAAACTGGTTTACATAAATAAATAGTTGAACCTGGGAGAGAAACAGGGTAGATACAAATTATTAAATAATAATTTGTTCATGTTCATATTTGCTTAGGAAAGAAAAGAGATTCTAATTGTCTTTTTTTTGGAAATGGTGGGTTCAAATAACATTTGTCCCTATAATGTGTTACTTTAATATAAAAACTTTCACAAAATGTTTGATGTGGACTTGAAAAATGTAGTTGAAATGGTTACTAAAGATACTTAGAGTTGGGCAAATGACATTTTTGCATTTTCTTTCTGATCTATGTTGATATTTTCTATTGATCTTTTTATTGTGTTATTGCATTCAAATAATTTTGCCATTTTAGTGAACATTTGTTGAATATTACTCAATATACAAGTATTAGTTGTGTATGTAGAGAATAAACTAATAAATCTATGTATTTGCCCTCTAGAAGCTCACAGACCAAATGAAGAGAAGATGTAGATGTGGAAATAAATGTGATATAATGCCAAATGTTAAGAGAGTTAGAAGGCATAAAACATGCAGAGCGTTATCAGGGTTTACACTCCCTTAACATTTATTAATAACTATTTATATTTAGCAAGAAGAGGGGAGATGTAAAATCTTGTGCAAGAAACCAAGGCAGACAGTATATATTGATGGTTTGTTTTACGTATTATTTCTTAGAAATGGAATGTGGTGCATTTTGCCTAAATTCTTAATACTGGTGTGAGAGGAAGAAAGGCAGGTTCTGGCCTAGTTGTCAAAGCAGCAGGAACCCAGTTTAAGGAGTTTTATTTTTGCAGCATTTCTGCTGACAGAAAAACAAGAGATGACATTGTGAAGATCAACCATTAGAGCCAAAATACCTGGGAACTAGGGGGACTCTGACCTCTTTGAGGATTTCATTTATCATGAAGAAATTGCGAACACTAATATAACACTCAGTAAATGAAGCTCCCTGGAAAAAAAAAAAGTACACATTCTCTAGCTGCTTAATCTCAAAGCAGGAATGTAAGGAAAATACTTAGACATTTTTGGTCTTTACAGTTTTAACGTAATGTTCAGATAAACAAAAATCATACTAGACAAAGCTAAACAGGTAAAGAAGACTTTATTCAATGATATTACAATAGGAGAGAGAGTCAAACTCAGTCTGAAATTTACTGAAAGAAAGGGAGGATTTTTAAGTGCCAACATCAGAGGGAGAGGACAGGCCCATCTGTGCTTGTTAGTAGTTTTTACTAAAGGAAAAAGTAAACTTTCTCATCTTTAGCATAGTTTTACAACTTAAGCAATTTGTTCACCCAAGTTAGGCTTCAACTCTCTTCCAGAAACTGGGCCACAGAGGAGCTATTTCCCTTGATGTTTATATTTCAAAGATATGGTGAACAGGCCTTTGAGAAAAAAAAAAAATACTGGGTTGTAAAACTAGCAAGAGGTTTTTAAAAAGGCATCTCATAGGATGGAGAAAAAATTTTACAATTCCATATTGCTGTTGTTGTAATGAGTTCCCCCCCGAAAAAAAGGGGGGGTCAGCATAGAGTCAGGAATAATTTTGTCCAATGTTTAGTCAACCTGAGGGAAATATTAAGACCATCTTGGTCAATTTTTAATTTGCATACAATCTGAAACAGTCATATGAAGGAATATTTACCTCTGAGCCAAGAGGTAGCAAGCGTAATTACATTACTGGAAAGGGAAAAATCATGAAGCCAACATTTTAGGAATCCTTCCTGCCACTAAAAGTCATAGATCTAACAACCTAACACTTTCAGGCTCCATGGTCTGGCAGCCTTGCATTTCCTGTTTGCAAAACTAGGTCAAAAGACACTCAGCATCCTGCCGTACAAAGTTGGAAGGTGTTTCAAAGCTCCCTGCTGAATATAATGACCCAGATTTGGCTCTGCTTTGTAGAGGGCAGACAGGATACAAAAATGCCTCTCAGCTGCCACTGCCATTTTGGCCTGTGCTCCAATACCTGTATTTTCCAGGTGGTTAATCAATTTTCAATTGTGAGTTTACAGAAATGTATTAGATGAGGAAAATACTTAGGGGCTATTATTGGAGAGATTGCAGGTTGACATAAGACAAGTATCCTGATTTTGTTATATACAGTGTAACGATTTATAACAAATAAAGTGATCAATTGTACAGAAAGGGAAGCATAGGAGGTAACTACACTATCTACCTAACTCGCCCGCTAACTGATTTATAAGACATTTCCTTAAAGAAAGCTAAAAATAAATTTATCTTAGAAAGCAGAAAAAAAAATTGAATGAGAGGAATATATGTAAAAGTCCAGCCATTTGAGAATATATATATTTTAATTTTAGGGTTTGAGAAGCTTCAGTGAAACTAGGGAGGACCAGCTATGTCAGTGATTGATAGTTTAACTAATAGCTGTAGAAGAAAGGTGGTTAATAGAGATAGGTCAGAGGGCTTTAAAATGATTTGATAAACTCTGAAACATGTGTAAGATTTGAAAGAACCAGATGTAGGTAATTTATCTTATTAACTTAGAAATTAAGACAAAGCACATAGATAAAGCAGGCTTCCAATGAATGTTTGAGAGAAGCTTCAATGATTGTAGCTTAATAATCTTTGATTGAAAAAATAATCTTTTATAGAATTTTATATAGTAAATAATTGTATATAGTAAGATACGGGAAACACTCTCCATACTTAACTCATCCAACACTTGTTACCCGTAGTCCAAAAAATTAGATGAGAAGCAATGAGATCAAGTTCTTCAGAGAAATTTAGTAAGAACTAAAGCAAACATATAGACTTTATTATTATTATTATTATTATTATTATTATTATTATTAGGTAACTGGTAAGAATGGCCATGGTATTAGTGAGAGACAGCAATGGTGATAACAGTTCAAAAGAAATTTTTTTTTAAAGAAAAAATCTACTCGTGAGAGGTTAGTACTTAGCAACATGTACAAAAGGGTAAAAGTCCAGTAAGGTCTTCATGTCAAAAGAATGAAATAATAATAATTTTTGGAACTATTTAGGATAATGATGAGACTGTGAACACAGTGATAACTACTTTTAAGGTATGAAGTTAGTTTCTTTACTTAAAATAAGAAACACCATAAGGTCAGTTTTACTCATATTATAGAGGTTCAGAAATGGAAAGAAAATTTACACTGATACTAGAGAAATAATTATATATTTAATATTAAGTTCATGTCAGTTTTCTAAATTCTTAATTAGGAGTGTAAGCAATTTCAGAATTTTTTTAATAACTGTCAATTGGGTTTACATCACAGTTTTCTAGTAGAAAATCTGCTTGTTAATCTGAGCCATTTATAAAGAGCAAAGGTCCAATTTGACAACAGTCTGTGTTACAAAGTAGTACTGTTTTATAATTGGTATCTTAAATTTTAAATAAAATACTAAGTTGGAATTCAGATTGTGTATCAGTAATTACAAAATTATGTATGTTTTTCAAAATCAAAACATAATTCTTCTAACAATATTTGAGCAACTATGGTGTGAAGAGGGTCACACTGCGTATTAAGAAAAGATGCAATGTAAATTATATGTATGCATGCTCCTTGGCTTATGCTGGAATTAACCAGATGTGCTACCCTCATTGTAAATTATGGAATATAGTGAATGGATGTCACTTTCATACCATCATAATGTCCAAAAACTGAAAGTTGAGCCATAATAAGTCAGGAACCATCTATATAAAAAACTGCTAGGACAAAGCTTAAAATGTCATAAACCTTTAAACAAATTTGACAACACACAGCATTATTTGGAGCAGGGCATAATGCAAAACCTCTTTACTTTTGTTTTTAAAAGTCATAAAATCTATGAATCACTATCCACTTGTTGGCATTCTCAGTTTTAAAGTGTCAAATTGACTTAAAAACAGCTTTGTGAGCATTTTTCTATGCCTAATGTTGCCTCTATTCTGTAGTTTCATTTTTCTATTAGGTTGAATAGAAATGAAAACTGAGAAATTTTTCATTTACTCTTCAATAAGACTTTGATTTGGCATAGTAAACTTAAAGTTGTTCAGGAGTTATTCTATGAAACGTCCTCAAAAGCATGAAGTCAGAGAAGAAAAGATAATTAGGCCACACACTATCTTATTGCTATGTTCAACTCACCTAGAGAAGTAGCAATGTCTAGAACTTCAGATATTTCATCCTTAATGTTACACATTTTACAGAGGAACATATTTCTATGCTGAACATGTGCATAGCAAAAACACCAAACTTTTTGAGAATTACATATTTCTTATTTCAAATAAGCATTTATAAGATCTTCTTGAGGTAGAGCACAAATTTGTTGGTCTGTTTTAAATTAATATGAGGACATAGATATATATTCAAGGCCTCTAAATTTCTTAGTGCTGCCCAGTTAATGAGGTAAAAGTTACCTTAAAATGGTCAGTAGTAAGTTGTTGCTCTGTTACTGGAATAGGAATATCAGAACATAAATTGACTGGTATTGTATCTACCAGATTTGTGTACTTGTATAGAGTATCAGTTATGATAGGAGTTCACTGAAGTGACTCATAGCTCTTTTGCTCTCAAAATAGTTTGAGTAGATTAAACTGCCTCTCACATTGCCATATAGTGGTTTAGTGCAGGTTTGGTTAATAGTTTCTCCCAGTCTAATGCTAGTTCCCTTTAGGTAGCAATGGTACCTGAGAATATAAGCACATTAGTGTCTAATGGTCCTTGTCCTGTGAATGCATTGAACAACTCTCAAGTTTTAATATTTGTCTACTATGTACTGTGTCTTATGATGGGGTTTGAAAAAACAATATACTGAATTATGCATACCCTTACCTTTAAAGGCCTTCAAATTTAGCACTAAATACAACTTTTTGTTATCTTATTTTGGTATAAACATACTTTTGATATATATGACCTCGTATTTCCTAATTTAAGAATGCAGCAAGGGAGAGAGATACAAGATGGCTGATTACTAGCAGCTCAGGATTGTAGTTCCCAGTGAAAGAGCAGAGAATGAGAGGATGCCACACTTTCAGACAAATTTTTGTTGCTCATGGACCAGGAGATTCCCAGCGCAGGAGCCCCATGGGTCACCAGTGCAACTCTTGTGGCTAGTGCAGTGGTTTTGCTGGTGCCCCGGTGCGGTGGTTCTTGGTGCAGAGTAAATGGGACTGGGTCCCCTTTTGGTTGACATTTGGAGCTCTGGGAAGGCAGAGTCGCCTATTCAGCTGATTGAAAAAGGGACTCAGGAAGGAAGCCAGACTGGAGATTCCTGGGCAGAAAAGCACCAGGAATCTTAATGCCACTGTTTTAGCCAGTGCAGTGGGTTGCTCAGATTCCAGTGCTGGGAATCAACAAGCTGAAGGTCCACTCAGAGACCTAATTTGAAAGTCGGTAATTACAAAGATGACAGGTGGATAAATTTACAACGATGGAAAGAAACCAGCATAAAAAGGCTAAGAATACCCAAAATCAGAATGTCTCTTACTCTACAGGGGATCACAGTTCCTCATCAACAAGGGAACAAGGCCTGATGGAGAACGAGTGCATTCCAATAACAGAATTAGGTTTCAAAAGGTGGATAATAAGAAACTTCTGTGAGTTAAAAGAATATGTTCTAGCCCAATGTAAAGAAACTAAGAACTTTGAAAAAAGGTTTGACGAAGTCCTAACAATAATAGACAATCTAGATAGAAATATAAGTGAATTAATGAAACTGAAGAATACAAAATGAGAACTCTGCGAAGTATGCACAGGTTTTAACAAATTGATCAAGCAGAAGAAAGGATATCAGAGGTAAAAGACCAACTTAATGAAATGAAACGAGAAGACAAGATTAGAGAAAAAAGAGTAAAAAGGAATGAGCAGTCTGTAAGAAATATGGGAAAATGTGAAAAGACTTAATTTACATTTGATAGGTGTACCTGAATGTCATGAAGAGAATGAATCCAAGCTGGAAAATATTCTTCAGGAAAACTTTCCTAACCTATTAAGGCAGGACAATGCTCAACTCCAGGTAATACAGATAACACCACAAAGATATTCCTCAAGTAGAGCAACCCCAAGACACGCAATCATTAGATTCACCAGGGTTGAAATAAAGGAAAAATTTTTAAGGGTATCTAGAGAGAAAGGTCAGGTTACCCATAAAGGGAAGCCTATCAGACTCACAGCAGATCTCTCAGCTGAAACCCTACAAACTAGAAGAGAGTGGGGGTCAATATTCAATATCCTCAAAGAAAATAATTTTCAACCCAGAATCTTGTATCCAGCCAAATTAAGCTTCATAAATAAAGGAATAATAAATTTTTTTGCAAACAAGCAAGTACTCAGAGATTTCATCACCACCAGGCCTGCCTTACAAGAGCTTCTGAAAGAAGCATTATAAATAGAAAGGAACAACCAGTATCAATCACCCCAAAACCTTACCAAAAGGTTAAGAGTATCTTCATAATAAAGAATCTATATTAACTAATGGGCAAAATAGCCAGCTAACATTAAATGACAATATTAAACTCACAAATATCAATATTAATTGTAAATTTAAATGGATTAAATGCCCCAATCAAAGACACAGCCAAATTGAATAAAAAATGAAAACCCATTGGTACACTGTATCCAGATCCATCTCATAAGCAAAAACACACAAAGACTCAAAACAAAAGGTTGGAGGAAGACTCACCAATCAAATGGAGAGCAAACAAACAAACAAACAAAAAACCACAAGAGTTGTAACTTTCGTCTCTGACAAAATAGACTTTAATAGTAACAAAGACTGAAAGAAACAAAGAAGGACATTACATAATGGTAAAAGAATCAATGCAACAACAGCAGTCAGTGATCATCAATATATATGCACCCAATATAGGAGCACCCAGATACATAAGACAAGTGCTTAATGACTTATAAAGAGACTTGGACTCCCGTACAATAATAGTGGGAGACTTCGACACTACATTGTTCATATTCGACTGATCGATGAGATAGAAAATTAACAGGGACATCTATGATTTGAACTCAGACCAGGAACAAGTAAACTCAGTGAATATTTATAGAATTCTTCACCCCAGGTCCACAGAACATACATTTTTCTCAGTATCACATTACACCTATTTTGAAAGTGACTATATAATTGGAAGTAAATCAACCTTCAGCATTTGCATAGCATTTCACAGACTTAAATGAAATATTGGTTGGCTGTTTGTTTGTTATTTTCTTTCCTTATTCCTTCCTGTCTCCACTGTTAAGCACAATTATCGGCATAAAACAGGTTTTTAATACCTATTTTTAGATTGCATTCCAGCATGGGCAATAGAGCAAGACTCCTGTTCTCTCTCCCCCTTTCCCTTTCTGGAAAAAAAAAAAAGAATAGAGCAAAACAAATTTTGAGAACAACAAATATTGATTTTGAATGCACTTGCACACACATTAGGATTTCAATCACAGCCAAAAATGGATGATCATATTTTGAAAAGAAAACTAATATATTTGAAAAGGATGCACTTGAGTTTCACTATATTTTAAAGTTGCTTTTAGACTGATAGAAATTTCTTCCTAGTTTATCTCTTACATAGTCCCTACTATCCTGATATACTTGAAAATATACTGTGTTCATTGATGTGTAAGAAAATAGAATTCTAACAAATATGGGAGATGGAATTGCAGGGTTACTAGCAAAGTGTCAGGTCCTGTAGAGAACTGATAAAGACAAGATTTAAATAAAGGAAGCTGTCTATCTAGCATTGGTATTCAAAAGAGGGGTAGAAAATTAAATTGCCAAATGGCAGAGCTTTAATCATATTGAAATGTTAACTTCCCTATAAAAAAAAAAGTTGTGTGCCACTGAAGTTAATTAAAATCTTGGTACAGGCTAATAAATGTTAAGATAGCTTCTGCTTACTGCCAAATATTTGAATGAAATAAACATACACATATAGGGGCTGAAATGTTTAATGTCCTGCTTTAATGTTAAAAAGTGCATATCAGCCTGGACTTTACCACTTAAACTCTCTTCAGAATCTTTATTGTAATTAAAAGTAAATTATTGTTTCATTTTTATTACTGGTTTAATTCAAGTGGCATGAATTATGCAAGCACATTAGCACATTATTAGTTTTAAAATTAAGGCTTTTACTAAGTGGAAAATTCTATTCTCAATTTAAGAAACTCAGCCTTCAAAGACCGGTTTTATGTATTATATTGCCAATTATTTAAAAGTATTGATTTAAGCAACTTTCAAAGAATGTTTAAACAACCTGTATATTCAATAAATAGAAGTAAAAGTAATAAAAATAAACAAATTATATAATGTGTAATCACCATCAAATCTTTACCCTTCCATCATTTTAGCAAGAAACCTCATTACCTTTGTGTACATATATATGTAAAATACGTGTGTGTGTATGTGTGTGTGTGTGTACAACATTGAGTACTATCATATAAAACTAATTTGGGAAAAATTATTGTACCGAAATAGGCAATAAAAAATGATTTCTATTTTGTGAATGTTATGCAGCTTTTTGTTGTTGTTATTGGACAGTGTTTTGGCTTTGTGCAATGGGGTTTAATAGAGAGACTGCAAAAGAAATAGCTATGTGACTTTATTTAATTATTTATTTATTTTTATTCATCTTCTTTTTATTGCATTTTAGGTTTGGGGTACATGTACAGAATGTGCAAGACATTTGCATAGGTACACACATGGCAGTGTGTTTTGTTGCCTTCCTCCCCTTCCCCCACATTTGGCATTTCTCCCCAGGCTATCACTCCCCATCTCCCCCCACGCTGTCCCTCCCCTATTCCCCCCAATAGACCCCAGTGCGTAGTTCCCCTTCCCCATGTCCATGTGTTCTCATTTTTCCTCATCCGCCTATGAGTGAGAATATGTGGTATTTCATTTTGTGTTCATGTGTCAGTTTGCTGAGAGTGATGTTCTCCAGATTCATCCATGTCCCTACAAAGGACACGAGCTCATCATTTTTTATTGCTGCATAATATTCCATTGTGTATATGTGCCACATTTTCCCAGTCCAGTCTATCATTGATGGGCATTTGGGTTGGTTCCAGGTCTTTGCTATTGTAAACAGTGCTGCAATGAACATTCATGTGCATTTATCCTTATAGTAGAACGATTTATAGTCCTTTGGATATATACCCAGTAATCGGATGGCTGGGTCAAATGGAATTTCTATTTCTAAGGCCTTGAGGAATTGCCACACTGTCTTCCACAATGGTTGAACTAATTTACACTCCCACAAACAGTGTAAAAATGATCCTATTTCTCCACATCCTCTCCAGCATCTGCTGTCTCCAGATTTTTTAATGATTGCCATTCTAACTGGTGTGAGATGGTATCTCAGTGTGGTTTTGATTTGCATCTCTCTGATGACCAGTGATGATGAGCATTTTTTAATATGTTTGTTGGCCTCATGTCTGTCTTCTTTTGGAAAGTGTCTGTTCATATCCCTTGTCCATTTTTGAATGGGCTTGTTTGCTTTTTCCTGTAAATCTGTTTAAGTTCTTTGTAAATTCTGGATAAAAGCCCTTTGTCAGATGGGTAGACTGCAAAACTTTTTCCCATTCTGTTGGTTGCGGATTCACTCTAGTGACTGTTTCTTTTGCCTTGAAGAAGCTGTGGAGTCTGATTAGGTCTCATTTGTCTATTTTGGCTTTTGTTGCCAATGCTTTTGGTGTTTTGTTCATGAAGTACTTGCCTACTCCTATGTCCTGGATGGTTTTGCCTAGATTTTCTTCTACAGTTTTTATGGTGCCAGGTCTTATGTTTAAGTCTTTAATCCATCTGAAGTTACTTTTGATGTAACATGTCAAGAAGGGGTTCAGTTTCTGCTTTCTGCACATGGCTAGCCAGTTTTCCCAACATCATTTATTAAACAGAAAATCCTTTTCCCATTGATTGTTTTTGTCAGTTTTATAAAAGATTGTATAGTTGTAGATATGTTGTGTTGCCTCAGATGCCTCTGTTCTGTTCAATTGGTCTATATCTCTGTTTTGGTACCAGTACCATGCTGCTTTGATTATTGTAGCCTTGTAGTATAGTTTGAAGTCTGGTAGTGTAATGGCTCTCGCTGTGTTCTTTTTGCTTAGAATTGACGTGGCTATGCGGGCTCTCTTTTGGTTTCATATGAAGTTCATGGTGGTTTTCTCCAGTTCTGTGAAGAAAGTCAATGGGAGCTTGATGGTGATAGCATTGATTCTGTAAGTTACTTTGGGCACTAGTCATTTTCATGATATTAATTCTTTCTAACAATGAACATGGAATGTTTCTCCATCTGTTTGTGTCCTCTCTGATTTTGTTGAGCAGTGGTTTGTAGTTTTCCTTGAGGAGGTCCATTATGTTCCTTGTAAGTTGTATTCCCAGGTATTTTATTCTCTTTGTAGCAATTGTGAATGGCAGTTCGTTCTCGATTTGGCTCTCCTTAAGTCTGTTATTGGTGTATAGGAATGCCTGTGATTTTTGCACATTGATTTTATATCCTGAGACTTTGCTGAAGTTGCTTATTAGTTTCAGGAGTTTTTGGGCTGAGGTGATGGGGTCTTCTAGGTATAATATCATGTCGTCTGCAAATAGAGACAATTTGGCTTCCACCTTTTCTATTTGAATTTCCTATAATTCTTTTTCTTGCCTGACTGCTCTGGCTAGAACTTCCCATACTTTATTAAATAGGAGAGAGGGCATCCTTGTCTAGTGCCGGATTTCAAAGGGAATCCTTCCAGTTTGTGCCCATTCAGTATGATATTGGCTGTTGGTTTGTCGTAAATAGCTTTTATTACTTTGAGATACGCTCCATCAACACTGAGTTTATTGAGAGTTTTTAGCATAAAGGGTTGTTGAATTTTGTCAAATGCCTTCTGTGCGTCAACTGAGATAATCATGTGGTTTTTATTTTTGGTTCTGTTTATGTGGTGAATTAGGTTTACAGACTTATGTATGTTGAACCAGCCCTGCATCCTCAGGATGAATCCTACTTGATCATGATGGATAAGTTTTTTGATGTGCTGTTGAAATCGGTTTGCCAATATTTTATTGAAGATTTTTGCATCTATGTTCATCATGGATATTGGCCTGAAGTTTTCTTTTCCTGTTGAGTCTCTGCCAGGTTTTGGTATCAGGATGATGTTGGTCTCATAAAATGATTTGGGAAGGAATCCCTCTTTTTGGATTATTTGAAATAGTTTCAGAAGGAATGGTACCAGCTCCTCTTTGTGTGTCTGGTAGAACTCAGCTGTGAACCCATCTTGACCTGGGCTTTTTTTGTGTGGTAGGCTCTTAATTGCTGTCTCAACTCCAGACCTTGTTATTGGTCTATTCATAGTTTCGGCTTCCTCCTGGTTTAGGCTTGGGAGGACACAAGTGTCCAGGAATTTATCCATTTCTTACAGGTTTACTAGTTTATGTGCATAGAGTTGTTTGTAGTATTCTCTGATGATGGTTTGAATTTCTGTGGAATCTGTGGTGATTTCCCCTTTATCGTTTTTTATTGCATCTATTTGGTTGTTCTCTCTTTTCTTTTTGATCAGTCTGGCTAGTGGTCTGTCTATTGTGTTGATCTTTTCAAAAAACCAGCTCTTGGATTTACTGATTTTTTGAAGGGTTTTTCGTGTCTCTATCTCGTTCAGATCTGCTCTGATCTTTGTTATTTCTTGTCTTCTTGTCTTCTGCTAGGTTTTGAGTTTTTTGATCTTGCTCCTCTAGCTCTTTCAATTTTGACGATGGGGTGTCAATTTTGGATCTCTCCACTTTTCTCATATGGGCACTTATTGCTGTATATTTTCCTCTAGAGACTGCTTTGAATGTGTCCCAGAGATTCTGGTATGTTTTGTCTTCATTCTTATTGGTTTCGAAAAACTTCTTTATTTCTGCCTTCATTTCATTGATAATCCAATCATCATTCAAGAGCCAGTTGTTCAGTTTCCATGAAGCTGTGCGGTTCTGAGTTAGTTTTTGCATTCTGGGTTCTAAGTTGATTGCACTATCGTCTGAGAGACTGTTTGTTATGATTTCAGTTGTTTTGCATTTGCTGAGGAGTGCTTTACTTCCTGTAATGTGGTCAATTTTAGAGTAGGTGTGATGTGGTACTGAGAAGAATGTATATTCCGTGGATTTGGGGTGGAGAGTTCTGTAAATGTCTATCAGGTTTGCTTGTTCCAGGTCTGCGTTCAAGCCCTGGATATCCTTGTTAATTTTCTGTCTGGTTGATCTGTCTAATATTGGCAGTGGAGGGTTAAAGTCTCCCACTATTATTGTGTGGGAGTCTAAGTCTCTTTTTAAGTCATTAAGAACTTGCCTTATATATCTGGGTGCTCCTGTATTGGGTACATATATATTTAGGATTATTAGCTCTTCTTGTATCGATCCTTTTACCATTATGTAATGACCTTCTTTGTACCTTTTGATCTTTGTTGCTTTAAAGTCTATTTTATCAGAGACGAGAATTGCAACTCCTGTTTTTTTTTTTTTTTTTTTTTTTTTGCTCTCCATTTACTCGGTAAATCTTTCTCCATCCCTTTATTTTGAGCCTTTGTGTATCCTTGCATATGAGTTGGGTTTCCTGGATACAGTGCACCAATGGGTTTTGGATTTTTTTCCATTTTGCCAGTCTGTGTCTTTTGATAGGTGCATTTAGCCCATTTACATTTAGGGTTAGTATTGTTATATGTGAATTTGATACTGCCATTTTGATGCTAGCTGGCTGTTTTGCCCATTAGTTGATGAAGATTCTTCATTTTGTTGATGGTCTTTAGCATTTGGTATGTTTTTGGAGTGGCTGTTACTGGTTGTTTCTTTCTATGTGTACTGACTCTTTCAGAAGCTCTTATAAAGTAGGCATGGTGGTGACAAAATCTCTGAGTACTTGCTTGTTTGCAAAGGATTTTATTTTTCCTTCATTTATGAAGCTCAGTTTGGCTGGATATGAAATTCTGGGTTGAAAGTTCTTTTCTTTAAGGATGTTGAATATTGGCCCCCACTCTCTTCTGGCTTGTAGAATTTCTGCTTAGAGATCCGCTGTGAGTCTGATGGGCTTCCCTTTGTGGTGATCTGACCTTTCTCTCTGGCTGCTCTTAGTATTTTCTCCTGCATTTCAACCCTTGTTAATCTGGGGATTATTTGCCTTGGGGTTGCTCTTCTTGCAGAATATCTTTGTGGTGTTCTCTGTGTTTCCTGGACTTGAATATTGGCCTGCCTTGCTAGGTTATGGAAATTTTCCTGGATAATATCCTGAAGAGTATTTTCCAGCTTGGATTCATTCTTTTCGTCACATTCTGGTACACCTAGGTTAGGTCTCTTCACATAGTCCCACATTTCTTGGAGACCTTGTTCATTCCTTTTTGTGCTTTTTTCTCTAATCTTGGTTTCTCATTTTATTTTATTGAGTTGATCTTCGACTTCTGATACCCTTTCTTCTGCTTGGTCAATTCGGCTGTTGAAACTTGTGCATGTTTCGCAAAGTTTTCGTGTTGTATTTTTCAGCTCCTTCAATTCACTCATATTCCTCTCTAAGTTGTTCATTCTTGTTATCATTTCCTCATATCTTTTTTCAAGGTTCTTAGTTTTTTTTCATTGATTTAGAACATGTTCCTTTAGCTCACAGAAGTTTCTAATTATCCACCTTCTGAAGTCTAATTCCATCATTTTGTCACACTCATTCTCCATCCTGCTTTGTACCCTTGTTGGTGAGGTGTTTTGGTCCTTTGTAGGAGGTGAGGTGTTTTGGTTTTTGGTGTTTTTCTCCTTTTTGCACTGGTTCCTTCCCATCTTTGTGGATTTATCAACCTGTCGTCTGAATAGTTGCTGACTTTTCAATTGGGTCTCTGAGTGGATGCCCAGATTGTTGATGATGAAGTATTTCTGTTACTTAGTTTTTCTTCTAACAGTCTAGCCCGTCTGCTGTAGGACTGCTGAGGTCCACTCCAGGCCCTGCTTGTCTGGGGTACACCTGTAGCAGCTGTGGAACAGTGAGGGATGCTACCAGTTTCTTCTTTTGCTATCTTTTTTCCAGAATGATGCCTGCTAAATGTCTGTTTGATTAGTCTTTTTTGAGGTGACTCTTTGGATATACAGGGGTCAGGGAGCTTCTTGATGAGATGGACTGTTTTTTATAGGAACTCTAGTACTGAGCTGTCAGCTCTGTTGTTCATTTGGGGCTGTTAGGGAGGTGCATTTATGTCTGCTGCAACAGAGCTTATAAGTCCCCTTTTTTTCCTCAGCTTCTCTGTCTCAGGGAGTTAGGGCTTTCTTTATGAGTATCTGTTGCACTGTCCTGCCCAGCTAGGAGGCAGTCTAGTCACTGTTTGCCTGCCGAGGCTCTGCCCTACTACCGTGGAGTCTGCCCTGCCTTTGTGGGCTCCGCCGTGCACTCCGCCTTACTGTCCTGAGCTTCACCCTGTTGCCGTGGGCTCTGCCCTGTTGCCCATGGGCTCCGCCCTGTTGGCGCAGTCTCTCTGTTATGGTGGGTTTCCTCGGCAATGGCAGGCTGCGTCAGCAATGGGAGTGTACCTCAGTAGGCACGGAATGCCTCGGTAGTGGTGGACACCCCCCCCCCATGGAGCTGCACTGTCCTGGATTCAGCTGTGCCCACAGTGAAACTCTCAACCCTGAGCGTTTTGAATTGCCATTTTGTTTGTCCCTGTGGGGGTGGGACCTGTCGAGCCTGATCACCTGGCTCCCTGCCTCAGAGTCCTTTCTCTCTCTCTTTTTTTTTAAGTTGAATGGTTGACTCTCTCCCAGGTGTTTTAGTTGCCTGCTGAAAGGGCACCAGGATGTGTGTGATTTCCCGTGCAGCAACCCACTGCACCAGCTCAAATGTCACTTCCCGGAAATTTCCTGGTCTGTCTCTCTGTTTAAGTCCCATTTAATCAGATGGATATGCTAATCAGCCCTCCAAAATCTCAGATTGCCAGTTTAACAGGGCACCCAGACCAGTGCATTTTGTGCAGGGTGTCACTGCGCTGCAACACCAGCCAAAATGGCCATGCAAGCTGAGAGGGCTGCACTGGCATCCCATGTCTCTCCTACTCCTGGCAATTTCCCCATTCTGTGGGCAACAAAGATCCGTCTGGAAATGCAGCTAGGACTTACTCTCTGCACCTTCACTGAGAGCTGCAATCCTGAGTTGTTCCCACCGCACCATCTTGCTGTGACTTTAAATATTTAGGAGCTGTAGAGTAAGGTTTATGTATCTACAGTGTAAGTCACAATTATTTGCTGGGGTTCAAAGTAAGGGAAATCTCTCAGTTCCCATAACCAACCTCCTTGAACAATCTGTTTGGATTTTGTTTTATTGTTGTTCTCAGTCTTACTTTGTTAGAATCTAGGAATTGAATCATGTGCCACGTTTTCAAGTGTTCAGGATACATGCTATGTATTTTTCTAAATTAATCATAAGTTTTCCTATATTTTCTCAGGATTTTTCCACCTTTACTTTCAAAATATTTATACACTTTATTCCTCTGTATTTGTAAATGTAATGTGTAGAATTTAATACCAGATACCCAGGACTTAATTTTGGCCTTCACTTGAATTGTTATTCAACTACCACTCAGTGTGATGTGGGCAGCTGAGTGTACATTCTGATTCTTGGACATTTTCTGTAATTGGTATGCACCTGTTTTTTGCTTCTCATTAAGTACTTGAAATATCTCCTAGGCTTCCCCATTTTTCAGTTATGGATCTTGGTCAAATTACTTAACTCCATGAAGTCTTAAGATTCCTTAAATATAGGAAAAGGAAAATAATAATCTTTAAGTGGGAGGGTTATTTTAAGGAGTAAATAAACTTGTAAAAGTAAGCTAACTTAGCATAAAGGTTTGCATGTAGCAAACACTCAATTATGATAATTATTCATAAAATGTGATATTATATATTTTTTCAAATCCTTTGTACAATCCCACATAAGAATAAAGTATGAGAACTGGGAGTCATCACTTTGCTTATCATTTATTAATTTTGAGTCCAACTTATTACATGTTTCAGCATTACAATATGGTTTTTAATTCAGATATATGATTTGGCATACATTTAAAATGGTGTAATTTTTTAAACAACTGGCTTATAATTTTGCTACCTTGTGTATTTCAGGTGCATTTTTATTGTGCATTATATTCATGATTTTATCATGTTTTATCTTAATTGGTCCTTACAGCAACATTCTGAGATTGATAGGTAGTCAATATCATATTGTCAGATACAGAAATAGCATCTTAACTTACATATCAACAAAATTATTATGAGATGTAAAATCATGTTGTAATTTTTCCATAGAAATTTCAACATTTTTAAACTAGATCCAGACTTACTCAACATTCTGTCTGCTGAATATTATAGACAGTGCTGCTCATAAGTACTTATAACATTGCCATGTTGAGTGAAAAGTGTGACCTTCCATTGACCTAGTAACAACTGCTATCATATATATTATTTTCTTATAATTAATATTGTTTTACATCAAATCATGAGTAGCCTGAGGAAGTTATATAGATGATACCCAAATGTAGAATTGTGATTGATCTTTCTTAGCACTAGTTTACATGTCATCCTCAGACTAGCACATTTCTAATTTAATAATATTAAGTCTAATTTTATTTTATTATATTTATATAAAGAATTATAAAATTATAAAGAAAAATTATAAAAATATTACAGTATTTCAAAGATTGTATAGTTGTAGATATGTAGTGTTTCCTCCGGTGCCTCTGTTTTGTTCCATTGGTCTATATCTCTGTTTTGGTACCAGTACCATGCTGTTTTGATTACTGTAGCCTTGTAGTATAGTTTGAAATCCGGTAGTGCGATGCCCCCCGCTGTGTTCTTTTTGCTTAGAATTGATTTGGCTATGCGGGCTCTCTTTTGGTTCCATATGAAGTTCATGGTGGTTATTTCCAGTTCTGTGAAGAAAGTTAATGGTAGCTTGATGGGGATAGCATTGATTCTGTAAATTACTTTGGGCAGTATAGCCATTGTCACGATATTAATTCTTCCTAACCATGAACATGGAATGTTTCTCCATCTGTTTGTGTCCTCTCTGATTTCGTTGAGCAGTGGCTTGTAGTTCTCCTTGAAGAGGTCTCTTACATTCCTTGTGAGTTGTATTCCAAGGTATTTTATTCTTTTTGTAGCAATTGAGAATGGCAGTTTGTTCTTGATTTGGCTTTCTTTAATCAAAAATGATGAGTTCGTGTCATTTGTATGGACATGGATGAATCTGGAGAACATTATTCTCAGCAAACTGTTATTGGTGTAGATGAATGCTTGTGATTTTTGCACATTGATTTTATATCCTGAGTCTTTGCTGAAGTTGCTTATCAGTTTCAGGAGTTTTGGGGCTGAGGCGATGGGGTCTTCTAGGTATGCTATCATGTCGTCTGCAAATAGAGACAATTTGGCTTCCACCTTTCCTATTTGAATACCCTTTATTTCTTTTTCTTGCCTGATTGCTCTGGATAGAACTTCCAGTACTATATTGAATAGGAGTGGTGAGAGAGGGCATCCTTGTCTAGTGCCAGATTTCAAAGGGAATGCTTCCAGTTTTTGCCCATTCAGTATGATATTGGCTGTTGGTTTGTCATAAATAGCTTTTATTACTTTGAGATACGTTCCATCGATACCGAGTTTATTGAGGGTTTTTAGCATAAAGGGCTGTTGTATTTTGTCAAATTCCTTCTCTGCATCAATTGAGATAATCATGTGGTTTTTGTTTTTGGTTCTGTTTATGTGGTGAATTACGTTGATAGACTTGCGTATGTTGAACCAGCCTTGCATCCCCGGGATGAATCCTACTTGATCATGATGAATAAGTTTTTTGATTTGCTGTTGCAATCGGCTTGCCAATATTTTATTGAAGATTTTTGCATCTATGTTCATCATGGATATTGGCCGGAAGTTTTCTTTTCTTGTTGGGTCTCTGCCGGGTTTTGGTATCAGGATGATGTTGGTCTCATACAATCTTTGATAAACCTGACAAAAACAAGCAATGGGGAAAGGATTCCCTATTTAACAAATGGTGTTGGGAAAACTGGCTAGCCATGTGCAGAAAGCAGAAACTGGACCCC
This sequence comes from Callithrix jacchus, assembly GCF_049354715.1. Classification (NCBI taxonomy): domain Eukaryota; kingdom Metazoa; phylum Chordata; class Mammalia; order Primates; family Cebidae; genus Callithrix; species Callithrix jacchus. The sequence goes on from NC_133502.1 coordinate 45,424,944, forward strand.
TTCCTGACACCTTACACTAAAATTAACTCCAGATGGATTAAAGACTTAAACATAAGACCTGGCACCATAAAAACCCTAGAAGGAAATCTAGGCAAAACTATCCAGGACATAGGAGTAGGCAAGGACTTCATGAACAAAACACCAAAAGCATTGGCAACAAAAGCCAAAATAGACAAATGGGACCTAATGAACCTCCACAGCTTCTGCACAGCAAAAGAAACAGTCACTAGAGTGAATCGGCAACCAACAGAATGGGAAAAAATTTTTGCAGTTTACCCATCTGACAAAGGGCTGATATCCAGAATTTACAAAGAACTCAGATTTACAGGAAAAAAACAAACAAGCCCATTCAAAAGTGGGCAAAGGATACGAACAGACACTTTACGAAAGAAGACATATATGAGGCCAACAATCATATGAAAAAATGCTCATCGTCACTGGTCATCACAGAGATGCAAATCAAAACCACATTGAGATACCATCTCACGCCAGTTAGAATGGCAGTCATTAAAAAATCTGGCGACAACAGATGCTGGAGAGGATGTGGAGAAAAAGGAACACTTTTACACTGTTGGTGGGAGTGTAAATTAGTCCAACCATTGTGGAAGACAGTGTGGTGATTCCTCAAGGCCTTAGAAATAGAAATTTCATTTGACCCAGCAATCCCATTACTGGGTATATACCAAAGGACTATAAATCATTCTACTATAAGGATGCATGCACATGAATGTTTATTGCAGCACTGTTTACAATAGCAAAGACCTGGAATCAACCCAAATGCCCATTGATGATAGACTGGATTGGGAAAATGTGGCACATATACACCATGGAATATTATGCAGCAATCAGAAATGATGAGTTCGTGTCGTTTGTAGGGACATGGATGAATCTGGAGAACATCATTCTCAGCAAACTGACACAGCAACAGAAAGTGAAACACCGCATATTCTCACTCATAGGCGGGTGATGAAAAATGAGGACACATGGACACAGAGAGGGGAATACTAAACACTGGGGTCTATTGGGGGGAAAAGGGGAGGGCCAGTTGGAGGGGGCGGTGGGGAGGGATAGCCTGGGGAGAAACGCCAAATATGGGTGAAGGGGTGAAAGCAAACAGAACACACTGCCATGTGTGTACCTATGCAACTGTATTGCATCCTCTGCACATGTACCCCAAAACCTAAAATGCAATAAAAAAATAAGAAGAAAAAAATAATATATTACAGTATTTCATGAAAAATATTTAAAATTATTTCTGAGGTTTTCATACACATCTTAGCTACACCTTAAAATATTCAACTTTATCTTACAATTGGTGCAGCTAAAGCACCAATTTTCTAAATGTTTTTAATAATACCTATCTTTGAAAACACTGTTTTACTTCAGTTTTGACTACTTGTTAATGTCTTCTATTTAAAATTTGGTAGAGCTGATATGATTTGCTGATAGAATGGGGGAAAAGCAAGCTGATAAAAACAAGCAAAACAACCCTATTATTGTACTACTCTTCTTAAGACCTCTGTAAATTACCATTGGCCTTTTATTTCTTGTTTGTTTTTGAGACAGAGTCTTACTCTTGTCGCCCAGGCTGGAGTGCAGTAGCGCCATCTCAGCTCACTGCAACCTCCGCCTCCCGGGTTCAGGCAAATCTCTTGCCTCAGCCTTGCAAGTAGCGGGGACTACAGTTGCTTGCCACCGCACCCAGTAATTTGTTATATTTTTAGTAGAGAGTGCTTTTCATCATATTAACTAGTATGGTCTCCATCTCCTGACCCCATGATCCACCCACCTCAGCCTCCCAAAGTGCTCGAATTACAGGCCTGACATTTTGCCATTTTTAATGAAGAGTTTGCTTTCCCATTATGATTGGGAAAGGACACTTATAATGGGAACATGGTGCACTTTCATTGTAAACACTTTGTCTGCCTTAATTGAAGGATGATAAGAGCAATCCAACCAGGAAAACACATTTTAGCTGGAAGTAGATTGCATGCTGAAGACAATCTGGAGGAGTACCTTGATCACTGATTCCTTTGGACTGTGAACTTAGGTTTTCATCTGCATATTATGGCTATTATTGCACTCCACTCACAATCCACCAGAGAAAATGCCCTAGCCAAATGGCACTTACATGAGTCTGATGAATCTGTCCCACCCCATATTCTCTAAAGAAATGTTAGTTGTGGTGAGAGGAGAGGATAATGCAGAATAAAAATCAATAAAGAAATTTTAATGACTGGTAATGGGAGTTTAGTCTTACAATAAAAAATATAAAAACTCTTTTGCAGTTGTCTAAAATATGTTTTTTCATTCCTGATAGATCCATACCTGAAAAATGTAAATACTACTTGGAAATATATGTCATTAATTACTTTCATGTGTTTTCCTGGGTTATGAACCCTGCTTTTGGATTAATGAGCATTTTTGATTAACTTACAAATTTGGCTAATTCAAAAATGATATAATAGGAAATTTTTAATTATTTTAATAAATTACTATTTTATTTGCTAAATTCAGATAAACAAAACATATTTAGGACCTTGTATTAAAACCCCCTTGCTTACATTTATGTAACTTTAGTTTTCCACAACTTAAAATGGCTTCAAAGTACACTTTACAAGAGGGAAAATAATGTATAAGTTGTATGACATAACTTAGTGTGCTTGGGTACTGTTTTGGGAAAGAATTTCATACTTTCAGAAATTCTGTATCTGTATGCTCTCTCGACAGCACTCTGTAACTATTGCACTTCCAGTTAACTGGGGCTAAGAAATATTGATTTTAAATATGGATTGTAAGATGTGAAGATTTCAAGAAAGGCACAAATGTTTGCAGTCAAAAAATGAAAGTCATAATCTCTAAAAATAACCTATAATGTTAGCAGCAAGGTAAGGAGGTAACATATGAAGCATGTTTTGGATACCAAGAAAGAGCCTCATAAAAAATTACCTGTTAAACAAACATACAAAATCTTTGTCAACACAGAAGCTCAAGACTAGAGAGGAAGTGGGTATGGTGGTCTCACAGAGAGGATGGTAGAACTCCTTATCTGGGGAAACTGTTAGATAAAATATCAAAACTGGCAACCTTTTCTTTCTACATCAAACCCACTCAAGTTACTGAATAAAATATTTAAACATCTCAAGATGGAAGAGCTTTGTAGATAACTTCAATATAACCAGGTTCTACAGAAACATACTCCTACTAACTGTGGTAAAATCTGGCCAGCAGAAGTTGTGTCCTCTTATACTTACCCCTTTCTATCTGCCTTCTAGTTTCCTGATGAAGTAGAATATGGAGAAAAGAAAACAAAATTAAGCCATTTACATAACCACCTAGTTATGGCTTTCATCTTAGTTTTATTTCTAAGTATCTATGGTGTATGAGGCTTTCAGAGTCAAATAAAAAAATACCGCAAAAGACATTCAAATTCAAATTACAACACCTATGGTATAATTTGCACAATAAGTAAATGTCTTAAAACTCTTTTTGTATTCATAGAAATGACATACCAATTAGTTTTTCTTCTCAGTCACCAAGTCAAAAAGGTAAGCATAATCAGTTATATTATAGACTAAAAGCAAACATTTTCCTCACCATGGACATGGGTGTTGTGTTATTAAACTCTGAGAGAAATGTTTCATTTGAATATTCAGAATATGTTAAATATTTGTATAACACTGTATAAGCTACTTTACACATCTTCACTATTTAGCCAAAAGTGGATATAATAATGAATTACAGAACTGTTGCTTCTGTTGACTGGTTCAAGTTCAAGTTACTTTGTTCAGGAGCACAGGTCTCTAATAATTTCATGCCTTTTGCAATGGAATATTTAAATCTGAAAGTTAAACTCACTGGGTTCAAGGTATAATTAATTTAAATGGAATTGAATTTTCTATGCTGAACTCTAGAGTCTGTGTTCTACAGAAAGGTATCCTAAATTAAAATAAGGACCAAAGAACATATCTGTGATAAGCCTTGTGCATAAATCAACAAATTATGTTACTTAAGTAAAGATTTAAATAACTTATACGACCATGAGTTAATCTTTTTTTTTTCCACTGTTCTTACAACCAAAATTTTCTCCAGTGTTGCATGACATGCTATTTTAGGTTAAACTCCAAAGAAAGTAGTGAGAGTGGAAAAAATCTGTGGCATTGATTAGGGACAGAGTTACAAACCATGTGAAATTGAAGATAAGATATGTACTCTTTTGTTACAGTTGAGGGAGCTTAACACCTGTGTATCGGTGTGAGTCAAGAGAATGTTGCTTTTACTCTGGAAACAATTTCTTGTTCTCTTCAAATGATGGATATGTAATTAGAGTAGTTTTAAAGCAATTTAAGTAAATTTGAGTAATTTAAGTAAATGCGTTTAATTCTTACCTGTCATGCAGTGGACTTTAACAGAAATAAGGTGGACAGATAGAAGTAAAACAAATAATAGCTTGTATTGTCACAGCTACTTTCAAACTGCTTTTTCCATAGATTTTTCCGACTTTTCTAACAGTTTCCCTTGAACTCTGAGATGTATTTAGTTCTCAAAAAACATAAGCCTTGGTGCATATATATATATATTTAACTCAGTTTTGGGGGTACACGTGCAGATCTTGCAGGATTGTTACATAGATATACAACTGCCATGGTAGTTTGTTGCCTCCATACTCCCACCCCCTACATTAGGTATTTCTTCCAATGTTAACTCAACACAATCTCCCCACCCCCAGCTATCCCTCCCCTAGCCCCCAAACCCCCAAAAGACCCCATTATGTGATGTTCCTCTCCCTGTGTCCACCCACATATGAGTGAGAACATGCAGTGTTTGGTTTCTGTTCTTGTGTCAGTTTGCTGAGAATGATGGTTTTCAGATTCAGCCATGTCCCTGCAAAGGACATGAACTCATTTTTATTTATAGCTGCATAGTATTCCATGGTGTATATGTACCATATTTTCTTCATTCAATCTATTATTGATGAGCATTTGGGTTGGTTCCAGGTCTTTGCTATTGTAAACAGTTCTCAATGAACATACTTGTGCATGTGTTTTTATAATAGAACGATTTATAATCCTTTGGGTTTATACCCAGTAATGTGATTGCTCGATCGAATAGTATTTCTATTTCCAGATCTTTGAGGAACTGCCACATTGTCTTCCACAATGGTTGAACTAAGTTACACTCCCACCAGCAGTGTAAAAGCATTCCTATTTCTCTACATTCTCTCCAGCATCTGTTGCCCCCAGACTTTTTAATAATCTCCATTCTAACTGGCATGAGGTAGTATCTCAATATGATTTTGATTTGCATTTCTCTAAAGACCAGTGATGATGAGCATTTTTTCATGTTTGTTGGCCACATAAATATCTTCTTTTGAAAAGTTTCTGTTCATATCCTTGCCCACTTCTGGTTTGGTTTGTTTCTTTTGTTCTTTTAAGTCTGTTTTAGTTCTTTGTGAATTCTGGGTATTAGTCCATTGTCAGATGGGTAGCTTGCAAAATTTTTCCCATTCTGTTTGTGCTCATTCATGCTAATGATTGTTTCTTTTGCTGTGCAGAAACTCTTAAGTTTAATTACATCCCATTTGTCTATTTTAGCTTTTATTGCCATTGCTTTTGGTGTTTTAATTATGAAGTCCTTGCTATTGCCTATGTCCTGCATAATATTGCCTAGGTTTTCTTCCAGAGTTTTTATGGTGATAGGTCTTATTTTTAAATCTTTAATCCATCTGGAGTTAATTTTACTGTAAGGTGTAAGAAAGAGGTTCAGTTTCAGCTTCTTGCACATGGCTAGCCAGTTTTCCCAACACCATTTATTAAACAGGGAATCCTTCCCCCATTGCTTGTTTTTGTCAGGTTTGTTAAAGATCAGATGATTGTAGATGTGTGGCATGCCTCTGAGGTGTCTGTTCTGTTCCATTGGTCTGCATCTCTGCTTTGGTACCAGTACCATGCTGTTTTGATTATTGTAGCCTTGTAGTATAATTTGAAGTCAGGTAGTGTGATACCTCCAGCTTTTTTTTTTTTCTTTTCTTTGATTAGGATTGTCTTGGCTATGTGGGCTCTTTTTTTAGTTCCATGTGACGTTTACGGTGGTTTTTCCCAGTTCTGTGAAGAAGAGCAATGGTAGCAGCTTGATGGGGATAGCACTGAATGTATAAATTACTTTGTGCAATATGGCCATTTTCATGATACTGATTCTTTCCAACTGTGAGCATGGGATATTTTTCCATCTGTTTTTGTCCTCTCTTATTTTCCTGAGCAGTGGTTTGTAATTCTTCTTTAATTGGTCCTTCGCATCATTTGTTACTTGTATTCCTAGTTGTTTTATTCTCTTTGTAGCAATTGTAAACAGGAGTTCACTCATGAGTTGGCTCACTGTTTGTCTATTATTAGTGTATAGGAATGCTTGCAATTTTTGTGCATTGATCTTGTATCCTGAGACTGCTGAAGTTAGTTATCTTCTTAAGATTTTGGGCTGAAATGATGGGGGCTTCTAAATATACAATCATGTCATCTGCAAATAGACACAATTTGACCTCCTCTTTTCCTATTGAATGCCCTTTATTTCTTTTTCTTGCCTGATTGCTCTGGCTAAAATTTCCAATACTATGGCGAATAGGAATGATGAAGGAGGGTACCTTTGTCTAGTGCTAGTTTTCAAAGGGAATTCTTCCTGTTTTTGCCCATTCAGTTTGATATTGGCTGTGGGTTTGTTGTAAACAGCTTTTGTTATTTCAAGATACATTCCATCAATACCTAGTTTATTGAGAGTTTTTAACATAAAGTGCTATTGAATTTTGTCAAAGGTCTTCTCTGCATATATTGAGATAATCATATAGAATTTGTCTTTGCTTCTGTTTTTGTGATAAATTACATTTATAGATGTGCATAAGTTGAACCAGCCTTGAATCTCAGGGATGAAGCTAACTTGATCATGATGGATAAGCTTTTTGAGGTGCTGTTGCATTCAGTTTGCCAGTATTTTATTGAAGATTTTTGCATCTATGTTCATCATGGATATTGGCCTGTAATTTTCTTTTTTAGTTGTTTCTCTTCCTGGTTTTGGTGTCAGGATGATGTTGGTCTCATAAGATAAGTTAAGAAGGATTTCCTCTTTTTTTTATTGTTTGGAATAGTTTCAGAAGAATGATATCAGCCACAGTGCAATCAAATAAGAACTCAGGATTAAGAAACTCACTCTAAACTGCACAACTACATGGAAACTGACCAACCTTCTCTTGAATGACTACTTGGTAAATAATATAATACAGGCATAAATAAAGATGTTCTTTAGAACTAGTGAGAAAGAAGACACAATGTACCATAATCCCTGGGACACTTTTAAAGCAGTGTCTAGAGAAAAATTTATAGCACTAAATGCCCACATTAGAAGTGTGGAAAGATCTAAAATTGACACACTATCATCACAATTAAAAAAAACTATAGTAGCAAGATCAAGCAAATTCAAAAGCTAGTGAAAGATGAGAAATAACTAAGATCAGAGCAGATCTGAAAGAATAGAGACCCCAAAAAACCCTTCAAAAATCAATAAATTCAGAAGCTGGCTTTTTGAAATGATAAACAAAATAGATAGATCACGAGCCAGACTAATACAAAAGAAAAGAGATAAGAATCAAATGGATGCACTAAAAATGATAAAGGGGATATCACTACTGATTTCATAGAAATACAAAGTACCAAGAGGATACTACAAACACCTCTGTTCACATAAACCAGTAAATCTATATGAAATGGATAAATTCCTGGACACTTACTAGGAAGAAATTGAATCCCTGAATAGACCAATAACAAGCTCTGAAGTTGAGGCAGTAATTAATAGCCTACCAACCAAAAAAAGTCCTGGTCCAGACGGCTTCACAGTCAAATTTTACCAGATGGACAAAGTCATCCCTTTCTTGTGGCTGGAAGGCATATATGACATGGTTTATAGATTAATTAATTTTAGTATTATAGAATTTCATGGGTAGAGCTTATATGCTGTTTTCTAAAATCAGTTTGCTATAGGATTTCAAAGACAACTAGGATTTTCTTTCTGGCAAGAGATAGAGGAGGTCAGAGGACCAAGAAAGTGGAACAAATTGGCAATAGGGAACAATTCAATGGCAGCAAAATTATCAATTGCAGTAAAATGTAAATTAATTTATGAACTATTAAAAATATTTGTCAGTTGCCTAAATCAAAATCCCTTTAATTCTTCCTTTATTGAAACATTTATTCAAAATATTTTATGAAATTACTGATATAAATAATTGCATACACTAATAAATGATAGAGAATAGACAAATTTCCCAAATAGAAGAATTCAAAATTATTTATGCCAGTTATTCCACCCTCATGGAGATAGAGTATAATGCCCCACTCTGTAAGTGTGGACTGTGCATAGAGGCTTTCTTCTACAGAGTACAGTGTGTAAAGGTAATGAAGAGTAACATTACAGTGGAGAAACCTGACATAGACTACCTCTGCAAGTGATCAAGATGACTATCACCAGTGATAAGTAATGCTGATAATGTTTCTTTAATAACATGTGATGAGACAGAAACTTTATTCATAATCCCAGTCTAATCAGCAAAATATCAATTGAAGAACATTTCATGACATATTAAATTAGTACTCCTCAAAACTGTCAAAGTCATCAAAATAAAAAAAAAAAAGAGAAGTCTGAAAACTGTCACAGCCAAGAGTTGCCTAAGGAGACAGAATGAGTAAATAAAATGTACTATCCTCAATGGGATCCTGGAACAGACAAAGGACATTAGGTAAGAAAAGAAAGAACAATCTAAGGTATGTGAAAGCAGTACAAGTTTTACTTAATAATAATGTAACAATATTTGTTCATTAATATAACATGAATGTAAGTGTTAATAATGCATGAAAGCAGGTATATATTATATGGAAAATCACTGTACTATCTTTACAATTTTCTGTAAATCTAGAAGAATTTTCACATAAAACGATATTTTTTAAATCCCTATGAGTTACAAAAATATCAGTTTTGAAGTTTGAATTTCTAGAGTGACATTGACCTTGTTTTCTCTTTTTTCATTTAAGAGAATGGTGATAGAATTTAATTTATTTTTGAATTTTATAGGCAGTTTTTGCTCTTGTCTGGAAGAATGAACATTTCTAAAACAATACCTTTGGAAATATACATTTTCAATATAACAGATTTTGTATCTGAAATATGGATACTCTGTGCATTTTTTAATAGGGGACAATGTTTCTAGTAAGAAATAGAACCACCTAGATACATATTCTTCTATAAAGTTCACTTCTTCCTTCCTGTTCTATTTTACATATTTTTATGTCAGTGCAGTATAAATTCAAATATATCACCTTATAGAAAATCCGAGTTTAAATCTACTCAAACGTATTTGGAAGATTTGGTGGCTTTAGCATTTACTTAAGATGTAATTGCAGATAAATGTAGCCCGGCCTATTGGTACCCCGTTCCAAAACTATTCCCAGTTGAATCAGAGGAGGGTAACTCCAGTTTTATAAGCAGTTTATAGGATCAAAAGTAATGTTTGTATTTTACCCCTTTCCTAATGATTGAGTTAGGCATGATTATGTGGCACAAGTTTTGCCAAGGCAGCATGGAGAAAACTTTTCTGGGGATTGGTTGGTAAAGGTTTCTTTATTGAGGTAAAAGATATATACATAAAGAAATAGTTCCTCTTCTGCTACATGTTTTTCTGTCTGAATCTGAAACCTGGAACTATGGCAAATATGAGAGAAATTGAGGAAGTCACTTGGGGAGATACCTGTTTTCTGATGATGTGTTGACCCTCTCAATTATTTAGGTCTGGAGATAAAGTTCCTCTGGAGTTGCTAAGAGAGATTAAAAACATTTCAGTTTATTTGAAAACAATCTCTCACCACTCCTATTCAATATAGTTCTGGAAGTTCTAGCCAGAGCAATCAGGCAAGAAAAAGAAATAAAGGGTATTCAAATAGGAAAGGTGGAAGCCAAATTGTCTCTATTTGCAGACGACATGATAGTATACCTAGAAGACCCCATTGCCTCAGCCCAAAAACTCCTGAAACTGATAAACAACTTCAGCAAAGTCTCAGGATATAAAATCAATGTGCAAAAATCACAAGCATTCGTCTACACCAATAACAGACTTAAAGAAAGCCAAATCAAGAGCGAACTGCCATTCGCAATTGCTACAAAAAGAATAAAATACCTTGGAATACAACTCACAAGGAACGTAAGGGACTTCTTCAAGGAGAACTACAAACCACTGCTCAACGAAATCAGAGAGGACACAAACAGATGGAAAAACATTCCATGTTCATGGTTAGGAAGAATTAATGTCGTGAAAATGGCTATACTGCCCAAAGTAATTTACAGAATCAATGCTATCCCCATCAAGCTACCATTGACTTTCTTCACAGAACTGGAAAAAACCACCATGAACTTCATATGGAACCAAAAGAGAGCCCGCATAGCCAAGTCAATTCTAAGCAAAAAGAACACAGCGGGGGGCATCACACTACCGGATTTCAAACTATACTACAAGGCTACAGTAATCAAAACAGCATGGTACTGGTACCAAAACAGAGATATAGACCAATGGAACAGAACAGAGGCACCGGAGGCAACACAACATACATACAACTATACAATCTTTGATAAACCTGACAAAAACAAGCAATGGGGCAAGGATTCCATGTTTAACAAATGGTGTTGGGAAAACTGGCTAGCCATGTGCAGAAAGCAGAAACTGGACCCCTTCCTGACACCTTACACTAAAATTAACTCCAGATGGATTAAAGACTTAAACATAAGACCTGGCACCATAAAAACCCTAGAAGGAAATCTAGGCAAAACTATCCAGGACATAGGAGTAGGCAAGGACTTCATGAACAAAACACCAAAAGCATTGGCAACAAAAGCCAAAATAGACAAATGGGACCTAATCAAACTCCACAGCTTCTGCACGGCAAAAGAAACAGTCACTAGAGTGGATCGGCAACCAACAGAATGGGAAAAAATTTTCGCAGTCTACCCATCTGACAAAGGGCTGATATCCAGAATTTACAAAGAACTCAAGCAGATTTACAGGAAAAAAACAAACAAGCCCATTCAAAAGTGGGCAAAGGATATGAACAGATACTTTACGAAAGAAGACATATATGAGGACAACAATCATATGAAAAAATGCTCATCGTCACTGGTCATCAGAGAGATGCAAATCAAAACCACATTGAGATACCATCTCACGCCAGTTAGAATGGCGATCATTAAAAAATCTGGAGACAACAGATGCTGGAGAGGATGTGGAGAAAAAGGAACACTTTTACACTGTTGGTGGGAGTGTAAATTAGTTCAACCATTGTGGAAGACAGTGTGGCGATTCCTCAAGGCCTTAGAAATAGAAATTCCATTTGACCCAGCAATCCCATTACTGGGTATATATCCAAAAGACTATAAATCGTTCTACTATAAGGACACATGTACACGAATGTTCACTGCAGCACTGTTTACAATAGCAAAGACCTGGAATCAACCCAAATGCCCATTGATAATAGACTGGATTGGGAAAATGTGGCACATATACACCATGGAATATTATGCAGCAATCAGAAATGATGAGTTCGTGTCGTTTGTAGGGACATGGATGAATCTGGAGAACATCATCCTCAGCAAACTGACACAAGAACAGAAAATGAAACACCGCATATTCTCACTCATAGGTGGGTGATGAAAAATGAGAACACATGGACACAGAAAGGGGAGTACTAAACACTGGGGTCTATTGGGGGGAAAAGGGGAGTGCCAGAGGGAGGAGGAGGTGGGGAGGGATAGCCTGGGGAGAAATGCCAAATGTGGATGAAGGGGAGAAGAAAAGCAAAGCACACTGCCATGTGTGTACCTACGCAACTGTCTTGCATGCTCTGCTCATGTACCCCAAAACCTATAATCCAATAAAAAAATTAAAAAAAAAAAAAAAAAAGAAAACAATCTCTAAAATTGGTTGTCAATAAAAACATAGACTTCTTAAGTATCTAAAGTTTAATATGGCTATCATGTACTTTTAAGCCAGTTTTCTATGATACCTGTGTAAAAACGTGTAGGTTTTTCCTTTTAATAAGCTTATTTGTGTATGTTATGCTTTCAAATCAACTATGAATGAAAATAGAGAATTATTTTTCTTTCCATTAGTAGTGTTCATGTTTTTTTTTTAAGTTAACTTTTAAGCAAAATGCTTGGCAAGTTTTTGCGTTTTTACATCTAAGTCTGCCCTAGCCATTGCCAGGTTATAGATATAAAGAAATATAGCATGCAGGAGGTAGCTTAGTTTGTGTGCATTGAAGCTTGACACTGGCTAATATTCCATTTGTGCCTTCTGGCTTTAACAAATAGATTCTTCCATTGGATATATTCCAAGTTGTAGAAAATAGAGCATTTTAAGTCTTTGAGATAAACCATGGTTATAATGCTTAACCTCCAAAGCTAGCAATAAATAAAAATTATTCTACATATATCTTATGAAAATTCATGTGTTTTCTTTTTTGAGAAATAATTGAGAGATATTCTACTAAGATTCTGACTGAATTATTGTGAAGTGTATTATTATCCAAGGTTGGAATTTAGATTGGATAAATTTGTTTCAAGAAAATATTATAAAAACCCTGTAAGTTATTACATTGACATACTGCCTCTGAATTTTTTTTCAAGTGTTGATCCAGGAAGGTAAAAATACACACACACACACACACACACACACACACACACACACACACATCATTTTGTATGGCAGGCTTAAATTTTTAAGATTATATTAAGAATATATTTTTCATATAATAGGTTGGTGCAGAAGTACTTGCAGTTTTCCCATTGAAAGTAATGGCGAAAACCAGAATTACTTTTGCACCAACCTAATAATAGCATATGTGACTTGTCATGACTATAATCATGTTTTATATATTGCAAACATTCAGAAAAAATATTGGCCAGGCATAGTAGCTCATGCCTGTAAATCCCAACATTGGGAGGCCAAAGCAAAAGGATGGCTTTGGGCCAGGAGTTCTAGATAGCCTGGGCAACATAGCAACACCTCATTGCTACAAAATTAAATATAAATAGCCAAACGTAGTGGGGCATGCCTGTACTACCACCTACTTAAAAGGCCAAGGCAAGAGGATCACTGGAGTCCAGGAGTTCAAGGATGCAGTGAGCTATGAGCATGCCACCACCCTTTAGCCTGGATGGCAGAATAAGACCTTGTTTCAAAAAGAAAAGAAAAGGAAAGCAAAGTCGAAAAAATTATCACACAATCTTCAATCTAAATGATAATGTTGTATATTTGTTTGATTTTTGTTTGCATTTAAGCATTCAGATGTTTCTACTTGTCAACTCAAATTATTTATTAAATATATTTTGAAAATACAGTTGAGTATTCCTTTTAAAAGTTTTATTGATGAATAATTGAGATATAGTCAACTGCACATATACGAAGTGTATAATTTGATAAGTTTGGCATATGTATATATTCACCACAAAGTAATGAATATATATCAATAATCATCAAATGTTTTCTCATGTCCTTTTGCAATCTATCTTGTTGTTCTGACTTGTCCCCACCTAGTACATAGCATCAGAGATCTGATTTCTTACACACCAGATTTCTTTGAATATAAAATATTTTTAAGGTTAATCATAGAGTTTGTATTGATTTTTCTGTCTGTTTCTTTCACTCAGCCTAATTATCTTATGCTCAGCATAATTAACCATGATATTGCATAACAATAGTTATTTTATTTTTATTATGAAAAATTCCATTGAATAAACATACTCTAGTTTTGTTTATCCATTTACCTGTTGATTAATATTTTAGTTCTTTCCAGTTCTTGGCCATTGCAAAGTAAATTTTCTATACACATTCATGTACAAGACTTTGTATTCATATATTATTCCTTTACTCTTGAGCAAACACCTATGAGCAGAATGGCTGAGTCACAGGAGAGATAAAACTGCAAAATTATTTTATAAAGTAGTTGGACCATTCCACATTTCTACAAAGCAGATCTAGTAGAGGTGTTGTGGTATGTTATTGTGTTTGTAATGTGCATTTTCTGAAGCACATATAATATAGAGCATTTTTCATTCATTTCTTTTGTGAGATATCTGTATACATCATTTGTCCAATTTTTTAACAACTTTTTTGAAAGTTCTTTAGATATTCTGGATATAATATTTTATCAGATATAATTTGCAAACTTTTTTCCTGGTTGTGGTTTATTTTTTTGTTTCTTTGATATCTAACGGTGGCCTTTTTTTTCTTTTAAATAGAGGCAGGGTGTTATTCTGTCACCCAGGCCAACGTGCAGTGGCATGACCATAGTTCAACCTTGCAGGGAATTTTGTAAAGTCCAGTTTCTCAGTTTGTTCTTTGAAGAATTATGCTTTTGATATTTTATTGAAGAAATTTTTAATTAACAAGGCTACAGAGATATTCTCCTGTGTTTGCTTACAGAAGCTTTATAACTTAATGTTTAAATTTAGATTCATGATTCATTTTGAGTAAATTTTGTGTGTCATATGGAGTATGCATCAAATACAAGTTTTTGTACAAAGATATATGACTCATTCAAAGACTCTTTCTTCAAATTAATTACATTTGTGCCTTTGCATAAACTTTGTAATCAGTCTTAAAATTACATAGTACCGTTATTCCCACTTTGCTATTTTTCAAAATTGTTTGGACTATTGTAGATCTGTTGCATTTGCCTATGAATTTTAGAATCAGTTTTGCAGTTTTCACAAAAAGTCAGCTGGGATTTGAAATGTGATTGTAGTACATCTATAGATTAATTTGGAGTAAAATGAAATCTTAACAATACTGATCTTTGAGCTTGTGAGCATGGCATACCTCTACATTCCCCTACCACGTCAAGACTTCTTTTTAGAATGCTATTCCAAAACTAACTCCCTGTTCAGTAAAGCATTTGGATAATTCACAAGTCTCAGCATATTGTTGTACCAATGGCTATGACCTATTGTGGCAAAATGATACATGGCCCAATCAGAAAAGGGAAATGGCCCATCGGGTAAAGTCCAAAGGAAACCAGGTACCAAATTCCAAGGGTTCCCTTCCAGTGGAGTCCCATGGAACACGCTTAATTTTACCGTCAGTGAGTTTTGATAAAGTGTGTAAAATGTTGCCAACCAAGGAAGCTCACTAGGGATTCAGTGCCTGGAGTTTTTATTAGGTGCGGATCACATAGCAAGCTTCTGTCTAACACAGAACAAAATTTCAGACTCGCAGAAGGGAAAAATGTGTTCAGCATGTACCATGTTGTGTATATAGTTTAGGCAGAGTGAGTCAATTTTATCAGTTAATGATGAGACTCCTCTTAAAATCTAAGTTCTCAAATACTAGCTGGGGCAAACCCTGAAAGCAGGTCTTTCAGAGCATAATAGTTCAGGCCTGCTCTGTTCATTCTTTTATGCATAAATTCTATTGACACAAATAGTTAGATTACAGAAAGTCACTCTCCCAATGTTCTAAAATCACAGTAAAATGAAATCTATAAAAACCGTGCCATCAGCATGTAGCCCCTTTATCTGATTTTCTCACAAGATCTGTGCTAAGAAACACAGCCATCTTCTTGACAACTTTACTGAGCAATTTAATTAAATTCCTCTGAGGTTTTAAATCATAACAAATGTTAAAGATGTATATAAACAAAAAATTGTTCTAATCAGTTTTAAATTAATGACAATGTATTCCTATTATTTTCCCTATTTTAACTTTATTTTTATAACAATAGATACATATTTCAAAAAGAAACTAAAATTGATATACAAATGTAGGTTTCTGTAACCTACAACACTCTTTTTCTCATGCTTGTTATAGTATTCCATAAACCTTAAAATATATATCAATAGTTAGTAATGATATAGTCTTAAAAATGTTCAAATCCCTATGAATACCTCAACTTCAAATGAGGATCTTGACAATATTATTGTATGATAATGTTTTTGATAATGTAAAATATAAACACCTCAAATAATTTTATTGCAATAAATATCTCCTCTGATGAAGTGACTTATGATCCTCAACCTTATACTATTTGATAATATCTGGACAGCAAGGTTTTTGTATGTTAATATTAAAATTTTGGCCAGATGGTCTCAATCTCCTGATCTTGTGATCTGCCAGCCTCAGCCTTCCTAAGTACTGTAATTACAGGTGTGAACCACTGTGTCCAGCCAAAATTTTAGAATTTTCTGTAACTTTTAATTTTTATTATTAGTGTTGTGTTTTTTATATCAAACCTAGAATTTACATATCTAATTCAAGTGGAAATTAATACATAATAAAATATTTTCATATTACTCTAATCACTTTATTTTCCCACCTTTTGTCTCCAGTGTATCTGCTCTTCTTTTTCCTTCATCAACTCACTTTTACACTTTTAGGCATGCTTTAGATTTCTTTACTGTCTTACTTTCAGTAAAAGTCATAAATAAAATATAGTAGTATTTTCTATCTATCGTATTTGAAAGCAAAGGTATCTATCACCTAACAAATTATTCGTTAGTTATAAAAAAAATTAAATGAAGAAATCCTTCGGATACTGCCTGAATTATGGTCTGACACTTAATGCCACCATAAATGGGACACACTGACATCATGAGCCTCTTGATCATGATGGAGCACCTGTATAGTGTCCTTGCAAAGAAAGAAAGAAGAAAAAAAATTCACCATAATCTCATAAATGGGAAATACCATAAGTCCAAAATGAAGAATTCTACAAAACAACTTGTATGGATTCTTCACCAACAAAAATATTGTAGATGAAAAAATAGTTCTAGATAAATAGTTCTAGATAAACGGAGACTAAAGGAACACCACCAGTAAATGTATAATCCTTGATGAGATCCTGAAATAAAAAAAAATTTCTAAAAGCTATAAAGAAAACTATTTGAACATTTGGGAAAGTATATGTCAAAGCAAATGTATCAATTTCATGTATAATAATTATATTGTCACTCTGTTAAAGAATACCCTTGTTCTTAGATGATACATGCTGAAGCATTAGTGGGTTAGATGTGATGGCTAAAAGTAGCTCTCAAGTAATTTTGCAACTACAACATAAATACACACATACATATACATATGGCAAAATGTTAACACTGGGTGAAGCCAGAGGTTATATGAGAGGTATATGCATAGGTTTTGCAAATTATTATAGGTTTAAAAAATTTCACAATACAAAATTTGGTATGGAAAAAATAATTAAAATGCATAAAAGATTTTCTTAATAAATATTCTGTCCTTGAAGATAAAGTTTGGAAAGTAGAAAACTGTTTTATTATTTCCTAAAACTATTCATGATGAAAAGGAGAAATCTAAGAAAAAATGATAGCAACATCACAAAGTTAAAAAATTTGCAAAAACTGGTAATAATATAGTTTTAAATTTCAATTAGAGAACAGCATAACTGATGATAATTAAATAAAATCACATTTTTTCTAAAGCCTTATTTTCAAAATTTAAATTTAGTACAAACTGCCTCCCAAGTTGACAAACTAATATATTCCTTAGATGTAGGCACTAATGGCTGCCATTGATTATGAGAAGCAGCAATGTATACTTTCTCAGACTATATACACGTGAAAATAAGTGATTCAAACTTTAGTCAAATAAAGAAGACTCAGAAAAAATGAATAAAACAGGATATTATTCTCTCAGTTTTAAAAGTTTTTAAATTTTCCTTTTAGAGTAGTTTCAGAGATTGGCACCAACTCTTCTTTGAATGTTGATAGAATTGAGCTGTGAATCGCTGTGGTCCTGGAATTTTAGGGGCAGTTTAATTTTTTTATTACTGTTTCAATCTCAGTACTTGATATTGATCTGTTCAGAGTTTCTACTTTTTCTTGATTAAATCTAGGAGAGTTATATGTTTTCAGGAATATATTCATCTCCTCTATATTTTCTAGTTTGTGCCTGAGGTGTTCATAGCAGCCTTGAATGATCCCTTTGTGTTTCTGTGATATC
Source organism: Callithrix jacchus (assembly GCF_049354715.1). NCBI lineage: Eukaryota > Metazoa > Chordata > Mammalia > Primates > Cebidae > Callithrix > Callithrix jacchus. The sequence continues at coordinate 45,442,981 of NC_133502.1, forward strand.
AGTTGCAATGTCTCCTGTTTCATTTCTAATTGAGGTTATTTCGATCTTCTCTATTCTTTTTTTGGTCAATCTCACTTATGATCTCTCAATTTTGTTTATCTTTTCAGAGAACCAGCTTTTTTGTTTCATTTATCTTTTGTATTGCTTTGGTTTGTTTGTTTTAATTTCATTTAGTTCTGCTCTGATCTTTGTTATTTATTTTCTTCTCCTGGGTTTGGGATTGGTTTGTTCTTGTATCTCTAGTTCCTTGAAGTGTGACCTTATATTCTCTATTTGTGCTCTTTCAGATTTTTTGATCAAGGCATTTAATGCTATGAACTTTCCTCTTACCATCGCTTTTGCTGTATAGCACAGGTTGTGTTAAGTTGTGTCACTATTATCATTCAGATCAAATATTTTTTAAATTTCCATCTTGATTTCAGTGTTAACCCAAAGATTATTCATGAGCAGATTACTTAATTTCCATGCATTTGTATAGTTTTGAGGTTTCCTTTGGAGTTAATTTTGAGTTTTATTCCGCTGTGGTCTGAGAGGATACTTGATACGATTTTGATTTTTTTAAACGTATTGAGACTTGTTTTGTAACCAATCATATAATCTATCTTGGAGAATATTCCATGTACTTATGAAAAGAATATATATTCTGCAGTTTAGGGGAAGATTGTTCAGTAAATATTTGTTAAATCCATTTGTCTTAGGGAATAATTTAGGTCCATTGTTTCTTGTTGATTTTCTGTATGGATGACCTGTCTAGTGCTGTCAGTAGAATACTGAAGTCCCTCTCTATTATTGTGTTGCTCTCTATCTTATTTCTTAGGTCTAGTATTAACTTTTATAAATTTGGGAGCTCCAGTGTTAGGTACATATATATTTAGGATATTTTTCTGTTGAATTAATTCTTTTATTATTTTGTAATGTCCCATTTTTTCTTTTTTTTTTTTTTTTAATGTTGTTGCTTTAAAGTCTGTTTTGTCTGTTAAAAGAATAGCTACTCCTGGTCACTTTTGATTCTCATTTGTTTCGAATATCTTTTTCTACCCCTTTACCTTAAGTTTATGTGAGTCCTTATGTGTTATGTCAGTCTATTGAAGACAGCATACACTTGGTTGGTAGATTTTTATCCATTCTTCCATTCTGTATCTTTTAAGTGGCACATTTTTAAGCCCCTTACATTCAATGTTAGTACTGAGATATAAGGTACTGTTCTGTTCATCATGCTAGTTGTTGCCTAAATATTTTATTTTTCATTGTGTTATTGTTTTATAGGCCCTGTGAGATTTATGCTTTAAGGAGGTTCTATTTTGGTGTATTTGGAAGCTTCATTTCAAGATTTAGAACTCCTCTTAGAAGTTCTCTTAATGCTGGCTTGGCAATGTCATATTCTTTCAGAATTTGTTTGTCTGAAAAAGAATTTCTCTCTCCTTCATTCATGAAGCTGGATACAAAACTTTGCTGGATACCAAGTTCTTGGCTGTTGTTTTGTTTCAGGATCTAAAGATGGGACCCCAAACCTTTTTTGCTTGTAAGGATTCTGCTGAGAAATCTGCTCTTAATCTGATAGATGTTCTTTCATAGGTTCTCTGGTGATTTTTATCTCATAGCTCTTTAGATTTTTTCCTTTTTCTTGACTTTAAATAACCTGAGACTATGTGTCTAGGTGATGATCTTTCTGCAAGAAATTTATTAGGTGTTCCTTGAGCTTCTTGTATCTGGATGTCAAGATCTCTAGAAATGTCAGGGAAATTTTCCTCAGTTATTCCCTCAAATAAGTTTATCAAACTTTTAAATTTCTCTTTTTCCCCAGGAATGCCAGTTATTCTTAGGTTTGGCCATTTAACATAATTCTAGAATTGTTGGCAGCTTTATTTTTAGAAAATTCTTTTTTCTTTGGCTTCATCTGATTGGGTTGTGAACTCAGAGCATAAATACTTATTTTGGCTTAATTATTATTAAAATGAAATTATATAAAGACAGAGTAGAAATTGAAGAAATTAATAATCAAAGCAAATGCAAACATTATTAAAATCTCTTAATCTTTGTGTCAAAACTACTGTTTATGAATGTATTAAAATTTTGTGACATCAGTAATTCCCATGGGGAAAATTTCTAGAATTACAGGTAATATAAATTATTGAAAGTGAGGAATAAACAATGTTACATGTGACAAAGAAATTGAATAGTCACTGAAGTTAAAAAAGTTAAGATTAAACAAAATTTAAATATGCTGAACAGAGAATTCTTGAATAGAAGATATGAAAAGATTACAGACATGAAGAGAAAGAGAAAATCTAGTGTACACCTTAATGATAGTTTGTAAGAGAAAATGGAGGAAACAGATATAGGAGTAAAGAATCATTTAAATAGAAATGGCAATAATTTCTCAGCATTTATGAAAATACATATATTCATATTCAGTAAGGTCAATCATTTCTAATCAAAATTAATAAGATATTATACTCTTTAAAAATCTTATTACCATTACTGCATATTGTCTATTAACAAAAAAAGTGATGCTTGGAAATGATTATTTAATTAGACAATCCACTTAAAAGTGTAATTTTACAATGTAGAAATTATAGAAGGCAAAAATAAACAATCCATAGTATGAACAATTTCACATAATTACAGGCACTGGCTAATTAGAATACATTAAAAACTACAATTTAGAGTAAGTTAAGGCTGTAAGAACCAATAAAACTTAATCTATGTTTTTAAATACTTAGAGTTTACTATGGTGGTTTTATTAGTTGAAGCTAATAATTTCAGGTGTTCACTCAAGACTCAGGATCTTTTATTCTTGTGTGTCTTCCATTCACTTGGGTTTTATTATCACCTGTCATTAGCTGGTATAAGAGAAGGAGAGAAGATGCACATCATAAATGCCTTGGTCTGGTAATAACACACATCCTCCTGCTCATGGTCTACTGACAAGAGCTTGTTATGTGTCACACCTAACTTAAGAGAAATGTAGTCTGACTCTGTGTTCAGGAAAAAAATGACAGGAGATATTTTTAGTGAAGAGCTAGAAGGCTGTGCCAGAAAAATGGAATAAACCAGTTCTGAGAATGTATAACTTGTAAACCTCACTCAGATACAGATAGTAAACCTAAATGATAATAAAATTATCAAACACATTGAATTGCTAATTAAAATGTAACTCTAGATAGTTCATTCCATGGAACTTTAAAGATAAATTCTATAAACATTTGACAAACTGATGCCTTTAAAAAATTATTCTGGAAATTAGGAAAAAAGAGGAAATACTGAAGTACTAAAGAGCCACCCCCTTTTTTTTGCCTTTAAAATAAAATGACCAAAGGTGGAAAAACAATCAAAAAATTAAAAGCCAAAACTATAGACAATTTTAAACATGAGTACAGTGTCTTACAAACAATACTAGCAGTCTGCAACACATGTATTTATAAATGTATATACATATATTATCCACAAATATATTTTTATATTCATATGCAAATATATTACCTTTTCAGAAACTTAGTGAGCCTCTGCTCTCATAAGTTTGTAGGCATATATTTGAAAACTTATTTTTCTCTCTTTCTTTCTTATTTCACAATAAAAGGAAGAACTACAAATTTTGCTTAAGTGTATAGAGATGTCAATTGAAACTGCATTTGTATCTACTGGGTGATTTTGAATATTCCATGAAATATAAAATGCAAAATTATTAGAACAGTTGCTGACTTTTGCCAAGTTATATTTCTCTTGATTATCAATCTCAGTTTAGATATTTTCTAGCAGATTGGACTAATGTTTTGAGTAATATTATGGTACATATTATCTCATATTTTTAAAAGACTTTCATAATTATATTTTCTTATATTTAGGCTGCTTGGAATTAAAAGAGGACACCATTGAGAACCTTCTTGCTGCAGCGTGCCTTCTTCAGCTTCCACAGGTGGTGGAAGTGTGCTGCCACTTCCTCATGAAGCTTTTGCATCCATCTAACTGTTTAGGAATTCGAGCATTCGCAGATGCTCAAGGATGCATTGAATTAATGAAGGTGGCCCACAGCTACACAATGGTAAGGAAACTTAATATTTTCATAATAGAGACATACCCTGTATTATCAGAGGTAAAAATAATTACTGTCATGGCATTAGGAAGTGTTTTAAATTCAAAATGAGTTTCTATACTTGGCACATTTTTTATTATGAAATATAGTGTACCATAATGCATTTTCTAATTTAAAAAAAAACATTCTATACTGGATGTATTGTTCTTTTGTGGATTTTGATTTTATTTTACATTTATTGTTTATTATAAAATACATTGCTAAGGATCCAGATGAAGAGATGTGTAGGGCGAGGTATGATGAGAGGGGTGTATAGGTTCCAGGCCCTCCCTGGGCATGCCACCCTCCAGGAATCTCCATGCATTGCATTCAGGAAGCTTCTTTATGGCTTTATTCATACTTAACAGGCAATACAGATATACATATTGATATATATTAATAATGTTATTTAAACTTATTTTCAAAATTGCCCCAGCCTTATCTACCTTTGTACATTCACTTCCACAACTGCCCTTTGTACATTTTTCTGCATTTTTTAAACCTCTCTATCATAGTATATTATATTTGTTTTCGCTATGCCAGTATGATGAGTTTATGGAAAAAAAATTAAGCCTATTTTATATTTTTATCTTTTATTCCGTGTGTGTGTGTGTGTGTGTGTGCGCGCGTGATCTAAAAGTCATTTCAATTGTACAATTTAAATTTGTGTACTTTATGGCATGGGATTTTAAAAATATTAATTCAATTCTAGAATAACTGGTTAGAATAGAATAGAATAACCAGTTAGAAGTCTCATACCTATCATATTACCTATCCTAGAAATAATTATTCTAAAAGCACTTAATAGAGTGAGAGCTTGGCATAGAGGCCCTATATCAATGCTAGACATTTTTACTGTGATATTAATATTCATATTATTAATGTTTTCATTGTTATTGTAACAACTAATAAAATCATATGGAACTTTTCTCTCCAACTCAAAGGAAGTTTTAAAATGAGATGAATATCTTTAAACTTTATGGTTGCTATTTTTTCAAATTGAACACTTTTTATAATCACTAAAGAGTCAACCACTTAAAAGTACTCTAATTGCCATGTTAAAATAGAGTTTAAAAATTATTTTTATTTTCTTTTTTAATCCTTTAAGCAGATTACTAAATTAAATGAAAATACAGAATTAAAAGAAAGAAGATAGCACCATTTGTAACTCTATTGTCAAATCCTTCTTTAGAAATTTTCCATGACAGACAAGATGCTACCTTTGAAATTATCTGGACCATAGCAAACCAATGTAAACAAATAATTCATCAACCAAAATATTAAAGTCCAACAGCCAACATTTAATTAGGCACATTTCATTACCTTTAGGAGCTCCTGGCTTAACAAAGCCAAAGAACAATATGCCTCCATATCCAGAGGGATAATGGTCCCTTCTGCTCTAGTTTGAAATTATTAATTTAGTAATGAAAACGTTTTCCTTGCAGCTGCTTGGACTGTTCTGCAATTTATCACACAATAGTAACAACATTTTTTTTCTGCAGAGACTTTAAAATATATGCTTCATAGAAAAACATATTTAAAACAAAAATATAGAAGATTTCTAAGGTACTCAACATTCGGAATTACTCCATCTTAATTTATTTTTTAGACTGTGACATATTATATCTGCTGAAATTTAAATGATTTTAAATTATTTTGAAATTGTGACACTCTGGCATTCTGTAAATATTCATGTTAACTATTTTAGAGAAAAATTACTGACCAGTTGTCTTCCCAGATCTATATTGTCCCTTTAATTCAGCACTTTAAAATTAGTGTTTTGCGTCTGATAATTGTGATTTCTTATCACATATTTGCCTCTGATCCTTGACCAATCAGGCATCTGTCCTCATCTAATCTACCCAGTCTGTGCTTTGAAAGCAAACATATTGTGTTGTGTTTTATTTTTTTCTCCTTAAACTGCTTTAATAGCAAATCATCACATTTGTTTTCTACTACATCTGGGATAGAATTAACTTCTCTCTTAACTGTAATTATTTGATTGTTTAATGCATAAATAACACTTAAAAATTAAATTTATTGCCTAAACTCTTTAGATATGAACTTGGTCTTCAAAGATCACTTTCCAAGGAGTCATCTTATGTATTTGGCTTCAGATACTGATTTTGTGCCAATAATTCCAAAATCTTTCCAGGAAGGTAACCCAGCTTGGCAATGAATAATGTGTGAAATACTGGAGAATTTTTATTGCAAGCTCAATATCAAGTAGAAGTGTAAAATTAATTATGTAACATTAATGTAAACTATGTCTGCATGAATATAAAGATAGCACAAAAGAGCATCATTGAAGGAAATAGTCTCTTTGTCTTCTCTTAGATTACATTATAAAACCTATACTTAGTTCTAGATATAAAATTTTAAAGGCAATAGAGAGTGGCAAACATAAAAAGATTAGAATAACAAGAAGATTAAATCTTTTGTGATTATGTAATATGAAGAAAAGTTAAAAAAAGTGTCTATGGCTGAATAAAATTAGGTCATGACAATAGCGATAGCTGTCCTCATATTTGATAGAACGGACTTGTTTTTAAAGCAGTGGTGTTTAAGTGTTTCTGATTCTATTTTTAAATTTATTTTACTAATGGAATTCTCTGGTCAAATTAAATATTATATCAAAATGCAGTTTTAGAATTGGTCTTCTTGGGTAAAGATGGACAGAAAGTCGACTTCCATCTCCCAATCTTTTCTTCCCTGCTGAGTTGTCTATTTCCACTGATCAAAATTGCCATTTCCCTCCAAAGTCAGCACTGTCCTTTGGAGGACATGCCTGGAGCATTTTTATCCAGCAGTCCTTTTTCTAGATGGTTCTAGGTTAGAACTTGCCAATAAGAGGCATTCATGTAAGAAATGAAAGATGAAAGAGAAGGAGCAGTAATTATTCTCCACATTATTCTTCCGGAAGTTGCAGGAAGATATGTAGGCAAAGGGAAAAGTAAAATAACTTATAGGCAAGTTATTAAAGCTATTTACCCCACTGTTGTAGGTTGAGACCACTGTCTAGTATCTCTGGAGGTCCTTGAGGAATGCAGTGTCTTTGCAGAGTGCTTTTGAGAACAATTCATGTTGAAGTGAAGATTGAAATATTTAGTAGAAAAATCCCTGACCTTCACCTCCACAGCCCTTCAATGGATGTTTGAACCTTGAATTCTCTCATGATAGCTTTTAAACTTAAAACATTCAGTGTTTTATTTCCTTAATTCAAGAAAATATTCAAAACATACCCCAACATATCCTGTTGAAACTCCATATTCTGGTATACACAGTCCCCCACACCTAGCTTCCCGCTACCCAGGCATTTTTTCCTCAAAATTAGATGCAATTACTCTCATTCCTGCTAAACATATGTTGTACAGTTTCTTTACTCTCACTTTACTCAGATATTTCTCTTGCTAGAATCCATTATCAAATTCTAAATAATCTCTCTCTGTTTCTGGTTTAAGTTTATTTATGCCCAAGAAATACCTTTAAATTTTTTATGGTATTACCTCTCACAATTGAAATCTTGGTATTTTTTTCCTTAGGGTTGTGTGATATCATCAAAAACTTTCTTGTACAATTAATTATTTTTATTTCTTTATGACTGGTAATTACAAATATATTACAGATTTCTTTATCATAAGAGAAGAAGCCTTCCCCATTTATTTTTTTTTGTTCCGTCAACTGTCTAGTATCTTTTAATACATTCGTCAGTTCCATTTCCCTTGAATACTTTTGTAGAACTTCCTTTAATTTACTCATTCAACAAGTCTACAGTGTGTGCCTCTGAAATTTTTAAAATCACATTTACTACTATTACTTTCCCTGTTCATACAGTTCTAGCCAGTCTGACCTTCTCACTGTTTTTTGATTACACTAAGCATAACCTCAGTTGTGGACTTTTGTTCTTGTTCTTCTTCCCTCAGATGAAAGTACTCTTCTGCCAAACATTTATATCCATTTCTTCTCTGCCTCATTCAGATCTCTGTAAAAGGTTACTTCCATAGAGACCCATTCTCTGAAAACTCCCTGTGATGTGCCAGTACATTCAAAACTCTTTATTCCTGTATATTTTTTAGAGTACTTTTTAGTTCCGGTCTTTAAATTACATATTTGTTTTTGTTATTGTTGTTTTTGTTGTCTACCTGCCCAATTAATGTAGTAGTTTCTTGGTAACATTAAAAAAAGAAAAGCTTTGTAGCATAAGTGCCTAGATAAATCTCTGCATATACTATTAATTATTGAATGAATTAGTGAAGGTAAAAGTGACCATTGACTGCTAGGTATCAAGTTCCCTAGGTGCTACTAGCATGTGGCACAGGGAATGCAATGGTTAACAAAATAAAAATGATATTTCCCTTAGAGTCAAGGTTAATATATTGAATGAAAAAAATTATTATAAATTATAACTACTTATGCCTATATATTATGCACATATATAAAGGTGTGTGTGTATACATTTATATCCATTTCTTCTCTGCCTATACATATGTATATATGTATGTATACACACACATGGAAAATTTTACAAAGAAAAATTATGAGATGCAATGAGAACTCTCCCCTAAAGCAGAAAAATTCTCTTTAAATAAGTGATATTTATATGCATTATAAAAACGAGGCAAAATTAGGTGCAGAGTTGGCTGAAGAATGTTCATAACAGAAGAATATGGATGTGCCAGTGATATGAGATGGGAAGGCAATTGTTCTGCTTAATGAAATTCAAGGTAGATGGGATAGTGGAGAGGGGCAAGAAGAGAGGAAGTTTATGAGGCTGCAGATGTAGGCAGAACCAAATTGTGCAGGGTTATGGAGACTTTGTAAATAATTGGGGTTTTATCTGCAGTATAATAATGTATCATGTAAAGCCAAGATTTAATTTTAAGATGAGTCATCAGACTGACATAAAAGGAAGGCAAGAAGAGAAACTAAGAATAGAGATTAGTATACACTAGAGGTGTGTGTGTGTGTGTGTGTTTATGTATATATATATGTAATATTAAATATATACACACACATTTGTTTATAATTATAATTTATCATTATAATTGACAATTACATATTTCTATTATGTATGCATGTATACATGTGTGTATATATGAGATAAATTTTATAAAGAAAAATTATGAGATGTAATATGATATATATATACTCACATCCACATATTAGGAGAGTAAAAAACAAAAAAAAGTGATGATGTAATGCTGCCTTCTGCCATTGTGCTTGGCATATAAGCAGCAGCTTTACTGATGGCGATTCTTAACACCAGTGGTGTTGGTGATGGCACACATAAAGTGTAAAATATTGTCCAATTGTCACTGTAATTCTAGATGGTATATATATTATTAAATTTACTCCTTTTAAAATTGCTGCTAGGTAAGTGTTATATCCATTCTAAAAATGATAAAACTGTGATTCAGGGATGTTAAATAATTTACTCAGGATCAATAGATAGACATGCTAGATTGGGATAATAAACCCAGTACAATCTCACTACTGATTCTATGCCCTATTCAATATGCTAATGAATATACAGTGATAACATATTGCCCATAATATTAAGTCGGGTTTATGATACCCAGACACAAAATATGGATTACTTCATGCAAGGGGATATTATAAACCTGAAAGGGAAATGAGACCAAAGAACTTCATAATTTTTTTTCTCAAGTATTTTCCCTCCCATCTGTTTTCCATCCAGTGCTACCAGAATGACTTAGAACATTTCATTAGGTTTAGGCTGGAGGCAGAGGCAGTGGCACTAGGACTAATTGGAAGCTACCTTGTACATAAGTAGCTTTGAAGGATGGAAGACTCATGCCTGGAGCAGAAAGCCTTCCAGAGTTAGTGTAAAAGTAGCTGCCCTTTCAGAGTCTGGTAGCACCAAGAAAAATCCTATACATCCTTCGCTTGTCCTTCAGAGCCACTGGAAAAAAGTACTTGAGAGAAAGAACAAACTCTATAAATGTGGTTTGTGTTCATGGTTTAAAAATACCTGACATGTTTTATGGTTTCTAGCTAGCTACATGCTTTTAATCTTTTCCAATAACCCTGCTAGTAAACCATAAAATAGAGTTTGCCTTGGAAGAATATTTGGAGCATAACTTCAAATATTCTTGTTTTATAAGTCATAAAAATAAAGTTCACTTACATTTTTCTCCAGACTACTACATGATGCACTAGTACTAAATGATTTTTAATGTTGTCTTTTTTCATTTATTATTTTGTGTTACTCCTTTTCATTGTTTCACATGCATACATGGTCTTAATAATAAGTTTAAATTATATATAGTTGGTGCATTAAAAATTATCAAAATTGGACTTTCAGCATGTCTTTGTAAACTCTTAAGAAATGAAAAGGTCAGGGTGAGTATAATGAGCAGTTTAAGGAACAATGACCATTGATGTTTAATGATCAAAAGCACTAAATAAACATCTTCTTTTTCTGTTTCTGTTTTTGTATTTCTTAACTTCCTTTGTCCCTGAATGAGATGGACAATTCTTTTTTTTATGGTTATCAAAATCAAATTAATTAACACATCAATTGCTACCCATTATGTACATTAGGTCCCGAGAACTTGTTCACTGTTCTTTACAGGCAGTTTGTACGTGTGTTACAAATTGGACTCATTGGCAAAATTATTGTCCTTATTTGCATGTTTTTATTTGTTCTACCGAGCTATGATTTCTAAAACATTTAGATATAGCGCATAGCTATATAAAACTGCAACACCCACACGCACATGCACAGTCTATTAAAAGTATCTTAGGTACAGTAGGTTAAAATTTTTTGTTTTGTTTTGTTTTTTGGTTTTTTTGTTTTATTTATTTATTTTTATTGCATTTTAGGTTTTGGGGTACATGTGCAGAACATGCAAGACAGTTGCATAGGTACACACATGGCAGTGTGTTTTACTTGCTTTCTCCCATTTTTTAAGAGTTGTCATAAGTCTCAGGCTGCTGCTGTGGCAACTATATAACAAAGCTTCAATAAGGAATACTAACATGTAAAAATATTCTGTAAATACACATTTAAACTTATAAGTAGTCCCTAGTCAATTATTTGAATAATTTAAGATGTAGTATACCCTTATGTGTAAGGAATATTCTTACATTACTAGAGTGATTCTAAAAGGCCTTCTTAAGGTATGTCAGAAGGAAGAAATGTCAGAAACTTTTTGCCTGCAGGGTCCTTTCAACTTATAAAGCACAGTCTTCAACAAATAAAAATCAATAATTTGCTTTTTTAAATAAAAAAATCGGCCGGGCGCGGTGGCTCAAGCCTGTAATCCCAGCACTTTGGGAGGCTGAGGCGGGTGGATCATGAGGTCAAGAGATAGAGACCATCCTGGTCAACATGGTGAAACCCCGTCTCTACTAAAAATACAAAAAATTAGCTGGGCACGGTGGTGCATGCCTGTAATCCCAGCTACTCAGGAGGCTGAGGCAGGAGAATTGCCTGAACCCAGGAGGCGGAGGTTGCGGTGACCCGAGATCGCGCCATTGCACTCCAGCCTGGGTAACAAGAGCGAAACTCTGTCTCAAAAAAAATAAAAAATTAAAATTAAAATTAAAAAAAATCCGTTTTTATACAAATGGAAATCTCCCTTCATTATGATAATTTGTCTATCATGAACCAATACTTTAAAGTATTTATATTTTCTGATCAGGTAATCAGTTTTGCATAAAGCTAGATAGACTATATAAGATAAACACAGCTGTCAGGTTCAAAGATATATTCTTAATGCTTAGTATAGCACCTGTCTCATTTAAGCACACAGTAATGATATCTGAAAGAAGGAATAGATGAGTCAGTATAATCACATATTAATAATTTTAAATACACAATTATATATCATAATAATCTTAAATATGAATATTAGTAATTTATAGTAAAATATTTTCTCTTCATCTTACAATAATTTAAAATATTATTTTTGTGCCTAATTGTATTTTTGCACCTCCTCATTAGAAAATTTAATTAGAAATAAATGCATACAAGATACACCCATGATGTTTAAAATGTATTAACTTTTTTCATTGATTTCAAAGCTTTTTAATAGGCAACATAATTTTTATTTTTATATGTGTGCCTGCTTTTCAGTTAAAGTAAGTATCAGTGGATCTATTTTTTACTCAATATCTATGCTTAATATTTGTTTATTTCATATAAATTTAACCTTACATTTCATTGAAATATCACCATACTATTGAAGAATATATATAAAACCTAGTGAGGCAACAAAGAGGTCACATACTAAAGGAAGAAATAACACCAAGCCAAATGTGTTCTACTTTCTTATGATTGAAGATTATGTAAAAGAATACATTATAATAGAAAATTGCTGGATAATAGTAAGTAGAGAAGGACAAAGTTTAAACAGTGGGATTCAGAGACAGACCAGTATGCTTTGGGTTGGGGGCTTATTTCCAATAAGCACTCATGTTTTATGCAAGACAATGTTAATTGAGGCAATGTAATAGGGAAACTTTAGCTCAATTAGAATTCTGTGATTTACAATTAGTAAAATGGCTGATTTCTTAAAGATAATAAAGAGTAAACACTTTAGAAAAATAAACTATTTCACCAATAGTAAATCTTAGTAGATTTATTTAAGACTGAATAAGTATTCAGGCTAGTTATTATATTATTGGAACCATCTCTTAAAGATAATTTTCACATTAATTGAATCTAAAATTAAAATTACACGAAGAGGTTTCAAAATATATGGAGAGAGTTGGAAACTAGTTTCTCTGCAGTTATATTTGTAAAGAGAGTAAGTTAATTATCATTTTATAAAGCAGTGTTTCTAATTTGATGCCTGGTATATAGATAAGAATAAATGATAGTAACTAATTAAAGTGGTAATAGTAGATACCATGAAATCTAGATGATACTTTTACAAGTAAATATTATATATTGCAGTTGAATTAGAAGAAAATTGATGAAATAGGTGGCTCACACCTATAATCCCAGCACTTTGGGAGGCCGAGGCAGGTGGATCACAAGGTCAAGAGATCGAGACCATCCTGGTCAACATGGTGAAACCCCGTCTCTACTTAAAATACAAAAATTAGCTGGGCATGGTGGCACGTGCCTGTAGTCCCAGCTACTTGGGAGGCTGAGGCAGGAGAATTGCCTAAACCCAGGAGGCGGAGGTTGCAGTGAGCCAAGATCGCGCCATTGCACTCCAGCCTGGGTAACAAGAGTGAAACTCCATCTCAAAAAAAATAAAAAAAAGAAAGAAAGAAATTAAAATTAGGGCTTTTTATATATAGTCTCTGATTAAGGCATATATGCATAAATTTACATACATAAGTAGACACCTGTGTCAGCATTAACTGAATATATTAATCAGAAAAAGGCTATAGTTTTAAGTAGTAAATTCTATAATAGTCTTCTAATTTAAATTGTTTTAAGAATCCACCCTTTCCACAGATCATACATAATATACTTGCATGATCATTATCCTGCTTTCACATTTTAAGCTTTTATAAATTTGATACAGAACTAGAAAAAGTATTAATAAAATATAAACAACAATGGCATATTGTTTTTATTAGTTAAGTTTTCTTTGTTGTATGCACAGGAAAATATCATTTGAGGATGCATTGATATACATTCATCCTCTTTGGAAGAAGATTGGCAAATTGTATTTTCTTAATTACTCAGAAAGACTGTGAGAATGTGTGTCATCCAATACTGAAAACTCGAAAATCTCAACTCTTCTCAAGTACTCTAAAGCTTGGTTTTAGTAACCAATGTTGTGTTGTGTACTTGAAAAGCTTTTGGTGCTTTGTAATGGTTTGGTTGTCAGCAGACTGAAACATCACTTTGCACAGAATATTATTTTACTAGAACATTTAGAATAAAAAATGGTGTTGATGAACTCACTTGACTTCCATCATAGTAAATAGATACTGTTTCTTTTTCCTTCACTTGTTTTACATCACAAAATGCTCTGAGAATTATTATTTTATTTTATCTCATGAAGGCACAATTAAATCTCATGATTTAATTCCTTACAAAACTTGCTAATCAACATAAGCTAAACAACAGGATCTATACATTTCTCGGAGTATATCCTTTGGCAGCCTAGGCAAAAGAGATGTAAAGCGGTGATGCTACTGTTTCCAACCTTAAATAAAGTAATTTTTTCTGATGGCTTAACAGGTGAAAAATTTACCAACTTCTTAAATCAGCTTGAGTGAACAGAAAAACACCAGCCAACCATCAATTCTTCATTCAATAGTATCTTTTTATGTCAAACAACATTATTAAAATACATTTATTTTATTGACCAAAGAACAAAATCCTGAGTATATGAGATAATCAAGAGCTGCCATTGTTTTATTTAGAAAAGGCAACGTAATGTATATCAGAGTTTGATTTTGAAAGGTCCATAATTCCATGTAGTTTTTGCTGCTATTGCCATTTTAACCCAAAAATATAACTAATAATGAAATTACTTTACAAATAGCATAATACATTCTCAGCATTAAATATTGACATAAAATTTAATTAATAAAATATTAGAATTTATGACATTCATTGATGTTCAATTTTAAAACAATTTCTGAGATGATAGAGCAGCACCAAAATTAAAAGAAAAAAATATTCAAAATCTTGACATAAATAATCCAAGTAATTCCAACTAGGTATACACAGACTAAATTAGATAATCTATCAAGTCCTTCATTAAACCATAGGCCAAAAATCTAGGTTGCCCTTTTTTATTTGTTTATTAATTTTGTCCTGTGTATGTTTTTACCCTTTCGTTTCAATGTGGGCCACAAGTCTTATATTTTACCTCTATTATTTCAAAAATGTTATTACCTTCCCAATTACTGAAGGCATTTGAAATTTCACTACTTACTTTGAATATAAAATGAGATAAAGACAGTAAAATTTCAATTCTGGAAAACCAGAATACTTGACCTCTTAACAATGTTTTATACAACTTTGTGTCTTTTAGTAGTTCACTTGACACGTTTATCGTTAACTGTGAAGCCATGAATTTTGTTTAAGATAATCAAAATGGTCCTTTGCGGTTGTTTGCAGCCTTATGATTCTCCAAATATCTTGTTAAATCTTAAATTTTATAAATGCAAAGGCATTTCTGGATAATGTTGATAAGTGCTATCTTGTCATTAAGTAATGAAGTTGTTATCTTCCCACAAACAGAACATTATTTGAGCATAAGAGGTAATTGATAATTAGTGAGGAATGAATAAATATTTTTCTGCTTTCAAGTTTTTATTTTTTGTAATACGTTGTGGAGATATGACTTACATACCATAAAATTCACCTATTAAAATTGTACAATTTAATGCCTTTTAGTATTTTCAGAGTTGTGCAACTATAAACACAGTCAACTGTAGAACATTTCCATCATTTTGCAAAGATACCTCTACCTATTACTCTCCATTTACCTTTTTAGGCAATGAACAATCTAGTTTCATCTATATGAATGTTAAACTTATACACCTTTAATAGAAGTGGAATCATCCAATATGTGGTCTTTTGAAATTTGGCTTATTTTTCTTAGCATAATACATTCAAGACTCATTTATGTTACACCATGTATCAGTAATTTATTTATTTTTATTGCGAAATACTATTGTGTTGTATAGGTGTGCCTCATTTTATTTATCCATTCATCAGTTGATGGACATTTGCGTTGTTTACACTTTGGGACCCTTTCAGATAATACCGCTGTAGCTTGAACAGGTTTGTAGCCCAATGCCCATGGCAAGTTAATATGCTGAGATGCCTAGTTGCAGCAGACAAAGAGGTTTAATCGTAGGGCTGATTTATGAGAAGATATGAGGAAACCTCAAATCTGTCTCGCTGAAAAGTTTGGGGCTAGGGTGTTTAAGTTCTCGAGTGGGCTAAAGTGTGGAGAATGTTAACTGGTGGGAAAGTGCAGGGTGAAGTTATGGGACAAGGAGATGAAGAAACTGCATTCTGTTGCTAATGATTTTCCTCTGTGAGGGTCTTCAAACTGGTTGGCATCAGCTTCCTCTGGAAGTCAGGATCTGAAAAACATTTTAAGCAATTCTTAAACAAAAGCCTAATGTTTCTAATGTCTAAAAATTCTATCTATAGGAACAATGGGGGTACCAATGATTAGTATATAGTGCTGTGTGACTGACTTTCTATGAAACCACAAGGATGTGGCCCAAACCGCAGCCTGATTAATGCTTAATTATAACTATATTTCTCTCCAGCATTCTTGGTAATGCTGTGAGCAGAGTTTCACCACTGTGAACATTCATATACAAGTTATTGTGTGAGCATAATATTTTCATTTTGGGAGTGTATGTGCCTAGAAGTGATATGGTTATATAGTAACTCCATGTTTAACATTCTGAGAAACTACTAGACTATTTTTCAACCTAGCCGGACATTTCATAATCCCTTCAACAGTATATGAAGAACTATATGCTTGCCAATAATTTTTATTAATTTCTTATGGATGATAGCTATGCTAGTATAGGTAAAATGGTATTTTGTGTTTTTTGTGTTTTCCCTATGCCTAGTGAAACTTAGCATTTTTTATGACTTTATTAGACACTTGTGTATCCTTTTTGGATAAATGCCTGTTTACAACTTTTGACCATTTTTAATTGAGTTTAAAAAAATTATTTAGTTGTAAACATTATTTAAATATTCTGCATATAAATCACTTAACAACTATGTGATTTGCAAACCCTTTAGATTTTGTAAGTCATTTTCTCACTTTCCTGATCAGAAAGTGTTTTCTCAATGAGAACAAAGTTTTAATTTCAATGTCGTCAGATTTATTTATTTTTCTTTCATTGCTTGAGCTTTTGCTGTTACAGTTAAAGAAACTTTAACCAATCCAAGGTCACCAAGATTCTCACATATGTTGTCTTTTGTGACTTTCACTCTTATATTTAGTTATTTGAATCATATTGAGTTAATTTTTATGTGGTGTGAAGTAAAGTTCTAACTTTATCATTTTGCATGTCTGTATCCGTGTATTCCAGCCACACATGTTGAAAATAACATTTTTCTCTATAGAACTTTCACCAAGATCAATTGACTATAAATATGAGATTTTATTTCTTTTTTTTTTTTAATTTTTTATTGGATTATAGGTTTTGGGGTACATGAGCAGAGCATGCAAGACAGTTACAGTTACGTAGGTACACACATGGCAGTGTGCTTTCTTTTCTTCTCCCCTTCACCCACATTTGGCATTTCTCCCCAGGCTATCCCTCCCCACCTCCCCCTCCCACTGGCCCTCCCCTTTTCCCCCCAATAGACCCCAGTGTTTAGTACTCCCCTTTCTGTGTCCATGTGTTCTCATTTCTCATCACCCGCCTATGAGATTTTATTTCTGACCTCTCAGTTCTTTTTCATGGATTAATATGTGTGTCTTTATGCCAGTACCACACTTTCTTGATTTACTATAATCAAATTGGTAAAAACTTTGAAATTGGAAAGTATGAATTCTCTGCATTCTTATTCTAATATTTTGACTATTTCTGGTCCCCTATATTTTCATATAAAAATGGTATTATCTTGGCAATTTCTGCAAATAAGCCAGCTGGGATTTTGATAGGCATTACCTTTAGTCTCCAGATAATTTGGAGATTATTGCTATCTTAAAAATGTTAAGTTTTCTGATCCATGGACATAAGATGTTTTATGAGGGAATCGAGCTTCCTTATTTTATAGATGCTCAGGTGCTTTTTTGGTATACTAATGTAATTATATTATACTAACTTGAGCTATTAGCATACTTGCAATTAGCCTTCCCATAATGTTTAGTTTTTTTAAAAAAAATCATTACATTTAATATATGCTTTTTAAACAACTTAAGCTATATACTAATCCTTGAATTTCCCATCATTTGCACTTCTGACTGGTTAGGTGTGGGCAATATGCCACTCGACTGTGCAGATAATCCACATCACAGAAAACACATGTTGCAGGACATTTGAGAGCATCTCCCCCAAATCAAAACAAGAGCTGTGATTATTAAAGTTACTTTCATAATAATACTAAAAATGTTTATTGAGATAATATATACAACCTACAGACTATTGTGCAAGTTTCAAAGAGAATGAACTTGCTCTATAGACTGACTTGTAAGGAGATCCCACATAATTAGTGAATGCATATGTATTGTATTTGACTATTGTGGATATACTCCTGTATGAAGTGAAAAAGTAGCTGGTGGACTTATAAACACTAGGAATGCATTTTCAAAACGTTAAAACAGGACTCTGTTGCAAAGTAAAAACTAACTCACACAGTATATGAGCTAAATAATTTATCTCATTTATCTCATGAATGAGAGTAACAAGAGGATGGTAATATAAGTTTAAGGAGAGCAAAGTCACTACAAAAAATAATGTTGAAATAAACTTTTAAAGTTAAAGACAAAACTAGTTAATGTTTTATTAGGCAATAAAACTTTAAACATTAAAGTTTATTTTTTCCAGAGGGCAAAAATCATTTACAACTGTCCATCTTCTGCAGTTTAATATGTAATTTCAGAAAGCATATGCCCTAATTAATACATAACCATACAAAGTTATATTCTTCTAGTAAATTAGATAATTCTTCAATAATAACTGTCAATGTTCACATATGATATTAGTGATACTGATATCCATGTGTCTTATTTGTAAGTCCTACATACTATTTCTGAACAATACAAAGAGCAGCAAGAAAAAGCAAAGAATTATAATTTCTTCATGATTGCCCTAAAATATTATTAATAATTATAGTAATATATTACTCTATGTCAGACTATAAGTCTTTTATATATATCATAATAACTATTTTCATCCTAGCAGTGCTATAAGTAGCACATCTTTACAGCTAAAAATTTGAAGCAAAGAAAAGGTCATTAGCTCACCCAACTGCCCTCAGTGAGTTTTGGAGCAAGACTTCAAATCATGTTAGCTAGACTGAAAAATCTGAAATTTTAGCCATAGTATTGTTACAGGATCCTTGGGGTGTTCCTTTACCAGCTGGAAACTTATGTGGTCAATGGCACCTTTGCCTGAGTTTTGCTTGAACCTGCTGGGCGCACTTAGCCTAGCAGGCTGCCCTGAGCT
Source organism: Callithrix jacchus (assembly GCF_049354715.1). Classification (NCBI taxonomy): domain Eukaryota; kingdom Metazoa; phylum Chordata; class Mammalia; order Primates; family Cebidae; genus Callithrix; species Callithrix jacchus. The sequence continues at coordinate 45,462,149 of NC_133502.1, forward strand.
TGCACTACCAGCCTGAATCCACACCTGTCAAAAGAGGAAGAATGGCAAGGTATGTTTGAGCAAGGGAGGATGGGGGTCTGGCCACTGTGCTCAGCCAGACATGCTGGCTGCAGCAGGGTGGGCAGCTCTAGGCACTGGCACAGACACCAGTTCCCTGTGAGCCTGTGGCTGGACCAGGCATTCCACAAGCAGCTTCCATGGCTGGCACTGGGGAACATGGTGGTACCTGGAAGCTAGGAAATGACAGGAATCACAGAGCCCCAAGGAAGGTGTCACAGTCCTGGCTCAGGGAGCTCCTATGTCTGGGCTTCCTGAAGGGCCATTGCTCTTCCATCCTTCTTGTTGCCCACAACGTGGTGAGCAAGCAGCATATTTCAGCCCTGTTTGTGTTACAGCTCTTTCAACTCCGCCATTTGGTGGGTCCTGAGTTATTGTCCCATGCCTGGAAAGGAGGTATGTGGACAAACGAAGGGAGAGCAAGGCAAAGAGGCACTTTATTGAGTGATAGAACAGGTCAGAAGAGACTTACAGTGGGTAGCTACATTCTGCAGCCTGGGTATCCCACTGAGTGTTCAGCTTTCAGCAGAGAGGAGACCCTGGAGTGAATAGTTCCTCTCTGCAGCTGGTCTTTGGAATGTCTCTCTGAGTCTGGCTGAGTCTAGGGTTTTTATGGGCTTCAGAGGGAAGAAGTGCTTGCTGATTACCTCATGGGCAACCATGGGCAGGCATGGAGAAAGCACCATAACTTTCAATTCTGTTCAATCAACACAGCCCTCTGGCTTCAGTACATCCCTGGCTTAAAGGTGGGACTTCAACAGGGACATACTCATTTCCACACAGGACCCTGTCTGCCTCCTGCTATCATCCACGGTGCCCAGGCTGTTTGTGCTGAAGAGCACCTTCAAGCTGGCACCAAGCTCCCACCTCAGCCTCCCTGCCATGCTTATTGGTACCCAAGGTCTGGAGGGGGCTGAGGCAACAAAGAGTTATATGTTAGCAGTGCCCCAGGTATGTGAACACCTAGATGAATTGCAACAGTGCCCTAGCTTAGCCTTAACTTTGTTCTGAGATCAGAGCAGGCAGTGGGAGTAGGGAGAGGCCAGGCAGGAACAGACACTTCCAAGCCTGTGTGGCAAGCTGGGGGTTCCCAGCCTCCCAAGAGGGCACAGATACCCAGGCCCACAGTCGCAGCTTGAGTGGCTGTAGCTATGCCTGGGAAGTGCAAACTCCTGCCCTGCCAACTCAGAAGGGGGTGGGGCTTCTCTTTTCCAGGCTCCTGCCAGCTCCATGGTGCTTATAGCCCTGGCTGCATGGCTTCCACTGAAGATGACATCATCACAGCAGTTGGGCCACCACTGCCTTTAGTAGTATATTGTCTCTCACTAACTCTCCTACTTATATTGTAATTTTTTCCAACAATTTTATTGTTATAAATGTTTCTTCCTTCCCAGAAGCTCCTATTAAAATCACCTTGAAGATAATATAGTAGTAATAATCATTTTTATTCAAAATGGCACTTTAAAATAACATGTATAAATAAAAGCATCTTACAAATGTAATGTTTTGATTAATCTGTAATAGATACTTTTTAATATTGTGTGGTTTCCCTGCAATTGCAGCAAGACAAAAACCTTAGTACCTACCCTCCAAGCCAGGTTACCACTTCTAAGCAACTCCAATGGAGACAAACTAACCCCCATTACAACATAGAGTCACCCTCCAAGCTACAAAAGTAGTTCTGGCAAAGTGGGCCAGTGACTCTAGTTTAAATATTTAATTTTACTTTTCTGTTCCAGTTTTAATCAGTGTTTAACACTAATGAACTACGTCTACTTGAGGGCTCCTCTGAACTTGAATTTCGGGGCAGTCTTTACTACTATTCTTTCTGTTTTACCATTTACTGAACCTGAATCCTTCCCATATTATCTGGATTAACCTGTTAAGTGTCTCATTCTGGGGAGGGTAAAGAAGAGGGGAGAATAGAGAGGGTTGCATTTGCTTCCATCATCTGTCTCCTCCTACCTAATTCTTTAAATAATTCATCATGTAATATTGAAATTCACTTGCAATGCTTTTAAATATTTCATCTTTATGTTTTAATTATTCACTTTTGAATGTTTTATATAATATTTGAAATTGAGAGTATATATTAATGTGATAAGGAATAAAACTCAAGTAACTTTCTATGAAAATACTACCCAACTTAAGAAATAGGGTATCTTGAAATCCTCTCTGCTTCTCTCTGAATAGTAAAACTATCCTTTGAGAATTCTGAGAATTTTGTGTTTGCAGTACATTTGTTGTTCTTGTAAAATAGTTACCAAATATGTCTGTATCTCTAAAAATATATTGTTTAATTTTGCTTATTATTGAGCTACACACAAGCTGCATTAAATAACATTTTACAGTGAAAATAAAATAGCATTTTATTGTTTACTTTTCTTAAATTGGGAGGTTTCTTTTCTTAAATCCAAATCTAATTAAATCTATGTCCAACTTAACATCTTCAGCAGTTCCTATAAAACATAATAAGTGTTAGCCATTAGTGAACAATCTTTTTATAACCTGGCACCTAGTTTTCCCATTATGTGACATCCAGAATTCTGCTATTTCCCTTTGATACCTGCTATTTTACTATACCAGATATTCGTTGTTCCTACCATTTCATACTTTATCACTTTTGTGTCCTTGTATATTATTCTTCCTCTACCAAATATGCCTTATCTTTTCCTCCTCTGTACCCTTGAAATTTTAATTTAATTTTCAACTCTGAAATATCACTTCCTAGGCCAGTGTGATGGTTCTCACAAGTAATCCAAGCACATTGGGATGCCAAGGCAGGAGAATCCCTTGAGACCACCTTGGGTAAATCTGTGCAGAACATACTACATTTTATGTATATTATTTATTGTATTTATTCCTAATTTTCATTAGACACCACTTTTTTAAAGCTAGTGGCTCTTGATCCACCTTAACAAGAATTTGAAAAACTATTGTTTTGATTGACTGTTGAACAAATGAATGAATATTAGAGTGAGGGCATGTAAAGGAGAAACAGAGGAATAAAATTCCCCACAATATTTAGAATAGGTGAAAACAGGAAGAGAGTTAAGATTTGAAGGCTTGTCTTCACATTGAGTTATTATAGCCAAGTTTTATTAAATAGGGGAGCAGAACTGTAAAGAGAGACTCATTGCATGGATTTGGGACATTATAAATCACTTCAGAAATAATTATAAGTCTGCATTCATTAGACTAAGCATCTCTCCTTCCATATACAACAACATTTATGTAGCAAATGCTCATTTGAAACACCTGAACCACTGCTGTGCAAGACTGAGATCAGCTGGAGAGAATCCCATTATGGCACTCACAATGGAGGACAGTGATTTTGTCTGCATTAATAGATTTTCTACAAGAGACATTCATTATAAATGATGTTGCAGACGGTAGAAGTGACTTGACCTGCTGTATAACCTTATCTTAACAGATTCCAGTAAGAAGTTTATAATGTTTCTTTTGTCAAATAGGTTTTTCATTCATTCTAAAGAAAATGCTATTGTAATTGCAACACTGTTTAATGCTCTACTTGGAAAGTTTTATTCTGGAAAAAAACAGTTGTCCTTTGCGATTTGGTCATTAAGATAATTTACATTATAACATTCAGAAGGCTCTTCATTTTATTTGCCAAGTTGGTGCTAAAACAGCATAAGTTGGTTAATTGTTATGCAGAAATAGACTTTATAGATACACAGGATAGAAGTTCGCATTGATTGCTTATGTATTTGTTTATTTAATATCCCTATGTATTTCATGTGCAATCTTTATGAGTGCTTACAGAAAAGAATTAATGTTTAGAGGTGTTTTTTGTCTGAGATAGTATGCAAAGACATATTTTTGCTGAACTTTTTCTATTTTTATTAAGAACAATTGTGAATGGAAAATTTTAATAAACAAGAATATTTTTTATTGATTTTCACATTTTGTTCTATGACATTTTAAGTATGAAAAGGTATAACCACATAAAGATTTCAAGGCTGCCATAAATTTATATAAAGTCCAATACTTTCTAAGGACATGCCAAAACAAACATAAATACCAAAAAAGCCCATTTACACATTGTTATATTGCTCCTCAATATAGTTTTCTTAATTAATTCAATCCAAGGATAAATTGTACATTATTTTTGTTCCCTTTTCTGACATGTGTTAAGTAACTTTGCCAATTCTTCACGGTGGCATTTAATTTCAGAACATCATTTTTTATACAATTTTATTGGGTACTGCCTAAATATTTGTTAAAATAGCACTGTGACCCACAAATGGATTAATGCTCAAGATCTTTTAACATTCAGTTTCTTCCCTACTTTTGTTTTAAAATGATACAATAAGATGATAGTGATCATATACTATTTTCCAAAATTTGGAAACTAACACTCTCACATATATTTTAGTGAAACAGCATTCTGGGAAACATTGTAAGCTATTTCCAGAACTCTTTTTAAAAAAACTCTCCCAAATGAATAGAAAGAACCAAAAACAGAGCAAATTTTATCTATATTTGAGTCAGAGAATTATAATAATGCAATATTGTAAATTGTTTTCTGAAGAAAAAAACAGCTGCCAAATCTAATAAAATTAGGCCAAATGAAAAAGACAAGTAATAATTTGACATACATGTTCTTTAATTTACATCTTGATACAAGCAGGTGAGTTATGTGAAGTAGCTTCTAATGTGGAGATATCAAAGGGCATGGCTGGGCCATAAGAGAAATGAGTGTACTTCATTTATCCTTCATCAGCCTAATACGAATAATGGAATAGTCAGAATGTAAATAAACATATGTGACCTTTTTAATTTTTTTTTTTAACTTTTTGTCAGAAATTATAACCTAAACCTAAATTTGAGACAGGGCCAAGTATATAACAGAAAGCCAAATATCTGAGTAGCTTGTTTTAGTAGGTGGGCTCTGAAGATTGCTTCAGGCTGTTGTGATGTGCTTCTCCAGAAATGGAGCAAAGGTGAAATCTGAGGATCCTGTCCTTAACTTCCTATTAGACCGCTGGACAGAACTGGCCATGCTAGTTCCATTAGGGACTCCATTTACTTGGAGAGAAAAATTGGCTGCATTAATGTACCCAAAATGCATTTTCCTACCACTTGTTTCATTTATCTTTTCCAATCAAGCATTTCCGAGCTGAACAACAGCAACAAAACATACATCAGCAATGGCTAAGCATCCAGTTTAAATTCCATAGAATTCAAACCAAGTCATCTAAACAATGGATCCAGTTAAGAAAAATTTATGTCTGTCCTGATACATATCAGTCCCAGATGCAAAATCCCTATCTTCAAAGTAATAATAATGATAATAATAATAAACTTTAATAGCAAGCACAGATTTCTATAAATAAATGGAGGAATTCAATATTGTATAAGAAAACACAGATGCTTTGAAAGAATATTATACTTAGTATAGAAGAGAGAATACTGTTTCTGTCTTTCTTTTCATTAAGTATAATATTAAAGAGTAGAATAACCAACTCTCAGATTGTTGCTACTCCTCAGGCAAAATGCCAAATTAGATCATTATGGTGTTAGACAACGTAGATCATTCCCTCAAACTTTATCTTTCAGATACATATAACCAGGACATAAAATCTCTTTCTAAAAATTCATGGGAATACAAAATATTGGTCACAATTATGAAGGGTTTCATATGTTTAATCACAGATTATGTGAGAAGTTATGTAAGGCTAAAAATCTAGAAAATTGGGAGGTGATGATCAGTAAAGATGCTGTAGTTGACAATTATGCAACTTGTGTTTTATAAAGGTGATGGAGAGGAGAATGTAATTGATTAACTAGAGAGAGGACACACTAAAAAGAATAATTGTTGTAGTCAATTGTGGTAATCTCACAAAATGTTTACATTTAGACTTTTAGGAAGAATAAAGATTTGAAAAATTTTACAGGAGTAAAAAGCAACACTTGAAAATTGGAAACTAAGTTCAATCTGACCTTTAATTATATTTTCTTGTTAAGGAAGACTCTAATTATATTAGGTTTGTGTATAAGATATCCATTTAGGAGGTGCTAGCAAGGAAAATAAAGGAAAAAAAGCATTTACATTTTTTTTCTATGTGCAAAATTCGATTTCATGGCAATAAACAGTGTTGGCCAGGGAAAAAGTAAACAGTGTTTATAAAAGTTTATGCCAAATTAAATGAAATATGAGTACTTATTGGGAGAATATATATAAAGTCTTTAATAAAGAAGATCATTCTTTGTAATAGACACCAAGTTTACAAATCACTTATAAGGATGAATCAACTAAAAATATGGCAATAGTATAGAACAGAAAGCCAAATATCTGAGTAGCTTGTTTAGGTAGATGGGCTCTGAATATTGCTTAAAAACTAAAGAAGCAATAGTACTAAAATTTAATTGTATTTTAAAATGAATAAAATTTACAAAACTATTAAAGTTTAATTATTTTAGCAGTAATTAACTTCAGATGAACAACATTTATTTCAGAAATACAATCATGAAACCACAAAGCAATTCTCCTTTTTTCTTATTAGGTTATCAAAAATGAATAAATAAATAAATGGTAAAGTGAAATACCACATTTATTATTGAAATAATATTATTAGAATATAAATTCTGTAAGTAATTTGGCCTTATTGATCAAAATAGTAAGTGTGGGGTGATTTACAACATATCAATATCAATTTTAGGTATCAGTGATATGAAATACATGTATGAATACAGATATGTAGACAGTAAAGTATCTTTCAACAATCTTAGTATAGTGAATAATTGAAAAGACAAAGCTATCTGTAAGCTTCACATGTGAATGAAAAAACAGTTTTTTTGGTTATCACAATGAATGTGATTGAGAATTTACTAACTTCAAAAGATATATGGAATGTTATGTAATATGCAAACTCAAAAAACAAATCAGAAAAACAAAAGACTTATAAAAACCTATACATGGCAGAATATATTTAATTAACAAAGTAGTTTATGTTTGTATATGAATGTTTGTGTACATTTGTATGTATTTATATGTTTATGTGTTTGTGTGCATTGTAATTTTTGAGAACTTGCTTGTTTGCCAGCACAAGAAAATACTATGGAAATTCCTTACCACAGAAATAAAATCAACCATTCCTCCAAGTGTTTCTTGTTCCTGTTACTGAGCAATGGTATTTAGAAACCAACATCTGATTACTTAATGTGCATATTGGGACTGGAGTGTTCTTAATTCTAGCCCACTTTTATAAGCAGTTTAAAAAACATTTACAATCATTATTTCATAAAGATACACCATTATGAATGTAATATGGAGTATATTACTTTTGTACATATTTAAAAATTCTCTCTTATCAGTTCCTGTATAGTTTTCTGAATTGGTTGATTTTAGTTTCAATTTTTAGGAATCCCTTTTGGCTTTAGCATTTCATTTTATTTATTTAAAATATAAATATTTATATTATTTAATTGTAAAAATGGCATAGAAGAATATTCAGATAATTCTCATAAAAATTTTCCATTTGCTACAGTTTACTTTTTTTATTACTTTCTTTTTCTTCCCATTTCCCCCACAAATCTGTGTGTATATGCATATCTACATATATGTATATAAAATACACTTACATGTATACATGTGCAACAATACACATTTACTTGCATACACACATACATGTATTTATGTTTCTATTTCATATTTTTTATTATATTTTACTATAAAATAGCCTACATACTCACTGTTCTGCATCTTGTTCTTTTTGCTTGCTCTGTATTGTGTATATGGCTTCTAAAAATGCCAATATTCTAATATGATTTTTTTGTTTTTTAATATTCTGTTATCAAAAATAAAATTTTAACAAGTATATTATGTATGTTCCACATAATTCTGTCATAAATATATCTGTTTACTATGTGTTATACTATTTTTGCAATCCAATGAGCAGTACCATGAGTGTCTATTTCTTCAGGGACTTTTAAAAATGTTTGGATTTATGACATTCTGAGAGCTAAAATGTGATATGTTAATGTTGTTCACATGTCTATTTCTCTTGTATTAATGAGGCTTACTCTTAAGGTTAGTACCAGTTACACTTAATTTTAATGTAGAAAACTTGTTTACATATTTTACCTATTTTGCTGCCAGCTTGTTAGATTTTAAATTAAAAATTCCTATCCTAAATGATTAAGCCATGCTTACCTAAATTCTAGGAAAGAATTGCATATTGTTTTCATATATATTCTTTCATATATATTCTTTATATATAACAATTTTCATATATATATTCTCTATATATGACAGTTGTGAGTGAGTTAAAGTGCTATTCAGTAAACAAAATAAGCTAAAGCACATGAGGACAGTGCAGGTTGTCTGCATTGATTCTGTTTGATAACTACAGGTATTACATTTCATTATCTGTCAAAGTAACATTTTTAGTGGTTAGCTAAAATTAATAAAATGATCATTTGGCTTTTAAATGCTACACATTCTTCTGTCAAGTTATTTTCTCTAAGCTTGTTATATTTTGTTGCCTTAGCAGAAAATCCCCTGGATTATTCCTTGTGTATCAGTAGAAAGCCATTGAGGGAACAGAAAGTGAGAATGGTTTTTATGTGCCTATTCCATGGAGAAAAATGGATCCATGGAAATCATTAAACAAACATATAATAATAATGATTACATTAAGTTATATACCATAATTTAGCAATTTTATTGTTGAATAAAACTCCAGTAGAAATGTATAATGTGAATGTGTTCTGTGTATTAGTCAAGGTTCTCTAGAGATATAAAACCAATAAGATAGATGTAGATATACAAAGGAGTTTATTAAGGAGTATTGACTCACAGGATGACAAGGTTAAATCCCACAATAGGCTCTCTGCAAGCTGAGGAGCAAGGAAGCCAGTCCAAGTCCCAAAGCTGAAGAACTTGGAGTCCCATGTTCTAGGATACAAGCACCCAGCATGGGGGAAAGATGTAGGCCAGAAGACTTAGCCAGTCTAGTCTTTCCGTGTTCTTCTGCCTGCTTTTATTCGGGCCTTGATGGCAGCTGATTAAATTATGCCCACCCATATTGACGGTGGGTCTGCCTCTCCCAGTCCACTGACTCAAATGTTACTCTTCTTTGGCAACACCCTCACAGACACACCCAGAAACAATACTTTGTATCCTTCAATCTAATCACATTGACACTCAGTATTAACAATTACTCTCTGGAATAAGTGAATTTGTGTGTGTAGCCACTTACACATTGATTTACACCTAAAAAATTAGAAGCTACAATACTGTAGTTTTATAATTCAGTTTAGTTGAACAAGCAATCCATTCCCTCCTAGTGTAAAATGTGTTGCCTGTTAAAATTTTGCACATATAAGCTTTTGCACCTTTTCCTTGAGAATCACATTTTCTAGAACATATGAAAAGTAATCATTTCATGTACAAAATGATACATAGCTCTCTTTAAGTCATTGAAATAACAAAGCAAAGGAAGCAGTAGATTCACGCAGCATCTTTCACTTGTCTCCCCACCTCAGGCTTGCTTATGAGCCTGAAACCCTGCCCTGTGCCCCTCCCCTGCTGAGCAGGGAGCAGTGGCTATGGTGGTGCAATGTGCACTGGTAGTACAGGTGCTAGTGGACCTGGGGGATGCCACAAACTTGGAAAGTGGTCTCTAAAGGGCTTTGGATGTAGTTCCTTGCCTCCTGGGAAGCCAAACTTGGGCTTGTTGGAGAAGTGCTGTGGCCTTCTTGCCCTAAGCTCTGGTAGATAAAGTGACTTGAAGTCCAGTTTGAGAGGGGAGTGTAGGGGGAGTGAGTTGACTATATGAAAAACATGAAGGTCTTAATCTGTACAAGACCTATGATAAAGTATGAGCAATGTGAGGGTGAAAGGTACAGCTGAGTGGGGAAGCACCTGGGACTTGTTTGTGGAGTGCATTATCCCCACAAGGGACTAGCTGGTGATGTCAGAAGCCTTGCTTGTTGATGAGAAAAAAATTTCATTTGAAGTCAAAAGGAGACCCCACATGGAGAGCAAATGTTGCTCACAATGCGGCCTCAACCAGCACCTGACCTGGTCCCCCTGGCTTGACCACTGAAGAGAGATCGCACACAGTAAGCAGGTAGTCTCCCAGCAGTACCCAAGCAGCGTGGGGCCTCCTCAGAAGCCAGCCAAGGGATGGTGGCAGTGAAAAATAGCTGAAAAAAGAAAAGGCCAGATGACAGAAAATCCCAGCAGAGTTGAGCCTTCTCTCAGTGTCTGGCATTGACTTGGCCTAATGGAGCTGGGTGACACTGTAACAGCTGTGCTCTTACACACTCAGCCACCTGCTACCTCCTGATATAGTTGCACCTGGAGATGACTGGCATGGAAATGCTGTGGGGAAATCTGTCAGGCGTCTTTTAATTAAAAATATTTTTATTAAAAAAAAAGCTTAAAAGATAGGATTCAGTGCCACATTCCTTACTCATAGAAAAGTTGTGAAGGAGTTCATGAATAACTTTAAAGTTAGTAAGAAATAGCAAAATAGTGAAACCCCATCTCTACTAAAAATACAAAAATTCACTGGGTATGGTGGCATGTGCCTGTAGTCCCAGTTACTCAGGAGGCTGACGCAGAAGAATTGCTTGAAACTGAGAGGTGGAGATTGCAGTGAGCCAAGATCATGCCTGGGCAACAGAGAGAGAGACTCCATCTAAAAAAAAAAAAAAAAAAAAAAAAAAAAAAGAAAAGAAAAGAAAAGAAAAGGAAAGAAAGAAATAGCAAAATAGCATCTCAAAATGAAATAGCATGAGCTATTAGCAAAATTCCTGAACCAAAAGTAGCAAGGCATTCCTTGAAAATAGGCAAAAGTCCAACTAAAAGTTGTTTCATGTAACTGAAAATAGAATGGGTGACTTTAGCTTTAGGTATGGCCTAATGTTTTATTCCATTAGAGACTAAGTTCTCTCTTTCATACATGTACTTTATGAGTTAACTCTAACCCCAAATTCAGCATGGCTCATGTTATCATTACATCAATTTCCTGGAAAAGCAAATCTACCTCCACAATAGTTCCCTAGTATTCATAGAATTATACAGATTGGTCCACATTGGCCCTAGGACACATTCATTCCTCAACCTACCACTGTGGCCAGACATATAAAATACACTGGGCTTATTATGCACTCTTCTTCTGGAGCCAGAGGTAGTATCAGCTTTCTTAGAAGCATATTGCTTTAGAATAGAATGGATATGGTTTCCCTGAGGTAAAAATTAGTTTGTTTTTTAAAAAATAGAGCTAACTCTATAATTTCAACTTTCTTTATACAAAATGATACTTGTTTTATTTCACTGAAAATGATGTAAAAATGCAGTTGCCACTATACCCACTCTAGATGTTTAATTTGTAATTGAATAAGACAATGTGCAGAGTGTGGATTGGGTTTTGGCAGCTATGTAGTATTCATGTGATAAAGAAATATCTTTAGCTTATCACAAGCATTTCTTGCTGGAAAAAGTCATTATTCATTTGTTTAATAGTCTTGACTAGTTATAATAGATAGGAAAAAGTGTTATCAGATGGATTACTACTTATGAAATTCATTCATAAATATGCAGGAAAAATCTGTCACACAGATCAAGTGTTGAATTCTCAATGTCAAAACTATGCTATTTTATTTGCACAGAATGGTTGATTTCTGGTATTTCTTTTCATAAAACGATTGCTTTCTGATACATTGTTGAAACAAGTTATGAAAATTATGATTGAATAATGGCTATTGAGTTTGTCATTACGAGGAGTAATGGAAAGAGGAATGCCATCAAATACAATAAGATTTTTCTGATGCTGCTAGTAATGAGTGTTACTCCTTTTTCTGAGATTATTGATTAGAAGTCCATTATATCAGAAGAGAGAAATGTACTCGGTTTATTAGTGGAAGTGAACTACGTTATGTCAGTAGATTCCTAGCAGAGCTTGGATGAAACAGAGAGAAACTATCAACAGTTTCCACTCTATTGACATGGCAAACAGAAGCTTTGAGTAAAGACTGCAGCTAAGGAGAGAAGAGTACATATTATATATACGAATGGTCACCAGTTATAAGGCTATCTTCTCTCATTGTTCTGAGGTTCCTTTTCCAAAGAGCAATTTCACATCTTTATTTTAACAAGTTGAGACTCTTTATTCTAATTTCTAAAGTCAGCTGGGGAAGTTCAGCCAAATAGAACAGAGATCTGGTTTACACTTCCACTTATAAGTCAGATTGCCCCAGTTTTGGGGGTCACCCTCATTTTATTTGAAATAGGTGTTTTACATAATGTGGGCAGTAATTAGAAATGAAGATTGATTGTTTTCTAGCCAACTCTACCTTGAAGGAATGTCACAAGTAAATTTGGGAGCTTTTGTAGAATTGACCAAGAAAGCAATTACAATAGAAAAAAACTGTGTTTCAAATCAATGAAATATAACATATTTTGTTTAGTGGCTCAACTATATTCTTTAGACCACAAACAAGGTATTTCCATATTGATGTGGTAAGAAGCAGCATAAATGAGTCTTTAGTGCACAGAAGATTCAGGACTGGGAAATGGTAGAACTGATTTTCTTAGCATTATTTGAGTTACTATTAGAGCTCTGGGCAACTTTGTTTTCTTGATGATATTCCCATACCTAGCTGCAGCCAAGAAGATTGGAGCCTACTCCAGTGAATACTGAATATTTGTAAAGGGAATCTATTAGGATAACCCCTAATAGCTTGTTTACATGGAGCTACTCAGCAATATATTTGGTATCTGAAGAATGTAAACTAACCTCTTCAGAGCCAGCGGATCAAAATTTTTGATACAATCTAAAAATATCATTCTTTGATTGAAAAAAAGTGAGTTTGATGCTTTTCCAACACTGGATTTGCTCCCAACATTGAGAAATTATGTTTAACTAGAAATACTAAAAATAATATTCAAATAATATAATTTAAAAGAGAAGTATAGTAGAAATCCATTTATTATTATCTATTATAAAAATTGTGAATAATTCTGAAAGGGAAAATGAAAAAATGAGAATTAAAGAGAAAGAGGGACACAGAAGAGAGAGAGACAGACAGACTGAATGCTAACAAATGTAGGGAATGCGAGTTTTCTAGTACACCTTCTGTGTTCTCTGACTCTGTAGTGATCTAACACCTTTGAACTATTTTACACTCAAAGTAATTGCATTGCTGTTAGTACTGCATATTATTCTTGGCTATAAAGGTGTAAATACATTTTGTACAATGGAAGTAAAATTTCCCTCAGAAGTCACTTTTTCATATACTAACAAATTCATTGCTCGTTTCCTGATTGCTTATGTATTTGTCCTCTCTGGCTTCTCCTTTAACTAATTTTAACACCTTATCAGTTCCCTTATTAATTAGTTAAATGAACTATTTTACTTATGCTTATATTTGTATGAGAGTTATGATTTTATCTTTTTAATGAAATTGGGCTTTAACATTTCTATCCAGTGAAAATACTTGGTTTTCCAGTATTTGAGTGTTTTATATGAATTTTGTGTCTGATAAAGCATTTATAATGGTCCTTAATGAGAAATTTTCCCATAACTTCACCATCTATGTTTGACAAAAAATCTAGAATATTATTTGACGTTATCTTCTCTGTTTAATATTTTATCTGCACAGCTCTTGAATACGTGAAACATAGTAGGTAGTTTCTTAATAAATAATTTTGATAGCTACGGTTTGAATAAACAAACAATTGAAAACCCTGTTGCTTTCTCTAGTAACATACAATAGTAAACTCTGATTTACTAATACATCAAATAGTCAAGAGTAAGACAAGAAAATGACTAGTATAAATGACCTGGACTTGATCTAGATGTAAACCATCGTACTAATTATTTAATGCATTTTAAAGATTATATTTTATTTTTATTTAAGTGCCATGGATCTTTGTATTTTTAATTAGTATAAAATTATTTGTGGTGCCCTGACCATTTACCAAGCAGTGTGCAAACACAAGAAATTCGAGAAGCAGTCTAAGAAATTTTGGAGGCTTAGGGGAGTCTAGTAAATATACTTTGAACTAGCCACACATGCCTCCTTTTACAGATGATGATAGCAAAGTTGAATATGACAATTTTTTTTCTACTGAAAAAAGTTTCAGGCAGTGAGATTTGCCAAACCTTTTAGAAACTACAAAGGAAAGGGTCCTTGACTCTGTGAGAGGAACTTAAGGAAGATTCCACAGATGACCGAATGCCTGAGGGAGGCCTGGGGGAAAAACAAAAAAACAAGCAAAAACAGTACAAAGGTTATAACAACAAATTAATTAGTGACAATTTTGGGGTATAATGAATTACTTTTACTTGATTTTCTATTTATCTTTCATAAATTTGAAATATACAATTTTCTGTGTTATCTTCACATAGTTGTATCTTAAATTATAGGGGCTTTTATTCCATTAAAATAATCTAAAAGTTATTTTCAAGACCCCAAAACTCATGGAATGAATTAGGAGAATTTTCTTGATCTAAATTATTACTATGTGATAAATTACTGAAAAATTATTTAGAAGGTAATGAGAAAATATCTGGTCTTTTGATATTTTGTAATTATACCCAAAAGAAAAACAATAAAAATCTGAATGTTTGCTTTGGATTGTTCAATAAGATTTGATTTAGATTTAGTGGGCTTTCTTTTCTTTACTTTAAATATTTGTAGTTTGACCCTCTCGTGATTAAAAATTCTTTGGAATAATATAATGTAAAATATTTCACACCTGGGTTATTTCTTCAGTCTAGAAACATTACTTATATGGATGTAGATCCATTTGGCATAAATCCTCTCTGCATCTAGAAGTGTGCTTATTCTGCACAAGCTTTGCCATAAAGTAGAAGCAGTTAAGATTTCCCCTGGGCTAAAATATGACAAGTAAGCATCTAACTTACAAATATATTCCACCTTCTCTCTCTCTTTCTCTCTTGAACATCCACTGAATTATTCCCCTTTTGACATATAATTGTATTATATAATAGGCTATATATATTTATTTACATTAATACTGTATACAGGTATAATAACTATATGAGGTAAATAATTATTTTTTTAATTTAGATGAAGCCATGTTTAAGAATTAAAATTTTTATTTAAAACTGTAAGTACTTTTAAATTAGTAATATTTATTATAGCTAGTACATTAGTATTATAGAGTATTTAAAATATGTATAAAAAAATATAGCCTTAGAAAGGAAAAATACTCTTTTAACATTATAAAATGTTGAACTATAGTCTATAATAAGCTCTGCATTACTGGATGAAGTTCAATGAAATACTGATAAAAAGGAATTTGTTTATTATTTTGCTCAGCCTTTATTTATCAAACAAAACAAAAATAATACAAACCAGCATTCCCTGTAACTTTGGAAAGTGTTGTCTATATAAGCTATTGCAATTCATAGGCATTGTTTTTGGTCAATAATTGTATAAGGTATAACATTTGAAAACATGCAATAATTCACAAATGAAATATATATTTACGTTTGTCTATAAAATAATCTTTTATATTTTAATGTAAGTGTTTTTTACGTTTTCTCTTCAAATATTTTGCATGCGAAAGTTAGGCAGTAAATAAACTACATCATTGTTATCCTTCTGTGTTTATAGAATTTACTATTTAAATGTTAAATGAAGATGTAGAAAGAATAACTATTTCAGGAACATGTTTTTTGTTAAATCTTGTCTCACCCCCTTTCTTTATCATATTCAAACATAAATTACACTAGTAAGTGAAACTTGACACTTTGCTCTGCAGGTTCTCATCTTCCTGTCCCTTCGAAATTTTTTCTGTTTTTCCTTGCCTACTTTCTCTCTATCCCTCTCACTCACCCATTGCATACCAACCCACGTGGTTCTGGCTTCTCGTCTCTTCTCTTAGAAATCTATACTCTGCTGGTACACCCATTACCCTGGCTTCAACAATTATTTACAAACTATACCACAAGCTAAAACCTCACTCCTGAGTTCCAGAGCTCATTCCTCAATCTCAGTCTCTATATTTGACAACAACTGATATTTAGTATATTCTATTTAAAGTAATTATCTTGTCCTACAAATTTATCCCAACTTCTGAAATTTCCTATATTGGCTTCACTATCTAGATGGAAACTTATGGTAATAAATTGGTGGCTGAAGAAGATTCTCCCTTTTCTTCACTCTCACCATCCAAGCAGCTCCCATATATGAAAAGTCTTATTCTGAAATGTCTTTAAAATGGCCTCTAATCTTCATGTTGCTCGATTCTAACCTATCCTGCCTCTTGCTAGGAGCCTTCTTTTTATATAAACTTAAACATTGTCCTATTTAAAAAACTGAGAATTCTGTGAACTGGTTTTCTATTCTCTGTAATATCAAGATCCAATGCCTTACAAGTCCACCAAAACTCTTTAACAATGCTCTATTATGTTCAGTCAGCATATTTCTACTTGTCCCCATTTACTCTTCTCTTCAGTTTTTCCCACAGAATGGTGTATGTATTACCTGTATTGCAGTTAACCTGCTTGCTACATTGCCTATCTCTATCCATGACTTTCTGTGTCTAGCCAAGAATTTATGTAAGAGAAACAGCTAGTCATAATCTAAATTTATATATAAACACAAACAGTATTAACAATTGTTAATATATGAGTAAAAATTATAATTTTTAAGAATTTATCTAAGCACACAACTCTCATGTAAATAGAGGAGAGATTCTACTTCAGAATATTATAATACTTATTTACCATTTTGGAAATACTTGCAGCGTCAGTGTCAGTGCTGCTTGTGGTATTTGCTAACATTCATCATTTTTGCTTTTATGCCCATGGTTCATCTATAAACAAGGATATATTTATTTAATACTGCTAAAGGTCAAATATTTTTAAAAACTTGAAATTGTGTTTTAGTGCTTTGCTCACAAACATAAGCCACCAATGAACCTATGTTACCAACCTATCAACTGCTTCTTTGTTTGTTTTTAAATGAGGTAATGATTAAGGGAAAACTTTGTTAAGAACTAGGTGACACAGATTGCAAATGTATATTATACTACTGAGATTTAAAGGAAAGTTTGAAAATCGTATACTGTGTTACTAATGTGAAATAAATATTTTAATCAGAACAGTGAAAACTCATTTTTTGCAGAAATGCATAGATGATTTCAAAATAGAGTAATATAGTAATATTCCTAAAAACTGAGAAAGTTTGCTAATGTTACCTAAAATTCAAATTACGCTTTTTCTATTCCATTGAGAGTTATACTGTCTTCAGTAGACTTAGTAAGATGGAACAAGATGTCAAAAGTATGAGTAATAAATTCAGTCAAATGAAATTTCATTTTAAGTGAAGAAAGTGTCATATATGAAAGTCAAAATATAAATTTTTATCTCTTTTGTTAGCATGCTATTCTAGGCCTGAAAGAATGAAGCTTTAAATAAACCCTATTTAAAAGAAATTATTATTCAAGATAAAATGAGAACAATAAAAATGTAATCCTAAGATTGTATTTTCTATCATAATTAATAAGATAATTATTTCATAAAATTTAGACAATCTAAAGCAGAATTAAAGAGAACAATATATCAATACTAATAATTTTAATATTAACGTGTATGTTCTAACTCTGTTTTCTTGGTTTACAAATATAGCTGACACCTTAAGCAAGTGGGTTCTGAAGTGTGAAAAAAACCACGGAGATTTTTCTTATAACTGCCCCTCTGAACCTATGCCTTTCCTTGCCCACTGAATAAAATCAAAGACAAAGATCATTATTTTTCTGATGAGTTTTAGATAAAAATTCCCCCAGGACACTTGAGTCACAGAAATTGCTTCACTTCTTTAATTAATATGTCCAGTCTTATCCAATACTTACTAGGCAAATCCTCGGGAACCCCAGTGATTGCTTAATAAGTGGATAGTTCTCATGGGGTTTTGAGAAGGAAAGAAAGTATACAGTGTATTTACCTACTAACGATTCCCTATGTGAAGCCACTTAGCTAATCACTATTCTTTACCCAGTTATTTTAGTTCCTTGAGAGATTTTGAAACACTGGGTTAATTTAGGGGCATCAATTGATTAGCATGGTCGTCATGTTAAATGATCTCCTGGGTAGCTGTGATAATTTACAAAGAATCTCTCATGTGTAAATTTTCGAAACTTTGACTTATTTCATCCAGAGTTCTAGTCCAAGTCATTTATCAGCAATTATTTTAGACAAGAAGATAGTGTTTTCTGTGATCCTGAGCATAAACTTTTGTAGATTTCCTGAATTTTTAATATGCCCATTTAGAAAAACTATTTAAAGCAGGAGAACTTATTATTCCTCAATGTCCTCATCTAAAAAAAATAAGAATAATTATACTATTCTTCACTGAATTATGAGAATTAAATAATGTATTTTATGCTTAAAAACTGAAAGCTTGAAATCACAGGTTTATTATTGTTGCAACCATATAACATCTTAGGCAGTGTGTAGGAATTCAAGACTTTCTCAATAGGCTAGATCAACTGAATTTGGTCTTACCTTTTAGTATCCAGAATTTAATATAAATATCTATCATGGAGCTGATGATCAATAATTGATTTAATTCATGAAAAGGGGCAATTGTCATATTACTTTTCAGTATTAGTAATTGTAAGGGATATGTAACTAGTGCCAGCATTTGGTCAATTTAGATTATAAATAGAAGAAAGAACCACCCCCAAGTTCAGTGCATAGTACTCTTATTCACATAGGATTTTTAAAAATTAGTTCAAAATTAAAGGTGTGATTTTAGGCCAGGCACGGTGGCTCACTCCTGTAATCCCAGCACTTTGGGAGGCCGAGGCGGGTGGATCACGAGGTCAAGAGATCGAGACCATCCTGGTCAACAAGGTGAAACCCCGTCTTTACTAAAAATACAAAAATTAGCTGGGCATGGTGGTGTGCGCCTGTAGTCCCAGCTACGCGGGAGGCTGGGGCAGGAGAATTGCTCGAACCCAGGAAATGGAGGTTGCGGTGAGCCGAGATCACGCCATTGCACTCCAGCCTGGGTAACAAGAGCGAAACTCTGTCTCAAAACAAAACAAAAAAAGGTGTGATTTTTAAATGTATAAAACTCAAACATCACTGCTATATTATCAGCATTGTTATTCATATAAGCATGTGGTCTTCATGCCACATTTTAAAAACCAACATGTAGATTGCATCACGTTCTGTTAGACTATGCAAAGCCATTTCTTGAAGATTTATGACAAACATAATCTATCCTAACCTTGGAATTGAACCAACCCAGTAATCACTTCTATGTTCTCTATGTGGTTTGGAGGTAGGAAGCAAATTGAATTTACTGAAAGCAGAAAGCATGTAAGAAAAGCAGTTTTCAATGCTCTCTTAATTTGCTCTTTGAGGGTAGCCACGATATAGTTAGTTTTGCAGTTTTGCATTCTCTAGTTATTTTATTAAGGCATATTATTCTTGCAAATAATGTAGTTACAGGAGTCAACAGAGATAACAAAATAACTACAAATTATTGGTAACAAATATTTCAAGACAAAGAAATCATATTATGAACATTGATTTAAAAACTCAATATAGTTCAGCAGCATTTTATTTAAGCCATACTGAAAGACAACATGACTCAATGATTAAGTGTAAATTCTGGAGCCAGACTGCCTGGCTTTGAAGTCCTTCTCATTCACATACTGTGTAAACTTGGATTATTTATTTAAATTATCCATGCTTGAGTTTTCACTAATGGCAAACATGAATAGTCATATAGATTTTGACTTTTTAGAGCAATTGTGAGAATAACAGGTATAAAAAGTGAGTTATTAATTATTATATAAAGTTATATCTTTATATAGCGCCAGGACTAATGGGAACAAGATGTAAAAAGAGTAATTTCAATTCAGTGTGAAGACTGTATTACTAGTCAGCTTTAGCTCTTTCAGATGGTAGAAAGTTTCCTTTGACAGGAGGAATGAGCGCATTGGAGATTTATAAGGATATTGAAGAGGGATTTGCACAATAGAAATCTCGCTGAAATACAGATACATTTTTTCTAATATTAATATTATATTATTCTCAAGGTGAGAATCTTTATAATGATAACTTCAGCTGTACCTAGTAATACCCTGGTTGAGACTGATAAAATTTAAACAAGGTAATATTATCAGGAATTCTACTTTCATGTTTCTTGACTGCAGCAAAGTTTAAACCTCTAACTTTAATGCATTTTTTCTTATTAAATGATAAATTATTTTCATGAATAATTCAATATTCATAAAATATTAAATAATTTTAATTTAATATTTTTAATTAAATTAATATTTTTTAATTTGAACACTAAAATAATCTTTAGATCATTTTAGTGTTCAAATTAAAAAAATAAAAAATCTCTGGTCTGCATATTAATGCAATATATAGGTTAAATTTATTTTTCTGATCATTTTAAGTGTGTCTCTTTAAGTACATAGTGCATATAGTAAATATTTTTTCAAGTGAACATAAAAAATAAGTATATCAAGAATGTGAACAAAGGTTCTCTGCAAAGGAATCTGCAAGAAAGATGTTATTCAAAGCAGTTTGAAAACAAGAAGATATGGCCTCTGGTATAAAAGGAAGGTGCTTTCCAGAGAACAAAGGTGTTTAGATTTCATAGCAAAAGTTCTCACCCAGATTTCAGTCAGGCTTGTTTTTGCAAATTAATAATTCAAACTTGCTAAGTGCTGACTAGCCAACACAGCTGGGTTCTGATTGGTTGGGGCAGATGAGCTCTGGTGGGTTGGCTCAAATGAGCTTTGATTGGTTGGTTTCCAAGCCTCAAAGTATACATCTTTATGAGACAGTTCTTTCAAAAGGCAAGTGGAGGTAGTGGGGCGTGATGTGCTTGCAGTTTATCTGGGCACCAGCAACAGGAACTGGTTTGGCTTGATTACAGAAAGAGAGGTCCTGTCTTACTTTCACAACATCTTTCTGAGAAAATAGAGTACATTACCACTCCTTCACCCAGCCATGGCTGCTTGCTTCTGTTTCAACTCACCCGAGTTAGCCACAGAGTCCACTGAGATTCCATCTATTTGAATAGATCCTCCATAATAGATCCTTTAATGAGACTTGCTGTTATTAAAATGATAAGGCAAAATATATTGGAAATAATTGACAAGCAATCGTACATACTTTTTCATTATATATATAATGGAAAAGCTATGGTATTGAATTATCTCTTTCAGTACTGTAGTTCTCCAAAGTTATTTTACTTCTACTATTTACCCTTTAAAATATTACAATATGATTGTAAGCACATCAGTTGACTGAAAATGCTCTTCAAGTATACCATGATAAATCTGTGTCCTTTCTCTCAGTTCTCATTGTCTTTGAGCTTTCTATATTTTGTTAATTAACCTCACTTTAAAATGTTCCTGTCTTCTCTGTCTCACAAGAAATCTCCTTTTCTTCCTGTTCTAGGACCAGCCCATGTTGGACAAACAAAAAAGAAATTTAATGCTCAACCTACTAAAAAGTCTTCAGGTCATATCTGTTCAATACTTACCTTTCATGGATTTACATTTCTGGCTTCCTGTCAAATATTTCCAATATATTGTGCTTTATCATTCCCAAAGCAACAAATCTTATAAAAACTCATTGTGCTCTACTATATGTTAACTCTGTCTTGAACTTTTTCATTACTGCAACAGATATTATCTATTTATTTTACAACCACATTGCAGATTTGTAACAAAATGTAGGTCAGCATTTAAAAACTCTTGTCCCTGAACTCATTCCTCTATATTTTTTGTTTTCTTTTGCCAAAAATATGTCATCTGTCTAACCTTGACCAGAGTCATTATTGTCACCCAAGCATATCATACATACTTCTGACATTCATATTGGCTGCAACTCTTCCTTCATTATTACACTTAATTTGTCCACCAATTCATTTATTGGAAATTTATTTACCTACTCTAGTCCTTAGTACTATCCCAAAAAATGAAGTTAAGTGTAAAGATGACATAAAGTCCCTGTACAGTATAATAAATATTAGTTACATTTATATTCTTGATGATGATTGAACATTTTCTTGTGGTGTGGGTTCTTTTTCACTTTTTTTCTGTTTTCACAATTAATAATTAAAATATGAGAACCAACACAACATAATATAAATTAGCCAAAGAAGTCTTTGCGTTTAACCAATGTTCTGTAAATGTTGTTTCCATTCTATTCTACATATTTGTATATACAGTGTCTTACAAATGTAAATACGACATACATGGGTTTTTTATTTCTGCTTATGATAATAATTAGGTAAATAATTGATTCTTTCACAAAAGGAAAGGTGTGTGTTTTCCCCAGAACAGAACCAAAGACAAAAGCTAATGGACCAAGGCTTTTCTGTGGGATATGCAGTCTCAGTACTACACATTTGAGGCGGAACAGGAAATGAGGACAGGAAGTAGGGAAATGAAATGCAAGCTGGTATGTTTCTCAGCTATTCACAGATTAACAAGAAAATGGAGTTGGCAGTTTAATAAGGATAGATGTCTTCTAAACAGGTCATGTGGAACTACTGTGATGTGGAGCTGTCAATCAATATGATGAATGGAAAGGTATTAGCTGCCAAATCCTCTTGTCTTCTTTTTCTTAGAGGTCAAAGTTTATCCCTCTGTATATTATGTCTGTCTCGTCCAAATTATGTTAACCAACTCTGTTTGGCTGGTTTGTATTCTAGATCATAGTACAGTAAAACCCTTGCTGTGTTTACCAGCAGAAGTGCCCTCTTTGCTATAACTCAGGATCTCTTGCTCAACAAATCCTACAGAAGTGGGAAAGCAAAGCACACATTCATAAGTGGATTACTGGGAAGAGTGGTTGAAAGGGCTAATCCTAAATCCAGTGTGTTTTCCTTATGAACAAATTTTTACAACTGGGGATATGTAATCAAATATCAGCTGTTGGTTCAATCCATATGCTGTATCTTGGAGAACCATGCAGCAACTATGCATTGAACTATAGTCAAAGCTGGTGTTTTATTTGAAGTTTCATGAGGTATGTGGTGAGACCAATGAACATTATGTTCATGAGCCTATTGTTCATTTTTCCGATAAATATTTTTAGGTATATGATGCCAATGAATCAAAAATTTTCTAGACAACTGGATGATATTAATGGGCATAGAGACAAACCCATATCCAGAGTATTTATCTATTCCAGGAAATGTAAATGTGTGACGTGCTCCAAGGATGAAGGAGACCTATGTAGTTTACTTCCACCAGCTGGCTTATCTCTCCTAAAGAAGAGTGCCATATTAAGAATTAAAAATGTTATAGTAAGTTCTGACTTTGTGAGGAAAAGCTCATATTTTTAGGTCCATTCATAATTTCAATTTTTGCTGTCATGGTAATCTGTTTGCGGGCCTATTGTAGCTAAATTTGAGGTGGCTAAAGAGGGAAAATAGCTATTGTTCATAGTACAAATTATTCTGTCTGCCCGATTATGGAGAGCCTCCTCTGTAATGGACACTCAAGAAAGATTCTTTGTGACCACTCCAGTTTTATCATTAGGTCATCCCAGACATCCTTCCCGGTGATTGTCCTCTATTTTTCCTTTCTGCCATCTCAACAGCTAGCAAAGCTAGTTGCCAGCGCCTAGAAAGCTGTGTGTGTTCCTAACTTAGGCCATCTCACTCTTTCTTCATACAAAGTAGGTATGCAAGTGTACTGCTACAGCTTTGCCTACAAAATGGATTTCCTTGAATAACTGTCATGACTAGCATCAATATGTCATGCTAATATGCTTCTCACCTAGATCAAGTTTTCTCATTTTTCACAAATTTGTTGTGAGGGGCTCTATTTAAGACTGTAAGTTCAACGTGAAGAATAGCCATATTCTTACACAGAGGATGGCCTTGCCATGTCAGTTTAGATGTGTGAAGCAGGATTTTATCACTCAGAGTACCTGGTTTCTCTTCCCAACATTCTTATTCCCCATATATACTTCCAGAACTAACTGATTTGCATGTCATATTGTGCAACCTTCGGGGAAGCATGCACAACCACCTGGATTTGCTTTCTGTAGCTCCATTAGAAACAGATAGTCTGAAGAGCCATGTAGCAACCAGAGTTAAATCACATTTCTAAGTGCTTTTAAAATTCAAAGATATTCAATAAATATTTTCCTAATTTTTTATGGTTGGACATTGCTCTTTACTTAGAGAATCTCCACTGCTGTTCTCCAGACTAGAAAACTATTGAAAAGTCTACAGATGCAGAAAATTCCTGAAAATCATAGAATTTATCTCTCAACTTCTGACGTACCTTTGTATAACTAGGTTACGTAGACTAATTCCTAGTTCCTATTCAGTGAATCTAATTAGCATGGTGACGTTATCAATATAGTGGATGCTTGTGATGTTTTGTAGGCTGTCAGGGCAATCAAGGTTTTGTAGATTGTATTAAATTAAAAAAAAAAAAAACAGCTCCGAGAAAGTGAAAGAGCTCTGTGAAACTATACTGTCATCTTTGACTATTAAGACAAGCTGCTTTTATACTTCCCTGATACTTTTATGATAATAAACATTGAGAAGAAAGCATCTGTCAAATCAATAGTCTTATACCAAAAAGCCCTTGGCAACTATGAGGCTCTTCTCATTCCTGGGATTATCACCTGGAGGTTGTTCCATGCCTGGGGGGATGTCTTCCTCCTCCTTTCAGTCTTCCTGAGTTTGGCTTTTGTTTCTTTCTTTTGGCCAACTCTAGAAACCCTTTGTAGATGAATCACAAAAAAGTGTGATTTTTATTGCATTCATAATATCAATTGCTGCAGACCAAACTCCTTCAGCTTAAGCAATAATCTTTATGACAGATATTATGTAGGATGCCTCTGGCACCAAAGACTAGATGCAGCATTGGGCCATTTATAGTCAATGGTGAGTGCCCAGGCCTTGTGCGCAAGCCACATGTAACACTGGATAGAAAAAAATTGTCTCACAGAGGAATTGGGCAATACGGATAGTAATTTTTTTTTTATTCATCAGACTACTGATACTGTTTTAGAGAGGCAATGGCACTAGACATTATTAGTTGGACAGGTTCACAGTTTTCCACATGCCCCTCTAAGATATCCCTAACGTCAGCAATTCCATTCAGTGATTGGTGCTAAAAATGAGCAGAATTACATATAAATTATAGATATATACTAATAATATATTCAATAGTGGGGCCATAGCATTATTGAAGTTTATAGGGGTTCAGAAGAACCCAGTGATCCCTGGGCCTGACAACATCTCAATGGTGTTGCTCTCAGATCCAAAAGCACAAAGCAGTATTTGTTCCCCTGCATCCTAGTGCCACGTGTTCCAAGTGTCAGTGTCGCCTTGTACCACATAGCCAAAAAGTCCAAGAAGTACACTTCTTTCTACCTCTCCATTAAACTCTGATCTTGGCATGTGATCTCTGATCTCTGGGGAGCATGGGAACTCAGGAAAACACCGGGTCTTAAACACTGGGTTTCAAAACCCAGTCCTGAGGTCCATGTAAAAGTTTGCAGGGCTCCACAATTCATCTTTAGGCTTACTGGGAGGAAGAAATGGCATTTGTGTCAATAACAGAGGCTATCAAGGAGTAGACCCTAGGGGGCCTCCTAGGCAGGAATTATTTGGTGTGGAGCACATTAATCTCCTCCTTGGAGATCTCATTATTAACCAAACTCAGACATCTCTTGGGAAAGATCCTTGCCTGGGTTGATCAGGAGAG
This sequence comes from Callithrix jacchus, assembly GCF_049354715.1. Lineage (NCBI taxonomy): Eukaryota > Metazoa > Chordata > Mammalia > Primates > Cebidae > Callithrix > Callithrix jacchus. The sequence continues at coordinate 45,487,926 of NC_133502.1, forward strand.
GGTACCCAGCGATCACTTTTATGCTGGACTTCCTACTGGTCAATCTTTGCTGATATGACCGTGACTGCTTTTTCCATGGTGAGGAATTTGTCAGTTAAAACTTGGGTTAAGTTGAAGTTCTATTGACCTGAGTTCCTGAGGTTTAACTGGACTCAGTAACCACAGGGAATGGTACAGATAAACCTAGAAATCTAAATCTGGTTAATAATCTCATCATGTGCTATTCTCATCCTTTCTTTGTAGATCCAAGGGACAACAGGGTGGCCTGCAGGACTGCTATATCCACTATAAGACATGTTATTCAGTGGCAGCAGTGAACTCACCATGGGTTGGTCAAACCTGTTGTAACTGAAATAATCACGAGCTGAGGGTGGTGAGGGTATTACATGTTCATGTCCTCTGACAGCCTGCCTTTCCCTTTCTCCTTAGGCAGTCAACACACTCTGGAGGATGGGACTTTCAGTGACACACTTAGCAAGGCACCAATGTCCCTCGCTAAGTTTAACAATATTTTCTTATTTATTGTGAAGGCAAATTTAACCATGTTTCAAGGATGTATTTGGGCTACTGGACAGATCAATCTCTAAGGGTTCTATGTATTTTCTCAATGAAGCCACAAGTCTCAACTACTTTTTGCATTGTTGAATGTCCATTTATGTCAAGGACTGGCTTAGAGCTAACTGACAGCATCATTTTATGCAATTCAGTGCTTGGCATGTCCAAAAACAGGGGAACATGAGTAATAGCCAGGTAACTGCTTCCACAGCTTTTTTAGAGTCTTTTTGTCAGATTTCTAATTTGAGTCACAGATTAGCTTTGGCCAGGGGGTCAGGGGGACTAACTAAAGAGAAGGACCAATGTTCCCCTGAAAATCAAAAGTTTTCTGCAAATAATGTTTTTTTTAATAATATCTTGTTGTTTGATTTTTAAATAAATTATCAGTGAGGTATCCTTTTGAGGAGTTCAGTTGACTAGATAATATCACTAATATTATCAATACTACTCTGTTGATCAAATGACAAAATTGTCTTCACATATCTTCAATTCATAAAAAGCCTTCAAAAATATTTCATTTCTTTGAGGGTAAATCCATCCCTTTTCTTCTTTGTATTTATGTTCTATAGTAGAGTACTTAGCATATGATAGACTTTAATTGAATGACTAAATCATTTTATTGAATTACTGTGGGTTATGCTTCATCCATCAGCTTCATGAACTAAGTTTGTTTTAATAAGCATGAAAAATTGATAAATTTGAAAAGCAGATACATTGTGGTACACAGAATTCTGAAGATTCTCCAATCTGCCAAAGTATCCTGATTATTCAAATACTTATCTAGCTATTACTGTAAAGGTACTTTGCAGATGAAATTAGAAGGCTAATTAACCAATATTAAGATAGAGTGAATATGAAGGATTAGTCAAGTGTAGTGACATGAGTCTCTAAAAGCAGAAGAGGAAGCCAGAAGAGCCAATCGCAGATATGGGAGAGTAAGAAAGGAGAGAAGCAGCAGAAGGGGATGAAAGAGAGATTCCAAGCATGTGAAAAATTAAACTTGACATTGCTGTGTGTAAAGATGGAGGAAGGAGGGCAAACCAACCAATGTGAGAAAGGTCTAAAAGCTGAGTGACCTTCGGCCAGCAAGAAAATTGATAACCAGAATTTACAAAGAACTCAAACAGATTTACAGGAAAAAAACAAGCCCATTCAAAAGTGGGCAAAGAATATGAACAGACACTTTACGAAAGAAGACATATATGAGGCCAACAATCATATGAAAAAAATGCTCATTGTCACTGGTCATCAGAGAGATGCAAATCAAAACCACATTGAGATACCATCTCACGCCAGTTAGAATGGCGATCATTAAAAAATCTGGAGACAACAGATGCTAGAGAGGATGTGGAGAAAAAGGAACACTTTTACACTGTTGGTGGGAGTGTAAATTAGTCCAACCATTATGGAAGACAGTGTGGCGATTCCTCAAGGCCTTAGAAATAGAAATTCCATTTGACCCAGCAATCCCATTACTGGGTATATACCCAAAGGACTATAAATCATTCTACTATAAGGACACATGCACACGAATGTTTATTGCAGCACTGTTTACAATAGCAAAGACCTGGAATCAACCCAAATGCCCATTGATGATAGACTGGATTGGGAAAATATGGCACATATATACCATGGAATATTATGCAGCAATCAGAAATGATGAGTTCGTGTCGTTTGTAGGGACATGGATGAATCTGGAGAACATTATTCTCAGCAAACTGACACAAAAACAGAAAATGAAACACCGCATATTCTCACTCATAGGCAGGTGATGAAAAATGAGAACACATGAACACAGAGAGGGGAGTACTAAACACTGGGGTCTATTGGGGGGAAAAGGGGAGGGCCAGTGGGAGGGGGAGGTGGGGAGGGATAGCCTGGGGAGAAATCCCAAATGTGGGTGAAGGGGAGAAAGCAAACAAAACACACTGCCATGTGTGTACCTATGCAACTGTATTGCATGCTCTGCACATGTACCCCAAAACCTAAAATGCAATAAAAAAATAAAAATATAAAAAAAAAAAAAGAAAATGGGGACCTCAGTACTATAATCACAGAGAAGCATATTCTACCAACAATGTGAATGAACTGGAAAACAGATTTTTCCTGGCTGGGCATGATGGCTTGTGACTGTAATACCAGCACTTTGGTAGGCCAAGGTGGGTGGTTCACCTGAGGTTATGAGTTCAAGACCAGCCTGGTTCACCTGGCGAAACCCCATCTCTACTACAAATGATGATGCACACGTGTAGTCTCAGATACTATGGAAGCTGAGGCAGGAGAATCACTTGAACCTGGGAGATGCTGGTTGTAGTGAGCCAAGACCATACCACTGCAAACTTCAAGTTGGGTGACAGAGCAGGAGCTTGTCTGAAAAACAAAAACAAAAACAGATTATTCCCACAGATTCCAAAAATGAAGAAAACTTGCCAACACCTTGATAAAACCTGAAGCAGAAACCTATCTGAGCTAAACTCTGCCTGGACTTTGGACCTCCAGATCTTCAATGTAATAAATACATATTTTTTAAAGCTACATAATTTATGATGATTTGTTACAGCAGCAATAGGAAACTAATATACAAATCAACTCATTTATATTTAAAAATTACAAAAATACCAATGTTATTTAATGGCTCTGTTATATGTGCAAATGGGATGGGCTTCTGTGATGGAGGCACATGGGAGTGACAGCTTGAGTGGCTAAGGAAAGATGGGTCAAAGTAAGAGTCTTGGTCACGATCCTGGAAGAGGCAAGAATCATAACACAGACAAGAAAGAGAAGTATGAACCTCTTGTACCAATGAGAGTGGGGGAAAAAAAAGAAAACAAAGGTACCAGGTGCTACCAGCAAACTGCCACTGGTGACACCTCACATTCAGTGCCTGTTACAATTATTGAAGTTAGAATTAAAGACTATCTTCTCATAGAGGAAGAATTCATTAGATATAAGGAACAAATGAAACCATTAGAAGAAAAGCAAAAAGGGGAAAGATTGAAAATGGGTGATCTGAGGGAGACTCTGACATCAGTAGGACCCTTGGAAGAGATCACTGATGTCAATCATATCACCATATCTACATTTGTGAGCTCAGAACACTACATCAGCCTTCTGTCATTTGTAGACAAGGATCTGCTGAAACCAAGCTGACTGGTTCTGTTCAACCACAAAATACGTGCCATGATAGAGGTGCTATTTAGGGTGAGGAAGGTGGAAAAGGTCCCCAAGGAGACCTATGCTAATATAGGGGATTGGCCAACAAAATCCAGGAAATTAAAGAATTTGTTGAGCTCCCTCTCACGCATCCTGAATATTATGAAGTATAAAGTCCCCTAAGGGGATCATTCTGTATGGCCCACCTGACACAGTGAAAACACTGTCAATCAAATTGTTACAAACCAAACCTCAGCCACTTTCTTGAGATTGATTGCCTTTGAACTTTTTCAGAAGTACTGAGGTGTTGGCCCAATTTCATATGAGAATTGTTTCAAGTTACTGAAGAACATTCACCTTACACTGTGTTTATAGATGAAATTGATGCCATTAGGACAAAAAGATATGACTCAAATTCCGGTGGTGAGAGATAATTTCAGCCAATAATGTTGGAACTGTTGAACCAGTTGGATTGATTTGATTCATGGGGAGATATAAAATTTATTATGGCCACAAACCAAGTAGAAACTTTGGAGATAGCACTCCTTAGAGCAGATCGTATTGACAGGAAATTTGATTTCCCACTACCTGATGAAAGACCAAGAAGCACATTGTTCAGATTCACACAAGCAGGATGACGCTGGCCAATAATGTAACACTGTATGACTCCATCATGGCTAAAGATGACCTCTCTTGTCAACACATACTTTCTTACAGATCAAAGTAGATTTTTCCAGCCAATTTTCTTAAAGATATTCTAGAGTGGGAAAAGTAGACATCAAGGCAATCTGAACAGAAATTGGTCTGGTGGCCGTAAGAGAACATAGGATAAAAGTACCATTATGACTTCAAAAGTATCTAGATAAATGTTCTTTATAAAAAACAGGAAGGCCACATGGACACAGAAAGGGGAGTACTAAACACTGGGGTCTATTGGGGGGAAAAGGGGAGGGCCAGTGGGAGGGGGAGGGGGGGAGGGATAGCCTGGGGAGAAACGCCAAATGTGGGTGAAGGGGTGAAAGCAAACAGAACACACTGCCATGTATGTACCTATGCAACTGTATTGCATCCTCTGCACATGTACCCCAAAACCTAAAATGCAATAAAAAAATAAGAAGAAAAAAAAAGATTATATGTATATTCAAAATATGTTAACAATAAATATAATATGTAATCAAAAAAAAAAAAAAACAGGAAGGCACCCCTTAGGTACTCTATCTCTTATATACTACAGTTGGCATCAGGAAAACAGTTAGGAGATTTCCTAAACTCTAAAAGGGGTAAGGCTGGGAGAGTCACCCAGAGGAATCCATATTCCCATTGATTTTTATTAGCAAACATCCTCTGTGTCTTTTGGAGCGTGATGTGTAAGATGGCCATTGGACAGCCTTTATTGGTCACTATGCTCCAACACTGTGTTTCCCAAAAATGTGTGCTCTTTCACGCACAAAAAATACCTATAAATACATCAGTAAATAAGTGTATATTGTAGTATTTGAAGAAATAATAAATAGCCATTTCCAGAAATGAAACCGTCCAGGATGAAAATGTGAGGTATTAAGACCAGGTTCTGGGATGTGGGGGAGGCTCAGCACCCCTGCTAGGATGTGTTCTTCCAAACCCTTAGTACCTTACTCACCCAAGAATGGGATGGAGGACCCCACCAGATGTGGTGGCTCCATTAAGTAAATATCAGATTCCAAAGAGTTTTTGCATAAGGTGATTTACTTAGGCAGAGAGAAAAAGGAGAAAGAAATGAATAGAGAGCAGCTCCCACAAGGTTGTGGAAGGGGATCTAGAAATGGAGTCTGCCCAGATGTGGGAGAAGGGTACTTTTAACTTGGGAGCTATTCCTGCCCTATTCAAATTTTCTATCTTATGAAAGGAGTTCCTTTAAACCTACTGCTAGAATGATTAATCTTTGATTTTTTTCCCTGAGTGCGTGAAAGTTGAACAAAGACCTCTAGTCTTCCAGATGGAGATGTGGGTGGAGGTATGGTGCTGGAAGTTCTTGCCTTTGAAACTACACCTCCTTGTGACCCAGGAAGAGAATACATTCCCTCAGTATGAACTTCAGTCCTTGTTTCTTTTTCCTGCATCTTAGTTACAAAATATTTTAATGCTCTATGTGCTTATGTTTGGTACCAACTTTCATATTTAGTGCATCATATGTAACAATTCATGTTGTAATATAGCTAGGGCTTCTTTTGTTTGCCTAGAGATACATTAATGGCAGTTACTACATTCTTATTTGACAAACTTTCTTGAGACATATTTCTTATAAATTTGTGTAGCTACCAAGAGGAATATCCCATTTTATTTCAATTATTGTTTTATAAAGTAGAGTATATTCTTTCATTAGTTTCCCTTTTAGGGTTTTGTTGGTGTTAATTTTTAAAGTTTGTTTTTCATTTCTACCTGAATTTCTTTGACAATTATTATAATTATTTCTACTGTTAAGCTTCAAAATAGATTAATATAAGATAATATACAGTGCTATGGTTTTTTTTAATGTTGGTTGTAAGCAACTAGTAAATTATTCAGCCCAGAAGGGAAATGATCTAAATCCTTTTATTAAGCAATAAATGAATGCAAAATCATAATTAAAATTTTACATGCTTCTGTGGAGATCATTTAGACCTCAAATTGCAAAATTATAATGTATTCCTCATTGAATAATGCTAATGCTGTCTTTTACTACAAAATAGTCAACATGGATATGTAAGTCACTTCGGTACTGACTTCTTTCTTTCTACATATACTTTTTATCCCAAATGTCTAGCTATTTCCAATTATGCATATAACAGACTTTCCTGAAGACTCATTTATGCTTATGAGCATAAGGACAAAAGACTAAATATATCTTAGATTGACAATAAAATTCTTTAGGTCCTGGAAAGCTTTTTTTTTTTTTCCTGAGAAGATAGGGTATAAACTTTTCTCAATTTTCTGTAAGTACAGAATGAGCACCACCTGACATAATATACATACTTTCTTACAGATCAAAGTCGATTTTTCCAGCCAATTTTCTGAAAGATATCCTAAAGCAGGAAAAACAGAGATACTATCTTGCAATACAAGTTTTTTTTCTAGTAAGGTTGTAGAGGAGCATTATTTTTATTCTTTCATTAAGTACTGGAAATCATTTCAGAAAAATTTTATGATCACGTACCCTGGACAGTTTACTGCAATGAAAAGAAACAGATCTCAATATGTAGGCATGTTATTGTCTCATGATTTAATGTTCAATGATACCATTTTCTTCTAAGCTGTCAAAAACATGGTTTTGTAACCATTGAACAGAGATGTATCTTTTCTCCTATTTCTACCTCCCACCATTTTCAATGACTTTGCTAGACACCTAATCAGTAAGTGACACAACCAGTAATTAGTAGAGTTGGCAAATACTAATGTTGGGCAATTTATCAAGGAGGCAGAAGAAATAGGTTTAGGTTCTACCAGGAAGTTAATGTATCTAATATTACTAATTACAAAAATAATTGTTATCCCTCTGACTAATAATTTATAGATGTATATTTAAACTTTGCAAAGTAACATATTTGAAAGTTTGTTAGTTTTGTTAAATCAAAAAAAATAGACATAGTATTGTTTAGCTGACTAGAGTAACTTTTTTGAAACTGAAATTTATAAATGATTTATATAGACTTCTTACTCCTACATTAGTAGATAATAGTTATCACATATTAAACTTTTGACCAATATATTCTATATATTGCCATTATTAAGGAAGAAACTAACATGATATCAATACTTAAAGAAATATATTCCATGTTTATTTCTTAAGAGGTGATAACAAAATATAGATAAAACAGGAAAGCACCATTAAACATGTACACATTAACAGCTCTTTGAACACTATTCTTTGTTGTGTTATCTGAATAATATTAATTAAATAAGCATATGTTTGTATTTATAAGTTAAATGCCAATAAGCAATATAGAGTCAATAAAATATCTGCTGATTGTCTTATTTATCATTTCTAAAGCAATAAGAAAAATGCAGGTATATTCAGAGACATATATAGTCAACTAAAACTATATCTTCAGTTCTAGCATCCTTTTCTGGTTTTGAGATTAGGACTTTTTATACAGATTAAAGAATGGTAGTTCTTTAGCCTTTACAAGGTAGCTTATACATATGTGTAAATATATGCATATATACAAATATATACACACACATACATATGGAAGAAAAAAATGTTAATCTGCAAGGATTTGAAAAGGTAATAAACAGAATAGTAATTGATTTGCCCTTGGATGAAAGAAAATTACAAGAAGGCAGATGTTCCTTCAAAAAATCAGGCAATTTTCTAATACAGCCATTCAGCAGTCATGGGCTTCTTCACAGGGTCATGGGTTTCCCTTCACTCAAAATAATTGCTGGGTAATCAGTGCACAGAAAAAGTACATGGAATGTGAATTAAAATAAGTGCTTTAAAAGATTTTTTCCAATGTAAGAATTTGTTAGATAGTGGTAATTCCTATTTGACAGTCTGTCTAGATAATGAGAATTGGACCAGATGACAGCAACATTTTCATCCGAATCCATGATCTATTGCAAACATTTTCTTGTTTTGGAAATCGTTATTGCAGAAAGAACAATAACGTGGTCTTGTCTCTTTTTTTTCACTTCCATTCTCACCCTCTTCAAATCATTAAATTTTTTCTTCTTAAAAAATGAATGAAATTCTCTTATAGTATTATATTGTCCTCCTCACTAGAAAGTAAGAAACTAGGGTAAGACCTTTCTTTTTTTAAACTCTGTATTCCCAGTATTAGGCATATAGTAGGAAAAGAGAAAGAATCCAATAAAGCACTATTTCTTCGAAGACTGAATAATTGGAAAAATAGGGAAAATAATGTGAATGTAGCCTACAGAGCTAGCAAGAGGAGGCTGAAGTGATGGGTGGGGTCATATGCAGCATAGTAATGACTAACACTTATGTGTTCCTCTCTATGAGACAGCACTTCTCTAAGGATAGTAGATTTAATTTAGTCTTCATACCTAATTCTGATAAGAATACATTATAATGGATACTATTTTTATCCTCATTTATGTACAAGAAACCCAACTCCCTAATGCCACACAACGAGTAAGTAGCAGAGTTGGCATCTAAATCCCATCCAACTTTCCAAATTAAATCACCTGTAATCACCATACCACATTATGGGACCCAGAAATATAAAGAGTTGTAAATAAAATCCAGGTGAGCACCTCAAAAGTAAGGGTGCATATTTGCTGCATAAGTCAAAGTAAGACATTGAGGTCAAAATAGTTAGGTGAGGAGAACCAGAGAGAAATTAACCAAATGATAGATAGGCCAGGTAGTATAATGGGAAGTGTCATAGACTTAAGGACAAAAGACTGAGTTTCTAACCCCAGCCTTATCTTGACCGTGAGTATGACAATATGTGAACTCCTCCTAGCCTCAGCATTCTCCTTGGTAAAATATCAAGGTGTGAAAATCTCATAATGAGTTTCCATTTTCTTTGAAATTCTAAGATAGTATTCAACAGTTCAGTCAGCAACTTTGACAAAGGGATTAAAAATTCAGACAAGGCATATAATCAAAAGCCCAGCAAAATTGGTTTTAAAACATGAAAAAGCTAGAATCTTGACAGCAATATGTCAGTGTAGCAACTTTAAGGCAATTATTAGTAAGAACTCTTGATACTTGTGGAGAGATACCTTTCTCAGCTCTGCATTTTTAGAAAGTTTAAATTCTAAAAGCAATAGAAAACTATGCGTATATGGAAATTGATGTTAAGATAACGTTGTTAGCTATCCCCCATGAGGAACATGGTAAAACTAGTATTTCTTAAAGGCATTGCTTTATAACAGAAAGAACTTAGAACTTGTTATTTTAAGGATTGGAAATAATTGTGATGCCTTCTTAAGTATATTTGAGATTTTTGATGCAAGTTTTTTTAAATTATAATTTTATAGATATTTCTAACGATATGTGTTAGTTTCCTAGGTCTGCTGTACAAAGTACCACAAAATGCGTAGCTTAAATTACTTTAAATTTACTTTTTCATAGTTCTAAAGACTGGAAATTCAAAGTCACATTATCCACAGGGTCATGTTTTGTTCCTAAAGTCTCTAGGGAAGAGTCCTATTTTGCTTCTTCCAGCTTCTGTTACTGACAATCCTTGTTATTCATCAGTTTGTGGTAGCATAACTTTAATCTCTGCCTCCATCTTCAGATAGCCTTCTTCTCTTTGTGTCTCTCATTTCTTCACATTGAGTTCTACTCACTGTGTATCTGTTTATTTCAAAACTTCTCTTAGAAAAATCACAGTTATTAGATTATGGTCCACCCCAATCCAGTATGATTTTTTTCTTAATTATATCTGCAATTACCCTATTTCCAGCTAAAGTCATATTCTGAGGTTAATATTAAATATAACCTTTGGAAGAGATGCTGCTGTGATTTGTGACCCCCAGATTCCATACGTTAAAACCTAATCCCCATTGTAGTATATTAAAAGCTGGAGGATATTGTCAGGTATTTGGGTCACAAGGGCTCTGCCTTGATAAATGAGATTAGTGCCTCTGTAAGAGGCCAGAAGAAGCTTGTTTTCTCCTTCCTCCATATAATACAGCAAGAAAATGCTGTCTGTAAGGAAGGAGCCCTCTCCAAACAACAAATCTGCTGGTGCCTTGATCTTGGACTTTCCAGTCTCTAGAACTGTGAGCAATAATTTTCTGTTGTTTATAAATTGTCCAGTCTAAGATATTTTTTATAGCAGCTCAGAAAATAATTAAGACAGAAATTGATACCGAGGAGTAAGGAGTTACTATAACAAATCCCTGAAAATGTGGAAGAGGCTCTGAGACTACATAATAAATAATGGCTGGAAGAGTTTTGAAATGCATTCTGGAATAAACCTATATTGCCTTGAACAAACTGTCAAGGGAGATTTAGATGAGAGCTCAGAAGTGAACAGTAGTAGAAGTTTTAGATTACCTGTCACTGTGATGAGAATGTTGGTAGAACAATGACAGTAAAGGCCATTCTGATGAGGTCTCAGATTGAAATTAGGAATAGGTTTTTGGTAACTGGAGGAAAAGTGATCCTTGTTATAACGTAGCAAATAACGTAGCTGAATTGTGTTTGTATAATAGTGTTTTGTGGAAAGAACTTGTGAGTGGCAAAATATCTGGCAGAAGAAATCTCTAAGCCAAGTATCAAAGGAGCCACATTGCTTACATCAATTGCTTATAGTAAATTTCAAGAAAATAGAAATGATTTAAAGACAGATTTAAAATCAAAAGAGAAACAAATCTTAAACATTTAGAAAATTATCCACTTTGCCCTGTTGTAAAAACTGAAAAAGCTGTTCAATAGAGAACACCAAGGCTCTGCTCAAGGTTTACCACCTGTGCCCTCTAGAGAAACAGCCCCTGTGGCCTACATTGTACCTTTGGATCCAATGAAATAGAAGATGACAATTTCATTTCAATCTAGTATGTAACATAACAGAAAAAAACATTGCCTTGGAAGTCAAAAATGAATTTTTCAGTCTCAATTCTTAAAATAGTAGAAACATGCATATATCATGAAACTTTCAAAACATTGCTTGCAAAGAATTTTTAAGGAATTAGATATTTTAGAATTTTATACCCAAAATATTTGACCCAAAGTTTTTATTTTTCCTACTTACCTACAACCTCAGCCAGAAGATGTAGCCAAATTACAGAATCCATGCCCCCCCACCTTTTTTTTTCGTTACTTGGCATTATGAGCCTCCTAAGATCTCACATTTTGAACCAATAACTTTTTAGATGGATAATTAAATAAATTCTCTATTTTTTGGTGCATTGAAATCAAGACAGAGATTATGTGGTGGTCTGCCAAAGAATTTATCTTCCTACCATAATGCTTAGAACAGTGATTAGGAGTTTACTCTAATTGACTAGTGGTCACAGAGTACAAGAAGATAAGACATAAGTCTTAACTCAGTAGACTTCCATGAGAGAGAGAGAGTTCTTAAGTTGACCATATAGTACATAATGTGTTGCTTCGATATTAGCTATTCATGAAGTAAACAAAATTAAAGTTATTTGAATGATTAAAAATATGTTGCTATAGTTGAATATCCATATTTTAAACAATAACAAAAGATGATAATTGAAGATATTTACTTATACTGTGTTTGATACAATATTACCATTAGTTTTCAGCTAATTTTCATATGAAGTAAAGTTATATTTCTGACAAAATTTTACAAGTTATTACTTACATGTTTAACAATAATATATGGAGGAAGACAGTAAAAATGCACAGAAGAAATGAATATTAGAAAATATGTTTATATTAAGTCCAGGAAATACTTAAACAAAAAAAACTGATACAAAACTTCTTCCTATTCAGGATAAAACAAAGCTACATTTTTTTAGCTAGAAAAATTATTTTAAAATATTATAAAGTAGCAATAGTAAATAGTAGTTTAATCTTTATTTCTGTAATTATCCTGTCTTATGAAATAGAAACTTATGTTTGTTGCCAAAATCTTTTTTTACAATAAGCACTTTTAAACTATATGTAGAAAATGTGTGTATGTATGTATGTCAGTGTGTTCATATGAGATTGAATATACTTAAATGATTATAATACATATAAGGCCATCAAAGTTTTAGACTATCTCTATTCCATTATTCACCTGCCTATACTTTCAATGTTATTTCTGACAAATTTTCTGTGCTTATATCAATCAAATTGACATACCAACTATGGCATCACATACTATACTCCCTGCTATTATTATGTCTTTGTTGATACGGTTTTCCCTGGCCAGAATACCATATTTCTCCATTTATCATTTTCTGATTTAAATTCTTTCCTAATATTTTAGGTCTGTTTGAAAGGCTGGGTTCTACAGAGTTGACTACTATCATTTTCTAGATACTGCATTTTTATAGGTGTCTCCCATATGGCGAGATTTATGGACAAATCCATTTTGTCCTCATGATGATTATTCAGGGCCATGTATCGGGTTCAATAAACCTATGCTGAATGAATGATTGAATAAACCTAAAGAAAGGGATTGTACAAAAGGCGAACAGGCCTCCTGTTATATGATCTTCAGAGACAATAAGGAGTTTGCTAACATAAGAGAGCACTGTAAGAAAATCAATGTGAATTGATATTTCCTCTTTTATCAATAACACATAATGATTCTTAAAAAATTAATTTCCAGAACCTACATTGTAGGTACCATAAGCAGAGTATCATTAAAATGAGGCTGGATAGAAAAAAGAAAACAGCAAGAAGAACTTGAGAAAATCAATGTATATAAAGAAAAATAATAATAAACAATACCTATGTAATAACATGTGAGTGAGTGTGAAAGATCTGATACCAGCTTCTAAGTATAAGCAGTTTGTACAACACAATGCTGCTAGTTTCCAAAAGATTTAGTATGACTTATAAAAATACAAAATTATCAGAACATTCTCTAAATCAGATGCAGAGATAAAAAGAGAAAAGAAAAACTTTTGTAGTGATATTAAATGAAACTATTATCAGTGCCGTCTGAAAAAGAAATCAAACTATAAAAGTCTATAACCTTCCTACCAGATAGATTTCAATTTGACTCTACGTTTTCTAGGGGCCAAATAAAAAGAGGAATCGGATCGATTCCATAATTTACAACATCCATGATAAAAGCAAACCAATTTACTCAGGAGAAGTGCAATTATTCTCGCTACTAAAACCTGAAAGAAATTTCTCCCAAGGGTCATCATAAAGAGGACACTATAAAACATAATGAAATACGCTTTGAACAGTATCTTTATGACAGACACCACCAGGAGTTTCATAGAGCTGTTTTTTATGATATCCCTCACTATGCTGTGATTGCCTCGCTATAGAGTTCTGTGTGAATTTTAATAGAGACAGATATTTTTAGTAACTGGAGAAACAGATGGACAAATCTTTCAAAGATTTCTCTGAAATGTCTTTATCTTACCATAGTTTGTTAAGAAGAAATTGATCACAAAACTTCTTAGAACACTTAATTTGTTAATTATGTCAACAGTTATTGGGCATCTATAATTTACACAGTGCCCAGAGGAAGCACACAGAACAAAACAATTTTCTGGAACAAAAATAACTACTTTCACTTATTCTGGGGAGCCAGTTAGTATAAATAAATACATTGTTTACAAATTGTATTATTATTATACAATTAATGTAAATGTATGACAGATGGCCGGAAAGAAGGTAAAAGTTTTGCCCTTTTGTGAAAGCTGAAGTTACTTCAGCTCCAAGGACACACTATAACACAGGCCAGGTTTCTCCTCAAAAAAATCAGTTTGAAACTGCTCTAAGATGCAGATTAACGGTCACTTGCTGAACGCTCTACTCTGTTTAGTGTAGTCACAATGCCTTCTTTGGAAGAGTCCTAGTGTCACTTGACTGCAGTTTTTATCCTAAAATATGTGTCCTATGCATATTGCTACTACAACTGTGGCTTTAAAACTAGGATCTGAGAAGCCTTTGTCATATCCTCCTCGGAGTTGTCTCAGGAGACAAGGCGGGGAAATGGAGCAGAGAGGGCCCAACAGTGGAATTTCTGTCTTTCCTAACCATGTATCATCCACAGAAGCTTTTTTGCTTAAAATGTAAGAAAGTTTTTGACAAGTAGTTTTTAAAATATGTTTTAAAATGACTGTACTATTCTGTGCTGTTTCTACAATTTTATTTTTCTCTACTGAGATTATCAATTCATGTATTCAGCAAGTATGTACTGTTCCCCTGCTGTTTTCTAGGCTCTGTGCCAGGATCTACAGATACAAGGTTATATAAATCAGGGTCTTACAGCTTAAAATTTGTGAACAGATCTCTAAGTTTACCAAAGATTAGGCTGCAGCATGGTATCTGCTGTGGCAGGGATACACCCACTACACAGTGTAAGGGGATACTGAAGGCGTGGCCAGGTCAAATGAAACTCAATAGGAACTTGAGGAGCCATATGTAGTAGGTAGCTCTTGAATTGAATCTTGAAATGTGATAGAAATTTAGAAAAGCAAGGTAGATAAAAGTCATTTTAAGCAATGAAGTAAATAAGGAAGGACATGTCAAACAAGATGGCAAATTCAAAAAAATGAGAACCAGAAAAGGTCAGCTTATGAATACCAGCATGCTTAAACAAGAAATTTAACCCAAAAGATATGGAGAAATCATAAAAGAAAACAAAACAAAAACTTCAGAATAAACCATAAGCACATTAATGTTTGGGAAATATTATTCTGGCATCATTATATAGGATGCAACCAAGAAGCTAAGAATCGAGTTAGGCAATATAATTAGGAGATATGGGAGCAATCAGGAAGAAACTAAATGGGAATATGAATTAAGCCAAAGAAATTGTCATGAGGGGAGGGAGGGATAAGAGATAATAGCAGGGTGGAACATTGCTGGATTTTGTGACTTCAGTGGCCTATCTGTCCTATTCTTTCTCTTTTGAATAAACAATGGTGTATCTTACAGTGCTACTTTTATCTGTGCAATGTTAGTGTCATTTTCTGATTCTCATATATATGTCTCTGTGTGTGTGTGTATGTGTATATATATATATATATATATATATATAGGCACATATATATGCACATATACATAGTCAAGCTTTTAAAAATGTGAAATGTTATTTTTTCCTATTCAACAAATCTTCTATAGCAGTACACTTGAAACTTTAACATTTAATCACTTAGTACATTCTGTCTGCATAACAAAGCTCAGCATTATAATCCTCCAGTTATTACAAGATCTGTGCTGTCTAGGATACATTTA
The DNA here is from genome assembly GCF_049354715.1 of Callithrix jacchus. NCBI lineage: Eukaryota > Metazoa > Chordata > Mammalia > Primates > Cebidae > Callithrix > Callithrix jacchus. The sequence continues at coordinate 45,503,452 of NC_133502.1, forward strand.
CACTTCAATTACAATTACAATGCTTTCATCTTAACAGCTTCTAGTTTCTGAAGGATTGAGTCTCAAGGATTATGTTATAACGAGCACAAAGGTTATTGACTACTTTTCTTATTTCTTTCTGAAATACTTTACTAGCTAAATAAAAGTAAAGCAGAATTATGCCAAGATGTTTTCTCCCTGCAGGAAAACATAATGGAAGTTATCAGAAATCAAGAGTTTTTACTCCTTCCAGCTGAGGAGCTCCATAAACTACTGGCCAGTGATGATGTAAATGTTCCTGATGAAGAAACCATCTTCCATGCATTGATGATGTGGGTCAAGTATGACATGCAGAGGAGATGCAATGACCTGAGCATGCTTCTTGCCTTTATAAGGTTGCCACTGCTTCCACCGCAGGTAATGATGTGTGATGCTGTTTGAATAGATTCAATGTGCTGAGAAACCCTACTTTAAAAGTAGACATCAAAACGCATTTTTCATTATATATTTACATTTTTAAATGTATTTGTCAAATACCATTTTTAAGTTAAATTTGATAGTGGAAAATGATGTGTGATGAAGGGTGGTGGATCTAAGTACCATCTCTGGCACTTACTGACTCATGGTCATTTGTATGATCATGATAACACCATTTAATTTTTCTGATATTCGGTTTATTTATAAAATGTGATCATACTGCCATACAAAATTTCATTAAGATCTATTAGATAATGTGTGTAAAACACCTATTCATAATACAATGTCTCCCATTGATCTATTATTTCACCTAAGACTCAATAATCTGATCATTCTTTGATGCAAATGCATATTCTGTGTGATTTTCAATTCCTTGATGCATGATATTTCAACTTCTGTAGAGGAATAAAACATACCTGAATAGTAGAGGGTTATGATTTAATGGTACTTAGCAATTAGAATTATGGAATCTTTAATAATTGGAGCTAAGGAGCCTCTAGACACCAAGTAAACCAACTTAACTTTATTGATGAGTTAAATAGGGTCCAGAAACATTGATTAAAATGTTAAGTTTGCTTAACTTAGAGGAAGAGTGGCTAGTTCTCTCTCATTCTGAGTCTTGTATCTTTAACTTGCTACAAAATTGTCCATATACAGCATTGTTAATTCAGGGTTTCTGGCTGCTAAAGTTATCCAAAAATAAGCTTGAAGGTGACCTTAGCCTCTAAATTGATGGGTAAACGTGTTTGTGTATATAATTTGTAATGGGGTGATGAGAGGCTTCTATTATTCATTAGATTCCTCATTTGACTCCAAATCACAATTGACATTTTTGCTAATCCATACATTATTAAAAATGTAAAAAGAATAATTAGGACATTTAATAAAAGAGCAGAAGCAAGTATGAAGTGTTAACAGTAAGTATAGAAGTGGGATTTGTGGTCATATTTAAAAACTGGAAAGTTAGAAACACATTACCATAATCCAAAAAAAGAGAAGCTTTATAAATAAGATAATGATTATGTTTCCTTTGGCTGCTGAGATGAGTACAGGAGAAACAACAGAGAAAAATTATTTATGGAACTCAAATTATGTGAGCCTATCTTAACAACAGGCTCTTATGAAGAAGAGGAAAGATGCATTTACTTAGCTAGACAAAGAAGAAATTTTGATGCCAAGCACTGAAATTTGAAAATCTCCCACCTTAGGTTCTAATGCCATGTAGCATTTATTAGAGTCTGAGAGGGTAATCTTTTGGGAAAGAAATAGCCAATGATTACTATTAGTCAGAGAGCCAATGATAGTTATCAGTTAATGACAGATGCTGTGACTGGGTAACTATGACTCTGGCATAGCCGTTATCAACCCGTTTCAACTGTTGGTTGAAATGTGGGGAGTTTGGAGTTATATTGGTGAACAAAATAAGAAATAGTAGGACACATATTAGCATAGGTCAAGAATGTGACTAGATTCTTCTCAGGGTACGTCGTTCTTTCACACCCTCGTTTCCTACTGTTCTGTCATCAGATATGGGAGATGCTGCCACCTGTGCATGTCATTAAATGGTTACATCATATCAGAGATGTCCTGTTGCCTTATTCGTTCCTAAGGCTATACATTATACATGGAATTTTATTTCTTATTGGTTCAATTGCTATATCTTGCTTAGTGAAGTAATATTTATTAAAATTAAGGTATAAAATACTCTTTTGCTGTAACTATTAAAAGTTTTTAAACAGTGTGCAATTGACACAAATGTAGCATATGTATATTCTCCATTCCTCATCTTTCAAATTGGGGCTATTGCACATTGTAACTTTAAATGTGCTTTCAAACAACAGATGTGCAGGAGGAATTAATGAAAATATTTTCTGTTTATAAAATGTCTTTGTATAAAAGAGAGGCTATCACTTCTATAACATTAATTATGTGTCATTATAAGCATATTAGATATAATATTTCTAATCATAAAAACATATGCAAAGTAAAGATTATTAATTGTATTACACAGAGGAAGTATTAGGCTCAAAGAGGTTAAGTGATTAACAAAGTTCATAGAGCTAGTAGAAAATCTGGTTTTCCTGCAAACATAGATTGGCCAGATATAAAGATATACAGGTATTTCTCCAATAATGAATGTCATTTTCCTGTTTGCTCTCTAACTTGGAAGATCTTAAAAATATCCTGAATTCATCAATTTTGAAGGAACTTACAGGCATTTCTTATTTCTTTAGTTACCAAACTATTTTATCTTATTTAATTTCTGTAAAGTCCCCATGTAGTAGATACTGTTATTCTCATTTGACAAATGAGTACTTTGAGAATCTGCATGATTGTCATCATTTTAGTTTTAAAGATCAGATTTTATTCCAGCTTTATGTGACACCAATGTGGTTCTTCTTGCACTAAGGGGAAAAGAGTGTAATATTTATTTAGGGTTGGTTGCATATTTACCTCAATGACCAAACAGTGTGAAAAAAATGTTTAAATAAATAAAGGATATTACAGACTTGCACATGGACTTTCAAAGCTGCTAAACACCTTTGGGCCCTTATGAAAAGCTATTAAAATGGTCAAGAAACATTTTTTTGCTGATCTTGTAGTCATTAACATAAGGTTTGCCCATGCTTTTTTCCAGTGATTAATATATAGGTCTTTTATAACCTTTAAGCGATTTGTGTGCATGTGTCATGTGCAGGCACATGAGATGTTTGTGTGTGTTGCCACCAAGAGAAGACAGAATACGTGGAATTTCAAGCACAATATATTAGATGAATGAGAGAAACATAGAAAAAAATAGAAAAGAGTTATAATGGTAGGGGAAGTTATTTGGAGAATATGTCACAGCAATATTACAGTATAAATGAGAGTAGAAGTGTTAAAAGTACCACGATTCAAAGTCTTACATACCACTGAAGTAATGACGTAATTTTAATGGACAGTCTCTCTCTCTCTGTATGTCTCTCTCCCTCGCTATATATACACATATATGCATACACATACACATACATATTTACATGTGTATATGCACACATGTAATATGTTATGCATATTATAACATATATATTTAATTAACATATAGCAAAACACAATATTACACTTTAAAGTACTAGCAATATTTAAAGGAGGCCAGATTCTATATTTTTCTGGTAAGGTAAGGGATTACTTTCAAAAGGAAACAGTACTTGGACTAATTTTTGAAGGAGACTTGATAATTTGTTTTGTGTGTTTGTAAGGTAATTTCTGCAGATTTAAATAAGCAATTTCAGGTGAGTGAGAGAACAATATTTGAAAGAGTCAATGTCAGCTGCTTACAAAATTCCTCACCAAAACATAACAAAGTGCGGAACAAGACAAGAGTATAAAAAAGACTTTAAAAGATATTTAAGAAATAAATTAATTAATTTAAAAATAGATGTTACCAGGATTGAGTTAAACTGTATAATCTGTAAGTACTTTTAGACAAAGGAGTAGCTATGATTGTATTTAGTAAATGCATGAAAACGTTTCCAGAGTAAAGAGTAAAAATTAAAACAATGACAGAGACTTCATCAACAAAGAGAACATGTTAAAAGAATGATTAGCACCAAAAATTAATTTAGCTTACAGTAATAGCCTTCTCTTGTGTTCACGAGGCGACAGACCAACTTGACTTGGACATATTTCAGTTCTATCATTTTTCTACCCCCATGTGTTTTATTAGTAGGCCCATTAGGTGTATCTGGGCTTTGTTATTTCTTTATGAGTTATAAATTAGCACATTAAGTATAGTAATTTGGTGCAGAAAATATAACAAAGAGGATATGGATTTTAGATTAGAGCAGTGGTAGAAAAAAATAGCTTAGGGAAGGAAGACAAGGCATGCAAAAGACTCAGAAGCAACACTGTTTCTCTCTGTCCCCTATTGAAATATAACAGCTAATCCTGAAATAAATTCAATTATTTGACTTTGCTACAGACAGCACCAGAGAAAAAGGCAAAATGATAGCAATAGATAACTGAGTTATATTCAAAGAATGAATTATACTATTTTAAAAAATAAGTTATGAATGGAATTTTATGTAATGGTTTTCATATTTTTCCTGAATAGCCTGAGGCCTCAAAATTTCAGCAGTATTGGAAAACATATTTTTAGAAAATGACTGGAAAAAAGTGTGTGTGTGTGTGTGTGTGTGTATATATATATATATATATATATATATATATATATGGTTTACTTAGAGGCTGCCAGATTTTATTTACTTATTATTCTATTTCTCTTTCTGAGATTCAACAAAATACCATGTTTCTATAAAATAAATAACATGTTTTAACATTTTATAACAATTGTTTCCACTGATATTAATTGAATTTATAAAATATTCCTTTGTAGGGTGTACTTAAATATTTATTACATATGAATTTTTAAAATACCCATAAATATCATATTTTTGCTATACTACTTTGTGATGAATGCCTTAAAATGTAAAAGTATGTTGTTTAAAAATCAAGAGAATATAATTCTACATATTCTCAAGTCAATAGGTGTGCAGGGAAATTCAGTTTTATCATGATCAGAGATTATTTAGAAGGTTAGAGATATACAGATTAACTTTGTTTCCTATCTCAGAATTGGTATTTTTTTTTTTTTTTTGAAATAGAGTTTCGTTCTTGTTGCCCAGGCTGGAATGCAGTGGCACAGTCTTGGCTAACTATAACCTCTGCCTCCGTGCCCAGGTAATTTTGTATTTTTAGTAGAGATGGGGGTTTGGCCACATTGGTCAGCCACCGCACCAGGCCGGTATAGTTTATCCCTTTTAACAAAAAAACACATTTTTCAGACTTTCTAACAATCAAACCTTCTGATTCTTAAGACAAATATATAGCAATGTGTGTGTGTGTATTTGTGAGTGTTTATGTGTATGTACATTCATTTTCTGTAGCAAAAGATAAAAGAAAAAAACTTGAAATGAAATAATAGAATAGTGCCTAGATTTAGAGGAATAGGGTTTAATCTAATAACAAACAATAAAATAACAAGGACATTCATGTATGTAACTTTAGACAATAGAAGCTGCCTCTACTTTACATGAATTCTTTCTGTGTAATGCTGAATAAATTATTCCAAAAGATTATTTGTGGTAGTAATAGCAATACAAGAAGGAAGGGTGAGGTATCTAACCTTTTTCATTTGAAAAGTGACTACTGATCAGATACCAGTGACATACTGACTATAAAAATTATAGCTACAACTAAAAATTAAAAGTTACAAAGATGAAATCAATATAACTAGTGCTTTATCAAATTATAGTGTAAAATATGCAGAGCATATTAAACTCAAGAAATGTATATGTTTTGTTTGATTTTACTTCCCCAAACTACGCTTTGATAAGGGTCTCCAAGGCTAACTGCATAAATCCTCATTGTTTAATGCATTCTATATGTTATCTTTACAAAGGAAAAAATTAAAACTTTTAATTTCTTACAAATGAGTAAGGCCAAAATAATTAATCAAGCCTACTAACACAATCCATTAACAGTCATTGTTACTTTTTGAATTTTTTTCACCCTTTGATTTGCTGGCTAATTAGTTAATGATTATACCAGGCCATCATTATTGAGATAGTCTTCTCTACAAAGCCACATTGCAGGAGTAAGAAAAAGAAAAAGGATACTTTCATTTTTCTCCAAATGAAATCTTAAAAACAATGCCTTTAAAACAGAAATACATAGATAATATATAATGCTTCTAAGATCAATAAATTTATCTTAAATAATACTTTGATTCATGATCATTTAGCCCTTTGTGACAGTCACCATTCAAATACAAAATTAAAGAAGATGCAGTGTTTTGTTAGCAAGCTTTAAGTCAGCAGAGGTATTAATATAATAAAATATGTGCAAGGACATTCACAGGCACAAACTCATACATACACATGTCACTTACTTTGGTATAGAAAAAAGAGTAGAGAAGAAGTTGGAACATAATCTGAAAGTGTTTTTTTTTTTACAATATATTAAGTGTTTCTGCTTGAATCAAGGGCTAATTCCCTTGACTCTTGTTTTTCATCCCATCTTCCTTGCCATAGGGGTTCCTCTACTGTAATGAGCATTTCTTATATTATCAATTGTATCAATTTTTAATCTATTTAGGATAATTCCAATCAATTTACTAAGTTCTATTGTTTCAAACATACATAACTAGTCATATTGATTTTCACTAACTGTTCTAGTTCTCTTTTGCCTTTCCAAGGTAATATGTAGTTATTTTTATAATTATTAAATTTACTTTAATGTGACCATCTTCTCTCTTCAACCTACTTTAATCAATCGTTTGAACTAATCAAAATCACCAAACACCTCAATGGTGTAATTTTTTCCCCAATCTCAGTTGTGTTTGCCACAGTTCATCTGGTCATGCTTGCTCAACTGTTGTTGCAAATTTTGTTCTACCCTCTGATGCTGAAGCACCCCAGGACACTGCTTTTTTTTTTTGTATAGAAAATATCATTTAATTCTATATTTTAAATGCTATGTAGAAACAAATTGTAAAAAATGTACCTGTAGTCTTAAACTTCTTCTGAAAAACAGATTCAAATGCCCAATTTAACTGCTGAACAAGATTCATGCTCTTAGGATAAAATCTTAATATTCCTATCCTACAAGGTCCTACATCAGTTATCCCAAGGCTGCTCCTCTGAACTAATAACTCTCAGTATTCTTCAGCCACACTGAACTTCTATTTCTTGAGAAGGTCAGGGTTATCTAAATTAAATTGGTTTATAAGCATTTTTACATACTACATAATATTATACATAACATTTACCAAGAAGTCACGAAGTGCAAGAACAGTCATTTTTCTCAATTAAACATTAAAGAAAATTCCATTTTATTCATCTATATTTTATATTAAAATGATGACATTAATATAGGGTACAATAATTTATAAGAAAAAAATATTGTGAAACATCTGCTGTAAAGCAAAGGCCATGTAAATCATTAGACATTTTCCAGTGATATTAAGATTTTGGAAAACTCAATTAATTAAACTACTTTAATATTTTAAGTGAGGATATTGAGTAAATAGTTGAATACATCATTTAGGAGTTGTAGAACGATGGCCAGAAGTTATTAATTAGGAGATTGATAGCATATAGATATAATTTAAATACATAGCATAACACAATATCACCAAAATAGTGAGTATAAAGAGATAGGGGAAGAAGACTACAGTCCATTCACATCAGCTGATTCTGGGGACTAGAAGCAATGGCATTTATATGGGAGAGGATGGTAGGCACTAAAGGGGAAACACTAAAGGGAGGTACATAGTCTAGAGATAATTTTTTAAAATATTTTGTTATTTGTATGAATACTATATCTTGCCAATTCTAAACAATTACTGATTACATCCTCCTACTTGTTAGGATGAACTGCCCCACTACACCCCTCAGTTGAGACTCCCTTGCCTAGAAGGTAGGCACCCATCATGACCAAGTCTTTTTATTAATCATATTTCATCTTAAATGTTTACTGTTCTTAGAAATTTCACTTACTGTTTTCTTGCTTAGTTCAGTTTTCATTTCTCATAACTATATTTTAGAGAATTACAAAGTTAAAGTTCTTTTCTAAAGTTCCTGGCATAGACAGTACTCAAATTTTTACTGAGGAAACAAATACAAGTTTATTCTTTGTCGTAGGACGTTTAGTGTTATTCACTTATTTTTGTGTATACTTTAAGTTCTGGGATACATGTGCAGAATGTGCAGATTTGTTACACAGGTAGTATACATGTGCCATGGTAGTTTGCTGTACCCATCAACCCATCATCTATGTTAGGTATTTCTACTATATGTTGATATATTATTTGTCTGGAATGTAAGAGAAATGTCTATACATTTATGTTACAATGAATCTAACAGTGGAGGCTAAGAACACTGCCATAAACATAGATTAGAGCATATTAATCCAGATTTACTAAAAATCCTTTATTGAAAGGAAAAGGGGAAGGCAAACTTGAATAAAATGTAATATCTCATCTTGTCACTCTATTAGATAAATTTATAAAATATAAATATCCAAGTTCCTTTAATACCTAATTCAGTAGTGTATTAAAACAACAGATTTGTTACATAGAAATACCGTTACATTTTCATTGCCAGCATAATATATCAGAAAAATGAAGTTCACGCCTTAAAAAAAACAACTAAACTTAAAAATTAAAATGGTCATAAGCAATTTTACATATACAGATTATTATACATAACATTTGCCAAGGGGCCACAAACTGCAAGAGCAATTATTTTTTCTCAATTAAACATTAAAAAATTTCATCTTTTAAATTTATATTTTATATTCAAATGATGACAATATAAGATAATTTGTATGAAAAAGCTGAGACAACTGCAATAAAGCAAAAGCCATTTAAATCATTAGACTTTTTCCAGTGATTTTAATTCTCTCCTATACATATGTACGTATGCAAATATATCAATATGATACATTTATGCATATATGTTTACATGTGAAGATAACATACATATTTAATGAGTTTTCCTATAAGTATAATATGTTATGTATTTTAATTAAAAATGGACTTAACCCTAACTAGTGGAATCCCTGGCTTTCCTGTAAAACATTTATTCCAAGTAACATCTACTGAATACTCATGCAAAGGAAGATCCACAGAAACACTAGGAAATCACTGTCCTAGATGATGTTTTTAGTTTGGGGATTCTTCATGGTAAAGGTTAATAAGTAATGGGTTTTCCTTTACAGCAAATGATCCTAAATTAAGGGTGTTTTAGTTTTTTTCTATTAAAAATTAGCTTTCTTTAATTTCTATGAGTTTGTCTATCACAAAATTGGCTTTGCTGAGCTGGAAAACCAGATATTCAGTGAATTCAATAAGCTGACCTAGAAAGACCTGGAAATAGAGTAATAAATAATAATGAAAGTGTTATTCTCGATTCAGTCAGCTGTGCGGATTTTCCAAACCATTAAACAACTTCTCAATTTGCTACAATTCCGCATAAATGCTGTACTCTTTTCAAAAGAAGGTGAAGAATAAGAGATGGCAAATATGAGGTAAGAATTTAGGGAGTAATGAATATTTAATCACAATAAAACCTAAAATCTGGTTTCAATGAGTAGTCACTGAAACTATTCATCTATTATAAAAATAAAAGATGGAATTTTTATCCTGACCATTAGATTTCAACTCATGTTTTATACATTCATGCTATTAGTCATTATCCTCAGAATATGCTAAAATACATATAAAATTGGACAGATAAATAAATTATGCCTAAAATATAAAGATCTGTTTAAATAGTAAATGCCCATTTCATCTGATTGATCGATTTCTTAGGAGAGTGAAATGACATTTTGTCCTGATTCCATGTCCAGTAACAATGCTTAGAAATGTGTTTTCTCTTTAAATAAAGGTTTTTCCAACAGCTATTGTTTTCTTACTCCCTGTGTCACCAAGAAATTCTTTTGTCTTAAAAATGTGCACATTTAAAATGTTTTAAATCTCCTTCCTGTGTATGATATTATTGCCTTTAGATTAGGCCTTATCATTTTCATGCAGTGGAATTCATATAAATTGCCAAACTCCTGTGACACCTTCCCCAATCTGTAATGATTCTTCACAATGCCTTCCCTCTTGAGTAAATTTAAAAAAACACACAAATTAAATCCTAATGTCCAATGACTTGGAATGCACACATCATTTACATGTATATAACATACTATATTATTAGAATCATGTATGTTCTTAGTTGTAACCATTTTAAATGTTGTTATTAAACTACTTGTATAAAGCAACATAATCTTTTGAAAATATTTCTGATTTAGTACATAACAAGGCTTCCTGCATTCACTTCCATAACCTGGCCCTCATACTTAGACATATACACTTAATTAACACCTGGTTTACCATTAAAAGCTCAACTCAGGGCCCAGTGTAGTGGCTCAGGCCTGCAATCCCAGCACTTTGAGAGGTTGAGGCAAGATAATTGCTTGAGGCCAGGAGTTTGAGATCAGCCTGAGCAATGTACCAAGACCCCATCGCTACAAAAAAATAAAAAATAAAAATATGTGAGTGTGGTGGTACATGCCTATAGTCGCAGCTACTCAGGAGGCTCACCTGAGCCCAGGAGTTCGAGGTTACAGTGACCTATGATCACACCACTGCACTCCAGCCTGGACAGCAGAGCAAGATCCTTTATCTGAAAACAAAACAAAACAAAACAAAAAAACTCAAAATTCACTTTACTAGGAAAGACATCCTAGTCTACTTCTGGTGCTCTTCCTTAGGGTTCTTGTAGCATTCTGTTTTAACACCCTTTCTATAATCAATAATATTTTATTTCGATTATTTAGAGTATGTGTCTTCTTGCCCTAATATGTTGTACATTCCTTAAGATTTTTATCTCCAATATTTGGCATATATTAGGGGCTTAATAACAGGCTGCATCTTGCAATGTAAAGAATTTTTTAAAACAATTGTTTATCAGTGTATAGTTAAATTTTGAACAGATTACTTTGAACTTTATTAGTAGTCTTTACCTTGTGGATATGAAATATTTTTTGAACCAGTAATTATATTTGAAAAATTTATTTCAAGTTTCTATATAATCCTATATAAAATATTAGAAAACCAGGAAACATGAAACACAACTTATTAACAGCAAAACATGCTGAAAGTAATTAAAATTTGGCTTTTAGAAATTCACCATTTTGGTATATTTAAATTTCAAAGTTTTGATTTTTCTTGTGTGTGTGTATATATGCATATAAATATATATCAATGTGATACATTTATGCATATATGTTTACATATAAGGTAACATACATATTTAATGATTTTTTCTTAAAAGTTTAATATTTTATGTAGTTTTTCAGATGAGTGCCTTAATAGCACAGACTATTATTCTTCACAGAAGAATAGAATTAAAGTCATTTTACTCTTTTTTATGACAATGACAGTTTTCCCCCAGTAAATAAGATCATCCTACTTCTTTGCTTGTATAAAAGTCCCCAGAGTAACAGATAGATCCTGTAAAAATTATATTCTTTCAGAAAACAAATTTTTTTTCAGAATAACATTGACTGGGTGACACATGAGTGTTTCATGACTGTTCTTTGAGATAAATCTAAGTATAAATAATTGTATTGTTTATAACATCTTATGTAATTTGAGCTTTTCAACGTGTTACTAATAACTAACAACTGATTATTATGTACAATACATAAAACAATTTCAAGACAAGGTTCATAGCTCAATAAATGAGAAGATCAGCCTAAATACAATCTTAAAATATTATTAAGAATGAATTATTACTGACATTTAAATTGAAGTTAATGCAAGATGTTGGAATACAGATGTCCAGAGAAGAACCATATGGAAAGACATTTTCTGTTGCAAGAACAACTGAATCTGTTTTTTGCATTATCCAATAGACACTGAACATGAATATTTGTATTGATAAAGTGACAATTGAAACAAAGAAAAACAGATTAATTCATTCAGTGCTCCACAGTGTTAAGACTATTTATACTTAAGAACCATGAAAAGCAAATACATATCACATATTCAAGTATAAAAGAAGTTTTACAAGCTGAAGTCCATGTTACACCAAACATGAAAAATACAAAATTTTTTACTTCTTACGTTTTTTTCATAGACACTGTATTCAGAATTCATTCAACACCAGATTCTCCTAGGAGATAAACATGAGAAGCAAATGACATTTGTTTTCAGAGCTTAATATTTTACTGGTGTCTACTCTTCTTCCAGGATCCTCTTTTGCTTTAATTTTCTGCATTTTTATTTATAGCTTTCTTTGTTTTTATTGTTTTTCTATTCTATTTGCCTCCTAGACCAAGACTTGGTTTAGAATATTTCCTAGTATTTTAGTTTCTCTAGTTAAAATATAACTACTAAATATCTTATATTTTCAGTATCTCTGAGTAGTAATTAGAATATATAAGAAAAAATGAAAAATGAATAATTATGACATATAGAAAATGGCAATACAAATACGTAAGACTAAGTACTGAGAAATACTATGAACTTTATAGGAGGTCTTTAAGAAATTGCACTAGAGTGCAATAAAGCCATTTTAGTAATTACATTGCAAACCTGGACTATAATTTTGAAAGACAGCTAACAATACACAGAGAACAAAAGATAAGTTTTAACATAAAAACATACTTTTTGCTTAGATTGTGGCAAATCAAGTGTATTAGTGTGCTTGAGCTTATATAAAATATTATAGACTGGGTGGCTTAGCAGCAGAAATGTATTTTGTCACAGTGAGGGCTAAAATCTAAAATCACAGCAGCAAATTTGGTTGCTGGTGAGGGCTCTTTTCTGGCTTGGAGACTGCTACCTTCTCACTGCGTCCTCACATGGCCTTTCCTCTGAAGAAACAGAGAGATCTCTCTCTTCCTCTTCTTACATAAACATCAGTCCTATTCCATTAGGGCCCCACCCATATTACCTTATTTAGCATTAATTGTCTCCTTAAAGTTCATATCTCTAAACACACTTACTTTGGGGTTAAGTCTTCAACATATGCATTTTGAGGGAATGCAATTCAGTCCATAACAAGAGATATAAAAGTTTCACTTTGTATTAAGGTTCTATTTGCCTTATACTTACTTTAATGAGTTATGATAATCCAATGGTCTTAAAGAAAATGTAATAACAAAACAGCGGTGGCTCAAGCCTGTAATCCCAGCACTTTGGGAGGCTGAGGCGGGAGGATCACGAAGTCAAATGATCAAGACCATCCTGGTCAACATGGTGAAACCCTGTCTCTACTAAAAATACAAAAAATTAGCTGGGCACGGTGGCCCGTGCCTGTAGTCCCAGCTCCTCAGGAGGCTGAGGCAGGAGAATTGCCTGAACCCAGGAGGCGGAGGTTGCGGTGAGCCGAGATTGTGCCATTGCACTCCAGCCTGGGTAACAAGAGCGAAACTCCGTCTCAAGAAACAAAACAAAATAAAACAAAACAAAAACATGCTTTTGAAAGTATTTCTCACATACCTTAAGTGCAGGAATTAAAGTGTATGTTTTACCATCTGACATCGCACTGTGACTTTGGTAAAATGGAACCTCAGAATCCCAAGTTCAAGATTTTGTTCCTGTATCTGCCTTTTCTCTAAGATTTGCTTCTCTCTCTCTCTCTCTCTCTCTCTCTCTCTCTCTCTCTCTCTCTCTCTCTCTCTCTCTCTCTCTCATCTCTATCTCTCTTTCAGTGTTTGTATGTGTTTGTCTAAAAACAGTATAATTACATACATTTATTATGAACGAGAACTGTGTTCCCTCTTATCCACATCAAGATTTTCCCTCTAATTATAATTTATATGTAATTTGTTTCTTTAACAAAATTTCTTCAAAATCGTTATTATCTTATTGTGTGATACTCATGTTTTAAAAGATTATAGTCACTTATTCTAATTCAAATATGTTATATTTGTAAAACTTTTATTTTTGCTTTTATTTTTCTTATCTTTGAGGACAGGATAAGAGACTAGGTGAACCAAATATGAAATCATAAACTTGTTTGTAAAACATAGTATATATATGTGTGTGAGTGTGTGGATGTGTGGATATATATGCATAAAATGTTGCATATAAATGTAGTAGGAAGTCACTGATGTTATTTTAAAAGCTGATAAACATAAATATGAAATCATGAGCTTGTTTATAAACATTGCATAATATATTCACTGATGCTATTTTAAAAACTGACATGTATTGAGATAATTTGAAATATTAGCAAAATGTTCATAGACATATAAAGTATCTATACAAATTTAGAAGCAAAGGCCACAAAAAAAGGTGGAGAATTTAAAGAGGAACAGGGTAAAGAAAGAAAATAAACTTAGATTTTCTCAACACATAATCTGGATACTAGAGATTTAAAAGCAATTTTCTGTATTATTGGTCCATGAAGTAATTTCACTTATTAGTTGACAGGGTAGACCAAAAATATTAGAAAGTATCACATAAAATAATATTTACCAGCTAGCGTTACTTGGGCCATTTCTAAAACAGTTCAGAGTTGCTTTTAATACGTATTATCTCTTACTGATGATTAGAATCTCACTGTTGTCTGTGTATTGTGATCATAACCACCATATGGACAATATCATACAGAAGGTATAATTAATTGACCAAAATTTATAAACAACACCCCTATGAATATTTTACATGAAAAGTTAGATTATACTTAGCCAAATTTCTTTAGTATGTTTCTATTAGTAATAATTCTACTAGTAAATTTATTTTTACTTCGTAATTCTAAAGATATCTGATTACAATTCGAAATTAATAGAGTTCAATAAATCTGATAAAATAAAAACACATTGCTTTTTATTATCTATATCATCTGTCTTTTTAAAATAGTGTTAAACTTGAAGAATAATTTTAAACAATGATACATGATTTAAACATGTACAAAGTATTTGTAAATATTTGATCTCATTTTAATATAATGTCTTGAGGAATAAAACAAAATTATATTATACATAAGGAATTAAAAATTAATGGAACTTAGTAACTTGTTCATGTTATAAAGCTTAAAAGAATTATAGCCAGACTCATATCTGAAACTTTGGATTCATGAATCTATAAACATTCCCTTCAAATTATTCATTTTAAAATATATGCTAAAACTTATTCTATATTATTCATAAATCATGCAGGCAAATTTTTTCATTGTTTTTATAAAGAGGCAAATATCTTACTATGCGACTCACATTCTCTTTTTCTGAGTATCGTACCGTTAGAAATTGAGCCAGTTACACATGCTTAATACAAGAATACTTGATATGCTCATACATGTTGGTTTTCTACTTGTTTGCTCTGAAAATGCTTTTTTGCACATTTAGATTTTTTGTATCTTGTATATAGAAAGTATATATTCTACTACTGCATATCCTCAATTGTACCAACTATAGCACTGAAGATTAATAGACACTTACTGTATTTATTAACATATATTTTGGGTAATATTTGTGGCTGCTATTAGTGAATGGGCCTTTTATTAATTAAGTCAAAATTTATATTACACATATAAACACACTAAATCACTTCAAACTAATGATGAGATTGTTTCTAATCCCTAACAATTGAGTGACTCAGTAACAGGTGAATAAATCAGGATGGTACCATGTTAATGTTGTTTAGGCCTTCAGATGATAGACTGAGCTTTTCCATAATAATTTCTTCTATTATTCCTGAGATGAGTCCTTGCTTTTGTGTACTTACAATGTGATAATAATGACTTAGCCTAAACTTACCTTGAAGTTGATACTAGATTTGCCTGTGCAAAACACATTCTACTGAGATATAAATACTTTATTGGTCATTTTTACTAATTTATATTTTTCTTCTCCTTGGTTAAATTTAGCTCACTGAATTCTGATTGTTGCAAATCTAACTGGCTTCTGTTTGTATTGTTTCTCAAATATTTCTGAGGATACTAAAGTGTCAATAATTTTTAGATAGATTTACTGAGCATATCTCTTTTCAGGCATTACTTCTTTTATGTAATAATTCATTCAAATTGCAACCTGGAAGTTGGTTACATAGAACAAAAGATAGATAAATGGATAGATACATATTTTATAGTATAATGGATTATATATATAGTAAATAGTATAGTATAGTATTAACTCTCTATAATTATTTATAAATTTCAAACATATGTATTTTATTTGTCAGAAAAGGACATAAAACTCAGAGGGGATAAACTGGACCTATTTCACATTTCTCTCATAAGAAGAAAATGCCAGTTGTCATTATTTATTCATTAACCATCGAGTCTTTAAAACCACTCTATCTAGATCATGAACATTCTTGAAGCTCCATGAGAATTTCCTAGTATCCAAATTAAATGTTTCTAATTATTTTTTTCTTAATTTTTCTGCTACATTTGATACTGTAGACTTGCTTTCTTTGATGCTTTTCTTAATCTCTTTGAGCCCTATTTTATATATATCTATATATGGAGAGAGAGATTTTTTTCATCTAATTTTTAGTCTCCCTTACATTTTCATTCTTTATTTCCCTTCAGGTAACTGTAGATGTTCACTAAGGTTGAGTCTCTTGCTCATTGTTTTCCTTTATCTATATGTTTTCAGCCTTTTTATTCCTTCCAGTGACTTTAAATATATGCCTAGGTGTAAGTATTCATAACCAATGTCTTCAGCCCTGATTCATCAGATTATTGTTTTTATTCCACAGTCATCACACAAGCAAGTATTTTAAGTTTCATATAAATATTTTAATGCAGATACTTTAAGCTTGAAATTAGTAATTATTTCATAAATAAAGTACAGACCATTCATACATATACAATAGGGAAAACAAAATATAAACGCTGCTATTAATAAGACACCAGAGTCAATCTTAGGTAAAAGTCATTTCAGATATCACTTCATTTATTTATTTATTCACCAATTTGGATGACTTACTAAGTACCACACATGTCTTTGAGTATGGCCTGTGTGTTGGGCATTGAATAAGCAGACTAGTCTCTGCTCTCATGTAGCCTGCATTTTAACAGAAAACAGAACATAAAGAGGAAGGATAGCAACAGACCTCAAGCCAACAATGTATTCATTATAGTTCACGTGGTTGAAAAAGTTATGAATGAAAGTATATGTGACACAAGGTTGGAGAGTAATTGGGTTGCCAGTTTAGGTAGGTTACCCAGGAAATGTCTCTGTGAAATTACTTTAGAGTATAGACATGAAATAAAGATTCCAGGAAAAGAGTGTTCCAAGTAGAGGGAACAGCAAATGCAAAACTAGTGACAATGTACTTGACATGTCTGAAGAACAGCAAAGTGATCAAAGCCACTAGAGTTCTTTGGATATTGATATGATTTGGCTGTGTCCCCACCCAAATCTCACTTGAATTATAGCTCCCATCATCCCCATGTGTTATGGGAGGGACCCAGTGGGAGGTAATTGAATCATGGGGGTGGATTTTTCCCATGTTGTTCTCATGCTAGCTGATGTTTTATAAAGGGCAGTTCCCCTCACATACTCTCTTGCCTGCCGTGACATAGACGTGCCTTTGGTCTTCTTTTGCCTTCTGCCATGATTGTGAAGCCCCTCCAGCCATGTGGAACTGTGAGTACATTACACTTCTTTTTCTTTATAAATTATGCAATCTTGGGTATGTCTTTATTAGCAGCATAAGAACAGACTAATACACAGACAGGTTTGCTGAGCTGTAAAAGATGAGGTTAGAAGTGAGCAGGAACTAGATAATATGGAGCTTCTAGGTCATCAAAGGGACTTAGTTTTCATTCCAATTAATATGGAAAGTCACTGGAGGATTTTGAATAGAGACATACTTTATTTTTTTTCTTTATTTTTATTATGGAAACATTCAGAACTAGAGACTAACTGTGTATTAAAAAAAAATTCTAGCTAATTTTGGAAAAATAAATTATGTAGTGTTATAGTAGCCAAGATTCCAGTAGGTGACAAAATTCCAAAATGATTAAATAGAAGAGATTTTAATGAAGGCACTCTTTGCAGGAAACTGTCTTAGCATATTCTAGAGGGAAGGACAGCATCTGCCCTACTGGAGCTCGTAACCCATAAAGAGATACCACTAAAGCCACATTTTGCAGAGAGTGGAGAGAAAATATTCATATCTTTCCTCTCATTCCCTGACCTTCTGCTTAAAATTCCCATTAGCTAGACCCAGCCAAAAGCATATCAGCAAGGGAGTCAAGTGATGTAGTTCTAGAAAGATCAGTCTCTAAAGGCACTGCACAGGAATAAAGAATAGTGCAAAATGGATGAGGAGGAAGAAATGAAATATAAGCTGCCCTAAAAAGAAGGATGAGAGCAGATACACCAGTCACAAAGTATTATAATAGTTGAGGTACTGGGATCTTTGTTTGTTCTACAGTTGCAGTAGTAAATATATTCTGATATGCTCTGAAGGTAAAATGGCAAGTTTTATAAAGTGGTTTTGAGGTGTGGAATGAAAAAGGAGTAAGAGGGACTTTAGGGTTCTGTAATTTAATGTATGAGATGGAAGTTTGGATGGACACATATGTGAATAGGTGAATGGAGATAGATATAGAAAGATAGAAATAAGAAATGTTTAAGGATAGAATGTCTTATTTTGAATAAGTATTATTGCTTTTATTCTACTAGATTTCCTTCTTTCATTCCTCTGGATATATTGCCTTTCTTTCTGAAATAGGCTTACTCTTTTCCATGCTTGACAAACCTGTTCTTACCATTATGGCTTCGGTTTATGAAAGACCTCCTGCTGAAAGTATTTCTTATCACCTAACACCGATCTTCAGTACATTGACCATATGTTTATCAATAGTCATCTCTACTGATAAAAAAGTTTTAATTATTTTCTAATGATTACATGTATCCTTTTTTAGTGAATTATGATAGTTCAGAAAATAATTGTGTTTATGTGTTTAGACTATGTCTCTAAAATAGTGGATAGGAACACAATAAATCTTCATGTCAACAATTAATTAAATCCACTCTTCTAGATGTTAGAATTAATCATTTTAACTTATATTTTTACAAAGAGAAAAGTAATTTAATTTTTATAATGAATGTCATCTTGTTTTCAAGCTTCCATTTGTACTAGGCAGAACAATTTATATATAATATTTAGAAAAATTAGAAACAACTCCATGTGGTTAACAATTATGTCTTTCAGTAATCTAGAAGTTCAAAGTCCTTATTAGGGCCATCTCTCCTCTCTCAAGGAGTCTCACCCAACTCCAGTCTTTCTCCTCCCTACGAGGATGTCTGTTGAAGGAAGAGGCTTATATGTCTTAACATTAGTGGATAGAGATTTTTTCTTCCACATGCTATTATCTGTGTCCTGAACGAGACGGCTGAAATGTCTCTGGGTGTCCCCTGTGATAGCTTCTGGTACCCACTGATGTCTAAATCAAACTTGTCAGACCTGATCTTAGAGGCGTGGCCTCTACCCTCATTTACATCAACTTTTGCTAATGTGTCTAACAGCTGGTGTAGTCAGTTGAAAACTGATTATTGTACAAATTCAGAATACATAGCATGTTTCCTTTATTTTTCTTTTAATTCATTTAAGGCACTGTCTAAAATATTTATCTGTGGCACTAGGAATCAGTCACCTCATTGAGTATATTTTTCATGCTAAGATGAATTAAATTTTTATATATTTCATTCTATTGTTGTTTCCTAGCCAAGGATATCAATAACTCTTTTCCAGATGTTAAAATTATATTAAATATTTTTCTACTGAATAGTTACTTACATGATTTACCTGAAAATTAACCCTGAAATTCTTCAGAAAACAAGTATTCAACTTACTATATATGTATATATATTAAAATACTGTACCAAGTGCCCAATATTCCTCTCTAACCCTGAGCATATACGAATGAATAGGAAAATTAAATCAAATATAGGGATACATTCTAGGTAAATGCATATTCTTGTGAGCATTTTATCATCCATGTGTTGAAATCTATTATTTATTCATTGCTGTATATTAATGTCAACTCCATGGCAGACATTTTTACTAGTCATGGGACATGGAATGATAAATAATATGTCCACTAGGGGGAGACAGAGACAGAAATAAATATCTGCAAATACCTGTGGAAGGTAAATTTGAAGCAATTAAGTAGGGAGACAATAGGAGGCACAAAGGGAGGAGTAGTCAATATCTCCTGGCATCAGGGAAGGCTTCATAGAGGAGGTAACATATGTTGTGTCTTAGAAGAGAAGTAAACGTTTGTCAGACTCAGGAAGGAGGGTTTTTAAGTAAAAATTAGGATACAGAAAGCTGAGAGTTTCATACGGTGTTCTATCAGGTTTGGAATTTACTGTTGTTCACTGGGGAACCATTGAAGGTATTATCCAGGGAAACAGCATGATTGCATTTGTATGAGGAAGGTTAAAACAGAAGACAAGTTAGGTCATTATGTCAAATGCTAAGACTGACCTTAGACAGCAGCCATGATCTTTGTAAGAAAAAAGGATTAGTATTAAATTGTAAGGAATATAATGGGCAAAATTTTATCTTGAAGTAGAAAATTTGATAAAGAGAAGAAATATAACTTGATGCCTACTGGCATTTTCCTAGAATTAATTAATTATCTTTGTAGTTCCATTGACTGGTTAAGAAAAAAATACAGAAGTTTAGGGAAATACAAACTAAGTATTTATTATGTAAAATCATAGTATAGTTAGTATAGTGTAGTAGCAAAATAAGGTGTGTGTGTGTGTGTATATAATATTAATCCATTTTCACACTGCTATAAGGAACTTCCCAAGACTGAATAATTTATAAAGAAAAGAATTTTAATTGACTCACAGTTCAGCATGGCTTGGGAGGCCTCAGAACACCTATAATTATGGCAGAAGGTGAAGGGGAAGCAGGGACATTTTTCACAGGCAGCAGGACACAAAATTGCTGAGTGAAGGGGAGAGAGCCTCTTATAAAATCAAATCTTGTGAGAACTCAATATCACTAGCTGAAAAACTGCCCCATGATGTTATTATTTCCACCTGGTCTCTTTCCTAGCCACTGACATGTGGAAATTATGGGGATTACAAATCAAGATGAGATTTGGGGTGGGGATTTAACCAAAACTTATCCTATCTATATCTATATCATCTATCTATAGATCTATCTATTTATCTATATATATATATAATCAGTACTAGTGATAAAATGCTTAGTCTGGCAGCATTTCTGGCATCACTCTCTGATGCAAAGTTTCTCTGCACTCTAACCAGTAGATAGTCTTTTATGGTTCTTGACTAGTACTTACTTCCACTGATAGACAATTCCTTAGTTCTCAATATAGATTTCAACTTTAGCATATTATTTACTAATACTATCTCTGCCATAATTATAAATTCCTTCATATATATTACAGAATATTATATATATGTTATTCCTATATGTAACACATCTATTCCTATACATATATTTATTAGTACAAATAGATGTTTTCTTTAAATATTCATGGTCAACAATTTTTTTCTTGTAAAAAACTTTCCAATATTTTAAGTTGGTGCCATATAAAACATAGGTACTTGAGAGATGAAAAACTGTGTTACAATTAATAATTTTCCCTGAATTCTCGTTCTACCTCTGGCAGTTACGGCCTTCACGTATAACAGTGTTTTGTGATTAAAAAAAAAAAAATAGATCACTTTAATGTATTCAAAAGACTATTTAAGAACCAATTATAATTTTGTGTTCTAGAAACTAGAGCAAAATTGTTAGCAACAGAAACTCATAAATGCAAATAGCATTAATTAATAAGCAACATTTATAATTTCAGAGAAGTTGATAAAATTATGCAGAGGAATAATGTTATATGAACTTCTATTTATCTAATGACTCTAATTTGCCAAGAAAATCATAAATCTCCTTAAGTCCTTAGCCGTTCTCATGTGCCTGTGCTGTGGTTTGGATATTTGACTTCTCCAAACCTTATGGTCACCAATGTGGGCTGCCTTTGGGTTATGAAAGAGAACCCCCAATGAATAGGACAGTGCTCTCCTTGTGGTATTAAGTTAGTTTTCACTCTCTGCAGTCCTGGGAGAGCTGGCTGTGAAGAAGCAGCCTGGCACCTCCTCCCTCTCTCTCTTTCTTCCTCTCTTGCCATGTGATCTCTGCACACACTGGCTCCCTTCACCTTCCTCCTTGAGTAGAAACAGCCTGAAGTCCTCATCATAAGCAGATGTTGGTGCTGTGCCTCTACAGGCCAGTTTAGCCAGCAAAACTATGAGCCAAATAAACCTCTTTTCATTATAATTAACCAGTCTCAGGTATTCAATTCTAGCAACATAATGGACTAAGACAGCCTGATGAATTAATAGCATCACAAATTAGAAATCAAAGACTTTATGGATTAAACAATCAAAACCATTTCCAAAGTTATATTTTGCCTGGAGGATCAGGATGGGATTATCTTTTTCTGAGATAGGTAGTAATTTCCTTTTATTTAATTTGGAATAGTTTTTATAAATCTGTAAGAAGACAGCATTGAAGGGAAAGGGAAAAGGGGGTTAGTAATATTCATTGAGTGATTATTATTCAGGCGTATGTTAAGCAAAGTCTCCATATTCTATTTAGTCTTACAGACTTTGAAGAAGTTGTAATGTCTCCATTTTACAAATGAAATACAGATGCAAAAATGAAACAAAACAAAAACAACATTCCTTATCCAGTTACATCTAGGAAAAACAAGGTGAGGCTCTTCTAGAGTTACATTATATCTGGAATGGTAAGAATACAGCAAGTTCTCATTACAAAAAACTTACTATATAACCACATTCACTGGTGAATACCACTTCAAGCACTTATCTTCCAGCATGTATCTGCACATTAAATTGGTGAAAGTAGCTGCTTGCAATGACTTTCTACTGCTATGCAAGTTGGGGGATGGGGGATGTATAAAAGAACAGAAGTGTAAGTAGTTGTACTACTTCATTATCATGCTGTTACTAAAGACATACGCAAGACTGGGTAATTTATAAAGGAAAGAGGCTTAATTGACTCACAGTTCATCATGGCTGGGGAGGCCTCTGAAAACGCACAAATATGGTGGAAGGAGAAGTAAACACATCCTTTTTCATATGGTAACAGTAAGAAGAAGTGCTGAGCAAAAGGGGGAAAGCTCCTTATAAATCCATCATATCTGGTGAGAACTCACTATCAGGAGAACAGCATGAGGGTGAACACCCCCATTATTTAATACTTCTCACCCGGTCCCTCCTATGACATGTGGGAATTATGGAAACTACAATTCAAGATGAAATTTGGGTAGAGACACAGTCAAACCATATTAGTAGTTAACAATTCTTGTTTTGAAAAAGTCAAGCAACTAAAAACTAGGTTTTCAGGTGAAGATATAACAGTAAGTTTCTCAGCACAGCCTACTATACTGCTGTTTAACTGTAATTACTGGAAAATAATAACCATCTGCTCAATTATATTATAAATTATTTTAAGTTGGGAACCAATAAATTATCTTTGCATACTCTAAAGTGGCTGGTATAGGTTGTGACACATTCTAAATTTTATTAATTCCTTTAGCATCAAGATTAATGGATATATTTTCATTTATTCCTGGAGTTTTTTCCATTAAAGATGTTTGAACAACTCATTTCCTACCCAAACTTTAGAAACTCTAAAAAGCATATGCTCAGTAGAATTTGCTTTACTTGGGAGAATTATTTTAATCCCTTATTGACTTGCAAGATGCATCTACCTTGATGTTTTCACAGGAACTTATTTCACTGATGATGATCAAAAGAGGTATGTTGGGCTTTGATCAGAGTAAATCTGAAGAAAGCTGGAAATCTGCAAATATAAAGTGATTAAAATTTTTCTCCAACTTCTCTTAGTAAAATGAAGAAGCGAATGCTGACTGATAACTTATAATTAGTGTGAGTGAAATTAAAAGGTTTGAGTTAAAGATAATTGAAATAGGGCTAAAGCAAAACAAAAGTTTAACACTAGGTCCACATCATTGCTGAAATCAGAAAATTCTGTTTTCCAATTAGTCAATGGAGTGTCATCTCTTCAATTGCTGCCCTGAAGATTTGTGTCAAGGTATTTCTGGGACCATCCTACCAACAGAGTTAAGTTTTCTAAAATAAAATGTGGGAGAAGTAAGGGAAGAATTCTCAGTATTTCTTATAGTGTCAGATGCTTTTTTACAGATTTGAGGCTATTATGATTCTGGATGGAATGCAAAGGAGACTTGCAGATTTATCTCTCTCAAGGAAGCTATGCTTAAAGATGACTATTAAATTAGTACATTTTTCTTGTTAGCTAGTCAGTCTAAGGCTCTGTGTGCTTACTCTTATCTCTTAATTTAGAGCAATTTCTAATAAGAAAAACTAACATAGACACAGGAAAATATGCATAGATGCATTTTACAATAACTTTTCTATTTTACAAGCATTTTACTCATAACAAGATAGTTTGAATCCAGTTTATGATTTAAGACCCCATTTAGCCTTTACAGTTAATCAATTTCAATTTATAATTTCAAATATTGAAATGCAGTTAGTTTTACAGACTACTAATTAGGAAAACTATCTGACTTTCTATGATTTTTTTTGTTAATGAGATTGATCATCTTAGTCTTCATGAGTTTCAGATACATGAGTTCTTCAAGAAAGGATGATCCAGAAACTTAGTGTAAATTATAACTTGGGGGCTTGTCTGGGACAGGAAGGATCTGTAATAGAGAATAGGGACATAGGAGCATGCTAGACATATTTAGAAAGAAAGAGGAGTCCAGAAAAAGGAAGGAGCAAGGGTAATACAAATATCTATTAATTGTTTTATTCTAAGCTAAATTCATTGTGTCAATGCAGCAAAAATATTTGCCAAATGCTCTGTTAATAGCTCAGTATGTATTTAACATGCTGAAAGTTACTACTTCACGCAACTCTAATGTCAGAAATATCTCTAATCCAGTACTACAAATGAAGTAGGTGTTTCTTTCATAAGACTCACACTGTCCTCAAAAAGCAAGAATGTTCAGCTTACATGCTTTTGATTTTGAGTCTGTGTCTGACTCCTCAGTGAATTTGCAAAGATGGCTTACCAATTCCTATAGTCTATGCTGCACAGTCAGAAATAATTTTGTAAAAGAATGAAAGAAAACATAACAGTTTCGCATGATAAATCTGCATATTTGAACATATCCTTTTCTAATTATCTTCTTGGAAAGTATGATTACGAATAAGATTTTATAAAAATATACTCTTTCAATTTCAACCTTAAAATTGAAGTAAACACAGTTAGTACTTAAAAAAGAGACAGCTACCTATAAAAACGTAAAAAAGTAGTATATATATATATATATATATATGTTTTTCTATTGGTGACTACTAAGTATAAACAATACAGTAATAAATTGTGAATTGAAGAAATTACAGAACACATAGAAGATAAGGCCTAGTTCTGTAGAGATTTGTTTATAGATAAGATAAAGATAACCTTCAAACGCTATTTAGAAACACAGGGTAAAACAAGCACACTCAACTAGGATTCAGTCAGATAGTTCAAAAGAGGAAAAAAGTCACATTGAAGACCAAGTGTGAAAATTGATCTTGTGAAGGGTAGTGTATAGAGCAGCCTTGACAATGTAGAATGTTGATCGGGAGGCACAGTGACAAATGAGCCTGAACCAGGTGCTTTAAGTTACATTAGGAAATACTTTCAGTTGTAGTACAAGGAACTAAGACAGCAGGACAATGAATGATCAATGTGTGTGTTTTAGGACACTGTGGGAGTAGTTCGAATTCTGTATATGACAGCTGGCATCAAAAATAATCATTATGATTGATCTTTCTCAAAAATTTAGAAAAGTGTTAATGAGAATTTTAACTAGGGAAGTGGCTTTTGGAATGAACAGGGAGTAGTGAAATTGAAGGGTCGTAGACAGTATTTTAGTAATCAACAGTATTTGGGAGCAACGAAATTGAAGGGTCATAGACAATATTATAGTAGTTAACAGTATTTGGTGACTCTTTGGATGTGAAGTTGACCGAAGAGATAAAGAACTTTGCTAAGTGGAATTATCAATGAGTCAGGGATCTCAAGAAGGAAAAATTTTGGAAATATGTATTCATATGTCATATTCTCCAAAATAGTTTGAAATAGCTTAAATAGTAGAAGCTTAAAATAGAATTACAGGTAATTAAGTACCCTAAATCATCAATAAAAATAGAAGATAAGTCAATTACAGGAAGAAGAAAAGTAATTGGAAAGAATAAGTTCAAATTTAAATATATGAGTTTGAATCGTCCGTGGAATATTCAGGTTAATGTTTCCTAGTTAAGAGTCAAATCACCTCGCAGTGATGTCTATGGCCCCAAATTATTTCTGTAATATATTTTTGCTTTTGAATGTGACTGGAAATAAATATACTATCTACTGGATCTGGAATAAATCATTTAGTAATATGGATATTTGGTTGGTTGTTTAGCAAGAGGTTTCTAATAGACAAATATCTATAATTATTATTAATTTATGCATTGGATTTGAGATGTGATATTGAACCTATTTCTGCTTATGTATTGTATATGTTCAATCTTAAGTAATGAATAAATTATTAAAATAGATTGATAGATACACAAATGATAATAAATGATCCATCATTGAAATAGTTCTTCAGCAAATCATGGGGCCAATGGTTCTGTTATTGTTATCAACAATGAATAACAAATTTTGTTTTCTGATTTTCTGCAAGTTTAAAATTTAGCATGTGTATGAAGCCTTTAAGTGACTACATATAGGGTAACTGTTTAAAATATGATATGACTGATAAAAGTAAATGTTGACTGTGACCTGATTGATGAAGTAAATCCTCATGAAAGTAAAGTAATTTTAAACTAGCCTCTGAAGATTCGGGTCATATTTTAATAGACGCCTTGGAGGAAAAAGGCATAAAGGACAGTGAGAGAGGGACAGAGAGAGAGAGAGAAAGAGGGGGGAGGGGGAGAGAGAGAGAAAGATGAATGTGCTTGGCTTAAGAAAATAGCAAGATCAATTTCGATGAGAAGAAAGATCAGAAGAGCTAACATATAAAATGTAGAATAATGTGCTTCAGAGTATTGGGGAAAGTAACTATTAATTAAAAGTAGTAATATTATAGAATTTTTGGCATACTCATCTAAATTTGTTGAATAATATCTTACAATAACATACTAATGTATACTTTAAATATAGTCCAAACAGAAATGAATTAAAGATGTTTTGTAGGAGCAGGGAGAAAGTTGGACTTGAGTAAAACAGATTAGTGGTGAGTGAAAAGTGATGTCATGTTATACAAGACTTATAGCACCTTGGGCAAAATATTTGGCTAAATATTTGGTGGATGAATGAATGAATGAATGAATGAATGAATGAAAAGTCCTGAGCCCAAATGGGATGCAACTAAATCATTAAAGATGAAGGCGACTTTCATATATGGCAAAAGGTTAACTTATTTCAGTTTTAAAAATTCTGAGATTTCAAACTATGGAACAGTAAACCCATGTTAAATAAATAAAAGTCAAAAATTATAGCATCACAAAATCCATTTTACTTGTTACTAATAAAAACTATCATTTGGGTTAATTTTATGAGCCTACTTTTTTGATTATGTCGTTATTCTTCTCTACTTTTACTGTCAACTTAGCCAATTATTATTCATGTTAAGGTAATCAAATATTTCTGATTCAGAATAAAATTAATGAACCTGCTACTTATTTCATATGCATTTTTTCTTGTTTCCTCAAATGCTTGAGAAGGAATTATTCAGATGTATCTGATGTAAGTTTTAGCCTGTCATTAATTTGTTTTCATTTTGAAATGAGAGTTGCGGAAGATAAACTTGAATGCTCTGTTGTATCTACTTTACTTTCATTTTTAAATATCCTCAAATTAATTGGCTGAGTAGTAGTTATGTCAGTAGGATGGACTGGGAAAATCTACGGTCTCTTAAAATTTCATGGTTTAATTCTTCGCCAAAATTATTTTTAACTTAATCTAAAAGGTACTTTAACTCTAAGAGGAGGAACTATCTACTCCTGGGTGATACATTTATTTCAGACTGCAGGCTGATATGGACTATGATAGGGTTAGCCCTACTTGTGGAAACTAAGGCTGTTGGCAATCACATCTCAAATAGTCACTAATGAAGTGCTACAAGCTTTGGTGAACAAACTATCTCATACTGCCAAGTTTTCAGCATAACTATCCATTTTTCTCTCCGTATGTCTTTGAACATAAATAAAGTCTGAAAGGTGGGGAAGGATCAAACAAATCTCTCTGGGTATGAGGCAGTTGCTGTTTTCCCTTGTACAGTTTGACAGTCCTAGCCATGGGCTCACTATTTATTTTGTTGCTGCAAATTTCCGTGATGACTGAACTCATTCCTTTCAGCAGCACCTTAAATAGGCTCGGGGTTCATTTAGCACTGAGTGTGATCATTGTTTCCCTGTGGAATGTCTTAGACTGCTTAATACAAATACCTAAAATTATTTTATTTATATTAGATCTATTTATAAGACATTGAAATAAAAATCATATTTTTCCGCAGCTTACAAGATAATATTTTATTATTCATGGCTTTCATTTTATCAGGCGCAAAACTTGAAAGACTAGGTATGAAATTGTCATTTATTCTCTAAGGACTGTCACTTCTAATAGAAATCAATTTTATATTTTAGATTCAAATTCTGTGAGTTTATTTTTTTAGCACAAGATCCAACAGCAAAAAAAGATTTTTGATATATTACAAAAATTATTGAAGTACATGAAATTTTGTCACTTTGTCATGAATGTGAGAATGTTTTCATAACTGTGATAGCCCAAGGATATAGTTTTAGAAGAATTAGCACTTTTTCTTTGATCTATAATATGTTTAAAGTTATTTTCCTTTAAGTATTGATTTAATATCGCCTTCCATTTTACAGTGGACTTCCCTGACCAGATGAAAGGTACAGATGTGATTGCTGTGCTTGGTACAGCTCCTATTCCCTTCTTTAAATTGTGTTTTTGTGAATGCAGTATTACTCTTCCTTAAGGAATAGCTTATGATGTAGATGTTTTCTTATTTCTAGACATGAACCTTAGAGTGTTGCTATAATTTATATTTCCTAAATGATATTTTAGAAGGCTATCTGTAATGCAAGTTTTTATAATGTAAATGTTTTCTGACTTTTACTATAAAATTAGAGTGTGTGTCCTTAATGTAATGAAAGTGGATCATGCAGCAAAAATGAATCCGTGTATCTTGTTTTGTTGACTTATGATAGTGTTGTACGAGTTATTTACAGTATCGAGGCAGCATCTACACATACAGTATAGTGCAGAGAATCGGTACAAGGATTCTAGACAAGAGGGTATTTTTCTGACATGTTAGATAATTTTTACGGAAAGAAAACAATTTTTTTGAAAAACATGAAAGTTTATTTTTTGTTTGCAAGGTTGCAAAAACGTTGCAAAATCTAGATACTTGAATGATGCATTCTATTTTTATGAAGCCATACTTTCAGAAGATTATTTGAAATACCTTTAGCTTCATAATTTATATATTGTTGAAAACATTTTAAATAAAATCATCTAAATATTCTTGGAAAGCTGCAATTAGAGGCGTGTCTGTGTAAGCACACAGGATTAAACACTCATCAATCTTTAATGTTGCTAAACATTTGACTATTTTGATCATGTGATTCAATGTATTAAACCATCAACAATTAAATTATGGTATATTATAATAACAAATTTAATGGTCATTTACAATAAATATTGTTTTAACAAATGTGTATATGTATACATGAATAGGTTACCCTATAACTCATCAGTCATTATTTAATCACGAAGAAGACTGATAAGGTTATAGAGAGATAGGGAATATCTGCAAATTGGCTGCCTAGCTGACAGAGTTGTTAACAAAAGAACACATTGCCTGTAGAAAAGCCTTATGTGCTCTGCACTTATTTATCCAAAATTTTGTATATAAATAAAACAGAACAGTGGAAATACTTA
Organism: Callithrix jacchus; assembly: GCF_049354715.1. Lineage (NCBI taxonomy): Eukaryota > Metazoa > Chordata > Mammalia > Primates > Cebidae > Callithrix > Callithrix jacchus. Next base: position 45,533,468 of record NC_133502.1, read on the forward strand.
ATTCATTTGGATAGCATAGAACAGGATTTTTAAAAAGTGTTCTTTTGTTTGTTGTCTTTTTTTTTTTTGAGATGGGAGTTTCACTCACGTTACCCAGGCTGGAGTGCAATGGCGCAATCTCGGCTCACCGCAACCTCCGCCTCCTGGGTTCAGGCAATTCTCCTGCCTCAGCCTCCTGAGTAGCTGGGATTACAGGCACGCGCCACCATGCCCAGCTAATTTTTTGTATTTTTAGTAGAGATGGGGTTTCACCATGTTGACCAGGATGGTCTCGATCTCTTGACCTTGTGATCCACCTGCCTCGGCCTCCCAAAGTGCTGGGATTACAGGCTTGAGCCACTGTTGCCTTATATGATAGAAGTATGTTATTATCTCCAAATTACCTAATTAGGTTATAATGCAATTTTTAAATATTTTTTTTTCTTTCAAGGAGACATTTTCCAGTAACATATTATAGTTAGAAAAAAAGACCCATATGTATGTGTATGTATATACATACACATACATACACATACATATATACATGTTTTTTTTTTTCTTTTCTTTCTTTTCTTTTTATTTTTTTTAGTGATGGTGTTTCACCATGTTGGTCAGGCTGGTCTCCAACTCTTGACCTCAGGTGATCCACCCACCTTGGTCTCCCAGAGTGCTGGGATTACAGGCATGAGCCACCGTACCCAGCCCATGTATATATTTTTCTAAGCAAAATGAACTTGTTAATAAAGCTAATAGAACTTTGGAAGAGTATGTGAAAGGAAAATCATGCTTTCAAACAGGTAACTACAGAGAACATATTTCTCCTAATTAAACATTTCATGACATTTCTGCCAGCTGGAAAGCTCTAACAAATTTATTGTCAAAAGTTCTAGCTATAAATGGCTAAATTATTCTTGTTTTTCATATTGGTAACTTCTTAAAAGTGTGTAATATTAGCCTGTACATTTCTTGGTCATGTTTGATTCTGCAGCTGTTGGTTACCCTGTACCTCATCAGTTATTATTTAGTCACAAAGAAACTGACAAGGTTATAGGGAGATAGGGCATATCTGCAAAGGGACTGCCAAGCTGACAGAATTATTAACAAAAGAACACATTGCCTGTAGAAAAGTCTTATGTGCTTTGTATCTTATTTATCCTAAAATTTGTATATAAATAAGCCAGAATACTGGAACCATGTAATTCATTTGGGTAGCTTAGAACAGGATTTTTTAGAATTGTTCTTTAGTTTGTTGTCTTACGTGATAGAAGTATATCCTAATCTCCAGGTTACCTAATTAGGTTATAAAGCAACTTATTAATGATTTTGTTTTTCTTGCAAAGAGACATTTTCCTGTAACTATTATATAATAGTTTACTACATTTAACAAGGCAATACTCAAATATCGACTTTTTAAGATCTCATTTTTTTTCAAATATCTGCATCTCTGTGCCCACAGGATCTAGAAGTAGTAATATTAGAAATAATAATTTAAAACAGAAATAGAGTATTCCATTGTAAGTCTACTTAATTATGTTTCCGCTTGATACTCTACATGATTTTAAGATATGTTGTTCATTACCTTCATAGAAATATTCATGTTTGTATTAAATTTTATCATTTTTCAAACAGCAAGTGCTAGTATAAGTTGTAGAAAGACAGTATCTTAGTTTTTGTGTTTATAAAATGTACTTAAAATTTTGCCAGGCTTATAGAAACAATATACATAAATAAAATAATAGATATCTGCAATCTCAACTATATGTGTGGTTTCATATTTAAGTTGGAATTGCTCATGGAGTAAACAATACCAAAAACTAGCTAACTTTGATTTCTGCTAAATTTTTCACGTAGTATAAATTGTTGAAACATATTTTTGTAACACTAAAATGCACAGCAGAATGACAAAGTGGGTAAGCTTTCATTCTATTTGATTTTCTTCTATAGAAATAAATGAGAAGTACATTCATTGAATTTGCAATTTATTTGTAACTATTATTGGCGAAATGTGTTCAGTGTTGAATTTCTATAAGACAACAAAATAAGTTTTGTGATAAGCAAGCTGACTTTATTAAACCTATTCCAGTATGAAAGAACAGTACCTGTACAAGGCCTTGGTGCATCCTCTACAGAGAAAAGTCACAAGAAGATATTTATGATCCTAGTGCTTGGCCTGGGTTACTTTAAAATGGCCTTTGCGCTGTGGAAAAATGGTGTAGCTTGTGCACAGTTCATATCATAATAGCTTAGGATTAGTGTGCACAGCAAGGTTAGGCTCTTGGAGCAAGTGTTGAAGGGAAAGTTCTAGTCTTGCTAGCTATTTTTGTAGGTTCACAGTTGTCTTATCCTCCAGGAGCAAATATATCCTGGGTCTAATTCTTATTTTGTTTGTTTTCACCATAAGCTAACATAGCATAAGAACCAAGAAGCATGTCCTGTACCAGGTCCAAAACATCTTAAAAAAAAAACCCACAAACAAAACGGAAGAAAAACCTTATTGCTTGAACCCAATTACCCAGAAAATGAACATTTTATAACAAATTAGCAATAGGAAGATGGGTAGTACTTATAATAAAATCATGATCAAATCATAGTCAGGTATTGAGTTATTACCTAGGAGGATCTGCTATGCGCTGATATTAGTGTCCCACCAAAATTCACACATTGTGGTCCTGACCCCCAAAATAATGCTATTAGGAGGTAAGGCCTTTACAGGTAATCAGGTTTAGATGAAGTTATTAGTGTTGCCAGAGGAGATGAAATGCAAACACAGGCAATGGTATTTGTAAATAAGAAGTCGTCACAAGTAATAATTTAAAAGTATACAATAGGTTACAGTGGCTGTAAATAATTTAGTTTGTCAAAATGAGTAGGAGTAAGCCAAAGTTACATTTTAGACAATATTTTTTTCCTAAAATGGAAAATAGTGTTTGAATACAGAATACCTTGGTCATTTTACAGAAATACAAGACATATTTTTATTTTTATTTTATTTTATTCTTATTTATTTTTGTTTTCTATGTCATATATTGAAATAAATAATTCATAATATGTTTTTATATGTATCTCTATGGACATTGAACATTGCATTTTTCTTTAAAATTTATTACTTTAAAATATTATAGCTTTAGTAAGTAATATTACACTTCTTATTCAGATTTAAATCTATTCTGGGGCAGGTGTGGTGGCTCACACCTATAATCCCAGCAATCTGGGAGACAGAGGTGGGTGGGTCACCTGAGGTCAGGAGTTCAAGACCAGCCTGGACAACATGGTGAAACATTGTCTTCACTAAAAATACAAAAATTAGCTGGACATAGAACTGCATGCCTGTAATACCAGCTACTCAGGAGACTGAGGCAGGAGAATTGCTTGAACCCTGGAGGCAGAGGCTGCAGTGAGCGGAGATCGTACCACTGCATTCCAGCCTGGGCAAGGGAGTGAGACTTCATCTCAAAAAAAAAAAAAAAAAATGTATACTGTGTATCTTATGTGTTTCTATATTCCTCATGGCACTTCTAATACTTTTATATATTGGGCAGGCTTACAAATTTTGATTTAAGTTATATTGTTTAGTTACATGCTGCCATTTTTATTCACTCAATGAACATTTGTGGACAGATGTGGTACAGTTTTTTATCAACATATAAAAAGAGGTCAGTGAGTAAATGCTATATTTTTTACTCATTAATTTTTAAATCTATGGGGCACATTTTATTGTCACTCAAAATGAAACAGTATCCATTGAAAAAGAAAAGGATGGACTATAAGTATCAAGGAGAAAAAAATATCTAAAGAGTGAGAGAGAAAGAGGAAAATTAAAAGATACTTTGGATGTGTGCAAATAAGTGTACACAAAATAATTTGCAGAGACAATAACCTATTACAGCAAAAAAATAGACATAATATGCTTTAAAACTATTGGTCTCACTCTGTTGGTCCCTCAGTTGCTCAATTTAGGTATAAAATTTTCACCATTGGAAACTATTACTTTGCCTAAAACACAACTTTTAAATTCCTTATATAATTAAAGAGATGTTATGAGGAAAAGTTTTTTCATCTTTATTGAGTCATTTTGAATTTAAAAGAGATTCAAACTATACTTGAAGCATATTAAATTAAATAGATGAATACTTATGATAAGCTTGTAATGACTTAATTTGTTGAAGTCTATATTTAAATGTCCTTTACCTGACATGTTTATGTCCAACACGGAACTATCCTTGATTTTCAAACAGCTTTCATGAAAGGAAAGTGAATGGAAGAAGTGATCACGATAAATACATTTTTACTCTGTGTGACAAAATAATAAATAATATTGAATCAAAAATCATATCCATTCTGTTTCTGTTGAAAGCCATTCACTTTACATATTTTTATTTGTTACTGTAATGACTTCTTACTACATGCTGCTTCCCACTCAAGAGAAGGATATCAAAGACATTAAACTTCTCATTTTAAGTACTGACAATGTTCATCGCTAAAACCATTATTAACAGTGATTGTGTATTATTCACAGATATTGGCTGACCTAGAAAATCATGCACTATTTAAGAATGATCTGGAATGTCAAAAGCTGATTCTGGAAGCAATGAAATACCATCTATTGCCAGAAAGAAGAACTTTAATGCAAAGTCCGAGAACTAAACCCAGAAAATCTACAGTTGGAACTTTGTATGCTGTAGGAGGAATGGATAATAACAAAGGTATTTAATTCAGGATCCATATAACTATACACCCTCTGTTATACCGTTATGCAACTGTAATATTTTAATTGTTAATAGCATACAATTTACATAAATCTAGCTTTAATTATTTTGATTTAAGATTAAGGGAGAATTAAATGTCATCTTTTATTTTTGGTTTGTAGTTGCTTTCTGCTTCTTATTCATCTTTATGTTCCTTATTCATTTCTTGTGCATTATATATAAGATTTCATATAAAATAAAAGGGGACTTGAATCACTTAACACAGGCCAAATAATGTGTTGGATATATTGAGAATGGTGTTTCAGTGCTAAGAAATGTGATATTCAGGCAAATGCTTGCTGGAATTTCAATTATAAAGAGAATCTCTATCTTTGAGAAGTTGAGAATCTCACACAGAAGACTGGTAAATAAATAGACAATTACAAAAGAGTATACAAATGATGAAAGTTATAATGTATAAGTTTAATTGTGTCTATCATTTTAGTCCTTCAAAAGAAAGTGAATAATGTGTTTAAAAACTGAGCATATGCATTTGAAGATTTTATTCTTATGTTTTTAGAGTTATTGGAAAAATCTCCAAAAATTTGTCCTCTTCAGATTTCTTATGTCTGTCTTAATTTTCATGACAAATACACAAGGCAACTAATATGCAGAACTGTAATTTTTATATGTTTGTTTCTAATAAATGATATAATTAAACATAACATATTTCAAGTGCATAAAAAACTGCAATTGACAATAGAGTATGACCAAATATTCAACAGTTTTTTAAAAAATTGTTATTAAGATAAATCAGAACAAAAAGACACTTAAAGCACTGTGAACTGAGATTTCAAAATTATAGCTGAAAGAAAAAAACTTATATAATCAATAGAGAATGACACAGCCTCATTTTTTGTCTGTCAAAAAGATATCCTATGGCTGTTATATGGTTTTCATAGTTTATTTTTGGAAAAGTGCAACTCCCATTAACTGGGAAGTTGAAATCTAGTAATTATCACATTAAATGAGCACAAGAGTGTTAACATATGAAAATGAAGAAGTCTAAAGAAAGATTCCTTTATAAGTAAACAGCAAATCAAGAAAGTAAAAAGGCAAAATGTTTGTCATCGCATGGATAGATATAGGCACTCATAAAAAAGAATAATGGTCCTGGGAGAAGGTACTAAATATTAGAATATACTGCTATGGAAGTAGCAAAGCCCTTGAAACTTATTTAAAGTACAATATAATATTTTCCATCTGGGTTAGTCTCTTTCCCAAAAGACTCTGGATGATGATTTTGATGTTTACTCCCAAAACCATATGTATAGATATATAATTGTGTATATAAAAATATATGTATATATAGTTGGATATACATGTGTAGATATATTGATGAATAGCTATGTAGTTATATGCAAGACAAATAATATGCAAAATGTAATTGGAATATTTTTGTTTCTAATAAATGATATAATTAACCATAATATATTTCAAGTATATATAAAAACACATTAATATATATTCATACATATATAACATATATCTATGCATATAACTATATGTATTTTTATAGAAATATACCTATTTATTATGGTAGTCAAATTCCTCTCTAAGACATTATGTAGCTGGGTACCTAAGTATAGGTATATTTAGATTACTAACATTCTTGAAGTTGTTGCTTTTGTTGCTTGTAGTCATTACTTATATGTGTGAATTTATATGTTATCAAATTTTTGAAAGACATTTCAAATTGCTAATTATTATTCACATGGAAATGTCACCGTTTACTTGAACTTAACCCTATTATTAAACACTTTACTGGGATTCAATTCTTTTTTACATAAATAATGCCACCATTAGCATCCACATACAAATGTATCCTAACCTCGGAGTATTTCCTTAAATAAATGCCTAGATACAAAATTAGTAGGTGGGAAAGGAAAGTTTTGGGGATATATAAGCTTATTTCTTTTTAGAAAACATATAAGAATTTATGATATTTCCAAGTTATACAGAGTGCCAGTTTTACTGCCTTGTCAAAAATTTTTGTCTTAAAAAAACTTTTTATATGAATAAGTTTTAACATTACAAAATATAGAGTTGTATAATCAATCCCCAAGTATCCATCATTACATTTACATTTCTCCTCTTGTAGTGAGATTGAACTTTTTTGTATTTTAATATTTTATGCATTTAATGACATACATAATAATGAATGCTGATATATTAATATCTTCTCTTCTAATGATTGAATTTTTTTCAGTTTCTTGAGCATGGTTTGGATGGTAGTAACAGCCTATGGTACAATCCTATCATTTATTTTAGAGGAAATAATTTTAATACTTCAGAAGTCTGCTGTAAATATCTAGTAGGTAGCATAACACACCTGGCAATGTTTGAAAGAATGATGGCTATTGTATAAGAAAATACATAGATGCTCTGGATAACATTAAGTTTTCTATGACAAAATTTACTTATTTTAGCCAGACATTTAGAGTAAGAGAAAAATCGCCTTCTTCCAAACAAATATTGGACGATTTGAGACTAAGATTTAGTGTTTGTTAGGACTGACTTACTCTTGTTTTGCTTTCAATGTTTATACCAAGACCATTCATTCTTGGTAAGCCCTGAATGCCACTTCATTTTTAACTCAGAATTAGCTCTGCCTAGTTCTGAGATAAATCTATGCCTTACAACTATTTACAAGCTAAGTTTAGGATCTTAGCTTCAATTTCTGCCTGGATTTCTGCCTCTTGCTGTGTACATCTTTGAGATCAGCAAATGCCCAGAGAAGACAAGCAGTGTTGCCCTGCCATTCTCTTTTCTGAGGGATAGGAGTCTAAAGTCCTGACTACTTTGATTGCCCGGAACTGCAATTTGTATCTTTTCAGCCTCATCAGACTGCCCAGCAGCCTCAGTTCACATGTATTGCAGGGTCTCTAAGCTTAGAGCTGCTTGCTCATTGCTAAAGGCAAAAATGTCAAAGAATGTCAGACTCATTTTCATTCACATCCCCTCTTTCTAGGACTCCAGCCTTTTAAGTGTTAGCTGTATTTTTAGTCTCTAATGTCTTAAAACAGCTAAATTTTGTACCATGAACTAAAGCTTTATAGGTACTCGTGGGAACAGTTTAAAAGGCCACGTGTATTTGTAATTTTCAGGTTATCTATTTCTGAAACTTCTTGAATTTTTTTCAGATTTACATATTTATTGATGAATTTCAATATTCTTATCTTACTTAGCCAAGATAATTTTTTTATTCTGTCCATTATTTCTTAACAATTACACATTTTACTTTATATCTTGGGGTTTAAAGGTTGGCATCTTAACTCTGCTGTTTTGGACAACACTCACTCATGTTAGTTTGATTCCTTCTGTGTTAGGTAATACTATTTTAAAGTCATAATTAATTTTCTTTCCTCTCTGGCACTTCCTAGGGGCCTAAATTTTGCAGATCCTTTCCTCCAATGAGCCTGAATCTGCTTCAACCCAGAACCAAGAGCTTCACAAACTTAGAGCCGTTTCAGCCCCATTTAACCATCCAGGCTTAATGTAGCATCTTGAGTTCCTTTTTCTTCCACCTGTGTTTGGCCCAAAGCACATGCTCCAGATCTTATGGTTGTAAACCTCTGTCCACAAATGCTGGGTTTTCTATTCCTTTAGCTTTTTCTCAGGTTTCACCTCACTGTTCCTTCAACGATTTGACTATGCCCTTGAAAATTTCTCTTATTTTCGTGTAAGACCAGCAATGCAAATAACTGTTTGTAATTTGCACAGGTGGACTTATATTAGAATTCGAGGGTATTTCAGTCCAAGTCTTCGATTCTCCAACAAGCAGAAGAGTCCTGTTTCTCTTATTCTAAAGTTTACGCCATAGATTTTCTCATTTGTTTTATGTCCTATAATTTTGGGGAAGTAGATATTTTGTCTATAACTAAACCATTAAAAATCTGAAATTTTTGAAACATTTTACATGTTTGTAAAGTAGGCTCATTGATATTTTTATAATTAATTTTGGAATATTCCAAATTTAATAGTACTATTTTCAGTTATACTGTATCTCTAAAATGCAAATAATAATCCCACCTCAAATTTTAAATTATATCATGTATTAAATTAGAACAGCTCTAATCACAAGGTAAATGACCATTTATTAACAATCTGATCAAATCTCACACTTCTAATAATGAGTGCAATTCAAAATCTGTACCCAAAACAGGAATTGATACATGTCTTAGAACTGAGGGACCATTAGCAAATATTCAAAACTACAAGTACAAATTACTGAATACTTGTTTGTTATCCTGTTATACATTAATTCCTTTTCAAATGACAGACAACTTAGCCACTAAAACTATATGTTTCTAATTATAGAAACACTATTAATTGTGATAACACTTGTGATCAATTGTAGACTTTCAGTAAACATCTACTAAATTTTCCAATTCATTTTATGAGACCAATATCATCCTGATACCTAAACCTGGCAGAGACTCAACAAGAAAAGAAAACTTCAGGCCAATATCCATGTTGAACATAGATGCAAAAATCTTCAATAAAATACTGGCAAGCCGATTGCAACAGCATATCAAAAAGCTTATCCATCATGATCAAGTAGGATTCATCCCGGGGATGCAAGGCTGGTTCAACATACGCAAGTCTATAAATGTAATTCACCACATAAACAGAACCAAAAACAAAAACCACATGATTATCTCAATTGATGCAGAGAAGGCCTTTGACAAAATTCAACAGCCCTTTATGCTAATAACCCTCAATAAACTCGGTATTGATGGAACGTATTTCAAACAAATAAAAGCTATTTATGACAAAACAACAGCCAATATCATACTGAATGGGCAAAACCTGGCAGCCATTCCCTTTGAAATCTGGCACTAGACAAGGATGCCCTCTCTCACCACTTCTATTCAATATAGTACTGGAAGTTCTAGCCAGAGCAATCAGGCAAGAAAAAGAAATAAAGCGTATTCAAATAGGAAAGGTGGAAGCCAAAATGTCTCTATTTGCAGATGACATGATAGTATATCTAGAAGACCCCATCGTCTCAGCCCAAAAACTCCTGAAACTGATAAGCAACTTCAGCAAAGTCTCAGGATATAAAATCAATGTGCAAAAATCACAAGCATTCCTATACAACAATAACAGACTGAAAGAGAGCCAAATCGAGAATGAACTGCCATTCACAATTGCTACAAAGGGAATAAAATACCTGGGAATACATCTTACAAGGAACATAAGGGACCTCTTCAAGGAAAACTACACACCACTGCCCAACAAAATAAGAGAGGAGACAAATAGATGGAGAAACATTCAATGTTCATGGTTAGGAAGAATCAATATTGTGAAAATGGGTATATTGCCCAAAGTAAATTACAGAATCAATGCTATACCCATAAAGCAACCATTGACTTTCTTCACAGAACTGGAAAAAAACACCTTGAACTTCACATGGAACCAAAAGAGAGCCTGCATAGCCAAGTCAATCCTAAGCAAAAAGAACACAGCAGGAGGCATCACACTACCAGATGTCAAACTATACTACAAGGCTACAGTAATCAAAACAGCATGGGACTGGTACCAAACCAGAGATATAGACCAATGGAACAGAACACAGGCATCGGAGACCACACAGCATATCTACAACTATGCAATCTTGGATAAAACTGACAAAAACAAGCAATAGGGAAAGGACTCCCTGTTTAATAAATGGTGTTGGGTAAACTGGCTAACCATGTGCAGAAAGCAGAAACTGGACCCCTTCCTGACACCTTATACTAAAATTAACTCCAGATGGATTAAAGACTTAAACATAAGACCTGGCAACATAAAAACTCTAGAAGAAAATCTAGGCAAAACCATTCAGGACATAGGAGTAGGCAAAAACTTTGTGACCAAAACACCAAAAGCATTGGCAGCAAAGGCCAAAATAGACAAATGGGACCTAATCAAACTCCACAGCTTCTGCACAGCAAAAAAAAAAAAAAAAGTCACTAGAGTGAATCAGCAACAAACAGAATGGGAAAAAGTTTTTGCAGTCCACCCATCTGACAAAGGGCTAATATCCAGAATTTACAAAGAACTCAAACAGATTTACAAGAAAAAAAAAAAAAAGCCCATCCAAAAATGGGCAAAGGATATGAACAGACACTTTACAAAAGAAGACATACATGAGGCCAACAAACATATGAAAAAATGCTCATCATCACTGGTCATTAGAGAGATGCAAATCAAAATCACATTGAGATACCATCTCATGCCAGTTAGAATGGCGATCATTAAAACATCTGGTGACAATAGATGCTGGAGAGGATGTGGAGAAATAGGAACACTTTACACTGCTGGTGGGAGTGTAAATTAGTTCAACCATTGTGGAAGACAGTGTGGCGATTCCTCAAGGACCTAGAAATAGAAATTCCATTTGACCCAGCAATCCCATTACTTGGTATATATCCAAAGGACTATAAATTGTTCTACTATAAGGACACATGCACACGAATGTTCATTGCAGCACTGTTTACAATAGCAAAGACCTGGAACCAACCCAAATGCCCATCGATGATAGACTGGATTGGGAAAATGTGGCACATATACACCATGGAATATTATGCAGCAATCAAAAATGATGAGTTCGTGTCGTTTGTAGGGACATGGATGAATCTGGAGAACATCATTCTCAGCAAACTGACACAAGAACAGAAAATGAAGTACCGCATATTCTTACTCATAGGTGGGTGATGAAAAATGAGAACACATGGACACAGGGAAGGGAGTACCAAACACTGGGGTCTATTTGGGGGAAGAGGGGAGGGACAGTGGGGGGGGGGAGGGATAGCCTGGGGAGAAATGCCAAATGTGGGTGAAGGGGAGGAAGGCAGCAAAACACACTGCCATGTGTGTACCTATGCAAATGTCTTGCATGTTCTGCACATGTACCCCAAAACCTAAAATGCAATAAAAAAGAAAAGAAAAGAAAAGAAATGGCTTCCCTGATCACTGGGAGTACTTACAGGACTCTTTATGATTCTTCTTCTATTTTTATATTTTACTTGGCTCTATAAATTTGTTTCAGCCCTAGATATATTAAATACTTCCTTTGTGATCTGGATTTTCAGATTCCCTCAATGAGGTGAGGGTATGTACTTGGAGGCCGATTTTCCTCTCTCACATTTTGGGCACTCACAGCTTTTTAGCTGCCTCACAGAGTTTGCTGTGGCAAGCCACTTCTTTCAAATGATCTGTGAATTCCTTTGGTATTCCTGCTATGTTCCTGCTTAGTTCTTGGAGCAAAATTTCATGATGTGAGTCTCCTCACACTACTCTGTACATCCAAGTGGGAGCTGCAAATTAATCCTGTATCCTATCTGTTATTTTCACATCAGTGACTTTTATTTTAAATACCTCCTTCCAAATAGCACCATACACAAAATTTTATTTACTTCCTACAACAAACTTATCTTGAGAGTATTTTTCCAGCTCATTTTGATTTTGAAGAGATTAAGTAGAAACTTTATTAGTTTCTAGCATTTAGTAAATAGTGATGGTAGACTTTAAATCTAGAATTGTGTGTAATTACAAAATTTGTATTATTTATTCTACTGGTTTGCTCACATTTGACCTGTTAATGATGAGATATGCTAAGAATGACTTTTTTTAAAAAGCTTGACATACATTAATTCTTATTATGTTATTTTTATTTAAAAAATTTTTGGAGACTAGAATCAGTTCTCAAGTGCAGTGTGTGAAGGAAAAAATTTCAAGCCAGATAAATAAATTGTATCTTATGAAGCAATCATACAGTTAGCATCCATAGTCTCATCTAGATTATATCATTACTAATATGCAACATGGCCTTATCACATACTTATCCATCTATCATTCATCAATTTTTAATGCATTTCAAAGTTGTAAACATGGTTTTTCTTGATCCTAAACATATCTGCATACATATTATCATTAGATTCCAATTACTTTTTAGAGATTCTGGGCAAAATTTACATTCACTGAGATGTGCAAATCTTAAGTGGTCCTTTAAGTGAGTTTTCACAATGCATACAGCTTTTTAACCCAAACATCAAACATGCTAGAGACCATTACTGCTACCCCAGAAAGCTTCCTAATATTTCTTCCCAGTTAATCTCACCTTCCACATTTCCAAAGACAACACTATTTCGAATCTTTTTTCAACTTGTTAGTTTTGCCTATTCTTGGGTTCATATAAATGAAAATCACAGACTTTGTACTCTTTATCTATGTTTTTTTCAATTAGCGTATTATTTTGGGGTTTATTTATGTTGCTTTGCATGTCCCTATCTATTCTTTTTAATTTATTAATAGTAATCTGCTTATCCAGTCTCCTGTTGATGAAAACCTGAAATATTTTTAGTTTTAGCTATTATAAATAAAGCTGATATAAACAGTCATATACAGGTATTTTGGGGGTCATTGCACACATATACTGATATAATGTCATCCACCTTGTAAAAAACATATTCATGAAAAACATTAGAGAAAATACTGTCTTTTGGGGACTGTATCAATATGTCACTGAGTGAATCACAAAAAAATGTGCTATTTTTCTTTATGGTTATTTATAAATCTATTTGATTTCTCATGGTCTTTTCTACTAATAACATTTCATACATGGCACAGCAACCTGGACTTTAGGGAAATTTTATACATAGAAATATTCTTTGCTATAACAAAATTATAGCATGCACTTTTATTTAATGTCAAAGCTTTTTAAAAATTTTATGCTAGCTCTGTTTCACACTCAGGTATTCTTGATGCCTGACTTTTAAAGCATACTTCTATGAACATGCAGCCCTTAATGTGGTTCAGAAATACAGACATACACTTGTGGATTATAGTATATATACATATATGCACATAATGATATACACACTAAGAGGTGATTTAATACTGAAAACAAAACTTATTAATAAATACCCAAATGGTAAGAACATTTAATTTTCTATATTACCCTGGAGTCATATCAACTATACACATTATTCAAGGCATCTAACCATATGAAAAAGAGAGAGAAAAAGAGAAAAAAAACAATTTCAATGATGAGAGTGATGCCAAGTTCAGTTTCTCTGGAGTAAGTAAGCAAGAGGTAAGAAAAGTGAAAATGCTAATGCCTCAGAAAGTCCCAGTATCCATGTAGTGTGGGGAATAGAGTCCTATATATTTAATGACTTACTTTTTATTTTATATAAAAGTAAACTATACAAAAAAAAAACCAAAGTATTTTATTTTGTATCATCAACAAACTACCAAGCTAAAAATAGATTTCCATACTAGATTTAAAGTTTTAATATATAGTGCTATATATGTTTGCATATTTATCTAGCTTAATTTCTAATATGCATTTATTAGAAATGTAAAGATTTTTTTAAAAAAACAATTTTAATTATTTTATAATTCTTGGCTTACATATAGACTTTGGAGCCTAACTCCTCACCAACAACCCCAAATACCTTTGGGTGCATGATATTCACTTATTTTAATAATATTGAAAAGTTGAGACTTATAAACTTTAGTAGTGTACCTAAGTATTTTAAATGTTTTTTTTTTCTGGTGTTGCTCATATGCAAAATTGGAAAAATAACATTTCCTATTTCTTTGAGACATTTTGAGATATATATACTGATGCAAGAACTCAGGTTTACATGTGAAGTTGTTGTAAGTTAACAACTTAACCAAATGCTGATTCAACAAATAATGGCAGGAGCCATGTTTTGAAATGTTATGACATATATTATGTATTCGTGGCAATTTCTTTCACACCTAAACCTCTGTTTATTAGAGGTGAGCCCTCTATGGCTTCACAGAGCAAATACATTTCAAATGTAAGCTCTTGACAGCAAGCTTTTGACTTCTAAACTGGTTATCCGGAAAGTTTATGTACAAGATAAGTTCAGTTATAAAAACATAAGCTTATATTTTTGAATAACTAAATTGCACATATATATTCTAAACCAACTAAATTTATTAGCCATTGTTTTCTAAATTTTATGTGCATCAAAATTTTGATGTCAATATCAATTTAATCTTTATCTGGTAATTATTTTAAACTAGTTATTATTCTTCATTATAATATTAATATAATCGAATATATTGTATAGCAATTACACACATAAATTATTTTCACAAATATACTATTTTTAATTCTTGATCTGTTGTCATAAGGTTCTAATTTGAGGTATTTTTGTTGCACTTATAATATTTTTATAAGTGGCTCTATTGGAGGTATTCCTTTTACGTGGCTCAAGAATCTCTACTGGTGACCCTTGCAATGCCCACCTCTGAAGTGTGGGTAGAAATAAATAATGACTTCATATACTTGGAAGTCTGACTAATTATAATTGTATCATATAATTATTTGTTTATATGCTCACATATTGAATCGACAATGTCACTTTCTGATAATTCTGTTGACATTTTCTCCCAAATTAAAAACATGACCTTTTAAAAATGTTTGTTTCAATAATTAGGAGTTATTAATTTTGAAGTTGAATTAAAATTGTATCTTTCTACTGTCTGTTTCTTATATGTTACTTGGGTTTCCAAATTATAAGCTTATTTTTTGGGGATTATCTAATTCCACTACAAATATTCATTGAGTGCCTACTCATTTAGGGCTGGTGAAAAAAAAAACTATAAAAATCCTTGCCATGTTTTAGCTTAAGTTCTATTCATGAGGCAGTAAGCAAAAAAGTTAGTGAAATCGTTTATGTGATGGTCATTTATATAGAAGTATAAAGTAAAAACAGGGGAATGCGGAGTATAAAATGAGGGGACAGGGTTAATAGTTTATCTAGCAGGGAAGGTCACTTGATAAGTTAAATATACAAGTTGCTATCTGAAAATTTCATTTTTTTTAATAAAAATGAAGAGTTCTTAAAATTCTTATGACTAAGGCCAAGTGTGGTGGTACACCTGTAATTCCAGCACTTTGGGAGGCTGAGGTGGGAGAATCACCGAAGTCAGGAGTTGGAGACCAGCCTGGCCATCATGGCAAACCATGTCTCTACTAAAAACTCAAAAATTAGACAGGTATCATGGCAGAGGCCTGCAATCCCAGCTACTTAGGAGGCTGAGGCATGAGAATCACTTGAACCAGGGATGCGTAGATTGCAGTGAGCTGAGATAGCACCACTGCACTCTAGCCTGGGTGACAGAATGAGACTCTATCTCAAAAAAAAAAGAGAGATAAATAAATAAATTATTATGACCAGTGAACATTTGTAAGCTTTTTCGTTTTCATTTTCTCCTAGTAATTTATAACTTATGGATATTTTTAAAGCAGGATTTGTCAAACTGTGAACATATCTGTCCTACCATTTGTTTCATATGGTATGTGCACTAAGGATAGTTTGTACCTTATAATGATTGGAAAAATTCACAATGAAATTTTCAGTTTAGTTAAAATTTAAATTTTAATGTTCATAAACTCTGATTGGGTTTCACTCATTTGTTTGCCCGTTGTCTGTGGCTGCTTTCAGCACAGTATAGTGGTCCTGTGGATGCAACAAAGAAACCCACAAGGTGACCCGCAATGCCTATGACTTTTACTATTTCCCTTCTCAAATACAAAAAGTTTTAGAACTGTTATTATAGAAGAAAATAAATCTCTACTGTATTTTTCTTGGAAATTTCTAGTGCCAAATGTCACATTAGTTTGACCCAAATCTCATTTATCAGCAGCTGGAGTGGGCAGTTTCTGTGCAAGTTTACAATATCACACCACAGGCAACCTCCTGTTCTACCCGCTTTTCTGCCTAAGAACATTCTTTTAGGTATTCAGAGCAAGCTCAGCCTGCACATCCCTTGAACAGGCATCCCCGTAGTGGGAGTAAAGGATGAGGTTAAATCACCAGAGGCAATTCTCAACTAACTTGCTATGAAAGTCTGTGATGCTATTCAAATTTCACTTCTGGTATAATCACTTTCCCTTTTTTATACTACACTTAGGTCTGTGTTGGCCAATTCCCTTTTTCAATTCTCTTTCTTATTTTTTGTAAAATGATAGCAAGCTTATCATTAGGAGACAGAGAGTAAGCACAAAAGTCTGTGGATGAACTTGATAATGATCACCTCCAGACTTCGACAGAATTGACAGGATGAGTTACTGATGGTGGTGTGAATCTGTTGAGTAATGACTTGCGGACTGAAGAGGTAGTAGTAAAATTTGTGCTCAATGTAATTATTCACAGTGAACATATTATGATAATGTGTTATGCTGGTACTGGTGTTACTTAACTAACCATAAGTAACTGAAATTCATGTATACCAGAATGAAATGAGGACTATCTATGTTTGAGGAGACAATGTAAAATTACACAGTTGGATATGGAAAAATAAGACTAGAATGGAAGGGTATAAAGCTACTGAGGCAAACATCAAGTAACATCACTGCAAGATCC
This sequence comes from Callithrix jacchus, assembly GCF_049354715.1. NCBI lineage: Eukaryota > Metazoa > Chordata > Mammalia > Primates > Cebidae > Callithrix > Callithrix jacchus. The sequence goes on from NC_133502.1 coordinate 45,550,587, forward strand.
CACTTAATGGGCACATGCCTGTGGAAGCAGCCCTCTTTTGATTAGGCTTATGGGGAATCAAGATTCCTAGAGGCACTGCCTTCTTCTTGACATGGGAAAACAAATGTCAAGTGTACTTTCTTACATGCCGAATGACAGCTGGCAAGCAGACAGCCCTCTGGCTTCAACAAAGGCATTTATAACATTATTTCATTCTAAAGCAAGAGTAAGCCAAGTAAAAAGCTGAGACTCTCAAACTGATCTTTGGAGCTAAAGCAGAGAAAATAATAATAAAATGTTATTATCACATTGTTCTGCTTATCGCCTTATACATGATAGCTGTGAACAAAAAGCAGAACCTAGGTAAAGAACTCTTAAGTATGCGGATGGCATGTCAGGGCCACAGTAGCATATAAAATCCTCTTTTATTCCTACATTTTTTGCATTGCCTCCTTGTCGAAGGACTACTTACAGCCATAGGTCAATTACTGATGTTGATTAACAGGCAGGTGTCTGTTCAGATAGCACTAAATCTTTCATGAACTCAAAGCAAATGTTCTCAATGTGCCTGACAATAAGAATGTGATGGGAAGATGATGAAGAAAAGTAGAAGAAAGTGAGAAGCTTTAATTTTTAAGTATAAAATAAAAGCTCAATTTCCCAGAGACTTTAGATTGAATTATTTTATTATGGAGAGTGAATGATGGTATTTTAATGTTTTATACATGCCTTAGATTTTTATATATTTTAAATTAATAAATTACATAACTTTAGGGATAAACTCCTGATATTTTTCTCTTTGTATTCAAAGGACTTGGCCAGATCATTCATCCTGAATTCATCTCATCATTCTTTGCATTATTATCTGTATTGTTGCAAGGTAAAAATGGAAAATGAGTTATCTTGACCTTAATTTTACTCTCTTGGCTTAAACTGTACAAGCTACACTATCAGGAACTTTTAAAGAACAGCCTATCATACGGCAATTCTACAGTTGGATAATTTCTGCAGCATTTAATTAATAGTAATCATCCTATAGCTTTAAGAAAGAAAATGATTCACTTACAATTCTGTGTCAAAGAAACCTGACCATTTGCAATTAGATTGGAGAAATAACATTAAAATACTGTATGACTTTTTCCTGAAGAAAAGCGATACAATAAAAGAAGCATTACTTTTTTCATATTTGCCCTTTTGAGTACTGCCCTACTTGATGTTTGCCTCAGTAACTCCCTTCAGTCACTTTGGTTCCACTTCAGCACTTTTTCTTTGAACTTGAGGTATATCACTGGAGATTACTTGTTCGAGGTCATCAGTTTGCACACAGCTATAGAAACAACTCAAAACTATGAATAAATACATGTCAGCCAAAACTCAGTTCCATTTCAACACACAAAGAATTTTCTTCTGAAATAGCCATTTACTGTCTTGCTAAGGGATATTGTAGAGTAGAACCATACTTCCCCAAGCATCCCAAGGGAAGAATTAAATTAAGACAGTGTATCTGCTTTTATTCATCTTTAGAATTAAAAAAGATGCCTATGAGTTAAGTTAAATTCTTATTTATATCATCCCCCATGAGTTTATGGACAAGGGACTTTCAGTGCCCAGAAGCTATGTTATTTATCCAAGAATAAAATAAGGCTGTCAGATGAAGAGTGAAGTTTTCTTTTACAGCCTTATCTTCACTAGAAAGAGACAAATCTTTTGACTATCTCAGCTGCAAACACTTCTTGTGCCTTTTCTGAGGGCGGTTCAGAGTAAAAATTGTGGATCAAATTTTTCTAAATTCAGTCTAATAGCTTTATTTTGCCTTTGAACCTCATCATTGTACATTCTGTAGGTCTTTCGAGGAATGAAGACTGTATGAATGCAGAATGGATAAAATCATGTATTATGATAAAAGGGCTACCATAATGATGAATTCTTGAGTGCTCAGTACATTTTTTTGGTCAATCTCTCTGTGAATATACAACAAATGATAATAAACATCTTTCCTCCACATTAAATCTCCTTTTTTAGATCCATGGGTAATAAGTCTGAGTGTATTTTTGCATATATTTAACAATATGCAACCATATTTTGCAAATATGTATCTGGAAAAGGGAAAGAGTCTCCCTAGGGAAAAATTTAAATTACTTATATGATATAGACTTGCAGAGAATAAGAAAAAGATTTAGAGATATATACAAGTCATCTAATGTGGCACTAATGTAATCCTTCATTTTAAAATGCATAAATCTCAATGAATGACAGAAAGCCTTCAATTAGAATATCTTAGTGAGGTTGGGTGCTCATTTATGAAAAAGGAAAAATATATTTTTTACAGGCTTATAGTTTCGGTGGAGATCACTGGTTCCTCATATTCTTTTACTACATGTTTGCAAAGGCATGTTAGTGACTTGTCTTTTTGCCATACAATCAGGAATACAAAAACCCAATTGTCATGGTAGCCATCTTTTTCTTTCATTCCATTGCCTACATTTTCAACAAAGCTAGAAAAAGTTACATATTATGTGGAAGACCTTTACTGGGACATAGGGCATTTTAGTAACATCAGTAACAAGGGCTTGCTTATTTTTGACAAATGTTGTTAGTTATGAAAATAAATATTTAATTAAAAAATGTTAAGTAGCATGAGTTTATGTTCAGTAAGTATTTTTTAAGATGAGAAAGTAAAATATGCTCACAATAATGCTTTAATATGAGCATTCATTTGTTGTAAAATTACTTTTAAAGTTTTTATTTTTTGGGGAGGGAGTCTTACTTTGTCACCTAGGCTGGAGTGCAGTGGCACCATCTTGGCTCACTCCAACCTCCACATCCTGGGTCCAAGTGATTCTGCTGCCTCAGCCTGTTGAATAGCTGGGACTACAGGCACGTGCCACCACTCCCGACTGATTTTTGAATTTTGTTGTAAGGTTATTTTATATATGAGCTCTTTGCCATAAAATGGTAGCTATGTGATAATAATAAAAATAATAAGTTCAATCTGTGTCTTACCTTTTCAAAAGTCTCTTTGTTGTGACATCATTCACAGCAACAAAAGCTGCTTTAAAATAATGAACTAGAACTTTAATTATAGCACTAAGAATTATTTATGGTAGAATATTTAAAATAGGTAGTTATATATAAAAAAGGATCATTTCAGGCCAGGAGTTCAAGACCAGCCTCATCAACATGGTGAAAACCCATCTCTAGAGGGGGAGGGGGAGGGGGAGGGGAAGGAATAGCCAGGCATGGTGGCACATGCCTGTAATCCCACCTACTCAGGAGGCTGAGGCAGAAGGATCACTTGAACCTGGGAGGCAGAGGTTGCAGTGACCAAAGATTGTGCCACTGCACTCCAGCCTGGGCAACAAAGGGAGACTCTGTCTCAAAAAACCAAACAAAAAAAAATTATCCATTCTCTAAATTTACTATATATTTAATTGCATTCACGCACAGCCCTCCTAAAAATGTTGCGTTGATTTATGTCAACCAGCTGATTTAGATGTGAACATCAAAATTATGAATCTTCTAAATTGACTAGAAATCTAGAAAATTATTTGTTAGGAAAGCCTAGTAAATTTTCTGATATTTACATACTGCATTCACATTAATTGCCTGCTGATGTAATTACCATATTTTTTATTTTAATGTTTCTATTTTTCTACTTGATTAATATGTTTTATATACCAATAAAAATAGCCTTTTCATATTAATTAAAAGGTTTAGGTGTTTAATTTATCTTCAGATTTGTTTTTCTATCTGTATATTTTTGATGTAAATATATTTTTTATTTAGATGGTTGGTAGTTAGATGTTTATTAACATTTACTTTATATCTTCTGGGTTTTGTGGCTTTTCCTCACAAAACTGTCATCTTGGACCCACCTAGAAGTAAAAATTAATCACCTATTTTTTAATATTCTAGTTTGTTTATGTTTTTTTAAAAATTTTATATACAATGGGTACATGTGCAAGTTTGTTACATGAGTATATTGCATGATGCTGAGGTTGGGCTTCTGATGATCCCATTGCCCAGGAAGTAAACATAGTACCTGTGGATGATAGTTTTTTAACACTTTCCTACTTCCCTCCTGCCCACTTTTGGAATCCCCTGTGTTCCTTGTTTCTATTTTTCTGTCCTTTTTACCCAGTGTTTACCTCCCACTTATAAGCGAGAACACGTAGTATTTGTTTTTCTGTTTCTGTGATAATTTGCTTAGGATAATGGCCTCCAGCTGCAACATCAATGTTGCTGCAAAGGACATGGTTTCATTCTTTATTCTAGTGGCATAGTATTCCATGGAGTATATGTACCACATTTTCTTTATTCAAGCAACCACTGGCAGGCACCTGGGTTTATTCCATATATTTGCTATTGTGAATAGTGCTGCAATAAACATATGAGTGCAGGTGTCATTTAGTAGAATGATTTCTTTTCTTTCATTTATATACTCAGCAATGAGATTGCTTGGTTGAATACTAATTCTGTTTTTAGTTCTTTGAGAAATCTCCTAACAGCTTTCCGCAAAGACTAAAGTTATTTGAATTCCCTTCTCTTCAAAACCTTGCCATTATGTTATTTGTTGACTTCTTAATAGTAGCCATTCTGACTGGTGTGAGGTAGTATCTCACTGTGGTTTTGATTTGCATCTCTCTGATGATTAGTGATATTGAGTATTTTTTATGTTTCTTGGTTAAGTGTATGCCTTCTGTTGAGATGTATCTGTTCATGTCCTTTGCCCACTTTTGAATTTTACTTGTCGATTTGTTAAAGTGTCTTAAAGATTCTGGATGTTAGTCTTTGTCAGAAGCATATGTGCAAATATTTTCTCACATTTTGTAGGTTGTTTACTCTGTTGATAGTTTCTTTTGCTTTGCTAAAGCTCTTCAGTTTAATTAGCTCCCAATTGTCAATTTTTGTTTTGGTTTCATTTGCTTTTCAGATCATTAGTAACAAATTATTTGACAATTGTTGGAAAATGTCTGTAAGAGTGTTTTATAGATTTTGTTCTATGATTTTTTATGGTTTGAGGTCTTACATTTGAGTCTTTTATCTATCCTGAGTTAATTTTTATATGTGTGGAGAAGTAGGAGTACAATTTCATTCTTCTGCATATGGTAAGCCTGTGTTCCTGAACCATTTATTGAAAAGAGTATTCTTTCCCTATTATTTTAGTTAACATTGTTCAAGGATCAGCTGATTGTAGATGTGTGGTTTTAATTCAGGGGTTGCTATTCTTTTCCATTTGTCTTTGTGTTTATATTTGTACCAGTACCATGCTGTTTCAGTTGCTGTAGCCTTGTACTATAATCTGAAGTCAGGTAATGTGATGCCTCCAGCTTTATTCTTTTTGCTTCAAATTTCTTTGGATAGTTGGGTTTTTTTTTTTTTTTGGTTCTATATAAATTACAGAATAGTTCTTTTAAGTCTATGAAAAAATGGCATTGGAAATTCGATAGGACTAGAGTTAAATTTGTAGATTGCTTTGAGCAATATGGACATTTTAATGATATTGATTCTTCCAATCGATGAGCATTGAATGCTTTTTTGTTGTTTGTGTCATCTATGATTTCCTTCAGCAGTGTTTTGTAGTTCTCTTTGTAGGTATCTTTCATCTTTTTAGATTTATTCCTAGGTATTTTTTTGTGTGACATTGTAGATGACATTGCATTCCTGATTCTGTTCTCACCTTGCACATTATTTGTACATAGAAATAGCACTTATCCTTGATTCTGTATCCTGAAATTTTGCCAGTTGTTTATCAAGTCTAGGGTCTTTTGATAGAATGTGGTTTTCTAAGCATAGAATTGTATCATCAGTGAAGAGTGATGATAGGCCTTTTTTAAATTTTACTTGGATGCCTTTTATTTTTCTATCTTGCCTAATTGCGCTAGTCAGGACTTCCAGGGTTGTGTTGAATAGAGGACTGATAGTGAACATCCTTGTCTTTTCCAGTTTTTAGGCAGAATGCTTCAAGCATTTACATATTCAGTATGGTGTTGACTGTGTGTTTGTCTTAGATGGCTCTTATTATTTTTGAGATATATTTCTTCAATGCCTAATTTGCTGAGGATTGTTGTCAGGAAGGGATGTTGGATTTTATCTAATGCTTTTTTGTATCTATTACAATGACCATATGGTTATTGTTTTAAATTCTATTTATGTGGTGAATTACATTAATTGATATGCATATGTTAAATCATCCTTGTATCCCAGGAATAAAATCTACTTGATTGCGATTAATTAACTTTTGGGTCTGGTGCTGACTACAGATTTGCTAGTATTTGGTTGAGGATTTTTGTGTCTATGCTCATAAGAGATATCAGCCTATAGTTTTGTTGTTGCTGCTGTGTCTTTGCCAGATTTTGGTATTAGGATGACAAAGATTTCATATGAGTTAGGGAGGAGGCCCTCGTCCTTGATTTTTTGGAATTGTTTCAGTATGATTCATACCGGCTATAGGATTCATACTTCCTTGTATGTGTGGTAGAATTCTGCTATGAATACATTTGGTCTAGGGCTTTTTATTGTTTGATAAGTTTTTTAATACTGATTCAATTTCATTACTTATTAATCTCTTCTATGTTAATGTTTTTTCCTAGGTCAGTCTTGGGAGGTTGTGTTTCTAAGAATTTATCCATTTCTTCCAGGTTTTTTCATTTGTGTGCACAGAGGTGTTCATAGTACTCTCTGGGGAGCTTTTGTATTCATGTGGAATTGGCTGTGATGTCAACTTTGTCATTCCTGACTGTGTTTGTTTGAATCTTCTCTCTTTTTTTCTTGTTAGCCAACTTTTAGTTTCATTGATTCTTTGTACAGTTCAGTTCATTTAGCTCTGTTCTGATTTGAGTGACTTATTTTCTTCTGCTAGCTTTGTTTAGTTTGTTCTTGCTTTTCTAGTTCCTTTAGATGTTCAGTTAGGTTGCTAATTTGAGATCTTTCTATCTTCTTGATTTAGATGTTCATCACTATAAACTTCCCTGTTAACACTGCTTTTGCAGCACCACAGAGGTTGTGGAATGCTATGTCTCTATATTCATTTATTTAAAAAAATTAATTTCCACCCTAACTTTGTTTTTTAACCAGAAGCCATTTAGGGGCATGTTGTTTGGTAGACATGTATTTGTATGGTTTTGAGAACTTCTCCCATATTTATTTCTATTTTTATTCAACTGTGATCCAAGAAGATGCTTCATATAATTAATTTTGTTAATTTATCAATACTTGCTTTATGACCATGCATGTGGTAAATTTTAGCATATGTTTTATATGAAGACAAGAGTAATATATTTTGTGGCTTTTGGGTAGAGTATTCTGTAAATATCTATTAAGTCCATTTGTTCAAGTGTTGAATTTAAATCCAGTATTTGTTAGTTTTCTGCCTCAACGATCTGTCTAATGCTGTCAGTCGGGTGTTGAATTCCGCCACGACTACTATGTGGCTCTCAAAGTCTTTTCTTACGTCTAGAATTAATTGTTTCATAAATCTGAATACTTTAATGTTGGGGGAATATATATTTAGAATAGTTGAGTCTTCTTGAATTGAACTGTTTATCATTATCTAATGCCCTTCATTTTCCTTGTTTCTGTTGTTAAAGTCGATCTTTTCCTGATAAAAGATTAGTGATCCTGCTCTTCTTTGTTTTACATTTGCATGGTACATCTTTCTTTATCCCTTTACTTTGAACCTATAGGTCTCATTACACATGAACTGACTCTCTGGAAGACAGTGGAAGGATGGGTCTTGTTTTTTTAAATCCAATTTGCCATTCTATGTCTTTAAATTGAAAGTTTAGACTCTATGTTCAATGTTAATATTGATATTTGAAGTTTTATCCCTGTTATGTTGTTAGCTTGTTGCTTTGTAGTCTCAATTGTGTAGTTGCTTGATAGGGTCTGTGGGCTATGTGCTTTTGTGGTAACAAGTATAACTCTTTCATTTCCATGTTTAGAATTCCCTTAACATCTCTCATAGAGCCAGCCTGGTGCTAATGAATTCTCTTAGTGATGGCTTGACTGGGAAAGACTTTATCTCTCCTTCATTTATGAAGCTTAGTGTGGCAGAGTACTAAATTCTTGGCTAGCATTTCTTTAAGAGTGCTAAACATGGGCCCTCAATCTCCTGGCTTGTGAGATTTCTGCTGAGAAATATGTTACTAGAATGACAGGTTTCCCTTTGTGGGTAATATGACCCATTTCTTAGAAATGGATAATTTCTTTGTGGGTAATATGACAGCTGCCTTTGGTATTTTTTCTTTTGCATTGACCTTGCAGAGTCTGATAAGTATGTTCCTTGGGGATTACAGTCTTGGATAGTACATTGCATGAGTTCTCTGGATTTCTTATATTTGCATGTCTACCTCTTCAGGAAGACTGGGGAAATATTACTGAAGTATATCCTCAAATATGTCTTCCAAGTTGCTTGCTTTCCCATCTCTGTCAGATACACTAATAAATCACATATTTTGTTGTTTTACATGATCTCATATTTCTTAAAGGATCTGGTCATGTTTTGAAATGATTTTTACTTTATTTTTGTCGACTTGGTTGATTTAAAGGATTAGTCTTGAGCTCTGAAATTAATTTTTTCCTGCGTGGTCTAGTCTGCTATTAAGGCTTCCAATTGTATTTTGAAATCTTTGAGCAAACTTTTTAATTGCAGAAAATCTGGTTCTTTCCAATACAACTATGGTATCTTTCAAATTTTGAATTATTTTCTAGCTTCTTCGTGTTGAATTTCAACTTTCTCTCAGATCTTATTGAGTTTCTTTGCCATCCATATTGTGAATTCTCTACCTGTCATTTCAAACATGTCATTCTGCTTAGGATCCATTGCTTGGGAGCTATTGGGATCTCCTGGAGGTGTCAAAACACTGGCTCTTTGTATAGCTGGAGTTTCTGCACTGGTTGTTTCTCTTCTGAGAGTTGACACTTTTTAATTTTACTTTTTAATTTTTATCATTTGGATGTGGCTTGTTGACTTTTTATTCTATTTTTTACCTTGGGGGTATGACTGTGACATATATGGTGTTTTCTTTATTGACTTTATTTCTGGGTGCTTTCAGAGAGCTAACCGTCTGCAGAGGTTCCTTAGTTGCAAGACGGCCTTGTAGTAGCTTCCTAAGATGTTGTTTGTTGTAGCAATGGAATTTTATCTGGTGGTATACTTCAGGCTACAGTCTAGTAGATGGTCCTTAAGCGTAAGAGGCAATAGGTACTGGTGGGAGCAGAAAAGAGCAACAAGGAAGGGAGAAAGCCCCCTCCCTCAGGACATGTTCACCTTTAGTTGGGGCAGAGCTGCTAAAGACCAAGAAGCAAGCTCAGCCCACACTTCCTGGGCTCAGTGGGAAGAGCCACTGCTGTGTCCACAGGGTGTGTGGGGGGAAAGAGGTGAACCTCTTTCCATATCTGTTCCTGGGCTTTGGTAGTTGACTTCAAGTGGCTGCACTCCATCCTCCTTTAGGTGCAAACCACACAAAGGGTTAGATCTCCAGGAAAGTGGCATCTGCCTCTCTTGTTTTTCAGAGCTGAGGAGCACTGTCCCCCAAGTGACCAAAGGAGTAGACTGGGGCACCCAGCAATGACCCACACAGACAGATTTCAGGTTGCAAAGCTGCCTTGGCTGCAGTCTTGCCATCTGCCAGAAACCTCAGCTTCGCCGGGCATAGTGGCTCACGCCTGTAATCCCAGCACTTTGGGAGGCCGAGGCGGGTGGATCATGAGGTCAAGAGATCGAGACCATCCTGGTCAACATGGTGAAACCTCGTCTCTACTAAAAAAATACATAAAATTAGCCAGGCATGGTGGCGCGCGCCTGTAATCCCAGCTACTTGGGAGGTTGAGGCAGGAGAATTGCCTGAACCCAGGAGGCGGAGGTTGTGGTGAGCCGAGATCGCGCCATTGCACTCTAGCCTGGGTAACAGGTGCGAAACTCCGTCTCAAAAGAAAAAAAAAAAAGAAACCTCAGCTTCAGCAACACTCCTCACACTCCAGTCCTGTGATGGGAGAGAGGCTAATTCCAACACCAGCTGCTGGGGCACTCTCCACAGCCACCACTCACTGTGGCTCTGGAGGCCCTTCTCCCCATTCTTGAGCAAGCTCTCCAGTCTCTTTAGTCTTCAGAATAAAATTCCTGCCATTACCGCCAGTCACCAAACAATATCTCTAAACACTCAGAATGGTGCCAGGTGTGGGCTTATAGTTAGAGACAGTGGGGGCCCTCTCAGGTGAGCTACATGGGGAGTGTGGTTTTCTCATGTCTGAGTATCACAACAGCCTACTTCAGAGCAGTGGGTATTGTCCTAAATATACCTAGGATGGCTCTGCTTCCCTGTCCCTTCTTGGGTAGGCAGCAGCTGCCACCATCATCCCAAGTTCAGGCCAAGGGTGGGCTCAGTCCAGCATTAAACTCTCAAAATGGTGCCTTGAACCTGGAGAGGGTAGGGCACCATCCAGGCAAGGAGTGTGAACAAGAAGCTAATAGGGAGTGTAGTCCAGTTACATCTGGATCTCACATCAGCCCCCCCACTTCCTGCAGAGCAGTGAGTATTTTCCTTGATATGCATGCAATGCCATGGTTTCTCTGTCAGTCCTTCGTCAGGTGACATTTGCACCCATGGCAGCCTGAACTCAAACCAAAGGCAGGGCTCAGCCCAGTAGTAAACTCTCAAAATGACATCTTCGGCCTGGAACTACAGAGGGTTAGGGGACCACCTAGGCATGTAGTGTAAACAAGAAGCTGTGGAGTATATGGGCCACTTGTGTCTTAATCTGATCAGCAACTTGTGGCACAGTGGCAAGTACCCTACCAGGGATTGCATGGGTGTGCCTATTCTCCCCTCTTCCTCCTTGGATCATTTCAGTGGCTACAGCCCTGTCTATAGGTCTCCAGTATCTACACTCTCAAAATCGCTTCCCACTGAGGTTGCTCCAGGCTCAAATGCCTCCGAGTTTCTCTGTAGGTTCCCTTTCTGGAGCAACATTCCTGGGAATTTTTAGGCAGCTCCATGTATCAGACATGAGGCCCTAGTGGTTGGTCAGGGATTTCTCCCTTGGCCCAGATTGTTAAACCCAATTTCAGAGCTCTGTGGGTTTCTATCTTACTGTTTCCCCACATCCAGGGTCTCAGTTGGTTTCCAACTCTCAGTGTGTTCCCAGCTCGGTAAGCTGCCTGGAACACTAACTTTACTTACTTCTGGTACTTCTCATCTCTTCTCTGATGAATCCAAGTGTTCTCTCCTAGACGATCTGTACAGTGTGACTATGGACTTACTATTCTGGCTCATCTCTGTAGAGGAGGTACACGCTACTTGAGTCTAGTCAGCCATCTTGATCTGTAGTTCTCTTAGGTTTTATTAGTCTGTGTCTGTTACCCTGGAAGGTTAAACTCTGTCTTTGTTAATACCTGTGGACCCAGAGAAGAGAAACAAACACTTATCAAGTTCTGTGGCCATGTAAGCTATGCTTGAGTCATCAATTCATCTAAAATTCACTCAGGTATGACGAGTAACATGGGAATCAAGATTTATTTATTTTTCTCAAAAGAGTAGCAAATTATCTTAGTATTATTTTGTATAATAAGATGCGTTCCATTTATGTTTATAACCACTTTTATTATATTAAAAATATTCATATCTATTAGGGTTATTTCTGGATTTCTTTCATATTCATTAATGTAGCTATTTTTCATCATCAGTGATTTTGTTTAAAGAAACCTCTGTAGTTACATACTTTTTAATATCTGGCAGGGTTTTCTCCCCCTGAGCATCCTCTCTATTAGAAATTGTTTGGTTTTAAAGGATTCGCTTCCTAATATTATACAGTTGAATTTCCAAAGAAATGCCACTGTAATTTTATGAATTTCTTGTACAAATATCATTGTTAATAATATTATCATTTTAAATGTTATATAATAAATTCTGTAATTTATATCATTATTAATGTTATATAAATTCTGCAATTTATATTATTATATAACATTTAATAATATTTTTACAAGAAATTTATAAAATTATACTGGCATTTTTTTGTAAGTAATATCATTCAGAATCAGTGTAGTTTTGTATTTTTTTCCATAAATTCAACAAACTTCTCAACAGACTTTTAATGTTTTCGTGGTTTTTCTTAGAGTTTTAGTGTTGTTTTATTTTTGTTTTTGTTTTTCATCTAGACCTGGCACTTAACTTGCTAATTTTATTTTTAGATGATTTGGTCTTAATGGTGCTACCTTAAATAGGTTATTCTCTTCTTTCCACTATCTAAATGATTTTAATTTTAATTTAAAAATTGTACTGACTTGTATTCTACTTTTCTGATTTGCCTGCTTCTAGAAGTGCTGTATTCCTTCTAATATTTTTAAAGTAATAATTTTTAGTTATTAAAGTTGTTGTATGTAATACATACAATAGAAATGTGGCCTATATTCTTTTCTTTAGTTATGAGCCGAGACATAGACTTCTTTTTATATTTTCTCATTTCAATGAGATTAGTTTAATAGCAGGCAAAATGTTGGATTTTCAAAATTTATGTATCTACTTCAGCATCCAGCATTAAGTTTAATGATAAGTTTATATCACTATACATAGCTATATATTACTCTATTAATATTTTATCAGGAACTGATATGGCATATTTTGGTTGCTTATTTGGCACATTTGGAATAATAATGATTTAGAAATGTTTGCAAGGCCACTGTTGTATAACAAATTACTTAGAAAATAGAGACTATTATTTGTGCTGGAAAAATATTACCCCTGCAATGATACCTTTTATATATGTATAAAAATGTTATATTAAAGCTTTATTTTTCATAGAAATATGAATACATAAAAGTCAAAGAAATGTTTATACTATAAAACATTGAAAAAATAATTCTTTATAATAATATTTTTAAAGCTTGATGTCTGTTTTATGGATCATAGAAAATGTTTTTGATTTTAAAGCATTCCAAAATGCTTCTCACTATTTACTGCTTTTTAAAAGACAATATATAAACATAACTTTTTCCTAATGATTTGATGGCATCAAGGTCACCAAAGTGTTAGGTCAGGATGTCCTTTAGGTATTATATAATATGGGTTTTATGGTTGTTGTTGTTGTTGTTTAATAACCATAAGTGATTACTCTATTTAAGTTGATGCACTTTTTTCCTGGTTATTTTCTCACGGTCACCCATTGCTGCTTAAATTTGTCCTAAAGCATTCTACTTCATAGGGTTATAAAATCACTTGGAAGTCTAGTTATTAATATTGCATTAAAATTGTACTAACAAGTCATTGTGAGAACAGGTAAAGACCTCTCTGGTGAATTGAATAAGAGAGCTTTATCTTCTTTTTAGAAACTTTTTGTGACATCTCTTTTGTTATTTCAGAAAACATTTTATCACTGAATTCTGTGCTGCATGCATGATAAATAAGGTTGCTTTTTGCTTGAATTATAGATACAGCAACAAATTCTGCTATCTGCATTGCTAAAATAGAGTGTACAAAGGTTAATTACTATTTTTCCTCCCTCCAAAATAATTATATTTCCCTATATAAGTATACATCTCCAGCGAGACCCAGAACTGCATTTTGGACAACATCTTGACCACTTTTTCTCAGTTTTGTATTTTGAGAAAGGAGTCTACTGTTTGTTTTGTTGTGAGAAACATACTTTTCTATTTGAATTATATCTAATATCTTCTAGTTAAATTATTGAAACTGAAAACCAATGCATTATAAATTGTAAAAATCAAATTTGAAAGAACTATACTGTACTGCTGCTGTAACAAATTACCATAAACATAGTGGCCTAAAGCCACTGCCATCTACAACCTCAGAGTTCTGTAGGTTAGAAGTCTGGGGTGGCATGTCTGAATTTTCTGCTCAAGATCTCAAAAGGCTGAAATCAAGGTGCGCACTAGGCTATACTCTCATCTGGAGCTCTTCCAAACTTATTTCATTTGTTGACAAAAGGTATTCCTTGTGGTTGTAAAACTGAGGTACGGTTTTCTTGCTGGCTGTCAGGTCAGGATTACTCTCAGCTTCTAGAGACCACTTGTGTTCCTTCTCATATGGCCCTCTCCATCTTCAAGCCAGGAACAGTAAGTCAAGACCTGTTCATGCTTCAAACTCTGATTTTCCCTTCTACCAGTAACTGGAGAAAGCTCCCCTTCCCCTTCTACCACTAGACAGAAAAATCTCTCACTTTCAGGGGACCACACCATCAGGATCAACAAGGTATTATTCCTACTGTAAAGTCAACAATGCTACATGGCATAGCAGTTCATGGACTGACATTGAACATATGCAGAGGTTCTATAAAATAGGTCATGCAGTCTCAGGAAGGGGAATTTTTAAAATTCTGACTGCATATATTAATTGCAATTAACTCTTTTTACATCTGTGATGATGTTGTAAAAAGAAGTGTTTCTCAGAGTACGCTATAGAGCCAGGTTAATATTGTGGATGTACCAGGTGTTATCTGAGAGATACTGGGCAAGAAATTAAAGTTTCCTGTGATTTGTTTTTTATTATGTAAAATTGACATAATAATATGTATCTCATCAGGCTTTTATAAAAGAAAATGTACTAATGTAGGTAAAGCTGTTAGAGTAAAGGAAATACTAAACATTATTTATTAAGATCTTATTTATAAACTCTGCACAAAAAACCTTTGTTCACTATTTAAGAATATTTCAATTAAAATATGCATAAGGTGTCAAGTAGCTCTTAAAAATACATGTATCATGAAATCTCTTGGTTTTATGAATACTTCTGTTTAAGGCTGGTTGAGTGAAGCAGTGGAAATGAAGAACAAACAAAGAAATCAGTAATTGATTATGATCCATTAGTTGTAAATGCACTCATACCACCAGCCTTGTGAATACTTTTTATAGAAAATGATCAATGGGCATGTCAGGAATTATTTCTCATAATGCAATATCAAAATTTGACATTACAACTGCTATATAACTAGACCTTAACTGAACATAGTCTATAATGAATAATCAAGTTTATAATATTACACATAAATATAACATATGTTGTCTTATATCAAATAGAAAAATTCCTGTATAATATTATTTCACATTTTCTAAATATAAGGTATGAGATTCACCTTTGAATTGTATAAGTACATTAGGTTAAGATTCTTTGCAAATTCTTTTAGATTTTTTTATAGTATAAATTCTATAAAATAATATTTTTACCGTACAAAATGATAACTCATGGAATGATAACATAATTTCCTACTAAAGCTAATGCAACCTTGACATGTTTCTAATGGCAGTGGTCTTAAATTTAATGCATTTACAACTAATGGATCATAATTAATTAAGAGGAAAAACAACATATGAATATAACCACTCCTTTTTTTTCTTTTTAAATTTATTATTGCATTTTAGGATTTGGGGTAAATGTGCAGAACATGTAAGATACTTGCATAGGTACACACATGGCAGTGCGTTTTGCTTCCTTTCTCCCTTTCACCCACATTTGGCATTTCTCCCCAGGCTATCCCTCCCCACCTCCCCCTCCAGCTGGCCCTCCCCTTTTCCCCCCAATAGACCCCAGTGTTTAGTACTCCCCTCCCTGTGTCCAGGTGTTCTCATTTTTCATCACCCGCCTATGAGTGAGAATATGCGGTGTTTCATTTTCTGTTCTTGTGTCAGTTTGCTGAGAATGATGTTCTCCAGATTCATCCATGTCCCTACAAACGACACAAACTCATCATTTCTGATTGCTGCATAATATTCCATGGTGAATATGTGCCACATTTTCCCAAACCAGTCTATCATCAATGGGCATTTGGGTTGGTTCCAGGTCTTTGCTATTGTAAACAGTGCTGCAATGAACATTCGTGTGCATGTGTCCTTATAGTAGAACGATTTATAGTCCTTTGGATATATACCCAGTAATGGGATTGCTGGGTCAAATGGAATTTCTATTTCTAAGGCCTTGAGGAATCGCCACACTGTCTTCCACAATGGTTGAACTAATTTACACTCCCACCAACAGTGTAAAAGTGTTCCTTTTTCTCCACACCTTTTTCAGCATCTGTTGTCACCAGATTTTTTAATGATCACCATTCTAACTGGTGTGAGATGGTATCTCAATGTGGGTTTGATTTGCAACTCTCTGATGACCAGTGATGATGAGCATTTTTTCATATGATTGTTGGCCTCATATATGTCTTCTTTTGTAAAGTGTCTGTTCATATCCTTTGCCCAATTTTGAATGGGCTTGTTTGTTTTTTTCCTGTAAATCTGTTTGAGTTCTTTGTAAATTCTGGATATTAGCCCTTTGTCAGATGGGTAAACTGCAAAAATTTTTTCCCATTCTGTTGGTTGCCGATTCACTCTAGTGACTGTTTCTTTTGCTGTGCAGAAGCTGTGGAGGTTCATTAGGTCCCATTTGTCTATTTTGGCTTTTGTTGCCAATGCTTTTGGTGTTTTGTTCATGAAGTCCTTGCCTACTCCTATGTCCTGGATAGTTTTGCCTAGATTTCCTTCTAGGGTTTTTATGGTGCCAGGTCTTATGTTCAAGTCTTTAATCCATCTGGAGTTAATTTTAGAGTAAGGTGTCAGGAAGGGGTCCAGTTTCTCCTTTCTGCACATGGCTAGCAAGTTTTACCAACACCATTTGTTAAACAGGGAATCCTTTCCCCATTACTTGTTTTTGTCAGGTTTATCAAAGATTGTATGGTTGTAGATATGTTGTGTTTCCTCCGATGCCTCTGTTCTGTTCCATTGGTCTATATGTCCATTTTGGTACCAGTACCATGCTGTTTTGATTACTGTAGCCTTGTAGTATAGTTTGAAATCTGGTAGTGTGATGCCCCCCGCTGTGTTCTTTTTGCTTAGAATTGACTTGGCTATGCCAGCTCTCTTTTGGTTCCATGTGAAGTACAAGGTGTTTTTTTCCAGTTCTGTGAAGAAAGTAAATGGTAGCTTGATGGGGATAGCGTTGATTCTGTAAATTACTTTGGGCAGTATAACCATTTTCATGATATTGATTCTTCCTAACTATGAACATGGAATGTTTCTCCATCTGTTTTTGTCCTCTCTTATTTCGTTGAACAGTGGTTTGTAGTTTTCCTTGAAGAGGTCCCTTACGTTCCTTGTGAGTTGTATTTCTAGGCATTTTATTCTTTTTGTAGCAATAGTGAATGGCAGCTCGTTCTTGATTTGGCTTTCTTTAAGTCTGTTATTGGTGTAGAGGAATGCTTGTGATTTTTGCACATTGATTTTATATCCTGAGACTTTGCTGATGTTGCTTATCAGTTTCAGGAGTTTTGGGCTGAGGCGATGGGGTCTTCTAGGTATACTATCATGTCATCTGCAAATAGAGACAATTTGGCTTCCACCTTTCCTATTTGAATACCCTTTATTTCTTTTTCTTGCCTGACTGCTCTGGCTAGAACTTCCAGTACTATATTGAATAGGAGTGCTGAAAGAGGGCATCCTTGTCTAGTGCCAGATTTCAAAGGGAATGCTTCCAGTTTTTGCCCATTGAGTATGATATTGGCTGTTAGTTTGTCATAAATAGCTTTTATTACTTTGAGATACGTTCCATCGATATCGAGTTTATTGAGGGTTTTTAGCATAAAGCGCTGTTGAATTTTGTCGAATGCCTTCTTTGCATCAATTGAGATAATCATGCGGGTTTTGTTTTTGGTTCTGTTTATGTGGTGAATTATGTTTATAGACTTGCATATGTTGAACCAGCCTGCATCCCCGGGATGAATCCTACATGATCATGATGAATAAGTTTTTTGATTTGCTGTTGCAATCGGTTTGCCAATATTTTATTGAAGATTGTTATATCTATGTTCATCATGGATATTGGTCTGAAGTTTTTTTTTCTTGTTGGGTCTCTGCTGGGTTTTGGTATCAGGATGATATTAGTCTCATAAAATGATTTGGGAAGGATTCCCTCTTTTTGCATTATTTGGAATACTTTCAGAAGGAATGGTACCAGCTCCTCTTTGTGTGTCTGGTAGAATTCGGCTGTGAACCCACCTGGACCTGGGCTTTTGTTGTGTGGTAGGCTCTTAATTGCTGCCTCGACTTCTGACCTTGTTATTGGTCTATTCATAGTTTCAGCTTCCTCCTGGTTTAGGCTCCTGGACACAGAAGTCCAGGAATTTATCCATTTCTTCCAGGTTTACTAGTTTATGTGCATAGAGTTGTTTGTAATATTCTCTGATGATGGTTTGAATTTCTGTGGAGTCTGTGGTGATTTCCCCTTTATCATTTTTTATTGCATCTATTTGGTTGTTCTCTCTTTTCTTTTTAATCAATCTGGCTAGTGGTCTGCCTATTTTGTTGATCTTTTCAAAAAACCAGCTCTTGGATTTATTGATATTTTGAAGGGTTTTTTGCGTCTCTATCTCCTTCAGTTCAGCTCTGATCTTAGTTATTTCTTGTCTTCTGCTGGGTTTTGAGTTTTTTTGATCTTTCTCCTCTAGCTCTTTCAATTTTGACGATAGGGTGTCAATTTTGGATCTCTCCATTCTCCTCATATGGGCACTTACTGCTATATATTTTCCTCTAGAGACTGCTTTAAATGTGTCCCAGAGATTCTGGCATGTTGTGTCTTCGTTCTCATTGGTTTCGAAGAACTTCTTTATTTCTGCCTTCATTTCATTGTTTATCCAGTCAACATTTAAGAGCCAGTTGTTCAGTTTCCATGAGGTTGTGCAGTTCTGGGTTGGTTTCTGTATTCTGAGTTCTAACTTGATTGCACTATGGTCTGAGAGGCTGTTTGTTATGATTTCAGTTGTTTTGCATTTGCTGAGGAGTGCTTTATTTCCAATTATGTGGTCAATTTTAGAGTAGGTGTGATGTAGTGCTGAGAAGAATGTATATTCTGTGGATTTGGGGTGGAGAGTTCTGTAAATATCTATCAGGTTTGCTTGTTCCAGGTCTGAGTTCAAGCCCTAAATATCCTTGTTGATTTTCTGTCTGGTTGATCTGTCTAATATTGGCAGTGGAGTGTTAAAGTCTCCCACTATTATTGTGTGGGAGTCTAAGTTCCTTTGTAAGTCATTAAGAACTTGCCTTATGTATCTGGGCGCTCCAGTATTGGGTCCATATATGTTTAGGATCGTTAGCTCTTCTTGTTGTATTGATCCTTTTACCATTATGTAATCGCCTTCTTTGTCTTTTTTGATCTTTGTTGCTTTAAAGTCTATTTTATCAGAGATGAGAATTGCAACTCCTGCTTTTCTTTGCTCTCCGTTTGCTTGGTAAATCTTCCTCCATCCCTTTATTTTGAGCCTTTGTGTATCCTTGTATGTGAGATGGGTTTTCTGGATACAGCACACTGATGGGTTTTGGATTTTTATCCAATTTGCCAGTCTGTATCTTTTGATGGCTGCATTTAATCCATTTACATTTAGGGTTAATATTGTTATGTGTGAATTTGATACTGCCATTTTGATGCTAGCTGGCTCTTTTGCCCATTAGTTGTTGTATATTCTTCATTATGTTGATGCTCTTTAGCATTTAGTGTGATTTTGGAATGGCTGGTACTGGTTGTTCCTTTCTATGTGTAGTGCCTCTTTTAGGAGTTCTTGTAAAGCAGGCCTGGTGGTGACAAAATCTCTGAGTACTTGCTTGTTCGCAAAGGATTTTATTTTTCCTTCACTTCTGAAGCTCAGTTTGGCTGGATATGAAATTCTGGGTTGAAAGTTCTTTTCTTTAAGGATGTTGAATATTGGCACCCACTCTCTTCTGGCTTGCAGTGTTTCTGCCGAGAGATCTGCTGTGAGTCTGATGGGCTTCCCTTTGTGGGTGACCCGAGCTTTCTCTCTGGCTGCCTTAGTATTTTCTCCTTTATTTCAACCTTGTTGAATCTGAGGATTATGTGCCTTGGTGTTGCTCTTCTTGCTGAATATCTTTGTGGTGTTCTCTGTATTTCCTGCATTTGAGTGTTGGCCTGTCTTGCTAGGTGGGGGATATTTTCCTGGATAATGACCTGAAGAGTATTTTCCAGCTTGGATTCATTCTCTTCGTCACATTCTGGTACACCTATCAAACGTAGTTTAGGTCTCTTCACATAGTCCCACATTTCTGGGAGACTTTGTTCATTCCTTTTTGCGCTTTTTTCTCCAATCTTGGTTTCTCGTTTTATTTCATTGAGTTGATCTTCGACTTCTGATATTCTTTCTTCTGCTTGGTCAATTTGGCTGTTTTAACTTGGGAATGCTTTGTGAAGTTCTCGTATTGTGTTTTTCTGCTCCTTCAATTCATTCATATTCCTCTCTCAGTTATCCATTGTTGTTATCATTTCCTCGAATGTTTTTTCAAGTCTTTTTTCAAGGTTCTTAGTTTCTTTGCATTGATTTAAAACATGTTCTTTTAGCTCACAAAAGTTTCTCATTATCTACCTTCTGAAGTCTAATTCCATCATTTTGTCACAGTCATTCTCCGTCCAGCTTTGTTCCCTTGCTGGTGAAGAATTTGGTCCTTTGCAGGAGGCAAGGTGTTCTGGTTTCGGGTGTTTTCCTCCTTTTTGTGCTGGTATCTTCCCATCTTTGTGGATTTATCCACCTGTCTTCTGAGTAGTTGCTGACTTTTCGATTGGGTCTCTGAGTGAACGCCCAGATTGTTGATGATGAAGTATTTCTGTTACTTGGTTTTCCTTCTACCAGTCTAGCCCCTTTACTGTATGACTACTGAGGTCCACTCCAGACCCTGCTAATCTGGGGTGCACCTGTAGCAGCTGCAGAACAGTGAGGGATGCTACTAGTTTCTTTTTCTGCTATCTTTGTCCCAGAATGATGCCTGCCAAATGTCAGTCTTCTGGATATAGAGGGGTCAGGGAGCTGCTTGAGGAGACAGTCTGTACTTTATAGGAGCTCAAGTGCTGAGCTGTGAGCTCTGTTGTTCATTCAGGTCTGTTAGGCTGCTATGTTTAATTCTGCTGCAGCAGCACTCATAAAAAAACCCTTTTTTTCTCAGATGCTCTGTCTAGGGGGGTTGGGGCTTTCTTTATAAATGTCCGTTGCGCTGTCCTGCCCAGCTAGGAGGCAGTCTAGGCACTATTTGCCTGCCAAGGCTCCGCCCTGCTGGTGTGAGATCTGCCCTTTTGCTGAAGGCTCTGCCCTGCTGCTGCGGTCTCTGCCCTGCTGCCATGGGCTACGCCCTGCGGCAGGGTCGCTCTGTTGTGGCAGGTTGCCTTGGCAACGGCAGGCTGCATCAGCAATGGGCGTGTACCTCAGTAGGGGCAGATTGCCTCGGTCGTGGCGGACGCCCCTCCCCCACAGAGCTGCACCGTCCTGGGTTCAGCTGTGCCCACACCCAGAGCATTTGGAATTGCCGTTTTGTTTGTCCCACTGCGCTACCCCAAACGCTGTTTCCCTGCAAATTCCTGGGCTGGCTCAGTGTCCAAGTCCCATTCAGTCTCAAGTTCAGCCCTCTCAAGTCTCAGATTGCCAGTTCAACAGGGCACCCAGACCAGTGCGCTTTGTGCGGAGCACTGTGTATCACCACCACACTACAGCACCGGCCGTCGCCGCCACACCGGCTGCTGGCTGCACCAGCCAAAACCTCTGCCTGGCGTCCCGTGTCTCTTTTATACCTGGGAATTTCCCCGTTCTGTGAGCAACAAAGCTCCATCTGGAAATGTGGCCCTGACTCACCCTCCCTGTGCATTCACCAAGAGCTTCAATCCTGGGTTGTTCTCACCGCGCAATCTTGAGTCCTCCCCCAACCACTCCTAATAATAGTTTTCTGTGGCAGATGTGGCCATGTGCTAGTTTTAATGTATTTAAATATTATTTAAATTAGTTATATGTGTTTATTGTTTGAAGATTGAACGTTTTAAAAATCTATATTTCTGCATCCTATTAATAAGTCAAAAACCCTGAGAATACTAAGCCAGAATTTCCAATGGCAATAACAAAGTAGCAATTGTTATTTTTAGGTAGAGTTGGCATTCTTCAGTTAACAAAAGTGGTCAGCACTCTACCATGCCTGCAGTCCACATTTTATTATATTTTGAATAAATGTATGTTGTATATGTGCAATTTGTTACATGCATGGATTGCATAGTGGTCCACTCAGGGCTTTAGGGTGGTCATCACCTAAATAATGTATATTCTTTTTTTTTTTTTTTTTTTGAGACAGAGTTTCGCTCTTGTTACCCAGGCTGGAGTGCAATGGCACGATCTCGGCTCACTGCAACCTCCACCTCTTGGGTTCAGGCAATTCTCCTGCCTCAGCCTCCTGAGTAAATAATGTATATTCTACCCAGAAAGTAATTCGCCTTCACCTCATAGGTATTTGAGATACCAGTGATTGTTTCATTAACAGAATAACACCAAAGTAATTATGTCTTAAAGTAAACTTTTCTTTTTAATCCCTTCCAAATTTATTACATACCACTGCAGCAGTCCACTCTAACTTGTACTCTGTTTGTAACCTTTATTATGAAACATACTGCTTTTGCTCTGAGGAACAACACAGGCTAAAGTTACTCAGGAATGGTTTTGTCCTTTTCTTCTGACTCAGAAAATAGTTAGAGGAATACATACACTCATAAACTAAAGAAAACAACCAAACTCACAGATTGACAGACTAATAAGAATAGAATCAGGAAGCTCAGACAGACAGCTAGTAAAGTACATTGGCATTGGTGAGGAAATTCCATAAGGAATATTATTATTAATAACTTTCATTAGAAAAAGAGAAAGCATATCTTAATTTTATTCTTCTTAAAAAGAGGATAAAACATTAATAATATCTGCTGACATTTGAATAAGAAAATCAATTATACTGGCCAGTATGCATAAGCTCTACAAATATAATATATCATTTTTCATTCTGTATTGCTAAACTTTATATAACTAAGAAAGATTTAAGACTGGAGTATAAATAGGCCTTGGTTTCTGAGGTAGGCTGAATAATGCACTTCCCCCCCACACACACACAAAAATGTCCATATCCTAAACCCTGGAACTTGTGAATATGTTACATTACACAGCAAGAGAGGGATAAAATTCATGAAGAAATTAAGGTTGTTAACCAGCTGATTTTAACATAAACAGACTATTCTACATTATGACAAATTAAATTGGGATAAGCTCAATGTAATCACAAGGGTCAATGTTAGAGAAATGCAATGTTGCTGGCTTTGGGGATAGAAGAGGGGACAACAAGGAATGTTGTGGCCTCTAGAACAGTGGTCCCCAACCTTTTTGGCAGCAGAGACTGGTTTGGTGGGAGAACATTTTCCCATGGACAGGGGTGAGAGTGGGGGTTGGTTTCAGGATGAAACTGTTCCACCTCAAGTCATCAGGCGTTAGATTCTCATAAGGAATGAGCAACCTAGATCCCTCCCTTGTGCAGTTCACAATAGGGTTTGCACTTGTATGAGAATCTAATGCCATGGCTGGTTTGACAGCAGGTGGAGCTCAGGGTGCTGCTCACCTCCAGCTGTGCGTCCTGGTTCCTAACAAACCACAGACAATGACTGGTGGATGGCCTGGAACTTGGGGACCCCTGTTCTAGAAGATGGAAAAGCCAAGAGAACAGATTTTCACCTGCAGCCTCCTGAAAGAAATTAGCTCTGGCAACATTTTTATTTTAGTGCATCAGAATCATTTCAGACTTCTGACCTCCTGAACTGTAAGATAACAAATCTGTGTTATTTTTCACTAAATCTGAAATATTTCTAACAGTAGCCATAGTAAATTAATATAAATTCTCATTTGAAAAGCAAGCATGGGAATGAGCTCCTATTTCTGCTGTACCTATATATTAGGGTAAGTGAGTAGGTCAGTTTTGAAGACTGAAGTTACAGGAAAAAACTGTAAAAGTTAAAAATCCTGTATGTGTTGAGATTTAAGACATAGCTGGCTTATTTGGATGAGACTTTGAAATCTAAATCAATTCCTGACTTTTCCTTTTTGAATTGTAACTCCTTTGGTTCCTCAAAAGTCTTAATTTCACTCATTCCTAACTATTTTCTCTGAGGAGGATAACAGGGCCTCAGATTCCCTGCAAAGGTTTTGAGCAAGGCTTTGGAGGCTGTGGGAATTACAGTTGTCCAAATACTTTCTTCCTTGTCCATCCACACCAGAAAATATGAGGAGTCTAATGGGATTGTGTTAATTAGGATTAGGTAACACCCTTCTGCCATCATCAGTCACAAGTTAGTTACAAGAGACAGATATCTGTGTATAACTTTTTTTTTTTTTTTTTTTGAGACGGAGTCTCACTCTTTTGCCCAGGTTGGAGTGCAATGGTGCGATCTCAGCTCACTGCAATCTCCGCCTCCTGGATTCAAATGATTCTCTTCCCTCAGCCTCTCCAGGTAGCTGTGACTACAGGTGTAAGCCACCATGCCCAGCTAATTTTGTGTGTGTGTGTGTGTGTGTGTGTGTGTGTGTGTGTGTGTTGAGTAGAGACAGGGTTTCACCAGAGTTCAAGGCCAGGCTGTTCTCGACCTCCTGACCTCAGGTAATCGACCTGCCTCAGCCTCCCAAAGTGCTGGGATTACAAGTGTGGGCCATGCGCCAGACAATCTTTGTATAGCTCTTCATTTTTACTTATATATTCATATAATACAAAAGTTATCAAGCTTTGAGAATACAGACCATTTTAAAGTTATTCAACTATGTAGTTTGCTTTAGAATCTTGATTTGAAGGCAAATGAATAAAACATTCAATATCCAATATAATGAATATATTAAAATATAAAATAAATATATTTGTTAAAACTATTACACATGTTAATTAACAGTTTTGAATAACTTTTGTGAACATTGCAATTTATTTTTATTCTAACAATTACAATAATTTCCTAATACTTCAAAATTAGTTATATATTGTAATGAACCTATATTTTTAGAAATATGAGAAAGCAGGTTTAATATATCTAATTTAATTTAGTATCTAAGTCATTATTGCTATTACCTTTAAGTAAAAATTGAGCATAAATTATATCATTTTTTACTTTAATTAGCAAAACTTCTGATACTAAGTGTTTATATTCATTTAGTTTATTACTGGTTGGGTTCTAAAGAGCAAATGAGTCCCCAGAGGAATATATTCCCTAGATTTGCAAACTTTTACTGCAAGTAAAATAGATAATTAGTGCTTAAGCAAAGGTACACAAGAATGTTAATTTCCTTTGTAGAAATGTTTTATTATTGAAGATGAAACATTGGTTAAGGTGAGTCTGAACAGTAAGTCAAGTACTACATCAAGATCGGTATTTGTGAGCTTATATCATATAAACATTGGGGAATTTGTTCTAGACAGGCATTTTTAATGAGAATTGGGTAATTAAACCCATTAAAACAAATCTCACCAGCGATTTAGCATCTTCTTTCAATTTCTATTTTATTTTGCATTTTGTAAACTTATATGTTAATAGCTTTTAGGAAATATAAGCTATATTGTTTAGAGATTCTAACATGAATGTTCAGGATAGAAGATCATTTTATAAAATTCTATTAAGCTATTCTCCAGATCATTTTCTAAAAGCTGGTTTAAAAAGCATAGCAAATATTTGCCTATATATCTTACAATTGACTTTTAAAACCTTCAGTTATTTAAGGCACATGACAAATTTAAAGAAAAATATGATAATATTTTATTTAATTAACTTCACCTTCAGAAATTATACAAATAACATGCATAGCATATTTATGTAAAAGGGCTTTCATAACTATTTTTCAGGGTGGAATTGTGCTACATTTTTTAATGACAAAGGTGATAGACGTAAGTTGTAAAGTCCACTCACAGAACTGAGTCAAGTTCAACAATGTTTCTGCTGAATCAATAGTTTAGCATGAGACCATTGTGTAATTCAAAGAAAATGAACATTTGTGTCTATTTTGATCATTCGTGTCTGCCAAGAAGAGAAAATAAAGTAGTTGAATTACTACTCCTTTTGTTTTTCTGCCACTTGTTCTTTTTTTTAGAAAAATGAATATGACAAGAGTGTTTTCACATCCTAATTTGTACTGTGCTTTGGCAGGTTGTTTGTTGGATTTACAGCAATTGGTGACTTTTTATGTTTTACCAGGAGCTACAACTATAGAGAAATATGATCTTCGAACAAATTTGTGGATCCAGGCAGGGATGATGAACGGCAGGAGGTTGCAGTTTGGTGTGGCTGTTATTGATGACAAACTCTTTGTAATTGGAGGTCGAGACGGCTTAAAGACATTGAACACTGTTGAATGTTACAATCCCAAAACCAAGACATGGACTGTCTTACCACCAATGGCAACACATAGACATGGTCTAGGTAAGTTCTCTTACTTTATTTATATTAATTTTAGAAGTATGTTATTGATAATGTAAATATACATTTATAACATTACTGATGACTTTCTTAGTAAATTTGTGTTGCTATAAAGGAATACTTGAGACTGGGTAATTTACATAAAAAATTTTTTTGGCTCATGATTCTTCTAGCTGGAATATTGGGCCTTTAGTGAAAGTTTCAAATTGCTTCCATTCATGGCAGCATGCAAGGGAGGCAACGTATTAAGAGATCACAGGTTAGAGAGGAAGCAAGAGAGACAGAAGTGTGTTTCAGGCTCTTTTTAACAACCAGCTCTTGAGGAAACTAAGAGAACAAGACCTTATTACTGTGAGGACAGCACCAAGCCATTCATGAGGGTTCTGCTCCCATGATCCAAACATCTCCCAGTACTCCCCACCTCTGACACTGGAGATCGAATTTCAACATGAGTGTTGGGGGGACAAAATCCAAACTATGACATGCCATCAATTATCATTACCTTTAGGTAAATTATGGGCTTATTTGATGCATATTTTTTATTTAAATGTCTTGACTTCTTCCTGTATTTACTAATGTTAATTTACACTCTTGAGAGAGATATTAAAGTTTTCAAAAAGAGTAGATCCCAAGCCCTCCTCAAAGTAGACCTCAAGCTGTCCTCAAAGATCATACAATATGTAAAGATGAATATGGAAAAATGAAGTGACATGGAAAGGCCAAAGTAGTGCAATCCAGAGGGAAAAATCCTTAATGTGGATTGAGTAAAACTTAAAGTGGCTTTCTCTCACATTACTGAATAAGCAAATCTGTGTCTTTGCATCTAATTGATTCCACCTTGAAAAATCTGTGGGAAAGAGGGTAATATATATAGGTTTAGAGAAAGAGCAACACATTCGCAGGCACCATAGGTCATTTTAATAGGATTTATCTATTCCTACCATAGGGTAACCTGGAACTAGGGAGAACTGTATCTGGATTCAGAAGATCTCGATGTGCATCTTAAATTTAGCACTTTCTATTTGAATGATTTGGGGCCAGCATTTAAACTCAGCCTCGGTTTTCTGATTTGCCACCAATTCAAGGTTACTAAATAGATAAAAGTACAATAATTAAAATGATTATGAAACCATTTTGTAAATGGTGAAGTCCTATATAAATATTTTAAAGAGCAATTGAATAAAGACTAACAGTTCCTGAATTTGCACTTTGTCTTGTGAGCATTGTAAAAAGTACAAATTTGAAAATCTAAACTTAGCCAGCAAATTGTCTAAGTTCTTCTTTTCCTATGTTTAGAATATACATATTAGACAGATAAGAATTTAATTGCAAATCCATAGGTTTAGACATTCATAGGTAAGCAAAATTAATAGTTGTTCAATGTCCATGTTCCCGACTGTATTTTGCATTGATGTCTACTCTACCATCAATCCAAAGTAAAATTTAAAGAAATTAAATATACACAAGTGGATGCAGGAAGAAAGAGAAAGAGAGAAGAAAAGATGGCTGACAATGCTTTTGTGGAAAACTGCCTTTGATTTATACACCAATAACAGGTTCAGTCGGTTGAAGCCAGATTGATGGGGGCACAAGATATCTGTGTTCTCCCATGAGACAGAGTGCTTCCTTTAGAATCAGACATATTCCTCATGTCCTTTGTAGGGACATGGATCAGTCTGGAAACCATCATTCTCAGCACACTGACACAAGAACTGAAAATCAAACACCACATATTCTCACTCACAGGTTGGTGTTGAACAATGAGAACACATGGACACAGGAAGGGGAGCATCACACTCTGGGGTCTGTTGGTGGGGACTAGGGGAGGGACAGTGGGGGGTAGGAAGGTTGGGGAGGGATAACATGGGGAGAAATGCCAGATGTAGGTGACGGCAGGATGGAGGCAGCAAACCGCATTGCCATGTGTGTACCTATGCAACAATCCTGCATGATCTGCACATGTACCCCAGAACCAAAAGTACAATAAAAAATATATATTTAAAAAATCAATCATATTCCTTTATGATCATTTGAATCATAGGAAGTTCAGCATTATGTATCATACTCAAATACAATAAACACCCTTTGCTTAAGATTAGTGTTACCATCTTTTATTTGTCTTCTTCCATCTTCCAGGGACTTCTATTGGCTAGACGGCGATATTTCTTGTTTAATCTCTCATGTTATTAAGTTTTATTTTATATTTTTGTCTTTATCCCTTCCTCATAACTTTATTAGCCTTCCAAATTGTTCTTAATCTGTGTACATCATGGTATATATTTCATGTATTGATATCTTAATGTCAATTTTTTTTTACGTTCTTACTACCCCTTAATTTATTGTAATTGCCTTCTTCTTAGTGGTTTTCATATCCTCCCTTATCTCTGTTAGGCTGTGCACTGTTCCCATTTCAAATTCCTATCTGCTTCTTTAATTCTTTTTGTTGTGGATTTATCTTCTTCTTCCCTCCTTCCCCAATTTTTTTTTTTTTTTTGGTCTCTCTTTCTCTATGGTTCATCTTTTTTCTCCTCTTATTCCTGTTCCTCATCTCACACCATTTCTTAACCCTCGTTTTGTTTCTCTTCCTCTTCTAATTCTGATTAGTTGTAGTTGTGGCCTCTGTAGTAAGTAATCCTTTTATCTGAGTACTCATGTGGTCAGTATCAGATACCGTGGGTAATTGTGTGAAGGGCTATGGCATATGTTATTTTTTGTATCTTTTGTATCATCAGGAGTATGTTTTACAGCTGGGGGAATTACAGCTTGGCATGAATCCCTAACCCTATAAGCTGACTTTGCTCAACCTATTTGCTGTTATGCCCAGTATGTAGGCCTCAGGGATCGCATCTGTTTACTTCCTTTTGCACATTCATCCTCAGATTTTCTTTCTTATTTTTGGATGCCTTAACCTTAGAGCTGGTAGCTTAAATGAGAAGGTAATATTCATGACCAACAAGTCTGTTTGCTTCTGCTGTTCAAAAGTCCTCATTCAAGCTGGGCTCTGACGGCATTCTGTTGTTAACATTCCAATTCTGACAAGTTCTGCACTGACGCTTACGGTTCATCACTTAGCAGTACGGAACATGCAGCAACTCTTCCTAAGGGAACAATATGGGGTAGTATAAAAAGAAATATCAAGTTTTCCTCCCAGATATTCTCTCAAGGCAGTGCTCTAAATTGTCTCACTCAGAATGCCACAACTGATGTTAGGTTCTCGAATATGTATGATTACTCTCTCTTCAGTATAATTGGCGGGATTCGGTGTGAGTGTTAAACCAACAACTTGTGCTAGTTTTCTACTTGTTTGGAAACTAAAGTATGTCATGTTATTAGCCACACCATTAATTTGTATCTATGTGTGGCATGCAGTGTTATTACAAAATTGAATATATAATAACATACTATACATTCCAGTGACATGAAGCTAGAGTCTAAAGTAAAATTTTAAAAACTAAAAAAAAAAATGAAAACTCATAGTATGTTTTGACTTATCTAGCTTTTTGCCCTTTGATTTATGTGAAAAAAAAATCTTACATGATTTTATGAGAAAGTCACATGAGTTCTGTAGTTGCTAAAATTGTGGTTTAAAATTTTTCACAGCTATCAATAAATGATCATTCTGCTGGATAAAGTAACATACATAAATTAGATGCATTTAAATTCTTTGACATCAAGGGAGCAAAGTATCTGCCTAGGGAATTAAGACCACAGTTTTTTAAGTATGCTACAAATTTTTATTTTATCACTTAAGTCTTTAAGCACATAATTTTATATAGTATCTTTTTTCATGATGCTTTATTTTATATAAAATTGAATAAGACATTACTACAATGTCCTACTTCACTTAAGTATTTTGAGAATAAATTGGTAAATAACACTGATTGTTATGAATTTTTATATGCTATGCAATATATGTTAAATATATGGTGGGGTTGTTTTTGTTTGGTTTGGTTTTAATTCAGATACAATTCACATACCATAAAGCTAATTAAATTTTAAAGTATAGAATTCAGTGTGTTTGAATGTATTTAGATGAGCGGACATTACCACTAGCATACGCCAAAGCATTTTTGTTATCCTTAAAAGAAATCCTGTACCCAACAGTGTCAGTCTTAATAACCCAGTCTTTCTTAGCAGCAATTAATCTACTTTATATTTCTATGGATTTGCCCATTTTGAATATTTTATGTAAAAATAATTTTACAATTTGTGGACATTTGTGTACGGTTTCTTTGATGTAGCATGATGTTTTAAAGTCCATTCAAGGTGGTATGTATCAGTCTTTCTTTTTATGAATGAACAATAGTCCATTATTAAGCTTTATCACATTTGTTAATACATCGTCAATAGAAGGACATTTGGGTTGTTTAAATATTTTGACTGTTATGACTTAAGGTACTATATATGCTTTTTGTTTGAACATGTTTTTGATTCTCTTGGATATATACCTAAGTGTGGGATTGAGTCATATGGTTAACTCTTAGTTTCACTTTTGGAGGAACTGCAAACTTGTTTTCCAAAGTGGCTGCACCATTTTCTATTCACAACAGCAATGGATGAGGGTACCAGTCTCTTCACATTTTTTGCCTAGGCTTGTGATTTTATTAAAGTAATCCAGTACATTTGAAGTAATATCTCATTGTGGGTTTATATGCATTTCTCTAGTTACTCATGACTAATTATTTTTGGGAATCTTTTTTGTATACCTTCTTTGGAGAAAGCTCTATTGAAATATTTTCTCATTTTTGTCTTGCGGTTAGTTTTCTTTTTATTGTTGAGTTTTAAATGTTCCTTTTATGTTTTGATACTCTGGTTATAAGGCCTCTATCAGACATAAGATTTGTAAATATTTTCTCCCATTCTATGAATTTGATTTTTTTTCTAGTTTTAAGTTCTGGAGTACACATGCAGGACGTGCAGGTTTATTACATAAACGTGTGATGGTGATTTGCTGCACCTCTCAACCCATCACCTAGGTATTAAACCCAGCATACTTTAGCTGTTTTTCCTGATGCTCTCCAATTTTCTTGATAGTGTCTTGTGAAGCACAAACATTATTAATGAAATTCCATTTATTTATTTGGCATATGGTTTTATTGGTATATCTAAAAAATTATTTTCTAATCTATGTTCATGAAGATTTATACCTATGTTGTCTTTTTATTTTTTTTTATCTGTTTTTATTGTACTTTAGGTACTGGGGTACATGTGAAAATCATGCAGGATTGTTGCATAGGTACACACATGGCAATGTAGTTTGCTGCCTCCATCCCCTGTCACCTACATCTGGCATTTCTCCCCATGTTATCTCCCTGCTATCCCTCCCTTGTCCCCCTCAACAGACCCCAGTGTGTGATGCTCCCCTCCCTGTGTCCATATGTTCTCATTGTTCTGCACCTGCCTATGAATTAAAATATGTGGTATTTAATTTTCTGTTCTTGTGTCAGTTTGCTGAAAATGATGGTTTCTAGGTTCATCCATATCCCTACAAAGAACATCAACTCATTTTTTATGGCTGCATAGTATTCCATGATATATATGTGACACATTTTCCTTGTCAAGTCTATATCATTGATGGGCATTTGTGTTGGTTCCACATCTTTGCTATTGTAAACAGTGCCACTATGAACATATGTGTGCATGTGTCTTTAGAACAATTTATAATCCTTTGGGTACATACCCAGTAATGGGATTGCTGGGTCAAATGGAATTTCTATTTCTAAGTCCTTGTGGAAGTGCCACACTGTCTTCCACAATGGTTGAACTAGTTTACACTCCCACCAACAGTGTAAAAGTGTTCCTATTTCTCCACATCCTCTCCAGCATTTGTTGTCTCCAGATTTTTTTTTTTTTTTTTTTGAGGTGGAGTTTCACTCTTGTTACCCAGGCTGGAGTGCAATGGTGTGATCTCAGCTCACCGCAACCTCTGCCTCCTGGGTTCAGGCAATTCTCCTGCCTCAGCCTCCTGAGTAGCTGGGATTACAGGCATGTGCCACCTTGCCCAGCTAGTTTTTTGTATTTTTAGTAGAGACGAGGTTTCACCATGTTGACCAGGAAGGTCTTGATCTTTTGACCTCGTGATCCATCTGCCTTGGCCTCCCAAAGTGCTGGGATTACAGGCATGAGCCACCATGCCCGGCCATGTCTCCAGATTTTTTAATGATCACCATTCTAACTGGCATGAGATGGTATCTCAATGTGGTTTTGATTTGCATTTCTCTAATAATTAGTGATGATGAGCATTTTTTCATATGTTTGTTTGACCACATATATGTCTTCTTTTGAAAAGTGTCTGTTCCTATCCTGCCCCCACTTTTTTTTTGGAAAAAAAAAATTTACATTTTTTCTTGTAAATCTGTTTTAGTTCTTCGTAGATTCTGGATATTAGCTCTTTGTCAGATGGGTAGATCACAAGAATTTTTCCCATTCTGTTGGTTGCCGGTTCACTCTAATGATTGTTTCATTGGCTGTACATAAGCTCTGGAGTTTAATTAGGTCTCATTTGTCTATTTTGGCTTTTGTTACTTATGCTTTTGGTGTTATAGTCATGAAGTCCTTGCCTATGCCTATGTCCTGAATGGTTTTGCCTAGGTTTTCTTCTAGGGTTTTTATGGTGTTAGGTCTTATGTTAATTCTTTATAGTCTGGAGTTAATTTTAGAGTAAGGTGTCAGGAAGGCATCCAGTTTGTGCTTTCTGCACACCGCTAGCCAGTTTTTTCAACACCATTTATTAAACAAGAAGTCCTTTCCCCATTGCCTGTTTTTGTCAGGTTTGTCAAAGACCAGATGGTTATACATGTGTGGCATTGCCTCCAAGGCCTCTGTTCTGTTCCATTGGTCTATATGTGTTTGGGACCAGTACCATGCTGCTTTGATTACTGTAGCCTTATAGTGTAGTTTGAAATCAGGTAGTGTGATGCCTCAGGCTTTTTTTTTTTTTTTTTTTTTTTGCTTAGGATTGTCTTGTCTTGGCTATGTGGGATCTTTTTGGTTCCATGTGATGTTTAAGGTGGTTTTTTCCAGTTCTGTGAAGAAGGTCATTGGTAGCTTGATGAGTATAGTGTTGAATCCATAAATTACTTTGAGCAGTCTGGCCATTTTCATGATACTGCTTCATCCTAACCATGAGCATGGAATGTTTCTCCATCAGTTTATCGCCTCTCTTATTTCCTTGAGCAGTGGTTTGTAGTTCTCTTTGAAGAGGTCTTTTACATCTTTTGTTAGTTGTATTCCTAGGTATTTTATTCTCTTTGTAGCAAATGTGAATGGGAGTTCACTCATGACTTGGCTCTCTTTAGGTCTGTTATTGGTGTTATAGGAATGCTTGCGATTTCTGTACATTGATAAAAAGAAAAGGGAGAAGAATCAAATAAATGCAATAAAAAGCAATAAAGAGGATATCACCACCAATTCCACAGAATACAAACCACCATCAGAGATTACTACAAATGACTCTATGCACGTAAACCTGGAAGAAATGGATAAATTCCTGGACACTTGCACCCTCCCAAGCCTAAACCATGAAGAAGTTGAAACCTTGAACAGACCAATAACAAGGGCTGAAGTTGAGGCAGCAATTAATAGCCTACCAACCAAAGCCCATGTCCATGTGGGTTCCCAGCCGAATTCTACCAGACATACAAAGACAAGCTGGTACCATTCCTTCTGAAACTTTTCCAAATAATCCAAAAAGAGGGAATCCTTCCCAAATCATTTTATGAGACCAACATCGTGCTGATACCAAAACCCAGCAGAGACTCAACAAAAAAAGAAAACTTCAGGACAATATCCATGAAGAACATAGATGCAAAAATCTTCAATAAAATACTGGCAACCCGATTGCAACAGCACATCAAAAAGCTTATCTATCACAATCAAGTAGGATTCATCCCAGGGATGCAAGGCTGGTTCAACATACACAAGTCTATAAATGCAATCCCCCACATAAACAGAACCCAAGACAAAAAACACATGATTCTCTCAATAAATGCAGAGAAGTCTTTTGACAAAATTCAACAGCCCTTTATGCTAAAGACTCTCAATAAACTAGGTATTGAAGGAACATACCTCAAAATAATAAAAGCTATTTATGACAAAACTACAGCCAATATCATACTGAATGGGCAAAAACGGGAAGCATTCCCTTTGAAATTTGGCAATAGACAAGGATGCACTCTCTCACCACTCCTATTCAATTTAGTACTACAAGTTCTGGCCAGAACAATTTGGCAAGAAAAAATATAAAGGGTATTCAATTAAGGAAGGAGGAAGTCAAATTTTTTCTATTTGCAGACGACATGAATTGTATATTTAGAAGATCCTATCAACTCAGCCCAAAATCTCCTTAAACTGATGAAGCAATTTCGGCAAAGTCTCAGGATACAATATCAATGTGCAGAAATCACAAGCATTTCTATGTTGTCTTTTTAAAGTCTTCTATTTTAAACATTAAGGTCTTAAATTAAGAAATATGATCCACTTTAATTTTTTCTGTGTCATGAGACAGCAGTTCTACTTCATTCTTTTGTGTGTTTTCCTAGCTTCTTTTGTTGAAAAGACCTTTCTTTCCCATTGAGTTCTTGGCACCTTTGTGAGAAATCAATTGGCCATAAATGTGAGGTTTATTTTTGTACTTTCAATGCTATTACATTGTGTATGTGTGTGTCTTTACCCCATTACCACATTTTCTTGATTATTGTAGCTTTGTAGTAGTTTTTAAAATTATGCAGTGTGATTACATTGTCTTTGGTCTTTAAGAATTATTGCCTATTCTGGGTAAATATCCGGCCCCTAGTTCAATGAATGTTTTTATCATGAAAAGGGTATTGGATTTTCCTGCATTTATTGAAGTGCGCATGGGATTTCTTTTTTCAATTAGCAGAGTGTACTAAATTAATAATTTTCAGATGTTAATACACCTTGTCTTTTTCAAATATATTACACTTAGTCACACTGTGTAACCCCTTTTATATTTTGCAGTATTTTGTTTGATATTATTTTATGGAAGATTTCCCATCTATATTCACAGGAGACACTGGTCTGGAGTTATCATGTCTCTGTCCAATTTAGGTACCAAGGTAATACTGGCATCATGGATGAGTTAGTAAATGTTTTCTCATTTTCAGTTTTTTGAAATATTTTGTAGAGATTGATGGCAATCACAATGCTACAGGGAAGGACATAAAAATAAGCATATTAAACTTCACTGTTCTTACCTAGATTTCACTGTTTTCTTGAATAAAAGCTTCCCATTTTGTTGCTAGCCTTTTTTAGTTTCCAGAGTTTGATTTTGACATTTTTTTGCCAGTGTTCTTATTCGTAGATATTTGGAGGTTGTTATTCTTTGATTCCTGCTGATGTTACTATAAGAGTTTGCTTTTATATGGGTACAAGGATAAACTAAACGATCAATAAATAAGAGGAATCATTTGAAAACAATGGTTAGCTTAGAAAACTGTCGAAATGTATCAGACCTGGCTAAAATCACAAGAAACTTGATAGTTAGAAACCAAAATTACATCTCTGTGAATGCCTGGTGAGGATAAAGATGTTTCTATGGAAGGACACTAGATGCTTCAGCAGGCATCTCTGCCTCTACCTACTCTAGATGGATTAGGTAGTTCTAAGTTACATTCTCCTCCAAATTTAATGTTGCTTCAGCCTTTGACAATGCAAAAACAAATACATAACAAATTCTTTCTTTTCTTCTTTGCTTTGTTCACTACAGATTTAAAGTATCATGTTGGAAGCACACTATTTGCCTTAGGTTTTCAAGCTCCAGGAAAGGAAGTTGCTCAATTTATTGTCATCAATAGTGAAATACAAGTCTTACTTTCCAATAACACTGATGTGTATATATATATTTCTAAAATAAAAATGATCAAATATTGAGACAGTAGAGGAAAAAATGGTCATTTGTTTATTCTTTTATATATATGTATATTTTTTAATTGCACATTACGTTCTGGGGTACATGTGAAGAACATGCAGGATTGTTGCACAGGTACATATATCACAATGTGGTTTACTGCCTCCATCCCCATCACATATATCTGGCATTTCTCCCCATGTTATCATCACCCCCAACTCCCTACCCCCCACTGTCCCTCCGCTAATCCCCCTGACCACAGACCTCAGTGTGTGATGCTCCCCTCCCTGTGTCTGTGTGTTCTCATTGTTTAACACCAACCTGTGAGTGAGAACATGTGGTGTTTGATTTTCTGTTCTTGTGTCAGTTTGCTGAGAATGATGGATTTCAGGTTCATCCATGTCCCTACAAAGGACATGAACTAATCCTTTTTATGTCTGCATAGTATTCCATGGTGTATATGTGCCATATTTTTCCTGTCCAGTCTATCACCTATGGGCATTTGAGTTGGTTCCAATTCTTTGCTATTGTAAACAGTGCTGCAGTGAACATACATGTGCATGGTTCCTTATAATAGAATGATTTATAATCCTTTGGGTATATACCCAGTAATGGGATTGCTGGGTCAAATGGAATTTGTATTTCTAGGTCCTTGAGGAATTGCCACACTGTCTTCTGCAATGGTTGAACTAATTTACACTCCCACCAACAGTGTAAAAGTGTTCCTATTTCTCCACATCCTCTCCAGCATCTGTCTCCAGATTTTTTAATGATCACCATTCTAACTGGAGTGAGATGGTATCTAAATGTAGTTTTGATTTGCATTTCTCTAATGACCAGTGATGATGAGCATTTTTTCATATGTTTGTTGGCCTCATATATGTCTTCTTTTGAAAAGTGTCTGTTCATATCATTTGCCCATTTTTGAATGGGTTTGTTGGTTTTTTTCTTGTAAATCTGTTTTAGTTCTTTGTAGATTCTGGATATGAGTCCTTTGTCAGATGGGTAGATTGCAAAAATATTTTTCCATTCTGTTGGTTGTCAGTTCACTCTAATGATTGTTTCTTTTGCTGTGCAGAAGTTCTGGAGTTTAATTAGATCCCATTTGTCTATTTTGGCTTTGGTTTCCATTGCTTTTGGTGTTTTTGTCATGAAGTTCTTGCCCATGCCTATGTCCTGAATGTTCTTGCCTAGGTTTTCTATAATGTTAGGTCTTATGTTTAAGTCTTTAATCCATCTGGAGTTAATTTTAGTGTAAGGTGTCAGGAAGGGGTCCAGTTTCTGCTTTCTGCACATAGCTAGCCAGTTTTCCCAACACCATTTATTAAACAGGGAATCGTTTCCCCATTGCCTGTTTTTGTCAGGTTTGTCAAAGATCTGATGGTTGTAGATGTGTGGCATTGCCTCTGAGGCCTCTGTTCTGTTCCACTGGTCTATATTTCTGTGTTGTTACCAGTACTATGCTGTTTTGATTAATGTATGTAGCCTTGTAGTATAGTTTGAAGTCAGGTAGCATGATGCCTCCTTTGTTATTTTTGCTTAGAATCAATTTGGCTATGTGGGCTCTCTTTTTGTTTCCATATGAAGTTTAAGGTGCTTTTTTTCCAGTTCTGTGAAGAAGGTCATTGGTAGCCTGATGGGGATAGTGTTGAATCTATAAATTAATTTGGGCAGTATGGCCATTTTCAAGATATTTATTCTTCCTAACCAGGAGCATGGAATGTTTCTCAATCTTTTTTTTTTTTTTTTTTTTTTTTGAGACGGAGTTTCGCTCTTGTTATTCAGGCTGGAGTGCAATGGCGCAATCTCGGCTCACCGCAACCTCCGCCTCCTGGGCTCAGGCAATTCTCCTGCCTCAGCCTCCCGAGTAGCTGGGATTGTGTCCTCTCTTATTTCATTGAGCAGTGGTTTGTATATCTCCTTGAAGAGGTCCTTTACATCTTTAGTTAGTTGTATTCTTAAGTATTTTATTCTGTTTCTAGCAATTGTGAATGGGAGTTCACTCATAATTTGGCTCTCTTTAGGTCTGTTATTGGTGTTATAGGAATGCTTGTGATTTCTGCACATTGAGTTTGTAACCTGAGACTTAGCTGAAGTTGCTCATCAGTTTCAGGAGATTTGGGGCTGAGATGATAGGGTCTTCTAAATATACAATCATGTTGTCTGCAAATAGAGAAAATTTGACTTTCTCTTTCCTAATTGAATAACCTTTATTTCTTTTTCTTGGTAATTGCTCTGGTTAGAACTTCCAATCCTATATTGAAAAGGAGTGGGGACAAAGGGCATCCTTGTCTAGTGCCAAATTTCAAAGGGAATGCTTCCAGTTTTTGCCCATTCAGTATGATATTGGCTGTAGGTTTGTAATAAATAGCTTTTATGATTTTGAGATATGTTCCTTCAATACCTAGTTTATTGAGGGTTTTTATTATAAAAGGCTGTTCATTTTTGTCAATGGCCTTCTCTGCATCTGTTGAGATCATCATGTGGTTTCTGTCTTTGGTTCTGTTCACGTGATGAATTACATTTATAGACTTGTGTATGTTGAACCAGCCTTGCATCCCTGGGATGAATCCTACTTCATTGTGATGGATAAGCTTTTTGATGTGCTGTTGCAGTTGGTTTGCT
The DNA here is from genome assembly GCF_049354715.1 of Callithrix jacchus. Lineage (NCBI taxonomy): Eukaryota > Metazoa > Chordata > Mammalia > Primates > Cebidae > Callithrix > Callithrix jacchus. The sequence goes on from NC_133502.1 coordinate 45,589,293, forward strand.
AGTATTTTTTTGAAGATTTCTGCATCTATGTTCATCATGAATATTGGCCTGAAGTTTTCTTTTTTGTTGAGTCTCTGCCAGGTTTTGGTATCAGGATGATGTTGGTCTCATAAAATGATTTGAGAAGAATTCCCTCTTTTTGAGTTATTTGGGATAGTTTTAGAAGGAATGGTGCCAGCTCCTCTTTGTATGTATAGTAGAATTTGGCTGTGAACCCATCTGGATGTGGGCTTTGTTTGGTTGGTAGGCTATTAATTGCTGCCTCAACTTCAGCCCTTGTTATTGGTCTGTTCAAGGTTTCAACTTATTTCTGGTTTAGGCTTGGGAGGGTGCAAGTGTCCAGGAATTTATCCATTTCTTCCAGGTTTACGTGCATAGAGTTGTTTGTGGTAATCTCTGATGGTGGTTTGTATTTCTGTGGAATCAGTGGTGATATCCTCTTTATCTTTTCTTATTGCATTGCATCTATTTGATTCTTCTCTTCTTTTTTGTTAATCTGGCCTTTGGTCTATTTTGTTGATCTTTTCAAAAAACCAGCTCCTAGATTTTTTGATTTTTTGAATGTTTTTTTTTTTGTGTCTTTATCTCCTTCAGTTCTACTCTGATCTTAGTTAGTTCTTGTCTTCTACTAGCTTTTAAGGTTTTTTTTTTGTTTTTTTTTTTTGTTTGTTTTTTTATCTTGCTCCTCTAGCTCTTTCCATTTTGATGACAGGGTGTTGATTTTCTATCTTTCATTGCTTCTCATGTGGGCATTTATTGCTATAAATTTTCCTCTAGACACTGCTTTAAATATATCCCAGAGATTCTGGTGTGTTGTGTCTTCATTCTCATTGGTTTTGAAGAACATCTTTATTTCTGTCTTCATTTCATTGTTTATCCCGTCAACATTCAAGAGCCAGTTGTTCAGTTTCCATGAAGTTGTGCAGTTCTGATTTGGTTAGTTTCTGAATTCAGAGTTCTAATTTGATTGCACTGTGGCCTGAGACACTATTATGATTTCCATTCTTTTGCATTTGCTGAGGAGTGATTTACTTCCTCCAATTATGTGGTCAATTTTAGAGTAGGTGTGATGTGGTGCTCAGAATAATGTAATTCTGTGGATTTGGGGTGGAGAGTTCTGTAAATGTCTATTAAGTTTTCTTGGTCCAGGTCTGAGTTCAAGTCCTGGATATCCTTCATAATTTTCTGTCTTGTTGATCTAATATTGACAGTGGAGTGTTAAAGTCTCCCACTATTATTGTGAGGGAGTCTAAGTCTCTTTGTAGGTCATTAAGAACTTGCTTTGTACATGTGGGTGCTCCTGTATTGGGTGCATATATATTTAGGATTGTTAGTCCTTTTTGTTGCATTGATCCTTTTAACATTATATAGTGCCCTTCTTTGTCTCTTTTGATCTTTGTTGGTTTAAAGACTATTTTATCAGAGACTAGGGTTGCAACTACTGCTTTTTTTTGCTCTCCATTTGCTTGTGAATCTTCTTCCATCCCTTTATTTTGAGCCTATGTGGATCCTTGCATGTTAGATGGGTTTCCTGGATACAGCACACTGATGGGTTTTGACTTTTTATCCAATTTGCCAGCCTGTGTCTTTTGATTGGGGCATTTAGCCCATTTACATTTAAGGTTAATATTGTTATGTGTGAATTTGATCCTGCCATTTTGATGCTAGCTGGTTGTTTTCCCCATTAGTTGATACAGTTTCTTCATTGTATCGATACTCTTTTCCATTTGGTACATTTTTAGAGTGGCTGGTACTGGTTATTCCTTTCTATGTTTAGTGCTTCTTTTAGGAGTTCTTGTGAAACAGGCCTGGTGGTGATGCAATCTCTGAACAATTGCTTGTTTATAAAGGATTTTATTTCTCCTTTGCTTATGAAGCTGAGTTTGGCTGGATATCAAATTCTAGGTTGAAAGTTATTTTCTTTAAGAATGTTGAATATTGGTCTCCACTGTCTTCCGGCTTGCAGGTTTCCACTGAGAGATACACTGTGCATCTGATTGGCTTCCCTCTGTGGGTAACTTGACCTTTCCCTCTGGCTGCCCTTAGCATTTTCTCCTTCATTTCTATGCTGGTGAATCTGATGATTATGTGCCTTGTGGTTGCTATTCTTGAGGAACATCTTTGTGGTGTTCTCTGTGTTTCCTGGACATGAATATTGGCCTGCCTTTCTAGGTTGGGAAGTTCTGGATAATATTCTGAAGAGTGTTTTCCAGCTTGGATTCATTCTCTCCATCACATTCAGCTACACCTATCAAATGTAGATTAGGTCTTTTCACATAATCCCATATTTCTTAGAGGCTTTGTTTATATCTCTTTACTCTTTTTTCTCTAATCTTGCCTTCCTGTTTTATTTCATTGAGTTGATCCTCGACCTCTGATATCCTTTCTTCTGCTTAGTCAATTCAGCTACTGCAACTTGTGTATGCTTTACAAAGTTCTCCTTTTGTGTTTTTCAGCTTCATAAAATCATTTATATTCCTCTCTAAGCTGTTTATTCTTGTTAGCATTTCATCAAACCTTTTTTCAAGGTTCCTAGTTTCTTTGCATTGGGTTAGCACATGTTCTTTTAGCTCACAGAAATTTGTTACTACCCACCTTCTGAAGCATGTTTCTGTCAATTCATCAGATTCATTCTCCATCCAGCCTTGTTCCCTTGCTGGTGAGAAGTTGTGATCCCTTGGAGGTAGAGGGGCATTCTGGTTTTGGGTGTTTTCCTCCTCTTTGTGCTGATTTCTTCCCATCTTTGTGGGTTTATCTATCTGTGGTCTTTGTAGTTGGTGACTTTCAGTTGGGGTCTCTGAGTGGATGTTCTTTATATTGATGATGAAGTTATGAGCCCACGGCAGCTCAGCAATAGCCTCTGCTGCAGACTGTGACTAGGCTACCTCCTCGATGGGCAGGGCATCTCTGTAAAACAGCAGCATGACAGGAACTTATAAATAAAGCCTTACCATCCAGGGACAGAACACCTGGGAAAAAAAAGGTGGTTATGAGTTCCGCTGCAGCAGACTTAAATGTACCTGCCCAGCAGCTCTGAACAGAACAACAGAGCTCACAGCTCAGCATTTGAGCTCCTATAAGAGACAGAGTATCTCCTCAAGAAGCTCCCTGATCCCCATATATCCAAAGAGACACCTCATAAAGGAGAGCTCAGGCTGACATCTGGTGGGTATACTTCTGGGACAAAGATAACAGAGGAAGAAACTGGCAGTAACCCTTACTGTTCTGCAGCCACTGCAGGTGATCCCCAGGCAAGCAGAGTCTAGAGTGGACCTCCAGCAGTCCTACAGCAGAGGGGCCTGTTAGAAGGAAAACTAAGAAATGAAAAGAACGTCCAGCTGCTGTCTGAACTTCCTTGCAGTTTTCTTTATACGGGTATAGTTAGAACTGCCTCAGTAATGGCGGATGCCCTCCCCCCAACACATAGCTGGACCATCCTGTGTCCAGCTGTGCTTGCTGTGAAACTCTCAATGCAGAGCGTTTCAGATTGCTGGTCTTTGTCGGGGTGGGACCAGCTGAGCTAGATCAACTGGCTCCCTGTTTCAATCCCCTTTTCTTCAGTTGAATAGGCAACTCTGTCTCCCAAGTATTCCAGTCACCAGCTATAATGGCACCTGGATTTGTTTTTGTGTGGAGACCTGCTGTGCTGGCTGAAACAGCTGTGCTGGAGACTTGTGGCACTTTTCTGCTTGGGAATCTCCTGGTCTGTGGGCAGTAAATTTCATTTGGAAATGCAGTGATTACTCACCCTCTTGCATTTTCACTGGGAACTGCAATCCAGAGCTGTTGCTATTTGGCCATTTTGGATCTCTCGCTTGTTATTCTTGTTTAAGTAGGTTAAAACAGGCCTGTAATCCCAACACTTTGGGAGGTTGAGCAGAAATTTTTTATGAACATCTAGGAGTTTGGCTACAGTCTCATATCTCAAGGCACTTTTCCTTGCTCCAGATAAGTGATCAGATCTGGCTTACAGAAAGCAATAACATTTCTGGGTTTTCAGTGGGTCTTGGTGTCTTAGCTGTGGATCTCTCAATACCTGAAGGTCACAGGGCTACACAGACTGGACCTCCTGGAGTGAAGGACACAGAGCAGTGAAGACATGACCAGGAGTTCTGGCTGTAGGAAGAGACTCATTTGTTTATTCTATTTATTTATCTGATTAAATACTCACAACTACCCTATAATAAAAATACTGTTTTTGTCATTTTAATTATACAAAAAGTATAAAAGTATACTTAAAGTAACCAGCTTTCTCTACGTCACATAATTATACAAGGAAAACTCGGTTTTTAATCTTAGATTCTTTGACTCAATAGACATGTATTTTTTCTAACATAACATGCTGTAGCCAAAATTTACATAAATAATAATACTGTAGTAATAGTTTGACTTATTTTTATTTTATTCTAAGTCAATAATTAAAAATCATTCTGACAACTTACCTGTAGAAAATAAGACACATATAGAAAAAGTAAAAAAAAAATTCCAATATTTAGTGGATGAAAATGATAGTGTAGAAGATCCATCCTGAAGATTCCTCTGGGATAAGTTTATAGAATGATGTAATAAAAGTATTTTAAATTTAAAGGATCAATGATACGTATTTCATTATAGGCATAGATATAGACAGCTTGATGTGTAGATAAACAAGTAGACAGATAGGCTAGATAGACAGACAGATAATATCCTACGGAGTGTGGTGTTCGGTTTTTTCATCTGAATTCTCCTGAAAGGGAAAAAGGAAAATAGTGCTGCAACTATGACTATCATTTTTGTAACTGTAGTTTTAATATCATTAGAATAATATAATTTATAACTAATAAACGAGAAAAAAAAGTTCCCTGTATTTTGCAATTTAAAGATTATCTATCTTATAGGCTGGTCTCCAATCCAGTGTTTCTAGTATCTTCATTTTGTTCATAATTTCCATGTACTTGGAGCTGCAAGTATTTATTGCTTAATATTATTGATAAACCATCTACCTAGATTCCTAGGCTATGAGTTAAGATGATATACATACATATATTTTCTTTAAAAACAGACATAATTCATCTTCCAAGAGACAGCTTAAAACAAACAGCAAAAGAACACAATTTTTTTGGCATCTCCAAGTAGATGTCATAAGATATTCACCCTTGAAAACAAGAAGTTATAAAAAGAGAGACAATAAAAATGTAAGAAATGTCTCTTTAAATTTAAAATGTTTGCTGCAATTGAGTATCAAATGAAACTTTTATAAAAATATAAAATTGATGTCATCTATTTAAAATGAATAAAATTACTATAAAAATTATGGGAAAATAGATGAGATAAAAAGCAATAATCAGAAAGTACAATATCCCATTTATAGCTATTTTAGAGAAGTAAAGTAAAAGTGTGAAGAAAAAATAATTTTAGAAAATTAATCTAAAATACAACATGTAGCCTTTAAAATGATTCACCTAGAAAGCAACCAGAAAAAAAAAATGCATGATGAAAAACAGATTTTATCTGTTTCAAATTTTGTATCCTATTTCAGAATATCATGGGTAAATGGACGATTACAATATCTCCCATAGTGAGGGAAAAGAAAACAAAACCGAAGCTAATGACAACAACAAGCATGAATGAACAGCAATGAAATTCCTGTCAACTAAAAGGAATGAGAATCAGACTGCTATCAGGCTTTTGAGTATCAATCCTATATGCTAGAAAACAATGAAAGCATACTTCAAACTTCTGACAGGCAAAGGTTTTCTGCTTACTTCTGAGTCAAGCTATTTCTCAAGTACGAAGAAACAAAAAGACGTTTTCATATGTTATTGGTTCTGCCAGTCTTAGCAAGGATATGAACCTCAAAATTTCTTCTCATGAACTTGATATTTGACCAAAAAAAAAAAAAAAAAAAAGCTATGGGGGGGAGTCTCTCAAGAAGCATATTCTATTCTAGTGTTGTTAGAATTCAAAGATGTTCTTTTTCTTTCAGGAAAGATTGAGAAAAAACTTGTACATTCAGAGTTCTTGACCTTATGGGAGACATAATCAGTACATGGTCTCTGCCAGAAAGCAAACATGTGACTGTCTCCCACCTGCAAAAATTTCAACAGTCCTAATATATCACGAAATTGCCCTCATCCTCATTGCTTAAAAGAAGTGTGATTCCACTATGGTTCATTATATTAGGCTGGAAGGAAATTACTAAAATGATCTGGGGATGCTCCAGTTAGATCAGAAGGTGAGACAAAAGTGGAGAAATCTGCTTTTTATCCAAAATGCTCATGTGGCAAGGAAACAATAAATGAGGTTTCATAAACCACATGGGGGAAATGTGATGTTAAAAATAAAATATAATACTTCCAAAACAATATTAAGTACTTGAAGTAATATTTCTTGAATATATATGTGATATGTATGAATGTGTTTGCATATAACAAGGAATGAGTGGACTGAAAGATAACAGCATAATACAATCCTTGTATATATTTGTGATATAACTCATTAGACTAGAAAATCAAATATTAAGCTGTCAGTTTTCATTGTTTTGAAAGGAGCACTTGCTTCAGTGCAGAGACTATTTCTCTAAATATGTCATATATGTGTGCCATCTTAATGTCTCTTTTACTTAAGAAATCCTATTTCTTACTAAATCAAGACAATAGATGTTTCTTTAAAGAAATTCTCTCTTCAAAGTTTTGTAAGTTTTCATAAGGAAACAACAAAATTTAAATCTATCCACTCTGTACAAGGTATCAAAGATTTTTAAAACTGTCAGTGAAAACAAAAAAAAGGGAGATAAATTGGAGATGAAAATAAAAAGTTCAATTCTCTCAGTAATGCACGCTTGTATCCACATACTCAAATCACATACACAGATACACACACTGACATATAGTTTTCCGTATTTATGGATATCTGATAAAAGAGAAAAATGGCTGGGTGTGGTCACTCATGCCTGTAATTCCAGCACTTTGGGAGGTCGAGGCAGGTAGATTACCTGAGAGTTTGAGACCAGTATGGCCAACATGGTGAATCCCTGTCACTACTAAATAAAAGAATTAGTGAGGTATGGTGGTGAGTGCCTGTAATCCCAATTACTTGGGAGGCTGAGGCAGGAGAATACCTTGAACCCAGGAGGCAGAGGTTGCAGTGAACCAAGATCACACTATTGCACTCCAGCCTGTGTGACAGCAAGAATCCATCTCAAAAAAGGAAAAGAAAAAACTTTGCACAAGAAATAAAACAAGTTTTTGGAGCAGATAGCTTTACCATCTTCACTTCCTGCATATATATTGACTAAACAGAAAATAATAAACAATGGTATATTTCTTACTACTAATGCAGACTTGATAAAAATATAGACATATGTGTGTATGATTTCAAGTAATATTTTGGAACTTTTATTCATGTTCTCGCATTTTATCAGCTCCTCTTAGAAATATTATAGACACACCATTAGTAATCCCAACAAAACAGAAGTATAAGGAAAGGAAAGGAAAGGAAAGGAAAGGAAAGGAAAGGAAAGGAAAGGAAAGGAAAGGAAAGGAAAGGAAAGGAGGAAAGGAAAGGAAAGGAAAGGAAAGGAAAGGAAAGGAAAGGAAAGGAAAGGAAAGGAAAGGAAAGGAAAGGAAAGGAAAGGAAAAAGGAAAGGAAAGGAAAGGAAAGGAAAGGAAAGGAAAGGAAAGGAAAGGAAAGGAAAGGAAAGGAAAGGAAAAAGGAAAAAGGAAAAAGGAAAGGAAAGGAAAAAGGAAAGGAAAGGAAAGGAAAGGAAAGGAAAGGAAAGGAAAGGAAAGGAAAGGAAAGAGGAAAGGAAAGGAAAGGAAAGGAAAGGAAAGGAAAGGAAAGGAAAGGAAAGGAAAGGAAAGGAAAGGAAAGGAAAGGAGAGAAGGAAAAAAGAAAAGTAAAAGTAAAAGGACAGGAAAGAATGAAGGGAAAGGAGAAAGGATGAGAGGAGAGCATAATGGAGGAGGGGGAGTGGAACGGGGAGGGAACAGGAGAGGAAGAGTGGAGAGGGGAGGAGAGGAGAAGACGGAGAAGGGACGGAAGGGGAAGGGAGAGAGGAACAGAAGGGAGGAAAAAAGAAAAATAGAGGAGGGGTGGTAGGAAGGAAAAGGATGTAAGGAAAGAAGGAAGAGAAGGAAGGCAGGCAGGCATAAGATCTTTCTTAACAAAATGCAATCTTATATACTCTGATTTATAAACTTTAATAATTAGGGAAACCTTCATTATATACTTGGTCTTCTGTGGACCTTTGAGTTCTTAGTTTAGGTAGTCCCTGGTGTCTTTCCTTCGAGTTATGTACTTGCTCAAATAAACATTTATTGAAGAATTGTAATGCTTGAAATCCCATCAGGTGTTGGGAAAAGATGAATAAGAAAGAAAACCTTCCTTCATTATTATATACAGTAAATATATACACTCGTTTTATACACTTGTTGCAAACATTCTCTTACAAATAAAATTATTTATCCAGTAATAGAGATTTTGTGCTTTGTTTCTTACTCACTAATCAATCTTTTACCTAACCTGTTACTCATTTCCAAAAGCAAAATTTTGTGCCTTAAAATGTATAAATAATCTTCAACATGATTTCTCTGAAATCCATAGATATCTCTTGTAGAATTAAGAGCTATGTCTTATCTGTCTTCATGATAGTCTATTAAGGAATATAAGATAGTGTACTTTGCAAAGATGTTAAGAATTTGTGGACTGAATAGAAATTATTTCTTTTTCTATATTGTGCTTTCATAAGATGCTGAAGACGTATAGCTTATCTTTTAGAAAACTGGCCCTTTACGTTAGAAACTGGTTTTAAATACTAATAATTTTCTTTTTATAAGAAACCTGGAGAGAGATACCAGTTTGATCTGAGTCACAGGATTAATTTTATCTTCCCAAGAACATCGTAGATTATATAACTAACCTAGGATTTGCTCTGTGGTTTAAAAGTCTAGAATTAAATTTTTAGTCTGATAAAAATAAAACAAATATCTGCAAATTTTATAGCAACCTCATCTTTGGCTACATTTTAAATCTCTTTACTTTTTTGCTATCTTCTTTAGTGCCTATTTTTATCAGATATATTCATTTCTATTTTATACATTTTTATAATTATCTTATTTCTTAATAAAAATATGAAGAATAAATATTACACTAAAGAGAAGGCTAGTAGATGTAGTCAAGTTAAATATGGGGAACATTTGTCTAAGAATGTTTACTTGTTAAGTCATTCCTTCATTCAACTACCATTAAAATGGTACTACTGCACACTACAATACTCAGAATAAAAAGATAAGTGAGGCATTGTATTCAAGGACTTTACACATGAGTAGGAAGTCCAGATTAGTTAATGGACAATTTAAACAAAGTGTTATACATACAGTGTGTCAGGGTGCTCTGATCACATACTTTCAAGTAAGGATAATTAGGAATTTCCAAAAAGAAGTAATGCATAAACTGAACTATAAAGAATAGTTAGGCAAATTTAAAAGGAAAGATTACATTTCAGCCAAAAAAGCAAAATGTGTAAAAACACAAATGTGAAAGGGAAGATAGTATATTTGGGTAGCAAACCTCAAATGTTATTGGAAAGAAATTAATTTAAATTACATTGGATTATCTCATGAAAAGATTTTAAAATATGACAAATATCCTTTTTGTGGTACCAGAGACAAAAGGATGATATCTAATATAACCTCTATATTCCCAGTTTAAGATAATATTTCAATTAGGATTTTAAATTTTATAATGAAATATTAATTTAGGGTAATTTCTTCTCTGTCTCATCCTATATACTTAAAGTTAGCCCAAATTTCAAATAATAAATGTGCATTATTCCATTTTCACACTGCTATGAAGAAATACCTAAGACTGGATAATTTATAAACAAAATGAGGTTTAATAGACTTACAGTTCCACATGGCTCAGGAGGCCTCACAGTCATGCTGGAAGACAAAGGAGGAGCAAAGGCATGTCTTCTATGACTGAAGACAAGATAGCATGTGCACAGGAACTGTTGCTTATAATACCATCAGATATCATGGTGTGACTTACTATCACAAGAAATGCATGGGAAATACCCACCCCCATGATTCAATTATCAACCACCCTGTCCCTCCCATGACACCTGGGGATTATGGAGCTACATTTCAAGATGAGATTTGGGTGGGGACATTACCAAACCTTATCAAAAGATACAAAGTAACCTGATAACCTTTTATTATTGAATTTAAAAGCTTTGAGATTTGATTTTGGAAAACATGAGAACAATCTAATCATTCAGGTAAATCATTCAAATAGAGCTATTAACAAAAGAGAAAAAATATTAACTACAGAAGTTACCACCTTAATTTTTATTATCTGATTTTGACTGCTAATTTATTGCTTGCTTGTTTTTGTAAGTTATTTTGGGGAAATTATTTTATTTTATATATATTTTTTTTTCACAAACGCCTTTTACTGGTATGGGCGTGTAAATATTCCATGTGTCAATTTAAAGTACATGCTAAACTTATGTTTAATAGAAAACTTATGTACACGTGGTAATGAAATGCTAAAGCAATCAAACAAAAATATAATTTAGAATAATAGATATTGAAACTGAGAGGGTACCTCTGAGAATATTTACTGCAGAAACTTAATTTCACAAATGAGAAAACTGAGAACTAGGAAGATTAACTAGTTTGTTGAAGTTCATATAGCTCATTAGTGGCAAAGCTTGTTCTAGAATTCTCTGCAGATTTGAGTTGTTTTGCTTTGGCTAATTATGCTTTGCTTTTTGCATTGATTTTCTAGCTCCTTCTGATTATTTGTGTATAAATATTTCTAACAATATGTCAAGTTCATTTTTCATAATAGGCTTGATGACCCTAGGGCAGAGCTATGTTTTGTGGAGGTTAAAAATGAAATTCTCCATAAAAATAATATTTTTTTTAAATGCAGTTATCACCTAAAATTGGGAGAGCCCTTTCCTGGTTCTGGAAATAGGCCAGTAGTCCTGAAGGGCTCTCAAATCTAATCTTCATCATCCTCACAGGAAATCTTTCAATGAAAGAAATGCTCATCTTTTACTCTGAGACCATATCTTATATTAGCCAATAAATTATGTAATTTGTTTTACTTTTTATGAGGATGATTGGATTATATTATATATAAATTCATATCACATTTAAGAGTATATATAGTTTATAATTTTCTACAGATTATTTTATTTTTTATGGAATGTAGAAAAGTTACAAGTACCATGAACTATAATTTCAGGCTATAAATGTATTAACATTTGAAATACTTAAAATGAATGCATAAATACAAAATTATGATGCTTTGGTGACTGAATTGGTAAACTGTTTTTTAAATCATTAGAACCATTGTTCGTATAAGCCCACAGATTTGTGAATTACTTACAGGTACCATGAGACCAACTATTTATAAACACCCTTGTCATCAGCAATGTTATGACAGTTAGTAAATGCTCTTACCTTCTATTTTATTCATAGAATATTATGAATCTTTGTTTTTTAAAACTTTAGGCATTCAGGCTGGGGACAGTCTCTCATGCCTGTATTCCAGCAATTTGGGAGGTTGAGGCAGGCAGACTGCATGAGCTCAGGAGTTTGTGACCTGCCTGGCAACATGGGGAATCCTGGTCTCCACTAAAAATACAAAATATTAGCCAGGCATGGTGGTGTGCACCTGTATTTCATCTACTTGGGAGGCTAAGGCACAATAATTTGAGAATTGCTTGAACCCAGGATCTGGAGGTTGCAGTGAGCCAAATTAGCACCACTGTACTCCAGCCCAGTAGCAAGACACCGTCTCCAAAAAGAAACAAAAACAAAAAGCAAAAACCCTGTAGGCATTCAGGAAAACTGCATTTCACATAATTTACTCAAAGAGTACCTCCTTAAGAAAGTAAAACAAAAGAGAGTGTTTTTGATTTTTAGGTGAAATCGAATAAACCTTCTCCATATCTTTACTCCAGTCACCCTGGCTAGAATATAAGCCCTAATAGAAAACAGTTCTTATTTTTTATGGTCTGATATTATAAACAGTTGACACATATAGAAAATCAAATATTTGTGAATGTGTTAATAGTTTTTAATTAAAAGAGTGTACCCTATACATTTAAAGGTATTGAAATTGACATTGACAGTTACTAGTTAATATGTGAATATTATATTAATAGATGCTTATTTTACAAGACATATATAAATATTTTATTCAAATATTCAGACGTCTGAGTCACTAGTACCTCTTTTTTTAATGGCAATTGATCAACAGTGTGACCTTGTTCTATCTCTTTAGATGTCATTTGTGAAATATAGCAAACTTTCCAATGCATCATACATTTAGGCAGAAATGTATTAGCATCTTCATGAACAGGAAACTATTCCTGCGTGTACATGGCAGGACTAGTAGTAGCGTCTTATCTATTAGTTTAATTAGATGTTTCTTCATTCAGCACTTCCAGGAAATGACTTTAAAAAATGCATTGGTGTTATTTTTCCTCTGTCACAAGACATGAAGCCTCTGTTCAAGAAATAATAAAAATGAAAAATGATATCCTAGCAACATTTCATTCCATGATAGTTTCAGTTAAAACATAGTTTTCAATGTAGAAATTCAAATAGAATTCAGTAGCAACTTTAATGATAAGCTGACTTGTATAATAAAAGATAACTCACAGGTAATCAGTTCAATGATTTCCTCAGGGGCAACAGATTCTGAAAAGTTAATATACAAGAAAATATTATTGCATTAATGTATTACAGTTGAAAAGAATACTATAGGCCATTTGTACTTGTGTTTTAAGTCAAGGCAAGTTTATTAGGAAAATAAAGGAATAAAAGAATGTCTACTTCATAGGCAGAGCAGCACTTGTGTTTTAATCATTTATATTCATGCTGCATTTTAAACTTTGAGATAAAAGGAAATAACAGTGCAAAAGTTAACTCATACCATTTTTTACACCTGGGAGGAGAGAGAGAATACGGTAAAAGTCATTTCCATTATTTTACCAAATTATACTACTTAAGATTCTGAAAGAATAGTAAAAGCATAGGAAGATTAATATTGTTATAGACAATATACAAAAAATACAATATATTAAAGTTTAAGAAGTTAAAACCAATCACAATACTTTATATCCATGCATATATTTTTTGCTACTATATATTTGTACTTTCATGTGATGAATTTCATGAAAACTTTTTGAAACAGACACTTCATCTTGAACTCCATCTGTATCATGAGTTTGTATGTTATTACAAAAAACAGTTTATTATGATCAGTTTTCTCCTTTACTGGAAAAGCCTGATTATTAGAATTCTAAACATGTTAAAAAGAGTAATGCTGCTTTGTTACTATTTTTCGAGCACTCAATTTTTTTTATTCACATGTTACAAACTTTGTAAGAAAGGTTAACATTATTTTTATTTTTACAATAAAATTAGTTACCACTATTTTATTTGTGAAAAATAATTTGCAAATAACATTGAATTTGTTATGATCCTTATATATAATTTAAGCTTAACTTGAAACTCCCATGATAATTTTATTCCCTATGAATCTCTCTCTCTCTCTCTGTCTATCTATTGATCACCAAAGACTTCTCTGGGTTCCAGAGAGAAATTGTGAACAAGATAAACATGGTATCACCCTCACATTGCTTTGCATTTAATAGAGTAAGATAAAACTATATATTCAGCAACTCTTTACCTGAAATATTGAAAATTTTCAAAAATTTTATTAAATTTAATTGTAGAGTGTCATTTACTAATTTAGGTTCCGTGCTCCAAACTCGACTAAATTGGAGAAAGAGTTAGAGGGTGTACAATGAGAATACCACCGCAATTTAACTATCATAAATAAAATATAAATTATATATTTAGATTAGCAATTCTACATGTTCTCATATTACTACTTATTATTGAATGCCTACTATTTCATAGACATCCTTAAGAAATGTACTCTAACAGTAATAGTAAATATGCAGTCATATCTCAGAGGAAAAACATACGAAGTTCTATTCTCTTCTAACTAGGACATAGAGGAGAGAGCAAAATGAATTCATGGAGTAGTGATGCTTGATTAAACTGCCTGACTATTCATAAATTTCATATGTATATAATAGCCAATAGTAAATGCCATTACACATGAGTAACATAAACATTTTCCAGAGGACTTTACATTATTACAACACTTTACCTATGTTATATTCCCTTAAAGTATATAGCAGATATTACCTTTTCAGTTTAAGAAAAATAAAATGATACATAAACGTATGTACAAAAATAAAACAAATGCTTTCATCGGAGGAGACTGAATACCACTTTCCAAACCTTAGGGTTTTATTCTTTTCCTCTGCTTGTCCTATTTTCTGTAATGGTCTACAGAACCATCAGATACTTTCTCACCTAGTTCTGCTTCCTGAAATTATTCTTGTTTTTCAAGAATCCAAGAATATTCCTCCTAATGAAACCTTTTTTATCAACCTTGTTTAAAAAAAAAACCCTCCATCTCTTGAATCAAACACTCCAGTGCTTTGCTTATATTATCAAATAAAGATTATCTCATATTGACATTTATTAATGTTTAATATTTTCTGTGTTACTGGAAGTTGATGACACAGACTCTTTTTAAGGCACTTTATTCAGAAACAACACTTTGTTCATCCAGAAACAACTAAAAACAGCTACTGTTGCAACCAACCCCTATGTTCCTACAAGATTCTTTACACATTAAGAAAATATTCTAAAAGAAAAATTATAAAAGTCAGACACTTTTTAGAGCATCGTTTTGATCAACATAATATTTAAAATGTAGACAAACTACAGGAGATTTAGAAAACAGAGAGACAGTTTAATTCAATGTAGTTCATTAAGAAATAGCATCAATTTGTGTATACTTAAAAACGTATGACTTGAAGTGTGACTCTATTACTGAGAAATAATATTAAAAAGTGTCAACTTTTAAGTACTTCCATTTCTTTCATAGAGGAAATGCTTGCTTTATTTTTTCCCCCAACAAAAATGTGAAACTTTTGCTTTACAATTAAAAATAAACTTTTTTATTCTAAGACAATTTTTTGTTTTATTTAAAGAGAATATACTATACTTATACATAAAATATGTACATTATTATAATAGATATACCATATTATTGAGGTTTCCAAAGCTTTTCTATAAGAAAGACATTTATTTTAATACTAGTAGGTTTAAAAGAATAAAATGTACTTTGACATAAAAACTTTGTTACATAATGTGTGTGCTGCTTAATGGCCAAAATGATGAGTCTCTGGGAGGAAAATGTACATGTTATATAAACATCCTAACTTTAGAATATAAAAAACTGGAGTTTTTATGATAATCTGTAGGCTTTATTAGCTGTAAGTAGTTGTGGGCTATAGTTACCTTCCTCTACAAACTTGCCATGTCAGTGAAAATAATAAAAAAGTTTGGATCAAATTTTGCTGCACATACAAATACATATTAGCAAGTCAGGCAGAAATAAGCAAAACAGGCACACTACTTGATTTGTAAGCTAAATAGAGTACTATATTTGTCTACATCTGAAAAGCCCTTGACCTAGGGCCCCAATTCTAATGAATAGTCTACCAATTAATCTGTTGTCATGAAAATCTCATGCCATTCTTCTATAATAGTATAACCTATTGATAAAAGGTCAAATATGCTTGTGAAATTGTTCTCCTTAAACTAGATATTTTAAAGACTATTCATTTCTTTAAAGGATAGAAAATTTCTACAATCTTTTTTTTTTTAAATAAAAATTAAAATAGCCAAAACTCTTAATAGTCCAGAGCTTCTGGTCAGAGTTACTTAAATGTTAACCAACCATTCTTCTTTCCAGCAGATCCTCCTGGCTATAATTTTTAGAAAAGCATCATTCAGTGTTAATTCATAGGTTTCTCAATAGACTCAAACAAAAAGGAACTTGAGGCCAGGTGCAGTGACTTGTGCCTGTAATCCCAGAGATTTTGGAGGTTAAAGTGTGAAGATTGTCTGAAGCCAGGAGGATTGCTTGAGACCAGCCTGAGCAACACAGCAAGAACCACTCTATCCCTGGGCCTCTACAAAAGAATTTTTTACAGTACTGTGTGTGGTAGTGCATACCTGTAGTCCTAGCTACACAGGAAGTTGAGGCAGGAAGATTGCCTGAGCCCAGGATTTCAAGGCTGCATAAGCTATGATTGCACACTGCACTGGTCACAGCCTGTGGTGACAGAGAGAGACCATGTCTCAATAAAAAAAAAAAAGAAAGAAATGAAACATGAAAAATAGATTATAGGCTGACATAGTCTAAAATAAATTAGAGACAACATAGAAATTAGAACTTGTAAATATTTATGAATTAAACAATTTGAACTTGTTTTTAGTACCTTATCTCATGGTCAATGAATAGACTGTCTCACTCTGTTAATATCAAGACAAATGCTTATACTAATTGTTTTAAATTTAGGGTCTTTATCTTTTGTTTATATAATAGTTCCATTATTTTTTAAAACAGCCTATTATTTTGCTTTATGTTATTTTAAGGTATGTATGTTTCATCACAACTCTTTTAATTATATATAGTGTACTCAAAATAAATACTAAGATAAATTTTTCCTGTTTTGGCCATGAGAAATATAAATATTTGCATATTCAATGAATCAGTATGAAAGAAAACTTATTGACATCCTCAAGTTGTAATGAATACTGAATTATAATAACTGCCAAATATTAGGAATAAGTATAATATGTCAATATTATAGGTAAAAGTTAAGAAAAACAAGAAAAAATAGGGAAAATAGTAGGAAAAATGGTGCAAGAAGCAGTTGGATTTATGCATATCCAGACAATTCCTTTGTCCTTTACCAAAGTTTTGACCTTGACCTTATTTTTGACCCTCAGGATATGAAGTCACATTAAACTAATAGTTATGTTTTCAAAAAATAGTTAAGCACTAAAAAGCTCTGTCAAGGCCTTCACATGCTTCTCATTTAATCCTTCCAACAGCTTCTTGAGGTAAGTGGTAGTATTATCACTGTTTTACAAATAAAAAACTAACGCTGAAATAATTGAAGCAATTTATTTATGGTAACAAGAATATGCAAAACTTTTTGCACTCAATCCCATGCTCTGATAGTTACATTTTATTACTAGAATATTCTACTCTGGTTCTAGCTTTGGAAACCCCTCCATGTTAGTCTATTACTCCCAGACAATGGGCAAGTCCCTAAGGCTTTCTGATGGAATGGTATCATATCCAGCCAAAATGAAATGAAATGGACAGTCAGCAAGAAAAGACATTTCAGAGATTTGTGAAGAGTTATTTACCATGTCTGCAGTTATTTTATTTTTATTCATTTTAGTTTAATTAAACACAGCTGCATAGCTATAGAAGGGCTTGGATTAGTAAATCTACATGCCTCTCTCTGTTGCCTCTTAAAATAGCATTTTCTAGTGTCACCTAACTATAGAAGTCCATCACAACAAAATGATAAAATCCTGGGACCCTATTCTTAATAAAATTATTTTTTATGTAAAATTATACTATTGGATCATGCACAGTGGCTCATGCCTGTAATCCCAGCACTTTGCGAGGCCGATGTGGGCAGATCACCTGAGGTCAGGAGTTTGAGACCAGGGTGGCCAACATGGTGAAACCCTGTCTATACTAGAAATACAAAAATTAGCTGGGTCTGGTGGTGGGTGCCTCTAATCCCAGCTACTTGGGAGGCTGAGGAAGGAGAATTGCTTGAACCTGGGAGGCAGATGTTGCAGTGAGCTGAGATCGCACCACTGCACTCCAGCCTGAGTGACAGAGTGAGAATCTGTCTCAAAAAAAAAAAATATATATATATATACTATTTATTGATACTTCTTGCAATATTAAAAAGATATATATCAGAAAAACAGGTGAGTGATATTTGCCATTTTGAAGTCTTGTCTCCATGATTTCATTCATGTCTTCCTAATTTGACCATTTTTTCAAAATATTTGATTAGTTAATTTGACCATTTTTCAGAGTTAAAGACAAATATTACACCATTATAATTGTTACATACAATTCACCCAAAATTATTTTTAAAATATATTACTCCTCAATCTGATCGATTAAGAAGTCCCCAGATCTAAACACTATATACCCAAATATCTTCACCATTAGCATTTCTTGGCAATAAAAGAAAAAAATAATATCTGATTCTCAAGTTAGACTTTCATAACTACTTCTTACCAGAAGTGGCTAACGTGAATCTGTGCTATACAAAAGGTCAATTGCTGCTACAAGTGTAAGGAAAGCATGAAATGATAGAGAAGAGCCCTTAGTTGAAAAGTCTATAGATGGAATTTCTAACCTTGGCCCTTACATCTAGAAATTTATAGAGGTATATTAACCTTTCAGCATCACCCTAAAAAATTTAAGATGAGGAGATAAATCGCTCATTAAAAGTAAGTTGTGGCAGTTGATTCTTATTGTAAGTCGACTTGAAACGTAATAGATTAAAACGTTGCCATTATTATAAGATACCAAAGAAAAAGAGCCTGTGCTTCTTTTGTTTTGTTTTGTTTTGTTTTGTTTGAAAGTTGCTAAAGCCACATGATGTTAGACAATGGCTTGTAGAGAGGGAACAGGCAACACAGAAGTCTGCGAGACCTGGAAGAGGTGGTAAACTGAATTTAAGATGAAGATGATGGCGATTAGTTGGTGGAGTCTTGATATGAAGACCAATGAGGCAGAGAAGAAGAGGTTGGTAAAGCCCAAAAGTATATATGGCAGCAGAGTAGCGTTGTCTTTATCAGATATTACAGTAGTGAGATTAGTAGATCACAGCTCCCAAAGAACATTCTATAGGTAATATGTTTAACATTTGCTTATGCCATTCATATTTGTGATACATAAACAAGAAACAGACCAAAATCTACTAAAAATACAAAAATTAGCTGGGCATGGTGATGTGTGCCTGTAATCCCAGCTACTGGGGAGATTGATACAGGAGAATTGCTAGAATCCAGGAGGTGGAAGTTGCAGTGAGCCAAGATTGTGCATCTGCAGTCCAGCCTGAGCAAGTGAGACTCCATGTCAAAATAATAATAAATAGAATGATTAGGATCTTATTTATCATTCTGTTGTAGAGTGGAGATATTTATTACTTTAGTCTCTTTTCTCTCTCATTCAGTTCATTTCCATAATAGAAAGATTAATGTCTTAGGACAGTGGCTCACACTTGGGATTACTTAGCACTTTGGGAGGCCAAGACAGGAGGATAGCCTGAGGCCAGGAATCTAGGACCAGCCTAAGAAATATAGTGAGACTTCATTTTTCAACAAAAAATTTTTTTAAAAATTAAAAAATAAATAAAAACCAAGTTAATGTTTTAAAACATTGTTTACCTGGCCAGAAAATATAAACTCCTTAACAGTGCATTCCCAGCTTATCAGTGACATAGGATACTTTTAGTGCTACTTTGCAAGCCAGAAATTCTGTGGCTGGCAATGCCTCTGCACAAGTTTTGTTGATGTCCACTGGGCACACTCTGCCCACTCAACCAAGCAGGCTGTGCTTGGCTTGCTCCTTGGCCCAGAACTCCTGATCCCACCTTGGGATCCAGGCTTAGCCCACATCTAGACCAGGCATGCCATGACTGGCTTTCACCTTAGGTGCTGGCATCTGGTTGCAATGGTGACTGAAAAGCTAGAGACTCCAGCAACCATGGAGTCCCAAGACAGTGTTACAGCTCCTTCCTGGGGAGTCCCAAGGTCTGAGCCCCCAAGAAATCCTACAGTTTTATCTCATTTCCACTGTTCACAGCCCAGTGAAAAAGGGCATGTCACAGCTCCAGCTCAGGGAGGCCCAAGGTCTGGTTCCCCAAAGGGTCACCACTCTTCACTCCCATAGTCTTGCAAACAGGAGTGTGTCACCCCACACAGTTTGGTGAGCCAGATAGCAATGTGTTTCACCCCTTTTCACTCCTGCTATTCAGCAGGCTTCCTATTCTTGTCCCATAACCAAGAAGAATGAGAGTATGTAAATACCAGAGAGTGAGCCAGGCAGGAAAGAATGTTACTGAGTGACAGAAAGGCTCTCAACAACAAAAGAGTACCCAAAGTGGGCAGCCCTCTATGTGAGAGGGGGCTCAAAAGAAGGTAGCTGCCTATGTGGCTGAGTCCTGGCTTTTATAGGTTTGAAATGATGAGGCATAGGCTGCAGGTAGCCTTGGAAAAAGCAACATTTGATTAGTTAAAAAGCATTTTTCAGAAAAAATACAATTGAGAAATAGTGGGCAAGCAGGAATAGAAGTTCTAACTCTAGTCACAGACTCTATCTAAAGCCAGCAGCTCGGTTTTCAGGCTTCTGGCCTGAAAACTTGACTGTGAAGGTCAAGTTTCACAAGGGACCCACCCCTGTCTGCATAAGAATTTGTCTTCTGCCACTATCATCAGTATTTTTCCTTTGGCTTTTAAGCTATCCTAAATTTTGCTACTCCACTCTACAGCTATACACTGGGATTTGGAACACAAAATATTTTACCAAGCTGGAAACAACACAGAACAATTTTATAACCTTCTTTGTAAAAGCCATTGCCTCTACCTAAACTCACCCTTCCTTTATTTCCTGCCTATAGAAAAATCTTTTTTAAACCTTAGCAGTTGGGCCTAATGTCATTTCCATGCTAAAGTCTTCCTTGACTTACAACCCTCTGCAATGCTAGTGATTCTCTCGTCTATACTCCTGGTACATAGTGGGTATGTTATAGCACACATGATTGTAGATATTAGTTAATTAAGCAATTTTTCACACTTATCCTATTAGATTCTAGAATGAGACTTTGTCATATTCATTTTTATTTAACTTTTCATGAGTACCTAAACATTGCCAGCTTTTATAAAAACTGCATTACATGAAAGTAAGATAATATGGATGGTGTAAAATCATACATACAAATATTTTTAATAAGTTAGTTTGCTGTAAAGACAAGAACCACGCTTGTTCAATTTCCATAAGCACCTGAATTTCAGGCATTTGTTTTGCTTTTAATCAATAGAATCTAAAATAAACTCAAAAAAATACTAATTCAATCAATCAACAAATAATCTATAAAAACATACAGTGTATCAACTAATGAAGCTATTAATAATTACTAGGTTTTTATTCATATCTGCTCAACATCAATGTATAAGAGATTTAAATATAATAAAAAGTAAGTTAAATACAATGCAGAATCAGAATAATTTTTTCATAAAGAAAATTTTCTGAATGCGTTATTTATTTTCATTCAAACTATTGTACAACCCTTTCTACATCTTTAGGGATTGTGTATATTATCACATGCATAATTTGAAAACGATAAGATTAATTTGGTATTCTAGGCTTCAGTTTCTCTGATTAGTCAATTTTTTCATTCTTCCTTTATTTTTCCATGCTTTGTTCACTCATACTTCTAATGGACATGCATTAAGTGAATGCCCACTAGGTCCAAATCACAGCTGTAGATGCTTTGTGAAATGTAATAATTTCACAGATTTAAAAAAAAAACAGATTAAAAAAATTTTCACAGATTCTGTAGTCTCTTAGAAAACACATACACTATAATCTAAATTATTTTAATACAATCCAGGAAAAAATACAAGCTTTCCAAAAAAAAATCAAACAATAGTTACATTCTTTGCAGTTTGGTAAGTTAAAGAAAGTTTGAGGTCTGGATATTTGGGTAGGAGTTTGAATGATGGGTAATATTTAGGTGTTACCATACGAGCAGATCTTTCTCAGCATGAGTGTAACATAATAAATATCATGTAAAATATGATATATGGAACATAGATGAAACATACCAACTATTGTATTCTACTAATTTGGATACTTTGTAAATATACAACTTTATAATTTACCTTGACATAATTTTTTAAAAAGCTTTGACAGCAGATATTAACATATTATGTCAGATTATGAGATTTTCTCTTTAATATTTTCTGGACAGGGGAAAATCTTTGAGGTTTTCGAGCAGCAGTAGTCTATGCCACTCGAAGACTAATCTAATAGGCACATTAAAAAATCACTGAAGAGGCCAGGTATGGTGGCTCACTCCTATAATCCCAGCACTTTGGGAGGCTGAGGCAGCTGGATCATGATGTCAGGAGATGAAGACCATCCCAGCCAACATGGTGAAACCCTGTCTCTACTAAAATACAAAAAGTTAGCCAGGCATGGTAGTGGATGCGTATAGTCCCAGCTACTACTTGGGAGGCTGAGAAAGGGGAATTGCTTGAACCCAGGATACAGAGGTTGCAGTTAGCCATGATTGCACCATTGCACACCAGCCTGGGCAACAAGAACAAAACTCCCTCTCAAAAAAAAAAAAAAAAAAAAATCACTGAAGAGCATGGTTGTGCAGGTAGTAAATTGAATTAGAAGGCTACTTAAGGATATGATGTCAGAATCTACTGATATTATCATTATATGGATGATCAAATTCTGTGGAATTAACTTTAATGTAAGGATTGAATACAGTGATTATATTAGTATAGCTTGATATTTCCTGTTTTTAAAAGTTTTATTTTTGTAAGAACAGGTTCTCACTGTGTTGCCTAGGGCTGATCTCAAACTCCTGGCCTTAAGCAATTCTCCCACCTCAGCCTCCCAAAGTGCTGGGATTATAGGCATGGGTTATCCATGCCTGGATGACTGATATTTCTTAAAAGAGAAGTGAGATTGCTAAAACAGAGTTTTTATTTGTAAAAGTGTAAAATTTGTTAGTGTGCAAGTCCTGTATAACAAAATTATGTTTTTCTTAATTACCCCTCTGTTACACCAAATTTATGCACGTTTTTAAATGTTTTTGAATTTTCACATTGGTTAAAATATATTTTGCTTTAAAGCAAATAATTCTAGTTTAGGCCTGAAACAAAAAGTTACTGTAATACATCTGTCTTTTGTTTCCAACAACTTTTTAATGATTGAGCCATTAATAAACATAGCAATAATTAAAGTAGGATATAGCCACAGCTATTATCTTTTTTGTTTATTTTCTGAAGTAGGGACAAAAACTCTACAAAAATGCCAGTTGCCCCTTTGATATGGGTAATGTATACCAAAAATTGTCTGTGCTGTTAATTTTCAGTTTATAGAGGGTAACCAAATATATAAAATATGTGACTTAGTTTTCATAAAATTAGTTTGTACTAAGATTGCCAGGATCCATAACTTTTTGTTCAAGTCAGGCTTGTCCAGGTTTGCAGTCATTAGGCTAGACACTGCTGATCTCCTATCTACCAGCTAGCTACCTCATTTGATCTTTTCTATGATAACCCCATTTTTACATGATGCAATATTACAGCCTAAAAATATCATTAAGAGAATCCAATCCATTTGCCAGTCAGTAGCCTAGTGATAGACTTGTGACTGAGCTTTGGGTAATTAAATATGGGAAAAATCTACTCGGGATATTTTCCAGAATTTCCTCCCTGACAAGACAAAGAATATTTATACACACTACATTTTCTCTTCCGCCTTCTCTTCCATTCATATTTCTGAGCTAACTGAAGTATTATCATTTTTGCTTGTTTAGTTCTAAACAGAGTCAAAGACTCTAAAAACATATATAAAGTTAGGTGAAATAAAATGTAAAGATAAAAACTGGAAGTTTAAAATACATGAAATGCATTTTTTACTCTATTTTTCATATTATATGCACACACACACACACACACACACAGACACACAGCCTAAGAACCTACTTTCTTTAGACAAATACAGGAACTCAGTATTTGCATATATGAAACAGCTAATGTATAGTAATGGAAAACATCTCTTGTAATTTATGAAAAATTTATACCTTTGAGGGTTCATTCCTTCTATACTTGATTGCTCTTTTCCATATGGTGTGTGTCCTCCAAGCTAAATTTGAAATCTTATTTCATGGTCAATAATATTCATATATAGGAAATGTTAAATTCATGAGGCAGTTTACTATTTACAGAATATTTCTATCATTTGAAATTTTGGTACATGTTTGGAATATAGGATTTTTTCCAAAGCAAAATTAGACATGTAATAGATTGCTGAAGATTTGGGTATTATCTTCAAAAGAAAGAAGTTTAATGTTCTTCGCCAGCAGAATCTGTTAAAGTCAGCTGAGTCTAAGAATAAAATTCAAAATACCAATGACTTAAGTAAAACCAATTTCTCGCTGTGGTAAAGTCAGGAGATGAGTTGCTGTGGAGCAAGAATACCATTCGGCTTAAAGCCCTTAGAGCACCAGAGGTGTTCTCACTTGTTCCTTCTCTGTTTAGCAGCAGACTGGAGGGTATCTCATTGCCTGGGTGGTTGCTTCAACTCTAGCCATTGCATAGCAGTCCAAAGTGTACCTCTGCTCTGGTCAAATTGCTCCATCTAGCTGTAAAGGACAAAAAATTCTTTTATCTTCCTACATGGCTATATTGCCAGGTAATACTAGTGGCTTTATTAGGATAGGACAAGGAGAGAATAGTGTGGTGGCCAATTATCAGTCTCTGCAACAAGGACATTGTAGGAATCAAAGACTAGAGTTTTTATTTTTTAATATTACCCAGTTAAGTACTGACTCTCATTAAAAAATAATTTAATTGTGAATCAAGCTCTCATTATCTTACCTGAAATTAGTATGTGCTTATGTGATAGCAAAGCAATGGATAGTCTGAGAAATGGTCTTTAACATTTTGTATAAGATACCTAATAGTATACAAATCTTGAGATTTTATCTCAATATGTGTTTTATATTCTTCATGAAGTACATAAATGTATTAATGAACTAAGATTACCATCACTGTAAAACATGCAAGGATAGGCCTGGCACAGTGGCTCATGCCTGTAATCCCAGCATTTTGGGAGGCTGAGGTGGGAGGATCACCTGAAACCAGGAGTTCAAGACCATTTCAGCCAACATGGCAAAACCCCATCTCCACTAGAAATACAGTAATTAGCTGGGCTTGGTGGTACATGCCTGTAATCTCAGCTACTCAGCGCGTTGAGGCAGGAGAATCACTTGAACTTGGGAGGCGGAGGCTGCAGTGAGCTGAGATGACACCACTGCACTCCAGCCTGGATGACAGAGCAAGACTTGGTCCCAAAAAAATAAAATAAAATTCAAAAATATACATGAAATCATGAGAAAAGGTAACTTCTGTTATTTTATTTGCATATCCCAAATGATTCTATTATGCATCCTCTAGCATATAAGTTCTCCTCTTTAAAGAACACAGATACTTCTTTAATATGCAAATGATTACCTTGGAATCTTCTTAAAATTCAGATAAGAATTCAGTAGATCTGGGTTGAGAGATATTGTGCATTTCTAACATATTCCCAAGTGATGCTGATGTTCTTGGTGTCAGGATCACATTTTGAGCAGCAAGTGTCTAGAAGACTTTCTCCCAAAGACTTACATTGACTTCATCTTTTGTTTCTTAGAACTCTACATACTTTCTTATGATAGCGATGCCAAGCATTTTTTCTTTGTGCCATTTTTAGCAGAAATGGTATGAATTTAGTTCTTTAACATATTCATTTACACATGAGATAAGGTCGTCTCTCCTCTACTGAGTAGAAATCAATAAAACTTAGGTCAAATAAAACTTATAAGAGTTTAATTGAGCAAACAATGATTTGAGAATTGAGCCTCTCTTTGAACCAGAATAGATTCAGAGCAATTCTGGGGCTGCCATGTGGTTGCATAATATTTATGGAAAGAAAAAGAAAAAGTGATGTACGGAAAACAGTGTACAGAAACAACTTGATTGGTGACAGCTGGGTATTTGCCTTATTTAAACGTGGTTTTAACAGTTGATCACCTGTGATTGCCTGAAATTCTGTGATTTATACAGTTCACTATGAACAAAGAAACCTTTAGGTCAAACTTAAAATTTGTAAGGAAGCAGTTTTAGGCTAAACTTAATGATTTCCCCCATTTTGTCAACCTCTCAGCTTTGAGGAACTGATCAAAATTTTAGGCATAGATGTCATTCTGTTACCATAGTAAGGAGACTTACTTGGTATCAAATCCTGCTAGGAAATAAAGCAGTAGGTTTTGTAAGGTGGGAACAAGAAAACAGAATGATAGAGAAAAAAATTGATACTTCAGTTTACTTTTTGTAAGAATTATAGCAGAGGAGACTTTCTTATTATGCTGGAATCTCCTGTTTTCTGGAGAAAAATAAAACGCTGCTCTGTTTTGGGATCTGTCTGTTTTTTAAAAGTTTCCATTTGATTACATAGCATTTAGCATGAGTGACTCCATTTTGATTTGGCCTGTGGGGGCCTAGTGCAAGAGCGCTGTCCAGAACAATGGCTTCCCATCATTTTAACAATTCCACTTTTTGGTCAGGTTCTCACTTAGGAGAGAGTGTGACCAAAATGGGGCTTTAGTGCTACTACCAGTTACTATCATTTGTGGTTTCTGGTCTCAGCACATCGTTCATAGGTTAAAGTGTCCTCATGATCACACATTTATTTGAGGTTTTTTTCCCAAAGAGACACCATTTGATATTCTGTATATGGATACATATAAACATTAAAAACTTTTGAGAGTAAACAGTGCACCAGGGACACTACTGTCATGACCATCAGGAGGATAACAAGAGTTTAGAGGATGCTCCTTAGCAAGAATCTCCATGAACCAAACCAACTACTTAAAATAAATCAAAGAATCAGCCAGAAGCTAGTTTGTTAGCCCCCTGCAACTGAGTCTCTATAATACCCAAACTAGTCATCCATGTACCACAAGAAGTGTCAGTCTCTGCACAGATTCTTTCCTATTCAGTCAGTAAGTAATCTAGGTCAAGTCTGTTACCTAGCACAATTCCAGCAAGAAAATTTAATGAAGTCTGTTGTGTAACCATGGCCTTTGCAGTAGAATCGGCTACTAATCCTTGCCTCATTTACTGCAAATCATGGAAAAAGAAACCTAACAAAATATGCCCATCCAGAAAAGTAAATGTTTCCTGGCAACTTCTCTTAAACTTACCATGTAGTTTAAGAAGAGTGGACAAATGTTTTGCTTCTGACTAATTATGGAGCAAAAAAAATTACCATTAAACTTCCTCATTGACATTGGCCCTTCATTTTCTATTGATCAAAAGCATAATTTTGCCTATGTATAAGGTTGGACACCAAATTCTTGATGAATAAAGAAATACCCCATGGGTGCACACAAGATCCCTTTTCCCATTCTATTGTTCATAAAGGCATGAGAAAAAACTGTGGCAAGAGTTTCAGATGGCAGAGAAATCTTAACTTACGATCTTGGGAAAGCTGTCAATCTAGAATGCTGTCTGCTTATGGGGAGAAACTTCCCTAATTAGCTTTTCCTTAAGGTCTTCAATGAGTGTACAATTCCAAAAGTCTGGAGCAGCCCTTCTGATTTGTGAGATTATTGAGTCCAAGGTTCAAAGATCGGAAGTTTTCCTGCAGTGTGGACCTGAAGGGCACTCTTTATCTGCTGTTGTTTTCAGAAGACATGGATTTTAGATCATTAAGGGTTTGATTGTCCTCAGTTGGTGAATCATGAAAAGCATCCTTTACCAAGTGAAAACACACTTTGGCATAAGGCATTAAAGCCTTGCAGCACTTAGTCATATCAGAGTTGAAAAGCTGAATATATAAGAGGTTCTAATATTGGGGGATAGGCCTTCCAATGACTATTTCATAAAGGATCAATTCATGTTTTCCATGGGAAGTGGATTGATTCTCATCAATCTTCAATACCTTTGACCAAGAAAATTCAGTTAATTCAGTTAGCTTTGCATAAGCCGTTGTGTCTGTTATACATTATTTACAGATTTTACAACTTGTCTAGTGAAGTAAGTACTTCTATTGCTGAGGATTTCTTTAGAAAGGCCCCATGAGGGAAACATATTTCCTAATAACATTTTAGCTACTGTTAGCATTGGGCATCTTACATGGGAAGGTTCTAAACAATCAGAAGAGATGCAGTGAAAATAGCAATTGAATGAAATCCCTCTATAAATGATCAAATGGTAACAAATATACTTGAAGTTTTGATTATCTTTAAATATTTATGGGTTTGACAAACTAATGATTAATCATAAACCATACTAGCAACTTAGAACAGTCACCCACCAACATATATTTTTAGTATAATTTAGATCATTTTATCTATTCCATATGAATCATTGAATGCAGAACTTTTAACAATTGAAGCTTCAAGAATTCTGGAAAAACCAGACAGCCATTCAAACTCTCCATGAGTCGGTACTTAACACTGGACTTACATCTTTTCAAGGACCAATTTTATTTTTCCATTTAAAGTGCATGTCACTATTTATTAAATGGGTTATCATTGGTAATTTGACTTAGATCATGGAGTTTATCCAAAGGGCCTGTCTTTACAATTTCAGTACTGACTGATATAGCATGAAAATCTGGCAAAGTATTCTCTTGGTATTCAATTAATTCTTGTCCTGCTTTGGTTAGCATTTTTATAAATCAGTCTCTTCATTAGAATTCTGAGAATTCTTACCCAGTCCAAGTGATATGATCCTAAAACTTTTAGAAACTTATATTTAAGAGTGATTGTCAGGGTCCTTTTTTACCATTTCTGTGAACCTCCTTGAAGACACAAAACTTTAGGATTTTACTTGTTTGTAAAGAACTTACAGAAAATGCATAAGAAGATGTACAAAACCAAATAGGGTCACGGTTAAAGATGTAATTAATTTAACATAATAATCAAAATTTTGACTGATAAAATATACCAAGACATATTAAAATTTTAGGACTCTTTAACATTTTGGAACAGATATTAATAATATATCCATAAAAATATAACTCAAGGGTTAAGCATCATTTATTACTTCACAATAGTCCCCATATAATTTAGTATGTCAAATATGAGTGTTTTTTATTTCTATTTTGAATGTTTCAGTGGCCCTCTGGAGCAACTCAAAGTTAGTTTGAAGTCAAAAAGACTTAATTTTAGAATTTGAAATTTGATTTGAGGAAGTCTGTAAAATAGGTTGAAGGTTTAAAGCACTTACTCAAAATAAGATCACAGGCTCACACCTGCAATCCCAGCACTTTGGGAGCCAAGGAGGGTGATTCACCTGAGGTCAGGAGTTCGAGACCAGCTGGGCCACCATGGTGAAACCCTGTCTCTACTAAAAAAACAAAAAAATAGCCAGGCATGGTAGCAGGTGCCCATAATCCCAGCTACTTGGGAGGATGAGGCAGGAGAATCACTTGAATCTGGGAGGCAGAGGTTGCAGTGAGCCAAGATCACACCATTGCACTCCAGCCTGGGCAATAAGAGTGAAACTCCATTTCCAAAAAGAAAAACAAAAAGATCACAGGTCATTGTAAGAATTGTCATTCATGTAGCTAAGGTGGTAATAAAGGTTTTTTAAAAGTAAAAACCTTTATTTTTGATAGAGATAGTTTTTCAAATCATCAAACGATCAGACGATCTGAGATACCGTGAAACTACTTCTCTCTCTTCTTTTTGAGTTTACTCAAAAGGTGAACAAAAATCTTTATCTCTTATTAATGTTATATTAAATTACTGTTCAAAGCATAAACCATTTTTTTACTTTTATATTAATGTATTATTAATATAAAAGCTAATTTTGATAATATCCTATAAACAATTCATTTAATCTTGGTCAGCTTTTGATCACACAAGGTAAGATTTCCAAAAACCTTTTATAACCTCTTATAACTTGTTTTGTTTCCCTCAGCTTTTTAGATCCATTTAGTTTTATCTGTATTGTTTTTTTTTTATTTTGAAATAACATTTAAATAACCTCTAAACTAGACAAAATGACTTTTTCTTACAAAAAAATTACATCATCATGCCTTTTTGAATATGCTTCTTCACTAAAACTGTACCTTCCTTTATAAAATCTGTATGTAGAATTGTCATATCTAGTAGTTTTAATTACATGTATTAACTATAATTTTGACTGTTAGTAATCTTAATTTCCAGTGAAAAATTTAGGAAGTAATTTTGACCTGTTTTGTAAAAGCATTTATAGAAAAGAATCATTTCATAATTTTTTAGAAAGCTAATTTCCTCAAATTTTTTGTTTATTGACAGATCTAAATATATTTAGGTTTTTCATATCATATAAATATAAGATGACTCAGTATATAATATGCCTAAACTTATGTTTAATAATTAAAGTTTCAATATTTTAATTTACCTAGAAAATATTCATTTTCTGGTTATCTATTAATTAAATATAACATGACATAAAGAATTTAATTGCCAAAAATAATTTTGAAACTATGACACAGGTACCCTCGCTAATGTTTTCCCCGAGTGTTCTGCTTCCCAAGTACCTACATGGTACCCATGGATGGAAATTAGGGGCAGGGCTTATCTACGTCTATAATTTACATATAAGGTGTAGAGCTCAGGAAAGAGATCATCTCCCAGCTGGAAGGCAAATCTGGGCCAAGGAAGATGGATCCATATTGAGATTCACTCTGCCTTGTAGCTGTTGACCAAGGCACAGAGTACATGTTCCCAAGCCTCACCATGGCCACCTGTCCAGAGCTCAGAATCTAGAGACTCAAAAACCAAAGATGTAAGCTTACAGTATGATGTGTGCAAGGCTTTGGGCGTGCCCAACAGCCATCCTTTACAGCATTAGCACATAAATAATTCAAGCAAGTATCAAAAATATTACAGAACCAATAGTTTTATAACCTAAGCACATGAAGTAGAGACTGCATAAATTGTCTGACCGGAAGACACAGCAAAAATGTCTAAATTATATTTAATAATGACAATTTAGAGATATTTTTATTTTATTTTACCAATTTTACAATTAGCTTTATTTACTAAACATTATCTTAGATCACATAGAAATATTACATACACATAACATATAGATATATAGACATAGACAAAGTAGATCTCACCGCTTTCATTAAGATATTTTATTTGCCAGCTTACAGATAGTTATCTATCTTCTAGTTACCTGTTTCATTGTTCCACTCAATTGTTAGGTAGGCAACCTTCAATTTGCATTTCTAATGGGATGACTCTTAGGTGACATAAGATAGAAAATTTATGTCTCAAAAGCTCAGAGCTGAGACTTCATGCCTAAATATTGTATCATTATTTGCTCAAACCAAATAAAAGGACTATAGGTAAAGGCCCAGTTAAGAGAAGATTACCAGGAAAAGCACCTTAAACAAAGGTAAGACTGGTTATGTAAACTTAACAAACTGTCATTAATTGTTATTAAACTCAAAACAATAGTAAGAGTTATTCTAGTGAATCAGTCCCTCCTTTCTTGCAGTGTACATAGGCAAACAGACACCCTTACAAATGGAGGTTTTCTTTAAACCTTTTCTTTTACAAAATGTTTCTAAATAGCCTGGTAAATGTCAAAAAGGTATATTTTTAAAGACAAATTTAGTTCAATAGTCAGACTTTTTAACTTAGCTTCTGATTCTTAGCAAAAACTACTGCATTCAGTCCTAAGCCTATTAGGGAATAAGACAAAGAAAGCATACTCTCTGCTTAGACTCAATATGGATAGCTCTGAAAAACAAGCCAGGGACTGACAGCCTTAGCTGAGGACCTACATTTTATAAACACCTTATGCAGAATTATTTTTATCTTTGGGGCAGAACAGTAACTAAACCAAAAGTTTAGGAGATTTAATTTTTTAGATGGGATTTCACTCTTGTTTCCCAGGCTGGAGTGCCACGGCACAATCTCAGCTCAATTGCAACCTCAGCCTCCCAGGTTCAAGCTATTCTTCTGCCTCAGCCTCCCAAGTAGCTTGGATCACAGGCATGTGCCACCATACGCAGCTAATTTTGTATTTTTAGTACAGATGGGGTTTCGCCATGTTGGCCAGGTTGGTCTCCAGCTGTTGACCTCAGGTGATCCACCTGCCTCAGCCTCCCAAAGTTCTAGGATACAGGTGTGAGCCACTGTGCCCAGCCACAGGATTTATTTTTTAATTATCAATTAGTCATTTAAACAGTTTGATTTTTATAAAGCCTTTAGGGGCAATACAAATATTGAAATATTTTTAGCTCTTTCTTTTTTTTTTTTTTTTTGAGACGGAGTTTCACTCTTGTTACCCAGGCTGGAGTGCAATGGCACGATCTCGGCTCACCGCAACCTCCGCCTCCTGGGTTCAGGCAATTCTCCTGCCTCAGCCTCCTGAGTAGCTGGGATTACAGGCACGCGCCACCATGCCCAGCTAATTTTTTGTATTTTTAGTGGGGTCGGGGTTTCACCATGTTGACTGTATATCAATAAGCATCCCTGGATGAGGCTAATGGGGAGGTCTGAATTTTAAATGCATTTTTAAAAATGCGGTATTGTTTATTTTGAAGGTCTCACTGTCAGTTTAAATTATCTTTAGTAAGGTTTTGCCAATTTTGTGATTGCTGCTTCTGGGGCATAATTCTGGCAGCTTCGGAATCACAGAGAAAGTTCACCAACAACAGGATCCCCCACTGTTGCCAGAGAACAATGGACAAAATGGGCCCCAGCTGATACCTCCCTTGGTCATTCAGTGTTCCTGGGAATTGCCAGAAGCTTAACTTTAAATGGCACTTCTGGTACCATCTGTTAAAAGAAAACCTTAAGACAAATTAAATTTGAAAATATTTAATTGAACAAAGAACAACTTAAGAATCTGGCAGCATAATGAACCAGAATAGGTTCAGTGTGACTCTGGGGCTGCCTCATGGTCAGATAATGTTTGTAGACAGAAAAAGGAAGATGATATACAGAAAACGGGAACGAAGATGCAGAAACAGATGGGTTGATTACAGCTCAGAATTTACCTTATTTGAACACAATTTGAACAGTTGGCTGCCTGTGGTTGGCTGAAACTCTGTTATTAATACAAAAATAGGCTATTGCCTGTTTATACCTCCAGTTAGGTTATAGCTTTCTGTGTATGATGAAACCTTAGGCTCAACTTAATGTAAGGAGTCAGATTTAGGCCAAACTTCATTTAAAGTATATATAAGGTTGGTGCAAAAGTAATTGCGGTTTTTGCAATTTCTTTTGCACCAACCTAATAAATGGAGTTTTTGGTTTCTGTTTAAATACAAAAAGTTGATATTTGCAAAAAATAACCTTAGTGGCATTTTTGTCTTTGTAAAGATACCTAGCCAGTGCAAGACAAGGGGTTTATTAACTATTCACATGTGGATTATCTTTGAATTATTTTCATGGTTCTCTGATATTTAATATATGAATTATATCTGTTTTTGTCAATAGGGATTATACAGCCTGATAGAGAGTACCACAGAGGCCACATCATGGAATCCTCAGCTCACACTCCT
Source organism: Callithrix jacchus (assembly GCF_049354715.1). Classification (NCBI taxonomy): domain Eukaryota; kingdom Metazoa; phylum Chordata; class Mammalia; order Primates; family Cebidae; genus Callithrix; species Callithrix jacchus. The sequence goes on from NC_133502.1 coordinate 45,622,584, forward strand.
GTTGAATCATCACAGATAGTTTAGTTCCTAATTAGTTACTTGATTTACCATGTTAACTTAGCATGTTGAATCTTATTTTTTCTATTTGTCTAATTTTTCACATTTTTTTCTACTAAAATCTTTCTGAATTTAGTGATTATTACTTTGGTGTTTAAATATATATGCAGCAAAATTTAAAAGCTCAATTTAAACAAATTAATTGTCACAGTCTGGTTAATAATGAAAAAGTAGTTTCTGCAAACTGCTGCTGTTGGAGAGCAAAGTTTTTTTGTTAATGATGACCCTAAAGAATTTAAAGAGAGAATCAATCAAGTATTCATCAGAAATTCAGTGACCCCATTTTAGTCACAACATCCAATATAAAAATATATAGAAGTCTTTAAACTCATTCAATTTTATCCCCAATATTTTGCACCAGTATTAGCACTTTCTGTGTCAGGTATGGCTACATAAATTATTAATAAGCACCACAGAGTTATCCCACCTCAGCATATGTAGACATTATAGTTTTAGAGTAAGAGTGTGACAAAGACTATTAACAACTGCCTCATTTGGTGAAAGATTCCCTGGAAAAGGTGGGGGTCAACTTACCTACGTGGCTCAGGTTCCTTTTGAAATGAAGGGATGGAAATCACCCAGAACTCGAGTAAGGGGAATACATTGAGGCAAACTAAAGAAATTCCACTAATGGCCCAATGGCAAGTAAAAACAGTGAGGTCCTTGGCACAAAATACTTCCCGAGAACAAGATTCACACAGAGAGAATCAAAGAGATTAAGAAATTTTCACAAAATCCCACAGCTAATAAGTGATTAGGCTGAATGCAAACAGTCAGCTTTCAGAATCTATGATTTTTCCACTACCCACCTGTTTCATTTTATTTAGTATAAATTCAGAGTAATTTCCCCAATTTTATCTAATTTAGCAATTACTGAAATACAATAAAAGTGTAAGCAGTGGGCTGTAAATCTGAGTGAGGTAGATAATCTCAAATGACTTTTTAATGTTAAATGCATTATGTAATTAACATTTTTCTGCAGTGCTTTTTTAAAATTACTTTTGAGATGAATTCAAACATAAAAATATGTTACATTAAAATACTATCTCTACTAATTCATGTCTATCGCATTTGAAATATATAATAAAGTAGGAGCTTGTATAATGTTACTTTGTAAGTAGTATTTTAATACCACATATTTACCAATTGTCCAGTATGCCTGTGTGTTATTTCACTTTTGAATTGCTATAGAGAAATACCAGAGATGGGGCAATTTATAAAGAAAAGAGTTTTAATTGGCTCATGGTTCTGCAGGCTGTACAGGAAGCATGGTGCTGGCATCTACTAAGCTTGCAGCGAAGTCTCAGGAAGCTCTTGTCACATGATACACCAGCTTCCTCTTTGCCTTCAATCCAAAACAGGAGCTGGTGTATCATGTGGCAAGAGTGGGATGGATCGAGAGAGAGGTGGGAGGTGCCACATTATTGGAAACAACCAGCTATCTTGTGAACTCAAGGAACTAGAATTTACTCAAAACCAAGGGGATAACCCTAAGCCCATGAGGGATCCACCCCCATGATCTAGTCACTTCCCACCAGGCTCCACCTCCAACATTAGGAGTCACATTTCAACATAAGATTTGGAGGTTACAACCATCTAAAACATGTCAGCCTGTAACATCTTATAATAAGGATTCAAATAAGCAAATTATTGCAGGGTCATAGATACAGGAAGAAGAAAATCTTACTAAAATATTTTCTTTTAACTAAAAGATGTTCTTAATAAAACAATAGAAAACTTACAAAAAAACTTCCCATTTGAGTTAGATCTGAAAGAACAGTGGAATTTCATCAGATGAGTTGCAGTCCACAGTTGTAAAATACAAAATACATCAAATGATAAAGGACTTAGACATGTAACAAAAATAAGACTAGAACAATGTTGTAAGGCCAACCTTAAAAAAAAAAGCCATTGTGCAACAACAGAGAGAATGTAAAACATGGGTATAAGCAGGAGGGTGCCTGATGGCATTTGTATTAGTATGATTTTTTTCTAGTGACTATGTGAAGAATGAATTGGAGTTAGGAGAGTCTGTTAGGTGCTATAGGAAGTACATAGTATAAAACGCAGACCCTGTTTTTAAGGAGCTTACGATCCAGTTGGGAAAATAAAATATCAAAAGGTGGGAAGATCACCTTAGCCTGGAAGGTCAAGGATGCAGTGAGCTGTGATCGCACCAGTGTACTCCAGCCTGGGTGACAAAGCAAGTCTCTTTCTCAAGTTTCTTTTTCAATTATTTCATTGTCATTTTAAAATTTTATTTTAAAAGCATGAAATGTCAAGATACTGATACTGGTATACATAGGATCCTGTGTTGTCAGCAGAGCCCTGCTATAATGCAGTAGAGAACAATCTTCAAGTAGAACCATTGCCTAGACATTAAGGTTACACCCCCCGAATTCTTAATGTTTTTGCTAATAACTGAAACCATATCTTAAACTCAATTTCTGTTGTGGAAAAATTTAACACATATTCTTATTTAATCTATCTGTCATATTGAAAAACAAAATCTAGATCTGGTCACACTAAAACTGTCTTCATGATGTGTCGTCCATCCATATTCTTTATCACAGTGATTCTATTTACACTTTGTCATCTTCATTTATTCATTTAAACAGAGTGGTTGTGTTTTTGTTTGTAACAGCATTACTACTTGTCTCCTCATATATTCCGTACAGTCATCCTAAAGGCTGGAGACAGGTTAAACAAATTAAAGTTTAGTTTTAATAATGCCATTCTCTTGTGAAAATATCTTTGCCGATTCCTGAGTCTCACATAAAACCTTTACTTCAATTGGTTATCAAAGCCTCTGTATCCTAATACTAAACATATTTTTATTCAGCCTTTCTACAGCTTTTAAAAATAGCTGTGGATGTTTCGGTTCACTGAGCAGAAGATGTCCCTGAGGTTTATTAAATACTCCTGAAAGACAGAGAGGAAGGGAGCAGGAGAAAGCTAACTTCTATGAAGGTGAAATGGGAGGAAGGAGGATTGGGTAGGAAGAATCTCAGACTGCAACACACTTCCAAGAAAGTTCAGTCAAGTATCCTAGAGCAAAGTCTTCAGTTCAGAAAGGCCCATGTCTTAAAAGAATGGGCCTGCATTAGTAACTCCACCATCCATATTAACTGTCCAGGAATGGTTAGTAAGAAGAGTGGCTTAGGTGTAAAGGCAGCAGTGGATGTGGAAAGGCTGTATTCACTTATGAGTGAGCCCATTCAAATGGTTGTTAAAACAGCCTTTTATAAAGTACCTATTCACTTATGGCTGTATATAACCTGAGTTTTATTTCTGTGTTCTGCTCAAGTGATTCTTTACATTTAAAATGGCTTGCATCTATGGCTGTCAAAATTCTAGCCAATCTTTAAACTCCCAGGTCAGTGGCCTCATCTTCTGTGATATCTCCCATTGGAACTTGTAAGCCCTACAGCACTTATCAATGTCACCTCAACTGTGATTTTTGTTTTAAAAGAAAACAAAACTACTTGGAAAGCTGACATTTAGAGCTAGAATCTCAAAGTTGAAAACAATTGTTTTCATGTTATACCATTCCATTTTAAAACAATGTCTATGTATTACATGAAATCATCCTTGAGATTTTCATGATATATTAATATAACTAACAAAATATAGTTTGCTAATTTATTAATTTATTAAAGTATTTTGGACAGGGCAGTATTTGTGGAAGATTCTGGTACAGTATTTTTAATTGCTTAGATAAATCAAATATAGATAGAGTCTTCAGAAATAGAGGCAATGGGGTGCGTTAGCAGCAGTTAAATCTTCAATTGATTCCTTCCATAATCCCTTCCCATATCTCTACAGTGATACTATAGACTGAAGTTTGATTAGAAGATACAGGTTCTTGATATATTGCTATGATAATATTCTCACTCATAGGTGGGTGATGAAAAATGAGAACACATGGACACAGAAAGGGGAGTAATAAACACTGGGGTCTATTGGGGGGAAAAGGGGAGGGCCAGTGGGAGGGGGAGGTGGGGAGGGATAGCCTGGGGAGAAATGCCAAATGTGGGTGAAGGGGAGAAGAAAAGCAAAGCACACTGCCATGTGTGTACCTACGCAACTGTCTTGCATGCTCTGCTCATGTACCCCAAAACCTATAATCCAATAAAAAATTAAAAAAAAAAAAAAAAAAAAAAAGATAATCTTCAACATACTGAACAGTGACATAATGTCAAAGATGTGCCAGGCACTTATCTAAGTGCTTTGTATATATCACTTCATTAAATCTTTGTTACAACCCATACAGTTAAAAACCATAACTACTCCATTGTGCAGATAAGAAACTGAGGTACAAGAAGCTAAATAATGATTCCAAGGTCACACAACCAGGGTATAATTTTGAATAACAGGCTGTGTTGATGGATGGATGTGGGAGAGGTGTAAGCAAAGAAAGTCATAAATACATCCTCCTCATTTGCAAAGTTTTCCTGAGTTTTTCATTTTTTTATATCAACTGCAATCACATGAGGACAAGCAAGAAGATATAACCTTTCACATACATTATTTGGCATGGTCACGTATATTCTCATTTTTCCACACCACAGCCAGTGTGACTTTTTTTGAAAAATACATGCAGATACAGCATATCTCTGCTTAAAACGTATTAGTAATTTCACATTGCTCTTAGAATAAAAAAAAATCATATTCGTATACAAGGCCCTAAGAAGCATGGCTTTGGTGCAAAGACCAAAAACAGTGGATGCAGAGAGGCTGCATTCAGTTATGAGTGAGCACATTCAAATGGTTGTAACAACAGCCGGTTGTAAAGTACCTATTCACTTATGGTCATATATAGCCTGAGTTTTATTTCTGTGTTCTGCTTTCATTTCAGTTAAAATGGCTTGCATCTATCATTGCCAATATTCTAGCCAGCCTTTAAATCCCCAGTTCAATGGCTTTATCTTCTGAGATATCTCCCGTTGGAACTTGTAAGCCCCAACTTGTAACACTGTATGGTCTTTTAGCTATTGTACATCATGCTGCCTGTTCTTTGACAGGCCAATGTTTTCGGGCAACATTGGCCTTCTTTCAGCTCCTCAGAAATACTCTAATTCTTCTTACCACATCACCAGTGTTTCTTCTGCCAAGAATTCCTCATCCCCAAATAAATCTTAATCTTCCCCCAGATATTAGCTCAGGTATCATTTTATACCTTGGCAAGAACCATTCATTTCATCACATGAGCAGGTAATAAGGTAACATCTATTCATGTCCTTTAGTGAGTCCTATCTTTGCCCTTCCCATCTATCTGTATGCTCTGTGAGGGTATGAACATATAGAAGGTATACCATAAGCACTGGAAATATGGATTCATGAGGAATGACTCCATGAAATGCAAGTTGTATGACAATAAAATTGAAAGCTAAACTTAGGTGACAGCCTTGATTTCATACACCTATATGTAACACATACCCATATACCCTGACACAGATACTCACACACACGTGACATGAATGAAAGATATAGACAGATTATTGGTTGGAAACATTCTACAATGTTAACTAGTACTATCATCATGTTTCACTGTGGCATTTATTGTCAATTGTGAATGCACGTAATAATCACCTCAGGGAACTTTTAAACATCTCTATGTCTGGATCTCATCCCAGTTCAATTAAACTATAACCTCAGTATTCCAGACATTTTTTTTCAAAGGTTTCCATGTGATTTCAATGTGCAGCCAAGCTGGATAATCACTATTGCCAGCCAAAGAAAGAATGAAATATAATACACTGATATAAATTATATTTTTCTATGTCTCAAGCAAAAAGGAAATCTTCATGCTGCATAATTTAGTAAAATTATGTAAAAACTATCTATACAAAACACTACATTGTGTTATGCCCATGATCAACATTTTACAATAGTATATGAATCAATGTATTATGATTTTCATAGTACTTACACAGATATAGAAACGCACTGAGTATTTGTATATATTGTATATTATATGCTTATATATTTTGGGGTAATTTTCATGAAAACTATAAATGTGTGTGTATATATACACACATCTATAATATCTCATTGGAAAAATTTTGTAATTTATGTAAAATGTATATAATTTTGTTTATCCATTTCTTTCCTTAATATGCAAGTTATTTTAATTCTTTGCACAGAACAACTCTAAAGTGGTCAATTTTATGAGTTATTACTTAACCATTCCTTGTTTCTGAAGTAAAACTATTTGGGAGCATTGGAATTCAGTCACCCTAATCACTGATTATACCTATTTACTGGTTGGTGGTTCATTCCTGATGAGGATTTTCACAAATAATTTTGAAAAAAAGGTTTAAAATAAGTTATACCTGGAAGATCATACATGTATTATGAAGCCACTAGTGACTTAGATATATTTTGTGACTAATATGATGAGTAATAATATAATTTTTTTGACACAATGATTAAATCAAAAAGAAATTTAAATGTTATTATTAATTTAAAATAAATATATTCTACCTAGACAAAAGAAAATATATTTTACAGGCTAATGCTTTTCAAATTAAGATACAATTAATGGCTAATAGGCATACAGTAAACCAATATTAAAAATTAGCTTTTTATTGTCATTATTTTACATAATTAAAACCTTTTTTTATTGAAACAGTATGTGGCTTGGAATATATTTAGCGATATTCTGAATGGATAATATTAACAAGGTTAAAGAAAAGTAATAATTTCTTTTTCAGAAGAACAAATTAATCCTCCAGTTGCACTGATACAGAAATAATAATTAGTTTGAGAGAAATTATGGAGGCTCTACATTTTGCCAAAATGTGGCAGCATTATGGGGAATGATCTTTCTAGACAGCTTATCTTCCTCAATCACTCTCCATAATCAAAGGCCAATATCTTCCTTTGATATATTTATGTGCTCTATAACACATATGAAAAGTGTCTGATTTTAACTTGTGCCATGTTACATGAAAATTAAGGATAGTTTGTTTCTTTTAATAAACTATCTTTAAAAATATATAGAAAAATTCTGGTAACTATTTTACTGCAGAATTCTCAAGGGAAATATATGCAAGAAGCTACAGTCCAGAAATTGTAAATAATTATACATGTTGGAAAAAGTACATTTTGGCAACACGAAAAATCTAAAAGACATTTTAAAAATTATCAGAAGTCGTCATGGAATTATTAAGATAGAATTATATAAAAATGACTTTAGATGTTTCTCATTTTTCTATTAATTATTTTTAGAATACAGTTTTAATATTGATACTGAACAAAACACAGAAAAATATTTTTAAACTCTTAACCTTGCTGCATCTGTAAAGATATTTTTAGTAATCATTAGGAAGTAGTTGAATGTATCATTTTGATTTTGAAATTATTCTAGTCCAATTATTCACCCTGCTTAATGAGCCCAATCTGCAAGGAAATCATCACAGCTGCAAGAAATATGAGAATCACATAATAAAGCAGCTAGAGTTTGGAAATATTGTAGCAATCTACAAGAATATATTCGACTATAATGTGGAAGAATAAAGTATGAATATTTTTCAGGAAAACATGGATATGTTCCAAACATAGGTATTTAAAATAAACAATAATCCTGGTCCTAGGAATGTGTTACTTGCTAAACAATTTAATTTAATTATAATTAGAAATGTTTGAGAAAGGAATTTAAGTTTTAAGAGTAATAACATATTTTATATTTTGTCTATCATTTCGCTTTCAATTCTTAATGTCTTAGGTTTAGTGACCACTCCTAAGACAGAACATCATGACAGTTTGATTTATGTAACAACTACAATTTATTAAAAGTTTATCATTTGCCAAGCACTGTTATATGCATTTTCTATTTACTCTTCACACAAATGCTATGAGTTACATACTCTTTAAGAATGAGGATACTAGGACACAAAAAATTTAAATATCTTCCTCTGATGTTAAACTGGTGGTGCTATGGTTTGGCTCTGTGCCCCCACCCAAATATCATCTTGAATTGTACTCCTATAATTTCCATGTGTTGTGGGAGGGACTCGGTGGGAGATCATCTGAATCACGGGGGTGATTTCCCCCATACTGTTCTCATGGTAGTCAATAAGTCTCACCAGATCTGATGGTTTTATCAGGGGTTTCTGCTTTTGCATCTTCCTCATTTTCTCTTGTTGCCACCATGTAAGAAATGCTTTTCACCTCCCACTATGATTCTGAGGCCTTCCCAACCATGTGCAACTGTCAGTCAAATTAAACCTCTTTTTCTTCCCAGTATCAGGTATGACTTTATAAGCAGCATGAAACCGGACTAATGCAGGTGGTAATGGATTGATATTTGGGCCTAAGAAGGTAGACTCCTAAACCAGAACTCATTTGCATTTTACTCTGCCCCCACCTCTATAGTCTTACTGGCAATACCTTGGTTAATTAAAGGATACTAATGTATAAAATCCTTCAATATTTTTGTTTATTGTATATATTCTCTACTAGAATATAGGCTCTATTATATCTTCAGTAGAGACATGGTAAACTTTCTAGTTTTTAGAGCAAATGATAGATACTTGTGTTGAAAGATTAATAGATAATGTAAATAGTCCTTGGCTTATTATATTAAATATTTGCTGATTCTTGTACTTTAATTACTATATATTGCTATATTTTTATTTATAAAATACTTTATATTTCTGTGAAAGCTAGATTACAATATGTTCACTTAGCATACTTAAATTTATCTTCATAGTTGTGTTTCTAAGTTTCAATTCATCAGCATTATATAAGAATTCTCAATCCCTAATGTTCTTAGCAACTTTTGATATTGTTATGCTTTAAACTTTTTTGGTTGGCTAAAATTTTCTCCTAAAGATGTTTTATTTTAATATCCTGGTTGTTCTATTTACTAGTTCTATTATACATTTTTATATGTGTATAGGACCTTTATATGTTCTCTTTCATTAATTTCCTTTTTATATTCTCCCTGTGGCTTCAGTATGAAAACAACAATATCAATTACAATGGTTTGCAAAAATTGAGTGACTGCAATATATCAGATTCTAAGTGCTTTACATATTAGTTTTTATCATCTTCATCATAACACCATGAGATAATTATTCTAGCTTATCCCCAGTTTAAAATAAAGAAATTACAATATAGAGAGAAATACAAGCTTGCCTATATAATGGTAGCACTGGAGGAAACTCTTACTGATATATAAACAAAAACCAAAACATTAATGACAATCAATACAGTTGATTGTATTATTAAATGTTTTCCTTAAAAATAAAGTTAAAAGCTAACTCTCAAATATAACTTCTGGCCTTGATGGAGTATCTGCTATCTGACTGAGCTCCCTAACATGTATAACTGTAAAAGCTAAATAAAACACACAAATCAAATCCTTGAAGTCATCAGAGAGAAACTAAGGAAGCCTGGACTTGAGAACAAGATATGAAAGAAAGGGAAGAGTACAAAGATTAACTAAACATTTGTTTCTACTTTCTCCAGGCATTTCTAGAGAAATTTATTCATTTCTTCTTTCTCCATTCAAAAAGTCAAAGTGAAATCTGGCATCCAGGGCTGGCTTAGGTCTCTGAATGACAAAGGTCGTAATTAGAGTTTAGCACTTTTATGGAGGCTCACACAAATGCATCAAGAACCTGGAAAGAAAAGAAGGAACTCCCTAAGTAGAGAAATCCTAGTGGTCTCACATGCATTCGAATGCCTTTTTTCTTGATATTATTAGCAAATTTTGGTTATGCATGTGGTCTCTCATTTGTGTGAGCCTTATGTGATAATCTTACTTCCTGTTTGACAAACTGAATAATTTGTGATCTCTCAACAATAAGGTGACACATGGGGAAAAGGAAGAAAAGGAAATATTTTACCCAGAGAACAATAACAAATTAGAGAAAGAAAATGAGATAAAGAATTGATGAAATAAGAAAATGTTAAAACTGTATCTAATAAAATCAGCCATTACATTGAGTATAAATAGATTAAATAACCAAAGCCAAAGATTAGCATGTTGGAATAAAAAAACCTTAGTGTAGCTAATTATTTAGGATGAATTATAATTTATTTAATTCTTAGTGTAGCTGATTAATTAGATACATTGGAATTTAGAGCAATAAGCATTACTTAATAAAAAAACAATTCTGACACTTAATCAATTCAGCAAGAAGAATTTTAAATGCTAAACATGTATCCACATAATGTCACTGAAATAAACCAAAATGGAGAACTAAAATGTATAGTAATTATATTGAAGGAAAACATCTGGCATTATTTTGGGATGACATAATTGCATATGTAGAAAATACAAAAGAATATGTGGATTATTGTGAAAATTACTTATAAATATTTCACAAGCTTACTGGATATAATTAATATATAAAAACCTATTTTCTTTCTATTTATTGATGAAACAAATAGAAAATGAAAAAAATTCCAATTGTAATAGCATAAAGAAATCAAATGTGATCATTTCAGTAATAGACATAAAAATTCTAATAAAAGTTTCAAACAAACATTACTCAGGAAATTAAATTCTTAATAAAATGAAGGTATATATTGCCATGTTCTGGATTAGAAGAGGTAATGTTTTAAAGATACAAATTTTCTCCAATTTCTATGTATTCAATAACATCTCCATCAGGATTTCATCAAGATATTGGGGGAAAATAGGGAAAATTGAAAAAAATTTAAAAATTCATATGGAATACCAAAGGGATATTAATGTCAATATTTATAATTTTTTATATTTTTAAAAAATTTAGAACAAGTATTTTTCACATTCTGTTTGAGAAATATTTGTCTTCCTTAAAAGTCATTGTTATACTTATCTCTTTTAGTTATATTCTGAGAAGTTCATTGTTTTAATTTTTATATTTAGTTTTATGATCCATCTAGATTGACATTTGTGTATTGGTCATGGTCCATTTTTATATTTGCAGACATCAATTCCACCAACCTCATTTCTTTAAAAACATTATTTTTTCTGCTATTGCAGTAACATCTTTTTCCTAAATCAAGTGAACTTAACTGCTTTTCATCAAAAGACAAGATTAAGAAAGTGAAAATGCAAGCCACACAGTGAAAAAAGATCTGTAATGCAAATATTAACAAAGAATTAATAAGTATAATTTTAAAAATTAACAAAGAATTTATATCCATAATATTTAAAATTGATTACAAGAACTACTAAAAACTGATAAGATTATCTAATTAATAGGGGATATTCAATTGAAAATGAAGAGGCTTTTAACAGGCTTTCACAAAAAGAAATATTCAAGTGGCAAAAAAACACTTGAAAAAATGCTTAGTTTTACCAGTTATCAAGTTGGTGAACACTAACAGAATGATGAGATACCATTACTCACTGATCAGAATGACTAAAATTAAAATGTTTCACAGTGACAAGTTGTGGCAGGATATTTAGACAATGAGGTTTCTCTCCTTTACTCGGGGAAATAAAAAATTGGTTAAAAAAAAGGAAAGCTGGAAAACTTATTGATACATTTACTCAGTTTCAATGTTAGTATATTCTATGACACAGCAATTTTACATCTAGGTAAAATGAGTTTATATGTTCATCAAAAGAGGTGTATATTTCAGCTTTATTTTTAAAATATTAGAACTGGAAACCAGGCAAATTTTCATCCACAATAGAATTAAGCTATACAAGTGACATAATCATACAGTGTAACCATATATGCAATAAAAAGGATGCTACAATCTCATGTAATTTCTGAATAGAAATGTCACAGATACAACTTTAAAGGAAGATTTAAAAAATATATATTAATTTATAAGTTCAAATCAGGAACAAACATTATATAAGGAATTAACTCAAAAATATTGTTACCTTTTTGGAATAGAAGCTGTAGTTAGTAGGTATATTGTGATATTCTTGTGATAAAATACATCAAACTGAACACTTACAAGTTTTACATTTTATATATGATGTAATTTGATATATATTTATATATTAATGTAGTATATGTTATACTTTGGGTGAAACATTTTCATGAAATCAAGTAACCTCCGGCAACTAAGAAAAACAAGGCACATTTGAATCATGTTTGCAGGATATATAACTAAGCAGTAACCAGAATGGATTAAACCATGTGCAGAACCTGTGTTCAAATCCTGTAGAAATGTGCGCTTGGTCAGAAATATGAGAGCCAATGATTAGCCCTTCCCCCAAAAACTTTCTCCACTGTTACTTTCCAAATACCAGAAGCTTCTGATTTTACTCTCACCTATCTGGCCATTTCTTCTCTTTTTTCTTTGTTTTTCATCCTCCTAGAGACTGCCTCCACTCTTACTTTCCAAATACCAAAAGCTTCTCATTTTCTTCTCACCTATCTGGCCATTTCTTCTCTATTTTTAAATTTTCTTTTCATGTAACTGATAGTAGAGCTGCTTAAAGCTAGATTATGGTCTCTGTTACATTCTCTCTTCATACTGTCTTCCTAACTGATTATATCTAGGTCTGTGACTTTAAAAGCCATAAAATTGTTGATAATTCCAAAATTTTCTCATATACCTCCAACACTGACTTGAACTGTAGGCATATATATTTAACTGCCTATTTGTCTCACTTAGATCTCTAATAATCCCTTTAAACATGACACATCAAAAGTGGAGATCTTAAATGTTCCCCAAAAATAATTTTCAAACTTTTCTACCCTTAAAATGTGCCCAATTGTTTAATCAATTTATATCTTATTTATCCCTAATTTACTTTTTTTTTTTTTTTAATACAAAGTCTCATTCTGTTGCCCTGGCTGGAGCACAGTGGTGCAATCATGGCTCACTGCAATTTGCACCTCTCAGGTTCAAGAGATTCTCCTGCCTCAGCCTCCTGAAGAGCTGGGATTACAGGCACACATCACCATGCCCAGCAAATTTTTGTATTTTTAGTAGAAATAGGGTTTCACCATGTTGGCCAGGCTGGTCTAGAATGCCTGACCTCAAGTGATTAGCCCTCCTCAGCCTTGCATAGTGCTGGGATTATTGGAGTGAGCCACTGTGTCCAGCCCAGATTTTTTCTTTCTATTAATATACCCCTATACCTTCTAGCAGTAAATTTCAACAGCAAGACTCCCAGAATATATCTCAAACATTTTCACTTTTCTCTGTTTAAACTAAAACCCATTAATTCAGTCTACCACCTTCTACTTTTTGAATTTCTGAAATTTCCTTCTAATCATCTCCCTAGTGCCACATAACCTGACTCCAATCAATTTGCTACAAAACATCCAGAATAAATTTGTCATAGCAATCACATCCCTATTGTGAAACATTTCGGTGATATTCTTTTGTTCTTATAACAAACTTAAAATTTATTAGCTTCATTAGATTATCCTAGTGATCTAGTCCTTTCAGATAGATACCATATTCTCCAGAAGAGCATAAATCAATCAAAATATTTTCTACCCAATCCAAAGCACTGAACCTATCCTAAAGTTTACTCTATATCTAATTGGTGCTCAGTAAAAAGTTGATTTCACTGTCTCTTTGAAAACTTCACTGATGTTTTCACTTTAACTTCCATGTAGTTAATTATTGCTGTTATATGTTAATATCTACCTATACTTCTCTTAAAGGAATCCTCCCTAACTCATTTTGTGAGACCAACATCATCCTGATATCAAAACCTGGAAGACACACAACCAAAAAGGAAAATTTTAGGTCAATATTCATGATGAACATTTATGCGAAAATCCTTAATAAAATACTGGCAAACCAAATGCAACAGCACATCAAAAAGCTTATCCATCATGATCAACTTGGCTTCATCCATGGGATGCAAGGCTGGTTTAACATACACAAACCTGTAACCATAATCCATCACATAAACAGAAACAAAGACAAAAACCATATGATTATCTCAATAGATGCAGAGAAGGCCTTTGACAATATTCAACAGCATTTTATGCTAAAAACTCTCAATAAACTAGGTATCAATGGAACATATATCAAAATAATAAAAGCTATTTATGACAAGCCCACAGCCAATATCAAACTGAATGGGCAAAAACTGGAAGTATTCTCTTTGAAAACTGGCACAAGACAAAGGTGCCCTCTCTCACCACTCCTATTCAACATAGTATTGGAAGTTCTACCCAGAGCAATCAGGCAAGAAAAAGAAATAAAGCGTACTCAATTAGAAAAAAAGGAAGTCAAATTATCTCTCTTTGCAGATGACATAACTGTATATTTAGAAGACTCCATCATCTCAGCCCAAAATCTCCTTAAGCTGATAAGCAACTTCAGCAAAGTCTCAGGATACAAAATCAATGTGCAAAAATCACAAGCATTGCTAAACACCAGTAACAAACTAACAGAGAGCCAAATCATGAGCAAACTCCCATTCACAATTACTACAAAGAGAATAAAATACCTAGGAATACAACTAACAAGGCATATAAAAGACCTCTTCAAGGAGAACTACAAACCACTGTTCAAGTAAATAAGAGAGGACACAAACAGATGGAAAAATATTCCATGCTCATGGTTAGGAAGAATCAATATCATGAAAATGGCCATACTGCCCAAAGTAATTTGTAGCTTCAAAGCTATCCCCATCAAGCTATCATTGACCTTCTTCACAGAACTGGAAAAAAACACCTTAAACATCATATGGGACCAAAAAAGAGCCCACATAGCCAAGACAATCCTGAGCAAAAAAAAAAATAGACCAATGGAACAAAACAGAGGCCTCAGAAGTAGCATCACATATCTACAACCAGCTGATCTTTGACAAACCTGACAAAAACAAGCAATGGGGAGCGGATTCCCTCTTTAATAAATGGTGTTGGGAAAACTAGCTAGCCATGTGCAGAAAGCTGAAACTGACCCCTTCCTTACACCTTATACAAAAATTAACTCCAGATGGATTAAAGATTTATGCCTGAGACCTAACACCATAAAATCCCTAGAAGAAAACCTAGGCAACACTATTCAGGACACAGGCATAGGCAAGGACTTCAGGACTAAAACACTAAAAGCAATGGCAATAAAAGCCAAAATAGACAAATGGGATCTAATTAAACTTAAGAGCTTCTGCACAGCAAAAGAAACAATAATTAGAGTGAATCAGCAACCAACAGAATGGGAAAAAATTTTGCAATCTACCCATCTGAGAAAGGGCTAATATCCAGAATCTACAAAGAACTAAAACAGATTTACAAGAAAAAAAACCTCATTAAAAAGTGTGGAAATGATATGAACAGGCACTTCTCAAAAGAAGACATTTATGCAGCCAACAGACATATAAAAAAAAGCTCATCATAACTGGTCATTAGAGAAATGCAAATCAAAACCACATTGAGATACCATCTCAAGCCAGTTAGAATGTTGATCATTAAAAATGTGGAGACAACAGATGCTGGAGAGGATGTGGAGGAATAGGAATGCTTTTACACTGTTGGTGGGAATGTAAATTAGTTCAACCATTGTGGAAGACAGTGTGACCATTCCTCAAGGATCTAGAAATAGAAACATTATTTGACCCAGCAGTCTCATTACTGGGTATATATCCAAAGAAATATAAATTGTTTCATTATAAAGACACATGCCCACGTATGTTCACTGTGGCACTGTTTACAAGAGCAAAGACTTGGAACCAACCCAAATGGCCATCAATGATAGACTGGATAAATAAAATGTGGCACATATACACCATGGAATACTATGCAGCCATCAAAAAGGATGAGTTCATGTCCTTTGCAGGGACATGGATGAATCTGGAAAGAATCATTCTCAGCAAACTGACACAAGAACAGAAAATCAACCACCGTGTGTTCTCACTCAAAATTGGGTGATAAACAATAAGAACACATGGACGCAGGGAGGGGAGCAACACACACTGGGGCCTCTTGGTGGGTAGGCGAGCTAGGGCAGGGATAGCAGGGGGTGGGATGATTAGAGAGGGATAATATTAAGATAAATATCTAATGTAGATGATGGGGGGCTGGATGCAGCAAACCAGCATGGCATGTGTATACCTATGTAACAATCCTGCACGATCTGCACATGTACCCCAGAACTTAAAGTATAATTCTAAAAAAAAAAGGAAAAAAAAGCCTATGAGATATAACCTTAACCTTCACATTTACTCATCCTTTCTAATCCCCATTTCCCACGTCAAGCTACATAATGAAAGAACATCTGAAGCTCATGCTTTTTAATTTTACCTATGCCTGTACTCAAAACACTATCCCTCTACATGCATAGGGTTGTGTAAAATAATATCCATAAGCTGAATGTATGTTGTAGAACATTTTTAATGCTATTTGGGTACATTTATTCTTTATTAAATTATAATTGCATAACTGTGTAATACGTTGAAGCATATTTACTTATTGGGAACAATGGACTTATTTCATTTTAGTTGACTCATTGACTGATATAAGAGCTCACTGTGGGCAGAGACTTTGTCTGCCTAACCTGTCACTGTGTCCCGGATGCCAGTAATAATTCCTGAAAATTAAAGTCTGTCAACAAATAATAGTTAAATGAATGAATGAATAAATGAGTGGTCATTTTATTTTTACATCAGTTTTGGGAGACAGTTCTTCATGGGTTTCTCATATTTCTGCACATCTTTGAAGTAAAGTTACTGAGGGCCCTTTGTTCTGGAATATATTTAAAAGGAGATTATTTTATTTTTATTTATTTATTTTTTTTTATTGCATTTTAGGTTTGGGGGTACATGTGCAGAACATGCAAGACAGTTGCATAGGTACACACATGGCGGTGTGTTTTGCTTTCTTTCTCCCCTTCACCCACATTTGGCATTTCTCCCCAGGCTAACCCTCCCCTCCTCCCCCTCCCACTGGCCCTCCCCATTTCCCCCCAATAGACCCCAGTGTTTAGTACTCTTCTCTCTGTGTCCATGCATTCTCATTTTTCATCACCCACCTATGAGTGAGAATATGCGGTGTTTCGTTTTCTGTTCTTGTGTCAGTTTGCTGAGGATGATTATTTTAACAGAAAGATTAGGAACATAAAGATAGTTCCTATCCCCAAAATAAAATGCAGGCATGCTTAAAAGAATAAAGATTGTATCTCCTTCTGGAGCAACGGGTACACATGTTTATTGTCCATTACAAATTATAGTTGTTTTCTATAATACAATCTGCCGCATGTGTATGCTTACATTAACCGCCTCAAAGCAAAAATTATATGAGGCAATTGTAAACAGGCAAGAAAGACTTTACTGAAGGCTTGTAATAAAACAGGCCAAAACTGTGACTGAACTCAACTCTGCTAAAATAAAGGTGGTAGAGATTTTAGGAACTAGACTGGGTAGGTGGATCATAGACAATCTGTTTTTGCTAAGTGGCTTTGCTCAAAGGAATGGTTAGCTTTCTTCTATCTTTATGTCAAAAGGTAGTTTTATAACTTGCTGCAAGGTACCAGCTGAAGTTAGGCTCCTATACTCCCCGGGAGTCTGGAAGACAGACTACCTTAATGACTAAATTTCAAAGGGACAGCAGCTCCCAGATCCTTGAGAAAGACAGGCCTGGGTTGTGAAACTGGCAAGAGGTTTTATCAAAGATTTACATTTCAAAGAAGCAGAGAAATAATTTGCAATTTCAAGTTTTCTAAAGTAAATGCTCTAAGGAAAATGGAGTCAGGGCTGTAGACACAGGGAGAAACTGTCGAAAGTTTGATCAAGAGGAGGAAAACATTAAGGTCATGTTGATTACCTTCTTTGGATCACCCTATGGGAATTGGGGCTTGGGGAACCAGCAATAGAAACAAAAATCAATGATCCTTTGACTATTGCTGTTGCTATGAATAAACTTCTTTTATCCAGGAGTCGTGTCTTAATCAATATGCATAAATTTGTGGCAGTTTGTGAGCTTAGCAGTAGCATAAAATCACAGAGGCTTCAAACTTCTTTATAATCTGACTTCAAATTGTACACTTTTGGGAAATATTCATCAGAATTTTTCCCAAATAAAGAGATCACATCAATCAATATTAACATGATAAATATTTACCAACTGTTGAACATTTAAGAAAATTTATTTATGAAGAAGTGAGTTTGCTAGAAAAGTACTTACTAGTTATATATGTCTTCCTGTCGATGTCTCTCTATTCATTTTAATTACTTATGTTTAGTAATTTTAGTTAATAACATGAAAGATGTAATATTTCTAAGCTGTATGTAAGTTTATTATAATGGTTTTTGAAAGCCGAAGCACAGAGGATGCTATTCTGAAATTCAAATTGGTAATATTACATTGCTTTATGAAAACATTATTGTAAGTAACAAGGTACTTTAAACTGCAGTGTAGAAATACTCTTTAAAAGTAGAGGCCCAAGGCATCTTACCTTTGATTTTTAGTATCTGCTTCTTTATATAGTCATAATATGGGAATTAGTATTATTTCATAAAGCATCTAGGTCATAATACTTATTTCTAACTCACAATTTTGTTTCACTTTAATCAAATAATTCAATATTAGGTATTAATCAAATTAATATGAGGTATTTATTAAATTAGGCAATTTCTACTATATTGCAATAGTCTTAACTGAAGGCTGTGCTGAATGAATTTATAGTTTTGTACTGTTGCTTTGATTTTTAAAATCTCACTGTGAAATTATTCAACTTTTTGAAAAATTTAATTTTATTGTGTTAGGAACAATAACATGAGATCTAACCTCTTAACAGATTTTAATGTACAATATGATATTAACTATAGGCACAACATTTATCCAATGTTTTAGGTGTAACAGTACTTGAAGGCCCTATTTATGCTGTGGGAGGCCATGATGGCTGGAGCTATCTGAATACAGTGGAAAGGTGGGATCCACAGAGTCAGCAATGGACATTTGTAGCCAGTATGTCAATTGCTCGGAGCACAGTTGGTGTAGCAGCATTGAATGGCAAGTAAGTAAATTTTCCTCTGTTTTTCTTAATTTATAAAAAAAAGTTATTGGGTAAATAGTATTTGAAAAATAACTTTTAATAAACCAGTAAAAATCCTTTAAAAACATTATAAGCTGTTGATATTTTTTAATAGATAAATAAACACTGGTGTTTTCTCTGTAGGCAACAGAACCCAACATTTCTTCACATTGATTATTAAAGAATTATCCAATATATTTCATGGGAATATTTACATCATTTTTTATAAGATAGTTGAGTAGCCTTCAAAAAACTACTAAAAGTTTGGTGTTCGATATATCTTTCTTTGCATAATTACACCGGTTTACTTTTCAAGCATCCCCATTAATATCGCTCTAAATCAATAATTCTCAACCTCAACACTGTTGATATTTGAGGTTAGATGGGTCTTTGTTGGAAGAATTCTTCTGTCCTGTGAATTTCAGGGTGGTTAGAAGTGTCCTTGATTTCTACCCAGTTGATGCCAGCAGTATCTTCACTCACCACCTCAGTGTAACAAGCAAAAGTATCTCTAGACATTGCCTAGTATTTTCTGAGAAATGGCAAAATATAGCCCCTGTTTTCCCCATGGGAACCATGAATCTAAACAAAGCTAATATCACCTCTTGCCTAGACAATTGCAACAGCTTCTAGTTTGGTTTTTTAACTTTTCTCTGCAGCCTTATTTATGAAGGCTTCCAGAGGAATTCTTTCACAAAGGCAAACAATAAATCAGTCCTCTTCAAAAACTTGTCTTTTATTATCTTTGTTGATTTAAAGTCTATTTTTTCAGAAACTAGGATTGCAACTCCTGCTTTTTTTCTGTTTTCCATTTGATTTTGTGTCTGTGTGTCTTTGCATGTGACAGGGGTCTCTTGAATACAGCACATCAATGAATCTTGACTCTTTATCCAGCTTGTCATTCCATGTCTTTTAATTGGGGCATCTTTTAATTGGCCTATTTACATTTAAGGTTAATATTATTATGTGTAAATTTGATTCTGACATCATAATGCTAGCTGATTATTTTGCAGACTTGTCTATGTATTCATAGTGTCACTGGTCTGTATACTTAAGTGTGTTTTTGTAGTGGGTGGTAATGGTTTGTCCTTTTCCTATTTAGTGCTTCCTTCAGGAGCTCTTGCAAAGAAGGCCTAGTGGTGACAAGTTCCCTTAGCATTTGCTTTTCTGAAAAATATTTTATTTCTCCTTCACTTTCGAAGCTTAGTTTGGCCAGCTATGAAATTCTCAGTTGTAAATTCTCTTAAGAATGTTGAATACTGGCCCCCAATCTCTTGTGGCTTGTAGGGGTTCTGCTGAGAGGTCTGCTATTAGTCTGATGGGCTTCCCTTTATAGGTGATGTGGCCTTTCTCTCTGGCTGCCCTTAGCATTTTCCTTCATTTCAACATTGGAGGATGTGATAATTATGTGTCTAGGGGGTTGATCTTCTTGTGGAATATCTTGCTGAGGTTTTCTGGATTTCCTGAATTTGGAGGTTGGCCTGTGTTGCTAGGTTGGAAAAGTTCTCCTGGATGATATCCTAAAGTGTGTTTTCCAATCTGATTGTTTTCCTCATCTTTCATGTACCCCTATCAGATGTAGCTTTGGTCTTTAAACATAATCCCATAGTTCTTGGAGGTTTTATTCATTCATTTTTATTCTCTTTTCTCTAAACTTACCTGCCTGTGTTATATCAGCAAGACAGGAAATCCAGACAACCTCAACAAGACATATCAGCAAGATAGTTCTCAAGTTCTGATATCCTTTCTTCTGCTTGCTTTATTCAGCTATTGATACTTGTGTTTGCATTATGAAGTCCTGTTGTGTTTTTCAGCTCCATCAGGACATTTATGTTCCTCTCTAAATTGGTTATTGTGGTTAACTGCTCCTGTGATGTTTTATCATGCTTCTTAGCTTCTTTGCAATGAGTTAGGACATAACCTTAATCTCAGTGAAGTTTATTGTACCTATCTTCAGAAGCCCACTTATGTCGTTTCATCCATCTCAGCCTCAACCCAGTTCTGTGCACTTGCTGGAGACATATTGCTGTCATTTTGAGGAGGAGAAGCACTCTGGCTTTTTGAGTTGTCAGCATTTAGAGGTTGATTCATTCACATCTTCATGGGTTTATCTACCTTTGATCTTTGAGGCTGCCTACCTTTGGATGGGGGTTTTATGGGGTCTTTTTCATTGATGTTGCTGCTGCTGCTTTCTATTTTTCATTTAGCAGTCAGGCCTCTTTTCTATAGGAATGTTGCAATTTGGTGGGGGTCCCTCCTACTTCTGGTGACATCACCATTGGAGGCTGCAGACCAGCAAAGATGGCAGCTTGCTCCTT
This sequence comes from Callithrix jacchus, assembly GCF_049354715.1. Taxonomy (NCBI): domain Eukaryota; kingdom Metazoa; phylum Chordata; class Mammalia; order Primates; family Cebidae; genus Callithrix; species Callithrix jacchus. The sequence goes on from NC_133502.1 coordinate 45,643,862, forward strand.
CTTCATGGAGCTCTGTCCCAGAGGGGCACCAACCTGATACCAGCCTGAACACTCCTGTATGAAGTATCTGGAGACTTCTGTTTGGAGGTGTCACCTAGTCAGGAGGAGCAGGATTAAGGGCCAACTTAAATAAACAGTCTGCCCATGGCCTGGTGGGGCAGATGTACTGTGCTGTGCTGACTCTCCAGAGCCAGCAGGCAGAAAAGACTAATACTGCTGATGGATGATACTGCAGCTGCCCCTCCTCCTGCAGGCTCCTCTCAGGGATATCAGAATTCTCTTCAAACCCCCTGGCTGGGGATGCTGAAACTCCCATGTGGAGGGCCCCTGTGGTGGGCAGGAGTGGATCAGGGTCCCGTTTAAAGAAGCAGTCTAGCCACAAACTAACCCAGTCATGCTCCACTATGAGAAACTGCTCCCAGTCTAGACTGCCCAGTCTTTCTGGCACCAGCAGCAAGGGAAAACAGCTGAGTGAAGCTGCAGTGATGGCAGCTGCACCTCCATCTCTGGGAATTCATGTTCTAAGGTGTAGCCTGCTGTGCTGGCTGGCACATATTCCAAGCCAGTAGGCTTTAGCTTGTGGGGTTCCATAGGAGGAAGGCCAAATGGCCCCCTAGCTTCAGCCTCCTTCCCATGGGAGTGGACGGCTCTCCTACCTCATGGTAGTTATCAGAGCATGAGTATGCAAATACTCCTGTATCCTACTACCTGCTCCACTGGCTGCCCATCTGAGTGGCCACCATGAGTCTGCACAGCTTTGTGCTTGTGACCAAAGCCTGGTGGTATGGGCTCACAAGGGGACCTCCTGATCTGTGGGTTGCAGGGACCTGTGGGAAAAGCATGGTTTTCAGGGAGGGGTAGCACAATCCGTTACCACCTCCTTTGGCTGGGAGAGGATGCTCCTAGTGCCCCATGCAGCTCCTGGGTGGGCCCTCGCTCAACCCTGCTTTTCCTCACTCTCTGTGGGTTGCGCCAACCACCTAGTTGATCCTAAAGAGAGAAACTTGGTACCTCAACTGAAGATGCAGAATTCACTTGCCATTTTTTCCTTCTCTCTGAGAGCCAAGAGCAAAGCTATTTCTTCTATTTGGACATCTTGGCTACTCCCTCCTATTGTATCATTCTTATGCCTTTGCATCCTCACAGCTTAGCTATCACTTATGAGTGAGAATATACTATGTTTGATTTCCCATTCCTGAGTTATTTCACTAAGAATAATGATCTCCAATTCCAACCAGTTAGTTGCAAATGACATTATTTCATTTCTTTTTATGGCTAATATTCCATGGTATATATATATATACACACCACAATCTCCTTATTGAATAATTAATTGATGGATATTTGGGCTGGTTCCATATTTTTGCAAATGCAAATTGTACTGCTATAAACATGGTTATGCAAGTATCTTTTTTGTATAATAACTTATTTCCCCTGGGTAGATACCCAGAAGTGGGATTGCTGGATCAAATGGTAGTTCTACTGGTAGTTCTTTAAGGAATCTCCACAGGGTTTCCCATTGTGATTGTACCAGCTTATATTTCCACCAGTAGTGTAAAGGTGTTCCCTTTTCACAACATGCATGCCAACATCTATTTTTGTTTTTAATTATTTGATTATGGCCATTCATGCAGGAGTAAGGTAAATCTGTTGTGGTTTTGATTTGTATTTCCCTGATCATTAGTGATGTTGAACATTGTTTCATGTTTGTTGGCCATTTGTATATGTTCTTTTGAGAATTGTGTATTTATGGTCTTAGCCCACTTTTTAATGGGATTCTTTGTTTTTTTACTTGCTAATCTGTTTGAGTTCCTTTGTAGATTCTGGATATTAGTCCTTTGTTGGAGGTATAGATTGGGAATATTTTCTTCCACTCTGTGGGTTGTCTTTACTCTGCTGATTGTTTCTTTTGCTGTGCAGAAACTTCTAAGTCCCATCTATTTATCTTTGTTTTTGTGGAATTTGGTCATAAAACATGAATTAACACTGTATATGTCTATACACACATATCTACATATACAGTGAATACATATTCATATTATGTATTTTGTTTAATGGAAAGATAGGCATATTCCTTATAATTATTTTCCAAAATTTATTTTGGTTATCCTCTAAATTCATTCATTTAAACTTTGATATACCTTTCTCAGATTTTGATAGACTTTCTCAAAAAGTCACTCTTAAATATCCCTTTAGAATATTCTCTGTAAATATTTACAGATTAATTTGAGAAAGATGTGTGATCTCTAAATTTGAAATATTAATATTTTCTTCTGCGAAGATAGTTATACTTTTATCTTTTAAAATTACTCTTCTTGTATTTCAGTGCTTTTTAATTTTGGCATAGGCTATTCTTTCTTTCTGAGATTATTCATGTTAACTTGTATTTTTGAATATTTTACATATTATGTGGTTAATCATTTCTATTTATACATTAATAATTACAAACTTAAATTGTAAAAGATAATTTCTATATATAATAACCATTTAGCTAATACATATGTTTATTATATTTATTATTCAATTTATAATAATAGATTTTCTAGAAAGATAAACATTTATTTAATAAACTATTAAGGAAACTTTTTCTCTGTTTTCTTAATACACATTGATTGATTTTTTATTGTGTTGTTTATATTTTTAGAATAATGACCTAAATAGTAATGATATCAGGTGTCCTTGTATATCTATTCTAATTGGAAAACCTTTATAGTGCTTTATGGTCTGTGATATCTGTTGCTATTTGAGATACATATATTGTTTAAGGTTGGGACAGTATTTTATAGTCTGTAGTCTTCATAGTGGAAATTTTATTTTTGAAAATTAGCATATGTTTTATGAATATGTCAAGATGATGATTGTTTTATTATTTGATCTGTTTATGTGGTAATTTGCATAAATACTCTAACTATAAATCATATTACATATCTAAGTAAATCCTATTTGCTCATATTGCATTAGTCCTTTAATCTTTTTGCATTCCATATTCTAGCTATGATTTTGCATTAAAATTGCTTATAAAGTATTTCACAGCATTTTTCATTATGATATAAATCTTATTTTAGCATATCATGGCACGAATGAAGAAACTTTCTACAATTTATCTGCTATAATTGTCTTTAATCATGAGAAGCATATTTTCTTGAGCATGAGAAAGAAATGACAGGAGGAATTTTATGTACACTAGTATGTATAGTATCTTTACAATTTCTATTTTACCGATATTCTAAAATTTAGCTGATGGCTTAAAGTCACATATCACTTCCAATTTCACCACTACCACAAAAAATTTATTTAATATTGCTATATCCTCCTTGTATATTTTGATTATCCTAATTTGTTATTTTTCTTTGTTGGCTTTGTTACTACTTTTATCTTGTCTTAGCATTTGCCAGTGTCATTATATGGTTTTGTTTTTATTTTTAGTCAAATTAGCATACACACAGACTATGTTTATTTTCTTATTTTCTTACTAATTTTTGTTGGACTTCATTCTACTTACTCTTTCTTCAAATTCAGAATTTAACAAATGATGGTATGAATAGTTGTTCTTGGAGTTTATTATTCTTTATCACTATGTTAGTTCATTCTCACGTTGCTATAAAGAAATACCTGAGACTGTGAAATTTATAAAGGAAAAAGGGTTAATTGGCTCATAATTCTTCAGGCTCTACAGGAAGCATGATGCAGAAATCTGCTCAGCTTCTAGGGAGTCCTCAGGTATATAATCATGGCAGATGGCAAGGGGGGGCAGGCACATTACCTGGTGAAAGGGGGAGTAAAAGATTCAGGATTCAGGTGGGAAGTGCTTCACACTTCTTTTTTTTTTTTTTTTTTTTTTTTTTTGAGACAGAGTCCCACTCTGTTGCCAGGCTGGAGTATAGTGGCTCAATCTTGGCTCACTGCAACATTCACTTCCTGGGATTAAGCAATTCTCCTGCCTGAGTCTTCCAAGTGGCTGGGATTACACGTGCCTGCCACCTCGCCGAGCTATTTTTTGTAATTTTAGTAGAGATGGGGTTTCACCATGTTGGCCAGGCTGGTCCCAGACTCCTGACCTCAGGTGATCCACCTGCCTCGGCCTCCTAAAGTGCTGGGATTATAGGCATGAGCCACTGCACCAGGCCCCTACTTTTAAACAACCATATGTCACAAGAACTCACTCATTATTGCAAGGACAGTACCAAGAAGGATGGTGCTAAACCATCCATGAGAAATCTGCCACCACGACCCAATCACTCTGACCGGGTCCCACCTCCAGCACTGGGGTTTATATTCCAATATGAGATTTGGGTGGAGACATACATCCAAACTATATCAATTACTATACTACAATCACATTTATTCATTCTCCTACACTCAACTACTGAGTGGAGTCAGACATTTCAGTTGTTTTGTCTTCTTAAAAATAATGCTGTGGCTCACGCCTGTAATCCCAGCACTTTGGGAGGCCGATACAGTGAATCACGAGGTCAAGAGATCGAGACCATCCTGGTCAACATGGTGAAACCCCGTCTCTACTAAAAATACAAAAAATTAGCTGGGCATGGTGGCGCATGCCTGTAATCCCAGCTACTCAGGAAGCTGAGGCAGGAGAATTGCCTGAACCCAGGAGGCGGAGGTTGCGGTGAGCCGAGATTGCGCCATTACATTCCAGCCTGGGTAACAAGAGCAAAACTCCGTCTCAAATAAAAAAATAAAAATAAAAATAAAAAAATAAAGAATAATGCAGTTATGAATATTCTTAGATATATCTTTTGGTGAACATACATACACATTTTAGCTGGTTTTAGACCTAGAACTTAAATAAATGGCTATGCTTTACTTATTCTTGTGCTCTGCTTTAGTAGATACTGCTCAAAAGTATTTGCAAAGGGTTTTCCTAATTTATCCACACACTAACAGATTTTTGAATTCTGAATGCTTATGTACCCTACTGACTTGGTAACATCTGACTTGTCTTTTATTTATCTTTATCCATTCCAGTGAATAATGCTATCACATTCTCTAATAACTGATGTGATCAAACATTTTTTATACATGTATTAGTCATTTGTATTATCTTTTTGAAGTTTATTTTCAAAATTTTCTTTTTCTATTTTCCTGTGTTCTCTTCTTCACTTTGATTTATGGAGTTCTTCATATATTCTGAAAATTAATCATTTCCAAGTGAGTGCATCTCACTTTATTATTATTAATTTCCAGGAAGTATGTGCTATATAATTTATTAGATTCTATGTCTGAAAGGGACTTTCCTGTGTTTTCTCACATTGTTTGCAAATTAGCTTAAGTAGTTTAATATTTCTGCCTTGTATTTTTAAAATTCAGTAAATATTATTTACTTATTCAACTTTTTTGGGGAGTGGGAGAGATCTGTAAGTCCAGGGATGTTTTTTATCTTTCACATGTACTTTTACAACCCAAACTTTTATTCCTGTAGATGTTTTTACTAGTTAACATTCAGTCAAAAGCCAGAAATCAGAACAGTCATTTGTCAGTTCTTCTAAACAAAGATATTTTAATATTAAATACAAAGTTTTTTAGTAAGTATAAAAATGTACTAGTTAACCAAAAAGTCAACAAAATAGCACTATATTGTAAATTAATCAACTCAAAATAATAGCTACCTCTCCTGGGGCTGCAGAACAAATGGACAAGATTAAAATGATTTAAGATTTAGAAGCTTGGGGAAGGGCCCTATGCACTGATATTCAGTCAACTGTGATTTGGGCCTTACTTAGCTGGAGCTAGTCTCAGTAGCAAAGACCTGGGGCCCAGAGCTCTGAGGAAAGGATGGCAATCTGCTGGTGCTTATGTCTTAGAGTTGTCTCAATGAAGCTGATGGCATGAGAAAAACTGCAGACTAGGTGTGTCTGATGCTACAAAACAACTGTTGCTGCTATAGTGAGAAAAGGATGGGGTGTCACTCACACACACACACACAAAAGCAAACAGAAAAGAACAAGACCCTTTAGTCTCCTCTAGTCTTTTAGTCTCTGCCACACTGTAATGACAGATCCTAACAGGGAACCAGGTGGCAAAGCAGAAAAGCTGTTTCCGGAGATTTCACCCCATCTCAAAAGCAGAAAACACAGGAGATGATGTAGACAGGAGAAACAACAGCTTAAAAAGCTGGCACTTCCTCCACAAAGTGCAAATGTTTGAGGGGGTACACACTGAGGGCTACTTTTCATTCTTTTAAATTACTACTTGGAGAATCATTTTAACAATCTCAACTCTTTTTCTTCTGCTTAGGAAAGTTTTGAATTTATTGAGACTTATTTAATTGTTCTTTCCCCCATTATTCCAGTGCTCTGATTTGAGATATATTTTAGTACATATTTACGTTAATGGTTATATGTGTGTTTTAAAACTGATTTCTTTGCCACAAATCTCTTTCCTCAGTTAAGAAAAAAATTAACTAAATTCAATCAATGCTAATTTACTTATGATCTTTAGTATTTTCAATGCAGACTTAAAATTTTTGTATTTTAATTTACTTCCACAATACCTTTGACTCACTTCTTTTCAATTATCTTTATAACCAGCTTATTTTGAATGTGTTATCTTATCATCTTAAAAGTTTTCTGTTTCACTAAATGCATAGTTTTAGTTTGAGAACACAAATTATTTATTTTTTCCAATACACAAGTTTTAAAGTATATACTTTTATCTCAAAAATAAAATATTTTTATATAATAGAAAAACATCATGCTTTGTTTTACCTTATTTTGTTTTTCTATTTATTACTTATGATTTTCCCTGTCACTTAATATTTAAGTCTCTTAATATCTTTCAAGGTACATTTATTTCCTCTCAAAATCTTGCTCCCAAATGTTTTTCTATAAGTTTACTTAATATCAATATCCATTATTATTTTTAAAATTCTATTAGATGAGGAAGAAAAGGTGATTGAAACTCATAAAGAGCCAAAGCAAATTGCTACTTGTCACTTCAGTTCTTTTTTGTATTTGGTAAAGCTTTTCTTTGCGGTAATGTATAAAGTTTTCTCTATCAACCTTTCCACAAAACCACTTTTAACATCAAAAAATATCTGTAAACATTCCTGCTAGACTTCTTTTGACTATAGTTGTTGAGACAAACTCTACATCCTACTATCACCACTGCTTTGTAAGGCTGCTGTGTAGAAGTGAAAATAGGTTGAAATCATATACAGCCCACAGTCGTGGGCTGCTTGCATTAAGTGGTTGGGTGTTCTTTCATTACCTTCCGAGGAATACTGAAAATTCTAGGAGAGGAATTAAAATATTCTTATTACCAACTTTCAGTGTTATCTGCAAATTTTCTAAAAGAAATTTTTTGGAATTGTTTCTATATGAAATATAGAAATGTATACCACTTCTCACTCCTCTCAATACAACTTTTATTCTGTTGTGCCTTTTAATGACATTCATAGAAAAAATATTTTCCAATCTGATTTCTCCTGATGATCACTTTTCCCCCATAAAAAGAATTTTAAATAAATCATATAAGATTTTTCATTTGTGTTAATATTGTCATTTTGCTCAATTAACACCACTTTGTGTAACATGTAATATATACATTACTGTTTTTTCTACTTATACTCATATTTTCTCTTGAAAAATGTTTTTTAAGCATTACAATATTTTTTCTTTAAAAAAACTTAACTTGGAAGTTAATAAAACTTCACATTCTTTAATATTAAATATTAAAATTATTCATAGGTATATCTATTCACATATAGCAAAACTTACAATAATAGAATGGATGTCCTCTGGCCAGGCACAGTGGCTCACCTCTGTGATTCCAACACTTTGGGAGGCCAAGGTGAGAGGATTGCTTGAGCCCAGGAGTTTGAGACTATCCTGGGAAACATAGTGAGACCCCAGCTCTACAAATAATTTCAAAATTAACTGGGCATGGTGGCATTCTCCTGTAGTTCCAGCTACTTGAGAGGCTGCTGTGAGAGGATTACTTGAGCCAGGAGGACAAGGCTGCAGAAAGCTGTGATCATACCACTGTTCTACAGCCTGGGTGATGATAGAGAAAGACCCTCTATCCAAAAAAAAAAAAAAAAAAAAAAAAAATGATGTCCTCTAAGATGTTAATTTTATAATTCTAATAGGGGATAATAGAGGAGAGCACAATCCTTTTCTGCCTCTTTACTTTTTCTTTATTATTTATAAGTAGCAGTCAGTTATTTAGTGTGACTTTTTCTTACCATTTACATTGACACCAATATATTTATTGCTGGTATTGTTTAGAAAATGCACAGCAAATTTCCTCAGTATGGATGAGAATTATCCTGTCCTTTCATTATCTTATTCACTTGTTACATTCTTTTGTAACAAAAACACACATATATATTAAAGTATTAGCACATTATTTATCTATATTTTGGATAATTAGCTTGCATTACAGCTTTGTGATTTTTTGACTTTATTTGAATTGACTTAAAATAGGTATTTTGTTGTAAATAGTCTCCAATCTTAATCAGAAATAAATGAAGAAACTATTTAACACAGAGTGTTGTGGCAATTTCTTATATGTGGTTATGACTAATTGTCTATCCAGTTTCTTCTACTGCCCCTTTAAATTGACTCTACATAGAAATCATTATTCAGGTTGCTTTTCCTATCCTTGTATTTTTTGATCAGCTAGTATACATCATATATTAAGAAATTCTGTTTTACTCTAGTATCATTCTTGATAAAAAATATCAGAGTGTGATATTAATTCTCTTGAAAGATTTTAATTCTTACTGAAATTGCTTACATTTTAATTAAGTACATTTTCTTGAATTTTAATTCTATTCTGTGAAAATGTTTTGAACGGTTCCATTTCCCACTTATATTTTCCTTTAAATTGAACTAGCAGAGCTTTTACTTGGCATATTTTTCTTCCCTGTTTGTGATTTAATGGCCTTAAAATTCTGTGGTTTGATGACTGGCTATTAATGTCTGGATACTTTTTCCTGTGTTACTCAGACAGAAACATAATTATTAGAAAGTGACCTTTTACTTCAGACTCATAGCAGAAACTTGTCTTAACACCACCTTCTGACTTTTTTTTTTTTAATTTTTCCTCATCTCTGCTAATGTGATTTTTCCCTCTTGTTTGGCTATTACATATCACTGTCTTTCTAAGCTGCCTATTGTTTCCCTAAATGTTATTTTGAATACTTTTTACAATTAAGAGTAATAAAAATCAATCTTTCTCTTAGGTTTAGGTTATTTATGATACAATTTGTTGTGGGAAAAAAAAAAAACAAGAAATTGGCTCATGGCTTAAAGTTAATGAGTGTGTTCTGATCAATTCAAGACCAAAATTATATCAATTTCATGTAAGAAATTTAGTGAGTCTTCTAGTAAGACAGCTTAAGCTAAGCAGTATATATGCCAGAACAGCCAGACTTAATTGGTGAATAAAGAAAATACCAAAAACAAAAACAAAACAAAACAAAGAACTGTGAATAAACATGGTTTTGTGGTGCTTGGCCAACTATAACCTCAGATTTTCCAACCAATGTATACATTAGGTTTTGTTTCTTCTTTGGCAGCTGCCTTGGCTTGTTTTTTCCACACTTTACATTTGTGGTTTTTAAAATATTTTCTTAGCTCACAAAGCAGATACTGATTCTGCCTGAACACATCTTGTCAGTAGGCTTGAATTTTAATAAATATGTGATACTGCCCCTTTAATAATCTGCAAAACATAAAAACTGAGTTTGTTTCATGATTTGCTGTGGCAAAATGTATTCATTCATTCATTCATTTATTCATACAAATCTTCATGTTAATAATTGTTGTTTTTTTTTTTTGATATGGAGTCTTGCTCTGTCACCCAGGCTAGAGTACAGTGTCACAATCTGAGCTCACTGCAACCTCTGCCTCCTGGGTTCACACGACTCTCCTGCCTTGGCCTCCTGAGTAGCTGGGATTACAGGCATCTGCCACCACGCTTTTTGTTGTTGTTGTTATTTGTTTGGTATTTTTGTAGAGACAGGATATCACCAAGTTGGCCAGGCTGCTCTCCAACTCCTGACCTCAGGTGATCCGCCCACCTCCGCCTCCCAAAGTGCTGGGATTACAGGAGTACAAAGCTTCATGTTAATAATTCTGGAAACTGGGAAGCAGAAGCTGCAGTGAGCAGAGGTTGTGCCACTGCCCACACCAGCGTGGGCAATAGAGTGAGACTCTGTCTCAAACAAACAAACAAAAATAATTCTTACAAGGCATTTGTAATTTCTGTTCAGTCTGAAACATATACAGCTTAAAGCATCAGGAGAGCAGGATTAATCATCTGTTGTTTTACTATTGTGTCCTAATACCTAGCACAGTACCTTAAGCCAGAAGGCCCCTCACTTGCATATACCTTCTGACACTCTGTTTCTACTTTTGCATTCAAATTTTATTCTTCTTCTTCTCACAGGTGGCACCTGAAATTGTATAAGTTTTAACTCATCTTAGACTCACACATTAAAAAAGAAAGGAAAAAAAAGTTGCTGTTTATTGAATCTCAGTTGGGGCTACTAATAAGCTCAGGAGAATTTTAATTTAAATACTGAAAGAGACGATTTTTAAGGGACTCATTGTTTTATCGGATATCCAGAAAGAGAGGAATCATTCCAATGAGAAAGAAAAACTGTTATCCGTACCTTGAATATAAAATGCAAAATTTAAGTTTGGCAGAAACATAATGAAAGGGAGTGGCCCCAAAGATTGGACAGAATGGCAGGCCCTCAGATCATACAGTAACTTGGCCAAGATAAAAATATTGCAAAGGTTTTAAAAAAGAGCAGTGTCTTTTCATTTCAATTTTATAAATATTCACTCTGGTTAAAGAATTGTTTCTAATTTCTTAAGGAAACTGTGTAATTATTAGAATTTAATCACGATAGTTGAATGGCTAAGATATATGCCAGTGGTTAAAAGGGATTATTTAACAAATTTTGCCTCAGAATTAAAATTTATTTCAACAGCCAACAGCTCATTTTGGTGACCTATTTGAGCATGATCACTGCCAGTTTCTTCAGTCTGGAATATAGTGGTTTTAATGGCTTAGACCTCACTTTCCTTCTCCATTCTCTTTTCTCGCCACCTGCCTTAAGCCACCAAATGTCCCAACCACAGCAAATCATTCCAATTCCCTGAACATACCTTGATTGTCCACACCCTTTTGCCTTTTCACTTACTCATGTTTCTGCCTAGATTCCCCTTTGATTGCTTTTTAATTCTTAATAACTTGTGTCTTTCCACTATTCACTGTTCACTTAGTTTCTTATTCAATATTCACTTGATCTGTGAATACATCTGAAAACTCTCTAGACTGATAAACTATCCCAACTCTAGCTCTCTATGTGCAAGATCAATGTGGCAATATCAGTAATAACAGGACTGAGTTTATTATACTTGAGAAAAATAGTGTCAAATGTTAAAATATATTAATATCTGCCAAAAGATTATTTATATCTTCCACCATCCAAAGAATTGTTTAATCTGTACCTTTCCTGTGACCTCTTTTTGAATCCACCCAATTTAATCTTTTTTTCTTCCTTTTTGTATCCAAGACACATAATTAATAATTTTCCCTGCCATTTGTCAAAGTCTCACTTCAGTGGAACTTAAACAGGTGCATTTTCATTGTTAAGATTCCACAGATAAATCACTTTTTTTCTAGAATTAGAAACAAGTAATTCATTCATTTAAAAAAAAAAAACACAAACAGGTACCGGCCATAATGATATATCAAAGAAGATAAATGAATTCTGCCCTCAGAGAACTTACATTATACTAAAAGGAACTAGAAAACAATAACAAAATATAAGCTGCAGAATTATAACAGGTGTATGTAGGAGATCAGTCAGAATGGTGAGAAATTTTCAAAAATAAACCTTCTTGGAAGATTGGAAGGTTTTGCAAAAGCCATGGGAAAAGGTTTATGTCTGAAGGCAGCCAAATCCTTTTACCTTGAGCTAATAGCATAGAGCAGATAACAAAGGAATATAGAGGAGTTTATCCAAATAGCTTGTTTACTAAGACAGATCTTGATCTTTCTGGAGGGCATGACTACTCTCTACTCAGGGAGTCAGCAATGTTAATTACTCTCCAATGTTGTTTACTTGAGACCTTTGTCATCTAATCTGTACTAAATGTGACCAGGCAAAAACCTGTGTCAGTGTATGTGTTTCATCTATCACTCAGTCAAGTCTGCCAGTCAGATTCCACAGGTATAGTGTGGGAGTAGAGGAAATAAAGAGGTAGTAAGATTGAACTGGCAGTTTTGGGTTGGTGAGGTTTGCCAAGTTTGGGTATGTGATGACTTGATCTAAATTAATTCACATAATTACAATTGTCAGATTCTTTTCATAAATTTGGGTATGTGTTTTAATAAACAAAAGTAGATGGACTCTATCAGGCTTCCAACCTTATCTACCAGCTATGTGCTAGAATAGTAGTAAGTGTAAAGGGGGTTTGTAATAGGCACCATCATTTCTTAGCAAGCAGAAAGAAAAACAGCCACACAATGTAATGACATAGCTTAGTGAAATCCCACTGCCTGCTGTAAGGCACTTTAACAAGTACCTCCCATGGAAAGGCAGATATGGCAGTAATCTGACAGCGGGACTGACAAGCTTTCTTGTGGCATCGGATGAAAGAGCTCTCCATTAATTAGGAAACAAAGGACCAAGCTAAGTTCTGGATTTAGAGAGTTGCTTCAAAGGTACTGGAGTTGAGGGATACTAATCCTTTCATTGTACAACAGAAAGAATGTTTGAACACTTCTTCTGGGGAACCAAATACAGTGAGTCAAAATTATATTTACTCTCCCAAGATAGTTAGCAAAGCATTCTAATATTTACATAATGGTATGGGAATACTTTCTGTGCACTTTCCCTGAAATATGCTTTATTGGTAAAGTATGCAAAATATTAAATAACTACCTAGGATACAGATTATAAATAAATTTCAGGGAACAAGACGAAATGGGATCAGAAAAGACTTTCTAGTGGAGACACAACCTCAATTGACTAATAAGAGGAGAAATAACCCTGCATGTGTAATAAAAACCATATGGTACATTCATATACTTTATGTTAGAGTATAGGGCTAGAGAAGATCTAGTGCTCTGGCAGAAACTTCTAATTATCCCTCAATACTCATTCCTTCCTTTTTATATGACAATAGAAACACATATTTTTAGTGAGGCATATGGCCATCTAAAGTAAAGACAAGATTTTCCAGTATCTTACCAACTAGGAATAACTACGTATTTGGTCTGACCAATGAGATAAGAGAATTGAGTTGTGCGGCCTAACGATGGACTCTTTAAGGAAGAGGTTGTGCTCCTTCTTTGAATTTTCCTTCATCCTGCTATTTGAACCATGGTTGTGGTAGCTGGGACTCCACCTTGGGACATCAAGACATGAGGGTCAGTAGACAATTGTCCATGGAATTTTAGCATTACTGAGCATTTTCCAAACAATAATTACTGGTGACTGTCTTTCACAACATCTTTTCAGGATATTTGTAAATCAAAGAGTTGGAACACAAAAATAGTGACTTCCTTTTGGTCAGAAAGTAGAGAATTGTTTCTTGACTGGAATCATAAAGATAATGGCTCCCTTCAGGGCTAAGATTGGACAGGTTTTTTTGGAAGCTCCTTTAAAAGATTAGAGTTTCAGAAACTCAGAGGTCCCTTAGAAGTGAAACAAACACACCACATGTGCAGCATTCACTTGATTTGCTTCAATTTATGCTGGTGGGACTTGGGAGAAACAAGGAGAGCCGATGTAAACATGAAATTTACACTGTCTACTGCACTGTACATAGCAAAGTCACTTCTCTCTCCCTCATGAATCTTGTTTCTTCTGTCGGCATCCATTAAACCGTAGCAGGCTAATTGGTTAGCTTGGAAGTAGGGTAGAATTTCAGATTCTTCACAGTTCTTGACCATGCTACTCCAGCAATGCAGCCTGGGTGTCCTCTCCTGTAAAACCATGTTTACACACATTCCAACACATTTCCTAATCAATGCAGGATTTGTTTTCTTGAGCTGCTGTATTGCATGTAACAGAATATCAAACGTATGGCACTAACTTAGATGAGCACCTGCTAACTAGGCCTCAAGACATTGAACATCGTGGCTGAACATGAGGTAAAACTTATCTGTGTGCTTTTTAAACACATAAATTAGCCAAAATAGCAGAGAAGACTCAGTTTCCTGCAATTCTCAGAGAAGTCGTAGAAAAGTACCCTTAGTCAAAAATATTTCTCGATCTCCTGTCAATTCCTGGCACACAAGGATATATTGGTCAATATTCACAGCAAATGGAACTATGAAGCTGATGGTTTTGAAGAATGTTATTTTTCTGTCCTTACCTCACTGCCTTGGAATGAAACCTTAACTCCATAGCATGGCATGCAACTCCTTTCATTCTCAATCTAACCTTCTCATTCTACAAGCCGCATCCCTTTCCTGCCCTCCTTCACTACCACCCCTTCCATCAATATGACATACCTGTCACTCTTTATCTATCAACTGCTATGAACTTTCATGCCCCTGGTCTTTACATATAATGCTTTTCTTGTATATAATGCTTTCCCCATTTTTTTCATCTTACAAATTTTTACTCATCTTTCAACTCAAAGTAGAAATGTCACATTGCCTTTCTTGCTGTGAAACTGTCAGCAGTCACTTCCTATGCTGTCAGTGCATTGATTTCCATCATCAGATTCATCTCTGCTCTTCAAATTCTCAACCTCCCATTTGTCATTACAGTGAAAGAAGCAGGGATTAGCAGAGATGGAGTTTTTCCATGTCATCCAGACTGGTCTTGAACTCCTGGGCTAAAGTCATCCTTCCACTTAGACCTCCCAAAGTGTTTGGATTATAAGTGTGAGCCACTTTGCTTGACCTGATAATTGTTCATGAAGACTCGTGTGTAATTGTAACATATATTCCAACTGGTCAGAGTTCATTGTTTATATTCCTTGGATATTATACTTTAAAGAATAATTATGGTAATAGTGTTATTTTTACATTCTCTTTCTTAGCCTAATTCAGACTTAATTTATATTCACAAATAAATACATTTCAGACAATGCTGGTTGATAGCATGTATTCATAAGGTACACAATTTAATTTTTTTAAGGTACTGAAATCTATCTACTGGTTTTAATAATGAATCCATGAAGTGGTCCAAAATAACAATATTATTTCTTTTACACAAATTCTAATTTTCTCATTTCTTTTTCAAAGGTCTTTGAGAAAAAATTCAGTGTATTTCAAGCAATTTTGCCTTGATAGTATTAACTGTCTTAGTATTGATATTTATATGTTAATAAAGTTATTAAACTTTTAATCTGAGGACATAGATTATGAATGACATGAAAAGAACACACCATACGACACACCATATTCTAACGAAAAGACATCACTTACAATGGAGATTTTGTTAGTAATTCGTGAAACAGGCAGCAGATATAAAGCATTTATTTTATAGAAAGAACTGCCAAATACTATCTCATATTTATGAAGGCATTACATAAACTTCCTGTGTGTCAAAACCACTGTGTTACTAAATTTTTATTGGGGGAGGTTTCATAAAATGTTTACTTACATCCAAGAAATAAGTTATATTATACCCTGTGAACTTTAAATAAAATGTATGTTAATATATATGCTATTAGTGAAAAAATGTGCTGATAGGCTAAATGGTTAACTTCTATAATGTAAGCTGTAAGTTTAATAATCAAAATTTTGTGGAAAAAATGGGTTCTTGTCACATGACCAGGAAAAGTTAGGCACACAGACCCTTTGAAGGGTGAGAGAGAATGGAATTTACTGGGTGAAAAGGAAAAAAAACTCACTAAAACAAGAGGGGTTTCTGTTAACAGGCCCCCATCTCACAAATTGAATCCCAGGTCCCCACCCAGCAACAGGAGAGTTCAGGCTACTCCCCATTGCAAACATCGGAATTTCCTCAGGTTCCACCCAGCCCACACAGTGAACAGGTTGGTGGGAGATTCTCAAGGGACCTTCCCCCTTTCTTCCTCCTCCATCTACCAATAACATGTTTTTATATTCTGGAGTAAAAAAGTATGTGGAGTATTTATTCACTTATTACTCCCTGTAATAGATTTTTCACTGGGCAAATTTGGTTTAATACATAACATCCTAATTATTTTTATTATTAGGTACATTTCTTCCTATCCTAATTTGTTGAGTTATCATGAAAGTGTGTTGAATTTCATGAAATGCATTTTCTGCATCTATTGATATGATCTTGTGATTTTTATTCTTTATTCTATTGACATAGCGTATGTATTGCTTTAATCAAGATTCTTCTGTTGAACTTGCATCCTCGTTATAAATTCTATTTGGTCATGGTTTATGTACTGTTGGATTCAGTTTGCAGGTATTCTGATGAGGATTTTTGCATGTATATTTATGGGGATGTGGCCTCTAGTTTTTGTTTTGTTTTGGGGGTGTCTTTGTCTGGCTTTGGTATCAGGGCAATGCTGTCCTCACAGAATGTGTTTGTTAGTGTTATGTCTCAATATGTGAAAGAACTTTTGAAAATTTAGCAAAATTCTTTAAGTGTTTGTGATGTGAACCCAAAATTTCTCAGACAAGTGTCAGTCTATTTAGAAAGTTTATTTTGTTAAGGTTAAGGGTGCACTCATAACACATCCTCAGAAGGTCCTGAGGAAACGTGCCCAAAGTGGTCAGGGGTACAACTTGCTTTTATACATTTTATGGAGATATAATACATCAATTATTACATGTAATATTTACATTGGTTCCATCTGGAAGTGTAGGAATACTCCAAGGCAGGGTTGGGGGCTGCCAGACATAGGTATGCTATAAAATTTTCTAACTAGCAATTAGCTAAAAGAATTATTATCAGTAGAAAGAAATGTTTGGGTTATGTAAGGGGTTGTGAAGACTTAGGTTTTATCATGTAGATGAAACCTCCAAGTAGCAGCCTTCAGAGAGAATAGATTGTAAATGTTTCTTATCAGACTTAAGGTCTATGTTGATGTTAATGCTGGAGGGGTGTAATGAGATATGTCCAACTTTCTCTTCCATCATGGCCTCAACTGGATTTTCAGGTTAATTCTGAGTGCCTTTGGCCAAGAGGAGGGTTCTGTTCAGATGGTTGGGAGCCTTAGAATTTTATTTTTGGTTTGCAGTGAGGGTGTACGAGTAAAGTCATCTTGTCCTGGGCTTTTGTTATTGACACATAATAATTATACATATTCAGGGGTTATAACGTATGATTTGATACTTCTATATGTTGTGTAATGAACGAATCAGGTAATTAGCATATTCATCACCTTAAACATTTATCATTACTTTGTTGTGAGAACATTCAAATCCTCTCTTCTAGCTATTCAAACTATGCAATGCATTATAGTTAGTTATAGTCACTCTACTGTGCAATAGAGTAGCAAGTTATTTCTCCTGTCTAACTGCAACATTGAACCCATTGACCAATCTCTCTCCATCTACCTCTCCCCTAATCCTCTCCAGTCTCTGGTAACCACCATTTTGCTCACAACTTTTTTTTTTTTTTAAGAATATACATATGAGTGAGATAATGTGATATTTGTCTTTCTGTGTCTCACTTATTCCGCTTATCGTAATGTCCTTCAGGCTCAGCATGTTAAAGCAAATTAAAGGATTTTATTCTTTTTATGGTGGAATACCATTCCATTGTGTTCCAACGAATGGAACACATTTCCATTATTCCTTTATGCATTGTTGAGCATTTAGTTGATTCCGTATTTTGGCTATTGTGAATAGTGCTACAATAACATGGAAGTGCAGATGTCTCTTTATATATTGGTTTCATTTCCTTTGAATATATTCCAAGTAGTGAGATTGCTGGATCATATGGTGAATCTATTTGTAGTTCTTTGAGGCACTACCATACTGTTTTTCATAATGGTTGTATAAGCAGGGGAGGGAGCGGGCATCCCAAAGATGCTCCCAGTTCCCCGCTCCCATGTGCCCAGGTCCTTGGCCTCTCCAACCCCAGGAATGGGGAAAGGGGTTCCCTAGGTGCGGTGAATTTACCATTTGAATAAATATTGTGGACCCAAAGAGTTTAGCAGAGAGCAACTTATTAGGCAGAGTGAGTGAAAGAGGGAGCGAGCAAGCTCCCAGGCTGCAGTGGGAGGGGATCCAAGGAAGGAATCCATTAGTAAGGAGCATGGAGGTTTTAACCCCGAAGTTGTTCCCCCACCCCATTCATGTTCTTGTCCAATGAGAGGAGTTCTTTCAAAGTTCCTCTAGAGTGACTGATCTTTGATTCTGATACCGAATTGGCTGCTTGGTCCACAACAGAGCACCCTCCTCCCAGAGCTTTCAGCAGGTTTTTTGAACAAAGCAGCTTACCTGGATTTTCCACCTAGCTCACAAGCAGGAAAGTTAGACAAAGAACTTTTCCTTTGGGACAGGGGTGTGGATGGAGGCATGGCCTTGGGAAGCTCCTACCTTTGAAATCACGCCCCTCGTGGACCGGGGAAGAGATTTTTTCCTTTACACAGTCCTTCAGTTGTACTAATTTATGTTGCCATAAACAATGTGTAAGAGTTTCCCCTTTTTCACATACTAATCAGCATTTATTATTATTCTATATTTTTTATAATAGCTGTTCTTACTAGAGTGAGGTGGTATCTCATTGTGGTTTTGATTTGCATTTCTCTGATGGTTAGTGATGTTGAGAATTTATTCATATCTCTGTTTGCTCCTGGACTTTTCTTTGTTGGGCAGTTTGATTACTGTTTAGATTTCTTATTTCTTCATGATTTAGTCTTAGTAGGTTGTGTATCATCATTACTTTTTATGTAAATTTAGATATATATTTAATAATTTTTCAAATAATTTCAGAAACAGAAAATGTGTGATCTACTATTGCCTTGACTATTTTACTATCAATTATCAACAATATTTGGTTCAAATAACTTAATAGTATAATTTATCAGAGTAATGTTTATGAATAAATAAAGCAGCTTGAAGCAAACATTTCCTTTAAGACAACAGAAAATAAGAAGGTGACATCCTATTTATTTATAAATTATGTATGAGGGCTGTGCTAGGTGTCTCACAGAAAGATGCCCATAAGTAAAATCCCTGCAAAATATGTTAAGTTACATTTTAATAATATGTTAGGATATCATACTTCTTTTGAGTTAAATCATCAACTTAAATGAAACAGAAATAAGTGAGGTTCAGATTTCATAAGGTGTTTAGGATGATAAAAAACTTGTAAGTGAATAATTATTTCACTACTGGGTGCTTTTGCAAGCTAAATTCTTCAATACTTGTCTTTTAAAATGTTCCTATTGGTTAATTTTAGCCTACTACTAGATTGAGAACTAGCAGACTACTTGTGAATAATCAAGCAAAGAGGTATTACGCCCATAAAGGGAATTCTTGGGCAATCAGATATATTTTACTATGGCAGCTATTATGAGAAACACAAACAGCTTTAAAAAGCATTCCCAGGATCTGAAATAATTTTACACATAGTATTTTAGAGTTATTAAATGGTAGTAGAGCATGAATTTGTAAATCTACATCCTCATTGATTTGTATGCTAATTAATACTGTCTTCCTATGCATTTTTGTAGAAATTGAATATCATAGATTTAAGTCTAAAACTTATATTATACAGTCCATAGTAAAGGATAAATACCATCTGTCAACCAAAATATGTGAGACAGGTCTCAATTTAGGAAGTTTATTTTGACAAAGTTAATGGTGTTATTATTTAGCCTCAGGAGGTTCTGACAACATGTGCTACAGGTGGTTGGGGAACAGCTTGGTTTTATACAGTTAGGGAGATATGAGACATCAATCAATTCATGTGTAAGATGTACATTTGTTTCCTCGGAAAGGTGGAACAACTCGAAATGGGGAGGAGGCTTCTGGGTCACAGGTAGGTAACAGACAAATAGTTGCATTCTTTTGAGTTTCTGACTAGCCTTTCCAAATGAGGCACTCATATATTCATTTATCTCAGTGAGCAGAGTGATGACTTTGAGTTCTTTCTGTCCTCTGTCCACAAGGAAATTCCTTATGCATAAGGTACAAAGTTGTTTTTTTTTTCTTAGTAGCTATTATTTTTAGGAATAGAATGGGAGGCAGATTTACACTCAGCAGTTTTCAGCTTGACTTTTCCCTTTGGCTTAGTGATTTGGGGGTCCCAAGATTTGTTTTCCTTTCACACATCTTATCCTATTAAAACACAAAGATATGATATCCTCCCTCTAATCAAAAACAACTATGGCTTCCTGTTTTACACAAGAGAAAAGTCTACATGCACCTGTAAGCTGCCATTCACTTTGAACCACCATTCCCATCTCAGTCCCTGCCTCAGCCGTTCTGACTTCCTTCCTACTTCTGAAACTTTGCACTCCCTAGTCATCCCCAAATCTTCCTTCCCCAGATACTCCTTAACTTACCTCCAATCACTACCACTATCTTCAAATTTTTGTGTAAAATGTTTCAGTGAGATCTTTTTGGTTACTTACTTAAATGGTATCCACAGTTTCTACTCTCACCAGCTGCAATACTCATCCTGCTCTGGATTCTAGGTCCCTTGCACTTCACCTTCTCCAGTTGTAAATGATATTTATGTTTACTGTATATATATTATGTCTTTCCTGCTTCAGTAGGATTGAGTACACTGAGGTCTTTTTTCCTGTTTTGTTCATGGATATATCAGTAAAGTTTTAACAATGTGTGGCACACACTAAACACTAAAAAATAGGTAGTGAGCAAATGGATATGTAAATAAATGCAACACTGTACCTTACTATGATAAAATCTTCATGACTGTGATTAAATGGGGAAGAACTATTTTATTAGGATTACACAATGTATTCAAATCATGTTAATAACTTTCATGATGTATAACTTATTTTGGGGGATTTCTATCATATTTCTCATTAATAAAATAATTATAGCAAGACGAGTGTATCAAGTAACCTTCAGCAACTTTCAGTCATATTAACATTGTTACCTCCTTTTTCCTGTAAAGTCTTGTCTTCAGCTATAGCATAGGTACTGATTAAGAAAGTTCTTAAGATAATACTTTTAGTGTATTACATTTATTCATTGTTCTAAACTGTGAGGATGGGAACACAAGGGGCAGGCATGTTTTATATACTGCCAAATCACTTGCTTATCAACAAGTAGGATAATCCCTATTTATCCTGTTACCTGTTTATGTTCATTTTCTTGTATCCTTTTATGAATTTTTATCCTGTTTATCTCTTTATGTTCATTTTCTTATATCCTGTTCTTATATTAGTAGCCATTTTCTAATATTTATTAAATTAAAATATTAATATTACTGATTTCTGCAGTATGCAGTTTAAATCTATCCAACTTTCTGGAAATAGAGGTTAAAAATTATAGTTGTTTAAATTTCATTTAGTATATATAGTTGTTTAAATTTCATTTAGTATACTGCAATTTCTATACAAAATTGATTTCTATAGAAATGTAATTCTATACAATTTCTATACAAAAATAAAAATTCCTGTTATATATGATCATTTATCAAGTATTTTTAACAAAATCTCCCTGCAAAGTAATATATTTCCAACACATTTCATACTGTGAAAATTTTCTTAAAGGACCTTTTCTATATTTTGTCCTCCAGACTATGATATTAAATCACATTTTTCCAATTGTGTTTTTAGGTTGTATTCAGTTGGAGGTCGTGATGGAAGTTCCTGTTTGAGTTCAATGGAATATTATGATCCTCATACAAATAAGTGGAACATGTGTGCTCCCATGTGTAAGAGGAGAGGGGGTGTTGGAGTGGCCACATGTGATGGTTTTCTTTATGCAGTAGGAGGTCATGATGCTCCTGCTTCAAATCACTGTTCCCGGCTACTCGATTATGTAGAAAGGTAAGACCCCAAGGACACTGTTACAGTGAAAGGACAGTGCAGATCACATTGATGCCTGATTCAAGTTATTGGAAAAATTGCATTGTTTAGAAAAGGCAAATTCAACACCTAGAGATATGTTTTTTAGCTCCTTTCTCAATCTCATTCACACACACACACACCTGTACTTTATTTTCTCATTTTTCCTTGACTCCTCCCTTCAATTAATATTTATCTAAATCCTCACAATGTTTTTTCACAAAAACAAACAGCTTTGAAAAACATCCCCAGGATCTGAAATAATTTTACACATAGTATTTTAGAGTTATTAAATAGCATTAGGGCAGGAATTTGTAAATCTACATTCTGATTGATTTATATGCTAAGTAATACTGTCTTCCTATGAATTTTTTCAGAATTGAATATTACAGATTTAAGTCTACTTATATGAGATATACTGTCCATAGTAAAGGAGAAATGCCATCAGTGAACCCCAAATATGTGAGACTGTTCTCAATTTAGGAAGTTCATTTTGCCAAAGTTAAGGGTCCTTTCATGACCCTTCCAGATTCATCCATATCCCTACAAAGGACACAAACTCAGTTTTCTATGGCTGCATAGTATTCCATGGTGTATATGTGCCACATTTTCTTTGTCCAGTCTGTCATTGATGGGTATTTGGGTTGGTTCCAGGTCTTTGCTATAACTTAAATAATCTTTAACTTTCTTCTTGTTATATTTTGAAAACATTAAAATGAAGTTTTGAGTAATTTATGAAACATGAATGTTTGTTAACTCTTTTAAATATATTTTGCATTTTGTTTTTGTGTTCTCTTTTGTTCTTGTTTGTTCTCCGACCCTCTCAAACTCTCAAAGGTGAATTAAGTTCTTATTTTATGACATAACCATTTTTAACATAAGACAGACTGATTAGAGCTGTATTTTTAAATAATCCTGGTGTATGAAGGAAATATAGGTTCTCTTATAACTCTTTCTAAAATTGACCAGGTGCACAGAAGCTAGAGTGGGGTGACACCTTGGCTTCAGGCCTAGGAATACAGTGCAGAGACTTCCGGCACAGCTATCGCTGAATTCCGTTTTGGCTGTGCCTTACTTGGAACTATTATATGGTATGCAGTAAGGATGGAAGAGTCTTTAGTAAGATGCATGGTGACATTTCCTATCACATAGGATACATAGTGATCTATGGAGAAATGAGGATAGAGAATATTTAGGTCAATTGGTTTATTAATTGGGATAAAATAAGTAATTCTTCTATAACAAATTACTTTAAAACTCTCAGTGGTTTGATACCATGATGCTTTTCTCCTCACTCATGCTATTACATGTAATTATCATGTAATATCCGTGATATTAAAACTCTGGTAGTCAGACTAACACATAATCTAGAATATTGATCATTGCTGGTCTCCATGTCAAAAGGAAAAAGAGTAGTAAATTATTCACTAGTCCTTAAAGATTCCACCTGCAAGTAACATAATTCTCTTTTGTTTGTACTCCAGTGACAAACCAGTGACATGGCCACTGAAAACTTTATGAGAGCAGGAGAGCAGTATCCCAACTTGTATCTGGGAGAAAAATGAGATGTTTGGTAGATAGCACTAAGAGCAGAAAATATGTCCTTTTTATATTAGGAAAACGCATCCTTTATCCTGATGCCTGTAAGTGGTATAGATGGTGGAAAAAGGATATTCTTCTCATTTATGATAATGTTTTCTAAGGATATGTAATTATTTTTACTTAGGATAAGAACATTGGCAAGAGATGGTTTTTGGTAAGCAGGCTGTGTTCATATCAGATAAAATACAGAATCGATGTTTACCAATATTGCTCCTCTGTGAAATGGACTATAGCTTTATGGCTGTATATACATTGAGAAAGGCATTAAGTTCACTACATTTTCACTTTAATATTTTCCAGTCCACTGAAATTGGGAACTATAGGTGTTACAATGAAGACAATGGCCAGAGTCTTAATAAATAGGTTTATACTTTTATACACACAAATGTGCAATCATTTAAAATGCTGCTAAAAGACTGACAGTGAATTCATTTACTTTTTTTTTTGCTAAAGTCTTGGGTAAATGAAGAGAGGAGATGAATATCATGAGCCTCCCACTTTTACCTTGAATATCTTATATAACTGCTGTTAATGAAATGATATTTCATCCAAATATTCTCATCCAACTCAACTGTATAATGTATTGAAATGTTGTTTGTGAACAGAGGCATAAATAATTCAGTCTAGGAATACATTTATGTAGGAAAATTAGATTTAAATAAGCATGGCTATTTTGAGTTATAGGAGTTCAGTGGATATGAGCAGCTTAAGTAATGCAGAAGCACACAGCAGTATCATGATTCTTATCCTAGCTCATATTACCCATCAGATTAATAGCACTTTCACACTTTTTATAACATATTTTCTATATTTATGATTTCTCATGTAACTCCTCAGTAAATCAAGATACACAACAGTGCCTCTGTGGAACCATTTTGCAGATAGAATGTAAATAGGCTTTTTAGTATATAATCATAGGCAAACATCATTAGGAATTTCAAGAATAGTGTATACAATGCTATGTTTTGTAGTGAGATGGATAGATCACATTTTATTATATCACAATGATTTTATATAGAAATGTAAACTATTATATAATGGCCATGTTAAGTACAATTATATAACACTTATCAAAAATTGTTTGCACTCAGGCTGTCTTGAGCACAAATAACACTGGCACCTCAAATCAGAGAAGGTAGAAGGCAGGGAGTGAAAGAGAATGAGGACTCTAGATTAGTTTGTGGAACAGGTGAAAACTAATTTTGTGACTGAGCCTCACCCTAGTAAGAGCATCTTGGTGGACAAAATCCGTGTCCAAAATGTGCACTGAGTTTCAGGAGCAGTTAGGTCCTGAAGGTGTGCTCTGTTAGAGAAAGAAAACTCATCCATTTAGTCAGTCAGCAACTATTGTTTTGCATGTATTTTGCACTATGTTATACAGAGCTTACATTATGAGAAGAACGAGACAAAACAGACCTTCCAAAACTGGAATCCAGGCAACAGATCAGAAAATATGCTCAAAGGCATCAGTCCCACTGCTGAGTAATAATAGATCAGAACCTCCTTTTCCCTTATATCTGCATCCCAGTAATGAGGCCTGGTGAAAGAAGAGTGTCAAGATAATGAGAACCTTCTATACTAGAATGTGTAATATCCACTTTTGCATCGTCTTATTTGTTCTCCTTATAGTTGCCAAAGGGATTATTTCATAATGAAAATTTGACCAGGAAGAAAACTTGAGGTTTATTTCTTTGTACCAATTATTAACATTATAATTAAAATTCCTTTTACGTCAGTTTTATTTTTCACTAAACTAGGTGCCATGTACTGGTATTGCCCAAAATAGCTTTCTACCCACCTCTATATTCTTGTGCTTGGTACAGTTACTGTAACAGAATAGGCACTTAATGAAAATTTATTGAATCAATCGGACACTAAGAAAAATGAACCTCAATATTCCCACAAGGAAAACTATCTTGAGATAAGCTGTAAATAGGTTGTTATACATAAATTGATAGGGAAATGATAGAAGATAAATGAATAAATTGATGAAGTAGAAGGATGGATGGATGTTTAGATAGACTCATGGCATTTGAGCTGTATGTTATGACCCATTCTATAATAAGATTCGGTAGAGATTTGTTGGGTATTGCAAAGCCAGATTTGCATTTGCATCCTCTTGGCAGAATATTATTTCCATATACTTTAAGTTGAAAGAGCTAAGCAACTGATCAAATATTAACTGAAAAGTATATTCTTCTATCTTATCTAAACACTATTAACAAATGAGCATAAAAAATTTTGGTATATAATTTTGTATGCTTCTTCTCCCCTTCCCCCATCCTCTTCCTCCCCCAAACCATTTCTCATTCAAGATATTATTGGTGGAGCCAGCTGCATGAGTGTAGCATGAAAGAATTAGGTAGTTTGTTGTCTTTGTTGTTCTGTTACTGTGCATTCATAATGTCTGCTATTGTCTAGAAATTATGCTCACATTTTGAATACACTATGTTAATTTGAAGATTGTATTAGTCCATTTTAACACACTATACAGAACTACCCAAGACTGGGTAAAAAGAAAAGAGGTATAATTGACTCATAGTTCCACATGACTGATGCCTCAGGAAACTACAATCATGGCCAAAAGAGAGGCAGACATGTCTTACATGGCAGCAGGCGAGCAAGAGTGTGTACAAAGGAGGAATTTGCCCAACACTTACAAAACCATCATATCTCATGGAAACTCGCTCACTGTCACAAGAACAGCAGGGGGGAAACCACCCCCATGATCCAATCACCTCCTGCCAGGTTCCTCCTTCAGCACCTGGGGATTACAATTCAAAATGAAATTTGGGTGGGCACATAAAGCCTAACCATATCAAAGATTCTATGCTAACCTAAGTACGTAGGGGCCCTGCTTTATAAGTAGATGCAGCAATTGTTAGCTGATGCAACAGCTTTACTAATTTAGATATGTGATTTGCTATTTCCCTCAAAGGCTTATGAGGAGTGACAGAGAAAGAGATGACAGAATGAAATACTGTATTTTGATTTGCTGCTCAGAATTCTTCTGGCATCATGATAATTCATCTGCATGTTTTGAGAAAGGAGGAGGATTTTATGGAAAGACAAATATTTAAAAATAAATAAAACATGCATTATTCTATATAGATAGAAGGATATTGGCTGGGTGCATTGGCTCATGCCTATAATCCTGGCATTTGGAGAGGCTGAGGAAGGTGAACTGCTTGAGCTCAGGAGTTTGAGACTAGCCTGGACAACATAGCAAAATCCTATCACTACTAAAAAAAATAAATAAATTAGTTGTGGTGGCACATGCCTAGGGGCCCAGCTACTTGGGAGGCTGAGGTGGGAGGATCACTTGAGTCTGGGGATTAGAGGTTGCAGTAAGCCATCATCTTCCACTGCACTGTAGCTCAGGTGACAGAGTGAGACCCTGTCTCAGAAAACATATAAATAAATAAAATTAAATTAAAATACATAATTTGGATTCATAGTGCTAATTATGGTTTTCTGTCATATTGGTAGAGGAAGTAATTACATAAACAATCTATTGTGCTTTCATTTTGAACTGTTAAATGGTAGCCAACTTTTAGTTTCTTTAAACTGGCATTCAGATTTCATGGTTACAATCCATGTTCTGCTGATGGACAAAGTTAAAATAATTTTTAAAGATCTATTGTGAAAACTGAATCTGAGAGGAGTCAAAGAGCTGTTTAGCTTGTCCTTGTTTTCTTTTTGTTCTGTCAACAACTCATTTCTCCTCTCCTCAACCTTGAAAAATGAATGTAATAAAGTATGACGTAAGTCAAAATAATAGAATGTTTCATTCATCTTTATACAGAAGTTGAAATCAAATTAACTTAAAACATTTTTGGCATTGAAAATAAACAAGAGATATTGAGAGGGGAAGCAGAAATTTATTTTCCTCATCTTCCTTTCTGGATCATTCTATGCCCATTACTTTTTAAGGGGAGGATTTAAAAAGTTGGGAGAATATCAATAAGTACATCAAAAAAGACTACACATTAAAAATACACATTAAGCACATCATCAACTTGAAAGACTGAAACACACTGAATATATTGAGATTTTTTTCTAACATTGTGCTGATTGCTTTCTCCTCTGTCTTGGGTTAAAATTAACAGTGAACTCAAAACCATTTCAAGGTTTTGTAATTATTTCAACTTCACTTTATGACCCAGAATATCATAGAATTTGGTAGAAATTTCATATCTACCAACAATATTGTCTATAAGGGTAACAATTATAACACTACTATTATTTATATGTTTTTTAGAAAGTTGTATGTTATAAACTAAAATATGAAAACTATTTTCATTTCAAACATATTATGATCTACACTAAAATTTCTAATTCTTAGAATTCTCTTAGGACAGAATCAGTTTGATAATGCACATGTATATAAATCCAATGTGAGTTTATCCCAGAAAGACATATTTGGTTTAACATTAAAAAGAGTAATAAATGTAACCTAATACAGTGAAAATTAAATAGCTGAGTAAGTGAAAAAATGAAAAAGAGTCAATATTCATAATAAAAACTCTCACCATACTTACAAAATAAACTATTGTGTTAATTTCATGAAAATCTACAAAAAGTTAATAGTCAAATATTGAAATATTTTATTTTTTGATTTTCATTAGAATGAGAAGAAAACAATGACTGCTAATACCATTTTTATTAGACATGTTAATAGAGCAACTAGCCAATGTTGCAATAAAAAGAAAGCAAATTGCCAACAATTGAAAAGGAATAAAAATATTAGTATTCAAGATTAAGTGATAAATATCTAATACTTTTATATGATTCAAACTAGAAACTGTTAACTTGAATTAATAAGATTGCTATATACTCAGTCAATATAAAAAATTAATTGGACTGGGTGCAATGGCTTATACCCTTAATCCCAGCTCCTTGGTAAACCAAAGCAGGAGGATTGCTTGAGCCCAGGAGTTTGTGACCAGACTGGGTAACATATGAGATCTCATCTCATTAAAAATTTAAAAATAAAAATAAAAAATTAGCCAAGCATGGTGGCACATTCCTATAGTCCCAGCTTCTCTGGAGGCTAAGGTGGAAGGTTTGCTTGAGCACCAGAGGCGGAAGTAGTGGTGAGCCAAGACTGCCCTACTGCCTGGGTGACAGTCTGAGACCTTGTCTCAAAAGTGAAAATAAACAACAAAAATCGAAAACAACAAACAAAATTAATACATTTAATGTAGTCTTTTTTTAATTGAAATTTTTTATGTAATTTGATTGTGGTTGTATGTACACTGGAAATATGATTCTAAAATTTAAATAAAAGTGAAGAGTCATAAATTCCAAGACAACCTTGAAAAACTATATATAAAGGCTTATTATTAAATTAATTTAATTATACATTATAGTAATAATACAGTGTAAATAAGTGGACAATGGAATAGATTTGTGTTCAGAAACAAAATCACACATATAAAGAATCTGGATGTTGATGGCATAGACTGTGTACTTGTGTTGTTGTGTGTCTCTATGTCGGCCTGCATCTATCTGTGATGTTTTAGGTTCATTAACTACATTACTAAAAATTAAATATTTATGTGCTGAGCAGCCTGTGCTTCAAGATGATCTGGGCTTTCTAGCACTTTTTTACATGTGTCATCTTGGCAGTGGACAACCCCCCCACAACCACAGTGTGCAAATTTACATAACATTGTGGGTAATATGAATATTCTCTGTGAGATATACATTTCAGATCTTTGGTAACAACCTTCTTTATAGTCAATAAACTTTAGGTATTTTTGTTTGTTCATTTGTTTTAGGAGTCTATGGGTTAAAAATTGAACAGTGGAAAAATAGTGGAGCAGGAAAACAAACTACGAATGAATTTGCTGTGTTTGTCAGAAAATCCTTTCTCACAGTTTTATTTTATATTTATTGCTGCTGGGCTCTTATCACCCTTTTTGTTTTTGTATTTGAACCAGCAGTTATGGGCTAAAGGCAAAGGTATGGTTTCATCATTCATTCAGAGTACATTCATTAAAGGAGTCTTCAGGATTTTGCTACTCAAAATATAAAATATCTGTATGTACTATGTGGTTATTAATTTTTTTTAATTAATTTGCTTACATTTAATAACAACTTTAGTCTTCTGACTTTGATCTCTTGAATTACTAGTCTCTCCCTTACTGTGAATCCTGAGCAGTGTCATTAAACACAGTTGTGTTCATGTTATCATTATTTCCCCAAGTTTCAAAGGCTATTTTTCTATTGAGTAAACTGAAAGTACCTTACCCAGGGCAGCAAACATCCTGTAAGCTAATCAAAACTTATCTGAGGCACACCACCTCCTCAAGTGTGTGACTCTCTTGAAATTTAGTCATACTACTTACCTGTTTCCTTAAATCTGACCATGCTTAAAAAAGAAAGAAAGAAAAAATACCATCACTAACAACAAAACACTACAGTCCTTTTTGTACAAATTTTTCCCTTTTTTATAGCAAATTTAGGCTAGACTTTCAGCACTGGTTTAAAGGAGACTTCACCTCCCAAATATTCCACAATTCTCCCAGATTTTTAATCATTTATTCTTCATTACCATAGCAGTCTGCATATATTTGTTTTAAATACCCTAATTCTACTGTGGATAATAGTCATTTATGTATCTGAGACTTCTTTGTAGAAAGACATCATGATATTTATTTTTGTTGAATGAATCTGCATTCATCTAGGGTCTGGGTGTGTTCTTAAAACACCTTAAAGTTTAGAAAGCTAGACATTATGGATATTCATTTTAGAATACCTGCTCAAATGATTGAGCTTTTAAAGAAAAAGACCAGTTTCCTATTTCATGACAGGCTTTTTAAAAATTAAAATTTTTATAGTAAAAGTTGATTGTTATTACAATATGTTATGTACTATTGTCATTGAATTCTAGATATGATCCCAAAACAGACACATGGACCATGGTGGCTCCTTTGAGTATGCCCAGAGATGCTGTTGGGGTCTGTCTCCTTGGTGACAGATTATATGCTGTTGGTGGCTATGATGGACAGACATACCTCAACACTATGGAATCCTATGACCCACAAACTAATGAGTGGACACAGGTAAGATTGTCATCAGCATAATTTACTTCAAGTGTAAGGAACTTATTTCATTTACTTTCTGTGGAGAAAGGGTATACAAACAGAAATCTAATCGAATTAACCTAAACCAAAAGTGATTACTTTTGTCCAATGTTGTATTAATTTTGTTACTGTTAGCTTCATTTTTATGCATTGCAGAGAGGATTTTCCAACTGGTGGTACTGGTGGAAAGTCCAAGTAGTAACCCCAAGTAGAAAGTCCACAGCCATAAACAGAAAATAACTTTTTCTAAATCCCAGTTCAACTAAAAGAATAAATGGGAAAGGGCTCTGCATAGCCCCTCATGTAGTGAGTGCTCACTCCTTGTCAATCATTTTGTCCAGGAAGATGGAGTAAAATGACTTGTTTATCTTAGGTGAGGTATACTCACTGTAGTTAGAGACTCAGGATCATGCTAGAATGAAGGAGCTCTCATTGTAATCACATAACTGGAGGATGTGTGTTGGTGTGTTTGAGTGTGACAGGAAGATGAGACCAGGGCAACCTAATTATAGTGAAAAACCTCTTAGCTGTACAGCTACTAAGGCTTGCTTATGATGAAGGGAATCCATAAATTCTGACTTGTATCTTTACATATTTGATTTTTCTTTACTTTCATTCTTTTCTAAATCTCCTCAATATTTCTTTTATTTCTCACTTTTACCAGAAATCTAAAAGTAACAGATACTGTTCCAATAAATAGTTTCCACCTAGGAGTGCAGTGCAATTCTAAAGCCTTATTTAATTGAAGCAGGATAATAACTACATCTCAACATATTGCCTCAGTGGATGGAAGGATCTGATTTTGATCATAGAAATTGACTAAAATTTATCTAAAGAACTTGAACCATGATTAAAGTAAATTTGTTTTAAAGATACTTACTTTTAAAGAAACATGACTTCCTTGATTGGGCCAGTTTTGATGGTATGCATTTAGCAACAATATTTAGTCAGGGTAACTTTGAAGTACAAAACCAAATTTCTAATGCCTAGATTTAGGCACCTGCATTATGAGTTTCTTCTCTTCTAAAGGAAAACTTTTGACTTCAGATAAATAAATAAATAAATAAGAAAAAGTACATTTAGCCAAGTGAGAAAAAAGGAGGAGGAATAGAGAAAAGAAGGGGAAATATCAAGAAATCTAAGTCTTGTGATTTTCTACATTTTACTTTAAATGCTACAAAAGAAGCATTTCTTATTCAAAGAGCACTGCATGTAAAAAAAAAAAGTAATGATTGCTTTTCACATTATTGCACTAATATTTTGAAGAATATGTTTAAACTCTGTACCTCTGTGAGTCCCTAGTGTTTCCAAAGCAAACCCTGCATGCATGAATTAATAACTGTTGATTTACTAAGGAAATGTACCAGTTAAATGGGTATTTTAAATGTTCCACTTAAAAAGAACATTAAATAAAGGAAGTTTATGTTTACATAAATGATGTAACATCATCATAAATACATATAATAGCCTTTATTCTTATCATTCCTCTAAAATTGAAATCAAAATTATGTATGTAGTAATAATAGGTAAAAGACCCCTGTATTTCATTATACTTGTTTGAATCATATAGTATTTTACCAATGGCAAAGTGGTATTTAAAATGTTTTATAACAACTTTATTGTAGTACAATAAGCATTTTAAAACTATTAAATTACTTTAAGATTTTGCATCCATATATTTTCATTAGTTATATTTTTTAAGACTCTTGAGGGATGAGCAGCAGACCCATACAAAATCCCTTTAAAAATTTTCAGGATTCTAGCCTACTTGAAAGGTTTCCCATATTTGGTAAATTCCTGTCACTTCCACTCTATTTGTTCTATAAGTGGACTAAATTGGTTATCCCATATAATATTAGCAGCCACAAATGGCTGATTATTAGAATAAACAAAAAACTTTATTAAAATATCCAAATATGTTGAAAAATACTCAGGTTAGCTTGAGTGGGAAATGATGGAAATAGATTAGGAATTGACTGCCAGATAATTTACTATTTTTACTATTAAAAAATAGTACCTTGTTTTACAGAGAACACATACACACACCATATGTATAGATACACATGTGTATCTTTGTGTGTTTTAAACAAATTTGACTTTTGTCATTTAACAGTGGGCTTAGTTTTTTGTGTTTGGTTTGAAAAAAATAATGCATGTGCTTCAAGATATAAAAAGAACTTCATTTCCCCTAGCCTACATAAAATGTCCCTTCAATGTGTTCTCTTGGTATACTGTCCTAGTGCTATCAAGCTGCGTTCATCTGTAGGTTGTGAGGAATCAAAGACAATGTGTCATTTATTGTCTTATCTCCAAAGACTAGTATAGTTGCTGGCTGGGAGTAGGAGGTAATATGAATATTTCTCAAATAAATTGAGAACTATTTTTGCAACTAAGTGTACTTCATTGTGTATGCATTTCATTTATATGCAATAGATATATAAAACATTGAAAATGAGTTCCAGAGAAGACTGGTGAAATATCCACATTCACTATTACTTTTATTTAATTGGTTCTGTGGCCAACCTTTTTAGGTTATCATATTACTCATGCTGAAAGGTACAACCTCTGGAGGGAGAGCAAGGGAAGATTTTAAAACTATATATTAAATAAATTTGGACCAAAAGGAAAGAAGGAAAACTTTTCTTAAACATTTAAAATGCACTTAGGAAGAAAAATACCAAATGCTTAAATAGCATGATGAATTCTTTGATAAGGGAATAGCACGATGATAGAAATTAAGTGCATTTGGCAGATAAATCTTCTTTCAGGAAATGATCTGTAGAATGAGAGCTGACAAATGAGTAATAGCTAACCAATGAAAATATGAGAAGTGGCTTAGGAAGCATCGTTTGTAAGAGCTAGAGGAAGAATATGTGGTATATCTTACTGAGCAAGAAATGGAATGGTTAAGTTCTGAGAGATAGATATGGTTTACATTATGTAACCTGAACTATGCAGAAGACTGAAGAAATGGATAGAATTAAACTTGTTGGAGATATATTTAGAGGGCCTGATGATTCAGATTTAGTGTTGAGTGAGGTAAAAGAAAGGTCAAGATTTCTTGAATATCTTCAACAACTTAAGTGAAAATTCTTGAATGAATATCTTGAACAACTGGGAGGAGGGGGGTGTCATTCACTGATGTAAGAAACACAAGGGGAATCTCACATTTTGTTTTTTGAAAACACAAACAGGTTTTGTTTTCACATGTACACATATACACATGCATATACAGAGATAGAGGTATAGATGTAGACACAGATATAAAGTTAAGCTACTCACTCTATATGTAGTCTAGTACACAGTACTGAGTGTTGAATGTACATCAAAGAGCCTTTGGGAAAGTTTTCAAATATACAGTTACCCAATATTAATCCCATTTCCATTTAGTGGTAGGGTTTGTGCACATACACAGTCATGCGATGCTTAACAATGAAATGCAATCTGAGAAATTCATCCTTAGGCAGTTTAATCATTGTGTATATATCACAGAGCATACTTAGACCAACCTAGATGGCATGGCCTACTACACACCAAGTCTGTATCATATAGCCTATTACTCATAGGCTACGAATCTGTATAGTATGTTGCTTTGATGAGTAGTCAAAGTAATTGTAACATAATGGTATTTGTGTATCTATACATATCTAAACATAGAAAAGATATTGTGTACTAGAAAGTGCCCTGGGTGAGTCAGTGACTGAGTGATGAGTGAATGTGAGGGAACTGGACATTACTATACACCACTGTAGACTTTAAAAACACTCTATACTTAGGCTACATTAAATTTATTTTAAAGTATTTTTCTTTCTTTAATACTAAATTAATCTCAGTTTACTGTAACTTTTTTTACTTTTTAAACAAATATTTTTAAACTTTTTGACTCTTTTATAGTAATAGTTACCTTAAAGCACGTTGTCCAGCTGTAAAAATTTTTTTCTTTTATATCCTTATTCTATGAACTTCTATTTTCAAAAAAGCAGTACAATAGGTTTGTTTACACGAGTTTTGCCACAAACGTGTGAGTAATACCTAGTGCTTTGATGTTAAGAAGGCTATGACATCACCAGACAATACGAATTTTTAAGCTCCATCATAATCTAATAAACTTAGGGGACTACAGTGGTATATGTGGTTCATTCATGACCAGAACATCAAGGATGAAAACATAGTTATGCAGTGCATGTCTGTATTTCTTCGATAACTCTAATGTGAAACAATTCTTGAAAATCATTAGATAATAAAAGAAAGACAAAGGAAAGTGGA
Source organism: Callithrix jacchus (assembly GCF_049354715.1). Taxonomy (NCBI): domain Eukaryota; kingdom Metazoa; phylum Chordata; class Mammalia; order Primates; family Cebidae; genus Callithrix; species Callithrix jacchus. The sequence goes on from NC_133502.1 coordinate 45,678,756, forward strand.
TGTATTTTGGAATCAGGTAAACTTCAGTTTGCCTACATTGTTGCTGTAAGATTAACATACTGTCTCCTGATACACCATTCCCTCATCTGTCCCATGGAGATAATACATGATGTGATTATGAAGATAACAGTGGTAAATTTTTCACACAAATATATCATGAATATATTCACATGCTCCTTCCCTACTCTCATTTTATGCAATAATTCTACAAGGAAGACAAGTGATGTTACATTAAATTAGCTTTTACAAATAATGCAGAAAAATAAATATGTGGATTTTTAATCTGCAGTGGGATGATGGGTAACAATACATAAATTCAAAAGAACTGGTCGAAAATGGAGGTAATTTTCATATTTAGAATGTAAGAATTTGTCCTTTTTCAATCAATAAGATAATGTATGTGATCTGAGGCTACGTTGCAGCTATTTTATTTCTTACATTTTAGATACTTTCCTTTCACTTAGAAATAATATCATGTAATTTCTAGTCTACCCTGATATTCTTAGAAAACTGTAATAAAAATTATTGATACCAAAATGCTCAAATTGTCAAAATGTTGGCTTGTCTCCAAATAATAAATTTTCATTACAAACTCTGTAAAAAAAAGTTTGTTTTAATATATTTCTAACCATTTTCATATTCAGCATTATTTAAAAAATACTCAGTTCTCATTTCAGTTTATGTCATAAGTTGGAAAATTTTTAATAAGCCTACAGCAATTATAATGATGGCCTATTTATGAAAAAAATATGGAATTTATTCTATTGTATATCGCTGTCTGCAATGAATGAATAACACATTTAATTCAATACAGTATCTGGGAAAATAACTTCAAAATGATTGCAGTAAGTGTAATAGCTATTTCATCTAAAATATACTCCATGCTATCACTATGAAATTATATCACAAATGTGTCCATGCAAGTTCCAGAATAGATCTTTCCTAGAACTTTTTCTATAGCAGGTTAATTGCAGTAAAAATCATTAAACAGTTGATTACCATTTTTAAAAATTACATACAAGCTGCAGGCTTAAAAATTTTCAATATACATATTGCTTTTTGAAAATGCCATTTTCAGTGTTTTCATTTGTGTTGTATGACTTCTGGCTAAAATGGGAAAACAAATACATTTATGATTTTCATGTATATAATCTTTTAAAATATATTACAATTTTTAATTTTTCTATGACAGTAAAACTTAAGTTGTGTTTTGTCTTTTTTAACAGATGGCTTCCTTGAATATTGGAAGAGCGGGTGCCTGTGTGGTAGTCATCAAGCAACCTTGACTTGTTGATATTTTATTTGGAAAGATTTTACTTGCTGGAGTGGTTATTTTTATATTGTAAGGCAAGAATGAGAACTTCCAAGAAAAATCTTCAAGAACAAGGATCTCTGTAGCTTTACCTACTGATGTTGAAAGTGTTAGAAGATCAAACAGAATAGTAGGAAACAAGAAAATGTTAAACTTATACAGGAACAATATCTGGCCATATGTCAGTTAGTTCAGGAATGGTTATTGGTAATTTGTTTTGTATTCTAGCATACAATAACTAGAGTTACCAAAGGCTAGTTTTTTCTTGAGCAGTTGAAAGGAGAGACCAATATTCGTGACAAAGATAATTTCATGACCACAACTCATTGAATCGTTTTATAGTCTATGACAATATCCAAGACATTGCCAAGAGTAGAAGACAGAATATTTCATCTGACAGAATCTGATTGGTTTACTGTTTTTTTAATTATATGTGGTCATACCAGGAAGCAGAATTATGCTTTATTAAAACAAACCTGCTTTTGCCTCATTTTTCTATGCTATGAGAACAATTAGAGAAACCAATTCATCCTCGTTTCTTGCATTCAGAAAACTGTCCTGCTAATAAAAGCTGCATATCTAAACAGATAATGGTTGAATTTTATTGCAACCATATTGGCAGTCTGAAACTGGCAAACACAAAGGATTGTTCTCATTAGCCTTGCCATGTTGCTTTGCTTTTTTACACACTGAGCCAAAGATTCGGTAGAATTATTGGGCTTTTGCCTTACGTTGAGTTCAGTGTAAGCATGGAAGCTAGTTATTCTGAATGTTATATGTATATATATCCATTGCATGTTGAAATCCTTTAGAATTTTGTTCTTAAACTTAGAATTCCAAGAGAAAAATATATGATCCATTAAGTTGGAGTGTTTATGATTATTGCTAGAAGGAAAGCAGACTTCAAATTCTCATTCCCCATTTTTCAAACTTCTTACATTGATCTGTACATTATTTTAACCCAAATGTTTGTAATTGTTTAAAACATAATATGGAAACATTACACAATGTCCTTAATAAATAGATCCATGTAAATTTTAAAAAGTTAATAAATCATCAAAAATTTGCATTTATCTCTTGTATTTTTTAATAAATTTTACATTTATTAAATGTAAGGCTAAAGTCAACAAGGTATGCTTTCAGAGACTTTCAATAAAATTGCCTGACTTTTCAAGTTTAAAGAAGTATGCATCTCCATAAAAACATAATATTAGGCTGACACCAAATATAATTTTAATTATCATTTCTTCTGTATGCACCCACTTGAGACAGTTATTAGTGCCCAGAAAACGCACATTGCTTAATAAGAGTGCTGAGCATATTGTAGGAGCTAAAAGAGGTCAAAAAAATCTTTTGTTTTTTAAATCAATGAAAACTCTGAAATTGACTTCTATTGTTGGGTAGCCAAAAATATTTGAAATCTAACCACCAAGGAAAATACTAAGAGACAGTTTATCTCAAGGAAACATTAGGAAATCTGAATTTTCTCAAAATGAACACATGGTCAAATTCATTAGACACAGGTCATTTCAGAAAAATGATGCCATTATAGCTATAAAATGGTAAGGTAATATCAATGATTATTTTTATATTGTGGTGAAAAATCTGTAACATAAAATTTACAATCTTCAGTATTTCCAAGTGTACTATTCAGTAGTATTAAGCATATTAACATTTTTGTGCAACCGATTTGCAAAACGGAACCTCTATACTCATTAAACAACTCCCTATCTTCCTCTTCTTCCAGCCCCTGGCAACAACATTCTACTTTTTGTTTCTATGAATTTGATTCCTATAGAGATCACATGTAACTAGAACTGTATAGTAATTTTTGTGACCACTATATTTTACTTCACGTAATGCCTCAAATTTCATTTATGTTTTAGCATATGACAGAATGTCCCATTTTAAGGCTGAGCAAAATTCCATTGGATGAGTACACCATATTTTTTTAATCCATTCATCTATGCATGGACACTGGTTGCTTTCACTTTTTTACTTTGTGAATAATGCTGCTACAAATATTGGTGTACAAATACCTCTTCATGATCCTGCTTTTAATTCTTTTAACTATATATAACCAAAGTGGAATTGCTGAGTCATGTGGTAATTCAAATTATTTTTGTTTTTTTCTTAGGAAGTGCCATGCTGTTTTCCATAGTGGCCATACCATTTTACATGCCCACTAACTGCGTGCAGAATATCCTTGTCAATACTTTTTTCCTTTGCTGAAAGTCATCTTCATAATGGGTATAAGATGATAGCTACTGCATTACAATTTTCATTTTCATTTTCTCAATCATTGCTTGCTGTCTATTTGTATAAAATCTTTGGAGAAATGTCTATTCAAGTCCTTTGCCCATTTTTTATTTATTTTTATCTTTATTCTTCTATTTTATTTTCACAGGTTTTAGGGGAACAGGTGGTGTTTGGTAAATTAGTAAGTTCCTCAGTGGTGATTTGTGAGATTTTGGTGCACCCACCACCCGAATGATACACACTGTACCCAATGTGTAGTATTTATCCCTCACCCCCCTCCCATCCTTTCCCCCAATTCCCTAAAGTCCAATGTATTATTCTTATGCCTTTGTATCCTCATAGCTTAACTCCCACTTATGAGTGAGAACGTACGATGTTTGGTTTTCCATTTATGAGTTACTTTACTTAAAATAATGGTCTCCAATTCCCTCCAGGTTGCTGCCATGGTGTGTGTGTGTATATAAATTTTTTATCTACTAATTGACTGGTGGGCATTTGGGCTGGTTCTATATTTTTGCAGTTGCTAATTGTGCTGCTATAAACATGCATGCAAGAATCTTTTATAGTATAATGACTTCTTTTCCTCTGGGTAGATACCCAGTAGTGAGATTGCTGGATCAAATGGTAGTTCTACTTTGAGTTATTTAAGGAATATCCACACTGTTCTCCACTGTGGTTGTACTAGTTTAAATTTCTATCAGCAGGGTAATAGTGTTCCCTTTTCACAGCATCCATTATTCTTTTTATTATGGCTATTCTTGCAGGAGTAAGGTGGTTTTGATTTGCATTGCCCTGATAATTGGTGATGTTGAGCATTTTTTCATGTTTAGTGGTCATTTGCATATATTCTTCTGAGAATTGTCTATTCATGCTTTTTTTCTTGCTAATTTGTTTGAGTTCCTTGTAGATTCTGGATATTAGTACATTGTCAGATGTATAGATTGTGAAGACTTTCTCCTACTCTGTGGGTTGTCTGTTTAATCTGCTCCTTGTTTCTTGGGCTGTGTAGAAACTTCTTTTAATTAAGTCCCACGTATTTATCATTGTTTTGTTGCATTTGAAAGTCAATAAATATGATATACTGCATAAACAGAATAAGAACTAAAAATTACACAATCATCTCAACAGATGCAGAAAAACCATTTGACAAAACTCAGCATCCCTTTATTATTAAAACCCTCAGCAAAATCAGTATGCAAAGGACTTACCTTAATGTGATAAAAGCCATCTATGACAAACCCACAGACCATGTAATTCTGAACAGGAAAAAGTTGAAAGCATTTTTTCTGAGAACTGGAACAAGACAAGGATGCCTACTCTCACCACTTCTATCAACATATTACTGGAAGATCTAGCCTGAGCAATCAGACAATAGAATGAAATTAAGGGCATCCAAATTGTTAAAGAGGAAGTCAAACTATTGCTGTTTGCTGATGATATGACTATATATCTAGAAAACCCTGACAATATCTCCAAAAAGCTACTACAACTGATTGATAAATTCAGCAAAGTTACAGGATATAAAATTAATGTACACAAATCAGTAACTCTTCTATACACCAACAGTGACTAAGCTGAGAAGCAGAACAATAACTCAACCTCTTTTACAATAGCTGTAAAAAATACTTAGGAATATACCTAAGGAGGTAAAAGATCTCTACAAGGAAAACTACAAAACTCTTTTGAAAGAAATCATAGATGACGTGAACAAATGGAAACACAACCCATACTCATGGATGGGTAGAATCAATGTTGTGAAAATGACCACACTGTCAAAAGCAATCTACAAGTTAAAAGCAATTCTCATCAAAATACCACCATCATTCTTCACAGAATTAGAAAAGACAATCCTAAAATTCACATGGAACCAAAAAAGAGTCTATGTAGCCAAAACAAGACTAAGCAAAAAAGAACAAATTTGGAGGGATAACATTACCTGACTTCAAACAGTAAGGTCATAGTCACCAAAACAGTACGGTATTGGTATAAAAATAGGCACACAGACCAATGGAACAGAACAGAAGAACCCAGAAATATAGCCAAATACTTATAGCCAACTGAACTTTGACAAAGCAAACAAAAATATAAAGTGGGAAAAGGACACCCTATTCAACAAATAGTGCTGGGATAATTGGCAAGCCACATACATAAACTCTTGTCCAAATTTTAACTGAGTTATTTCTCTTTTTTTTTTTTTTTTTTTTTTTTGCTGTCATTGTGGAATTGTAGGAATTCTGTGTATATTCTAAATATTGACCTCTTCTCACATTGTAAATACTTTCTTCCATTCTGTAAGCTGCCTTTTCAGTCTGTTGATTGTGTCCTTTGATGCAAGTATTTCTGACTTTGTGAGTTAATATTATTGCATCTTTTGCTTACTAGTCTCTTTAAGCCATCATTATAATTGTGGGAAATATTCCACACTTAAAAAGAAATTAATGAGAAATGATCAAGTTAAAAGATATTTTACTACTGCTGTTAAGGAACATTTCTACCATGAGTATTTATTTTGGCAGACAAAATGCTGGCAACAAAAAAACAAGTTGATCTGGTAACTTTTCATTTTATGTTCTTAAAGTGGGTCATCATAGTTTCTCAAAGTGTATTAAAATAATAGATGAATGTTGAATATGTGTTAACATAAAACACAGAAACTTGTTCTCTACTCTTGCAATTTACTGCTTAAGGAAATATTGAAAGGTGTTTTTCTCATGTTAATATTGCTTCGTGCATTCTAAATGATTGCACTTGTGTTCTTAATCTAAATATAGTTTATGATTCGTATATTTTAAGACCTGTATTTATGAAAGGATATTTTTCCTACGCTCAATGTAATTGTGAAAAAACTAATTTTATTTATTTCCCATCTTTATTTTATAAATTTTTTTCCTATCCTCAGATATAATTTTTGAGACGGCTAACACAGATATGATTTAATGAGTAGTGTAAACTATTATCCAATAAAAACAAACAAAAAAATGAAACAACTACCAAAAATCTTCCAAAATAAAATTAAAACATCTCTTTTAATTTAAAATTTAGATAAAAGGTGATCATTTAGTTTTCAACTGGAACTATGGAAATATTACAAATAAAATTTATAACATTTTATATGATTAACAAAGCAAATAAAATTTATTCATTCTATTGGTGCTCTTCAATAACGTGTTCAAAATAGTACTGATATCATTTAATTATTATAGACATTAAAATCACTATTTTAAAACAAAATATTTTTTAAAATAAAGACATTTAAAATGTGTTTTATAAAATAAACAAACAACTAAGTATATTTATTTGTATCATTATAGTCTACCACTGTCATGTGGTCAAAATTGTACTGATAATGTTTTACTAGCCTGGGGAGAAATGCCAAATGTGGGTGAAGGGGAGGAAGGCAGCAAAACACACTGCCATGTGTGTACCTCTGCAACTATCTTGCATGTTCTGCACATGTACCCCAAAACCTAAAATGCAATAAGAAAAAAAAAGTTTTAAATCTTAAAAATTCCTTCTTTTATTAAAGGGTCTACCTTTCTCAACTATTCCATTTGTAATGAAAACCTCTGGTCAACAGTGGTTAAAAAATAGTAAAGTTATATCATGTAAAATAAATTGCATCATTTTCATGATTATTTCTATGGAGTATATGGAGTGGTATCACATAGCCATAATTAAATGCACCTTTGTTTTAGGACATTACTTTATATATGTTATAGGATCTTGTCCTCTTCCAGTTGGTTCTGATAGCATGGGCCTTCATCCCTTTGCACTTTCCAACCAGTGGACACCATTTATTCTACTCACATATTTTCTCCAACAGATAGAACATATGTGTAAGATTAGTACTCTGAAGTAGATAAAATAATTTTCAAATTTTAAAGAATAGAAAAAAATTTAGAGGAATTTCAAGAAAATTAATATAATAATAATGAGAATTATCATATTCTTTCTCTGCCTCTCATGTATTGTTTAACCTATATTTTTAGTGAGGAATGTGAATTATATGTAATCAAATACTTTAGTTAACTAAGAGTTACTGGATGTGCCAGTACTGAAATTTCAGTAAAGTGAAATGTTAATTTAATTAATGTTTCAGTAACTAATACTTTGTAAAGAATCAGAGTAAAAAAATATTATCTTTAATTTTAATAGCATGTTAATATTTTCTTCCATTTCCAATTACTCAAAATGTTATCTATAATGCCATGTACAGAGCTCAAATATTTTTCCAGTGGTTCATGAGTACTGAAAAGATCTATTTCTTTTTTAAAGCACTATAGACATCAAATGTGAAAGCTATTGTCTGTTAATCCCATATACAAGTAAAAGTTATGTGTGTGAACATGATCTCCTGCCTCAGTAAATGTCAGATCCCCGTGTGTGTACCTGTGTTTTCCATGAATACATATAAAAAACATCTAGTTTTAACTATTCTGATAGTATGTTAATTAAAAAATATTTACAAATACATGAAAGTTTCAAAAGAACACTATAAATATAAATCATAATAAGTCACACTTCTTCCTCTCTTCATTTATCCAGAGTCGAAAAATTAAATACTATGTTTAACACAAAAAATCCAATTGTATTTTGAAGTGATTAATAGATAATAAATAAGTCCTATCATCGACAAAATCAATCGACAATTTTTAAAAGACAATTCATGGTAGACTATATTATTTATATTGGCTACATACTTTGTACACAGACATTTAATTCATTCAGGCATTAAGCATATACTTTTATTTTTTTTTTTTAATTTTTTATTGGATTATAGGTTTTGGGGTACATGAGCAGAGCATGCAAGACAGTTTCGTAGGTACACACATGGCAGTGTGCTTTCTTTTCTTCTCCCCTTCACCCACATTTCGCTTTTCTCCCCAGGCTATCCCTCCCCACCTCCCCCTCCCACTGACCCTCCCCTTTTCCCCCCAATAGACCCCAGTGTTTAGTACTCCCCTCCCTGTGTCCATGTGTTCTCATTTTTCATCACCCACCTATGAGTGAGAATATGTGGTGTTTCCTTTTCTGTTCTTGTGTCAGTTTGCTGAGGATGATGTTCTCCAGATTCATCCATGTCCCTACAAACGACACAAACTCATCATTTCTGATTGCTGCATAATATTCCATGGTGTATATGTGCCACATTTTTCCAATCCAGTCTATTATCAATGGGCATTTGGGTTGATTCCAGGTCTTTGCTATTGTAAACAGTGCTGCAATGAACATTCGTGTACATGTGTCCTTATAGTAGAAGGATTTATAGTCTTTTGGATATATACCCAGTAATGGGATTGCTGGGTCAAATGGAATTTCTATTTCTAAGGCCTTGAGGAATCGCCACACCGTCTTCCACAATGGTTGAACTAATTTACACTCCCACCAACAGTGTAAAAGTGTTCCTTTTTCTCCACATCCTCTCCAGCATCTGTTGTCTCCAGATTTTTTAATGATCGCCATTCTAACTGGCGTGAGATGGTATCTCAATGTGGTTTTGATTTGCATCTCTCTGATGATCAGTGACGATGAGCATTTTTTCATATGATTGTTGGCCTCATATATGTCTTCTTTCATAAAGTATCTGTTCATATCCTTTGCCCACTTTTGAATGGGCTTGTTTTTTTCCTGTAAATCTGTTTGAGTTCTTTGTAAATTCTGGATATCAGCCCTTTGTCAGATGGGTAAACTGCAAAAATTTTTTCCCATTCTGTTGGTTGCCGATCCACTCTAGTGACTGTTTCTTTTGCCGTGCAGAAGCTGTGGAGTTTCATTAGGTCCCATTTGTCTATTTTGGCTTTTGTTGCCAATGCTTTTGGTGTTTTGTTCATGAAGTCCTTGCCTACTCCCATGTCCTGGATAGTTTTGCCTAGATTTTCTTCTAGGGTTTTTATGGTGCCAGGTCTTATGTTTAAGTCTTTAATCCATCTGGAGTTAATTTTAGTGTAAGGTGTCAGGAAGGGGTCCAGTTTCTGCTTTCTGCACATGGCTAGCCAGTTTTCCCAACACCATTTGTTAAACATGGAATCCTTTCCCCATTGCTTGTTTTTGTCAGGTTTATCAAAGATTGTATAGTTGTAGATATGTTGTGTTGCCTCCGGTGCCTCTGTTTTGTTCCATTGGTCTATATCTCTGTTTTGGTACCAGTACCATGCTGTTTTGATTACTGTAGCCTTGTAGTATAGTTTGAAATCCGGTAGTGTGATGCCCCCCGCTGTGTTCTTTTTGCTTAGAATTGACTTGGCTATGCGGGCTCTCTTTTGGTTCCATATGAAGTTCATGGTGGTTTTTTCCAGTTCTGTGAAGAAAGTCAATGGTAGCTTGATGGGGATAGCGTTGATTCTGTAAATTACTTTGGGCAGTATAGCCATTTTCACGATATTAATTCTTCCTAACCATGAACATGGAATGTTTCTCCATCTGTTTGTGTCCTCTCTGATTTCGTTGAGCAGTGGTTTGTAGTTCTCCTTGAAGAGGTCCCTTACGTTCCTTGTGAGTTGTATTCCAAGGTATTTTATTCCCTTTGTAGCAATTGCGAATGGCAGTTCGCTCTTGATTTGGCTTTCTTTAAGTCTGTTATTGGTGTAGACGAATGCTTGTGATTTTTGCACATTGATTTTATATCCTGAGACTTTGCTGAAGTTGCTTATCAGTTTCAGGAGTTTTTGGGCTGAGGCTATGGGGTCTTCTAGGTATACTATCATGTCGTCTGCAAATAGAGACAATTTGGCTTCCACCTTTCCTATTTGAATACCCTTTATTTCTTTTTCTTGCCTGATTGCTCTGGCTAGAACTTCCAGTACTATATTGAATAGAAGTGGTGAAAGAGGGCATCCTTGTCTAGTGCCAGATTTCAAAGGGAATGCTTCCAGTTTTTGCCCATTCAGTATGATATTGGCTGTTGGTTTGTCATAGATAGCTTTTATTACTTTGAGATACATTCCATCGAAACCGAGTTTATTGAGGGTTTTTAGCATAAAGGGCTGTTGAATTTTGTCAAATGCCTTCTCTGCGTCAATTGAGATAATCATGTGGTTTTTGTTTTTGGTTCTGTTTATGTGGTGAATTACGTTGATAGACTTGCGTATGTTGAACCAGCCTTGCATCCCTGGGATGAATCCTACTTGATCATGATGAATAAGTTTTTTGATTTGCTGTTGCAATCGGCTTGCCAATATTTTATTGAAGATTTTTGCATCTATGTTCATCATGGATATTGGCCTGAAGTTTTCTTTTCTCGTTGGGTCTCTGCCGGGTTTTGGTATCAGGATGATGTTGGTCTCATAAAATGATTTGGGAAGGATTCCCTCTTTTTGGATTGTTTGAAATAGTTTTAGAAGAAATGGTGCCAGCTCTTCCTTGTGTGTCTGGTAGAACTCGGCTGTGAACCCATCTGGACCTGGGCTTTTTTTGTGTGGTAGGCTCTTAATTGCTGCCTCAACTTCAGACCTTGTTATTGGTCTATTCATAGTTTCAGCTTCCTCCTGGTTTAGGCTTGGGAGGACACAGGAATCCAGGAATTTTTCCATTTCTTCCTGGTTTACTAGTCTATGCACATAGAGTTGTTTGTAATATTCTCTGATGATGGTTTGAATTTCTGTGGAATCTGTGGTGATTTCCCCTTTATCATTTTTTATTGCATCTATTTGGTTGTTCTCTCTTTTCTTTTTAATCAATCTGGCTAGTGGTCTGTCTATTTTGTTGATCTTTTCAAAAAACCAGCTCTTGGATTTATTGATTTTTTGAAGGGTTTTTCATGTCTCAATCTCCTTCAGCTCAGCTCTGATCTTAGTTATTTCTTGTCTTCTGCTGGGTTTTGAGTTTTTTTGGTCTTGGTCCTCTAGCTCTTTCAATTTTGACGATAGGGTGTCAATTTTGGATCTCTCCATTCTCCTCATATGGGCACTTATTGCTATATACTTTCCTCTAGAGACTGCTTTAAATGTGTCCCAGAGGTTCTGGCACGTTGTGTCTTCGTTCTCATTGGTTTCGAAGAACTTCTTTATTTCTGCCTTCATTTCGTTGTTTACCCAGTCAACATTCAAGAGCCAGTTGTTCAGTTTCCATGAAGCTGTGCGGTTCTGGGTCTGTTTCTGAATTCTGAGTTCTAACTTGATTGCACTATGGTCTGAGAGGCTGTTTGTTATGATTTCAGTTGTTTTGCATTTGTTGAGCAGTGCTTTACTTCCAATTATGTGGTCAATTTTAGAGTAGGTGTGATGTGGTGCTGAGAAGAATGTGTATTCTGTGGATTTGGGGTGGAGAGTTCTGTAAATGTCTATCAGGTTTGCTTGCTCCAGGTCTGAGTTCAAGCCCTGGATATCCTTGTTGATTTTTTGTCTGGTAGATCTGTCTAGTATTGACAGTGGAGTGTTAAAGTCTCCCACTATTATTGTGTGAGAGTCTAAGTCCTTTTGTAAGTCCTTAAGAACTTGCCTTATGTATCTGGGTGCTCCTGCATTGGGTCCATATATGTTTAGGATCGTTAGCTCTTCTTGTTGTATCGATCCTTTTACCATTATGTAATGGCCTTCTTTGTCTCTTTTGATCTTTGTTGCTTTAAAGTCTATTTTATCGGAGATGAGAATTGCAACTCCTGCTTTTTTTTGCTTTCCATTTGCTTGGTAAATCTTCCTCCATCCCTTTATTTTGAGCCTTTTTGTATCCTTGCATGTGAGATGGGTTTCCTGGATACAGCACACTGATGGGTTTTGGATTTTTATCCAATTTGCCAGTCTGTGTCTTTTGATTGGTGCATTTAGTCCATTTACATTTAGGGTTAATATTGTTATGTGTGAATTTGATACTGCCATTTTGATGCTAAGTGGCTGTTTTGCCTGTTAGTTGTTGTAGATTCTTCATTATGTTGATGCTCTTTAGCATTCAGTGTGATTTTGGAATGGCTGGTACTGGTTGTTCCTTTCTATGTGTAGTGCCTCTTTTAGGAGCTCTTGTAAAGCAGGCCTGGTGGTGACAAAATCTCTGAGTACTTGCTTGTTCACAAAGAATTTTATTTTTCCTTCACTTCTGAAGCTCAGTTTGGCTGGATATGAAATTCTGGGTTGAAAGTTCTTTTCTTTAAGAATGTTGAATATTGGCCCCCACTCTCTTCTGGCTTGTAGTGTTTCTGCCGAGAGATCTGCTGTGAGTCTGATGGGCTTCCCTTTGTGGGTGACCCGACCTTTCTCTCTGGCTGCCCTTAGTATTCTCTCCTTTATTTCAACCCTGTTGAATCTGACGATTATGTGCCTTGGGGTTGCTCTTCTTGCGGAATATCTTTGTGGTGTTCTCTGAATTTCCTGCAATTGAGTGTTGGCCTGTCTTGCTAGGTGGGGGAAGTTTTCCTGGATGATGTCCTGAAGAGTATTTTCCAGCTGGGATTCATTCTCTTCGTCCCCTTCTGGTAAACCTATCAAACGTAGGTTAGGTCTTTTCACATAGTCCCACATTTCTTGGAGACTTTGTTCATTCCTTTTTGCGTTTTTTTCTCTAGTCTTGGTTTCTTGTTTTATTTCATTGAGTTGGTCTTCGACTTCAGATATTCTTTCTTCTGCTTGGTCAATTCGGCTATTGAAACTTGTGCATGCTTCGCGAAGTTCTCGTATTGTGTTTCTCAGCTCCTTTAATTCATTCATATTCCTCTCTAAGTTATCCATTCTTGTTATCATTTCCTCAAATCTTTTTTCAAATCTTTTCTCAAGGTTCTTAGTTTCTTTGCATTGATTTAATACATGATCTTTTAGCTCACCAAAGTTTCTCATTATCCATCTTCTGAAGTCTAATTCCGTCATTTCGTCACAGTCATTCTCCGTCCAGCTTTGTTCCCTTGCTGGTGAGGAGTTTTGGTCCTTTCTAGGAGGCGAGGTGTTCTGGTTTCGGGTGTTTTCCTCCTTTTTGCGCTGGTTTCTTCCCATCTTTGCGGATTTGTCCGCTGGTCGTCTGCGTAGTTGCTGACTTTTCGATTGGGTCTCTGAGTGGACACCCTGAATGTTGATGATGAAGTATTTCTGTTGCTTGGTTTTCCTTCTACCAGTCTAGCCCCTTCGCTGTACGAGTGCTGAGGTCCGCTCCAGACCCTGCTTGTCTGGGGTGCACCTCTAGCAGCTGTGGCACAGCGAGGGATGCTACCAGTTTCTTTTTCTGCTATCTTTGTCCCAGGATGGTGCCTGCCTAATGTCAGTCTTTTGGATATAGAGGGGTCAGGGAGCTGCTTGAGGAGACAGTTTGTACTTTATAGGGGTTTAATTGCTGAGCTGTGAGCTGTGTTGTTCATTCAGGGCTGTTAGGCTGCTATGTTTGATTCTGCTGCAACAGAGCTCATTAAAAAAACCCTTTTTTTTCTCAAATGCTGTGTTGAGGGGTTTGGGCTTTATTTTTGGATGTCCGTTGAGGTCCTGCCCAGCTAGGATGCAGACTAGCCACTGTTTGCCTGCCGAGGCTCCGCCCTGCTGTTGTGAGGCTCGCCCTGGCTCCGCTGTTCTGCTGTTCTCCGCCATGCCCTGCGGTGGAGTCTCTCTGTTGTAGCGGGTTGCCTCGGCGATGGTAGGCTGCGTCAGCAGTGGGCGTGTATCTCAGTAGGGACGGGTTGCCTCGGCAATGGCTGGCTGCGTCAGCAGTGGGCGTGTATCTCAGTAGGGACGGGTTGCCTCGGCAACGGCTGGCTGCGTCAGCAATGGGCATGTATCTCAGTTGGGGCGGGTTACCTCGGTAATGGTGGCCGCCCCTCCCCCTCAGGGCGTCTCGGCCGTCTGCACGGGGCTTGTTTGAAATCGCGGTTTTGTTCGTCCCACTGGGCCAATCCTAACGCTCTGTTCCTGCAATCCCCTGGGCTGTCCCACTGTTCAAGTCTAGCTCAGTCTCAAGTCCAGCCCTCTCACGTCTCCAGTTGCTGGTTCAACGGGGCACCCGGACAAGTGCGCCCTGTGGGGAGCGCTGGGTAGGGCCGGCCGCCGCCACCCCGGCTGCCAGCTTCGCCAGGCAGAATATCTGCCTGGCGTCCCGCGTCTCCTCTTCACTTGGGAATTTCCCCGTTCCGTGAGCAACAAATATCAGTCTGGAAATGCAGCTCAGACTCACCTCTCCGCAGACACAACGAGAACTCCAATCCTGGGTTGTTCTCACAGCGCCATCTTGAGTCCTCCCCCCAAGCATATACTTTTAATAAGAATACTTTGGAGACCAAATTGAGAATTTGACATGTGTATTCTAAAAGCATTCAAGGCTAATTATGATATCAGCATTACTTCATAGTATCAAATGTTGTGAACTTAAATGACAGTTCAATGGCTTCAGTATATGGAATCGTTTTAGTTTGAGTCACTATAATATTTTTAGGATTATAGTAAATTATGCAAATAATCATATTTTATTTTTGCCTTGACATTAGAAAATTTCTCCTTAAATTTAGGTATTATACCACTGCTATGACTGAACGTTCATGTCCTTCCAAATTCATATGTTGAAGCCCTATATGTCAGTGTGGCTGCATTTGGAGCTGAGCACTATAAGGAAATATTTATTAAATGAGATTATAACTAAAGGCTCTAACCCAATGGAATTAGAGTCCTTTTTAGAAGAGATACCAGAGGGTTTGTTTCCTTTCTCTCCCCTGGCATGCAGTAAGAAGAAAGACCATGTGAAGTCAAAATGGACATCTGCAAGGCAGGAAGAGAACCCTCACCAGAAATTCCACCCTGCAGGACCTTGGTCTTGGATATACAGCCTCCAGAACTTTTGGAAATAAATTTCTGTTGTTTAAGCCACCCAGCCTGTGACATTTTGTTATGGCAGTCCCAGCAGACTGACACATCCACCAAATGTTCAGAACCTTCATCATACTTTTCTATACATGCTAATGAAAATTTCATTGTTTCATTCTCACTAGCCTGGTTTTTCCTCTGCACTTATTCTCTGAAGTCTAAAGAGAATAATGTGTGATTATTATTTAAACTCAACTGAATACACTACTTTTTAAAAAGATTCTTAAATTGTATAGATAGCCATATAGACATACATATACATTTTATACATATATATAGTGTGTGTGTATGTATGTGTGTGTATATATATGTTTCCAAAAACAACCCCAGAAGTAAAACAAGCGAAAATTCAGGCTATCAAGCAAAATTATCCCACAAAAAATGTAATTATAATATTAATACCAGAACAATTAAACATTACAAAACAGTGAAAGCGCCAATGTAATGATTATACATTGTAATGTCTGTTATAATTGTTTTGTTTGTTTACAAGTGTATCTATCATTGTGCCCAGGAGAATATAAAATTTAAAGTTTTCTATTCTCAGAAGGCATCCTATCTGCCTTCCTTGTGGTTCTATGTCCATTCCACAAAATAGTATCCTGAGAAAACTGTGAAGACTAAATGGCTGAGTGAAAATATTATCTTTGACAAATTAACTAGACTTAAAAATATATGTGAGATTTCAACCACAAGTAAATAGCTTCAATTTTAAGAGTATATCATCCTTGTAGCTTAAAAAAATACTTATTTTTATCCTGCCTGAGCTTTTATGACACATTTGAGCAATAGAATAAAAAATAAAATTTAATAAAGGATACAAAAAATATGAGTGGCATGTACAAATTCATGAGCAATTAATGTGTAGAAATTATATGCAAAGGATTAATGAAAACAGAATGCATATAGTTAGTATACTGTCAAATTGATATTGCAAATATGGAGAGAAAAGTAAGTTTTGTTGAAATAAACTCTTAAATCTTCCAAAGGAATTAAAATGTGAATATAGGAACATAACTTGTACTAAAATAATCATCATAATCATTGAAAAGTTAATGTTTAGGAGAGGAAAAGTATTTTTTAGAAATCACAAAGGGAAACTGAACAAACTGTACTGTGCAAAAAATATAAATTTTCAAAAATAGGTAAAGAAGCAACTACAAAAAGATGTTTATTTTAAAGAGTTGTGATTCTTTATATATAATGAGGCTAGATGACAATAGAATATATTACTTGGGTTTGAATTAATTATCATATTAATATTCTTATTTAGACTTAGTTTAAACACAAGCTTAGTGCCTAACTGCAACATTTATAAGAACTTACAAGGCTTGATTGACTTATCTGCTAAATTTAGTTTTTGTTTAAGAAAGGTGATGCCCCTTTAAAATTTAACTCAGCAATAGATAACACTTGCTCTGATGTTTGAAAAGGAAACAAAACTAAAATCTATTCCTAAGTAGTCAAATTATGTAAATAGGCTTTTAACAATAATATAAAACAGTTAATCTCACTAATTGTAAGATATAAAGTTTAATAACAAAAATAATAAAAAGATAAAATTATACACAATTACAAGACAGGTAATCTGTGATGGCAATTGTACACTGAGAAAGTTAAACTTATCTTTCATTAATTGTGACATTAGAAATTACAAAACTTTCCCAGTAAGGAATTAATCCGTAAGTGTTAAATACCTTTAAAAAAAAAAAAACCATTTCATCTTTGTTAACAAATTAATTTCATATTCCCATGTTTTATCTCAGGAGACTGCTTCGGATTTTATCCTTATAGATAATAAGAGCAACATTTCTTATGTCTCTAAACTTTCTTACTGCCTCTTCTCAACCTTAGTTTCTACCACCTGACCCCTACTGCATTATAAGTAGATTCTGTCACTGCTGTTTCTGCAGACTGCCTGCATTATTGTCTCTTTGATGCTATTTTCTCCCTCCCTCTCTAATGTATGCCAATATGTGGCCTTTCTACTATATGTGAAGTTTCTACTTGACTTCAAATTTCTATCAATTTACATGGGATATGCTGAGTTTCTGTCTACCTACCTACCTACCTACCTACCTATCTAGCATCTATCTACCTATTGAAAAATATTGTTTTTCAAGACTCCGATCACACCAATCCAGCCCAATCTAGGTATTTTCATATCTTCCCTTAAATTTTTATAAATTTTTAGAGGGCTTATGCTTTTAAGGACATTTTGGATTTAAGTTTCTCCTTCCATTAAATTAGTTTTGTTTTCAAACTGCTATAACATGTCACCCATGCTCTCCTTCTTATAATTTATTTCAAAAAATCATCTTCCATTCACAAGGCTGTGTAAGATGTCCTAAGGATGCGGAAGTCAGTAAGCCAAAGAAGTCTCTGACAATAACTTTTTATTTTACTATCATTTAGAGGGATAATGAATAAATTTTAGAAGAGTATTTCCCTAGACCAGGAGTGTCTAGGGAAAAACCTCTCTTCACATTACTGAAAACATACAAAAGATGTATTCTATTAATATCATTTTTAAGGATTCAGACCTAACATCCACAAAATTAATTCAGATGCCACTCACATGTGTTCCCATAGTATCCTAGAAAATGATTTCCCCAACATTATGGAAGTGTGATGTCATAATACGTGTATTAGCTTGTCTTCTCTTACATCTGTGAGCCTCTTGGATATAGCAATGTGTGCTGTGCACAAGGCCTGGCACATATAGGACTCAATACCTGTTCTGAATAAATAAAATAAAATATTTTTAAAATGATTAGATGTTCACAATGTATTTTCATATATTCTGAATATACAGATATTTTATATTTTTCCAAGTACGATAAATGAAATTGTCAATAACTTTTTCAATTATCAAGTCATGTTAATATAAAATGATAAATTTAAAATGCTCCAACTATATCCATGTACATAATCTGTGAATGTAATTTCAATTAATATCTGTGTATATGTGAAGTATATAATTATTGTTACTATCAAATTCTATAAACATAGAGCAAAATATATAAACACAATTTGGCTAATACCAATATATTAGTTTTACAAATGATGCAGCTGTAGATCATAAGATGGCATAATTTTAGGCCTTTTGAAATATTTCTCAGAGCAATAGTGGAATATTTATAAGAGAAAGTTGTATCTTTGTAGGAAAATTTAATAAAGTTGCATAGACTATTATTTAATAAAACAGTAATATTTAATAAAAAACTAAATTTATTTAAAAACTAAATAAATTATTTAGTTTATTGTAAAATAAAACTATTTTATTATTAAATGAGCATCAAACCAGAACGGGGTGCACATCACAGGCAATCATTAAGACACTGCAAAGAGAAAGAAATCTTAGCTCTGTATCCAGCCAAGTAGATACAATCTATTACACATATTTTTCAAGATATACAAGTCAGGTAAGACTTGACAACACCATTTGTAACATATAATTCATCCTAAATTTATCTGGTAGTTGGAGTGAGAGTCTGTTTTAGCTAATTAGGTTTACCCAGAAGAAGAGCAAACTTTTCAAAACTCTATGACAGCAGGTAATTTGGCAATTTGGAGCAATGTGCTCAGGGAAGTTAAGTCTCCTAACCTCCCACAGGAAGTGGGAACTAGGGATGCTGTCTTCCTTATGTCTTCCATTTCAAAGAAATGACTCACAGGTCTTCGAGAGAGACATCCCCAGATTACAAAGCTCACCAGAGGACTATCAAGATTTTGAAAGAATTTTTATATATTGCAATGAGAAAAAAATTACTTAGAATTTGACATTTTTGAAAGTAAAAACTCTGAGAAAAAGGAAGGGATGGAACATTTTATTCTCTCATTCTTAACAGGGAGAATTAAGCCTCTGATTTTTAATTTGTATTTTTTCTTAAAATCCACGTTACTCTATTTTTCCAGTTATTTCTCTATGAAAGCTTTGGTAGATTCGCTCTTTCTTTTTTTCTTTTCTTTTCTTTTTTTTTTTTTTTTTTTTTTTTGAGACGGAGTTTCGCTCTTGTTACTCAGGCTGGAGGGCAATGGCGCGATTTCTGCTCACCGCAACCTCCGCCTCCTGGGTTCAGGCAATTCTCCTGCCTCAGCCTCCGGAGTAGCTGGGATTACAGGCACACGCCACCATGCCCAGCTAATTTTTTTTTTTTTTTTTTTGTATTTTTAGTAGAGTCGGGGTTTCACCATGTTGACCAGGATGGTCTCAATCTCTTGACCTCGTGATCCACCCGCCTCGGCCTCCCAAAGTGCTGGGATTACAGGCGTGAGCCACTGCGCCCGGCCTCGCTCTTTTTCTCTATCTGCCTCTACTAAGGCTATGATAAGACAAAAATCTAGGTTGGGGGTCTGCAATACAGGGGCACAGGTCAAATCCTGGTGCATGTTATCTTAGGACCTATGCACTAAGAATGGGTATTCACCTATTTAATAATTGACAAAAAATATGAAAAGACGGATATCCTATGACACATGAAAATTGTTTGAAATTCAAATATTTTTATCTGTGAAGTATTATTTAAACACAGTCATTCCTACTTCTTCACATTGCATTGTCTGTGGTTACTTTTGAGCTACACTAGCAGAGTTGAAGAACTGCAACAGAGACCACCATGGCCGATAAAGTCTAAAATATTTACTGTCTGGCCCTTTAAAGAAAAGTCTTTCTAATGTCCAGACTAGGACCTTACTGATCAAACTCCTGGAAACTTGTTAGAAATGCTGTATCTGGAGGCCGAATAGAGCTATTAAATGAGATCTTGTTTTTATAACGGATACCCTAATGTGGCTTACTAAACTTTGAGAAACACCAACTTCAGTAATTATTTTTCTGCAAATTCTGTTCAGTTTCTGGTTTTTCTCAATGAGGGCATCAAATGACGAGCTGGCAACCCTGCTTCGCTCTCTTATGTAATTTATGCAATCTCGGTGTCAATTTTATCAGGAATAAAATTAATGTGTTAGTTCTTAACTGCTTTTCTCTTTTTATTTTTTAATTGGTTCTTAAGATAGAGGGGAAAGAAGAGGACTGTTTGTATTTCTTTCAAACCCCAGCAGAGGAGTAGTAATTAGCTAGGTAAAATGGGACATATGATAAGCAGAAAGTTACAGGTCCAAAAAGCTACAATTTTTAAAAAGGAAGATGAAATAAAAAGTAGATTTTAGGCCAGGCACAGTGGCTTACACCTGTAATCCCAGTACTTTAGGAGGCTGAGGCAGGCAGATTGCCTGAGGTTGGGAATTTGAGACCAGCCTGACCAACATGGAGAAACCCTGTTTCTACTAAAAATACAAATTTAGCAGGGCATGGTGACATATGCCTGTACTCCCAGATACACAGGAGGCTGAGGCAGGAGAATTGCTTGAACCCAGGTGGTGGAGGTTACAATAAGCCAAGATCATGCCACTGCATTCCAGCCTGGGCAACAAGAGCAAAATTCTATCTAAAAAAAAAAAAAAAAAAAAAAAAAAGGCCGGGCATGGTGGCTCAAGCCTGTAATCCCAGCACTTTGGGAGGCCGAGGCGAGTGGATAATGAGGCCAAGAGATTGAGACCATCTTGGTCAACATGGTGAGACCCTTCTCTACTAAAAATACAAAAAATTAGCTGGGCATGGTGGCGTGTGCCTGTAATCCCAGCTACTCGGGAGGCTGAGGCAGGAGAATTGCCTGAACGGCGGAGGTTGCGGTGAGCCAAGATCACGCCATTGCACTCCAGCCTGGGTAACAAGAGCGAAACTCTATCTCAAAAATTTAAAAAAAAAAAAAGTGGATTTTATGCTCCTACTGCAACCATTGTTCTACTGTCTCTTTTACCCTTCGAGACTGGAGACGACAGAAGTAGGCTTGGTCTCACAGTCAAATCTCTAACTTTTATCAATCAGGACCTCTCACCAACTTCAGTTATTGAGAGAGTAAGTTCAGTTTATGTGAGAATAAATATCCGGCTTGCATAGAAGGGCAAACCTAATTTTCTGTCTAGTGAAGTACCTGTGTTTTCGATTTATGACTGATATATAGCTAATGAAGTCAGTCAAACTCACAGCACCAACAGTTTCGTATTAAGCTGAGGGATTATATTTAAAATGATTATATCAACAGAATGTGCTGTTAGAAGTTCAATCAAAGTTGACCTGAAATTCTAATTTAGAAAGTAGAAAGTAAATTTTAAATTTTATGCAGAAAAGTTAAAAATGACATTTATAAATAATTTTGAATACCATTTAATATATGGTTTTAATATGTTGTTGTTTTATAGTTGACTAAATAAATTTTTGAAGTTTTCTGTTTTGGGTTAAGTATTTCAAAAAGCTTAAAATAAAAGTATGTTACATTAAAAGGTCTCGAAGTGTTAAAATAAGCTGTAAATGGGACTTTATAAGAGATTTTAATGTACTTATATTTACATAAGTACATATTAATCAAGATTTCCCCTAAAACAGATTATTTATGTTTCCTAGATTTATACTAAGATTTTGAAAGTTCTGTTTGTAAACTTCAGAAAAATATTGTTTGTTGATATATTTAAAAGTTGATTTTTGTTTTAGGATAAAATAGACACTGCTATGCTTTTTCTCAACACATAACACCCCCACTCAAAAACATAAAAATACATTTATTATTTGTGAAGTACTCTTATATGTATTCTTAATTCATTATCTCCCTATTTAAAATACTGTTTTTTTCACAGATACACTCTACCCTTTGTAGAACTAAAAATTGGATTTCATTGTATGTGTCTGTCAATCTGTTTTTCTAATATAATTATGATAAAAATGCTTTACATTAGCTTAAACTATGATGCTTATTTTTGGATACCAGATTTTGTATAGTAAAATGTATAATGTACTTAACTATATATAAATAGTGCTACATTAATTATAACTAAATATATTAGCAAAAAAAATAGTATATTTCTATCTAATTATCCCCATCTTAAGATAGATAATCTTTGTTAGTTAAGATAGGTGAACATAATTTTAAATGTCAATTTCTGCTTAGTTGTCATTTAGAAAGTTGAGCTTAGACTGTTTTCAATTTTTACAAGCCATATGCCCTATGGACACAGATACAAATAATGTCCTTTTAAAAATAAGACGTTTTAATGCCTATATTTTTTCAAATGTTCCAAAACTTTTTCCTATTCCTCACTTCTAAAGCCATATATAAATGATATATAATAATTAGCTTACATAAATGACATACTTAGAAAATGCATATAAAAGATACTTATCAGGCATTCATTTTTAATTTAAATATTTGAAAAAGGAAATTATGTGAAAGCTAATTTGATGTCAGTTAAAAAATTGAGCTCCTAAAGGACTCTAGAAAATAGTCCATGAAGTGTACACCTTCAGGAGAATAGGTAAATTGCACGTCCAAGCACTGCTTCGATTGATTTTACTCTGATCTTCTCACCAAATTATATTTGCAAAAGTAACCATGGAGACTAAAAGCTTGACTATTGAACTGAACTAACAACACAATGCCAAATAATGTAGCAAAAGAAAAGCTAAGGTGATTTCAAAGATGTGTCATATTTTTAACATCTAAATATGTGATGTAATGTTAGTTTTTCTAAAACCTAAGAAGTCAATAGCCTCTACGTATTATAAGGAAGAATAGAAATAGATGAGTAGATTTAGAGGTCAACAAATGCTTCTGTTTTAGTGGTCTGGTCTTTAATATCCTATGTCTCCTTTTTAGCAGTTCAGCTTATATAACATTTCTTTAATAAACGCTTCACATTCTTAGGTGTACATTTACAATCTGAATTAATTGGATCTCTGGTTGTAAAAGATCAACTTCATTAGTCTAATGCTACTATTCATATATTATGCTAGTAACTAGAATATCTATCATAGCAATTCAGAAATTTTCAGGAAAAACCCTCAATTCCTCAATTGGCTTGAAATTGTTTAAGCATGTAGGAATTACAGAGGCATATTAAAATAAATAACTAAATCTGCATTATTTACAGAATAAAGATACATGCAATATATTCATAATGC
The DNA here is from genome assembly GCF_049354715.1 of Callithrix jacchus. NCBI lineage: Eukaryota > Metazoa > Chordata > Mammalia > Primates > Cebidae > Callithrix > Callithrix jacchus. The sequence continues at coordinate 45,702,103 of NC_133502.1, forward strand.
AACATATTTATCTGGCAAATATTCATTGAATTCCTTCTATAATGCCAGGAATCCAAATCAGTGTTGGAGGCATAATCTTAAAGGCATCATTCTTTACATCAAGGATAACAGTGAGAAGAAAAACATATGTAGGCAAATAATTTCTGTAGCCTGTGTAAGTTTTGTGATGGACTTAATTGCCAGATATAAAAGAGGTTGATGAGAGAACATAAAATTACTTTGGGAGATGAAGAAGAATTTACCAAGGAAACTCTCATTTGCAAGAATAGAAAGGCTTGGAGGAGACATCTGAGGTAGGTTGGATAAAGAAGTAGAAAGCAATTACATATATATTTGTCTAACTTTCCCTTCACCTCTGGAAGCCTAACACCACCAAACCTTGGTAGGAGGAAGAAATTTCTGCTAGGTCCTTTCTTCAGGAGCTCAAAAATAAATCCCAAATTGTTCTCTAATGATGTGTTCTTTGGGGTTTGTTTTATGTATCAATATGAATGAATCAAAGGATGCCCAGATAGCTAGTAAAACATTATTTCTGGGCGTGATTGTGCAGTGTTTCTGGAAGAGATTGGCTTTTGAGTCTGTAGGCTGAGTAAAGGAGATTGCCCTCACCAAGGTAGGTGGCCATCATCAAATCCACTGTGGTCTTGAATAGAACCAAAAGTAGACAAAGAGCAAATTTGCTTTATCTGCTTAAGCTGAGACATCCGTTATCTCTCAGCCTCAAATTCTGGCTTACTTCGTTCTCAGTCCTTCAGGCTTTGACTGGGACTTATACCACAGATTCCCGTGGCTCTCCAGATTGAAGATGGCTGATCAAGGGACTCTTAGGCCTCCATCATCACATGAGCTAATTCATATAACAAAGCTCCCCATATAAAACATAGGAATCAATGAACTATATATATTTTTGAATCATATATATATATATCTAAAATATATATATATACATATATACATATATATATACATATATACATATATATATATACATATATACATATATATATACATATATACATATATATATATATATATCTTTTAGAGAACGAGAGAGAGAGAGAGAGAGAGAGAGAAATAGGCTCTGTTTAGAAACCTGGATATATGTAGAAGCAGAAACTGGTTCTGTTTCTCTGAAAAATCCTGATTAATTCAGCCTAGGAAATGCAGAACATTTAGTGTTATTGAATTTTTATGTCAACAGTGCTAAGTAACTTATATTTGGAAAAATTTAGGGTGCCTTTTTTTCTGTAAGTTCTTCAGAAAAAGAAACACTATAAGCACCAATTTATCTACTTTTATTTTTCTTGTAACTATAAATTGTAGATCAATATTCAAATAGTAGTAATTACTGGATGAACCAGCAGCCAGTTAATATATTTCTTATATTTGTAGCAAGTTCAATAATGCATATTTCAACACAACATTTTCTTATATATTCAGAAAGTATTCTTAGCAGCTAAAAAATTATAATTTGATTTCAGATCGCATAAAGAATACAGTAAAAGAAAAGCTAAGGTGCTTTCAGAGTAAAAGAAGTATCATGTTTTAACACGTAAATATGTAAAAGGATGCCAATTTTTTTCAAACCTAAGACATCAGTAGCCCCTATTATGTGAACCTTGTGTCTAGGTTCTGCCTTTTTCCAGACATAGAACATTAGAAACTTTCTTTCTGAGTTTCCTTTGAGAAGTTTAATCGTGAAAATCATCTGTGAACACATTGATAGGATTTTGTAAAAATTATTTAAACTGCTTGGCCCTTCAGTGTCTCAGAAAACAGCACTTCAAAATAAAGGTCTCAGAAGCAGTTCTCTATGACCTTCTCCTGCCCTCCTGTCTGGCCTCTCATTCTCACACAGGGCTCACCAAGATAACTGCAAGCCCTTGTATCCAAGACAGATCATAGGAACCAGATCCGCTTTCTCGTAAAGCTAGTCATTAAACCTAAAAATATTATTTTTACTTTCTCTACAAAAAAAAAAAAATTAAAATTAGACAGGCATGGTGGTGCATGTCTGTTGTCTCAGATACTTAGGAGGCTGAGGTAGGAGGATCCCTTAAGCCCACAGAGTTCCAGCCTGGGAGATAGAGTGAAACCTCATCTATACAAACTAGAAAAATTTAAATTAAAAGAGAAAGAAGAAAGAAATGGTCTGGCCTCACTTATTAGACTGTAGGTCATGAAAGCCCTCAAACCAGAGAGGGCCTTGCTCTATACCCAGAAGGAAAGAATGTGGCACACAGAGGCCAAGAGAAATCTAAACAAACAGACCTTGCTGTGTTTCGATACCCAGCCTTTTAGCATTAGATTACACCCTTGCCCCCCAATAACATTTCGGTGTTGCTATTGTTTAACTTTAGCATAAAAAAGGACAGTTTCCCCTCTATCTTTGAGTCTTCGTTCTGAGGGCTTCTGTGTCACTATGATCAAATAAGTGTGTATGCCTTTTCTTCTATTAATCTGACCTTTGTGAGTTGATGTTCAGCAAACTGCCAGAGACTGAAGGGAAAGTTTGCCCTTGGTGCCTACAGTTCAGTGTATAGCCTTTAGCAAACACTTGAAAAATATATAAAATCAAAACAAAAGAAAAATTAAATACAAAAGGCCCTAGTAGAAATGTAACAATAACTATTTATGGCAAGTTATTGAGTTGACAGAGAAACTCACAGTGATGAAGAAGAAAAGGAAAAATCAGTTAGGTAAACATTTAAGGCTCGGAGTAGCTTGTCTACAAAAAATCACAGCTACAGGCAAAAATAGAGCAGCCTGGAAAAATGTCAAGCTGCACCTGCACAGATAAGCAGGCAGGGTCAAGCACAGAAGCCTTTTGCTCTTTGTGTGTTTAGTGAGCTCCCAGGAAATAGCTTCCTCCCCTTTTCAGTCATAAACACAGTGGGCTCTGTGGAAACTTACACAGGGAGGAGGGGTCCTTACCTAGAACAAACCCACAGTTATGCAAACAAGAGAAGCTGTGCTTTGTGCCTGCCTAGAGACATACTCACAACTACATAGGTAAGCGGGAGTCATGCTGACAGCTTTCCAGGTAAGAGAAATTATTCAAACAGCCACAGAGATGAGAGGGGTTTTTAATAAAAGTTTTGAATTCAACTGTAAAAACAGCAACCCACTTGGGCTCTTCTTGCTGCTGCAGAGAGCTTTCTTCTTTCCTTTATTAAACTTTCATTCTGACCTGACCCTTTGTGTCCATGATCCTTAATTCTCTTGGCCACGATACTATAAGCTTGAATAACAACTTAGACAATGAGACCAGGACCCTGACCTGTTTCAAAAGGATATCATATGGCAAGGGTTTGTTTACTGCTAGACAACTATTGTAAGACAAGCCATGGTATAAATATAACTTTTATTATTTTCCTGAGAAACACATGTCTATTAACAGAGCCCAGGTTAATATTAATAGCAAGTTTGAATCAGGAAAAGAATTATTAAACATAAAAGAAGCAAATAACTACATCCTCCAGTAATTTTTTTATGCATTATGAAAGCAATGTTATTTGAGGGTCAAAGAAAAGGTAATTTCTGATGGTTGATAAAAGGGAAAGAACATATTTTCCTAAAACAATAAAAGCAAATTGTTAAAAATTACAATAAAGGTATAAATATTTAAAGATTATCTCTCTCTTATATTTGGTTTATATAATATTAGCCAATATCTAATCATTTACCAAAATGTATTACCAAATTCTATTAACTTTATTAATAAATGGTATTGCGAAGCACAAAATTCATTGTACAATTACAGAGATGATTTTACTCAGGTTGCAGGGAGAAACTGTAGGGTCTCAAAGGGTCAAGTAAACAAGGGAGTCATGAAGAAAGATGACAGTGAGTCTGATTTTAAGAATGGAGAAGCTTAATTTTCACAATGTCAGGGTTGGACAACCTTTTACAGTTAGCCATTTCTCACAACACAAAAGGAGAGAAGAGTGTTTCTCAGCTCAGATAATGTTCAACATAATAGGGCTCAGTTAATGTTCAACATAATCAGTCTCCCATTTACTCAAAATTTGTATCATTCATCACTGAACCATTCAGAGGCAATCCTAAATTTCCTGAGTAGAATAAATCAGGATCTAGGGAACCTAAGAAATATCCTCTCCAAGATTCTTGTTGGCACTGTTTCTGTGAAAACATTTAAGCCCTCTGTTAAAAAGTGGTGACAGATATGTTTCTTTAGATTCTTGGTGATCAGATCAGGCATCTTAAAAAGGGATGCCTAAAACTGTGTGCCTGTGTGTGTGTATTTGGAGTAAAGTTAAAACCACTAATTGTGCCCTAGGGGTTACCTGTCCATCTAATTCTAAGACTCAGTGTAGAAAAATGTTCAGCTGGGAAAGACAAAATAATTGTAGATAATTCTGGGAATTTCTTCACTGTCAGTTTTAATGTGATTGGCTATAATAAAGATATCAGAAATGTCACAGAAAAAAAAACATCTACAGCAGTTGTTCCTGACCACTACAAAGAAACCCTTATGGAGGCCAGAATCAGTGAATCATATACAGCATGGTCCTTTAGGGTTATTAAAGCTCTGGAGCTAGAATTCCATTGTCCCTAGTGATATTGAACATAATCTTGTCTACGTCTTGTATAAGGAAATGCATGCTGTGAGTATTTTGCAACACTTTCTTAGTGGCCAACACAGAGGCTTATCTAGGGAGAAATCTACCCAGGCAAGATCTGGTGCAATAATGAGCATTTTGAGGTTTTTAACAAGTTGTCAAGACTTAGCCCATAAGGGTTCCTGTCCTGGTGAAAACCACTGGCTGCAAGACAAACTAGAGTCCTGACATGGAGCTGGGGAATCAAATTTCAGTTCTTGATGACATTAAGTCAGGTTGGAGAGAGAAAAAAAGAGCTGGAAACTGATTTGGTAAGTTTTAGCCCTGTATTGAAGGAAACAGGAATAATTTTAAATTTTGGGCAAGGGAACAAGGTTCAGTGAAATTTCCAAGCAGTTAGCAAAACTGATATCCCACAGGATAGAATTTAAATATTTTTTGCATAGCTGTTGAGTATCTGAAATTTACAAAGTAGCACAAACAAGCTTTAAGACAAGGGACTGGTTGGGAGACCAAGGCCGGTGGATCACTTAAGGTCAGGAGTTTGAGACCAGCCTAGCCAACACAGTGAAACATCTCTACTAAAAATACAAAGATTATCCAGGCACGGTGGTGGGCACCTATAATCCCAGCTACTCGGGAGGCTGAATCAAGAGAATTACTTGAACCTGGGAGGCAGAGGTTGCAGTGAGCTGAGATTGTGCCACTACACTCCAGCCTGGGCAACAGAGTTAGACTCCATCTCAAAAACAAAAGACAGAGGACAGGACCTGACAACCTGGAAGGATTTGTTACAGAGAATGCATACTCCACCTCGACAAAATTTTTATCTATAGGGCCTCCCCAGTTTTTATAAATATAATCATGAAGAAAGATTATTTTTGATTATAAAATAAAGTTGGCCACATTTTGATTTGGCAGATATACTTTCATAGATGGATGTAACAATTATAATGATTTTCCATACAAGTCTGCATAAATTTGCTTTGCTGGAAGTTCTTATTACAAATCTAAGATTAGATTTTCAAAAATTCTCTGGAGGCTAGGAAGCCAAACCAAGAATTTGGCATCAGATTTATTCTATAGTCTCTCTGAATTTCGGTGATTACCTTTCTTCTCTAAGTTCCCCAGATATCCTTATGTCCCTCATCCCACCAGACAGTAAACTTGCTTATCCATGTACAAGAATGGGAACCCTAAAAGACAGGTACCAGACCAGTTTTATCAAGTGGGCTTTATAACTACTGATTCCATAAAGTCAACTTAGTTTGAGCAAAAGGTATAATAATAGGTAATAAAGGTGTAACATTATTTTTATATTTTTAGTAGAGATGGGGTTTCACTATGTTGGCTAGCCTGGTCTTGAACTCCTGACCTCGACTGATCAGTCCCCTCTTGGCCTCCCAACCTGTCCCATCTTTAAGCTTGTTTGTACTACTTTGTAAACTTCAAATACCTGATAGCTACACACATGCACACACACAAAAACAGCTTTATTATTTTATAATGAGCCCCTTATAAAATCATCAGATCTTACAGTCATTATCACAAGAACAGCATGAGGGTAAGCACCTCCATGATTCAATCACCTCCCACTGGGTCCTTCCCATGACACGTGGGGATCATGCCATTGCCCTCCAGCCTGGGAAACTACAATTCAAGATGAGATTTTGGTGGGAACACAGCAAAACCCTATCAGGAAGCTAGAAGCAAACTCTCTAGAGCTGATACATCTATGTGATTGGTTTGGGGAAAATATGTTGCTTTTGATGTCAGGACTGAAAATATAAACTTTTTCTTGCTCAATTTTATTTAAAGGGGTTGGGAAAAGTCATGCCTACAAGCCATAAAACATGGTTGAACAAGTCTTCTTTTTACTCAATATATTGTGGCTTTCTTTCCCAACCTGACTCTGGCATGGCATCATATGACAGATAACAAATATCTTTATCTTATCTTAAGCATTCCTTTCTGCTAACTGCAAATTATTTTAAAAAGTGAACTCAACCAGTTGCTAACCAAAATATCCCTAAACCCATCTATGGCTTGTAAGCCCCTGCTTTGACATGTCCCATCTTTTCAGGCCAACCAATGAATAACTCCCATGTATTTATGATTTTACTTGGAATTTCTGTTTCCCTGGAATGTATAAAATCAAACCATAACCCGGCAGACTTTCTCAGAAAGTCTCGAAACTGTTTTTCTGGGCTGTGGTCACTCATTTTGGCTCAAAGACACCTCTTTAAATATGGGCAGACTTTCTTTTTTCCATTGTCATCTGATTGGTACTGAGTTGGAAGCAGGAAAATAAAAACTAGGAAAATATAGGAAGACCAGTTATCTCATACATTTAAACATTCTTTATATACTCAGCAAAAGTATCTTACTGTTTTCTAGTTAAAACTCTGAATCAAAAATCAAGCAAAAATTATAAACTGGATTCTTTAGAACTGCCCTGTTAATTTGATGGGGTACAATGCTTGGGCTTGGTTTTGTAAATTATGGTAGCAAAATACAAATTTGAGTTAGGCAAATGTTGACTAACATGCCATCATTTTGCTATGTTGTTATTAAAGAAGCAAGTCTCCAAACTGAATGCTGCCACATATTGAGAATTTCTTAAGCTGAAATTTACATCCACACAGGTACAAAACAATTCATCCATTTTTTTTTTGTAGGCTCAATGAAGTCCAGCTATTTGTTTTTTGTACTACCACTTTGCATGATAGGTTAACTAGAGTAGATAAGACGTAGTTCCAAAGACAAGAATCAACTATGACATTCATAGCCAGTTTCAGAAAACCAAACTAGTCCTGTTTCAATGTATGAACACAGGGTAATATGAGGCTCAAACCTCAGATACTATTTTTAAGATGTAGGTTACAGACCTTGGTAGAGTCTTTACTCTTTTTGGAAGAGTGGACTTTGTCTCTAAAATATTTTAGCTAATCCAAAAATTTCAGTTTGGTTTTTCCACAAAATGTAAACACATTTAATTTCTCCAAGGAAAAGTGATTTCTAACATTCACTTGTTAATTACTGAATATTGAAATACAAATTCAATTTATTTGTTTACAGTCTTCAGTCTTCCATCCAGATCACTTTTTTATTGCAATACAGGTCAAAGGAGAAAAGGTCAAGATAATTATTCTCAATTATTAGGCATTAAGCATGATCTTATTCTTTAAACTCTAACAAAAGTCTATATGAAAGCAACCATAATATTTACAGATTTGATATTTTCCAAATTTTTCAATTGTGAATAGTATAGATTTTCTAAATTCATGTTTTTATTTCTAATTTTGCTATCCTGATTTTTTAAGGGTACTCTTTAAAGGGGATAACGACTTTGATGTTCCTGTTACACATGGTGATGTTTTATATTTGAGAAGGTAAGTTAACATTTCATTTTGTTAAAATACTATTTAGTGGCATATTGTTTCTTATGAGGAAACTCTGATTATTCTTTTAGACTTCTAAAATTCTTTTTTTAAAAAATCATAGTTGTCTGAGAGTTTCATTGAAGTTAATGTCTGCCAACAGTATAGCTGCATTTCTTTTTTTTTTAAATTTTTTTATTGCATTTTAGGTTTTGGGGTACATGTGCAGAACATGCAAGACTGTTGCATAGGTACACACATGGCAGTGTGTTTTGCTTCCTTTCTCCCCTTCACCCACATTTGGCATTTCTCCCCAGGCTATCCCTCCCCAGCTACCCCCTGCGCTGGCCCTCCCCTTTTCCCCCCAATAGACCCCAGTGTTTAGTACTCCCCTCCCTGTGTCCATGTGTTCTCATTTTTTATCACCCGCCTATAAGTGAGAATATGCAGTATTTCACTTTCTGTTCTTGTGTCAGTTTGCTGAGAATGATGAGAAAAAATTAAACCCAATGATACTTTTCCCAGTACTCAACATCTACCTAATACTGGGAAGAATGCAATTTTCATTTTTGGTTTTTAAAAATACATTTTCTTATTGTCGTATTTGATTGCTGTTATTATTATTATTTTATGTTAATTTAGTTCTATATTTCTGTTTTTATTCTAACACAAAATTTTTTATTCTAGAAAGCCGTGTTAAATAGCTATGAGATCCTATCTGTGAAATGGGGTTGTTACTCTTTCGTATGACTTTAGTATTACCTGGGATAAAGTATATATATATATAAAAAGATGATCTATTTAAGACACATTCAATAATTATAGTATTAATTGCTTTTTAAAGAAATGTAATTTAATTGTACTCCTTGAGAAAATATATTGGCTATACATCACTGCTGTTTCAAGATGTCTTTATTTTGTTCTTAGTAAAGGAATTATTGTTTTATTTGAGAATTGCAATTTAATTATATCTACACATCTCTCTTAGTTAAATGCTGTTTACCCTCAAGATTTATATTCTCTTCCTATCTGATTGGAAAAGACATCCAATTGCTTCTAATAACAGAGCCATGCTTTATCTTTTAGTGGCAGTAGGTAATAATAAAGCTGTTTCTCTGGTTTTTTTTCTGCATTGTTCATGGTCAGCAGTAAAAAGAGAAGCCAGAGTACTCATTAAGTTGTATATTTGATAGACTTTATAAAGTAATCTTCAATAGCAAATAAGAAACAGAATTGAGCAATAAACAAAGCTACAAAATTGAAATAAATTGCACATTGCCTGGAAAATCACAAAGACACAAAATAAGAAAATTCTGTTTCTGAAGCACTCATTGCTTGCTTTTTTGTTTCATAAAAGCTATTTGAGAGAGAAATATTTATAATTCTACAAATACATATTATATTTTAGAATACTAGTGATTATTATCTTCAAGTTTCGTTTCACTTTTTGCTAAAGTATGATGTAATTATTTAATAGCTTGACTGTTGGGCCATAAACTTATTCCTGCGTAACATCCTACTTCTACCACACATGTACAAGAGGTATAGGAAGCAAAATAACTTTCAGTCCCTCTTCTTTCTCTCTCTTTCTTTTACCTTTTCCTCCTCTCCCTCTCCTCTTCCAGATTATTCAAGAACTGCCATTAATTGACCTGTTTTCTTGTCCAGAGTTAACCTGTTCTGCTGTAGATACTTGTCTATAATTGGACCTGTGGCTATCTCCTCATGTCACTAACTTGGAAACAACTCAGGACCAATATTTCAGCAAAGAATCTGTAATTATCTCTATGAGAGTCTCTAGAATCTTGTATGAGAACCTCATGTTAGGTTTATAGAATAGGTTTCATGCAAGAAATATAATTTTAAAAATAGCTAAAGTGAGTTCCCCGATTGTTTTTCAGGGTCAATAAAAACAGCAGACACAGAATGAGTTTCCATATCTGTTTAGCCATTTTATGTTTTCTAGATAAAGCCCACAATCCATGCAACGTTTATTTATGAATGGAAATAACACAGCAAAACCATACATATTACATAAGCTGTCTCAAACTATCTGTGATAAAGATCCCTTAATAATCCAAACCATTACAGATTAACACTAAAAAAAAAACAATAAAAATTTGTCATTGTCAAGTCCTCAAGAAGTTTCTAAATGTTTATTGCCTGTTTCTGTGCTAAGCTTATCAAAGACCTGTAAGAATTCCGAGCAGAACACACTTGGAGTAGTACTTCCTTGACTATCTTCATTCCATGGTAATGTCACAGTATCTAATGGTATTAGATTTTACTGGGAGGACCAAAATAAGTGTCATAAATGAGAGATGCTAAGAGCATATTTCTGTTTCACATAAAGTCTGAAGCTCTGTATACCAGGGCTTGTGCAGTAACTCTTCCTCCTGGAGTCCCTATGACCCTTTCACTCCATCACTGATACATCTAGACTCCATCAGTTTTCTCTGTGGGGTAAATTAGGGCTTTAGCATCTGTCATCACATCTGTATGAAGGCAGCAGGAGTGAGGAAAGAACAAATTAAATGAGGAAATCCCCATATCCCCTGTCTTTTGAAGAAATTTGAAGCTGACACATGGCACTTCTCTTTTTATCCTACTAGCCAAAAATTAACAAAGTGGTCACACTTCACAATAAGAGAGTTTGTGAAATGTTGTCTTTATCCTGGGGAGTATGATTACTTCTGAAATAGGGAAGAAAAATCTTCAAACTGTACTTGTTACCTTGTTGCATAGGTACAATTTTACGTTTATAAGAATTCCCAACAATTATTCATTTGATTCATTATTTTAGAAATCTCTATCTAAAGTTTGTCCTTCAAAACTTCTGAAATAGTAGAGAAGTAACTTTTTGCCCCAAATTGGAATTACTGCAAACTGTACTTGTTACCTTGTTGCATAGGTACAATTTTACGTTTATAAGAACTCCCAACAATTATTCATTTGATTCATTATTTTAGAAATCTCTATCTAAAGTTTGTCCTTCAAAACTTCTGAAATGGTAGAGAAGTAACTTTTTGTCCCAAATTGGAATTATTGGAGCTCAGTTCAGTTCATATTCTGTCCATTCCCAAAAATAAAATGTAGATTTAATTTTAGTACAGTTCAGTGAATCTCTTTGTTAGATATGAATGATAAAGTTCATTTTATTGCCTCAATGACTTTGACATAAATGGACAATAATTTCCCCAACAGTGTCATTTACTGAAGAGACAAAAGGAGGATACAACGTTATCATTTTAACTTTGACAAGAGCATATGACTTCTGGGATGGATTAAGTTCTGCCATGGCAAATTTCATGGTCACTTTAGGCATTTAAGGTAGAAATTTTATAACATATGCCCTTTAAGGTACTAATATAAAAGGATAGTGCTTAAGTACACCTAGAGGACTTTTTTCCTAATAAAGTTTATGCAATCACATTGCATAAGGTCATTGTCAATGGAATTTACTTCTCCAAATAGTACACCATAAAAAACAGAATACTTGTATTTATTCTGAAGTAAGAAGTGAAGCTTATTGGTAAAATAGATATTTAACTCTTCTGGACTTTGTTAAGAAGCTTGCCCAGTGATTTCTGCTTTCCTCTAAACACTTTCTTCTGCAGTGCTCCCATCAAGGACAAACAGGAATAAAAGAAAGATGGGCACTATTGAGGTTACATTTATTAGGGCTGGACACTTGATTATATAAATATTTATGTACTCAAATAAATGAGTACTAGAATAATACTTTTGTTTTTCTAAGATTAACAGTTTTGGCTGGGCGGTGGCTCAAGCCTGTAATCCCAGCACTTTGGGAGGCCGAGGCGGGTGGATCACGAGGTCAAGAGATCGAGACCATCCTGATCAACCTGGTGAAACCCTATCTCTACTAAAATACAAAAAATTAGCTAGGCACGGTGGCTCATGCCTGCAATCCCAGCTACTCAGGAGGCTGAGGCAGGAGAATTGCCTGAACCCAGAAGGCGGAGGTTGCGGTGAGCCGAGATCGCGCCATTGCACTCCAGCCTGGGTAACAAGAGTGAAACTCCGTCTCAAAAAAAAAGAAAAGAAGATTGGCAGTTTTGTGTTAATTATGCATTCTCTCACTTCGTGGCCTTCACATTTGAGTCACATTTGGAGTTCAGAATGAAGCAGTTTAGCAGTCTACCTCAGAGGCTGTTAGATCTCAGTTGAAGTCAGTGGTAGTAACACTGAACAAATGTGAAAAACCTGAAATTATTTTTTGGAGTGTACCTCATAGGACCTGATGGATTGTGGCTGGGAGAGAGTCTTGGGTGATTCCTAAGTTTCTAGGTTCGTGAAACTGATCAGATACTGGTATCATTCATTGCAAGAGTGGAACTAAAAAGGAGTATATTTTGACATCAGGGATGCAAACAGTTTCAGAAGGGATGTTACACATGCAATGATATACCACATAAATTCAAAATAACATATTCTTAGAATAGAAAAAGTAACTTTGAAGTCCTCTAATCTGCCATCTCAGATGACAGTTACACTGTTTTTGCTTGGATACTTCAAATGATGATATTCTCTTAGCTTTACAAACACACACACACAAAAAACTTTTTAAAACATGAATCAGTTTTTGATACCCTGCTTATGATAAGACCACATCTGACTCTTTATATATTGATGTAAATAGTAGAGTGCTATGGAACTTTACCTGTTGAAGATTATATTAGCATTTCTTAATAAAATATTTATTTTTATAAAATATATATTTATAAAAACACATTTATAAATGTGTTTTTAAATATATATATATTTAAAATAAAATATATATTTATAAAAACACATTTATATAAATATATTTATATTTTTTATAATATAAATATAAATAAAAATAAAAATATATATATTTAAAATAAAATATATATTTATAAAAACACATTTACATAAATATATAAAACATATATTTATAAAAACACATTTTTTTCCTGTATATTTCTTATTAAGATGTAAAATACTTTATATTTTATACAATGTAAAATGCACTCTTTAAACACAAATAATGGGCTGATTTTTTCCTAGTTTCTAGAAGGTAGCATCTAAGTCTATTTAATATCTTAAGTATCTTTGTTGTTTATCCTGGGTCCCTCAAACTGTTTTGCTGATGAGATGACTCACAGTGGGCCCCTACAAAGTTTATGCTAACAATATAAGTCAAGATGAGGGCAGGCCACCAGAAGGACCAGCTATGTAATTAGAGGGTCAGCCTAATCTTGGAAAAAGAAAAGACTAGTGATTGATTTTAATCACTTGGTCATTGATTCAATCAATCATGCCTACAAATGAAACCCCAATAGAAGCTCTGGGCATTGAGACTTAAAGGAGCTTCCCTAGTTGACAATACTCTGCATACTGACACATAATAATGTGCCAAGTGGGTAATAATCCTGGGGATGATGGAAGCTTTGCAGCTGACTCCCTCCCAGACCTCTCCCTGTGAGTCTCTCCCTTTGGCTATTTGTGATTTTTGCTATAATAAAATCAAAATCATAAACATAGCACTTTTCTGAGTCCTGTGAGTTATTCTAACAAAGTACTGAACTTGAAATTGTTGCAGCTACCCACAGATTTGTAGCCAATGTTCAAAAATGAAGGTAGCCTGAGAATCCTTAAATTTGTAATTATTGTCTCAAGCGAGGGCAGTCTTGTGAATGATTGTGTTTCTAACAATACAGCTTGGCCTGCTTCTGAATAGTCAGTAATAGAAGTCGCTGCATATTTACATCATTGTCATTCTAGGTTATGACTTTTTAATTTCATTGCAGCTTATTGATTTTTATAGTAGAATAGATGCTTGTTTCTTGGATGTTATTATAAACGAAACCCATGCATACCTGAATACTTTGAAAGATTTGAAAAAGTTTATATATAAACTATAAACTGGGTGCAGTGGTGCATTCCTATAGTTTCAGCTACTTGGGAGGCTAAAGCAGGAGGATCACTTGAGCCTAGGAGTTCAAACTTAGCCTGGGCAAAAATCGCAAAACCTGTCTCAAAAAATAAATTAATTACTTAACTATATTATTTAGAGTGATGTGTGACATCATTTATTAGAGTAATGTAATACTGTTTTGAGAAAAGATTATTCTGTTTTGGGGGGGATATGATATTGCTTTATATATGAAATAATTAAGTATAAAGGGTTTGAGGTCTTTCTCTACTTGCAAACTAATAAATTAGTCTGCCAAAGTTTCATATATATGGAGAGATATTTCAGACTGCTGGATCAGGGAAACATACCTCATATTATACACACCAAAAACACCAAGCCAGAGTAGCATCTTAGTACAAACTGATTGAACCCCAGTCTTCAAACAGTGAGAACCAGATATCTGTGCATGCAGTGGATTTGCATCACAGGAGAGGAACTCCGAAGTTATGCCACTCGGTGCTTATATAGGGACAGCCAGTGGATCTGCCTGTTTTTCCTTCTGGAGAAAGACTTTATCTTTAACCTGTGATACCAAGAAATCATCTCTGCTTATGAGGAGGCAAAGCTTTCTGGGTTTATTACTTTGACAGGACTTTATTCCTTGTATAACAGAACTCCTATCTTTGTTGTTAAATCTGGATAAATGTGGGTATAATTGTATACACACATTTGCTTATGTATTTTACTAAGAATGTATTTACATATGGATAGAATCATATATATGTATAGTTAAAACTGTATCTGTGTATGGTTGCAGTTTATCTTTTAAATCTCTTCTATCCAAAAAGACCACCATCTATGAACGAGGAAAGGGGCCCCCACCAGACACCAGCCTGCATATTTGATGCACTTAAACTTTTGACATATGAAGAAAACAATAAATTGTTGAAATATTTTGTATTAAAGAAATAATTTGATTGACTTTAAAATCTTTATATGAATTGTTGAAGTAAAACAATAGACTCAAGATGTGCTCATTATTTTATTACAATATATAATAAGAAATCAAGGAACAGGAAAGCCAAGAAATAAAGTAGGAAAGGAAGAATTTCTTAATTTGTCAATGAACAAATCATTTCATTAAAGTGTTTGCAAAGGAGCTGTAAAATATTGTCTTGTTGCAAAATAAAATGAAGATTTACTGAACAAAAATAAAGCCTTAATTTTTGTATGTGAATTGGGTTTCCTGAGTGCTTGGTGTTTGGTCTCTGCAGAATCAATGAATTTCCTTTGTTATTAGGCCACAACAGTTGAACTAGAGATTATGCACCTCTTTTGTAGTCCATTATAAAGCCTAACTAAGGAAACAGTCAATGTCAATTAGTGAGTGACATGTCCAGTTAGATTCCTTAGAATCAGAAAAAAAAAAAAAAGAATAGCATGGGTGAAAAGAAGAATAAGAATAGCAAGATAACTAGAAGTCAAGAACTGGACTTTAAATGCAGTTTCAGAAGAAGAGTTGCGTGCCTGTTACTAGCTGTTCTAAGACTAGTAAGAAGAGAAGACTTTAGCAAACTGCATATTAAACAAACATTAATGGATCTCTTTGTAGAAACAGAAATGACAATTCTTGAAAAGGAAACAAGAAAATTAATTCAAGATAAATGAGTTGGGATCATAAAAGAAATTTAGACAAGCTTATCAGCATAAAATAAGGATGACAGGAAAGTAACCAGTGAGATGCAACTCATTTCATTGATTCACAATAGTGCCCTTTAAGGGTGAGAAAATAATGCGTGGGCATTATTTTCTTGGGCAATTGGATCACCTTATGTAAACTGAATTTTAGAAACAATATGGTTTTCCAAAAAAAATATCCATTGGAACATATATTCCAACTTATTTTTCTGGGTATTGAAGGTTTCTCTAAAAAATTAGGTATAAACCATTAAATAACAAGTTTAATTTGTCAGTTAATAGGGTTGCTAAAACGTAATAAAAAAGGTTTATTTGATACGGGAATCTTCAAAAACTTTACTATACTAATACGTACTATAACTAACTTGGTTAATATATAGTTTTCAGTATTTCCTAAATAATTTTCCCCTTTCTTTCATTTATTTATTCACTTCATTCAGAAAAACATTTTTTAATTGTCTTCCAAATGTCAGGCACTGTCCTAATCAGTGGAATACAACAATGAACAGACAAAAACTTTGGCCTTGGAGTATTTCAGTTTCAAATTGAGCATTTTGTGGGTCTCATGTTACATGTGGCAGTTTTGAAAACATAGAAACCTTGTCTCACAATTTAAACAGGGTTATAGGTAACACTTATTTAAATAAAATAACATTGTGGCTTTTGATATTTTGTGAGAAGAGATCTTCAGTCTATTTTGGTTATTGCTTTGCAAATACAAATGTATCTATTTTTATGTAGCTGAGATTACTTTTCTAATTAGTTTGCCCTTTATTAAGAATTCCTTCCTTTCTTTATTCATCTTCGTCCTTTTTCTATTAATCTACCTATACCCATCATCTATCATCTACCTACATACATATAAATATACATTTATATGTATTTATAAATATACATTTATATGTATTTTAAAAGACTGGAAACTATTGAACAAATGTTTCGGTGTTTGATTTAGCAGTACAAATAAAAATATAATTTACATACCTCTGATTTAATAATTTATATTAAAATATCTTTATAAATGCATGCGAATATATTAATGCAGCATCATTATTAATGTTGAAATTTGTAAGTAACTCATTAATAGAGGAATAAAGAAATTAGTATATTGTATTGTGGGATATTAGTTATTAAAAATAATAGAGTGCTATTTATTTTATGCAAAAGTTCAGAAACAAGATGGGAAATAAGGGCAGGTGCTAGAATGTAAAAAGCTACTTCACAGTGGTTAAAATTGTTGAAAAGACTTTGAAATTGTAGGATGATCTATCAAGTGGAGAATATAATGTGCTATTTACTCCATGATCTTCAATTTAATTCTAATTATGTTTACCTTATTAACTATTTATAATTAGCATATAAGAAATACTTAGAAAGTTTTTTTTAAAATCCATAAGAATGGTTCTATGTTTAGAAAACTAATGCTATATATGATTTTGAAATTTTATGATTAAACAAAATATAGATACAAAGAATTATTAATATACAGTACCAGTCAAGTCCATCTTGAAAGAAGATCTACTCGTAATTCTAAGATTGCATTTTAAATAATGCTAGTTATCTCATGATGCATAACACACATCGCCTCAATAAACAATACCAGTCAAAATATACAACTAATAAAATTAGAGAATGAAAAATAAATATTATATGAGAAGCCAGGTAAGTTGGCTGTAACAGCAGTTTAGAAAATCATATGTCATCTTTACATGATGACTGTAATTGTAAATAGACAAAACTTATTCACTGAAAGCTAACATTTTGAGGCACGAGATTTTGATTTTCTCATAGAAAACAGCCTGAATGCAAAGTGACATTTTCTTCAATTTAACCACAGACCATCACAGAACTTTTGATATCCTAAGAATTCCAATAGTAGGTATTAGTAACTGGAAAACAAATCAGATATCCAAAGTAAAAAAGAAGTGCACTGGTATTATTCAGAGTAGTTTTAAAGCCTAGCTAATGCAGTGATATTCACTGGAAGCAAAAATAGTTTCCCCCAAATTGGGTAGATTTCTGGGGATTAGACTCTATACCATTGTTTACAAAGTGGCAATGTCCAGAAGCTACCATAAGGAATCTTATTAGGAAATGCTGGAGCACATATCACATATGAGATATAATATATGAAATATTTATAAATGTTGTATTTGGCTCAAGTTTTGTATCAAAATGAAGACCCTGAAGATGGGTCTTCATATATTTTGATCACTTGAAATCTCAACCACCAATAATGTATTTGTGAATGCTTATGACTGTTTACAATTATTGCTTATTATTTAATTATGGTAAGCAACCATCCATTGAAGTCTAAAATGTACAAGTACTTTTCATATCTTCATCTAATTTATACCCTATAATAACACAACAAATTACTGTTTTACACTTACATAAGAAGAAACAGAGAAATCAAAGTTAATTAATAGAAGAGGTATTTAAAGCAGCCCTGATATTTAAAGCCGGTTAATTAGAGGCCAAAACCATATTCTCCACTTTCTACTTAGCCCTGAGTTATTCTTAAGATAGTAATACACATAAGACTCTAAACATATACAAAAATGCCCACTACATAAAAAGCATTCACTAAATATTTTTGGATAAAGTTAGCAATATAATTTGAACAGTCTTTACTCTCACAGGTGACATACATATATTCTAAGCTAAGATTGAAGAGAAAGGTGACTGTCTTAACTCTGATGATGCATTGCAAAAGGAAATGGCTTTTCTTTTCATTAACAAATAAGAGCATGTTTAAAATGTGCTTTCTCTTTTGAGATATCTCTTTTCAAGCACACTCCCCACTTTTCTAAACCTATCTGAATACGTAAATTGACTTTGGGATAAGCAAATGTATTTAAAAATTTAGACAATTTAACTATTTAGAGGAAAAGTAGTTAATTTTTTAAAAATTGTATGTTTATTTCATTTTTGCTAGCACAATGTGTTACATAAAGAAAGACAATTTTGGTGTTTACAAACGCGCCCTGGCTTGCGTGCTTGGAACAGGCTGCAGCTAACTCTACACATCAACACTTATTGATCACAATCATAGTTATTTATTCATGTATGGTGGTCATAAACTATAGCAATAAAATTTATTTTATGCTAATAAATTACAACTTTAATTAGAAGTTCCTTCATGTGATTATTTTTATTTGTGAGGATAACTTTATTGTTATTTAGAGCCCTTATGTACAATCAATACTCTATTAAGTCCCAAAACTAATAGTTTGTATGAATCAAAAATTCAAAAGCTGTCCTTTGGGAACAAATCGTTATCATTATCTTGTTGTTTAATATTTATTGTGAACCACATTTCTTCACTAAGCTTTTACATAATTTATTTTGGTTATAAAGGTCTCAATAAAATATCCATAACGAAAGTGAGAAAATTTTCTGTTTGCTCAAGCTTGAAAAGTCATTATATTTTACCTTGAGGTTCTCTATATGCTGAATTGGCTAAAATTTTATTTGAACAAACAAGGTCAGAAAACTTAAGACTGATAACGTCAAATGTTTCCAAAGTATGAAAACATTCCCCTGTATCCATTTTGCCTCTTACTTCAGTATTGTTCCAAATCAATTAATAATCAAGCCAATTAGCCGGAGATATTATACTCCATTCTTCCATGCTAGCTCTGTTTAACATAATATGTAGAAAAGAATTATTCACAAACTCCTAGGTTTTCTGATGGAGTTCAACACATAAAAATATATTAGAAATTCTGCACAATTCTGAACTACATAGATCCTACTAAAATAGAGATAATTATTCAAACAAATATTACTACTGGGCAGTTACCATGTAATCACCTAAAAGGCATACAAAATATAAGATCTAGCTTTAAATTAAGTTGAAAAAGACTGTACACACAAATACATATGTGTGTATCTATATGGCACAATATATAGAAAACATACTCAATGTGAATACAGAATTAACAAATACAGGGATTTCAAAACTGAACTCATATGCGTTGGTTACCAATAAAAAGAGATAAACCCTATAAAACTTATGAAGAGATTTATTCTGAGCCAAATATGAGTGACTATGGCCCATAACACAGCCCTCCGGAGGTC
The DNA here is from genome assembly GCF_049354715.1 of Callithrix jacchus. Taxonomy (NCBI): domain Eukaryota; kingdom Metazoa; phylum Chordata; class Mammalia; order Primates; family Cebidae; genus Callithrix; species Callithrix jacchus. The sequence continues at coordinate 45,721,746 of NC_133502.1, forward strand.
TTGAGAACATGTGCCCAAGGTGGTTGGGGTACAGCTTGGTTTTATATATTTTAGGGGAGCATGAGATATCAAATACATTTAAGGAGTACATTCATTTGGTTCAGAAAGTCAGAACAACTCAAAGCGAGGGCTTCCAGGCTATAGGTAAATTTAAACATTTTCTGGTTGACAATTGGTTATCTGAAGACCTTAATGGAAAGGAATTTTCAGGTTAAGATAAAGGATTCTGGATACCAACTTTGTGTAAAGAAATCTCTCAGATAGCAGACTTAGGGAGCAGGTTATAAAATGTTTCTTATGGGACATAAAATGGTGCCTGGTTCTTAGTTGATTATCTGTTGGATCTGGAAATGAAGGAAAACACAGGGAAAAGAAGATTCTCTACAGAATGTGGATTTTTCCCATAACAGACATTGCGGGGCAATTTCAAAGCATGGCAAGGAAATATATTTTGGGGTTAAATACTTTTTCCTTGTCTCGTAATGTTATGCCAGAGTCAGATTGAAAGGAAAGTCACAATATACAGGGTCAAATAAAACCCATCTGAGGAGAGTCCATGGTTTGTAGGCCATGATTCCCCAGACCCTTAGGTAGGAATTTAGGCAAGATTAAAAAACAAACAAACAAACAAACAAACAAAAAAAACAGAGCTTAGTCCTCATAGTGAAGGTGAGAGATGTTATTTGGGAATCTATTTGGATTCATTTTTATTTAACAAATAAGCACTACCAGTCAGGATTATATTCAGCTGCCAGTAAAAGATATAAAATTCCCCTCATAATTTAAACACTTAGAATATCTGGAGGTGTGCATTTCAGGGTAGATACAGCATACTTTTCTCTACAAAGCCCTCACAGGACTAGAATCTCTTCTAGTCCCAAAATATAGCCCTTATTCCTATAGTCCAAACAGTATGCTACATTCCAGTTACTAAGGAAAAGAATAAAGACCAAAAGTCACATATCTTCATGTATCTATTTTATTATGTTGTTAAATGCCATCAAGACTAATTTAACATTTTGCTCAACTTGGTTCAAAATTTAGACATGTTTCTTTCCAACTATAGGCCCTGAATATGGTTAGTTGTGTCCCCACCCAAAGTCTCATCTTACATTGTAATCTCTATGTGTCAAGAGTATGACCAGGTGGAGGTGATTAGATCATGGGGTGACTTCCCTCATGCTATTCTCATAATAGTGAGTCTCACGAGTTTTGATGATTTTATAAGCAGGGGAAACCCTGCTTGCCCTCATTCCATCCTGCCATCCTGCAAAGAAGGTGCATGCTTCTCCTTTGCCTTCTGCCATGTTTGTAAGTTTCCTGATGCTTACCCAGCAAAGCCTACCCAGAATTGTAAGTCAATTAACCTCCTTCCTCTATATATTACCCAGTCTCAGATATTTCTTCATAGCAGTGTAAAAATGAACTAATACAGGTCCCTAGCCTCCCTTTCATTAGAGTATTTACTTTAGAAAACATGGAATTGCAAATATTTCAAATGTATATAAATCTTTTCTCAGACTATAGCCCAGGTTTATAATACATAAATGTTTTTCTCAAGGCATAGGAGCCATTCTTTTCGAATGAAATTATCAAGAAAAATAGAGTTGCTATCAGTTTCTATGAAAGGATAGGAGCCTAACTTTGATGGACACCAACTAGGAAATGCGTTCAACCCCTTGAATCCAGAGATGGGTTTTTTGGTTTTTTTTAGCCTGATTTACTCAAATTTCTTTGAATTTACTCAAAGAAATTCAGGAAGCACCAATACCAATGAATTGGATAGCCAGAAACAAGTTGTCTTTTTCAACTAAATTTTGATTTTTTTTTTTGTCATTTAACATTCATTGTAAGTAATGATGCTGAAATAGATTTTTATCAGAGATTTATCTTTAAAAGTGTTAACTAATTGCTTAATTACCATTATTAAATATTCAGAAACAGAGATCATTCTTCCTGTTTCTGTTTTAACACTAAAATATTGTCCTAGATTGTTAAAGTTTTAATGAAGTGCTTTAATGCACTTTAAGGAAAATTTCTCTGTAATACCTCTCAATTTCAATATAGAAATACAAACAAATCCTTTAAAAAATTACTTTCAGTGGTATCCAAATGTATACAACTAAATTTTGATCTTTTGAGAGAAAAATCAATGTCTATTTTGTTTACTTGCATTTGCCTAGTCCTCATGCTGAATGGTAATTTGGCTTGAGAAAACAAATGCATACATAATTTTGGCATTGATTACCTATGAATGGTGAGCGTTCAAATGATGATTATTGAGGGAGTGGTAAGATAATTACATTCTTTATTAAACACCATTTTTACTGGTGAAAAACCACACTATGATTGATTAGCAATGGCTAGACCACACTAAACTCCACTAAATATTACAGTGCTTGATGACCATAGGCTTGTGAAAATGATCAAGAATGCCCTTTATACAGCCACAAACAGTTATAGTGAAAAATCTGAAAGAATTGATCAGAGCCTAAAAGAATTTAGTTACAAAATTAGAATATTCAGGTATGTCACCTCCATGTGGAAAGTCTTATACCTAGCACATCTGTAGAGCTTTACGATTGATTGCTTTACCCTATACTTGATTTCATACCCTACAGCATTGACTTACGTGTTATTGCTTCTACAACAGATTTTAATCTTGGTGTTACATTTTTTGGTAGCCTTATCAACTTTTTGTTTCTCAGCCTACACCCTTCTTTTTGTTAAAAGAACACCCAACTTACTTTTAAATATCTTTTTATTATTTCTTTATTAAAATTTCATTTTAGCTTCTATTTTACATTGGTAATGCAGTCACAATTCAAAAAATACCATTAAATTACTTATGTAGATTGTTTTTTCTTTAAAGTAGTACACTATAAGCCAAATTGGGAACAAAGCAATGTCATGAGAGACATAACAGAAAGAGAAGGAATTGGGAGATGTTACATAGAACACCATAATGTCAAAAAGCCAGGTAGTTTATGTTAAGATGAGGGAAGTAAGTGCATAGGAACTACAGGCAAAACTCAACATTTGAAACATACCATTTCAGAGGTACATTTCTGGCAAATATCAAGGTCTTAGATGTTCTTACAAAGTGTGATTTGCTAAATAGGTATAAAGAAAGAGATTGTGGTTGTTACAGAGATTAAACTCTCAGAGCCTGGTTATAATATGATCACCTACATGGACACTGAAGTCACTAATGTATAAAAATAAAGTTAATTGTTAATTGGGTTGAAATATGGCTTGTGAGGAAAGGGCACCTTTTTTTTTTTCTCAATTAAAATTATTTTAGATGAAGGACAAGGTGGCATTAGCTGAAAATAAGATTCCAGAAGTTAAAGGTGGAAATCTTAGGAGGAGAAAGTTCTAAAAAGACTGTAAATTGCTAAACTTGCCATCTCCTCCCAGTGAGTAGTCTACAATCTTTATCAACCTTCTAAAAAAATGTTACTGATTCTCATGATTCAAAAATGTGGACTATAAGACTATTCCTGCCACCGGACCCCCAAAAACCACCAGATTTTACCAGAAAGAATTCTCTGGCCTATGTCTTCTGATAGAAAACAAAAAGTTGACTGGTTCATTTGGAAGTCTATTATTAATGGCCTGAATTAGAGTCCTTCAAAGCAGGCAAGAATATTCAATGCCTACTCACAGTAATTCATTTCAGTAGAGAGCTAACAGAGAACAAGTTTTATTTATGTTTACTTATTTCAATGAGTGAGTCAGAATAAAAATGAATGTGCTCACTTCATAGACTCAAAACTACACAACATGTTATAAATGATGTCACTGAGGGAGAAAAGACACTAACATTTTTCAATCCACCATATTCTTGCAGTGCAAAAAGTCTTGACATATTGAAGGAATGTGTTCTCTTTCCCAGTCCATGAGGGGGTGCAGTTTTAAGGGCAAGAATTTTCCAGTGCCATGCCTCCCTCACATCTCTCTATATCCCAAGATTTAACAGTTTATGCTTGAATTTCACGAGCGCAGGAAGAAACCAAAAGTCAATCACTCCAGTGGAAGTTCTAAGGAACTCCTTTTCCAGAGGAATTTGGGAAAATGGGAATTTCTCCCAGGATAAATTCCCCTGCTCCTTCACCCATGCTAGATTTCCAGGTCTCTGGAATCCCCTCCCATATGGTGGGAGCTCCCTTTCCCCTCTGGGATTTTCCCCTCTGGAATCCCCTTCCACATTCTTTGTGGAAGTCTTTCTCTTCTTCTCCTTTCCTTCTCTTTTCTCTACCTAAATAACATCACCATACGACAACACTTCTTGGGTCTGATATTTACTTTTACGAGCATACAGCACACCTGCAGTGGTCCCACGGCTTATTCTTTAAGAGATTGGAGACCAAGAACCCACAGCATTCTCTCAGGGGAGCTGTGCCTCACCAGCACCCCCCAGAAAAAACCCGGTTACAATATGTCACCCTAATTAATAATATAGAAAATTGTTAGTGCCATAAATGTGTCCTGTATTCATTTTTAATAACATAGGAATGATACATAAAATACTGCCATGTTGGATGAAAAATACAAACATTATAGAATAAAATTTAGCATTAGGTTTGTAATATTGTATCCCTTGTGTAAGACTACAAGGCTTCTGCTTAAATAACTTTCTCAAGAATTAAGCTGATAAATAATCAAAAATATGTTAATCAGTAATTTATTCAGAAGTTTATTGCAACCAGCATATTCGGTAGCCTTCTACTTCCTTGTTTCCTAGCAGAACTTTATTTGCATCTTTCCTTTTCATCTAATAATTTTCTTATTTAGGGTTAAACAATATTATCTACTTTTTACTGCTGGTCTCACTTATTTGGCTGCTCTAGTTTTGCTTATTTGTTTCCCTAGTCTGTGTTAGAACTTAATGCACTACAAACTGTTTACAGAACAGCTGGAAGAATGGAAACAGGCAAGGATTAATATAATAGAGACTTTGGCCAGAGTATTGAAAATTGCTTAATATCAAGAATGGAAAAGGCCCTAGAGGAGAATAGAATGTACAAAAGCAAAGATATAAATTAGCTATCATTTAGCAAAAAGAATCAAATGGCAACCTATTGATGTAACAGTAAAGGAGTGAAAGTCCTTAATGAGACCCAAATGCTGATTAGAAGTTCTGAGATTAGATTCAGATATTTATAGAATATCGTTTTAATCTCTGAGTAACAATGCAGGGAATTGTTTTATTCCATCAAAAAATGTGTGTATTTATTGATTGAATAAATACATGAGTGTCCAATCAGTGCATTATTTTGTAGGAGTCATTTTTCTCTACCCTGCTTCTTTCCTTTTATTTTTTAGAGGTGAGATCAATACAAGAGCAGTATAAGCTCTAATACTGCCTAGTATTTAAAAACTTGGTAACATGTGACAGTCACTTAATCAATATGTGTCCTTGGACAAATTGTTATGCTTTGAAGTGAAAACAATTCCACAACTCATTAGTAGGGTTAAGAGAACCAAATAAATCAGTGTATATTATGGTTTAACAATACCTTTCCTATTTGCCTGTTGCTTACTTCTAAGGCCTGTCTCCAACATATAAATAGCATCACCTCACATGTAGGCAATGTAAGCAGTATCATTTGATGGATTCTTCAGGTTTTCTTGAGATACCCAAGTTATCTTTTAAGTCTATACTTACTCTCCAGGTAATCACATCCAGTCTTATGTCTTTAAATGCTGTCTGTATGTTTAAAAACTTCTACATTGATAGCTCCAGCTCATATTTTTTTCTTCAGTCCTCTACATTCACATTTTCAAGTTTCCCTACAATGCCTCTAAATGAATATCTAACCAACATCTTAAACATGACAGAGGCATAACTGTCTCCAGGCACAACTGGACACTTGTGAACGTCTCCAGATCCAGACTCAGTTTGTCGTAAATCAGTTGACAACTCCAGTTGCTCAGGGCAATAAAAACACAAAATGTTAGCACTATCCTTGAATTCTCCCTTTTTGCATCTGTTCTCATTCAATTCATGAGGAAATCCTGTTGGAGCTTCTTTCCAACCTTATCCACATTTTGCCTTTCCTATGCGCTTTGGTCAAAGCCATCATTTCTCTTGTGGACAATAGTAATAGCCTTTAAATGGAAATAGGCTTCCACACTTGTCTGCCTGAAAGCAGATTTTATAAAAAGTTGCAGGAATAAATTTCTCAAAATACAACTCATATGTCACCAATCTGTTCAAACTGAGTGAAAGCCAATTACCATTATCTCTCTGATCTCATCTCTTGCTACACTCCGCTAGGTTGCTGTACTCAAATTTCTTACCTGTTCTACATTATTTTTCAGAGCATTTATCACATTTCAAAATACCTGGTGATTTACTTCATTAACATTTTTATTATTTATTCTATTTGTCTTTGAGGAAGAGAAAGGAAAGTTCCACAAGGGAGGGATCTTTTATTTCTTTTCTGGTACATTGTAGGGTCTTAGAATTGTAGCTGGCACATAGAAAGAGCGCAGTAGATATTTGTCAAATTACCAATTTCTACTCAGTATCTCAGCTGCCTGTGACAGAGTAGCCTACTCTCTTCTTTGAAAAGTCTCTCCTCTCTGGCTCTGGTATACAGAACATCTGTGCTTTGTATCATGATTCTGATCATATCTCTACTTCTACTTCCTCTCCCTATCTTGACATTCATTACTAACCTCTCTTCCTTTTGACCTCTCTCCTTTATTTCCTTGAACAACATCAACGGTTATGTGGTTTGAATGCCAAACATATGGCAACAACACAAATTTAGCTTCATAAAAAACCTTAATGTTTTTCTTCACACATCTATCCAAGTTTCTATAAAACATATTGATTTGGTTAGCTTACCATCATTTCCAACTTAACAGAATGTCTCAATTACCTTATTTCTCCTAAAGACTTATTCATACTGGTCTCAATAAATAGTGGCACCACATGCAAACTAAAGTTAGAATTTCAGAATTGTATTAAATACATTAATTTCAATTTTCTCCAATTCACAAATTTGAACACACAATTGAACAAAAAAATCAGTGCATAACATGAATTTTTAGAATGTCATAATATTTTGGTGGTTGAAAATAACTCTGGGGAAATTAAATCAGTTTTCTCCTTTGATAGGTAAGGTAGAGCTCTTAGAAGTTAGAAAAGTTAGCAATGGTTTCACAAAATCAAGGACAGAATGTCACCTAGAGCCCAATTATTCTTTTCATTATCACTTGACTTTGATTGTTGATTCAGTCACATTGTTATTGAAGAGTGTGTTTCTTCACTTTCTGGTAGTAATATTTGTCCTCCTATTATAAGTAACACAAAGGTAAGAAATATATCTACTTTCTATGTGTTCTGGTACAATGTAGTATGGTGGCAAGCTCCTAGTGACACATTGAATGACTATGAAAATGTCAATTCCTGCAGGATGGTTCTCTGAGTAGCCTTGGAATGACCCAATTTTTCTCTCCCTCTTACTTGTAGGTCTCAAAAATAACTGTAGAATGTGCCAGAAATGCAACATCTTGAGACTATGGAGAACAGGCCAGAGCAGTCTGGTCTCTGTTTGTCTCACCTAGAAACAGAATAACTTTCATTTGTTAAGTGTGGCATGTCATGTGACCCCCAGGGCATAAAACCCAAGGTAGGCAGCATTTTGGGGTCCTCCCACTGTGGGGCAAGTGGGGACACTTGCAGACTAGATTCCATCTGTGCTGGGAATCTTTTCTGAGCCTTAAAAAAATGGCTCAGAATGAATCCTAGGCTTCTGTTTCCCCTTGCTGCCTATCTTTAAGTAATAAATCTGCTTCGTGTAACCTCTGTGAGTTTTGTCTCACAGGACCTGTGCAAATGATAAGAATTGGCATGGTAACCAGTGCACAATGAACCTGGTTTCATTCCTTGAAATAATACTATGTCTTCGTGAACAGAATATGTCACTTACAATTTTCAGGGTTCTGTAAAGAATGTAATGCATAGTAACAGTTAATGTATACATTTTATAGATTTTTTAAAACTCTGTGTGCCCTGCATTTGAAAATAATGTTGATTCTTACACTTTTAACTGTAACTTCAAATGCCCAATAATCTTATACATTGACTATATGTGTGAATTATGTCTTCATTCTGGTATCTATGATAGCAGCTTCTGTGAACCAATGAAAACAACCTCTAAAATAGGATTTTGTTTTCTAAAGGTGATTGTTGCTGCAACGTATTTTAAGCAATGCAATATAGTCTTATTATAGTCAATAAAGCCTTATTTCCTAAAATACTGCAGTATTTCAAACATAAAGTGTATCTAATGTTTAGTTTTACTTTAATAATTCTGTAATTTCCACTTTTTGTCATCTTTTTCTTACTCTTTTTATACAAAAGAAAGTCTTCTTTTTAAAGTTGTTTTATTGAAAAGTGGAATTATTTGTAATATATTTACCACATTAGGTTTACTTTTAGCAGTTATTTCACATTTCTTTTTTATAACATTGAAATTAATGCTATGTAATCCTAATTAACCGTGAAAGACAGCAATTGTCTCCCCTCCATCTTCCCAGACATCAAATAACATGATGAAAATTCTCAAAACATTAAGATACAAAGTGGTATGCTGGTAGTTCAGGGGGTAAAAAGAAAGAAAACTACATTATATAATTTATAAAATTATATCAAGTCATTTAAATATTTTGATTTTCAATTTATTGTAGGTTAAAATATGATTAATAGTTACTTCATAAATCAAATATAAATTTTAAGACATAATTGCTAAAAAAATACCAGATAGCAGATAACACTACTAATCATGTCTTTAAACTAGTTATATATTATTTACATATTTTTCTTTCAGGCTTTCAGTACTTTAATAAATGTGAAATTTCTCATACATATAAAATGTATGTATACAAAAATGCTATATATACATATATATATGTATATATATATAGCAGTTTAACAGTTGAATACCTTATTCAACATAGACACATATACAGACAGGTATGTATACATATATAGACCATTAAATTATGAAAGAGATTATAAAGGGACTTTAATGTGACTCTTATTAAATTGCTGAAAAACTTGAAAAACATTATATTTTTTACCTTTTATAGAGATATGTGTCTATTAAAGTCAAGCTGATGTGAATTTACCCAAAAAGAATAGCTATGTGTATTTCTGTTTTCCTGTCACCAAAAAGAGTGAAATACTATGGGATTGTTCTAAATGTTTTATTCTACTTATTTGGCATACTTGAGTTTGGATTAGACATTGTCTACTCTTCTAATGTATTGTCTTAATAGATCATTTATAAATTGCATTTAGATAACTAGCTAGAAAAATCTAGGGAACTTTGAAAGGAACTGCCATTCTTGTGTTTCATTTTAATTCTATTTAACCAAAATCTCATAAATGCTGAAATTTAATATATAGATGTATTAGTCCATACTCACATTGCAAAAAGAAATACCTGAGACTGGGTAATTTATAAGAAAAGAGATTTAATTTGCTCCCAGTTCAACAGGCTGTTCAGGAAGCACAGCAGCATCTGCTTCTGGTGAGGCTTCAGGGAGCTTTTACTCATGGCAAGCTGGAGCAGGCATCTTCACATGGCAGGGGCAGGAGGAAGCAAGAGCAGGGAGCTGCTACACACTTTTAACCTTTTTTTCCATTTGCCCTGTGAATACTTGCCAGTGGCACTTGCAGCTGCAGCATTTACCCTAAGATAACTTTGCCAGAAAATATCTCACTTTTATTATTTTGACATTGCTATAGTATATTGATATTGGAAACAAAAGACATTATTCTGTTTATAGCATTCTGTTCTTAGTAGTGGTATTTCCGTTTACACAATGTAGAAATCAATCACTGAAAATGTCTTATGTGTGAAAACAGAATTCTTATGTGTGATGTTAATGTCATTCTTGAGCAATTGTTGGCTGAAGATTCATTTGATGATTCTAAGTTTTTCAAAATAGATGATTCTGATAATTCAGATAATTCTGATGTTAATTTGCTTTAGAAATAATTCAAAGAAGAGATTTATATTTTCACACTGAAAATCATTTTCTTCAGCCTCAAAGAGCATGTTTATGTAAAATTAAATAAACGTAAAATTTATGTGAAATTAAATGAGCACCAGCAGTGAGTTGCACTTACTGTTTTCTTTCTTTTCTTTTTCTAAAGGGGAAAAGGTTTAGACTGCCAGATATTGTAATAACTCTATCAAAAAAACAGCACAAGGGGGGTGGTGCTAAACAATTTGGGAGAAACTGCCCCCATGATCCAACTACCTACTGTCAGTCCCTAACTCCCATGCTGGGGATTACAATTTGAAATGAGATTTGGCCAGAACACAGATCTGGACCATATCATTTTTCCCCTGGCCCCACCAAATGTCATATCCATCTCACATATCAAAATATCATTATGATGGGGGAACAGTGGGTCATGCCTATAATTGCAGCACTTTGAAAGGCCAAAGTGAGTGGATCACCGGAGGTCAGGGATTCAAACCCAGTCCCTCCAACATGGTGAAGCCCTGTCTCTACTGAAAATACAAAAATTAGCTGGGTGTGGTGGTACACACCTGTAATGCTAGCTACTCAGGAGGCTGAGGCAGGAGAATCACTTGAACCCAGAAGGCAAAGGTGGCAGTGAGCCAAGATCACACCACTGCACTCGATCCTAGGCAATAGATTGAGACTCTGCCTCAAAAAAAAAAAACACATATATATGCCTTCCAAGCAGTCCAAAGTATTACCTTATTTTAGCATTAACTTAAAGTATCAAAGTCAAAAATCACATCTGAGATAAGACAAGTCCCTTCCACCTATGAGCCTGTTAAGAAAAACAAAAAAAACAAAAAAAATTTTCTTCCAAGATACAATGAGGGTATAGACATATAGGCATTAGTTAAATACTCCTATTCTAAAAGGAAGAAGTTGGCCAAAACAAACGAGCTACAGGCCCCACACAGGTCGAAAACCCAGCAGGGGAGTCATTATATCTTAAAGCTCCTAAATAACCTCCTTTGACTCCATGTCTCACATCGAGAGCACACTGATGCAAATGGTAGACTCCCTGGCCTTAGGCAGCTCTCTCCTTGAAGCTATTCAGGAGCCCCTGCAGCTCCTGTCAAGGGCTGACATTGAGTGTCTTTGGCTTTTCCAGGTACACAGTGGAAGCTGCCAGTGGATTTACCATTTGGATGTCTGGAGGACAGTTGACCATCTTTTCAAAGCTCCATTAGTGAGCATCCTAGTGAGGACTCTGTAATTGGGGCTCCAAGCATCAGATTTCTTCTTTGCACTGCCCTAGTAAAGGTTATCCATGAGGGCTTTGCCCGTACAGCAGGATTCTGCATGGGCATACAAGTTTTTCCATACACCCTCTGAATTGCAAGTGGAGGCTACAAGGTCTCAACTCCTGCAACTTGGCAAACCTGCAGACCTAACAACATACGCAAACCACCAATGCTTATGGCCTGCACCCTCTGGAACAGTCTGGGTTATACCTTAGCCCCTTAGAGCCACAAGTGGAGCTAGAGTGGCTAGGATTCAGAGAACAGTGTTGAGGCTGCATAGGGCAGCAGGGGCCTGGTCCTGGCCCACTAAACCATTTTTCCCTCCTAGGCCTCCAGGCCTGTGATGGAAGGTTGGCCAAGAAGATTGCAGAAATACCTTCAAGACCTTTTCCTCATTATCTTGAATATTAGCAATTGGCTTCTCTTTACTTATAAAAATTTCTGCAGCCTGCTTGAATTTCTCCCCAGAAAATGGGTTTTGCTTTTCTACTGCATAGCCAGGTTGCAAAGTTTCTAACCCTTTATGCTCTGCTTCTCTTTTATTTATTTAATTGTTACAGATGGAGTCTCACTCTTTCACCCAGGCTGGAGTACAGTGGCATGATCTTGGCTCACTGCAACCTTTTTTTATATTTTTGGGAAAGACAGAATTTCACCATGTTGGCCAGGTTGATCTCAAACCCTGACCTTAAGTGGTCTTCCCACCTAAGCCTCCCAAAGTGCTGTGATTACAGGTGTGAGCCACCACACCCAGCCAAGCTTCCCTTTTAAATGTAAGTTCCAGTTTCAGGTCATTTCTTTCTTTATGTAAATCAGTGTAGGTGAAGCAGCCAGGTCACATCTTGAACACTTTGCTGCTTAGACATTTCTCCTGCCAAATACTATTAATCATCTCTCTCAAGTTCAAAGTTCCACAGATTACTAGAACAGGGACACAATCCAGCCAGGCTCTTTGCTAAAGCACAGCAAAAGTAGTCTTTACTCCAGTGCCCAGTAAGGTTCTCATTTCCATCTGAGACTGCCTCAGCCTGGACTTCATTGTTCATATCACCATCAGCATTTTGGTTACAACTATTTAACAAATTTCTGGGAAGTTCCAAACTTTCCTTCCTCTTTGCGTCTTTTTGTGAGCCATCCATGCTCTTCCAACCTCTGCCCATTACCCAGTTCCAAAGCTGCTTCTACATTTTCAAGTAACTTTATAGCAATGCCCATTTCTTGGTACCAGTTTTCTGCATTAGTCTGTTTTTTGGATTGCAAATAAGAAATATTTGAGACTGATCAAATTATATATATTTAAAAAATGAGGTTTAATTGGCTCATGGCTCTACAAGCTGTGCAGGAAGCACGGCAGCATCTGCTTCTGGGGAGACCTCATTTTACTCATGGTGGAAGGCAAAGCTGGAGGAGGCATTTCAACATGGCAGAAACATGAAGAAGAGGGATAAGGGAGGTCCTGCGTACTTTTAAACAACCAGATTGCCTGTGAACCCTGTCACAAGAACAGCACTAAGAGAATGGTGCTAAACCATTCATGAGAAACTGCCTTCAAGGTCTAATCACCTACCAGCAGGTTCCACCTCCAACACTAGGGATTAGAATTCGACATAAGGTTTAGGCAGGGATACAGATACAAACCATATGATAGATAATAAATATGTCTAGAAATATCAAGGTAATGGTATTGTAATATGCAATGGTTTATAAAATGGTTCTACTAACCATCAAAACCCCCTTCCTTTGCTGGATATGGTTGCATAAAGCACAGATTCAGAAAATTTTTACTGATAATAACAAATTCACTGGAATTTGGTAAGACGGGGACTTTAAGAAGCTATGTCCAGGAGAGAATACAAAGAACGTGGTCATAAGAAAGAATCCTTTCTTCTCTCCTTCTCATTATGGCTCTTTTATTCATTGCAGTCCAATATCTGAATGTAACCAAATGTTTGTGTTGAAGCAAGTTCATTTGAAACTGTCTTTGCTGTCTGCATTGTTATGAATACATTGGAGAGAAAGAACACTTTAAATTACGGAACTTAAAATTAATGAAGTGAAAACTTTTCTGATTTTTTGAGATATACTAATTACTGTAGCTAGCAGCAGCAGACAAAAAATACTTTGGCTTTTCCTAAGGGTAAAATCCAAAATTGTCAAAATATTGTAATAATCCATTGTGTTAGTAAAGTTAAAGCAGATACATATTTTCATAAAGCCTAAAAATTCTACTTAGTATATGTTGAATTTGTATAGACAGAAGAGAATTACTTAAGAGTGTGACTTTCCAGTTTCAATGGAGAATCAAAGTTGTAAACATAAAACTAAAGGTAACAATACAGATAAAATGTTAATACAGCATATATAATATAGATTTTATTTCAGTGACATTCTTCACTTTCTTAATATAGTTTATATCATAAAAAGCACTGTGAAAGGATTTAGATATCAATATACATGAATTATTTCTTAAATTTGCAAGTCTTTCTTAATAACTGTCTTTTTTCTACTATGGATTACTTTAGACAGTGGAAATAAATATAAGAAGTACCAAAACCTGAACTGGTTTTATAGATCAATATATGACTAAAAATATGTTATCATCCAGCAGTTTTTAAATACAGTGTAGTTTAATAGTATGGGAAAATATTTTGTCATAAGGTATGCAGCTTTGAAGATGGAGTATCAATATATAAGACTACTATCCAATCACTAAATAAAACAGTAATTAATTAATTTCTGAGCTATATGCATAAACTCTGGCAGGTGTTAGACAACACTGTAAGCTCTGGAATCCTGTCAGATGTCAATGATAATAACTACTTGACAGTGATAAGTATAAAGTGTTAGCAAAGAGAATCACTTCAAGGAGATTATTCCTGTCAAGCCTCAGCTGGCTGTAACTAGGAGTGAATATAAGATTTGCTTTGATGTCCCCTAGGGCTTGCTCTCAGAGGAAAAGTGGGTAGATAGTGGGAAAAGTTTCCTCTAATTTCTAGAAAATCTCTGCTCTGTGCTAAAGAAAAGAAAACTTAGGACAACATAATAGATTATTAATACTACATTTTATTATCTTGGAATAATAAAGGACTGGACTGCTATTCTTAAATGTAAGAATCATCACAAGTTCTTCTCTACATCTTTTAAAGTAAAAGTTCACTTTAATTTAAAATGTTTACTATTTTCACCTTTGGGGTTCAGGAAAATGCTAAGGGTTGAATTAATACAATGCTCTTCAGTGTTTACACTGAAAAATATAATTAAATATTTTAAAAGAATCATCTAGCCCATTAAACGAATATATGTATTTTTCTGATATGGCTGTTTTCTACCCCCCATTCTGTCCTGCAACAGGTATGTATCCCACATTCATTGATAATAAACTTGCTATTTTAAAAATCCATCTTATACTAATGTCTGACTTAGAATACTATGAATTAGAATAAGATTTGTGCCCAAAACATTAACAAGAGAAAAAGTAAAATTCTAAATATATAGAATATAATAATTCTTTAATTTCAACTTACTCTAAAATGGCATGAAAAGAATAAAGTGAAACTTTTTACATCTAGTTTTTTTTGGTTTAAAACATAAGAAACAAAAAAATCAAATAATATATTTTTTCAGTAAGTCTAATGTCTTCAAGCATTTAAATTTTTCTTATGCAACTTGATAGAGCTCTAAATACAGTATTCATTTAAAACTGAACTATTTGCTCCCCACCAATACATAGAATCTGGGCTTCATTTTTTCTTACATTTAGATTCATGTGGATAGATTTTACAAATCCATAGGTATTAAAACAAGAGATAACAAAGTGAGGACCATAAAAACTCAGTGAGTTTCCCTCTTTGGGGGTAATTTTCGCTTTTTCCATCAGAGTAGAGAATATAAATGCTGAGAGAAAAATCTTAATAGGATATAAGGCAATTTTAAGCCCTGAAGGCTGAGTTTCAATCTATTCTATAAGCTGAACCTGCCACTACTATACTCTTTTGAGCAGATCGTGTGTGTGTGTGTGTGTGTGTGTGTGTGTGTGTGTAAATGACAGAGACAGAGAGAGAGAAAGAAAATGTTTCATAGAACTCCAAGATTCTCAGCGAAGTAGTGGCTTTCTTAAATTTTTATTATATAAAAGAACTGTAAATGAATTACTTGATGAAGGCAATGAGCATAGAAAATTTTGTGTATTAAAATAAAGCAATGGAATCAAAATCAATATGTTGTTAATTACTTTAGCAATAGTACAATAGTAAAAAAAACTCTACTCTCTTAAAGAATTATTTAGTATATATAGTAAGAAAAATGTATTTGGGCAATAATTCTGCAGTGTTGCATAGTGAAATCTGAACATGATAAAAAAATTCAAGTATCACATCACATGAAACTTGTATATTATTTAGAAAGTACTACTGCAAAAAGAAAACACTCTGGAATAGGAAATTATCTAAAAAGAAGGGTATTTAACAATTTGCTTTGAGGTATAGTAAGACGGCCAAATAGAAACCTCCACTGATTGTTCTCTCCACAGTAACACTAAATTTAACAACTATCCATACCAAAAACATCTTAATAAGAACCAAAAATGAGGTGAGTGATTATAGTACATGGTATTGACTTTATATCACCAAAAGAGGCACTGAAAAGGTAGGAAAGACAGTCCCAATTGCTCATGCCACTCATTCCCCATCCCCAAGCAGTGGTCAAGTTGCATAGAGAGAGAATCTGTGCATCTATGGGAGGGAGAGGAAAGCCCAGTGACTGTGAGACTTTGCACTGGAGCTCAGTACCATCCTATCACAGTGGAAAGCAGCACTGGGAAGAACTCAGCCAATGCCCATGAGGGGAGTTTTTAGATCAGCTCTAGCTAAAGGGGAATGGCTGACTCGAATGGTCAGAACCTGAGTTCTGGCAAACCTTGGTACCACAGGCTAAAGGGCTCTGGGCTTATAAATAAACTCAAAAGGCAGTCTGAACCATAAGGACTGCCATTCCTGGAAAGTCTTGATGTTGCATTCAGCTTGAAACCAGTAGACCTGAAGGGCACATGACCTAGTGAGACACCAGCTAAGGTGACCAAGGAAGGGCTTGTGTCATTCCTCCTTCAATCCCAGGCAATGCAGCTTGCAACTTTGGGAGACTCTTCTTCCCACTCCTCGAGAGAGGGAAGAAGAGAGGGAAGAGTTAAGAGGACTTTGTCCTGCAACTTGGATACCAGCTCAGGCACAGTAGAATAGAGCATTGGACAGAGTCACAAGGTCCCTATTCCAGACCTTACCATGTGGATGTCATTTCTAGACACACCCTGGGCCAGAAAAGAACCTGCTACCTTGAAGGGAAGGATCAAGTTCTAGCAGGATTAATTAACTGCTGGCCAAAGACCTCTTAGGCTCTGAAAAATCAGAAGTGGTAGCCAGGTAGTATTCACCCTGTAATTGGGTGAGATTCTGAGATGTGCTGGCTTCAGGTGTGACCCAGAACATTTCCAGCTGTGGTGGCTCCAGGGAGAGAAAACTCCTGCTTGAGAAAAAAAGAGGAAAGATTAAAGGGGACTTAGTCTTGCAGCTTAGATAGATGCTCAGCCACAATGGGGTAGAGCACCAAGTCTACTCTTGGAGTTACCAATTTAAGGCCTTGGCGTTTGGGCAGAATTTCTGGATCTATATTGGAACAGAGGGGAACCTATTCACCTGAGGGGAGTGTCTCAGGCCTGGCAGAATTCATAACAACCTGACTGAAGAGTTCTTGGTCCTTGAGTGAATACTGACAATAGCCAGGAAGTTCTTGCTATGGGCCTGGGGTGATGGTGGCCATTGGGGGAGACTTCTCTGATTGTGAAAAGGAAAGAGAAGAATGTAAAGGACTTTGTGTTGTGTCTTAGGTGCCAGCCCAGCTGTGGTACAGTAGAACACCATGTAGATTCTCAGGGTTTCCAACTCTAGGCTCTGGATCTCAGATGGCATCTCTGGACCTGGGGCCAGTGGCAACTCACCACACTCAAGGGAAATGTCCTACCTGGTTGAGTTTGCCACTGACAGATTGTAGAGCACTAGGGACTTGAGTGAACACAAGTGGTAGCCAGGTTGTGGTTACAGCAAGCCTTGGATTAGACTCAGTGCTCTGCTGGTTTCAGGTCTAAGCACAGTACCAGTGGTGCTGACCACAAGAGTACTTGTGTCCCCTCTCTCTGAGCTCCAGGCAGCTTGGGGTTAGGGAGGGAGACAGAGACAGAGAGACAGAGACAGAGAGACAAAAAGAGAGACACTCCATTTGTTTGGGAGAAAATAAGGGAAGAGAAAAAGTAATCCAGAGAATACTTCAGATAGCCCTCAAAAGCAGTACTTCTATGAGTCTGCAAAAGTCATAGTATTAGTAGGTTTGGGATGCCTCCTAATGCAAACATGGCTGAAGTGATCAAAAATGTAGATCACAACATCCAAGGTTCTTAGAATGCCTGTGAAGCAGGAGCGGTGGGGAACAAACCTTTCAAATACCAAACTGAGGAAGGAAGTGGCTTTTTATTCTGCCTGGAGCTGTGGGGTCTACAGCCTCATTGACCGAGCTCCCTGAGCTGCAGCTTCTCTCCCCTTTTATAGGCTTACAATGCTAAAGGGGAAACCGAGGCAGAACTATGTCATTGTCCATTTGCTGGATGTCCAACTATACAATCTTTTGGCTTCACTGATTTGCTAATTCATATGCAGTCTGAGCGGGGACCAGCAAGGAAGGGGGGTTACAGAGACAAGACAAAAGCAACAAGCTATTTTTTGGCAAATATGTTTCCAGGAGGGAGCCAGGTCCATGGAGATGTGGGGGTGTGAACCAGTGCCAAGCTCCAGCTGGCAGGGATAACATTCATTTGCAGCTCTTTCAAGGTTAACATATAGCAGAGACTCTGGGAACTAAAGAGAGAGTTATCTTCCCAGCTCTTGGGTATTTAATTTTATTTATTTTTCCTTCTTCTTCCTCCTTCCCATCTGAAAGGGGAGAAGAGAGGAGGTGAAATTGAAGGAGGTGACAGGGTCTCCCCTCTCACCTGGAAAGCCTTTGCAAAAGGAATGGGAACAAACAAGTCCAGACAGCAATGACTGCAATAAATTCTCAACTCTTCAATGCCCAGACACAAACATCCACAAGTAAGACAGCATCCAGGAAACACATGACCTCACCAAACAAAATAAAGTACCATGAATGAATTCCAGAGAGACAGAGATATGGGACCTTTCAAACACAGAATTCAAAACAGCTGTTTTGCGGAAACTCAAAAATATTCAACATAACAAAGAGAAGGGATTCAGAATCCTATCATATAAACTTAATGAAATAAGTCAAGAATTTTTTTTTTTTGGAGATGAAGTCTCGCTCTGTTGTCCAGGCTGGAGTACAGTGGCATAGTCTCAGCTTACTGCAAACTCCACCTCCTGGGTTCAAGCAGTTGTCTTACTTCAGCCTCCTGAGTAGCTGGGATTACAGGCACCTGCCACCATGCTTGGCGCCTGCCACCATGCTAATTCTTTTTGTATTTTTAGTAGAGACGGGGTTTCACCATGTTGGCCAGGCTGGTATCAAACTCCTGACCTAGTGATCCACCCAAGTTGGCCTCCCAAAATGCTGGGATACAGGCATGAGCCACCATGCCCAGCCACATCGGTGTCTCTTAACTGCAGAACTGATCAAGCAAAATAAGTAATTAGTGAGCTTGATGACAAGCTATTTGACTACACACAGAGAAACAAAAAATGAAAGAATAAAAAAGAATGAATTATATCTAAGAGATTAAGGAAATAGCCTCAAAAGGGTAAAACTAAGAGTAACTGGCCTTAAACAGGAGAGAGGGAGAGAAAGGATAGAAAGTTTATTCAAAAGGATAATAAAACAGAACTTCCCAAAATCTATAGAAAAATATCAGTATTCAAAACAAAAAGGTTTTAGAACATCAAGCACATTTAACCCAAATACCAGTGCCTTAAGACATTTAATAATGAAACTCTCAAATGTCAGAGATAAAATAAGGATCCTAAAATCAACAAGATAAAATAAACAAGTGACACACAATCTGTCTTCAATAGATCTGGAAGCAGAATTTTCAGTGGAAACATAGGCCCAGAGAGTGGCATGACATATTTAAGGTGCTGAAGAAAAAAAATAGAAACTCAAATCCTAGAATAATATGATAAGTATAAATATTCTTCAAACATGAAGGAGAAATTGAGTGTTTGCAAGACAAACAAAAAACTGAAAGATATTATCAACATCCGACCTGTCATATAATAAATGAGAAAAGGAGTTCTTCAATCCAATAGAAAAGGACCTTAATTAACAATTGAGTCTGGGTGTGGGTGTGGTGGCTCTCATCTATAATCCCGGCACTTTGGCAGGATCACTTGAGCCCAGGAGTTTCAGACCAGCCTAGGCAACATGGTGAAACCTCCTCTCTATAAAAAATAAAAAATTAGCCAGAAATGGTGGGGCATGTGCATGTCTATAGTCCCAGCTACTTTGGAAAGTGAGGCAGTAGGATCTCTTGATTCCACGAGATTCAGGCTGCAGTGGGCCAAGATAATGCTACTGCACTCCAATCTGAACAACAGAGAAAGACCCTGTCTTAAAAAAAAAAAAGCAATAAGAAGTCATATGAATGTTCAAAATTCACTGGTAATAAATATACAGACTATCATAACACTAATAGTGGTGTGTAAACAACAAAATGTTAAAAAGTGTTGAGACAGTTAATATGTAGAGTTTGTATTAGTGCTTGATTGCTAGTTTATAAAATCTGTGTTGTTATACATTTAAAATGTTGGGTTATAAGATACTATTTACAAGCCTTATGGTAATCCCAAATCAAAAATCAGGCAACAGATACACACACAAAAAAATCAAAAGCAAAAAACTAAATCATACCAGCAGAGAAAATTACCTTTACTAAAAGGAAGAAAGCAAGGAGAAAAAGGAAAAGAAAAACCACAAACAACCAAAAAAACAAATCACAAAAGGCAGGAATAGGTCCTTATTAATAACAACACTGAATTTAAATGGACTGAACATTCCAGTCAAAAGATATAAAGTGGCTCAATTGATCCTTTAAAAAACACTCAATGAGTTGCCTACAACAAAACCCGATTCACCTAGAATGATACATGAATACTAAAAATAAAGGGATAGAAGGAGTTATTTCACGCAAATGGAAACAATAAAGAGCAGGAATAGCTATACTCATATGACAAAATAGATTTCAAGACAAACCATCAAAAGAGGCAAAGAAGATCATTATATAATGATTATGGGGTCAATTCAGCAATAAAATACAACTATTTTAAATATATATGCACATAACACTGGAGCACCCAGATATATAAATCAAATAATATTAGAGCTGTAGAGACAGACCTCAACAATACTAGCTGAAAACTTCAATACCCCACTTTCAGCATGAGACAGATCTTCTAGGCAGAAAATCAGAAGAGAAACATCAGATTTAATCTTCACTCTAGACCAAATGGTCCTAATAGATATTTATACAACATTTCATTCAATGGCTGCAAGATATGCATTCTTTTCCTCAGCACATAAATCATTCTCAAGAATAGATCATATGTTGGATGATAAAACAAGTCTTAAGAAATTTTTAAAAAATGAAATAATATCAAGTATCTTCTCTGATTATAATGAAACAAAACAAAATAACAAGAAGAATTTTGTAAATTATACAAACACATGGAAATTTTAAAATATGCTCTTGAATGACCAGGGGGTCAATGAAGAAATTAAGAAAGAAAATAAAAAATTGCTTGAAACAAATCATAATGGAAACACAACATACCAAAACTTATAAAATAGTGAAAGCAGTAAAAGAGGGAATTTGATGGCTATAAATGCCTCCATCACAAAAGTTAAAAGAAAAAAACTTCAATTAAACAACTTAATTTTGCATCTTAAAGAATTAGTAAAGCATGGGCAACTAAATAACCCCAAATTAGAAGAAAATAATAATGAAGATCAAAACAGAAATAAATGAAATTGAAACAGAGAAAATAATACAAATGATCAATGAAATGAAAAGTTATTTTTTTAAAAAAAAAAAGATTAAATTGGCAAAGTATTAGCCATACTGAGAAGAAAAAAGCCCTAAGTAAATAAAATTAAAGATGGAAAATGATATATTACAAATGCTATCACATAAATTCAAAGAATCATTAGGGGGTATTAAGAGCAACTACATAGCAATAAATTAGAAAATATATACAAAATGTATGAATTTCTAGACACACAAAACTTACTAAGATTCAATCATAAAGAAATCCAAAACCTGAACAGACCAATAACAAGAGAGAAAAGTCATAACAAAATGTCTCCCAGCAAAGAAAAGCCCTTGATTCAATGATTTCACTGTTGAATTGTTTCAAACATTTAAGAAGAACTAATACTAATCCTACTCAAACTATTCCCAAAATTGGGAAGGAGGAAATAATTTCAAACTCATTCTACAAGGTCAGTATTATCGTAATACCAAAACCTACAGACCTATATCCCTAATGAAATTTAAATCCAAAATTCCTTGACAAAATACTAGCAAACCAAAATCAACAAGTGGCACATATACACCATGGAATATTATGCAGCAATCAGAAATGATGAGTTCGTGTCGTTTGTAGGGACATGGATGAATCTGGAGAACATCATTCTCAGCAAACTGACACAAGAACAGAAAATGAAACACCGCATATTCTAACTCATAGGCAAGTGATGAAAAATGAGAACACATGGACACAGAAAGGGGAGTACTAAACACTGGGGTCTATTGGGGGCGAAAGGGGAGGGCCAGTGGGAGGGGGAGGTGGGGAGGGATAGCCTTGGGAGAAACGCCAAATGTGGGTGAAGGGGTGAAAGCAAACAGAACACACTGCCATGTGTGTACCTATGCAACTGTATTGCATGCTCTGCACATGTACCCCAAAGCCTAAAATGCAATAAAAAAATAAGAAAAAAAAAAACACAATTCATCATGACTAAATCAGATTTATTACAGGCATGCAAGGATAGTTCAATATACATAAATCAATGAATGTGATATGTCATATCCACAGAATGACAAAAAAATACATGATCATTTCAACTGATGCCAGAAAAGCATTGGATAAAACCCTTCATGATTAACATCCCCCCCAAAAAAAAAACTGAGGATAGAAAGAATATACCTCAACATAGTAAAAGCCACATATGACATACCCACAGCTAGTATCACACTGAATGGAGAAAAACTAAAAGCCTTTTCTTTCAGTAATGAAGTAGACACAAATGCCTACTTTCACCACTGTTATTCAACATAGTAATGGAAACATAGCCAAAGCAACCAACAAGAGAAATAAAGGGCATCTCTTGCCATGCACAAAAATCAAATCATAATTGAAGACTTAAGTCTAAGACCTCAAACTATAAACCTACTAAAAGAAAACCTTAAGGAAACTCTCCAGGACATTGGAGTGGGAAAAGATTTCTTGAGTAATACCCCACAAGTATGGCCAACAAAAGCAAAAATGGACAAATGGGATCATGTCAAGTTAAAAAGCTTCTCCACAACAAAGAAAACAATCCATAAAGTGAAGAGACAATCCACAGAATAGAAAAAAATATTTCCCAACTATCCATTTCACAAGGGATTAATAACCAGGATATATAAGGAGCTCAAATAACTCTATAGGAAAAAAAATCTAATAATCCTATTAAAAATGGGTGGAAGACCTGAAAATACATTTCTCAAAAAAAAACATACAAATGACAAAAGGTACATAAAAAGGTGATCAACATCATTGATCACCAGAAAATTCCAAATCAAAACTAAAATGAGATATCATCTCACCCCAATTAAAATGACTTTATCCAAAAGATAGGATACAACAAATGCCAGTGAGGACATGGAGGAAAGGGAACTCTTGTACAATGTTGGTACAAATGTAAGTTAGTATAACCACAAGGGAGAGCAGTTTGGAGGTTCCTCCAAAAACTGAAAATAGGAGGATCCAGTAACTCCACAGCTGATATATGACCTTCTAAAATGAATTCAGTATGTTGAAATGATATCCACACTCTCATGTTTATTCGGCAATATTCACAATAGCAAAAATTTGAAAATGACTTAAGCATCTTATCAACAGACTAATGGATTAAAAAAAATGCACATATAAGCAATGGAGTAACTATTCAGCCACAGAAAAGAATGAGATCCTATCATTTCCAACAACATGGATGTAACTGATGATCATGATGCCAAAGTGAAATAGCCAAGCATATAAAGACAAACTTCACATGTTCTCAACTGTTTCTGGGAGCTAAAAATTAAATCAATTGAATTCAGGGAGGCAGAGAGTTGAATGATGGTTACCAGAGGCTTGGACAGGTAATGGTGAAAGAAAAGGAAGTGGGGATGATTAATGAATACCAATACCTAGTTAGATACAATGTATAAGATCTAGTATTTGATGGTACAACAGGGTGACTACAGTCAACATTAATTTATTGTACGTTTTAAATAACTAAAAGAATGTAACTGAATATTTTATAACACAAAAAAGGACAAATGCTTAAGGTAATGGATACTCCCTTTGCTCTAATGTGATTATTACACATTGTATGCCTGCATCAACATATCTCATGCATCTTATAAATATATACACCTACTCTGTATCCTCAAAAATTAAAAGCAGAAAATCTTATATAAAAAACAAGAATAATTTGTTTTGATGTTATGCAAGATATTATAGGTCTGATACATATAGAAGCTACTATGTTAAGAATATAGGAAGTAATTTGCATAAAAAGGAAGAAAAACTAGTCATATAACTGATAATAATCTGATATTGACCATATAATTCAGTACTCACTGCAGTTTCATATATATATGCTTGTATGATATAGAACTACAATTCTTTTCAAGATTCAACATTGGGTTCATCTTTTATATATACAGCAAGAGGCAAGTGAATAATCAGAAAATCTACTGAATCGAAATCTTCCTGTTATAAACCAAAAAAATTAAATAGGTATGTTTTTATATTATGTCAATTTTTAGAACAAATCCATATTATTTTTTATTTTACATCATTCAATAACAGAAAAGTCAAGTCAGTATCCCTAAGAAGATGATCATTTTTTGAACAATTTGACGCACTTTAGGTATGCATCAAACATTATTTTAAACATTGTATATTATAATAATAAATGTAAAACTCATGTTATATTGCTTCAACACATACTGTAGTGTTTCATCAAATATTGTTTTATATACTATTTGGAAGAATTTTTAATTCTATATTATAGAAAATTAAAACTGATTAAATGTGCCTTTTAAAAATAAGAATCATAAAAATATTCTGATTAAACTTAGCAAAAATTTATATATATAAATATTAAACCACTATGCATTGTTTTTAGTTAATCTATTTCTCATATTCCTATTTCTCTTACTTGTTGTTTGCTAATCAGTTTAACAGTTTGTCCTCTCCATGCCTTATTTATACTTTTTCTGAAACCATTATGTTTTTATGTAAAAGTAGGGCTCGTAATAGTCAGTTCTTATTAATTCACTTATTCATTTAATTATTCATGTTTTAATCTAAATTCAAGTCATAAATTCATCTAGCAAATTTTTATAAAAATACCTAACATGTATCAAACAATGTGCTAGAACTTGGGTTACAAAGAAGAAAATGCAGAATTCCCTACATCCACAAAACTTTTTTTTGTGAAGGAGAAAGTAAATAAGCAAATAATAAATTAACATACTTAGTTTTCATTTCTATTGTTAATAGTGTAGATTTGTCCCAAAATATTTAAAATGACAACTATAAACATTAAAATGACAACTATAAACATGGTGTGTTTATGTATATGTGTATGAGTATAGGTACAGGGGTAAGGAATATGCCTGCAGATTTTTTTTCATTTTCATTCTGTAATGTTGAGAGTCAAGCAGTCAGCAAACCTCAGGTAATCAGCACATATATTTGTACCCCAAAATTACCACAAATGTCTGACAACTTTATTTCAAATGCTTCTTATGTCTCCCAATCTGTCTATCTGAATCTGATGCTGTTTCCAGCTTTTGGTCCAATCTCTTAATTTCATTCTAATTTCTGCTGCTTAGAATACTCCCTTAAATCCACCTTTCCTTAAACATTTTGTTTGAACTCATCTCCAACATTCCTACTCTTTGACCACCTCATCTTGTAAGTTGTTCTTTAGTTGTATGTTTATATTTAGCCTCTGATATTCTTGGTGGTTCTGTGTTTGAAGCAATTGACTCTTCATAAGAGAACTTCATAGAGCCTTCTTTTTTGAGCTCTCTCTTTTACTTTCTGTGGTTCCAAAGAAAAGCAATTTTAACTGGCTTTATACTTTGTCCTAATCGTGCTCAAATGGATCCTCCACTGTTAAAATTTGACAGGCAATCAACAGAATGGGAAAAAATTTTTGCAATCTACACATCTAACAAAAGACTAATCTTTTAGTCTATAAAGAACTACAAAGAACTAAAACAGAATCTACAAACAGATTTACAAGAAACAAACAAACCCATTCCAAAGTGGGCCAAGGATAAGAACAGACACATTTCAAAAGAAGACATATATGAGGCCAGCAGACATATGAAAAAATGCTCATCATCACTGGTCATTAGAGAAATGCATATCAAAACCACATTGAGATACCATCTCATACCAGTTAGAATGGCCATCATTAAAAAATCTAGAGACAACAGATGCTGGGGAGAATTGTGGAGAAATGGGAACACTTTTACACTGTTGGTGGGAGTGTGAATTAGTTCAACCATTGTGGAAGACAGTGTGGCGATTCCTCCAGGGTCTAGAAATAGAAATTCTATTTGACCCAGCAATCCCATTGCTGGGTATATATCCAAAGAATTATAAATCGTTCTAGTGTAAAGACACATGCACACGTATGTTCATTGCGGCACTGTTTACAATAGCAAAGACCTGGAACCAACCCATAAATGGTAGAACGGACAAGGAAAATGTGGCACATATCCACCATGGAATACTATGGAGCCACAAAAAAGTATGAGTTTGTGTCCTTTATAGGAACATGGATGAATCTGGAAACCATCATTCTCAGTAAACTGACACAAGAACAGAAAATCGACCACCACATGTTCTCATTCATAGGTGGGTGTTGAACAATGAGAACACATGGACACAGGGAAGGGAGCATCACACACTGGGGTCTGTTGTGGGGTGCTGGGGAGGGACAGTGAGGAATGGGGAGGTTGAGGAGGGTAGCATGGGGGGAAACACCAGATATAGGTGATGCGGGGATGGAGGCAGCAAACTGAATTGCCATGTATGTACCTATGCAACAATCATGCATGATCTGCAGATGGAACCCAGAACCTAGAACAATTAAAAAATGTTTTTGAATGATATTCTATGTATTATTATCCAATATTCCTCTGGTTATTACAGCTCTTCAAGTTTCATTAATTTGCCATTTCATATACATTTCTGTTATTAATACAACTTATCCATATAACTTATCTGATTCACCACTTAAAGGTATCCTCATTTTACGAATAATACAGGAAATTTTTGCATGTAATTTCAGATAATCATTATTACAACACTTTAATATTTAAAATAATGTATTTGCAATTGTCTGTGATGTGCTCTCTGTAAAACATAATAAAATGAATACCCTAATCTAATCACTTAATTTTAAAAGAAGAACATTATCACTATGTTTATTCTATTTTTTATGGTGCATTAAAGAATTATTTTTTTAAAATTTTTTATTGCATTTTAGGTTGTGGGGTACATGTGCAGAACATGCAAGACAGTTGCATACGTACACAAATGGCAGTGTGTTTTGCTTCCTTTCTCCCCTTCACCCACATTTGGCATTTCTCCCCAGGCTATCCCTCCCCAGCTCCCCCTCCCGCTGACCCTCCCCTTTCCCCCCAGTAGTCCCCAGTGTTTAGTACTCCCCTCCCTGGGTCCATGTGTTCTCATTTTTCATCAGCCACCTATGAGTGAGAATATGCGGTATTTCATTTTCTGTTCTTGTGTCAGCTTGCTGAGCATGATGTTCTCCAGATTCATCCATGTCCCTACAAATGACACAAACTCATCATTTCTGATTGCTGCATAATATTCCATGGTGTATATGTGCCAAATTTTCCAGTCCAGTCTACCATCAATGGGCATTTGGGTTGATTCCAGGTGTTTGCTATTGTAAACAGTGCTGCAATGAACATTCGTGTACATGTGTCCTTATAGTAGAATGATTTATACTCCTTTGGATATATACCCAGTAATGGGATTGCGGGGTCAAATGGAATTTCTATTTCTAAGGCCTTGAGGAATCGCCACACTGTCTTCCACAATGGTTGAACTAATTTACACTCCCACCAACAGTGTAAAAGTGTTCCTTTTTCTCCACATCCTCTGCAGCATCTGTTGTCTCCAGATTTTTTAATGATCGCCATTTTAACGGGCGTGAGATGGCATCTCAATGTGGTTTTGATTTGCATCTCTCTGATGACCAGTGATGATGAGCATTTCTTCATGATTGTTGGCCTCATATATGTCTTCTTTTGTAAAGTGTCTGTTCCTATCCTTTGCCCAATTTTGAATGGGCTTGTTTGGTTTTTTCCTGTAAATCTGTTTGAGTTCTTTGTAAATTCTGGATATCAGCCCTTTGTCAGATGGGTAAACTGCAAAAATTTTTTCCCATTCTGTTGGTTGCCGATTCACTCCAGTGACTGTTTTGCTGTGCAGAAGCTGTGGAGTTTCATTAGGTCCCATTTGTCTATTTTGGCTTTTGTTGCCAATGCTTTTGGTGTTTTGTTCACGAAGTCCTTGCCTACTCCTATGTCCTGGATGGTTTTGCCTAGATTTCCTTCTAGGGTTTTTATCGTGCCAGGTCTTATGTTTAAGTCTTTAATCCATCTGGAGTTAATTTTAATGTAAGGTGTTAGGAAGGGGTCCAGTTTCTGCTTTCTGCACATGGCTAGCCAGTTTTCCCAACACCATTTGTTAAGCAGGGAATCCTTTCCCCATTGCTTGCTTTTGTCAAGTTTATCAAAGATTGTATGGTTGTAGATATGTTGTGTTGCCTCCGATGCCTCTGTTCTGTTCCATTGGTCTATATCTCTGTTTTCGTATCAGTACCATGCTGTTTTGATTACTGTAGCCTTGTAGTATAGTTTGAAATCCAGTAGTGTGATGCCCCCCCACTCTGTTCTTTTTGCTTAGAATTGACTTGACTATGTGGGCTCTCTTTTGGCTCCATATGAAGTTCATGGTGATTTTTTCCAGTTCTGTGAAGAAAGTCAATGGTAGCTTGATGGGGATAGCGTTGAGTCTGTAAATTACTTTGGGCAGTATAGCCATTTTCACGATATTGATTCTTCCTGGCCATGAACATGGAATGTTTCTCCATCTGTTTGTGTTCTCTCAGATTTCGTTGAGCAGTGGTTTGTAGTTTTCCTTGAAGAGGTCCCTTACGTTCCTTATGAGTTGTATTCCAAGGTATTTTATTCTTTTTGTAGCAATTGTGAATGGCAGTTTGTTCTTGATTTGGCTTTAAGTCTGTTATTGGTGTAGAGGAATGCTTGTGATTTTTGCACATTGATTTTATATCCTGAGACATTGCTGAAGTTGCTTATCAGTTTCAGGAGTTTTTGGGCTTAGGCGATGGGTTCTTCTAGGTATACTATCATGTCGTCTGCAAATAGAGACAATTTGGCTTCCACCTTTCCTATTGGAATACCCTTTATTTCTTTTTCTTGACTGATTGCTCTGGCTAGAACTTCCAGTACTATATTGATTAGGAGTGGTGAAAGAGGGCATCCTTGTCTAGTGCCGGATTTCAAAGGGAATGCTTCCAGTTTTTGCCCATTCAGTATGATATTGGCCATTGGTTTGTCATAAATAGCTTTTATAACTTTGAGATACGTTCCATTGATACCGAGTTTATTCAGGGTTTTTAGCATAAAGGGCTGTTGAATTTTGTCAAATGCCTTCTCTGTGTCAATTGAGATAATCATGTCGTTTTGTTTTTGGTTCTGTTTATGTGGTGAATTACGTTTATAGACTTGTCTATGTAGAACCAGCCTTGCATCCCCGGGATGAATCCTACTTGATCATGATGGATAAGCTTTTGATTTGCTGTTGCAATCGGCTTGCTAATATTTTATTGAAGATTTTTGCGTCTATATTCATCATGGATATTGGACTGAAGTTTTCTTTTCTTGTTGGGTCTCTGCTAGGTTTTGGCATCAGGATGATGTTGGTCTTATAAAATAATTTGGGAAGGATTCCCTCTTTTTGGATTATTTGGAATAGTTTCAGAAGGAATGGTACCAGCTCTTCTCTGTGTGTCTGGTAGAATTCGGCTGTGAACCCACCTGGACCTTGGCTTTTTTTGTGTGGTAGGCTCTTAATTAAGAGCCTCGACTTCTGACCTTGTTATTGGTCTATTCATAGTTTCAGCTTCCCCCTGGTTTAGGATTGGGAGGACACAGGAGTCCAGGAATTTATCTATTTCTTCCAGGTTTACTAGATTATGTGCATAGAGTTGTTTGTAATATTCTCTGATGATGGTTTGAATTCTGTGGAATCTGTGGTGATTTCCCCTTTATCATTTTTTATTGCATCTATTTGGTTGTTCTCTCTTTTCTTTTTAATCAATCTGGCTAGTGGTCTGTCTATTTTGTTGATCTTTTCAAAAAACCAGCTCTTGGATTTATTGATTTTTTGAAGGGTTTTTCGTGTCTCTATCTCCTTCAGTTCAGCTCTGATCTTAGTTATTTCTTGTCTTCTGCTGGGTTTTGAGTTTTTTTGATCTTGCTCCTCCAGCTCTTTCAATTTTGATGATAGGGTGTCAATTTTGGATCTCTCCATTCTCCTCATATGAGCACTTATTGCTATATATTTTCTTCTAGAGACTGCTTTAAATGTGTCCCAGAAATTCTGGCATGTTGTGTCTTCATTCTCATTGGTTTCGAAGAACTTCTTTATTTCTGCATTCATTTCATTGTTTATCCAATCAATATTCAAGAGCCAGTTGTTCAGTTTCCATGATGCTGTTCGGTTCTGGGTTGGTTTCTGAATTCTGAGTTCTAACTTGATTGCACTATGGTCTGAGAGGCTGTTTGTTATGATTTCATTTGTTTTGCATTTGCTGAGCAGTGCTTTACTTCCAATTATGTAGTCAATTTTAGAGTAGGTGTGATGTGGTGCTGAGAAGAATGTATATTCTGGGTCCATATATGTTTAGGATTGTTAGCTCTTCTTGTTGTATCGATCCTTTTACCATTATGTAATGTCCTTCTTTGTCTCTTTTGATCTTTGTTGCTTTAAAGTCTATTTTATCAGAGATGAGAATTGCAACTCCTGCTTTTTTTTTGCTCTCCATTTGCTTGGTAAATCTTCCTGCATCCCTTTATTTTGAGCCTTTGTGTATCCTTGCATGTGAGATGGGTTTCCTGGATACAGCACACTGATGGGTTTTGGCTTTTTATCCAATTTGCCAGTCTGTGTCTTTTGATTGGTGCATTTAGTCCATTTACATTTAGGGTTAATATTGTTATGTGTGAATTTGATACTGCCATTTTGATGCTAGCTGGCTGTTTTGCCCGTTAGTTGTTGTAGATTCTTCATTATGTTGGTGCTCTTTAGCATTTAGTGTGATTTTGGAATGGCTGGTACTGGTTGTTCCTTTCTATGTGTAGTGCCTCTTTCAGGAGCTCTTGTAAAGCAGGCCTGGTGGTGACAAAATCTCTGAGTACTTGCTTGTTCGCAAAGGATTTTATTTTTCCTTCACTTCTGAAGCTCAGTTTGGCTGGATATGAAATTCTGGGTTGAAAGTTCTTTCCTTTAAGGATGTTGAATATTGGCCCCCACTCTCTTCCACTGGCTTGTAGTGTTTCTGCCAAGAGATCTGCTGTGAGTCTGATGGGCTTCCCTTTGTGGGTGACCCGACCTTTCTCTCTGGCTGCCCTTAGTATTTTCTCCTTCATTTCAACCCTTCTGAATCTGACGATTATGTGCCTTGGTGTTGCTCTTCTTGCGGAATATCTTTGTGGTGTTCTCTGTATTTCCAGCATTTGAGTGTTGGCCTGTCTTGCTACATTAGGGAAATTTTCCTGGATAATGTCCTGAAGAGTATTTTCCAGCTTGGATTCATTCTCTTTGTCACATTCTGGTACACCTATCAAACGTAGGTTAGGTCTCTTCACATAGTCCCACATTTCTTGGAGACTTTGTTCATTCCTTTTTGCACTTTTTTTTCTGATCTTGGTTTCTTGTTTTATGTCATTGAGTTGATCTTCGACTTCTGATATTCTTTCTTCTCTTGGTCAATTCGGCTGCTGAAACTTGTGCATGCTTCACGAAGTTCTCGTATTGTGTTTTTCAGCTCCTTTAATTCATTCATATTCCTCTCTAAGGTATCCATTCTTGTTATCATTTGCTCGAATCTTTTTTCAAATCTTTTTTCAAGGTTCTTAGTTTCTTTGCATTGATTTAAAACATGTTCTTTTAGCTCACAAAAGTTTCTCATTATCCACCTTCTGAAGTCTAATTCCGTCATTTCGTCACAGTCATTCTCTGTCCAGCTTTGTTTCCTTGCTGGTGAGGAGTTTTGGTCCTTTCTAGGAGGCGAGGTGTTCTGGTTTCGGGTGTTTTCCTCCTTTTTGCGCTGGTTTCTTCTCATCTTTGTGGATTTATCCACCTGTCGTCTGTGTAGTTGCTGACTATTCGATTGGGTCTGTGAGTGGACGCCCAGATTCTTGATGATGAAGTATTTCTGTTACTTTGTTTTCCTTCTACCAGTCTAGCCCCTCCAGTGTATGACTGCTGAGGTCCACTCCAGGCCCTGCTTGTCTGGGGTGCACCTATAGCAGCTGCAGAACAGTGAGGGATGCTACAAGTTTCTTTTTCTGCTATCTTTGTCCCAGAATGATGCCTGCCAAAAAGCAGTCTTTTGGATATAGAGGGGTCAGTGAGCTGCTTGAGGAGACAGTCTGTACTTTACAGGAGCTCAAGTACTGAGCTGTGAGCTCTGTTGTTCATTCAGGGCTGTTACGCTGCTACGTATAATTCTGCTGCAGCAGAACTCATAAAAAAACAATTTTTATCTCAGATGCTCTGTCTCGGGCGGGTTGGGGCTTTCTTTGTGAGTGTTCATTGTGCCGTCCTGCCCAGCTGGGAGGCAGTCTAGTCACTATTTGCCTGCCGAGGCTCTGCCCTGCTGGTGTGAGGTTCGCCCTGTTGCTGCAGCTCTGCCCTGCTGCTGTGGTCTCTGCCCTGCTGCCAAGGGCTACGCCCTGTGGTGGAGTCTCTCTGTTGTAGCGGGTTGCCTCGGCAACGGCAGGCTGCATCAGCAATGGGCGTGTACCTCAGTAGGGGCTGATTGCCTCGGTAATGGCAGACGCCCCTCCCCCACAGAGCTGCACCGTCTTGGGTTCAGCTGTGCCCTCAGGGAACCTCTCCACCCAGAGCGTTTCGAATCACCATTTTATTTGTCCCACTGCGCTACCCCAAACGCTGTTTCCCTGGAATTTCCTGGCCTGGCTCACTGTCCAAGTCCCATTCAGTCTCAGGTTCAGCCCTCTCAAGTCTCAGATTGCCGGTTCAACAGGGCATCCAGACCAGTGTGCTTTGTGCGGAGCACTGTGTAGTGCCGCTGTGCTACAGCGCCGGCCGCCTGCTGCACCGGCTGCCGGCTGCACCAGCCAAAGCCTTGCCTGGCATCCCGCATCTCTTTTATACCTGGGAATTTCCCTGTTCTGTGGGCAACAAAGATCCATCTGGAAATGCAGCCCTGACTCACCCTCTCCGTGCATTCACCAAGAGCTTCAATCCTGGGTTGTTCTCACCACGCCATCTTGAGTCCCCCTCATCACTATGTTTATTATGTAATCTTTTTGTTCTGCCTTTCCCAGAGATCACTGCTTGTGAATTCTATCATTATAATTCCCAAACACTTTAATATCATTTAACCTCATGTATGTGTTTGTAAATAATGTGTTTGTTTTGCCTGTTGTGAAGTGCTGTATTAAGAGTATTATGTACTTTTTAAACAATGCTATAAATTATCCTGCTATGAAATTGAAAATATATGGATTTACGTAATCTATTTTATACTAATTATAATATGCTACAGTAAGTTATTTTTAAAATGCAGGAAACATTTTGTTTAAAAAAATTATTTAAGCTAGAGTAATTTTCTATATGATAAATATAGAGCTATATTTATGGATTTCTAATGACATCATTTAGAAATTCACCATATCCAAATAGAGCTACTATATGCTGTTACATCTTCTTAGCTAAGGCCAGTCTTCCTCCAGCATTTTATCTCTCCTTTGTTTGTTAATTCTGTTAGAGAACTGAATGAGCCTACTTTGATCCAGAGCTTCTATTCCCCAGGTGCTTCCATCTACAGACAAAAACGTTTCACAATGTACATACAGCCCTCTCAATTATTGGTATACTATGGATCCTACAGCTGTTCTCCTTTTACAAGTGCTCTACACTGAAAATGAGAATGACATAAATAAATAAGTACCAGAAATTTTGCTGTTTATTCCAGGGAAAGGAACTTTTTTTTTGGCAGTTTAATTATTTCAGCTTGAGTTAGACATTGTTCCCTATGAAGTTTTTGGATGAACTGTGGAATGGTCAGGTATTTAAAGAAAAGAAGTGTTGTCTGTGGTGGACTAAAAGAGTCCCTACAGAGTCTACAGAGTGTAAGATTTCGGCAATAAGAGCAGTATGCACTACTAGTAGAGTAAGGTTTTCCAGAAGAACATCTTAAAATCAACTGGGAGAATAACAGTTATGGGCAGTGATTTCTCTCTACTAAAATAATTTAAAACTGTTGAACAAAAACTTATAATGTAGCACTTCCACGACTAAGTTCTAATGTTGGTGATAAACTAACCATAAGTAAGAGAATGGGAAGGAAGGAATACAAGAACATAGAAATATGAAAAGCCTTGAAGAACTAGGCATTCTTTCTATTTTCTCTTTTTCTTGATGCTAAATTTCTCATTAACACTTGTCAGTTCATAAAACAATCATTCATTTTGTTTATTGAAAAAATATTGTGTTTGGCCTGTAATAGGCACTAAAATAAAAAATAGACAAAGTACCATCCCTCATGATGTACCTGTGCTACTACTTTCTATGTATTTCTCATTCCTTGAATTACTAGTAACAAATACCAGGAGATATATGGTCAAAGATACTGGTCTTACAGTTAGATGACGAAGTTAAAAATCGGATATTATGGTTTGACTTTGATTGTATGTATTATAAAAATATAGCAAAGAACTTGGTCAAAGAGTCAAAACATAAATCAGGAGATTGGGTGCAGTTGCAAATAGTAAATTTCCATAAAAATCTATTTAGCTATCAATTTATACAAGGAGCCCCATAATCATGGACCTCAATATATACCGGCTGTATTACTAGAAGCATCAACCTGGCTCCTCAAGTTTTTCAAGTCATGTAAGTAATTCTTTCCACTTAAATTAACTTGTTCTGATGACTCAAGTATAAGCATGTATAAGAGACAATAAATAGAAGGAAATGAGAGTGTATTTTCTAATACCTAAATTTAAATTCATTGAATATCCCTATCTAGAGTGGAAATTGACTTGGCAAGGCAAGGATATCATAACAAAAAAAGAAAAGAGGAAAGACATTTGTTTTAAAAAGTAGAAAACTACTAATGTCAATAAAATGTGATTATTTTGGTTGCATTTTTTGATATACCTATGTAATACATGAGAAAATATATGAAGTAATAGCAGTTGTGATTAGGCTTTATGGAACGTTCCACCTCAAAGTCAAAAAACCACATATTAATAAAAATAAACCATTATACAAATGTCAAAATTAATGGAACATAATATCTATTGTAAGCTATTTAGTTTCAGTATAGAATGGTGAAATCACTGGTGACACACAATCACAGAATCAATGGCTCAATTTATTCAGAAAAATTGACTTACCTATAAAATTAGTGAAATGAAAAAGAAAAAGAAAAAAAGTCAGTGCTTGTAATGGTCCTGTGCATTGAGAGAAAATGGAAATATAAATTGGTAACACAGTTCTGGAAAGCTTCTGACAATATATATCACCAGTCTTACATTTGTTCGTACCTTTAGATTGTGGCATTTCATTTATTCAAATATGTTATGAGAGATCACTTGAAATGCAGATACATAGGTTTGGGGAAATATTTATCACTTTTAGCAAAATTTGAAAAAAATCAGTATTACAGAAATTATGTACAACACATTACCACACAGAACAGTCATTTTCAGTTCTG
Organism: Callithrix jacchus; assembly: GCF_049354715.1. Lineage (NCBI taxonomy): Eukaryota > Metazoa > Chordata > Mammalia > Primates > Cebidae > Callithrix > Callithrix jacchus. Next base: position 45,757,397 of record NC_133502.1, read on the forward strand.
TCAACATTTGTTGTATCCTCCCTTTGCTCCATGTACCAAGTTGGAAAGACGAACAGACACAGCACCTATCTTCAAGGAACTTAAAGGTGCATCTTTATCTTCTCAATCTATTCCTAATTCTGATTATGACACATTGTTCTCCTTTACTGGATTTTTTCTGTCTGTAGTTCAAATTTAGTGTTGTATAATCCTCAGTGGCTATTGTATTCCTATATAGTGTTTCTGAAATGCATCATTGAATTTCTGCTGATAGAATAACAAGCTCAAAGTTATGATTTTACATCAGACCTCTATCCTGAGCTTTTAATCTGTATTTCCATTGATTTACCAGACATCTACCCAATGTCTCACAGGAACCACAAGGTTAATATTACAGACTGAAAGTTATCTGTATGAATATGTTCCACCGTTGATATCCCCCTGGTGTGTAATACCACATTTTCACACTTGCAGAAAGTGGACCCTCATCCTCCTATACCATTTGTATTCAATCATATTGAGTTCCTGTAAAATGACTCTTTCTTAGTTCCTTTGGACAATTCTTTGTCCAAAATGACTTATTTTTTTCTAAAGTGGTATGATTAGACAAGTGCCTAGTATGGTATTCTACTAGCTCAATAAATGTTTGCATAAGGTTTGTTCAATGAGTGAATGAAATATTTTGGATAGAGCTATTTTTATATACATGATAGGAGTTAATGTTTTGGGTGATTTAAGTTCTACCAGTCAAATGCTATGATTAAGAACTGGGATACAGAGTGAAATGGACACAGCTGTTGATGAAAATTAACTTAGAAGAAAATTGATTTTGAGTTGAATTGAGGTTTTATCCCTTGATTATAGATTTTTTAAGGAAGAATATAAGTTTGGGAATGGACATGTAGAATCATAGTAAAGACTCATAATTATCTAATAATATCTCTTCTACTGTTGCAATAAAATTTTGGCTTAGCATAAAGCAATTCAACGAGATAGGTCTGCAGAACTGGTGACTTCAGCTCTGAACAATAAACTATGAGCACAAGTAACATATGCCAATTCCAGATGTAGGACTCATGACATAAATGTATGTCCTCTAAGTACTCTTTCTTCTCCTGAATTATTAGAACCAGGTGTGGGCTTGAACGGCAAAGACAACAACAGCACCATATGGAATGTGAAGTGATTGCTTGAATGACATCTGAATCTGTATGGAACGAAAATGGATCACTGTTTTTAAAACTGTAATGAGAGAGGCATTAAATTTCATGTTGTCTATTCTGTTTTATTCAGGATCTCTTTGGTACACCAGCTTTACTTAACCCTAAAATATAGGGACAGGAGAGTCCCTAAAATGTAATAAAATAGTTATATTATTACTTTTCAGTTCAGGGCTAATTATATTGCAAAAAGTGGTAAAAATATATAGATGTGAACTCAGGGAAACTGTCAATAATGTTAAGCAGCTGAGATAACACTCATCAGTGTCTTGGAGATAAACAATTATTATCTTTTCTTTTATAAACTTGTCCTTTAATTACTTTAGCCAAACTCTTACCAGAGTTTTCTGCTTCTAAAATTTGCTAATATTGCAACTCCATGCACCCTTGCCCTTTGCACTCTAAACTTAGTTTAGTAAGCATATAGCTTTCAATGATCATAATCTCAAGACATTGATAAAACATAAATTGTGTTTGTTTATTTTGACTTTTATTCTCATTTTTTTCTAGCTCTTTTGTTACAATTACTCATTATCTACCAGTGCTATATAGGCATCAATGTCCGTAAATACTTTTCCAAGTAGATTTACTTCCTCCATTTTTATTCTTTATAAAGTCTATATTATAATAGTATTTTGTAGAAAATTATTGTATGGATTTAGCTGCAGGTTAAACTATTCTTTTTCCCAACTATATTCAATTAAAGCAAACAAAAAAGATTTCTTGAAAATTTTAAGGAATCTTATTGATATATTTACATTTATCCATATCTATATTTAGTACATGAAAATTATGTTCTTCTTAATAATGACCTAAACACTCTAGTCTCTGGAAGCACAATGAGAATCTGTGTGTTGATGCTAATTATCCCATATAAATCAGAAGAAATGGACAGGAGACACTTAATTGTAATTCTGGTCAGGTTACCTATCTCCAAAACATGTTTCAGAAAAAAATACTTCTACTAACCCAGGGATTTTTCACTTGTATAAAGACAGTAATAAGTGTCTATTTTATATTTTGCATAACTATAAAAACAATGTGTGCTGCCTTCTGTTTTTAGCCATGAAGGAACAATAGAGGATGATTTTACCCTCCTGACCTAGGCAAGCAAAGAACTAGATAACATACATAAAGCAGCAGTTTTCAGAAATGAGACAAAACGCAGCAGAGGGCAATGATATCTGAAGGAAGATAACCAGATGGAGATTCTAGTCTGCAGTATGAGTAGAAATATAAACAAAGCCTGGTAGCCACTTGAGTTGAAGGGACAGTGGTAGAACTTGGGAGACCATGGCAGCTGGAATTCATAGGGTAGAGCTCCAGAGAGGAAAGAATTACACACACACACACACACACACACACACACACACAGAGAGAGAGAGAGAGGGGGGGGGGAAGGAGGGGAGAGGGAGAGAGGGGGGAGGGAAGGAGGCAGGAGGGAAGGAGGAGGGGGAGGGAATCTGGAAATTTGCGGGAAGATCCCCTTGAGTCTTATATTGACCAAAATCAGAAAATATTCATAGCAAAATTTCAGGAGCTTTGGGAAATAATCTCTACAAAGAACAAGTGAAACAAATTCCTGACATTCACACATGGCTAGCAATTATTTGTGTTCTTGCCAGCCAGAGAAAAACATCAATAAGATAGGAAATATTGGGTAGAATACTAAGAAGGATGTTGTTTCCATAGTGAACCAAATTTTACTCTAAGGTAATAGCTACTCTGTGCCTGCCCACCTAAACTTCAAACCAACCCTTTAAAGGATAAAACTGTTTCCAGCAACTCAAGTGTGTCACTGAACAGAAGGCATATGTCTAAAGATATACAAAACATTTAACACATAAAAAAGTAAAATTTATAGTTTCTGGCAACCAGTTAACAGTTATCAGACATGTAAAAGACAGGAAAATAAGAACTATAAGGAAACAGTAATCAATAAAAATAGATAAAAAAAATAACACATATGATAGAATAGTTTTTAGTCAATTATAATTAGCTTTCATCTGTTCAAAAAGGAGGAAAGCATAAGAATATGTATTTTTTTAAAATTATAGTTTCAGGAGGTAAATGCTTAGGTTTGTTACATGGATATATTACCTAATGGTGGGGTTGGGATACTCATGCACCCATTACCCAAATAGCAAACATTGTACCCAAAAGGTAACTTTTAACTCTCATTTCTGTCCTGTCAGTTCCTTTGGAGTCCCTCAGAGCTATAATTTCCATCTTTATTTCCACGCATACCCATTGTTTAGCTCCCACTTATAAATGAATACATGCAATATTTGATTTTTTGTTTGAGTTATTTTACTTAGGACAATGTTCTCCAGCTTTACCCAGGTTGGTGCAAGACACAATTTCATTATTTTTTGTGGTTGCATAGTACGCCATTGTGCATACATACTATATTTTCTTAATCCAGTCATCTATTAATGAACACTCAGGTTGATTCCATGACTTTACTGTCATGAATAGCGCTGTGATAAGCAAGTGCAGTCGTCTTTTTTATATAATGAGTTCTTTTCCTTTGTGTAGATACCCAGTAGTGGAATTGCTAAGTCTATTTTGTAGTTCTATTTTGTGTTCAACAAAAATATTTAAAAGTGACATGGGAGACACAAAAAAGACAGGAATCCAATGGTAAAAAGCATAATAGTATCTGAGATGAAAAATACATTGGATGTAACTGAGCATATGAGACACTATAGAAGGAATTCTTGGTTAACTTGCAACAGTGATTAGTGAGGGTGACAGTGGCCCTTCTTGGGGCCCTGCTTTGAGGATGCCAGCTGCAGTGGAGGAGGTTGGAGTCGGCAGGAGCTGGGAACAGGTGATCTCAGTAGGAGTTCTGTGCCATGCCCTAACTAGCTAGCTAGGTGGGAACCCATGCTCCTGGGCACAACTGCAGCTGCCCAGCCATGTCTCCAGGCACAGGCATCCCTGTGCTCTCAGGGTTCTGTGAAGCCACCTGCCTCCCCAGGCTCAGAAGTGCCTGCTCCTGTACCCTGGCCTCTCCTTGCTCCTGGTGCCCACTTGGTCTGGAGCAAAGTTGTGGGTAAGCCCATGCACTGTCATGACCCAGCTGGGTGTGTGCACATTTGGGGTGTGATGCTGACATGATGGCCCCCTTCCAGACTTTGGGCACCGATGAGCATGGGAGGGAGGCTGGGTGGCTGAGGTGAACCTAGTGCAGGCTTGCCAATGCCCCTCAGTATGGACAGCCTGGGTGCTAAAGATGGCATGTTGATGGCAGTGGGACATAGCTTCCTAGGTGGAAAGGGGCAGATCCCTAGTGAAGCTTCACCTTCACGTCAGAGATGTCCTGAAGCCTGGGAGTCAGCCTGCTAGTCCCAGGTAAAGTTTGTGATCCAGAGTGAGAACTTCCTTGATGCCTTGCAGCCAACCGGTGCTCTTTCCAGTAACACCCATGACTGCCCATAGACCAATCAGCATGTACTTTCTCTATTCTGAGTCCATAAACACCCATACTCAGCCAGAATCAGACACTCATAGGGACTACCTGTCTGCAGATAGGAGCTACCCACTTTGGGTGTCCTCTACACTCATCACGATGACCTGCCTGCAGAAAGGAGCTACCCACTTCAGGTCTCCTGAGACATGTTCTGTTGCTCAGAAAAGCTCCTTTCTGGCTTGGTCATCCTCCAGTTGTCTGAGTAACCTAATTCTTCCTGAATGCAGGACAAGAACTTGGGACCCACTAAACTCCTGTTGTTGTTTTTTTTTTTTTTTTCAAGTTTGGGTGCCACAGAGTTCCCCTCGTCCAAACACTGGTGCCCATAGTGGAAGCTGCTTGTAGTACGTCTGGTCCAGTTGCAGCCTCATATGGGGCCAGCAACTGTACCAGCATCTGGAACTGCCTGCACGCCACTGCATCTGATGTGCCTCACTATGTGCAGTGGCTGGACCCCACGCTTTCTTGCTCACATAACCCTCACTGCTTCATGCCTGGCTTGTCCTTGGTGGGCATGGGATCTGGGCCAGTAGCACAAGCCAAGTACAGCCTGCCTAGCAGAGTGGGTGGCAAAATTCAAGCAGAGGCATCAATAACCACAGAGGTTTTCAGCTGGTGAAAAGACATCATAAAGATTTTGTGACATTTCAAATTATCTAACGTGAAACACACAGAGAGAAAAAACTGAAAAACATGTTCTGACCATAAATAAGGTGTAGATAACTTCTTTCAGTCCAATAGACATGCAATTTTAGTCCCTGAAGTCAAAGAGGACACATAGAAGTTTTGAAGAAATAATGGTTGAACATTCTCCCAATTTAATTAAAAAAATATAAACTCCAGGTCTAAGCTGCACCAAAAAATTGAGAAAATAACATACCAAGATACATTATAATCAAATTTCTTACAACTAGTGACAATTATGTTTTAAAGCAGCCAGAGGAATTAAAAAAATACTTACATGTTCTACCATCCACAAAAGATAAAAATGACCAAAGATTTCTCATCAGAAACTGAAATGCCAGCAGTTAAAGCCCTAAAGAATAATACTGTTGCCTGAAATCAATATGCACAAAAAAGCCCCTGAAAAACAAAAATAAAGACTACATTAGATATGTAAAAGTTAAGCTTTCATCACCAGCAGATCTGTGCTATAAGAAACATGAAAGTCCTTCAAGCACAAGGGGAATAGTAAATGAAAATCCGTATCTACACTAAGCAATAAAGAACACTAGAAAACGTAAATGGAGGTGTACACATATTTTTTTAAGATATGTAAAACTGGAAAAGACCAAAAGAAGAACAAAGAGCAGATGGAACAAGTAGCAGAAAACAGAAAAATGATATATTTAAGCCAAACATATCTACAACCACAGGAAACTAAGGCTTAGTTTAATTAAAAGACACATTATCAGAATAATTTTTTTTTAAGAAAGTAAAACCTAAATACTACCAACAAGTAATTAACTTTAATATAAAAACACAAATCTGTTTAAAGTAAAATGATAGAAAAATGTATACTATCGTTGTAATGCTCATCAACTGGATGCTGAATGGGCATATTGATACCAAACAGGGAATGTTTCAGAGAAAATAGTATTGCCAGAAAAAAATGAGACATTTTATAATGATAAAGGGTTAATTCACCAAGATAACACAATTAGACTATGACAGAAAACACATTAGTGTTTGCAGGTAGACAGGCTGGGAGACAGAGAAAGATAACAAAGTGATACAATAAATCTTTTGTGGATGGTAGATTTGTTCTCTTTTTTATTGGAATGATAATTTCAAGATACAAGTGTCAAAACATAAAATCACACACTTTAAGTATTAATGAGTTATTGTGCCTTAATTATAATTTAATAAATTGGTACAACAATAATACATGCCATCTAATAAAATTCAGACAATAAAACAGTAAAACTAGACCTACTCTGTTTACAATCTTAGGAGAAATTTACTCAGCCTTTCACCATGAAGTCTGATGTTAGCTACATGTTTGTTCTGAATCCCCATTATTGGTTGTTTATTTTTATTCCTACTTTGCTGAGACTTATCATGAGTAAAGGTTGGGTTTCATAAAAAGAAATTTCTGCATATATTAAGATAATCAAATCATTTTTCAATTTTAGTCTCTTAATGTGGTGATTTGCATTAATTTTGGAGATAAACCCCACTAAATCATGGTTAAATGTTGAAATTCTTTTGCCAAAATTACATTGAGACTTTTTGCATCAATGCTCATATTTTCTTGTATTATTTTTCTAATGTTATGCTATATTGCTAGCCTTATAGGAGTAAGTTGAAAAGTGTTCATTCATCTTCAATTATCTGGCAGTGTTTACATAAACTGGTATCCTTTCTTCCTCAAATGCTTGAGGAAACTCAGAACTGAAGCTATCTAGGCCTCAAGATTTGTATTAGAATATATTTAACTGTAAATTCAATGTATTTCATATAGGGTTATTTATATAATATATTAAATATTTCTTTTTGAGGGAATTCCAGTAGTTTATTTTTCAAAGAAGTTGTCTATTTCATAGATGATGTCAAATGTATTTGCAGGAATTTGTTTACAGCTGTTTACAGCATTTATTTTTTACTGTGTATAGGATTTTTAGAGATCTCCTCTTTTTTATTTCTTATATTGGAGAATATATTCCCCACTGCCTCCTCTAGATCATTCCAGACAGAACATAGCTTCAGCCCAACAAAAGGAGAACACATTAAATTAAGCCTCTTCATTCCTAATTTTCCACATGGACCTTAATATGTAAGTTCACTCAAGTTCTATAGCACAGGCATGCAAGTGTGCTGATGTAACAAAAAAGTACAAATAACTTAAGGAAGAATCCATTATTCAGGTTCACAAGAGAGACTACCCTTTCCTCTTGACATATGTATATATGTGTGTGTGTGTGTGTGCCCGTGTGTGTGCACGTGCATGCTTCTGTGTGTGTGTTTGTGTGTGTGTTTTCTGGTCCAGCGATAGGTACAAGAACAGGTCTTAGATTCCATCTAAAATGGATAGTTGCCTTCATTTCAGGTTTCTGTCTTTCAACCTGAAACATAATGTTTTTAACATATCTAGATAATTTTAGATTTTTTTTAAAAAAATCACCATTTTATATCATGCTTTCTAACAATCTAACCCCATAAGCAGGGAAGGGGCTTCAACCATTTGGAATACATGATTCTACTTAGTTAATATGGTTTGACTGTGTCCACAGCCAAATCTCATCTTGAATTGTAGCTCCCATAATCACCATGGGTCATGGGAGGAACCCAGTGGGAGGTAACTGAATCATAGGGGTGGGTTTTTCTCATGTTGTTTTCATGATAGTGAATAAGATATGTCTCAGAAGATCTGATGGTTTTATAAAGGGCAATTTCCCTGAACATAGTCTCTTTGCCTGCCACTATGTAAGATGTGCCTTTGCTCCTCCTTCAATTTCTGCCATGATTTGTGAGGCTTCTCAGCCATGTGGAACTGTGAGTCCACTATGTAAGATGTGCCTTTGCTCCTCCTTTGCTTTCTGCCATGATTGTGAGGCTTCCCCAGCCATGTGGAACTGTGAGTCCATTAAACCTCTGTTTCTTTGTAAATTACCTAGTCTCTGGTATTTCTTTCTAGCAGTATGAAAATTGACTAACACAGTACTATTAAGGTCAGCTTCAGTGATTCTTTTACTGAGAGAGAAAACCCGTACCAAACAGCTTAAGAAAATGCCATTTGCTTTTGAGGAGTGTCTACTTGAATGAATTTAAGAGTCTGTAATATTCACCAAACTATCCATAAAAGAAAGGCTCATGGAGCAGCTGGTATTTTCAAAATAGTTTCAGCCTTTAGAACTGCCAGATAGATTTATTTGCACCACAATACATCATTTTGTTACCATGTTATTGGCTAGGGCTTTCCCAGTAATTCAATCTTTTTTTCTTTCTAATCTTTCAATTTACAAACAGCTTTATGTATATTATCCAGAATATGTGTGTCTCCACACTCTCACCTCCCACATGTACGTATCCTGGATGTGTCTTTAATATCTTCAACTCCTTTGCCTCTACCTTCGGAAAACAAAGCTCAATTATGTTTAAAGAGTCATAAATTCTTCCAATATTTCACCAAAAGGGGAAATATATATGAGAAGTCAGAAAGGTAAACTAGATATATTTACAGCATAATCATATTATAGACTTCAAAGTACATCTGTATTGGAGCCAATTCAACTATCAGTAAAACTGACCTTGAAAATAAGTGCAACTAAAAGTATTAAATTACTAGATGATAATCAAGATAGTATGTATGCCCCTGAAGTTACTAAAACTGTTTTACCACTGTGACGAAGGAAAGTCAGTTGTTGCTAAAGAGTTTTGTTAAGTGATTATGTGATTCATTAAGCAACAATTCTAAACTCTTATGTTAATTTTCCTTAGAATGAATATATCTAGTGGTATGATTTGCACATCAATCACTAAGAAATTCATTGTATATTCAACTGTTTACTAAATAATTAAAATAATAGAGAAATTAATCAAGTGAATTTATAATTTTGACAAAAAATAAGATACTATTGAAAATATACAATTACTGAGAGTCATGGCAAAAAAAAAAAAGCCAAGAAATTTAAGTACAATCTTGTTCATTTATGTATTTGTTTTAATAAAAAATTTTCTTTTAATGACAACTTTTAACTAATTTATATTTATTCATATCCATCTGTGCCTACTGAATGCATTTGACTAAATACATTGTCATGTACAAAACTTCCTATATATAAGTGGCATTTGTGCCAAGTTTTTAAAGATTAAAATACATAACCATTTAGCTCCAATCCAGTAGTTCTAAGTGCAGTTTGAGAATCATTACACCAGGTTTCTATGATGTTAGAGTAACTTCTGATATGTAATTAAGAAGTAAAGATGTTTACTGGTCCTTTTTAATCAATGTGAACTTATGATTCACTGTCACTTCAATGTCCTTGCACAGCCATAATACATCAAGCTGTAATCAAAAACCAGGTTGAACTTAGAAGAAAGGCAGTCATAAATCTTAATAACTTGTAAACCAGAAGTTATCTGAGACAGGTCTCAATTAATTTAGAAAGTTTAGTTTGCCTCAATTAGGGACATGCCCCTGACATAGCCTCAGGAGATCCTGGTGACATGTACCCAAGGTGGTCAGGGGTACAGTTTGCTTTTATATATTTTAGGGAGACATGAGATACCAATCATTATGTGTAAAATGTACATTGGTTTGGTTTGGTAAGGCCAGACAACTTGAGGCAGGGGCTTCAAGGTCACAGGTAGATAAGAAACAAAAGATTACATTCTTTTGAATCCTTGATCAGCCTTCCACTGAATACACAATTTAGTCTGCCTCAGAGTCTGCATTTTTACATATACCTAATAGGGCAGAGGAAGCAATCAGATATGTTTTTGTCTCAGGTGAGCCTCAGTGAAATGATTGAGGTCTGTCTGTCCTTTGTCCACAAGGAATTTCCTTGTGGGCAAATTGTGAGGAAGGTAGGTAGGTTTTTATCTTTATACCTATCTTATTTAGGAACAAAATGGGAGGCCGGTTTGCCAGACATAGTTGCCAACTTGACTGTTTGCTTGGCTTTGTGATTTTCGGGTCCTGAGATTTACTTTTCTTTAACATTTTCAGTTAAAAATGATTGCCTCTCACTTGGGCAACTGTCATAGGATTCTAGGTGCGCCCTCTGCTTTCTCCTATGCTTCTTTCAACATTTTATGCTAAAAGCAGAAGGATCTTTCTGAAACAAATTGTATCGTGTTATCCGCTTGCTTAATACTTATGGTACTCGGAAAATAACTGACATTTTTTCCTATTGTCAGAAACATTCTAATCAGATCAACTTCATCTTGAATGGGGGTTGGGTAAAATAAGGCTGAGACCTACTGGGATGCATTTTCAGGAAATTAGCCTTTCTGAGTCACATGAGGAGATAGGAGGTTGGCAAAGGATACAGGTCAAAAAGACCTTGCTGATAAAATAGCACGCAGTCAAGAAACCCACCAAATTCCTCCATAACCATAATGGCCATAAAAATGGCTTCTAGTCTTCCTATCTGTTCTTTAAATTCTTGTTATAATGATTAGCATGCTAAAAGACATTCTCATTAGGGTCACAACAGTTTACAATTGCTATGACAATGTCAGAAAGTTATCCTATGTGGTTCAAAAGGGGAGAAACCCTCTGGGAATTGACCAGCTTGTCCTGGAAAACTCATAAATAATCCACCTATTCTTTAGCATATATTCAAGAAATATCCATAAAAATAGCCAAATTACATCTATATTGAAGCCAATTCAACTATCAATAAAACTGACCTTGAAAATAAGTACAACTGGCCGGGCGTGGTGGCTCAAGCCTGTAATCCCAGCACTTTGGGAGGCCGAGGAGGGTGGATTACAAGGTCAAAAAATCGAGACCATCCTGGTCAACATGGTTAAAACCCGTCTCCACTAAAAATACAAAAAGTTAGCTGGGCGTGGTGGTACGTGCCTGTAATCCCAGCTACTCAGGAGGCTGAGGCAGGAGAATTGCCTGAACCCAGGAGGCGGAGGTTGCGGTGAGCCGAGATCGCGCCATTGATCTCCAGCCTGGGTAACAAGAGCGAAACTCCGTCTCAAAAAAAAAAAAAAGAAAAAGAAAATAAGTGCAACTAAAAGTATTAAGTTCCTAGCTTATAATCAAAATAGTATGTATGCCCCTGAAATTACTAAAACTATTGTACCACTGTGACAAAGGAAAGTCAGCCAGGCCTGTACTTTCTTAGTAAACTTGCTTTCATTTTCCTCTGTGGACCAGCTCCAGATTCTTTCTTGTGCAAGGTTTAGAACACTCTTATGGGGTTGGATTTGGATCAGGACCCTCTTCTCGTAGCACTGTCAACTTGGCCCTCTTCATGGAACTGGAAAAAACCACCTTAAACATCATATGGAACCAAAAGAAAGCTCGCATAGCCAAGACAATCCTAAGCAAAATGAACAAAGCTGGAGGCATCACACTCCCTGACTTCAAACTAAGTATAGTTTGATTACTATATAGTAATCAAAAGAGCATGGTACTGGTACCAAAACAGAGGGATAGACCAATGGAAGAGAACAGAGGCCTCACAGGCAACACCACACATCTACAGCCATCTGATCTTCAGCAAACCTCACAAAAACAAGCAATGGGGAAAGGATTCCCTGTTTAAAAAATGGTGTTAAAAAAACTGGCTAGCCATGAGCAGAAAGCAGAAACTGGACCCCTTCCTGACACCATACACTAAAATTAACTCCAGATGGATTAAAGACTTAAATATAAGACCAAACACCATTAAAATCCTGGAAGAAAACCTAGGCAAAACCATTCAGGACATAGGCATAGGCAAGGACTTCATGACTAAAACACTGAAAGCACTGACAAAAAAAGCCAAAATAGACAAATGGGACCTAATCAAACTCCACAGCTTCTGCACAGCAAAAGAAACAGTCACTAGAGTGAACTGGCAACCAAAAGAATGGGAAAAAATTTTTGCAGTTTACCTATCTGACAAAGGGCTGATATCCACAATCTACAAATAACTAAAACAGATTTACAAGAAAGAAACAAACAAACCCATTCGAAAGAGGGCCAATGATATGAACAGACACTTTTCAAAAGAAGACATTTATGTGGCCAATAAACACATGAAAAAACACTCATCATTACTGGTCATTAGAGAAACGCAAATCAAAACCACACTGAGATACCATCTCACGCCAGTTAGAATGGCCATCATTAAAAAATCTGGAGACAACAGATGCTGGAGATGATATGGAGAAATAGGAACACTTTTACACTGTTGGTGGGAGTGTAAATTAGTTCAACCACTGTGGAAGACAGTGTGGCGATTCCTCAAGGACCTAGAAATAGAAATTTGATTTGACCCAGCAATCCCATTACTAGGTATATACCCAAAGGATTATAAATTATTCTATTATAAAGACACATCCACACATATGTTCATTGAAGAGCTGTTTACAATAGCAAAGACCTGGAACCAACCCGAATGCCCATCAATGATAGACTGGACAAGGAAAATGTGGCACATATACACCATGGAATACTATGCAGCCACAAAAAAATGATGAGTTTGTGAACTTTGTAGAGACTTGGATGAATCTATAAACCATCATTCTCAGCAAACTGACAAGAACGGAAAACCAAATACTGCATGTTTTCACTCATAGGCAGGTGATGAACAATGAGAACACTTGGGCACAGGGAAGAGAATACCACTCACTGGGCAAGGCTGGGGGGAAGAAGAGGGGAGGAGAGGGACAATGGTGGGGGACAGGGGTGGGGGGGATGGGGAGGGATAATACCAGGAGAAATGCCTGATATTGGGTAGGGGGGGAATAGAGACAGCAAACCACCATGGCATGTATATGCCTATGCAACAATCCTGCAGGATGATGGATGTGCACATGTACACCAGAGCCCAGAGGAAAATTAAAAAAATACTATGGATTATTGATATTTTAACCAAAATACATCAGTCAAATAAGCCTAAGTTGGTATTTAATATTGCAATATCTTGCCATTGGTCTAGGAACAGAAAAAAATTCTGACATAATTAAAACAATTTCTAATTATATTCTGTAAATATTCCATAAAACATATAACTAATAACAAAAAATAGAAAGCAAGAAATTAAAACATAGTACCAGAAAAAAAATCACTTTTACCCAAAGAAAACAAGGAAGGAGAGAGGAAAAGAAGGAAGAGAAGATCAATAAAACCACATTAAAAAAAAATTAAATGGTAATAACAAGTCTTTACCTATCAATACAAAAAACAATTTTAAAGAACGATACTGCACAAGATATGAATTTCATGTTCTACTAAATACAAAGACATATGCTTGAAGGATGGAGAAGAAAAGCTGATGGTTGAGAGAAAACTTTCATACAGAACCAAAGTTTATGTTAGCATTAAAGATAAATTCCCTAAATTATATTTGAAAACATGCTCATGATTGCTGAAATGAACAAAAAACAGAAAACAAAAATTTTGATGAAATAAATTTGTTAAAACATTTTGGTAGGCTAAAAACCCTTAACTATGTTAAGCAAGTGAATATATACAGCAAGTCAGTTAAAATGTCAAAAATTTTATTGAATCTATAAAAAAATACATATTGTAAAAGTTATCTTTACATATTGTTTTTAATAGTAATCTTGTATAGTTATCTGTATGGTTTGGAACTTAAATATTTGTGGTCTTAATTTCCACTGATGATAATACTGTTTCTCTGTATATGTTTAAGACTCAGGGGTACCTGTGCAGGGTCTACTGTCTAACGCTGGGATCTGGGCTTCTATTGAACCCATCATGCAGATATTGAACATAGTGCCCACTACATAGTTTTTCAACCCTCACACCCCTTCCAACCTTTCCCTTTATAGAGTTCCCTGGGTCTTTTGTTTGCATCTTTCCGTTCATGTGTAACCACTGATTAGCTTACTTATAAGTAAGAACATGTGGTATTTTATTTCTGTTTCTGAGTTATTTCACTTAGGATAATGTCCTCCAGCTGCATCCATGTTGGTGTGAAGAACATGATTTCACTCTGTATGGCTGTGTAATAGTCTAAGGTGTATATGTCCCAGATTTTCTTTATCTAATCCACCACTGATGGATACTTAGGTTGACTCCATGACTTAAGTATTATGAATAGTGCCACAGTAAGTTTACCAGTGTAGGTGTCTTTTTAATAAAACAGTTTCTTTTCCTTTGGATAGATACTCAGTACAGGGATTTTTAGTTCTTTGAGAAATCTAAGTACTGAATACAAAGGAAATGCAACTTTGACCAAAATGTTTATATTCATTTTTTATTTGAGGCAGGATCTCTTCGCCACTCAGACTGGAGTGCAGTAGCATATCACCACATACTGCACCCTCGACCACCTGGTCTCAAGCAATCCTTCCACATCAGCCTTCCGAGTAGCTGAGACTACAGGCTTGCACCACCACACCAGCTACTATTTAAATTTTGTGTAGAGACAGAGCCTCTTTATGCTGCCCAGGCTTGTCTGGGACTCGTGGGCTCCAACAATTGTCTCATGTTGATCTTTGGAAGCACTGGAATTACAGTGTGATTCCAGTACAGTGAGCCACTGTGCCAAACTTTTGACCTAATGTTTTAAAGCACAGGAATATAATGCTATTTGCATCATTTTCATTCAATAAGAACAAATATGGTAAACAAGAGGCAAACCTTATATATTCCTCCAATACCTAAATCATTTAAAGTATTTACACTTCACATTTTCTTTTCCTAATGGTTTTCTTTTGTAATATTATAGCTGAAAAGAATTATACTGAATAAAATCAGATTCTTCTATAGTCCCAAAAGGCATAGTTATGATTTTCTGATTTATAATTAGCAATTTACTTTCATAGCAACTAAATATTGAAGCTTTATTATGTATCCACTACTTTTATTTGGGCTGTTATATAAGTGAGTTAAAGATGGTTCTAGTATATTGACCTTCTGCTGTTTACAGTGGGTTCAAAAGCCCACTGATACAAAACTCAAATGTCAAACAATCCAATTGCTTTAAACATAGCCTCTTTAACACATTTTTTAAGCGACTAGAGTTTGCCTGCTTTGCATACTCAACCAAACTGTACCCAACATCTGCTAGCCATAGATAAAATAATACCTGGGGTTATAATAGACCTTAAGACTACTCTGACCCAAAGACTCCCCACAATAATAGGTGAACTCTCACTCCAATCTCTCTACCTATGAGTTCTGCTGCCTATGAGTTCTCACCTTCTGGGTCAAGGCATCACACTGATTGATGCCTCTTGAAGTTTTTGTGCTGTGAGAGACTTTCTTCTGCTGCATTATGTCATCCTGTCAAAGTACTGCCCAAATAAAGCTTGTCATGTGTTACTGCTTCCTTGTGGCCATGTATTTTCCCTTCTGAGGAATCAGCCCCTAGATCTCTCAAACAGGACAGGTGCTTAAATATTAACCTAAAAATACAAGTCAATTCATACATTCAAGAGCCTACATATAAAATACACAAGTTAATTCACATATGAATTATAAGCAAACAATTTGGATGAGAAAAAATAAAAATATTTAGAATGTATAAATTAACGGGAGGGGACTCAAGATGGCGCTGTGAGAACAACCCAGGATTGGAGCCCGCGTTGAATTCGCAAACGGTGAGTCAGTGCTGCATTTCCAGACTGATCTTTGTTGCCCACAGAACGGGGAAACTCCCAAGTATAAAAAGACACGGGACGCCAGGCAGTAGGTCTGCCTGGCGAAGCCGGCAGCCAGGGCGGCGGCGGCCGGCCCTACCCAGCAATCCCCACAGGGCGCGCTTGTCCGGGTGCCTTGTTGAACCGGCAACCCGAGACTTGAGAGGGCTGGACTTGAGACTGAACGAGACTTGCACAGTAGCCCAGCCCAGGGGATTGCAGGGACAGATCGCTTGGGATACCCAGTGGGACGAACAAAACCGCCATTTCAAACTATCCCGGGCAGACGGTCCGAGACGCTCTGTGGGGGAGGGGCGTCCACCACTACGGAGGCAACCTGCCCCAACTGATATACACGCCCACTGCTGACGCAGCCAACCGTTGCCGAGGCAACCCGCCCCAACTGAGATACACGCCCACTGCTGACGCAGCCAGCCGTTGCCGAGGCAACCCGTCCCTACTGAGATACACGCCCACTGCTGACGCAGCCTGCCGTTGCTGAGGCAACACACTACAACGAAGAGACTCCGACGCAGGGCGTGGCGGAGACCACAGCAGAGCCGGCAGGAACAGCGCGAATCACACAACAGCAGGGCGGAGCCTCGGCAGCCAAACAGTGGCTAGTCTGCCTTTGAGCTGGGCAGGACACCTGATCGGACATCCAAAAATAAAGCCCAAACCCCTCAACACAGAGCATTTGAGAAAAAAAAAAAAAGGGTTGTTTAATGAGCTGTGTTGCAGCAGAATCAAACATAGCAGCCTAACAGCCGTGAATGAACAACAGAGTGCACAGCTCAGAAATTAAACCCCTATAAAGAACAAACTGTCTCCTCAAGCAGCTCCCTGACCCCTCTATATCCAAAAGACTGTCATTAGGCAGGCATCATCCTGGGACAAAGAGAGCAGAAAAAGAAACTGGTAGCATCCCTCGCTGTGCCACGGCTACTAGAGGTGCACCCCAGACAAGCAGGGTCTGGAGCGGACCTCAACAGTCGTACAGCGAAGGGGCTAGACTGGTAGAAGGAAAACCAAGCAACAGAAATACTTCATCATCAACATTCTGGGTGTCCACTCAGAGACCCAAACGAAAAGTCAGCAACTACGCAGACGACCAGCGGACAAATCCACAAAGATGGGAAGAAACCAGCGCAAAAAGGAGGAAAACACCCGAAACCAGAACACATCGCCTCCTAGAAGGGACCAAAACTCCTCACCAGCAAGGGAACAAAGCTGGACGGAGAATGACTGTGACGAAATGACGGAATTAGACTTCAGAAGATGGATAATGAGAAACTTTTGTGAGCTAAAAGATCATGTATTAAATCAATGCAAAGAAACTAAGAACCTTGAAAAAAGATTTGAAAAAAGATTCGAGGAAATGATAACAAGAATGGATACCTTAGAGAGGAATATGAATGAATTAAAGGAGCTGAAAAACACAATACGAGAACTTCGCGAAGCAAACGCAAGTTTCAATAGCCGAATTGACCAAGCAGAAGAAAGAATATCTGAAGTCGAAGACCAACTCAATGAAATAAAACGAGAAACCAAGATCAGAGAAAAAAGCGCAAAAAGGAATGAACAAAGTCTCCAAGAAATGTGGGACTATGTGAAAAGACCTAACCTACGTTTGATAGGTGTACCAGAATGTGACGAAGAGAATGAATCCCAGCTGGAAAATACTCTTCAGGACATCATCCAGGAAAATTTCCCCCACCTAGCAAGACAAGCCAACACTCAATTGCAGGAAATACAGAGAACACCACAAAGATATTCCGCAAGAAGAGCAACCCCAAGGCACATAATCGTCAGATTCAACAGGGTTGAAATAAAGGAGAGAATACTAAGGGCAGCCAGAGAGAAAGGTCGGGTCACCCACAAAGGGAAGCCCATCAGACTCACAGCAGATCTCTCGGCAGAAACACTACAAGCCAGAAGAGAGTGGGGGCCAATATTCAACATTCTTAAAGAAAAGAACTTTCAACCCAGAATTTCATATCCAGCCAAACTGAGCTTCAGAAGTGAAGGAAGAATAAAATCCTTTGCGAACAAGCAAGTACTCAGAGATTTTGTCACCACCAGGCCTGCTTTACAAGAGCTCCTAAAAGAGGCACTACACATAGAAAAGATCAATCAGTACCAGCCATTCCAAAATCACACTGAATGCTAAAGAGCTTCAACATAATGAAGAATCTACAACAACTAACAGGCAAAACAGCCACTTAGAATCAAAATGGCAGTATCAAATTCACACATAACAATATTAACCCTAAATGTAAATGGACTAAATGCACCAATCAAAAGACACAGACTGGCAAATTGGATAAAAATCCAAAACCCATCAGTGTGCTGTATCCAGGAAACCCATCTCACATGCAAGGATACACAAAGGCTCAAAATAAAGGGATGGAGGAAGATTTACCAAGCTAATGGAAAGCAAAAAAAAGCAGGAGTTGCAATTCTCATCTCTGATAAAATAGACTTTAAAGCAACAAAGATCAAAAGAGACAAAGAAGGCCATTACATAATGGTAAAAGGATTGATACAACAAGAAGAGCTAACGATCCTAAACATATATGGACCCAACACAGGAGCACCCAGATACATAAGGCAAGTTCTTAATGACTTACAGAAGGACTTAGACTCCCACACAATAATAGTGGGAGACTTTAACACTCCACTGTCAATACTAGACAGATCAACCAGACAGAAAATCAACAAGGATACCCAGGGCTTGAACTCAGACCTGGAGCAAGCAAACCTGGTGGACATTTACAGAACTCTCCACCCCAAATCCACAGAATACACATTCTTCTCAGCACCACATCACACCTACTCTAAAATTGACCACATAATTGGAAGTAAAGCACTGCTCAACAAATGCAAAACAACTGAAATCATAACAAACAGCCTCTCAGACCATAGTGCAATCAAGTTAGAACTCAGAATTCAGAAACCGACCCAGAACCGCACAGCTTCATGGAAACTGAACAACTGGCTCTTGAATGTTGACTGGGTAAACAACGAAATGAAGGCAGAAATAAAGAAGTTCTTCGAAACCAATGAGAATGACGACACAACGTGCCAGAACCTCTGGGACACATTTAAAGCAGTCTCTAGAGGAAAGTATATAGCAATAAGTGCCCATATGAGGAGAATGGAGAGATCCAAAATTGACACCCTATCGTCAAAATTGAAAGAGCTAGAGGAGCAAGATCAAAAAAACTCAAAACCCAGCAGAAGACAAGAAATTACTAAGATCAGAGCTGAGCTGAAGGAGATTGAGACACGAAAAACCCTTCAAAAAAATCAATAAATCCAAGAGCTGGTTTTTTGAAAAGATCAACAAAATAGACAGACCACTAGCCAGATTGATTAAAAAGAAAAGAGAGAACAACCAAATAGATGCAATAAAAAATGATAAAGGGGAAATCACCACAGATTCCACAGAAATTCAAACCATCATCAGAGAATATTACAAACAACTCTATGCACATAAACTAGTAAACCTGGAAGAAATGGATAAATTCCTGGACTCCTGTGTCCTCCCAAGCCTAAACCAGGAGGAAACTGAAACTATGAATAGACCAATAACAAGGTCTGAAGTTGAGGCAGCAATTAAGAGCCTACCTCACAAAAAAAGCCCAGGTCCAGATGGGTTCACAGCCGAATTCTACCAGACACACAAGGAGGAGCTGGTACCATTCCTTCTAAAACTATTTCAAACAATCCAAAAAGAGGGAATCCTTCCCAAATCATTTTATGAGACCAACATCATCCTGATACCAAAACCCGGCAGAGACCCAACGAGAAAAGAAAACTTCAGGCCAATATCCATGATGAACATAGATGCAAAAATCTTCAATAAAATATTGGCAAGCCGATTGCAACAGCAAATCAAAAAACTTATTCATCATGATCAAGTAGGATTCATCCCAGGGATGCAAGGCTGGTTCAACATACGCAAGTCTATCAACGTAATTCACCACATAAACAGAACCAAAAACAAAAACCACATGATTATCTCAATTGACGCAGAGAAGGCATTTGACAAAATTCAACAGCCCTTTATGCTAAAAACCCTCAATAAACTCGGTATCGATGGAACGTATCTCAAAGTAATAAAAGCTATTTATGACAAACCAACAGCCAATATCATACTGAATGGGCAAAAACTGGAAGCATTCCCTTTGAAATCTGGTACTAGACAAGGATGCCCTCTCTCACCACTCCTATTCAATATAGTACTGGAAGTTCTAGCCAGAGCAATCAGGCAAGAAAAAGAAATAAAGGGTATTCAAATAGGAAAGGTGGAAGCCAAATTGTCTCTATTTGCAGACGACATGATAGTATACCTAGAAGACCCCATCGCCTCAGCCCAAAAACTCCTGAAACTGATAAGCAACTTCAGCAAAGTCTCAGGATATAAAATCAATGTGCAAAAATCACAAGCATTCGTCTACACCAATAACAGACTTAAAG
This sequence comes from Callithrix jacchus, assembly GCF_049354715.1. NCBI lineage: Eukaryota > Metazoa > Chordata > Mammalia > Primates > Cebidae > Callithrix > Callithrix jacchus. The sequence goes on from NC_133502.1 coordinate 45,777,833, forward strand.
AAAGCCAAATCAAGAGCGAACTGCCATTCACAATTGCTACAAAAAGAATAAAATACCTTGGAATACAACTCACAAGGAATGTAAGGGACCTCTTCAAGGAGAACTACAAACCACTGCTCAACGAAATCAGAGAGGACACAAACAGATGGAGAAACATTCCATGTTCATGGTTAGGAAGAATTAATATCGTGAAAATGGCTATACTGCCCAAAGTAATTTACAGAATCAACGCTATCCCCATCAAGCTACCATTGACTTTCTTCACAGAACTGGAGAAAACCACCATGAACTTCATATGGAACCAAAAGAGAGCCCGCATAGCCAAGTCAATTCTAAGCAAAAAGAACACAGCGGGGGGCATCACACTACCGGATTTCAAACTATACTACAAGGCTACAGTAATCTAAAGAGCATGGTACTGGTACCAAAACAGAGATATAGACCAATGGAACAAAACAGAGGCACCGGAGGCAACACAACATACATACAACTATACAATCTTTGATAAACCTGACAAAAACAAGCAATGGGGCAAGGATTCCATGTTTAACAAATGGTGTTGGGAAAACTGGCTAGCCATGTGCAGAAAGCAGAAACTGGACCCCTTCCTGACACCTTACACTAAAATTAACTCCAGATGGATTAAAGACTTAAACATAAGACCTGGCACCATAAAAACCCTAGAAGGAAATCTAGGCAAAACTATCCAGGACATAGGAGTAGGCAAGGACTTCATGAACAAAACACCAAGAGCATTGGCAACAAAAGCCAAAATAGACAAATGGGACCTAATGAAACTCCACAGCTTCTGCACGGCAAAAGAAACAGTCACTAGAGTGGATCGGCAACCAACAGAATGGGAAAAAATTTTCGCAGTCTACCCATCTGACAAAGGGCTGATATCCAGAATTTACAAACAACTCAAGCAGATTTACAGGAAAAAAACAAACAAGCCCATTCAAAAGTGGGCAAAGGATATGAACAGATACTTTACGAAAGAAGACATATATGAGGCCAACAATCATATGAAAAAATGCTCATCGTCACTGGTCATCAGAGAGATGCAAATCAAAACCACATTGAGATACCATCTCACGCCAGTTAGAATGGCGATCATTAAAAAATCTGGAGACAACAGATGCTGGAGAGGATGTGGAGAAAAAGGAACACTTTTACACTGTTGGTGGGAGTGTAAATTAGTTCAACCATTGTGGAAGACAGTGTGGCGATTCCTCAAGGCCTTAGAAATAGAAATTCCATTTGACCCAGCAATCCCATTACTGGGTATATATCCAAAAGACTATAAATCGTTCTACTATAAGGACACATGTACACGAATGTTCATTGCAGCACTGTTTACAATAGCAAAGACCTGGAATCAACCCAAATGCCCATTGATAATAGACTGGATTGGAAAAATGTGGCACATATACACCATGGAATATTATGCAGCAATCAAATGATGAGTTCGTGTCGTTTGTAGGGACATGGATGAATCTGGAAAACATCATCCTCAGCAAACTGACACAAGAACAGAAAATGAAACACCGCATATTCTCACTCATAGGTGGGTGATGAAAAATGAGAACACATGGACACAGAAAGGGGAGTACTAAACACTGGGGTCTATTGGGGGGAAAAGGGGAGGGCCAGTGGGAGGGGGAGGTGGGGAGGGATAGCCTGGGGAGAAATGCCAAATGTGGGTGAAGGGGAGAAGAAAAGCAAAGCACACTGCCATGTGTGTACCTACGCAACTGTCTTGCATGCTCTGCTCATGTACCCCAAAACCTATAATCCAATAAAAAATTAAAAAAATAAAAAAATTAAAATTAAAAAAAAAAAAACAAAAAAAAAAATTAACGATAGAGCAATGGTTCTGTCATTCCCTTGGCTTTTTATTTGCAAATTTGTGGTTAAGGAAGAGGTGATACACAGGATAGAAAACTGCACAAACTAATTAAGGTGGATGTTTTTAATGCCAAATCAATGTAGCTCTATTTATTATAGCAACAAAGTACTTAACATTCTTTGGGTGTTGAGTTATCTTTAATGTGGCTGAAATCCAATCACAATCCTAAAAGAAAATACAGTAGGCTAGGCATAGGATTAAACACATAAACAAGTAGGAAATCATTGGAAATAATGGCTTGAGTTCAACACAAATACAATTAACCCAAAACTTCTAGGACTAGGAAAGGGGAAATAATTCTCAAGCATACTCTTTTCTCTGGCTTTCTATATTGCAAATAATTTTTTGTTTTGACAATATAGCTTGATGAAAACATTCCCTTCTGTGATAGTTAAGACTGAGTGTCAACTTGATTGGATTGAAGGATGCAATATTGTTCCTGGATGTGTCTGTGAGGGTGTTGCCAAAGGAGATTAATATTTGAGTCAGTGGGCTGGGGAAGGCAGACTCACCCTTAATTGGGTGGGCACCATCTAACTAGCCAGCAATGAATACAAAGCAGACAGAAAAACCTGAGGTAAAGAGATGGGCCTAGCCTCCCAGCATACATCTTTCTCCCATGCAAGATCCTTCCTGCCCTTGAACATCAGACTCCCAAGTTCTTCAGTTTTGGGACTTGGACTGGCTCTCCTTGCTCTTCAGTTTGCAGACAGCCTATAGTGGGACATTGTGATTGTGTAAGTTAATACTTAATAAACTCCCCTTTATATGTATATACGGACACGGACACACACACACACACACACACACACCCCTCCTATTAGTTCTTTCCCTCTAAGAGAACCCTGACTAATATGTCATCTATATAAAGATGTTAACTTTTTCATTCAACTCATTTGGCATTTACTTTTTACTCAAATGAGAAATCAAGTGAATATTTTCTGGGCAACACAATATAAAGAATGAAGAAACTATTCACCACAGTTGCCGCAGATTTAACAGGAATTTTGAGGTGAGAAAATAAAGCAATTCAAACAGAGATGTAAGCAGCATGAGAAACATGGTCAGATTCAGTAAAATATTGCTTAGCATTTTTAACAAATGTATTCATGCACAAAGTGAATGAGCATTCTAAGGTTTATGTTTAAAACATTTGGCAGCAGTGACAAGATATGTGTTCACTTCAGAGCTCTGTTGTCAGACTCTAGAAGCTGAAAATATATCCCTCCTCACCTCACCTAGGTTTTAAATTATTTTCCTCAATGTAGCAGTGAAAAAACTCCAAAATAAGAAATTTGATCTTGAATTCTCCAAGCCTATCTGATTCATTTCCCCCTTTCTTTCTTCCTTTTTCTCCTTTACCTTCTCTTTCACTTCCTTTTTCCTTTTCTTGTATCTATCCATATATGCATTCATTTGTTAAATTTAGGAAATATCTATTGAGTATCTAGCACACATGAGAGATTTCAGTAAACTTTCATGTAAAATTACATCTAGTCCTAAGACTTCTGTCGAGTATTAGAAGAAATTCAAATAATACATAACTCCAAAATACTTCTCACAATCAACACTTTGAGATTCACTAATATATTTATTTATAGATATTTCTAAACTAATTTGAATTATTATTTAGCTAGCATTATATAAGTAGCACATTTTTATTATGTGTTACATATATTTGTAATGTTGTACTTAGTAAAAATAAAACATGAAATAAATACAGAATGACTAAAATTTTTTTGAAGTATATTTTCTTTAATTTTAGTGGTTATCTATGGAATCTGTATGAAATATGAGTACTTATCTGACTTACATTGCCTCCACCTTTTCTCTTCCTTTTTAAAAAATGTGTTGTAATACCGTATCTTCTGCTATATGCCCTTAAACAATGTACTTGAAACTTATTCATCTCTTTTCTACATTTTTCCTCACTCCCTAATCATAATTAGTTAACCTGTGTTTGGCTATAGGTTGATTCAAAGGGTTGAAAAACAATAAAGATATAATTATGGATAAATAAGTAACATGTATGATTATTACATATAATATAAATACTTATACTTTTAAAAAGTATATTTATATTTATAATATTTATATTTTAATTTTTTTTTTTTCTTTTTTTTTTAGACAGAGTCTTGCTCTGTTGCCAGGCACCAGGCTGGAGTACAGTAGCACAATCTTAGCTCACTGCAATCTCCACCTCCTGGATTCAAGCAATTCTCATGCCTCGGCCTCCCCAGTAGCTGGGTCTACAGGTACACGCCATCACGTCCAGCTAATTTTTTTGTATGTTTTTAGTAGAGACACTGTTTTACCATGTTGGCCAGGATGGTCTCCATCTCTTGACCTCACAATCCGCCCGCTTCAGCCTCCCAAAGCACTTGGGATTACAGGCGTGAGCCACCGTGCCCGGCTATATTTTAATATTTTTAAAGAAAACATTATTTTTATTATTGACAAAAAAATGTGTCATACACATCTTCATGCTCAAATGAATTACCTTATCCTCCAACAACTAGGCAACAATTGTCTGGATCTGTTTGAAAGAATGATACAAATGAAACCTGACTGAAATACTTTGAAAAGAGAGTTGTAAGTAGTAAGTGGATGAGTCATGCTGGAAAATGGGTCAGGAAATAAAACCTCGATGCAGTTTCACAATGAATCAGAGTAGGATTTGATGCTAGAAGACATCTCAAACCATCGATTAATTATGAGAGAAAACTATTTTTAACTTACAGTGGTTAAACACACTGCAAAACTTCAATGGAATTAAGATTTTATATTTTATTGTTCCGTCTTTCCAATAACAGAGAGACATATCAGCAGCAATCATTCATTTTTTTTCTGATAGCTTTTTAACAAAGAGAATAATCAAATTTCAAGTGTTCTCTCTAAATTTCCTTATGAAAAAACTGATTATAGCATAAAATTAGCATTTACATATACAGCATATTTATGTAAAATATAAAAAAAATTTTAGTTTTATTAAGCACATAAGTAACAGTTAAATAGAAGTATTTCAGTCATAAGAGAAAATAATTCAGCCAGGCTTGGTGGTGAGTGCCTACATTTTCAGTTACTCAAGAGGCTCTTGTGGGAGGCTCACTTGAGCCCAGGAGTTTGAATCCAGCAGGGTCAATACAGCAATACCCCATCTTTTCCAAAAAAAGAATACTAATATGTTTTATAGGCTTTGCTTCAAGAATGACACGAAAGTCACTTTCACTTCTGTTTGATTTGACAAGTTTCAGCCTTTCTACAAATTTAGTCATTAAAAAAAATTCTCAGGTTCCCTTACCTCTGACTATATATATATCTCCTACAGATACCTTAAATTTATTTCTTTATTTCTTCCCCTTGTTTTTCTAAATTCACTTTCCTCATGATTGAGTATGACTATGTGATGAGAACTTTAGTATCTAATAAAATAGAGATACATTATCTGTCAAACTTTCTTAGTCCATTTGAACTGTTATAATGACATACCATAAACTGTGTAGCTTATAAAAAATAGATATTTCTTTATTACAGTTCTGGAGTCTGGGAAGTCCAAGATAAAGGTACCAACAGATTCAATGTACAGGAATGACCGAGTTACTATTTCATGGACAGCAGTCTTCACTGCATCTTTAGATTGGGGGAAGAGGTGATGAGTCTCTCTTTGGCATCTTTTACAAGAGCAGTAATTCCATTTTCGAAGGTGTTCCCATGACCTAATCACCTCCCAAGGGCTCCACCTCCTAGGACCATCATCACTTAGGCAGTGAGGATTCTGATAAATTTTAGAGGGACATAAACATTCAAATCACAGCATCAACACACACAAACCTGGTGCTTTTCAAACTGTCATGTATATAAGAATTTACTGGGAATTCTGCTGAAATGCAGATTCTGAATTTGGGTTCTGAGATTTATAAGCTTCTATTCTAATGCTACAGGTCCTAGAGTGACATAGTAGGTAGTAAAGTTCTAGTCCATGTGGAGTGGTATAGTGGTACAATGTTTTAAACAGAGCGCTCTTATGAAAAGCTAAAGAACCAAGACAAGCAAAGCCAAAAGTTTTCAGTGATACTAAAACCCCAGTGTCATGAGTAGAGTCTGAATGTGTTTGTTTATTTGTGTGTGGTCAGTCCAGGAAGGTAGCTGAGTGATAGTGATAGAAGGTAGTTAAGTGCTATACATATGCATTGGGTTCTAGTGGCAGGCATTTTACTCCTGTATTCTCCTAAGCATGCAACTCCTAAGGATATGAATATTCTCCTATTTAAGCAGACTATTTTTGTAATCCATTAAAAAAACCAAGCACACCCCAATATCGTATTATTTATATTGTATATTGGTTGCATGTCCACTCAATATGTGTTCTACTGTTATTGGCTAGAGAGTACTATAAATGTCAATTAGATCAAGTTAGTTAATAGTGTTGTTCAGGTCTTCTCTATGCTCACTGGTTTCTAATTATTCTAACATTTATTAAATGTAACGTTATGAAAGCTATGAATATAATTGTCAATTTGCTCTCTTTCAGTTCTATTGGATTTTGTTTTGTGTTTTGAAATTTTTCCTAGTTGCATATACATTTTGGATTTTTGTGCCTTCTTAAATATCAAACACTATTATCAGATGTTCATTTTTATTTTCTACCATATTTATTTTACTAAAATCTATTTTGTTTGATATTAACAAGGCCACTCAAACACTAATTTGATTAGTGATTTGTGGTATATATTTTTCATCTTTTATTTCTATTTTTTGCTGTTATATTTAAAGTTTAATATTTTTTAAGATAGAGTCTTACTCTGTTGTCCACACTGGAGTGCAGTGGCACAATCTTGGCTCACTTCAGCCTTGACTTCCTGGGCTTAAGCGATCCTTTCACTTTAGCCCCCCTAGTAGCTGGGACTACAGGTGTGCATCACCACACCCAGCTAAAAATTTCTGTAGAGACCAGGTCTCACTATGTTGCCCAGGCTGGTCTCAAACTTCTAGTATCAAGGAATCCTCTCACTTTGGCCTCCCAAAGTGCTGAGATTAAAGGTGTGAGACACTGCACCTGGCTTTCAAATGTTACTTCTAACAGGATATAGTATGTCATGCTTCACTTTTAAATCCAGTCTGATCTCTTCATGTTAATTAGAATTAGAGTGTTTATGTGCAGTGTACAGACAGATTTAGTTAATGTTATAATCTCTATTAGGTATAAATATACTATCTTGATCTTAATATCCAAATTGTCCAATTTGTTGTTTCTTTTTTCTTATTTGGAATAACTGATTATTTTGTATTTCATCTTATCCAAAGTTGACCTATAGGAAACACATTTTTTAACTGACTCTAAGTTATAAAATATACATATTTAACCCATCGAAGTTACCTTTACATAGTATTATTTCTTACGTAATATGGAAACTCCACAATTCCATTTCCTCTTCCTATCTTATTTGCATTCATTTTGCTTCTACATATGACAAACTCCAAGATATGTTTTGCTTTAAACTGTCAAATGCCTCATAACAGAAAAATGGAAAATAGTTATATTTATTGCTTTTCATTAAAATTTTTATTTCTTTGTATATATTGAAGTCTTTTACTATCATCTTTCTTTTTCTGAAAGAAATTTTGTAGCATTTTTATAGTCAAAACCTGTCAAGAACAAATTTTGTTTGTTTAATTTACCTTTATTTCTGAAAAATAGAGGTCACTGAGTATAGAAATCTAGGTTTGCAATTGCATTTCCTTCAGTACCTGAAAATATTCTGTTGGCTTCTGGCTTAGTTTCTAGAAAAAAATCTGCAGTTATATTTATAATTGTTTCTCTGTGCCTAATAGGATATTGTTTCTCCCCTGGCTTTTAGATTTTCTCTCTATCACTGGTTTTCAGGAATTTGATGACAACAGGTCTTGATGTGGTTTTCATTATGTTTATTCTTTTAGGGCATTTTGAGTTTTGGGGACCACTGGGTTTCCAGTTTTATCTGTTGGACATCTCCTGGTCATTATTTCTTTTTGTTGTTTTTCTCTCACTCTTTTTCTACTGGAACTTCAAATGCATGTTTTCGGACTACTTGATACTGTAACAGAGTAGTAAAATATATATTAATTAGTTTTTATATTTTTTTCTGAACTTGGCTTTATTTTGACTTGTTCCAATTGCCGTATCTTCAACTCCACGAATCAATTCTTCTCTATTGCCTAATCAGCAGTTAATTGCCTGTAGGAATTTTTCACTTCCGATATGTCATTCATTTTTATATCTGCACTTGGTTCTTTACTCTAGCCTCATTTTTTTCTAGACTCATGTACTTGGGGAAGCAGCAAAGGAGAAAGGATTTACAAAGTGCCTACATAAATTGGTTATGAGTAACAAACAAGAAACAACAAAGGCGGAAGGCCACAGGAGGCCTCTGTGGAGGAAGGCCCCTCCATGCCCCATGTTCCCGTACAGGGCAACCTAAGCTATGTTACCATAAATGCTGTGCTCAAGGATGTAAAACCCCTTCGTAGCACTAAGAAGTAACCACACTTACAGACTACTTGTGAGCCCATATTCCACCAGCTGCCCATAGATAATAGGCTAAAGATAACCATGTTCTTGTTTTGTGAAACTCCCAAACTTTCACTGTTATCAATGTTTAGAATGACACACCACTTTTGGGTCACTGATTCACTCCACCACCATGTCACCCTCTCCCCACCATCACTCTTCTCCTACCCTATAGATCAAAGTGATTGTAACCAATAAATACTGTGGTGAAACTAAGCTTGGGGCCTTCACTGTCTCCTCCAGTAATAAGTGATGGCTTCCTCACCCCACTTTCTCTCTTGATCTTTTCCTCATTCCTTTGTCACCACTGAACTTGGGGTGCCCATGGGTGTGATGTGGGGCTGGCTCCCTACATTCTGGCACCCAACATATGGGGCTCGAGGATCCCTACTTTCATGTTTTTCTTTAAATCTTGAATATATTTATAATATCTGTTCAAATTCCTTGTCTATTTTTATAACTTGTCACATTTAGGTTTATCTTTCCTCAGTGACTGTTTCGGAAGCATGCTTTGGCTTATATCTTCCTGTTTCTTGGCATGTGCCAGGAATAAGTTTTACTGACAGAATATTTTTACTTCTGTGAGAATTTACCCCAATACCAACATGTGGCCCTTCTAGAGCATCCAGGCAATGTCCCCAGTGTTCAACAAGGACACACCTCTTTAGCTCATGTGTTCTGGAAACTGTTTAGCCTGTAACTCTTGAGTCACACTTGTATTTGTCTATGGAATTCTATCCTATATATACATGTTATTTTTAAGCAACAATTCAAATCCCCTCATGCAGATTATCTGTAGCTCTTTGGGGACATGTTTCCTTATATCAAGAACTCTTTCACACAACTTCCATCCATTTAGACTTTTTGCACACCAGTCTCTGTGTCCCCAACTCATGAGTTCACCAAGCTCCCTTGAGATACTCAACTATGCTTCCTGGCAGAAATCAGAGAACTCATAAGGCTCTATTTGTTTCCTTTCTCTGAAGGTTCATGATATCGTACTCCTATTCTTCAGTAATTGAAAATTATTATTTTATATGTTTTGTCCAACTTTCTAGGTTAAGGTGAAAGGTTTCATCTACTGTTAATGCACCATTGCAAGAACAAAAGTCCTGTTGAGAAAATAAAACTATTGTTCTTTCAAAACTTGTTACATAATTAGGATGTATTTCCAGAGTTAAGAATCACTCTAAAAATTAGGATATACTTTCTTTCAAAGTAAGAAAACTTTCTATTATTTTAAAATATGACCCAGAGACACATTAATTTTCTTGCCATCTCTTCAAATTCTGTCAGATTTCATATTTCCTCAAGACATAGATTTGGGAATGTTTTATTTTTACAGCCAATAGAGAAATTAAAGATTAAGCTACTTATTTTCTTGCTTCTAAAAGCACAGTCTTCAGATCAGCAACATCAGCATTAACTGCCAATTAATTCAATTAAATATAGCATATTAAAGAAGCGTAGTAAAAATCGAAAATGATACTCTATCCCAGATCTACAAAGTCTAAATATTCACAAGAACTTTGCATAATAAATGAGCACTTTATATTCTAAGAAACACTGCATAATATGCACACTGAAAATTAACAGAAACCAAATGAAGTTGATATGTGGGGAATCAAAATGACTAATAAGAGTTTTAAAATACCTTATAATGGTATGTAAATGTTTTCAGTTGAATACACACACACACACAGACACGCATGCACTATTGCTGCTGTATATACACTTCTATGTTATAGAAAAATTTCCTCTAATGTGGTGAAGTGGTAATCAAAATAAAAATCGCATTCTGGAAAGAATTCTAGCTCTTGCATTTTATTTTTGAGCCAGTTTCAGTGTATAGGTCAACAGCCACATACTGTCTTTTTCTAATATTAGTTCATTCTGTCATTTAATTCCATTTAGTGTCAGCTTATATTAGAATTGTTAGAGCATACATACACCAGTTCAAGGAAAGAATGATCAATGTTGGGAAACGGACAGAGTAATAAACCTTTTAACACCCTACACTGCAGGAAGTCAAGACACACCAATAGATCTGTCCCTTCTCCTGCAGCCCTTCTGAAGTCTTTAGGGTAAGATATAAATGAATAGAAGGCTTATCACACTTATTGAGAGAAAGGTAAAATATTTTGAAAGATAAATATAAATCTATATTTTTAAGGTAAATTTAACAGAGTATTCATTTAAATCAATAAATTAAATAAAATAAATGTCTTAAATATATTCTAGAAGCAAGGCAATGGGTTGGGAGCTGCATATAAAAATACAATTTGACAGAAGAACCTGAGATATACATATGAGAAAGTTCAAGGACAAAGTAAAGTCAACATCATTAAAGAAGCCCAGTGGGCCGGGCATGGTGGCTCATGTCTGTAATCCCAGCACTGGGAGGTTGCTTGAGCTCAGTTTGAGATGAGCCTGGACAACATAGGGAAACTCTGTACAAAAATACAAAAAATTAGCTGTGTGTGGTGGCGAGTTCCTGTGGTGTAAGCTATTCCAGAGGCTGAGATGAGAGGCTCACCTGAGACCCTATCTAAAGAAAACAAAAGCAAAAAAAGTGGCCCACTCTGTGCTGATAACATCAGATTTTATATTTTAAAAAACCTCATTATGAATTGAGTCCAGCCCAGCCCTAAGAAAAGAAGGAGGCCCATAGGGGAGACTTCAGATCTCATTATTATTGCCTTTATCCAGCAGTGATTATAAAGACCCCTAACCCTGTCCCATTCCAGAAACTGTAAGACTCAGGCTGTTTTTGCTTCTGGAGGCCTGTCTGGTAAGATAGTACCATTTGGAATTGGGAACATACCATAAACAACAGAACAAAGCCCAGAGGAAGAAATTGAAAATAACTGAAGATATTTGTGGGTACCTTCATGCAAAAAAAAAAAAAAAGCCACGGAGCCCATACTGGGCTTGATATGACTTTGAGGGGACAGCCGATTAATACTTAATGAGAGTTAAATCTGACCAACCTTTCTACAGTGACAGGCCACAATGCATGAATGGGGAGAACCAATGAATTCGTTGTTCTCTGCCTATTTTCCTGTGCACAGTCACATTCCCTCCTTAGTCATCTACCCCTTCCACCCTTTACATTAAACAAGGGAACACCAAATCTTTCAAGGGAATTACACATTTGAGTTAATGTTTCAGTATATCATTTTCATACTGTAAATGATTTTATAAGAGATTTACTGCAATCCCAGGATATATATGTATATATAATATATATATAGGCATCATGTAGTTTTGAAATCCAAGGGAAATTTATAAAGAAAAGCTAGAATGGGGCCAGGGGCTAATACTATGAAGTTGGAATTTCTGTTGGAGAGTAACACATTAGCAAAATCCTGCTGGAAGAAGCTACAGGACACACTTACATAGATTATATAGGAAATTAGAAGACAGAAATGTTTAAAAGGATACCTTAGGTGGGGCCAAAGAGAGGAAAAGAGAATGTGCATGCCATGTGGTTGGAAAGATTTTGGCTGAGTGGTAAAAGTAGTGATGTGTTTTAAGAACTATGGCATTATTCAAGATGATTTGGAAAAATGTGGAATTATCTATAATAATTTTGTAATAAGATGGCAAGAAAATAATTAGAATGGGAAGGGTGCATTACTTATGAGAGTAGCAGCAGAGGTAGATGATAAACCAATCTGAAGACAACTGGATAGAAAAACTCAAATTGTAAAACACCATGGAACACAATTTAGCTGTTTTTTCTTAAGGGATAGCTCCTTTTGTAGATATAGCAAAGAAAAAAACTTACTGTGTTGGAATGGAGATTTGGGACATACGTAGTTGACAATGTTAGTGGAAAATCTAGAGGAAAATACAGAGCAAGCCGAGGAATCACATCTTTAGATTTAGCAGTGAAATTCAAGACATATCAGTTTAATTTGGCTTCTATTAATTTTGTATTATGTATTGAATATACATAGCTAGAAGTGGTAATAGTAAAAGATGCAGAATTGCATGAAAGTAAAGAAAATTTGAAATACAGGGTAAAGAGAAGTAAGAAGTATAGTTTTAGGGAGAGAAAGATGTAAAGAATAGAACATAGTGAAGAAAACAGAAAAACACATATTTCAGAACAGAAAAAAGTCAGGACAGATGAAGCCAAATAAAGTAGATTTGCAATATTTATCAACAGTTGCAAGTACTTCAAAGAGATAAAGGATAATTGAATAACAGAGTTCAATGAGTTTAGTAGAACCCAGGATAATCTCTCCATTTAAAGGTCAGCTAATCTAATGAGTAATTTTATTTCCCTATGCAAAATATCTTCAAAGTTCTGCCTAGATTTATGCTTCGTTGCAAAACCCAGGTTATGAGAATATCGGGAAAGTCACTCTTAGAATTCTTCCTACTAGATCCGGAAACTTCTTTCAGCTCTATATATCATTTTCTGCATGACTTATGTTTTATATTCCATATCTAGTGTTGGGTACTCCATTTCTTCTTTTAGATAGTTCATTCTCAGTGTCTAAGTCCACATTTGTCCCCACGGTATTTCTAAGTAATATTTAATATTGAAATGCTAAGGAAGTTAGCTTCTTCCAATAAGCCTTATCAAATGCTTTGTGTCTTGCGTGAACCTAATAATGACTCTCACTATAGGATGTTAAAAGACAGAGCCTTGATTTTCTCTCCAAACTGTGCATTGTTGGGTGGCGTCTGTTTTCTCAGAGAGCTACATATTCTTCCACACTAGCTAAGTAGAGTTGCAGCAAACACATCTCGACTGAAGTCTGGTCTAAAAGCAAAACAAAACAATTTCAATAAAACACTCTATCGTATTGAGAAACCTTGGATACTAATATGCTACATGTATTGAACCTTCGTATTTCCAAATCGTTTCCTGAAATCTCACTATAGTAGGACGGTGAGTGTTTCTGTTTAATTGTGTAGACTTCATACTAAAGGAAATGCAGTTTAAACTAGGGTGGTGACAGAACTGCATTGGGAATACAAGTTAAGGAAGGCACCTTAGTACTGTAAAAAATGTCTAGATTCTCAGAAAGCTCAGCACTGGGGAAGCATAGTTTCCTCATGGAATAAGTGTAGCAAAGGATACTCTGTCCATGGCAAATTACAGCTTCCTTATTGTTCGCAGCTCTTGCCTCATTTCTAAATTACAGTTGCTCTGTATTGAATTCCTTTCATCTACATTTTTTTCTCTGCATTTTAATTTTGCTAAAAACCAATTCTAAATAAATAAAAAAACAATTAACATGCTCCCAAGTTGCCATGATAAACTTCTTAATTAACGTACATTTTTCCCTTTTACAGTGAGGATAGAAAAACTAGGATTATATGGCTAGGTGGGTGTAGTGGCTCATGCCTGTATTCCCAGCACTTTGGGAGACTGAGACGAGCAGAACCTTTAAAGTTAGGAGTTTGGGATCAGCCTGACCAACATGGTGAAACCCTGTCTCTACTAAAAATACAAAAGTTAGCTGGAAATGGTGGTGCACACCTGTAATCCCAGCTACTTGGGAGGCTGAAGTGAGAATTACTTGAACACAGGAGGCAGAGGTTGCAGTGAGCCCAGATTCCTTCACTGCACTCCAGTCTGGGTGAAAGAGGAAGATTGTATTCCCAAAAGAAAAAAAAAGGTTAGGATTTATAGAACATTCTTAATCCATAGTGTATCTTCATAATATAATTGAGGTCATAGACCATGAAAAAAAGTAGAAAGATATTAAAAATTCAGATATTTCATCTGAAATCTGTAGGCAGGAACTGAAAAAAAATATGAAGGTATGCATACATAGAAAGTATTTTCTTTAATGCAACAGGTAATTTTTGAGTGCTCACTATGTCCAAACAGTGTGATACGCACTTCGATCAAAGATATTTATTCCTGTCAACAAGAAATGTACTTAGGGTCTAGCTGTTGAAAAAGTTAATAAGAAACTTAGGGTCTAGCTGTTGAAAAGAAAATAAGTAATTCACAAATAATTAATGAGGGCACAAATAAGGAAAGAAAACTGTCCAATAATAAAATTCTTTGGGAATCACAAGGAGGAAAGATGATTCCAGGGTAACTAGAAGTGATTCTTCCAAAAATATACCTTTGAGGGCTCATGCTATGTCATCAGTATCCTTTGTAACAGCCTTGATTCTACAAATCTTTTTGAAACAATAAAAATTAGATAAGTGCAGCTTTCATTAATATTAAAAGGAATACCACATAAATCCATTTAGAATGAAGAAATATCCAGAAAAGTCAAAGGAAGTTTTGAAATAGAGAGTAACAAGTCATTTAAATAAAGAACTATTTTTATTTTATTTCATTTGTCCTGATAAAGATACTTTACAATCTAAATTATTGGTCTGTTTTGAGGATCAAAATTAAAAATTACAAAGTGTTATCCAGAGAATATTGTTAAAGGCATTCTTCTTTGTTGTTAAAATTGTGCAGTCTTTAAAATTCAATGTAAATTGGCAAACTTTAAACTGTATTAATTACATATTAAGTAAAATAGCTATGACATAACTTTGGCATACCAGTTCATAATACTGATCTCTTGATGACTGATTGAATTTTGTTCTTCATATATTTATGATATATAGCAAGTCTATTTGAAAAATTATCAGATGCAACTGATTAATATAATTAGACCATGAAAATGAATGAAATTTGAAATAGTAGGCAGTAACTCATTTAAATGATGTGCCTAATTTGTTAGCTTCCAGAGTCAGATCAATTTTAGGTAAGTAACTTGTATTTCTTAATTATATTCTAATTCATGAGAACAAAAATTAAGCACTATACAGCTGGTTGAGAGACTGCCAAAGAATCATGGATTTTAGTGCTGAAAATGTTAAGTGCATAAATGTGAAATGACCTAACCTAATATTCCAAGAATTTAATGCAATAACAATAAATTTTATAGTTCAAACCAGTGACAATTGCTAATTTATAAACTATTAAACCTTACTAGCTGGGCCAGGTATTGTTGGAAAGAGTCTTCTAATGAAGAAAATCTTTGTAAGCCAATAATATACTCCTAAGAGGGTATTTACTCCTAAGAGGGTATTTTAATAGAATTTACACCAAGAATTTGAAATGTTTTCATTGGTAATGAATAGGATATTAGTTCATAGCTAAAACAGAAATATCTATTAATAACAACTTAAATACTAATTGAGGCCTAATGATGTGTATTTATGATATTTATACAAAAATATTTCAAGGGACAATGATGCCATTTAGTTAAGACACCATCTCAAGATGCATAGAGTGCAGAAAATGTTTCTCTCAGCCTTCCTCAAGAGAAAAGCTAGATTGTAACTGAGTATCCAATACCTTCCACAGGTGGAATAAAAGCATTATGCACCTTGTAAAACAAACTAGCAATTGTGAATAGCTCAAAACTAGAGCTCACTAAAGTCTAACAGCAGAGCAAATTATAGCCTCTCTGAGTCCATTGGCAAGAACTGCCGATCACACATCTTACTTCTCAATCACATGTACATAACACTGAAGAACCGATGGTCATCTTTTGTTCAGAACAATACATATTTTTAATTGTGTAGATGTGCTATTGTTTGAGACACCTACATTTACAATTTCTGCATATATTCTGTTTATATTTAAAAATAATCTTTTAAAGCACAGAAATATCAAGTATGAATAGGCTGTTTCTTTTTAACAGTAGTTGAGCTTTCGGATACTTTTTACAGTACTATAACAACTTCACAGTTTACATTCCAAAAGAGATAAAAAGGCACATATATATATATTTTTTAATAAGCCTACAGCACCCAGTATTCCCATGTGGTCTCCCATTCAAGTACTAACCAGGCGTGACCCTGCTTAGCTTCCAAAATGCATTTATATTTTAAACATTGAATACTTACATATAGTCTTATATTTTGTATCTTCATTGTACATATGTGATAGACATTAAAACTGAGTGACAAAGCATTTCAATATTGAAATACTTCTTTAAAATCTTAATATTTTAATTAAAAACTTGTTTTCCATGTGATCAGCATGTGCATGTATTTCAGGGGTACCACATGAATTGAACATTTCTTCGGTCTTTTACACCACTTTAACACTTCTGTGTGTCCATATGCATGCGTAAGATTTCCTCAGATTTTCCAGAATCAACTTAATTGAAGATCTGTTTTATATCCCTAGTCTCATTCCTTTTTGGGGCCAAGATTTTAACCTATTAGAGTATGCATTGCTTTTTCAAACACCGAACACTTCCACACACGGGTGGAAAACAGTCCACCTTACAACAACAGAAACGTTTGTCTGTCCAAGGGCAATATACTATTCACTCAGGATCAAGTCTGGAATACCTCTGTTCTAAGAAAATTACACTTTTGACCATTTTATGTTTTATCTTTTTTGCTGAAACAAAATACTGGAGATTTCAAAGACCCACAGTAAATCCATACAAAATGTTTTGAGATCGGTATGTGAGAATGTCAAACTCCTTTAAAAGGATTTTCTTTTGTTTTGTTTTTAGATTGGAAAAGTAGGGTACTCGGAGGGAGGCAGAGTGAGACTGAAATTAAAAAGAAAAAAATTCACAAGCAACAGTTGCCATCTGTTTTTAAAAGGTATCATTAAAATTATATTTTAGCCGTCAGACTTGAGAATATGGAATCTATTTCCGGAATTTGATCTGGTCCAAGTGCCAAGATGTTCCTTGACTCTAGTTGGTCTTCAGATACATTTTGATTTATCTTTGCTATATTTTTAGAGGGGAGTTTAAAGACAGAATTCACAAAGTATGAATGGTCCCACACAAAGAGGGACAAAACTCATTTGAAATAAATAAATTGAAGAATAAACTAGGATGGTGGTTTTTTAATAGGAAATGTATATTTCACTGAACAATATCGAAGTCTACACTAGTAGCAAAGTGAATTTGAAGTGCTTTTGATTTAAATTCATTTATCTGTAAATCATCATTTAAAAGTACTTGTTAAAAGTATATGTTTTCATACCTATAGATACCTATCCATCCTCAATGAGGTAATCACATATTGTAGGTGGTCATATACCTACTACTTCATTCATTTAAACTATTGTCCTAAGCCATTGTAATAGTCTGGTTTTTAACTACTAAATTTGTTGTCTCTAATGGCAAAATTTGCCATTTCACAGTAACATTCAAAATGGAAATACATTTCTGAAAAACTGTAATTGTTTATTAGAAATATCAGCTATAGTAGCAGGATTATACTGAAAACAATTTATAATTTAATACAGCAGCAGGTCACCAGATACAGAGCTGCAAAATGTGAATTTATAGCTATCATGATCTATCAACCACTGAAATGACCTTGAAAACCCAAAACATCATCAAACCATGCAAGCACTATTGGATTTCTGTCAAAAGCATAAAATATTTAAAGAAAAATAATAGAAGATCATGGGCACTGGTAGTGTAGCATGTAAGGACATTTTGGCAGATCTTAGATTTATAACACCATAGTTCTATTTGTGTGAGCATAAACTAGTCAAATTGTTCTATAGCAAGTAACATAACCATTTTATGGGACATTTAAATAAGAATATGCAACAAGGACGCATTTTTCCTAAGGAAAGGTATAAGAAGAAAATATTTCAAGGAAAAGAATAAAGGCTACTCTGTCAAATGCATTTTTTTTCCTGTGTTTCATGTTTTATTGCGCCATGTAATAACAATTTTGGAAATTATCCAAAATAGCCTTTTCTTGGGCAAGCTTACCTAATCATTTTATTTAGCATCATTAAAAGAACAAATTTTTTTAAATAATGAATAATTTTAAATTTAATTTAAATATAATTTTTATTGAGATAGGGTCCTATTTTGTTGCCCCAGCTGGAGTACTGTGGCAGGATCATGGCTCACTGAAGCCTCAAACTCCTGGGCTCCAGTGACCCTCCCACAGCAGCCTCCAGAGTAGCCATGACTACAGGTGCACACCACCAGGCCTGGCTAACTTTTGTAATTGTTTTGTAGACACAGAGTTGCATCAAGGTTAATTTATAAAATTAGTATTCAATATGTGATTACTGCAAAAACTTATTACTAAATGCTGTAGTGTTGATTTAACTATAAGTTATATAAATATGAGATTAATAAAAAGCATTTATTTGATCTAGGAGGAAACTTGTTTATGGATACATGTGAATGCACAAACATTTTTCATTTACAAGAGTGTAAATGAGAAACATGAGAGGGGGAACAGAGAACCCAAGTTGATGTAATAGGCTGAAGGGTTTTTAAAAATGATTTCTTATTACATAAAAATTTCTGATAGTGAGAGGTCTTTGTGTATTTGAACTCTTTTAGCAAATTACCTGTGTTGTACTTTACGTTCTAGTTTAATGCTTGTTCAACAATAAAAGTGTTTTCTTTTTTTAATGCCTTTGTGGAGAGATTTTCATGGTTGGGAGATTGTATTTTTAATTATATTTCTTCAGCAAAAAACATGAACTCTTTCTGGAAACATATTTATTCACTTTTTCCTTGAGAATTGAATTTTTTTTAATCAAAGTTTTAAATTCCACCTTAAGTGATTTTTATTTTGAGCTAAGGGAAATTTCTTTTTCCCTGAAAATGATGAAGTCAGCTTTCCTAAAGTATATTATTAAATAAGTTCATAATGCTTTTCTTTTAATTTTAAGGAAACCAAAATGTCTTGTTCATGTCTGCAATCCTACAATAGGTTTAAGGAAGCTTCTCCATTACTAACTCATGTAAATGTTGTAAGTCTAACAGAAACATCAGTGATTTGTATATCTGGTCAGAGATATGATGTCAGGTGAGGGATAGCTCCTTAGATTTGTAGGAAGATGATAACTGACTCAAGGAAAAAGCATGCCTGTAGGAGCTTCAGGGTGATTGAGATAATTAAATTAAATGAAACATTTGAAAATGAACTCTTGAGTTTGTTGTAAATCCAAAGACTACTCCTGAAATGGATAAGTCAATGTTTTTACTGTGCTTTAACTGCATTGATAGTTATTGGTAATTCTTTGATTTTGTAGATTCTTTTTAAAGTTTTTGGATTCTAGTAGCAAAGTATTTAAGTTAGGTTATATTTCAACAGACACACACACTCACAGACACTCTCCTGTATTTGATCCTTGAAATATTAGGGAACAAACATGTAAATGAAAAATTTTAAGATAATAAACATTTTTAAGATTAACCAATTAACCAAATAGTATATAGTCAGGTTCAAACATGTGTTAGTGGGGGAAAATTTAGAAATTTTATCTTCATAGAAGAATATTAGTTTTGTCTTATTTTGCTTTGTTGACTAAAACTCCGTCAGCCAATTAATAAATCTGATGTGTCAAGAAATAATCTCCACAAGTCCTTAGGCTGTAATCAGTTAAAGAAAGTCAGTCAGATTAAAAGCTTTATTGATAAAGATTTACTAGTGAAAACTTTCTATTTTAAGCTATAATGAATATATTAGGAATAAGCAAGGTCCCTCCTGTTACTACCTGGGAATTACATATGGGGATTACAATATGAGATGAGATCTGGATAAGGACACAGAGTCAAACAATATCACCTATCTTAAAATTTTCGTATTAATAATAACAAAAATACTTACAAAAGTTGCAAAATAAGATCTTGGCTTTTTCTTCCAATTTTTTCTCTTTATAACCAAAATTTTGTTTGAAAGATGTATATTAGAAATTTGTCATCAATAAGACATTTGAAAATCAGTACTTTAGTGTTTAAAGTTATCCATTTCTATAACATTAACAAAATTATTGTATGCATGGCAGAAATCAGAATATAAATTAACTCTCATCCTAAATTAAAATTTATGAGATGCCATATACTCTTTTTATCCATTTTATAGAAATACATTTTAAAGGTATAACTAATTAATTTGTTTTAATTTTCAAACTTTGTGTGCTTTATTTTATATTATCATTCAGCCCTTAAATGCATACAAACTATACAGGGGTATGAAAAACATTTAATATTTTCAAAAAGCTTTTATAGAAAAATATTGATCTCAGATGTATCTATCACTGGATGTCAAATTGTCCAGTATTTTCCAGTGTCTTCCTGCTACTGTTGTATTTTTGCTTCTTTAACATCTAGCTCAAAGTAATCTGATACGTTCCATTTTGAAATGAAATGTGAACTAGTTCATTAAAATGTAAACTAGAAGGCCTTTATAAAACACATTTTTTAAAACTATTATTCCAGCTACCAAGCACCATAATTATGTGACCATGTTCTCAACAAATTAAAGAATAACAAAAACACAATTATTAGGGCCAGGCAAGAGCTAGCACTTTGGGAGGCGGAGGCAGGCTGATTACCTGAGGTCATGAGTTCGAGACCAGTGTGGCCAACATGGTGAAACTCCATCTCTACTAAAAATACAAAAATTAGCCAGGCACCTTTAATCCAAGCTACTCAAAAGGCTGAGGTGGGAGGATCCCTTAAATCTGGGAGGTGGAGGTTGCAATGAGCTGAGGTTGTGCCACTGCACTGCAGCCTGGGCGACAGACAGAGCGAGACTCCATTCCAAAAAAAAAAAAAAAAAAAAAAAAAATGCAATTATTATTTGAAACTGACTTTTTCTGACTACCACAATAACATTATTTTATGATTTTTAAAATTCATAGCCATGTAGATATTCTTTAAATACATATGTAGACAAATTTCATTTATGTTTTCATTTTTACTGTTAGTAAACTCTTTTGGTATGGGTTTTCTTGTGAGACAGAGAATCTAAATTGTCTGTCATTAATATCCTGGGAATACAAAAACTGACAATCTATACTAAGGATTATTATAGCCAAAAGGTTAGGCAGATGGCCTTTACAAAAGACTGTTCTCAGGGGCATCACTGGAGAGCCTACCACAAAATAGTTTGAAGCATTACCTGGGATTAACCCAAAGAGGTCTTATTAAATTTGCTTAGCATCACTCACTGAGACATCTGTGTAGACCCTTCTACACAGTGATCAATATCCTTCAAATGATGGGTTTATAATTAACTGTATTAGTTTTAATAATATTAAAATTAGTAAGTAGGCTATATTTCAAATTTTGCAAATCTAGATGGGTTGGAAAAAATATATAGAAATCACTGCTCAGCTTTAAAAATCTATTTTATTTCTTTCTCACCTTTTTGCTACAAATTCCTTACTAGTCAAATATTTACTTTCTGTTTTCACTGACTTAGAAAAATTACATATTGACATTCATAATAAAGACTTCAAAAATATTAAAATGGAAAATACTAACTCTGAAATAACACCAAAATATTTAATTTTCTATTCAATCTTTACTTATTCACATCTCTTTTTTTTTTTTTGAGATGGAGTCTAGCTCTGTAGCCCAGGCTGAAGTACAATGGTGCAGTCTCAGCTAACTACAATCTCTGCCTCCTGGGTCCAAGTGATTCTCCTGCCTCAGCCTCCCATATAGCTGGGATTATAGGCACCTGCTACCATACCTAGCAAATTTTTGTATTTTTTTAGTAGAGACAGGGTTTCAACACTTTGGCCGGGCTTGTCTTGAACTCCTGACCTCAGATGATCCACCTGCCTTGGCTCTCAAAGTGCTTGGATTATAGGCATGAGCCACTGTGCCTGGCTTGCTTTTTCTACTTAAAAGTTGTTTATTACTTTGTATTTGAACTTTCCTTGTTCTCTTGCTTTTTCTAAATCATATATTAAGGGTAAAGTGAAAAATATAACACTATTGTGGTCTAAAATGTATGTGGAAGAAGTCTTGAACACAATTCTAAGTGGGAGAGGGTAAGGGAACACAGGGAGATAACTCAAACTGTTGAAATCGTAGACTGATTAGGAATGTGTACATAGTCTAATAGCTAGAGAAACCACTTAAAAGGCTGTATCAAAAGATAAACAGAAAAAAACCACTAAAAATAAACCAAAAATGGAATTCCAAAATATATTCAAGTAACCCAAAATTAGGCAGAAGATAGGAAAATATTTAGAAAACCAGAAAACAAGTATAAAATAGCAAAAGCCCAACATACTAATAATTAGGTGTAAATGGCCTAAATATATCACCCCAAAACGGAGACTGACAAAACAGATAAAACAACATAACCCAGCTGTATGTTGTCTATAAGAAACACACTTCAAATATAACAGTATTGGTAATTTGAAAACTAAAGGCTGGAAATGTGTATCATGCAAATGTTAATCAAAGAAAAGTAGAAGTGGCTATATCAAAGTAGATTCAATATCAAAATAAATTACCATATAGAAAGAAGGATACTACATAATGATAGGATCATTTCACCAAGAAAGCATAGCAATCATAATTTTGTATCCACCAAACAGGAGAGCAAAAAGTGTATGAAACAAGTGATAGAACTGAAAGCATAAGTTGACAAATCTGCAATTACCAGTAGATACATTAACACTCATGTGTCACTATTTGATAGGGTAATTATACAGATAATCAGCAAGGGTATAGAAGAACTTAACAGTCTCATCCACCAACAGAATCTAATCAACATTTATCCACAACTTTCAAAACAGCAGAATAAACATTCTTTTCAAGTATCCATGGAACATATTACAGAATGGATTAAAACCCCAAATAGAAAACAAGTGAAATAATTCAATCACAACTGAATCAAACTGAAAACCAATAATGAAAGACAAGCAGACAATCAAGTCAATTAGAATTTCTCCAAACACTTAGAAACCAAACCATTTCTAAATCATCCTTAGGTTAAAGACAACGTCTCTAGTGAAATTTTAAAAAATGCAATGAACTGAATAAAAATGAATATTCAACATTTCAGCTTTATAGGATAAAACAAAAGCAGTGCCAAGAGGGATTTTATAGCACTAAATACACACATTAGAAAAACAGAAAAAATATCTTAAATCAATCTAATCCCCAACCTGAAGAACCAAGGTTGGGGGGTCAGGGTGGTAATAAACCTAAAGAAAGCAGAAGGAAAAAGTAATGAAGTAAAAATCACTGAAATTTAAAACAGATAAACAATGGAAAAATCAATGAAATAAAAATTTGGCTGAAGAGTTCAATCAACAAAACTGACCTGTAACATGACTGACAGGAAAAGAGAAAAGACATGAATTACCATAATCAGAAATAAAATGGGATTTCACTATAAACTTTGCACACATCAAATGATAATAAAAAAATACTATAAGTAACTATCTAAACATAAATTTGACAACTTAGAATGGTTCAATTCTTTGAAAAACATAAGATGTCACAATTCACACAATATAAAATAGTTTGCATAGCCTTCTAATGCCATAAAAATAAATTTTTCATTTAAAATCTCCAAAAAAAAAAATTTCCCAGGCCTAGATGGTTTCACTGGAAAATTATATCTAAAGCTTAAACAAGAATTCACACCAAGTGTACATAATTTTTTTCAGATATAGGAAAAACAGAAAAAATCCTGTGTCTGTTTTCACGCTGCTATAAAGAACTGCCTGAGAAATTACTGCCTGGGTAACTTTTAAAGAAAAAAGCTTTAATTGACTCACAATTCAGCCGGGCTGTGGAGGTCTCAGGAAACATAAGCGTGGTTAAAGGTGAAAGGGAAGCAAGACACCCTCTCTACAAGGCTGCAGAAAGGAGAATGAACGCCAGAGGAACTACCAAACACTTATAAAACCATCAGATCTCGCGAGAACTCACTCACTATCAGGAGAGCAGCATCCGGAAACTTCCCTGATGATTCAATTACCTCCACCTGCTCTCTCCCTTGACGGGTGGAGATTATGAAGATTACAATTCAAGATGAGATTTTGGGTGGGAGCGCAGCAGCCAAACCATATCAACTTCCCAATTTTCTTCATGAAGCCACAATTACCTTGATATAAAAACAAGACGAAACAGTAGAAAAAACTGAGACCAATGTTCTTCATGAATATAGACACAAAATTCCTTACCAAATGTTACTTTAGCCTGCTTTAGAGTGTGGTTGAAGTTTTATATATCCTTCCTAATTTTCTCTTTGTTTTAGCAGTTATCAAAATGTGTGCTGACATCTCTTAACTACGATTGTGGATTTGTATATTTCTCCTTTCAATTCTATCAGGTTTTGCTTCACCTGTTTTTGCTCCACCTGTTTTATGTTTGTAATAGTTGCATGAATCACTAGGCCTATTATATCCTCCAGGTGAGTATCCTTAATGATTCAGGGATTACAAGACTTTTCCCTCTGGTTTATGGTGACACAGATACTTTCCAATCCTCTCTGAGCTCAGAGGACATTTTCCCTTGCTCCTTTTAGCTGGTTCTTTCCCCAGCACCTGGTATCTTCCCCACACTTGTGTGCTGATTAGTACCTCCCTGAAGACTCCAAGCAGACACTTTGCAGATGTCCAGTGCTGCTCTCTCTTCTCTGCTGTTTTGCCTTGTGAATTTCTAGCCGTGTTGACCTTCCTTTACTCCTCTTTGGGCCTTCCATTTCTTCATCTCAGGCAATACACTGGGCTCCAGCTCCCTTGCATGGCTTAGGTCTGTAATCTTTCTTCAAGCAGTATAATAGTACAATCAATAGGGCTGATTTTATTTGTTTCTCCACTCTGAGGTACTATTCCCCTGTGCTGCCTGATATGCAATAACTGAACATAGTTGTTTTATATATTTGGTCCATTTATTTTTTAGCTGCTATGTGTTTTATGGTTTTCATTTCTTTATTTTTTTCCCCCTGAATGGAAAATAAAACTTTTCTGTTGGTTGTGTGTATGTGTTTTCTAAACCTTCAAAATAAGGCATAAATTAAATGTACAAACATTATTAAAATATTAGTTTAAGAAGAAAATAGAGGATGGTAGATGCAGGAATCAGATCTAGTGTTAGATAAACAAAATGCTTTCTCCTTAAAATAATAGAAAATGTAAGCCTTTAGAAGAGGCAAGTAGGATACCGAAAGGAGATGTGTCGGAGTTGTTTGTTTACTGACTTGTGAAGGAGAGCTTGTTTTCTTCTCTCCAATTAAAAAGTCACTTCATGAAAATAACATTTCCTAATTGTGATTTATATTAAATTCTTGCATGTAAAATGTTTCCTGAGTTGTTCATGAATACTATTTAGTTTCCTCAGAGGCGCTCTAATGAATAGGGTAGCCAAGTAGAAGCCATTAGGGACTCAATAACTTCAGGGGCATACATACTATCTTGATTATCTATCGTCTAGTAATTTAATACTTTCAGTTGCACTTATTTTCAAGGTCAGTTTTATTGATAGTTGAATTGGCTCCAATACAGATATAATTTGAAGTCTATAATATGATTATGCTGTAAATATATCTAGTTTACTTTCTGACTTCTCATATATTTTCCCTTTTTGGTGAAATATTGGAATAATTTATGACTCTATAAAGTAAACATAACTGAGCTTTGTTTTCCGAAGGTAGAGGCAAAGGAGTTGAAGATATTAAAGACACATCCAGGATACGTACATGTGGGAGGTGACAGTGTGGAGACACACATATTCTGGATAATATACATAAAGCTGTCTGTAAAATTGAAAGATTAGAAAGAAAAAAGATTGAATAACTGGGAAAGTCCTAGCCAATAAATGGGGACTCTCAGATTTTGTTGGCAAGAAAACCATCTAGAGTAAGAAGGTTTGGGGTTGTTTTTTTTCTTTCTTTCTTTATTTCTTTTTGCCTCATTGGTATGCTTAACTATCTGTTCAGTCAGATAGTTTTCCTGCAACAAACTCATCTTCTCCCTTGAGAGAAAAATAGCCTTGCAGAGACAAATCTCCATGTCTGAATAAAAACAAGATTACCTATAGGGGAAATTATCTGTATGCCACAATGAATTCTTCTCTATGGCTTTCTTTTGAATTAGATTACCAATGCTCCTCAGGAATACAAAATTGGGCAGCCGAAATTCATATCATTTTGATGAAATGAATAAATTCAGTGGGGACTACCACTGGTTCTGAGAGTCTCTAAGAGAGAAGAGTTTGTGCTTCTTTTGAAGACTTAACAGATAAGAACAAAAGACAATATAAGCTCCAAACAGGGAAGCCGATTTCATGTTTGCCTCGGGCAAACCAAATGTTCACTGTTGATTTACTGTTGAATTGTGAGAGCAAAGGGCTATAAAAAGCAAAAACAATCTTTGTTCTTCTTTCTTTTCCCCCATTGTGACTCCTTGACACCCTAAAATAATATGATTTGCTATGGATGATGTGAAGAAGAGTTGGTTAGACTTATGGTTCTGAAAACTTTCAACCCTTTTAACATTGGGGACATGAAGCGTTAAAAATCAAACCATTTCTGGAAGAAGGTTAAAAATATTTTTACAAATAGAGGTAGGGGAATTGAGTTTCAGTGATCTATTTCTACCTAGCATAATTGAAAACTGTGAAGTTGAGATTAAAACAATAGAACCATAAAATATTCTTCCTGCTGTCCTGGTATTCCTTTAGAAGTGGCACAAGTTTATAAAACATAAGTTGTAAAGACCAGAAAAGTCAAAATATTCAAAGCCTCCCATATCAGAAAAAAAAAACACCTTTATTATTTGAAAATATCTTACCAAGAATGATGCATCATTTCTCACCTGAGTGAGACATACCAATCAGTTAACATAAATTAGGATAATTGGAAAAATGCATGATGTAAATAACTTGACAATATTTGGTTTAAATATCAAGAAATATACTCTAAAATGACATCTGTAATGTGAATTCTTACATGAACACACGAAAACTAATGGTTTAGTTAACATGGATTACCACCTCAGAGCAGAGTACTGAACTCAATGAATATCTTTGATGCTTTCAAGTTTCTTCTCTTCAATAAAAATAAATCGATAAATATGTCAAGTGAAAGCTAACTTTTAAATCATGGTATCTTTGAAAAATTAAATATCATTGCTGTTATACAGAAGAATTAACCACCAAAGATAAACATGTTATAAAATGTTAAAAACTCATCTAATTTTATGAAGAACTTTAATTTTCCAGTTCAAGACACTAATTTAGGAATCAAAGCCACTTTAAGCAGCAAATATTAGAGGTTAACACCATATAGCTAATTAAATTTTCTCTCTCATCTTTCAAAATTTAAATTATCCCCTAACCACAGACCTGCTTAGGAAAATATTTCTATACTTACCTATCTCATGGTACTTTTTCTACCTTGTTTGTTGGTCTAACTAAACCTCAGTCCAGATGCTTCTTCCTTATAAAACAATCTTTTAAAGACAAGATTCTGTTTTACTGTATTCAGGGCCCAGTTTTTCCTTAACTTTCTATGTTGGAGGTTTGCCCTCAGTATTCGTACATACTAGAGATGTTGCTTTTATTCTTAACTTGATAGATGGCAGCAGGAAATGGACAGAATTGTTGCCTCTGCAGCATGCCTTCACCATGCCTACTGAGGGCAGCAAAGCAGTTCAGATGAATTTGATCATATTGTAACCAACCGTGGGTTAACCTTGCCTGCGACCTAGGCAGAACCACTTTATTAAAACAGGAGAATTGCAGTAGAGAAAGAGCTGGCTGTGCTGGAAACTGGAGATTTATTATGACTCAAATCAGTCTTCCCGAGTTTTCAGGGATCTGAGTTTTCAGGGACAACTTGGTGGGTGAAGGGATACCAGTGAGCTGGGGGTGCTGACTGGTTAGGTCAGCAATTATATCAAATAGAGTTGATATGGCTTGGCTGTGTCCCTTCCCAAATCTCATCCTGAACTGTAGTTCCCATAATAACCACATGTCATGGGAGGGACCCAGGGGGAGGTAATTGAATCATGGTGGTGGTAACCTCCATGTTGTTCTCATGAGATCTGATGATTTTATAAGGTGTTTTTCCTCTTTTGCTTGTCACTTCTCCTTCCTGTTGCCCTTGACAAAGGTGCCTTTCTTCCATCATGATTGTAAGTTTCCTGCAGCTTCCCCAGCCATGCAGAACTCTGAGTAAATTAAATTTGTTCTCTTTATAAATTACCCAGTCTCGAATATTTCTTCATAGCAGCATGAGAAGAGACTAATACAAAAGTCAAAACTGTCTTCGTATGCTGAGTCAGTCCTGGGTGGGTGCAGCAAATCAGGTGAGCCAGTTTTTTAATCTGGATGGTGCCAGCTGATCCATCAAGTGCAAGGTCTGCAAAAACATCTGAAGGACTAATCTTATGAGAAATTTAGGGAGGTACAAAATCCTGTAGCCTCCAGCTGCATGACTCCTAAACCATAATTTCTAATCTGGCTAATTTGTTAGTCCTACCAAGGCAGTCTACTCTCCAGACAAGAAGAGGATTTGCCTTGGGAAAAGCCTATTATCAGCCTTGTTTTAAACTGCAAACTAAGTTTCTCCCAAAGTTAGTTCAACCTATGCCCAGGAATGAACAAAGACAGCTTGGAGGTTAGAAGCAAGATAGAGTTGGTTAGATCAGATCTCTTTCACTGTTAGTTACAATTTTGCAATAGTGTTTTTGATACTCTCAGCTTTAGAGCTTGCTCTATAATGTAATCCCTTTTGCCTCTGTAATTGGGTTAAGCCATGCTTATCTCATAACCACAAAGCAAGGCTATAAGCTTACCTGTGATAAGCTAAACAACGATCTCCCAAAGATGTCTACAGACTGTGTTTCAGAACTTGTTAATATTACTTTACATGGAAAAGAGTCTTTGCATATGTAATTAAGTTAAGGATTTTGATATGTGGAGGTTATCCAGAATTATTCGGCTGGGCCCTAAATGTCATTACAAGAATCTTTATTAGAGGGTTCAGAAGGAATCGAAGTTTGAGAAGGTGATGTGATGGTGAAAGCATACACTGGAATGATGAACTTTGAAGAGCCCATGAGAAATAAAAACATCCACTGTAAGGAAACACAGGAGATTCAAAAAGATGAGAAAACAGATTCTCCCTGTAGAGCCTTCAGAAAGAACCACCTCGGCAGGCACTTTGACTTTAGCCCAGTGAAATTGTTTTAAGGCTTCTGAAAACAAAGTTTTCCAAACTTTGATTTCAGTTCAAAATGGAAATTAATCAGTTAATCAAAATCAAAATCAAAAAGTCAGTTCTGACTTCCAGAACTGTTAGAGACTAAATCTGTGTTATTTTAAGCTACTAAATTTGTAGTAATTTATTACAGCAGTAATAGAAAACTATAGGATGGGATCCAATTGATGGGCTTCTCTTGTATAGTTGGTTACAAAATAAACTTCATTTTTTGTATGGCATATAGAACAAATGTGAAGTATGAAATTATTAACCACTAAACTCTATGATAGAGGTCAGCTTGAATTTGAAACTGACAAAAAGACAAAAAAAGAAAAACAGAAGCATGGCCTTGCATGCTTAAAGCCTGCAATAATTCAGGACTTTTGCAATGATTACATAAGCCTACAGATTCCTATTATTATTGAAAAAGGTTGTCAGTCTCTTGCAGTGAGGAGCAGCCTAATTGATATGACAGTTTTGCACAAAACCTAAATTTTTAAATAAAACTTCCAATATGCATTCATAGTTTAATCAATGAGAAAAAAGCTGTCCTGATTTGGACAAGCACATTGGATAGTAAGAATCCTGAAAGCAAGCATGGTATCAAGGTGTCTCTCTTATTTACTGCCTTATCCTCACTGTTGAGCACTGTTCTTCAAATATGATAGGTGCTTAATAAATATTTTTGGAATGAATTAATGATTGAATATAAAAGCATATTGTAGATGCACAGTATCATTATTGCCTTAAAAATTATTGCCAGTATTGCCTTAAAAATGTGTTTTGAGCTATGTGAGACTGAATCTACAAATGTACAGTGGCCAGATAGTAAATGACAGTGGAACTTTGATTCACTACATCTGTCGCAACCAGATCGGAAACACAAACCACAACCTTTGCAACAACTGACTGAAAATAGTCAGAACTTGGTCAGTGATGGCCAGTTTTTCTGTTTTTGCACTATATATCTAACTCAAGACCAACCAAAGAAAGCCAGATATAATCTCCAAACCTTTCACATAAGATACCAGCTGATAGTTGGCCTGCCTCCAGGTCTTCTATGCCAATAATCTCCAATCAGACTGAAATGAGAGAGTTCCCTGGTCCACCTTGCAGAGCATGTGAAAGGGGTGTACTGGGTGGTTCACCTGCCATAAACTCAAACCCCTAGCAGGAGGGAGAGCATACAGGTGGGCAGGTGCAGAGGCCAGGGTATGTGCTTTGGGCTCCAGCCCACAGTCATGTCTAGGGGTGGGTGGCTGCAATCCCAGTGTTATAATGCCCTTTTAGCTCTGCTCTCTACAGACAACTCAAGTGTTAACCAGCTCATGGCTCCCTCTGCCTTTCTGCAAGGGCAGAGGGCAAGTCTAACAGCCTTCTGTATTCTTAGCTCTCGTCCAGTGTCCTGGAAGAATCAGGTCACACATGGATTTGAAGGATGAATGTGGGAATTTTACTGATTTGGGGAGGTGCCTCCCAGCAGGATGGATGGATGGCAAGCTAAAAGGGGGATGGAGTGGGAAGGTGATCTTTCACTGGAGTTTGGCCATCCAGTGGCCAAACCCCTCTGTGACGGCCCCTAGCTGAACTCCTCTCAGTGTTCAGATGTTCCTTTTCTTCTGAATTTCTCGGCCATACTGTTCTTCTGCTTGTCTTCTTGTCTGCTAGTTTCCTTGTCTCCTCATCTACTCATCTCCTGTTCTCATCATCTGCTCATCTTCTCCTGGAGTCTGGGATTCAGGGAAGAATGGGTTGGGGGTGTGGAGAGCCAAAAAGCAATGTTTTGGGTGTGAAAACAGAAATGCCTATTCCCACTTAGGGCTGTGGATCTCCAGGCTTGAGGGTAGGGCCTTTGCCAGGGAACCATCCTCTTCTACCCAGTGTTTCTCTGTCTCCTGTTCATATCAAGGCCATACCTGCAAGCTGCTTTTTTGCACTATAAAGCTTTTCTACTCCCCCGTCTGCCCTTGAGTGTCTGCCAAAGACAAGCAATTGTGTCTGACTCCTTCACCTCCATTTGTTTTCATTTGGTTTGTCTTCATTTGTTTCCATAGCTATTCAAATAAGGTTGACAATAAACTTTCTTAAGCTTGTCCCTTGCCTTTGTCACTTATGTCTAACAGATCATTCCTTTAAAAAGATATCTTCTGAAAAAAAAGGTATCTTTTATTTATTTATTTATTTATTTATTTATTTTATTTTTTAATTTTTTATTTTTTATTGGATTATAGGTTTTGGGGTACATGAGCAGAGCATGCAAGACAGTTGCGTAGGTACACACATGGCAGTGTGCTTTCTTTTCTTCTCCCCTTCACCCACATTTGGCTTTTCTCCCCAGGCTATCCCTCCCAACCTCCCCCTCCCACTGGCCCTCCCCTTTTCCCCCCAATAGACCCCAGTGTTTAGTACTCCCCTTTCTGTGTCCATGTGTTCTCATTTTTCATCACCCACCTATGAGTGAGAATATGCGGTGTTTCATTTTCTGTTCTTGTGTCAGTTTTCTGAGGATGATGTTCTCCAGATTCATCCATGTCCCTACAAACGACACGAACTCATCATTTCTGATTGCTGCATAATATTCCATGGTGTATATGTGCCACATTTTTCCAATCCAGTCTATTATCAATGGGCATTTTGGTTGATTCCAGGTCTTTGCTATTGTAAACAGTGCTGCAATGAACATTCGTGTACATGTGTCCTTATAGTAGAACGATTTATAGTCTTTTGGATATATACCCAGTAATGGGATTGCTGGGTCAAATGGAATTTCTATTTCTAAGGCCTTGAGGAATCGCAACACCGTCTTCCACAATGGTTGAACTAATTTACACTCCCACCAACAGTGTAAAAGTGTTCTTTTTTCTCCACATCCTCTCCAGCATCTGTTGTCTCCAGATTTTTTAATGATCGCCATTCTAACTGGCGTGAGATGGTATCTCAATGTGGTTTTGATTTGCATCTCTCTGATGATCAGTGACGATGAGCATTTTTTCATATGATTGTTGGCCTCATATATGTCTTCTTTCGTAAAGTATCTGTTCATATCCTTTGCCCACTTTTGAATGGGCTTGTTTGTTTTTTTCCTGTAAATCTGTTTGAGTTCTTTGTAGATTCTGGATATCAGCCCTTTGTCAGATGGGTAGACTGCGAAAACTTTTTCCCATTCTGTTGGTTGCCGATCCACTCTAGTGACTGTTTCTTTTGCCGTGCAGAAGCTGTGGAGTTTCATTAGGTCCCATTTGTCTATTTTGGCTTTTGTTGCCAATGCTTTTGGTGTTTTGTTCATGAAGTCCTTGCCTACTCCTATGTCCTGGATAGTTTTGCCTAGATTTTCTTCTAGGGTTTTTATGGTGCCAGGTCTTATGTTTAAGTCTTTAATCCATCTGGAGTTAATGGTATCTTTTCAATAAAGTTAAACCAAGCACATGGAACAAACTAATTAAAAAATATAGTTTAAAATCTTTTTGAAGTAAATAGATAGGCACTAAAGAGTATTTCCTAACCAGAAATATATCTCCCACTGATCTGATCTTAGCTTAAAATCTGACTATTGGGATGTCACTTAATTAATTTATTAATGAAAAATGTAAACAAATATTAAAATGCTCCAGGTATGGAGCTAAGAGCAATAGAACAGTAATGAAGATATTCTGCCTCATCCTCAGGGAGTTTACAGTCCTAAAAATAGAGAAGACATTGAATGGCATTGATATGGTTTGGCTGTGCCCCCACCCAAATCTCATATTGAATTGTAGCCACCATAATTCCCACATGTTGTAGGTGGGATGTGGTGGGAGATAATTGAATCATGGGGGTGTTTTCCCCCATACTGTTCTCCAGATAGTAAATAAGTCACACGAGATCTGATGATTTTGTAAGGGATTTCCCCTTTTAGCTTGGCTCTCATTCTCTCTTGCCTGCTGCCATGTAAGACATTCCTTTCACCTTCTGCCATGATCATGAGGCCTCCCCAGTCACGTGTAACTGTGAGTTCATCAAACCTCTTTTTCTTTATAAATTAACCAGTAGTCTTGGGTCTGTTTATCATAAGCATGAGAACTGATACATGCATATTTATATAAATATACATCAAATTATAACTTTCATAAGGGCCAAGGGTAGAAATGTAGGACAATCAAAGTATGTGGTACAAATGCTCCAGGCTTGACTGGGTAGCAAGCAAGAAGGGCATGTACAGCACCTGACACACAGTGTTTTAGTGAGATATAAATGTATACAGATTTTGAAACAATGCCTGGAATAATGGTTGAGGATCGATCACCCCTCTCTCCAATTATCTTCTCAAACCTCTGAGACGAGTCATGATTTCAGGAAGGGGTTGGAACCCAAATGGCTCTACTTGAAGTTCCCTTATTTTGGCAGAATGGGGCATGAAAATAGAAATCATTTTGGCTGATAGAAATGCAAAATTACACTTTTTACATGCTAGAGATTTTGGACTCTGATTTGTACCTATTAAACCCATACACCTTAAGTGTTAAAAATAATTATGTCAGTTTCATTTCCTTCTCTCATAGAAATATCTGTATTTAAAAATGAAACAAATATTGCCACTAGCCATTTGAAAACAATGACATAAAGATTCCTCAAGGGCCCTTTGGCTTCTGCAAGACAAAGGACAGACTCTTCAGTAGAGTTTCCAGGAATACTCTTTACAAGTTACCCCCAGTGCAACTTTTCTGTACTTTCCTAAGACTATCTGTCACCTCTCTTGGCACACTTAACATCTTTGACATGAGAGACTTCTATTCCTTGCTCATGGAAACTGTTTTACAGCTCCATTTTTCCAGTTATGTTGGTCCACTCAAAATGCCTTTTTTGCTTTCTCTGGCTTGATCATTAGAGAAGACGAGGCTTATTAAATGAGCTAATCTATAAGGCTGTTTCCATTCATCTCACCTCAGATACACACAAGTAATTGCCTACTTTACTGTTATAAAACAGCATATCTTCTTATTACTAAATTTAGTATTCTGAAATATTAGGGTGCTGGAGATGAAACCATACACTTTGTCTTCATTAATAAAATTTCCTACATGAATATTCAAAGTTATGTATAAACTTTTAAATCTAGATTTAATTTATTATGAAACCAATTTAACTTAAAACAATATAATGCATTACAGAATGAACCTGTAGTCTCAAAGATATTGATTCTTATTTCAGTTATGACTGCAATTTTGGAAAACCATTTATTCAATAGCCCCTAATGGAACAGTAATGAGTAGTAATTTATAGTGGTTAGGAGGCCAGACTCTGAGACTAGACTCTCAATTTGACTTTTGTATGTGCCACTTACTAGCTGTATGAGTATGGGCAAGTGACTTCAACTTTTTGTATCTTAACTTTCTTATCTACAATATGAGGACATTTACAGGACCTGACACACATGATTTAGTGAGGTATAAATGTGAGCAGAGTTGAAACAATGTCTGGCATATGCTAATTTTTACCCCTTTTTACCTATAAATATTATTAGTAATTATAATTATAGTGGTAGTAGAAGGAGAAGAATCAGTACTGATGGTAATATGTGCCAAATAATTAGATATTTCATTCATCAAGGAGTTATGGTCTACTGAGGGAACAAAACTTAGGTTGATCAATGCACGCAACTCTTTGGTGCCACAGTAGAGGAAAGTATATATGAAATTGGGAACACTGTTAAAGAAGGCACTAGAAAAGAAGAAACACCCAGGGTGAGTTACGGAGTTCAAAAAGAAGTTAGCAACAAAGAAATAGAGAAGCAGTATCCCAGGGACACATAGATGCACATAATTGCAGGGGGCCTGGAAGACCATGGTACACCGAGCTTCTGCTTGTAGTATGCCTGCTGTACTCTATACTGTGGGCCACAGAAGTAGATAGATTTCAGATGATGAAAGGCTTTATGTTCCATGTGAAGGTGTTTAAATATTATATAGCTTTTAGAAAAAATATCATGATAATTTTATTTTTAGATGATAATTTTAAAGAATATCATTGGCTACTATCATGGACAATAGGTTAGGTGGCAGTGGGGTGGTGGAGGCAGGAGTGGTAAGTAAGGTAGAAAGTTGATACATTAGTTCAGAAATAACCACAGTGCCCTGGAGAGAAGTAGGAACAGCACACAGAGTAGAGAGGTACTACCTGAAAACTTTCAGTAGTGTTGAGAAGAATAGAGAAGCTATAAATGGAAATGAAAGATTATAAGGTTTGGGAATGTTTGCATCACTATGACTGTAATTATAAGGAAGTTTACAGGAATACAAGAAGGAATATATAGTTGGCTACATGATACTAAATGTTAAATATTTTCAGGCTTAAAGCTGTTATAGTCAACCATTGTCCTGAAGTTAGATAATATACTAAATGGATAAAATGAGAACTAAATAAATAATTTTCACATATATTTATATGTCTACATATTGATTAACGTGTATTGTTGTGTGTATGCTGTGTAACAGATTCTATTACAGTAGCGAGGATCTAACACATTACTTTGGGAAGCAAAATAGAAGGTAAATGTGTAAGTAAACACATATGTTTCTAGCATTTTGTTGATTGTTTTGATTGTTTTACTTATATATTACATTACAAAAACAGTTTCATGAAATTAATATTACTGCATTTTAGAGTTAAGGAATATTAAGTTAAAAGCATTTAAATTATTTAAGATTAGATAATTAACAATCAGAGGAAGCAGCACTGACATCTAATTAATCCAACTTTATGGTTTATTTCTAAATAATCACACTATATTCTTGACAAAGATTATATATATATATTAGACATATGACACATCCAAAATTGTATAGAAAAGCCTTTCTACCTAGAAGCCTTTCTAATAGGGGAAGAAAAGTTCCTAGTATTAACACATTAATTAGTACTGTACTCTCAAAGGGCCAACATTAGGATGGAAGTCAGACTTTAAAATATGAAAAAGATTGGCTTTCCATGTAAGAAACATGTAGTTTTTTGTGGTTTAGACCTCAAACTTAAAAAAAATGTGACTGAAAATTTTTAAAAGACAGAAGAGGGGAGCAAAAGATGGTGGAACAATTCTTCATCAAGAGCACGTGTTTGCAATGTTTCAAACTTCTTTTCTTCTTATGAGGATAAATAGAATATACCTCAGGTTTCAGCTTTTGGAGATTTTGATTATTCTCTAAAAGCACTAGAAAGAAGAAAGTAAAGAGATGCAGTGGCTTTCCCACTTGGTACCCTTCACATGAAAACTTTAAACATGTATGGCTCAAAGTAATGACAGATCAGAAGGGTATCTTCTTATCATGAGCACCTTAGGGCCAGCAAAGTCTTTGACAAGGCTAACTGCTCTCCTGCTGCCTTTATCTCTAGTGCACAAGTCACACTGACTTGGAGTTGACATTCAGAATCAGTTCTTACTGAAGAGAGCTGACATTTCAGCTGTGGTCATGAGCTGAACTTTGGTAAATTGGAGACATAGTATTTATGCAGTAGGAAAGATATATAAATTTTCAAAGTAGCAATAATTTGTTATATATGCAGTAATTTTATAAATAAGCAAATACATCTTTTTCAGTTTTCTAAAACATTTTTAGAAATGACTTAAGATAATGCTAATTTAACTTGAATAGCTTTTGAATGCAATATGAGGTCATTCTTTCCCCATGATTACTTGATTCTGGATTTCAAATATGTCATTCTTTATATATAATTGTGAACTCAAGTTTCTTTTACAAATGAAATATTAAGTAGCTTATATGAAGCCCTTATAAAGTATAATTAAATAATTTACACTCTCAAGAATATTCTTTTGGTTAATCAAGATTTTATGCAATGTGCAGAATGGTATTTCAACAGTAAAATGCAATTGTGTTTTGTATTTAGAAAATGAAGCTATGCAATAACATAAAGGTTAGCATGTGAGGTTTTGGTGCGAGAGTGTCTGGGTTGAAATGCTGGTTCCACGGTCTACTATATGTGTAGTATTGGGAAAGCATTTCACTTAATTTTTGCCTCAGCTTCTTAATCTATGAAAATGTACTTTCTTATTAGCATCGTTGTAGGTACAAATATTTTACAGAGACACTGCCTTCTAAGTATTTAGCATACCTCTTGGCGTATAGTCAGCATTCAGTAAACATTACTGTTTATCCAGTCCATTCCCACAGAGAGATTTGGGGAGGATTTAGGGCCAATGATGCAGGGAATTCTACAGCTTTATTTTCTTCCTAACAAAAATAAGATGATAGAGCTCATGGGATACTGAAACTGGCTTTTCCTGGAAACAGCACTGTGACATTTTCAGGAATTTTGAGAGTTGGTTGACATCATTCTGATAGCTTGAAATTGGCCATGAAGGGAGCATTTTTTTTCCCCAACAAGCACTGAAAGGCAATTGCTAAGTATTTACCAGGATGACACTGGAGTTAGCTTTATGATGAAAGTCAGCAGTTTTCTTCTTTTCTGACCTACTGAAGAAATATAAAGGAGCCTTAAAGAGATTACAGAAATTGTGTAAAGATTATAGAGAGAATCTAATTCATCAGACAAATTGGAGATTTAACAGTTTC
Organism: Callithrix jacchus; assembly: GCF_049354715.1. Classification (NCBI taxonomy): domain Eukaryota; kingdom Metazoa; phylum Chordata; class Mammalia; order Primates; family Cebidae; genus Callithrix; species Callithrix jacchus. The sequence continues at coordinate 45,815,811 of NC_133502.1, forward strand.
CAGTACTTTTAAATGTTCACCTACAACATGGCCCATAACTTTTATGTTTAGCCATCATCAACCAAAAGATGACACATACATCCACAAAGAAGAATTACATAAGAATTCTCTAGGAACATTATTCGTCATATCCACAAACAGAGAACTCTCACCAGAAAGCGTGTAAATAAATTGTGTTATATTCATATAAATGGAAACTATGTAGTAATAAAAAGAAGTAAGCCATTGATAAAACAAATGCAAAAATCTCTCATATGGAGCAGATTGAAAAAGCCAAACACTTCACCCACTCCAAAAGCAAGAGTCCGTAACAATATGACTTTATTTATAGAAAGTTTGAGACCAGAAAAAATTAACTAATGGTGACAGAAATCAGAACAGTGGTTGCCTTTGGTGGTGGGGTAATTGACTGGAAAAGCACAAGACAGGGATCTCTAGGGAGAAAAGGACATTGGCTACAGGGATTTATATTTATCAAAACTTATTAAACTGTGCCAAAAGATGTGTCCATTTTACTATACTTTAGTTATGTCTCAAGAAATAATTTCAAGGGAAATGCTGACTAACAATGGATATAAAGACCAAATTTGATACATAGATAGATATATAGACAGATTAAATGAAGGCAACATATGAGTATAATCTCCATTTCACCTGTTTTCCTAAACTAAATATGTTGTATCCTAATTTGTATATTGTGCCTCAAGGAACATGAGAGATGGTAAGTGCTCCCGCAATATTTTCCATGAATATTTTAATAAAGGTAAAATTGGCCGGGCACGGTGGCTCAAGCCTGTAATCCCAGCACTTTGGGAGGCCGAGGCGGGTGGATCACGAGGTCAGGAGATCGAAAGGCCATCCTGGTCAACATGCGAAACCCCGTCTCTACTAGAAGTACAAAAAATTGGCTGGGCATGGTGGCACATGCCTGTAGTCCCAGCTGCTCCGGAGGCTGAGGCAGGAGAGTTGCCTGAACCCAGGAGGCGGAGGTTGTGGTGAGCTAAGATCGTGCCATTGCACTCCAGCCTGGGCAACAAGAGCGAAACTCCGTCTCAAAAAAAAATAAATAAAAATAAAACTAAAAATAAAATAAAGGTAAAATTACCATGTTAACAAAATGCACTGGTATTAGGTGATGCAAAGAAATAAGGCTCTTTTTATATTTGCTCTACTTAATTTTATGTCTAAAAAAGAATAGCTTATTTTTTTTTCTGCAATTGTAAGTAGATAGAAACATTTACTAAATTATCCATTTAAGTATTGTCTTGAGACACACTAGCACAGAAGGAAATCACTACTACATCACTTATATTTGTGCACTTAGCTCATGGTATAACCTGACTACACTATTTTTGGGCCAACTCTTTTCAGTAGTTATGTATTAAGATTTATTCAGTTTCTAACGAACTATGCACAAAAAACGTGTTATACATCTCATATTAAATTTTCCAGGATTTTCTTTTAAAATTTCCAAATCTTAATATGGAGAAAAAATATTAAATTCTTGTTTTAATGTCCATTAAATATAACCTTTCTATAAGATGTAGTTGAATCAATTTTAGCTAATCATGTTCATGGATAAAGTAAGATGAGATTTACAAGATGAAACAGGACTAGTAAATTGCAACTCATTTCTATTCATATGCTTTGTTGAAGCAGGTTTAATTACAGATCATATACAATAGTCTAACTGACAAAAAATTTATAATTTAAGGTAGAATAAATAATTTTTTGCTTAAAGAATTTGTGATTAAAATTGTTGTTTTCTAAGGAAGGAATTATCCTTAATCATCTGATTTATATGCCAGTTTTACAGATAAGATGTGTGTTTTTATGTTATTGCAAATTGTGGAAGAAAAACTAAAAATTTTATTCATTTTAATTTTTTTATGATAAATATTTAGCAATTGCTTTTGATCATGTGAATACAGACATAAGTGACTTGGTTTAGCCACCCAACTACTGGTTTACCTTCAGACATAAGTGACTTGGTTTAGCCACCCAACTACCAGGGGCTTAGTTGAGGGTACACATTAACTTATTTTGTGTGTGCTTTTATTTTTACTGAGTTTTCCCTGACAGTGTTGAACTTTAATTGAATCATGCTTTCCTGCAAAATAAAACAATTAAGGAACACTCCACCTCACTACCTCCCTCCTGCTCTCCCTCTTGCCTTTTTGTGTTCTAGGAAACAGCCTACTGCAAAAAACCAACCATCCCTTATGACTTAGATTAATGGATGACCTCCTTGTCAATGAATCACAATGTTAGGCAAAAACCTCCAAAATTCCCTTTCTTTATCTCATAAATGATTAGCTGAACTCTTTGTGCTATTGACCAATATGGAAAAATGCTGGGTAATCTGACTTGACCAAAATTTAGTCCATTTTTTCCAGATTCTTGAACTTTGGCCCCTCTTTTACAAATCTCTCCTGAGAATCAGCTAACCTTAGGGGAAAACATTTTTGATTAACCGATTACACTCCTTGCTCACCTCACTCCTCAATACCCAGTTCTTTCTAGCCTTGTTTACTCTTCCCTAGAATTAAAATTTATTTCTGTCTATCCTTTTAGAGCTTTGTAGATCTTTTGTTCAGAGTGTCTTTTTTTATTGTAATAGTTCTCCTACCTCTATTGCAGTAGTCTTTTTCTGTCCGTACATAGGTCTGGATGTATCTTTAATGGATGATTACCCCTTTTTACATTATGGTCAGTTCTGACTTAAGGAAAATTGTTACAGACAACAATCATGAAAACACATCTGCCCAAATCATAAATAGATTTAGTATCACTCCCAAATATTGACAATTGTGTATGTATTTTTTTTGTTGGAAGGCACATCAGCATAATCATTTAGTCTTCATTTTAATGGTGGCCTAGATCTCAAAACATTCAATTTTACCCAATTTACTATTAGAACTATATGGAAAAGCTAATCAAGCATCATAACATTGGAGCAGAAAAAGAAGCAAGCTCATTTTATTTTGTATTCTAGTGTAGTATTCTGGTTTAAATATGTACCTTGGTAAAACTAATTTGCTTCACTTGTGGAGAAGATCTGTGGAGATAGAGTGTGGCAGGTTAGGGAGAAAGACAGAGAGCCTTCAAGTACACCTGGACAACCTATTTATTATTATATACTAAGTGTCTAGACCAGGGCATGACACATAGTGATTGCTAACTCAGTATTTGTAGAATAAATGTATTATACCTTGGACACAAGCACACTTTATCTGTTATTTTTTTATTCAAAAACTATGTTGTCAGTTCCTGATCTAAGAATGACAATAGAAAATATCCATATTTATTTATTGAAGAGAGACAAAGTATATGAAAATGGGAAGTGATAGGTGCATGTCTTCCTATTAATTCATTTTGATGTCTGTCTACATTTTACGCTTAGTCATCATGAGATGAAGTTTTGAATGACACTGCTTTCTGTTCATTTATAGATTTATTTTGAATTTATAAAGTGATATTGTTATTTTAACGCACCCAGTTTGTGGCACTTTGTTACAGCAGCCCTAAGGCACTAAGACAATGGGTAGAAAGTGTTACAACTATCCACATCAGGCTAATCATAACTGAAAACACCTATCCTAGTGGATGCTGAAATTTGGTACTGTGAAGTGGCAGATTCTAAAATTGCAATTCCCTTGGTAAAAGTAGTTTAAGATAATGGGAATCATAATCGTCCGACCTACCCTCTACGGGAAGACAGAGCTCGTTCAGAAAAAAACCAGACCGCAGGTTGGAAGAAAGTCTTAAGTTCAGGCTTTGTTGAGAGGAAAGAGCCTCCAGGCGGGCCAGTCGGGAAGAACAGGAAAATGGCCACGCGCACTCTGAGGAGCAGGGTTCATTTATAGGGGGCTGAAGGGCCGAGGGAGTGGGAAGGCCGGGAGAGTCGAGGTGGCGGGCAATCGTTGGTCAGTTTAAACTGCCAGGCGGGGAAGCCGGGCGGCGGGAAGCTGGGGAGAGCTGATGAGGCAGGTGGTGATTGGTCAGCTGGTTGCCGGACGGGAGGTGGCTGCAGCTGGGCAGGAAGGCCAGAACGGTATGTAGAGTGAAAGATAAGGGAGCCTCTTCATGTGTGGGGGGGGAAGAGCTTTCACGACAGGGACAGAGTTTTCCAAACATTCCTGACTCCTTAAAAGAAAAGAAAAGGGAGGGGGGTCAGGAGCGTCGGTTGTCTCTCTGGCTACTTCCTGCTGACAAGGGTCCACGGGGGGTTTTGAAGAGGTTTCTTTTCTTAAGGAGCCTGGATGTTCGGGGAGAGGTCTGCTTCTAGCACTTGTTCGGGGTAAGGTTGGAGCAGCATTTGGTGGATGGTGACTCGAGTTAGTTCTTGAAAGCGCTGTTGTAGGAACTGTAGAAAACAAGGAGCAATAAGTAAGATTAGGAAAACGGCTATCAGGGGCCCAAGCAACGGGGACAAGAGGCTATACATAGAGGAAGACCACTACGCTGTGGCTTCAGCTGAGAATTTTTGATTCTGCAGGTTAACTTTAAGTTTCTGGAGGTTCTCGATTCGGGTTTCTACTAGGCCAGATTCATTAATGTAGTAGCAGCACTCTTCTTGTAGGAAGATGCAGGTTCTTCCTCGCTCGGCGGTGAGGAGGTCTAACGCCCAGCGATTTTGTAGGGCGACTTGAGCCACTGAGGTGATCTGTCTTTGGAGAGAGGCTAAAGATTCTGCAGAATTGTCCATGGCGGCCTGAAATTGAGAGGTTAGTCGTGCTAGGGCCTGATGGGAGTGGGTGGGCTAGGGCTCCTCCCCCCAGTCCGGCTCCTATGGCTGATCCGGCGAGAGAGAGACATACTATGAGGGGTAAAAAGGCGGCCCGTCATACACGATGATGTATGAATTGTTGTTGGAACTCTGCTGGGGAGTAAATGGTTAATCGGGGTACGAGGGTTACTGGTAAGCATAGGCTGCGGGAGTGTGTAGAGGGGTTGAGGGTTTTAAAAAGTGTTCTGTTGCACCATAAAAAGGTTCTGTGAGGAGCGGTGAGATTGGTGGTTATGGGTATAGTTCGGTTGCAGGTGGGAGAGCTGTTCCCATAGCAGACTGGTATTTGCTGGTTTGGAGGTAGGTAGACTTCTACACCTGCTATGGGGGTAGCCCCGGAGGACGGTTTGGAGGAGCTGGCGTGAGTGTTAGATGGGACTGCGACTAAAGGGGTTTGTCCTAGGGTGGCGCACATGAGGCATGAAGATAGGTTTGGTAGACTTGTTTGGTTGGCGAGCTGGTTAGTAATTTTTAGGCCTTCATTGAGGAGGGTTAGCCATGAGAAAGGATGAGAGGATGGCTGAAGTTGTTGGGTCAGCATTTGTTCCTGGGTGTGAATGGAGGAGTGAACTTCTTTAAGGGTAGGGGGGTAGAGCTACCAAAGCTCTCCAGATATAGAGGTGGGAGGAGGGGTACCCGGTGGCCATTGCGTCGTATACTGCTGCTTTTTGGAGTGTGGTCTAGCAGGAGTTTGAAGGGTCAGGAATTTGGACAGAGTAATAGGGAGGACAGCTGAAAATGTGGTATTCCAGTTTGGAGTCGGAATAATCGACGTTATGAAGTGCTGGGGGGACGGCGCAACTTGTCCAGGTGCATCCTATGCAATTTAGGTGAGGTGACATTTTGCAGGGGCCTTTTTGATCATAGAGAAAACAGAGGACAGGATTATGACCCCAAAAGTCATTTCGGGGTATGTTTTTGAAATCAGTGAAGTTTAGAAAGATGGGTGAGTTGCACCCTGTAGGAGGGCAGTCATAAGTGGCGAGGAGGTGGTTGTGGCTGTAGGGAGGGGTGTTGCAAATGTGTGTGGTTTTGGTGTAATTTTCAGTTAGGTAGAATCTCCATATAAAAGAAGGAGGGTTACTGGAGGTGTTGTGGGGTTCTGGTAAGCTTAAGAGATAGAGGACCAGTAGAGGTAACATTCTAGGAGGATTTGGGAGGCCCATGAGGTGCTCTCTTTACTCTGGTTAGGTGCACCCACGAGGAGATTTTGGCGACTCTTACTGCTGAGGGGCTGGTGAGGATGACTGTGTATGGGCTTTCCCACCTGGGAGTTAGTGGCTTTGGAGAGAGTGACTCTATAAGGACCAGGTCTCCTGGAGAAACTTTCTGTATTTGGTTAGGAGAGGAATCAGGCTGGAGAAGGGAGGTATCAGCGTGTTCTCGGAGAAGAGCTCGGAGGAGGGTGAAATAGGGCAGGTAGGTAGATAGAGGAGGGGGGACTGGTGGTAGGGGGGAGGAGAGTAAGAAGGGCCGTCCGTATAGCAGCTCAAAAGGGCTGATTGTGAGGGGCCCTGGGGGCTTGCTCGGAGCCTTGTCAAAGCGATAGGAAGTAGGGTAACCTAGGACTGGCAGAGTTCAAGGGCAAGTTTTGTTAGGTGTTCTTTGATGAGGCCGTTGGCCTGTTCTACTTTACCCGAGGATTGCGGATGGTAGGCTGCATGCAGTTTCCACTGAATCCCTAAGGATGTGGAAACGGCAGTGGTGATCTTAGAAATAAAGGCAGGTTCGTTGTCTGACTGGATGGTAGAAGGAAGGCCGAATCGGGGAATGATGTCCCGGACGAGGTGCTCGGCTACAACTCCTGCGGTTTTATAAGCTGTGGGGAAAGCTTTGATCCAGCTGGAGTAAGGAAGAAGGGGAGATGTTACATTGCTGCAGGTCTGTCGCCAGGGCCTGGCTGAACAGGTGGGGGCTGTCCCGGAAGCCTTGAGGGAGGACCGTCCACATTAACTGTTGAGACAGATTGGTGACAGGATCTTTCCAGGTAAAAGCAAAGAGGAAGTAGGAGTCGGGGTGTAGCAGGATAGAGAAAAAGCATCCCTAAGATCTAGGACTGAAAAGTGGGTTGTGGACGGTGGGATATGTGAGAGGATGGTATAAGGGTTGGGGACTACTGGATGGACCGGAATGACTGCTGCATTGATAAGGTGGAGGTCTTGGACCAGGCGGTACTGACCTGAGGGCTTTTTCACAGGCAGAATGGGAGTGTTGCAGGGGGAGTTTGCAGGAATGAGTAGTCCTTGAGCTTTCAGTTTATTTATGATAGGTAGGAGGCCAAGGCGGTGAACTTTGGAGATAGGAAACTGAGGGCGAGAAGGGAAGGCTGTGGGGTCTTTTAGGTGTATGAGTGGTGTGAGGCTACAGTGGGGGTATCAGTATCCCATACTTTGGGATTTAGGTCAGGGAGGAGTTCGGCCGGAGGAAGGGGGGAAGGTGAGTTGGCGATGAGGGGTAAGAGGAAGGTTTCTGTGTGTGGAAAAGTAATGGTAGCTTGCAATTTTACTAGGATATCTCACCCTAGGAGAGGTACAGGGCAAGAGGGAATGACTAGAAAGGAGTGGGCAAAAATGGAAGGGCCAAACAGACAGGTTAAGGGTGGAGTTTGGTGAGGAGTGGAGGGGGACCCATCAATTCCTATAACAGAGACCTGGGAAGGGGTGGTTTTGCCTGAAAAGGAGGGAAGAACGGAGTAGGTAGCCCCCGTATATGCTCTTACCCGCTACCTGGAGCATGACCCTGGGCTCAGCAAGGGTAACTGAGGTTGAGGAGCCAGGGCCCTGTTAATCATCCCTGAACACTAACAGCTTTGGGATTGGAGATTCCTGAATGCCTGGCTCCTGACCAGCTGAGGCAGAAGCCTGGCTCTGGGGGATGTTACCCTGCTGCCCCCTCGTGCCAGAGTTTTGAGGAACTGAGGCCTGAGGTGAGTTAGGGCAATCCGACTTCCAGTGTCCCATGAGCTGACAAATAGGGCAGGGCTTGGTAGGAGGCTGTGGCTGGGGGCAGGCTTTTGACCAGTGCCCTTCTTCTCCACATTTGAAACACGCCCCAGGAGGGGTGCAGGTATTTGCTTTACCCTTGTTATTTCTGCCAGCCGAAGGGCTGCTACTAGGGCTTGGGTCTGTAGAGTGACTTTCTGCTTCATGCAAGTTTGGTGGGCAGCCTCAGCCGCATCTTCCCTGGCATTGAATACTTTAAAGGCCATTTTTACCAAGTCCTGTATAGGGGTTTCGGGGCCATCTCCTACCTTCTTCAGTTTTTTCCAGTTATCAGGGGTGGACTGAGATATGAAATGAGATGCTAGGACAGTCACCCCGTTTTGTGAGGCTGGGTCTAGGCGAGTAAAGCAGGTAAGAGCGTCTTGAAGACGGGTGAGAAACAGGGCAGGGTTTTCATCGGGTAGTTGGGTGACTTCTCTTAGTTTATCATAGTTTACAACTTTGTTAGATACAGTATCCATTCCCCTGAGGAGGTATCTAATCATGCAGTCTCTCTTGGGTATATCAGACCCTCAACTAGCCTGATAGTCCCATTGGGGGTGTTCACTTGGGATTACTTCCGGGCCTAGGGGGATCTGGTTATCTATAGCATGATCTTTATCTTCTTGGTGTCTGGCTGCTGCTAGGATGCGCTTGTGCTCTTCTGCAGTGAGGGTGGAGGTACAGATAACGCGAATATCATGCCAAGTAAGGCTATATGCTTGAGTGAGGTATTGGAATTCCTTAATATAGGTGGACGAGTTGGCTGAGACGGATCCTAAACGTTTCTCAATTTGGGACAGGTCTTGGAGTGAGAAAGGAACATGGACCCTGACTAAGCCTTCAGTGCCTGCTACTTCTCGGAGTGGGGCCAGGATAGTTGGTTGGTGAGAGCGGGTGTGGGCCGCCACTGGGGAGGCAAGAGGAAGTGCGGCCTCCGAGGGAGGGGGCCCAGAGGGAGTGGAGGAAGGGCGAGGCATGGCCTCTGAGGTAGAAGGTGCAGAGGGAGTGGGGAAAGGGCGTGCTGTTCATGGCGACTGGTTGCCAAAGTTGGCAGGAGGGGACAGATGTTCAGGCAGATCTTCCGGTGAGGAGTAGGGAGGGGGAGAGGTAGTGGAGGAAGATTTACAAGGGGTACGAGGTAAGAGGATTTGGTAGGTGGACCAGGAAGAACATAAATCAGGGTGGGTACGGAGGTCCCAAAAAGCCTGAATGTAAGGAATTTCATTGTACTTGCCCGTGCGGCGACAAAAATTGTCGAGATCTCGGAGGGTATTGAAATCGAAAGTGCCAGTCGGGGGCCAATGTGACTGGTTACTGAGTTTGTATTGGGGCCAAGCCACCTGGGACAGGAAGACAAGCTTTTTCTTTCTGAGGGTTTGGGAGTATCCCAATTTGGTAAAATTTTGCAGTAAGCACCCAAGGGGGTTGCTGGTTGGTACTTTGGACTCTGAATTTCCCATGGCAGGCGCAGCTACAGACCCTCTGGCGCGGTCGGGTAGATGCAAAGAAAAGGCATCCCCTTTCGTTGCAAATTCCCAGGAGTACAGTCAAGTATGGTTAGGGAAGCGGTCAAAGGGGCATCCCCCGTCTGGCAGCTACCCCTCAGAAGGCTCCAGGAGCCAGAATGGAGGACTACCTCGGCTCAGCCGAGACTAGGCGAGGAGTCCGTGCAGAACGCCAGAGGGGAGCAGCTGCAACTGTGCTGTAGGAGGAGGTGGGGGGAAGGTAAAGCAAGAAAAAGCTTGGCTTACCTTAATCGAAGCATAGAGGTGGCAGGGCCAATGTTGGGTAGGTTGGGGGAGGGGGCCGTGGCCGGGCCAGCGGCCCCAACTCCCGGGTTTCGGCACCACTTGTCCGACCTACCCTCTACGGGAAGACAGAGCTCCTTCGGAAAAAAAACCGGACCGCAGGTTGGAAGAAAGTCTTAAGTTCAGGCTTTATTGAGAGGAAAGAGCCTCCGGGCAGGCCAGTCGGGAAGAACAGGAAAATGGCCACACGCGCTCAGAGGAGCAGGGTTCTTTTATAGGGGGCTGAAGGGCCAAGGGAGTGGGAAGGCCGGGAGAGCCGAGGTGGCAGGCAACGGTTGGTCAGTTTAAACTGCTGGGCGGGGAAGCCAGGCGGCGGGAAGCTGGGGAGAGCTGATGAGGCAGGTGGTGATTGGTCAGCCGGTTGCCAGACGGGAGGTGGCTGCAGCTGGGCAGAAAGGCCAGAAGGGTATGTAGAGTGAAAGATAAGGGAGCCTCTTTGTGTGTGGGGGGGGAGGGGGACAGGGACAGGGACAGAGTTTTCCAAACAATAATAATCCAAAATTGGGATGTTGTATTTCTTGTTATCTATTACCACACAAATAAACAAAATGTTGTCTGTTGTAATTTGCAATACTAACCATGTATCCAACATAACTGTGCATTATGGGATTTGGTATGAAAAAATTAGGATGTTAGAATGGGTTGTTAACTTTTTCCCTTCTAATAGAATCAAAAATATCCTATAATAAAGATAGACTTGGGTCATCTGAAAGAAAAGTCACATTTTTTGCTCCTGATCAGTCTTTCAAGATGGCTGAGATTGTAATAATCTGGAGCCTTGTAAAGATGAAAAAGGTAAATAATGTAACAAAAAATTTATTACTGTAAGCAGAGTTGACAAAGCCAGAAGTAAAATTGGCAATAAGATTGAGATTTGAGAGAATCCTGATTCCTACAGACCTTTTCCATTAATCTCCTATGATGTGCTGCCAGACAGATACAGGAGACAATTATTTTTATTGTTTAAGTGCGGATAGCAGGGACAAGAGCAGATTAACTATGCCTCACCATCCAATCCGTTGTCTAAAACTGTTGAAGGCAGATGCCTCAGTGGACATGATTAAATCCATGTCTAGGGAACTGAGCTTATAACAGAACTGTTACTAGGAAACAGACTCTTCTAATTTCATCCCCAGAATCAGGAACCATGGCCCCAAACAATATCTGGTTTTATTTATCAGTGTCTGGAGTTAAGAGTTTGTGATTAGCAATTTCAACACCCCTTCACACCTGCTGACCTCACACTCAAATGAAGACACATGCACACCAACCAGCAAGAAGTCAGATGATAAAGAGTTTTACAAACCCAAATATACTTTCTTTCAAATTCCTGTTTCAAATATAGGATAACATAAAATAAAGAATTCCTCTTAGAGGCCATAATCAAAAGCCATGGGAATTGGGGTGGGAGTAATGGACAAACATGATCCTTCCAGAATAATATCTAGGGCTCATTCTACCCTTAGGGAAAAAAGTTCATACTGTTCCTTTGAGCAAGATATGAGCTATGAAACAATGACCACTTTGCTTTGTTTCTAATTAATTTATTTATTCAATGAGCTTTTAAACACCATATTGCTGTTTTTTATTCTTCACTTATTCTCCAAACAACATGGAGACCCATCCTATGAGTCCTTGAAAACACCACATTTTACCAGGAGAAGATGTATGTAGTGACAAGATGAAACTCTGAGGAAGGGATGAATGGTATGCACATTGTCATGGACATTTTCAGAAATGTATGTATGGGAAGGAGGCTATATATGGATGTCAATTTTATTTTTTTTTAAGGCTAATCAAATGAAGCAGTAGGAGAGGAGAAGGAACAAATAAATCTGTAAGTGGTTGTGATCAATTAGTTGTAAACACCACTGCACTTGGACCAGCCATGGATGTCAATTTTAAACCATAATTTTCAAAAGTGCAAAATTGTAGCTTTCCCACAAATATTAAAAATTGTGTTTTCAATAAGGTATTCAACATATCATTGAATAAGGGTAAGAGTAAGATATTTAAGATAGGTCCAAAGAGCCATTCAGGTTTTTATAAGTAATTAAATAAAGGAATGTTAGCATAAGGTTGCTGAGTTTGACATAAAATTGACAATGACCTGTAAGTTCACAAACCATAACCTTTGCTTTTGCTACCAGACAGAAACTATTTACATCTCTGTCAGACAAAACTCCACAACTTAACATGATAGTTGACTAAACCTGGGACCTTTGAGCAATAGTAAACAATGAACTGAACATAGTATATTTCCTTAAATTTTAGGAGGGTTGGGTGCTCTACAGCATGCTGAAAAAACACATTACTTTTGGGGGAGTATGAATGATTTCAATGTTTTGCTTTTTTAAAAATACTTTTGTCTCAATCATGGGCATAATACGTGTAGACTGAATTATCTGTTAGTTTATAAAAGTTAAAACTGCTACAGTGTTCTCAGTAATGTACACTCTCCAAATGTGGTACAGTAATATTCTCTGAGGAAAATAAAGTTGTCTCTAAATTGTGAAGACATTTGTACTTGGTGTAGAAATCCAGGGGTATATCTGATCTAACTTAATTGTCATCCTAGTGTGGATTATCTGTTTTTCACACTGGAAGCTTTTCAGATCTATTATTTTCCTCCTGGAAGTTCTGAAATAAAATTTACAGTAATTTATTGTTTACACTCATCCTGTCTGCTCTTCTGTATATTATTGGAAATTAAAGACTTCTGTATCCTTCCAGGGAAATTCTGGCTTATAAAAAAATATTTTTTCTCTTGTTTCTTTTTTGTGTTTTGGTCTCAGTTTCTGAGTCACAAAGTATAATTTCTGGTTTGATTTTTCTCTTGCCTAAATGTGTTTATGTGGTTATTTTATCATTATTCTTCAACGAATTTTGCACTCCAGAAGAAAAATAACATGTCTAATTGTAGACCACTGTAATTCTGGTGTGAAATGGTATGAGTGTGTTGAATGAATGAATAAATTCCACATGGGGAAGAAAAAGTTAATTTCTTTTTTTATCCTCTTGTCCAACATTTGTTCTCTTTCTCTTAAAATAAACGTACTCTTATCATGGTTAGTGATTAACTTCTTAAGCCTTGCAGTCCTCTTTAATATACTGCTTGTATTTTTATTTGTTAATATGGAAATATTGGTTAAGTAGTTCTCATAAGAGAGCTGAATATTCTTTTTATTCCAAACTGTGATTACAGTGTTATCCCTGTTATTCTTTTAAATTGCTCTTACTTTTGTTCTCTAAGCCAGGTAGGATTGACCCCACCTTTCCACAATTTTTGCAAAGAATTCTTCATTGGCTTGTCCTATGCTGGCTCTATCATCATATAGTTTAATTTCAATCCAAGAACATCTCCTATGATACTTATAACAACGTGCAGCTGCCATTTGCACTTTTCTGAATTTTGATTATGCAATTATCACATGCATGTGTTGATGCCACATATCCTTTGACCAGGAAGAGCTGCTGCAGTACAAATCTAAAACTCGATGAGACCTTACAATTAATGTTGTTGCTTTAACTGAGAAAGTTAACTTCTGTTAAAATTGTATATCTCAAGTAAGCCTCTTAGCAATGAAGAATCTGAAATTCAAGGAATTTAAGCAAACTTCTCAATGCTCAGTAAATAAGTGACTGAAACAGCTTACCCATGCAAGTATTTTTGGTGTGGATACCTATTTTAGACTCCAAATTTGTTTGTGTCACTCGCTTCCCTACCTAAATTCTTCAGTTGCTCCCTATCACTTGAAAGAGTAAACCTAAATTCATAAGCCTGGTGCATAACCTCTTCCATGAATTGGCCCCTTTTATAGATACTGCTTCATTTCTGGCTATTTTATATGACAAACTTCTTATAAAGTGCCTCACGCAATATATCATTTCACAGTTCTAGTCTTTTATTCATGGAGTTTCCTTTGGCAGAAATGCCAGCTCCACATTTTTCTTTAACCTTTATAGTTTTCTTTCTTCAAGTCTCTGCTCATGGCTGTTCTTGGTGCTTTCTAAGAATATCTGGGTGATCTAAGTGTTTCTCTTCTGTGCTCTACAGTACTCTGAAGACTTGTCATGTTATGTGTACTCTCTTACATAGAAATCAGTGATATTTTATCCCAGCTCTCCCACCGGCATGTAAAGTATTTGAGGGGAGAATCTTTATTTTCATTATTTCAGTGATACTATTTCACCATGTCTGCCATGTGACTGGTATAATATAAATAGCATATTGAATTAATTTTTAAAGTAAAACTCAAGGAAAGGAGGACTGGATCTTTCCAAAGAAAAAGCACTCTGAATCATATTTAAGTATAGTTAATTTATATAGTAATGAGATGTGAATGGGTCCTGCTGTAGAGGGTGGAATCCTGTTTTCAAAATTTTAGAGAATATCGACAATTTTAAAGTGACATCATATTGTTAATAATGATCACTAAACATTCTGTTCTTGGTTAAGATTTGGAAAATATATAAAATAATGTATTTCTTACAATACCTATATAACAGAGGCATAGAGAAGATGCCAATTTTTAAGTGAGAACATGGAAAAGCAGAAATATGCATAATGGACATGACGATTCCCACCTGTAATTCTAAGACTTTGGAAGGCTGAGGAGGGATGATTGCTTAGGGCCAAGAATTCAAAAACAGCCTCGAACATATAAGGAGATCCTGTCTCTACAAAAAATAAAAAAAATGAGTCACATGTGGTGCGTGCCTGAGGTTGCAGCTACTTGGGAGGCTGAGGTGGGAGGCTCCTCTGAGCCCAGGAGTTTGACGTTGCCATTAGCGGTGATCACACCAATGCACACTGGCCTCAGCGACAGAGTAAGACCCTGTCTTTAAAAAAGAAAAGAAAAGAGAAAGTTGGCAAATTATAAACATTTAGCAAATTATGAAAATGGAGATCAAAGTACTGCAGTCTGCCCTCAGATTCCCTGAATATAACTATGACATTACAACTTTAAGTGTCCCAGTTTACACATAGGATTAAGTTTAGAGACTCACAGCATCATGAAAATAACTTGAACAAGCCAGATAAGAAGAGTGTTACCAGAGATCAAAGTAAACTAAAAGGAGCAGTTCCAGAAGTTCTATATTTCATGTTTGAAAATTATTACAACTGAGGCCTTCATGTTTTCTTAGAATATTGAGATAAACTTTATAACAAGTGTTACCACAGAGGGCATTTAAATAGTTCAATGGAGTTCTTGGAGAACGAACTTTGCTTTGGAAGTCAGTGGGAGTAAATCCACTGAAGGTGAGTGTGACCCTTCATTATTCGGTTGTTTAGCAGCTTAACCTTCTTATTGTAATTGGTAAATGTGCATATATTAAATTTTGGCAGGTGAATAAACCTCCTACTGTTAAGCCTAAAAATACCTGCTCCTCTGCAAACTAAGGCATGGGCTGATGGCATTCACCTATGCAATCTGATACAGGCAGCTACACTTTTAAATTTTGTAATAGCGATAGAAGGAATCAGGGAGAATTTTTTTCTAGTGGTAGTAACCTTGCATTCAAAGGAAGCAATAGAAATGATACCAGCCACAGAATCATTGCTGGAGTACTGGCCATGGAGCCTGCAGCATCCAGCTATCAGTAGCCACAACTCACTGGTTTGTTTCTGTTGCGTGATCGAAATTTTGATTCAACCTTCATCATCTCATTTTTCATTTCCATATTTTGAATATAATTGTACACTATACCTGGATGTTGTGTGAAGTAATGCAATTTTAATTAATTCATTTTCTTAAAAAATCAGTCTGAATTTATTATCACTGCTACGAGTAAGAACCTTAACCAACATAGATGCTGAAATGAACAAGTCATCTAGAAAACTGAGGAATCAGGAATTAATCTTCTAGCTTCATAAGATTAAAGGAAGAAAAAAAAAGTTCTAGCCAATATTATAAGCTGGGACTATGGTAGCCCACGGTGTACACTTACAAATGTAAAATTAAAATTCAGCTATGACTACTCATGAAGTAAAGGTTTGTATGAAAGGCACCCAGAAAGGTAACTGCTTCTAACAGCACCAGTTAACTTAAGACAGAAGATAAACTCCAATTCTTATCTATACAACTCAGGGTGTGGGCTGGATTCCATGATTTTATGTGTGTACTAAAATAATTCTGAGCTTCTTGCAGTTATTTGGCAGAGATAACTGGTTAAAAACTAAAAGAGAACTAAATTAAAAGACCCTAAAATGTGGCCTTTGCTGCATCTCTGGGTCCAATCAGAGAAAAGCAAATTAGAAAAAAACAAAACACTTTAGCTATTTTATTAGCAAACACTTATTATAAGAAATAAAAAAAAAAAAGGCATTGCAAATTCTGTGGTCTTGGGAGGCTGAGGAGATCCTGATTTGACAAAGAACCTAAGTGCAAGAAGGAGCCAACACCATTAGGTCTGGAAGAACAAATGGATGACGTGATTCCTAAAACCTAGAAGCTTGCAAGAGGAGCCCTGCAAAAGGTTCACTCTAACTTCTGAGGAAGAGCTGATGCTTTATTAATGCTGATATTTCAGAAGGCCAGAAGACAATTGCCTTGAAGCTAAGACTCAGATATGTATAAAGTTAAGCTGGGTCTATTATCTTTGAGGGGGCACAATGAGGTCATTTTTGAGGGGGCACAATGAGGTAGGTTTGGGGAGGGTAGAAAACAGCTAGAAATTTGAAGAAGATGCATTTGCTTGTTGAAGAGCCATCAAGATGATTCACAGCAGAGAGGAAGGACAAGTTGCTTCAATTACCACTTTTTCTTTCATAGCCTCTCACACACATTCCCTGTGGATGAAAAATACTATGGTGGAAACAGTTGGATCAAGGATGCAGTTTGAGCTTCTAGTACTATAAACAGACTACGAAAACGTGGGAAAGAAAGAAAAAATGAGTCAATAAGTATATTGAAAATGCTCCTATCACTATTTATCAAAGAATTGATAAATCAAACAAATCAAGCCAAACAAACAGTAACCTGCTATTCACAAATTGAGCATGATTCAAACAATGATAAAAGGCCCTGTAGACAATGTTTGTATAATGTTTGATGAAGGAAATCACTATTTTACTCTCAGCTTTTTGTTCAGCTGTTATCAGAATGGAATGACAAAAAGTTGGGAGTGTAGTAGTGATTCTGCATTTTAATCACTTAAACATGTACAATTTCAGTGAATAATAGGCAGTTTTTGTAATTTTTTCTAATCCTATGCTACTTCTAAATTATGTTTATTGAAAAGTAATTTTGTGTCTGTGTAAAATTTTAGAAAATTGGACTTGTAAAAAATTTCAGTATGGACAAGAGAAAAATAAACAGTTTCAAAAAATAAAATGAATGTGGAACTGAGAGATAATAGCTCAATAACCAGCATATATAATGATTTATAATAGTAGTTGAATTCCCCAACTCTTGAATATGAAAATTAATTGATCAGTAAAGAATTGAGGCCTAAGAACTAGAATGTAGAAAATATGTGGAGCTAGGGAATACCTTTCACTGACAACCCCCCTTTTCTCTTGGATTTTTGGATTTGAAGGTGGGATAAAATTCATTTAAGTATGCTTATCCTATTCGCTCACCAAACGATCCAAAAGTCTACTATCCTTGCTAGTGAGTAAGAACCTTAACTGACATAGATGCTGAAATCAACAGATCATCTAGAAAATTGAGGAATCAGGAATTGATCTTCTAGTTTGCATAACATTAAAGAAGTAAACAATACATCTAGCCAATATTATAGGCTAAGACTATTGCCAACATCAAGTAAACAAGCTCCAGCTGATTCAACACATGAAGAAAACAATTCTTAAGAGGTATTGGGACTATCTGTGGCCGAATGAGTTGTTACATTAAAGATATAGCAAGACTCATTGTTAGAATCATGTCCTTTAAAATAAATACTTGTTACTGAGATCAAAAACAAAACTGAAACATTGTGAAGGGAGAATAATTAATTTGGAAAAACTTTAATAAGACTATAAGATCATCAGAGCAGTTATTATAGTACATCCAAAGCAATCCATCACAGGTGGGAAGTGGGAATTTGTAAGCAAGTTTAGAGCAGAGGCTGAAGGAAAAAGTCAGTTGCGTGAGCAGTTGGGTCACATTATAGAACCTCAAAACCTGTTTATTTCTGCCCTTCTCTTAACTCACACCTATCAGATAAGAAGATCACTGTGGGTAAAAGAGAGTTAACAATAACAACAACAAAAAATAGTGGGAAGGCTTTTTAGATTAAATTACTATATCCTGTATTTGCTCTAGCCAAGAGTGATTATGCAATAAATTATCTGGATTCACTTTGTTTCTAAAAATAAATCCAATATGAATTTGTTTTCAGAGAAATCTCAGAACAAATAACCAAACAAAGAGCTGAAATTTACCAACTCTTGAGCCAATCCCTGGGCTCTCAAACTTGTGCTAAAAACAAACAAACAAATTAATTAATAATGTTGCTAAATTACTACATCCCTCAAAATGAGACATTCTGTCCAATTCTTCTCTCCATTCCCATGAAGAACCATGGACCAGGGTATTCCTCCTGAGTGCAGAGCTGGAGCAGGATGATTGGCAAATTAAATAAATTAAATACTTAATTATACCACTCTTATAATATAATAATGCCCCTTTCCTTTTTTTTTCCAAAATGCACTCATTGTATTATAACTGTTTTAATGGTGGTGTTAAATTTATCCATAAAATTTACGCTGTAGTAGATTTTGTTTTTGTTTTTGTTTTTTTATTTAGAGAGAGTCTTGCTGTGTAGCTTAGGTTCAGATGCAGTGATAAAATCATAGCTCACTATAACCTCAAACTCCTGGGATCAAGCGATCCTCCCTCCTCAGCCTCCTGAGTAGCTGGGACCACATGCGTGTGCCATGGCAAAAGGCTAATTTTTGTACTTTTTGTAGGGGCAATTGTCTCTGTATGTTGCCCAGATTGGTCCTGAATTCCCAGCCTCAAGTGTTCTTCCTGCCACAGCCTCCCAAGGCACTGGGATTATGGGCAAGAGGTGCCTGGTCCTTCAGTTTGTTTCTGTATCATTATTTCAGTCAACTGAACAAGAAATTTTCTTTGACTTTTGGGCAATTTGACCAAGGCCCTTTTAACTGACCAGGTTCTCCAACATATGAATTAGTGGAATAGGATTGCCATAAGGATCGACTAGAATAAAGCAGTTAGAATACGCAGTGTCTTATCAATATTATGCAGTAAGTTAATGGTATTTACTTATAGAAATGAAGTACATGTATACCCATGTCCTCAGTTTAGTCCAATGGTAAGCACATGCATTACTGTCTACTGTAACTGCATTAGCTCTGATATCTATATCCCTCAGTTGGTATTGCTGCTACTATGACATTTCTGTCTGACTGGATGACCTACTAGATATAAGCTACAAATAGACAAAATAAATATCTAAATAAATAAACAGGACTTACTTTTATGTGGCAGATCATTATCAGTACAGGGGCATCCTCCTGGCATAGGTATTTTAAATGAGATAAAAAATAACAATTTTATTTGTTGATAAACACCATTAATGACTGATAAATATATCATAGTTGTGTTATAATTTTGTTTAATATTGCCGCTGCCTTGACATCCCTTTTTAGGCTTGAAAAGTTATTTGAAAGCTAGTTATACCCTATGACCTTTGGTCTAGTTAAAACTTCCCCTCCTTGTGTAGTTGCTTGAGAGATGCCATGCTTATTTCTAAACTCACTGACCACAAACCTAGCATATCCTGCAGCTGCTGGGCAGGATTCAACCTAATAATGGCCAACATCAGAGTCTCTGCTTCCACCCCCAACCCACCTGCTGTTTGAACACGTCGCTGTCACTGGATTTGCCACCCGCCCAATGGGCACCCTGCTTCTATCATGGATCTGTGAGTAACAAAATGCTTCTGTTATTTCATGTTTTTTACTGTGCCGCCCCCTCACTGTGATTCACCTGACTGATGTACTTAAACCTAACTCTTCCCTCAGTCAGGGTTCCCCTGGAAAGTAGCTACCTTAGTATGAATACATTGGATACAGGTCAGACAAAAGCCCCCAGGATGTCTGATAATATACAGGGAATCTTTGTCACATGTCGGATACCTCGGAGTTAGGCCAGGGATCGGGATAAAGACATGTCCCATGAAAGGCACAGTGTAAACACCCACAAACCCTTCCTGTGGAGCCTGTCAGGACAGGCCTAGAATCTATAACCATTCTCCAGAGAGAGCTCAAACCAAATTTAAAAACAAAAACAAAACCAGTTACATCAGCGGTCAAATTTGGCTGATCTGTTTAATATTTAACAAGCTCAAAATATATAGTATTGCAATGTTACTATGTTTAAGACAGCAAATAAAGTATAAAGAATGAAATAAAAACTTTCGATTCACAGAGAAAATTAAATACATTCAAGTATTTAAAACATTCTTTTAAATAGGCAATGGAAGTGAACTACAGAGCATCTTGTCCCTTTCATATTGTACATTGCACTGCTGACTTCTCAATAGCTGAGTCAATGTCTCAATACTATTTCTATCTCACCCACCCATTGTCCCCATCATACCGGCTTCTGTTCTAATATCCTGGCATATTTCTTTCCACAGCCTTCACAATGTATTTCTTTGAGGACAAAAGAGACTCAACATGAAGGAACAAAGCATGCAGCAGAGGAATCAATACAGATAGATTTTGGTCACCAAAATACTAAACAATAGGATTTTAGCAAACCAGCAGTGAAAATGGATATTGGGAAGGATAAAGAAAAAAGGGAAGAGGAAGGAGAAACATTTCGCTGATAATATAAAAAGGACTACTTTATAGAAGCAAAATTTGGGGCTCCTGACTAGGAAATACTGCCATCTAGTGTGAGCTAATTTCACATGCAGTCCTGTTGCAATGGAGTGTTGCCAGTACACTTTATTAAAGATGTAGGGGCCTGCAACTATCGAATGCAGATTGATCATTAGCTGGTGTTTTCTTGAAAAAAATCTCACTGGTATAATCCTGCATGATTTTAGTTCATTGGAGTATTTTCCACATAATATCATGAATAAAAAAGAGCACAAAATGCAATACCCTAATAATAAAAACAGTAATAAAACGTAAGTGTACCTCAGACAGACTTTATCACTCTTGAGATTTTGCTGTTTTCCCCCTTTAATGATTTAATTATGATCCCTGCTGTGATTCTTTAATGCTACATGCAGAAAAGATATTTTCACACTTAATAAAAAAGAAGACAGTGTGTTTTATAGTAGGTTCTTCCTTTTTCTATTATTTTGCCAAATAGAATAAAATAAATGTTTAAAAGGAACTATTTTTGCCATCTATTGACTAAAGACAAAAAAATCAATCTCTTCTTTCCAAAAAGTTAGTAAGTATTAAAATGCTGAAATTCCTGGTGTGACTGACATTAGAACAGATGGTATGAATCAATATTTCCTTTTTCTGTTTTAAGACCTTTATCTAGAAGTAGAAAGATACATGGTATGAATAAAATAAAATTCTACTTTTCTCACTTTTAGACTTACAAGTAGCTCATGTTAAATATTTCTCAACTACTTAATGATATGAATTAAAAATATATATATATTCAAAATATATTACTTTTAATACTGAGCTAACCTGTCTTGTTTAACTATATTTTTTAAATATAAAATATTCCACAATATAATGAAACATACTTTCAAAGAAAAATAATATGAAACATTGATCTCTGCATTTTGGTATTTTGTTTATGGATTTTATTCCTTTGGAAATAATGTTTTTAAATAATTTTTAACAAACTTTAAAAAATATAAAAATCCCTTTATTTCTCAATGTTAAAGAGTAGCAGGTAATAGGATTTTCTATTGGCAACATCATTATAGTAATGATATTATGTAATTGTGTCTGCTTCTACAAAGAAATTTTCTTTTTAGTCAAGTTTTTTATCTATTTTCAGAAATTAATTGTTTCTTTTTATTAGATTCTAAGATTTTTCTCTTCAACTCAGCTATTCCACAGTTTCATTACCATATGCTTAGAATTAAATTGCATTTTTATTAATTTAGATCAGAGTTTTGTGAAATACTTCAACATCTGCACTCTAAGAATTGACAGTGGTGTGGTGGCTGGTAATAATATGATGGGCTGGCTTACTCAACCCAGAGTCCCCACCACCATCCCACACACAGAAGGTAAGGATTTTCAAAAGCTTTTGTACTGATGTTAGTTTTCAGTATTAGATACATTTTATTTTGATGTCAAAGAGTGTCATACCTCTAGTTTTATTATTTTTGCTAAAGGTTGCATTGGCTATTCAAGGTCTTTTGTGATTCTATAGGAATATTAAGAGTGTTTTTTTCCATCTTTGTGAAAAATGTCATTGGAATTGTGATAGTGATTGCATTAAATCCGTAGGTTGTTTTGGGTAGTATAGACATTTTAACAACATTAATTATTCCAAGCAATGAACAAGGACATACACCAGTGAGTGGATTGAGAGTCAGAAGTGACAAGCTTGCTTTGTTATCACAAATGATTATTAACATATTTGTTAAGTAGAACTCGCCATGACAGGCAACAAGGCAAATTGAAGAAATATTATACAAAGGTTATTGCAGAATAATCTGAAAGTTTGTAAATGACACTAATAGACCCAGCTGACATTTTCAAAAGATTGATATTTTTCCTAATACATATATCATACAAATATAATAATGATAGGTTTTATATTTTACTAAGTATATTTTCTGTTAAACTAACAACATTTTTTGCACATTTAAATTAACTTTTTATACTAATGTTCGACATAGGCTTAGAATGCAAAGAAGATAGACCCTGTTTTCTTTTTTCCTGCTTGTTATTAAATCTGTTCAGGTTTTCTGCTTGCTATTCTGATTTTAGCCCTTTCAGGATTTTAAATTTATCCAGTAGTTAGAAATATATCCATTTCATCTAACTTTCTAGTTTTTTGGCATATAGCTGTCTATAGCATTCTTTCATAATCTGTTTTATTTCTATAAAGTCAGTAGTGATGCCTCTTTTTTCATTCTTGCTTTTACTAGATTTTGTTTATTCTAAAGATTTTAGTCGAATTACTATAGGTTTTTCAATATGAACAACATAAGTTTTTTTCCATTTAATCTACTGTTTTGCTTTTATATCTCATTCATGTTAGCCTTACTCTTTTATTGTTTTCTCTCTTCTGCTTGCTTTGAATTTAGTTTGCTCTTGCTTTGATACCTTCTCAAGACAAATATTAATTGAGTAATTTGAGGTGTCTAATTTTTTGTAATATGTGCGTTCATGGCTATAAATTTCTAAGCACTGCTTTAGATGTATACCATATGTTTAACTAAATTTTCATCTCAAAGAATTTTTTATTTCCTTTGCAAATTCTCCAATGGTTTGTTAGTTATTTAATGGTGTGTTGTTTAATTTTCAGATATTAGTGATTTCTCAAAGATTATTATGATTTATTTTTAATTTATTTCTATTACAGTGATAAAATATGCTTTGTATAATTTCATTCCTTATAAATGTGCATAGACTTGCTTAATAGCTGAGCATATGTTGGTGAACATTTCATATGCCCTCGAAGAATTTCTATTCTGCCATTGTTGGATAGACATCTGTGAGATCTAGTTGTTCAGAGCTCTTGGTGGCCCTGACTTCACAACTTTGCTTTGCATAGCCCATACCACACATCTTACAGGGTGAAGTCATGTTCAACTTCCAAGCTGGAGTCACAAGCCAGTGGCTCTACTTGTCTGAGTTCTTGGGGGACACCTTGTTCCCACAGCTTCACTAGGAATTGAGTTGGTGAGGACTCTCTGTGACATTCGTGCCTGGTTGGCAGCTTTCTTCATGAGCCCTCAAGGTTTTCTGGGGAATTTTTTGAAATCTAAGTGGGGGTGCTCTCCCCAGCTTGAGCAATTTATACCTAATGGGCTAACATCTTATGGACACTGCCATAGTTACTGTCTGTACCTTCTGGAACGATGGCCAGAGCTGTACCTGAGCCTGCTTGAGCCACAGTTGGGTCTGACAGGTAGTATATTGTGCAGAATATAAGAAGCCAAAACTTGTGATACCCGAGTGAGCCTTGATGTCCCATGGGCAACCTGGGCTCCTCCTTTGAAATCCTTCTACCCTCAAGGCCCTGGCATTCCAGGCTTGTGATCAGTGGAGCAGCCATGATAATCAGAAATGCCTTCAGAGTGATCCTTCCATTGTCCTGATGAATAGCATCTGGCTGCCTACCATTTACGCTATTCTTGATATCAAATGTTTGCTTTTTCACACCCTTGATATTTTTTCCTGTATGTACTTTTTAAATTCTTTTTTCTCCATTTTGAATAAAAACTTTTTTATAAATTCAGGGGTACATGTGCAGGGGTATACAATAGGTAAATTGTGTGTCATGGGGGACTTTGGTGTACAGATTATTTCATCACCCAGGTAATGAGCGTAGTACCTGATATGTCGTTTTTCAATCCTCACCCTCCCCCCACACTCCAACCTCATGTAGGCCCCAGGGTCTATTGTTCCCTACTTTGTGTCTATGTGTTTCCTACTTTGTGTCTATGTGTACTCAATGCTTAGCGCTCACTTACGTGTGACACTATGTGGTATTTGCTTTTCTCTTCCTGTGTTAACTTTGCATAGGATCATAACCTCCAGCTCCATTCATGTTGCTGTAAAGAACATGATGTTTTTATGGCTGCATAGTATTTCACTGTATACATGTACTACATTTTCTTTAGTTTACTGTTGATGAGCATTTAGGTTGATTTCCTATCTTTGCTATTGTGAATAGTGAAAATACACATGCATGTGTCTTTATGGTAGAATAATTTATATTTCTTTGGGTACATACCAATAATGGGATTTCCAAGTTGAATGGTAGTTCTGTTTTAAGTTCTTTGAGAAATTGCTAAAATGCTTTCTACAATGGCTGAACCAATTTACTTTCTTACCAGTAGTTTATAAGCATTTCATTTTCTCCGCAGCCTTGCCAGCATTTGTTATCTTTTTGACTTTTTAGTAATAGCAATTCTGGCTGGTATAAGATGGCATCTCATTGTGGTTTTGATTTGCATTTCTGTTATGATTAGTAATGTTGAGCATGTTTAATATGCTTGTTGGCCTGGGCCGACTGTATATCTTCTTTTGAAAAGTATATGTTTATATACTTTGCCCACTTCTTAATGGGATTGCTTATTTTTTGCTTACTAAGTTCCTTATGGATTCTAGATATTATGTCTTTTGTCAGATTCGTATTTTTAAATATTTTCTCCAATTCTATAGGTTGTTTACTCAGCTGATATTTTCATTTGCTGTGAAGCAGCTCTTTAACAGGTCCCATTTGTCAACTTTTGCTTTCATTTCAATTGTTTTTGGTGTCTTCCTCATGAATACCACCCTGCTTTATCCAGGTTCAACAGTCACTCGAAGGCTAAAGTCTCCAAGGGAGCATGGAGAGCCTCGAAGGATGAGCAACTCTGACCGGGCTCCACGGCAGCAGTTTCCATGCCAGACTCTCTGGACTGTGCGCAAGCTGGAATCTTGCCCCTGCCACCTCTCTAAGAAGCTCTCTCTGCCAGCTTAAGTGTCTGAGGGAATTGTAGAGTCTCCTGCTGCTAGATTCTGAAGGCCACTCCTCACCTGTTCAACTCACCTCTTGCCCAGGAGTCACTGGGGGCCAGGAACAAGTCTCCATGCTCAGCCACCCAATGCAGAGTCCCAGCTTCCTCTACCTTCAGCCCAGTGCCAGTTGAATTCACTCTTAATTTCTTCCTTCCGAAGATCTGCTCAGACTGTACCAGTCTTCCTAAAATCCCAGACTCTCTAAGAAAGATGTTCTTCCTATCTGCCCCTAGTTGGCCATTGTGAAGCAGAACCCACATTTTAAAAATGCAGTACAATCTCACCAGGCCGAGATTTTTCCAAATCTTTAAGTTCTGCTTCCCTTTGGATTATAAATTCTATCTTTAAGTCATTTCTCTTTTTTTTTTTTTTCATTTTACTAATAAGCTGTCAAGAGAAGCCATGAGCACTCTGGACACTTTGCTTAGAGATTTATTCTGCCAAATATCCTAGTCTATTCCTGACAAGTTCTGCCTTCCACAAAGCAGAACATTGACACAATTAGACCAAGTTCTTTGCTGCTTTATAAAAAGGATGTAGTTTCTTTCAGTTTCCAAAACGTTGTTTCTTGTTTTTATCTAAGACCTCATCAGAATTGCCTTGCCATCCATATTTTTATGAATATTCTGTTCATGACCACTTAGGTAATTTCTAGGAAGATTCAGGTTTTCTCTACAGCTCTTCTCTTTTTCTGAGCTCTTACCATAAATAGCCTTTTATTGTTCAGACTCTATTATCTAGTTCTAAAGCTGATTCCACAGTTTTAGGTATTTGTTATAGCAGCATTTTACTTCTTGGTACAAATTTCAATCTTAGTTTGTTTCTGCTGTTATAACATAATGATTCATAAATAATAGAAATTTATCACAGTTCTTGAAGCTGGGAGTTCAAGGTCAGGTTGCCAGCGTATTTGATGTCTGACGAATGTTTGCTTTCTGCTCCTAAGATGGTATCTGGTCCCTGTGTTCTTTGGAATGGAGAAATGCTATGGCCTCATATGGCTGAAGTGAGAAAGGGGTGAACTCTCTTTCTCATGCCCTGTTTTGTGAATACTAATCCCATCCATGAGAGCAAAGCTCTCGTAGCCTAATTACCTTATAAAGGTCCCACCTCTTAATACTATCATCACGCGAGTTAAGTTCCAACATTCAAATTTTGGAGGGATACATACATTTAAACACTAACATAGACTAAGAAATAAATTGCTGAAAACACTTAATTATAAGAACATGACAAATTGAATGCAGTATAAGTGGTCCTCAATTATTTTTAGAGTCACTAAAGATTGAGCACACCTGAAATAAAATGAATTCCAAATAAAATTATAGTGTTAGGATTGTGATTTGCATAATGCCATGCATACTTATAGCATCTTTTGTTTTGCAGAGTAGAAAGACTTTCAACTTTTGTCTATTTCTATATATGGGATAGTAATCAGTGGAGGTATAATCAAGTCAGTTTTTTTAAAAAAATAGTTTTTTTCTATGTTCATTATGATGAATTACAAAGCCAGAAAGAAAGGTACGAAGTTAATTTAGCTCTTGCATAGCTGGATATTTTTTAATCAACATAGCCATAGGGTATCTAATTTTCTCCTTTTGGTATGATTCTTTTCTGTACTCAAAAACAATTGCAATTGATAATTGTTATGATTAAAAAGGCTGCATTTATTGAATTGTTACTCTGATCTTGGCTTTAAGCCATTAGTGTCATATTTTTGTATGCCTAATATTTTAAATCTGTCTTTTCCTTATGAATTTATTTCTAAACTCAGACTCTTCATGCAATCAGAAGAGCAGCTAGTTTATAAATATTCCAGTTATTAATAATAATAAGATTTGTTTTAAGTAAGAAAAGTAGCTAGTTTTATAGTGGTAGCCAAATCAAGGTCTATAAACTGAGGCAGCATCCAATAAAAAAATGAATTAATGTTTTGGTATATATTATAACATCATTAATGCAGAATGCTACATATCATACTTCCAAATCATTTTATTTTATGATAGAAAAAGTAATGCAGCTAAGTAGTATGGCTCAGAATACAAATCTAATTAATATGAAAAAATTACTAGAACTCATAAACAATTCTAGATTTAGTTGTATTGCCACTAAGTATTTAAAATATTTTTTTTTGCAGTTCAATATGAATAATGTCTCTGACTATATCAATGTGTAAAATATTTAGAATTGCAATCCTAGAATGATGAGAAATCTGGGTCACTTGAAGTAGCCGCGCTAGTTCACTGCAAATAATACTGTGAGATTTAGGCATATAATAAAATTCTGACTCTACATGTGCTATTTAGTAAATTACATGAAATATATTCAACACATTATTATAAAGTAGGCTTTGTGTTACATGATTTTGCCTAACATCTAATTTGTGTTAGATGATTTTGACTAATTTAAGGTTCTGACCATGTTTAACACAGGTTAAGCTAACCTATGAAATTTATTCAGTTAAGTATATTAATTTCATTTTCAACTTATATTTTCAACCTATAGTAGATTCATTGGGATATAAGTCCATCAGAAGTGAGGAGCATCTGTATATATGTGTGAATATATGTATATACACACACACAGATATATGTATATATGTATACACACATATATCGTCATTAATAATTTGGAATTATCTGAAGTATTTAAGGTGGTTTAAGCTTAAAAAGAAATATTTTATATGAGTCATCACATTAATAAATAAAATATCACCATGTAATTATCCCAATATATCCCAGAAAAGGATTACAAATGTTTCAGGAAATTAGAGTTTAAAGAGAATTCAACTACAAAAGTTATCTATCAAAAACCTATAGCCATTTTAAGGCCAGCTATGGTGGCTTACGCTTGTAACCCCAGCATTTTAGGAGGCCAAGGTGGGCAGATCACTTGAGGCCAGAAGTTCAAGGCCAGCCTGGCCAACATGATGAAACCCCATCTCTACTAAAAACACAAAAAATTAGCCAGGTGTGGTGGCACATGCCTATAATCCCAGCTACTCAGGAGGCCAAGGAACAAGAATCACTTAAACCTGGGATACAGAGGTTTCAGTGAGCCGAGATCTCTCCACTGTACTCCAGTCTGGGCAACACAGCAAGATTCTGTCTCAACAAAAACAAAAACAAAACCCTATAGGCATTATATTACTTATGAGAGAATTGCTTTCCTGCATTTTCCTTCAAAAGTCTGCCACCAATTCCAAACAAAGTACTTCCTTTTGCCAATGATGCACAATTCTGATTTTCCTTCCCTAAGTCTTAAAATAATTTCATAAGAGGACCTTAAACAATTAAAGTAGGGCCTGAGAAATCCTTACTTTATAATAAACTAAAAATTTACTCCTATTTCATCTATCATCTCTAATGATCTTCAGAATCCCACCTATTATTTCTCTTGGGAGGTTATATAATTTGTATAAATGACATTATAGAATTCACAATAAAATTTTAGTCATATTAATCTAGAAATTATATTTATAATCTCACATTAGCAAATTTCCGAATAGGAATACAATCTACAAATAAGGATTTTTTTTAATATATTAAATCTCCAGAGTTTATTCCAAAATTTTTTTCTAATTTCTTATTCATCTCAGCCAGAGTCTCATTTATTTACATGCTAGAGTTAAGGATTCATTTGGCAAAAGCAAACTCAACTGTGTTCTAATACAATGTGTGTGTTAGACAGGCTTCTCCAGAGGAGGAGAACCAATAGCATGTATATACGTAGAGAAAAAAATTGGGGGCATGCTATTGTGAAGGTGGACAAGTTCAAATCTGCAAAGTGGGTCAGCTGGCTGGAGACCAGGGCAGGTCTGATACTACACTTTAAGTCTGAAGTCCATTCACGTGAAGGGGAGGGGAAAAACCTATGCTGCAGTTCAAGTCTACAAGTCACGTGCAGGCAGAATTCCATCTTGCTTAGAACAGTCATTTCATCATTGTTGTCATTCTAACAGGCCTTCATATGTTTGGATGAGGTCCACCCATATTAAGGAGTACAGTCTACTTGACTCCAAGTCCACGGATGTAAATTTTAGTCCTATCCAAAAATGCCATCACAGAACCTCCAGAATAATTTATGGGTACATATCTAAGCCCTGTGGCCCAGTTAAGTTGATCCTTAAATTGAGTGTCTCAACTTCACCCCTTGCTAACATGACACCAATACACATTGAATTAATCACAATAACAAGGCCATACTTTCACCTAACATGATATAGCTGTCCTGAGTCCAACCAAAAATTGGAAAGATGAAAAGTCTCTGGGTAAGGTTTACTCCTGGTGACATCCTAGAACTTAAATACTATGTTACAAAGTTAACAGTATTTAAATACTGATTTAAAATGGACATAACTAATGCTACATGGTAAAAAGATAATAAAGAGAAGAAAACAAAGATATTTTAAACACACATAATCATAACACAATAAAGGAGTATATTACTCTGTTTTCACATTGCTATAAATAAATACCTGAGTCGAGGTAATTTATAAAGCAAAATGTTAATTGACTTACAGTTCTATATGGCTGGGGAGGCCTCAGGAAACTTTCAAACATGGCAGAAGGTGAAGGGGAAGCAAGAACCTTCTTTACATGGAGGCAGGAGAAACAAATATGTGACAACCCAGGAGAAACCATTTTTATAGGATCTTATGAGAATTCACTCACTACCATGAGAACAGCATGGTGAAAAAAACTCCCATAAACCATCACTTCTCACTATGTTCTCCCTTTAACACTTTAGTATTATAATTCAAGATGAGATTTGGGTGGGGAAAAAGCTGAAGCATATCAAGTAGAAATGGTCATGACAATTATATTCTTGTTTTTATAACTGGTCACATGGCATCGGTGTTGTTTATGACTGCTGTCTTTCACTACCCATTCCATAATCCCTGTGCTTTCAGCAAGCACCTCAGCCGGTTGCGTTTTTTTACCTCGTAGAGTGACCTAGTCTGGAGCATGAGTAGTTCTGCCCGAATTGGGTTGTTTTAGTTTTCCATTCACATAATTACACAACAGGGACTTCCTAAGGCATCTCAGATATTTCAGGCATACGCTTCCTGATCTCCATTGTAGCAGAGCATTCCAGTTTCCCTTTGGTAATTTGTATCAGTCACTCTCAGCAGCACAGTAACTCTCTTCTTTGCCTGTTGATTACGGAAACATGAAGAGTTCAGAGTTGCTACGTTTTACATTCCAGTTCACTGGAATCACTGTTGTGTCTTCTGGTAGAAACATTCTTCTCTTAGGAGCTAAGATTTCTAGGCAAGAAGAAAATAAAGTTATGGAGACAAGAAGCAAAAGTTTTCACCTTGTAGGTACAGTGAGTGCTGTCACTTCCATTTTCACCCTTTCATTTCTGGACCTATTAATCCTATTGATAGATGCAGGAGGGAGATAAAGGAGGATCCCCGGAGAATCTCTGACCCACCCCACAAGTGTTTACATCATATGCTTTTGTGCAGATGAGGGAACTGGCTCAGGGCCTTGTCTGGGTGTGCCCACAACAGACTGGGGGACCCGCCTGCACACTGGGAAAGTGGGATAGAGCCACTGGGATTTCGTGCCTTTTGTAGAGAGGAGGAGCCTGACCTCTTCAGCTCCTTCATGCATCTGGGAGGTGTCCTGGTATTTAATCTGTGAGTGGGAGCCTGTTGGCAGGACTCTTTTATTTTCACTGTGAGATTTCTTAATATACTTCATTCTCCTCACCTTCCAATGTGCTCACATGCCTAAATTTTCTTGGTTGTGTGACGAAAACCTCCTCCTGAATGAAGGAGCAAAATATCCTGCATCTCTGTGATTGAAACCACACAATATATCAGATGCTGATTCAGAGTATATACAGCCTCTTGGGTAAACTTGTCCCACTCTCCAAAGTATTGCCGGCTAGCTGGCACTTTACCTGAGTTTTCAAAAGGTCATTCTACAGATTTAAATGTTAAATATCATCCAAAAATACCCTCACAGAAACTTCCAGAATAATGTTAGACTTCCATATTGAAGCACCCTGGCCAAACCAAGTTGACACATAAATTAGCCATCATTACAATGGATATAATTCACTTGCATCTTAAACTGAACAAGAGGTTATCTTCCATCAGTTAAGTGATTGTTGTGAAGAGGAGAAGGGGTACTATCTACCATTGTATATTCTAAGTGGAATTTATATCTCCGTGTCTACTTGCCATATTTAGAAGTTGATCATGATGGGTGTAAATCAGGTGTAAGCAAGCCTGAAAGCAGTTTACTTCCTGATCCAATATATTTTAAAGTTTATAATTTTGTATGACATCAAGTTCTGCACTAATGATGCATGCTATCTTGCTAAAACTTTGTTTCTCTCTTGTAACAATACACTACACAGTGGCAGCCAACTACCCTCAAAGCAAACTTGCATTCTCTATAATGTCAATCACATATCCAACATGTCCCTGAGGCATTTAAGTCCTATCTATCATTGGCTGTTGTTAAAGTCTGATGCTCTGACATTTCTTCGACTTATAAATTAGTTTAAGTAAAACTTCTTTGTTTTTTTAAAAAAAAGGTTTTTACACAAGCCCATTTTTTTCAGAGAATTACTTTCCAATGATATCTGAACAGAAGTAATATTTACATTTATAGAGACAATGTTCACAAATAGGGAGGGACAGTAATTGTTGGTTCAGTTTCCCTGAAACACTCCTTTCCTCAATTTTTTTGCATGTTTTTGGACATGAATAACTTTATTATTTCAATGACAGTACCCATGTTTCCTTCTTTCCTTCTGGTGAAAGGAGTGATTCAAAGATTAAAATTCTCTGTGATACAAATTACATCATTGAATAGTTATTGATCATATAGTATGTTCAGACACTCTTTGAGCAATTGGGGTTCCTCATTGACCAAGATAGGCATGGATTTTGGCCCACAGAAGCCCTTCCACTTTATTCAGGCAAGTTCAGCTGGATATTTTAACATTTTAATCTTACTTCATTATTTCTCTTTTCTACCATATCCAAATCATTTGAGAACAAGGAAAATATAGAGATGTTTTCATAAAAACAAAAGCATTTTTCTTAGCAACAGAATGTCAATTTATGAAGAAGAACAATATCACAGAAAAAAATCGGAATGCAAAAGAATGGTGAATATTTAACATTGGCAAAAAGGAAAAAATTGTAATATAAAAATTATCCATATAAAATTTTTGAAATGATGAAAATAATAACCTATTGTGAACAATGCATATTTTGAAGGAATAAACATATTCGGAACTACAGCATTGGAAAATATTAGTAAGTCAGCAAGAGATTGAGTCTTGTTAAATTCCCTAAAATATCTGCATTTGTAAGGTAAAAGAGTAAATTAACATTAACCTCTAAAGTTAAAATAATTGAATTTCAAGAGTAATTATTAAAAGAAGAAACTAGAAGAACAAAATGGGAAATTTAGAAGCTATAAAAAGATAATAAAAGATGAAGTATCAATCAAAAGAAAGGTTTTAAAAGCATAATATGCTGGGGGCAGTGTCTCACGTATGTAACCCCAGCACTTTGGGAGGTCAAGGGTAGGAGGATCACTTGAGCCCAGGAGTTCAATATTAGCCTGAGCAAGATGAGGAGACTCCATATGTGAAAAAAAAAAATAGCCAGGCACTGTGACACATATCTGTAGTCCCAGCAACTTAAGACGCTGTCGTGAGAGAATCTCTTGAGCCCAGGAGTTTGAGGCTGCAGTGTGCCATGATTGTGCCACTGGTCTCCAGGCTAGGTGAGAGAGAAAGACCCCCATCTCTAAAATAATTAAAAATAAACTCTAAAAAAGCACAAAAATGAGACAAATAGAAATAAAAAAATGAGATGTAATAAATTTTTAAAAAGTTGAAATCACAGCTATCAAAATAAACATAATTGGATTGAATTGTCAGTCCAAGTAAAGATTTTTCAGATTGGATTAAAGGTCCAGCTGTAAATGGACACATCTATGAGTAAGATTGAAAATAAAAGAGTGGGAAAAACGTCATAGCAACAAACCAATAATCTAAAACAAGATGGGATAGCTAGAAAAATATAAAACAGTGGGTGAGAAAATGAGAGTGCATAATTATAAAATATTTTACCATATAATATTATAAAATAAACTGTTGGGGAAATATAATTTTTAAAAAATTGTGTCACTCCATAAATCTTCTCTACAAAGGTAGTAAAGAAAAAAAATACTTTTAATATTGAATAAGCATTAAACCATATGTTGATGCCCACCAGAGACAGTTCACTAAGATATCACAAAGATAGAATGAAATCTCACTTTTTTATATAGCCAGGTAGATACATTACATCCATATGGTCAAATTAAACTATGACTAATCCTCTAGTAAGAGGACTTGACAGCACCATTTGTTACACTTCATTCATTCCAACATTACCTCATAATTGGGTGACCATCTGTGTTATCTAATTGGCCTGATCCAAAGGAAAAACAAAATTGTCATATCTTTATGATACAGCTTAGTATCGTGACTTACAGCAATGCATTCACAACAGTTAGGCTCCCACCCTCTCACAGAAAGGGAGTTACAGGTGTTATTTATTTTTCTGGATGTATTCACTACAAAGAGATGTCTTCCAGGTCCTTGAGAAAGACATTTCTAGGTAACAAAGCTGACAAAGTCTTTGTTTTATAAGGGATTTATGTATTTTTAAAAGAGAAGTAGTAGAATTACAAGTTTTCTAAACTGTAATTCTATACTGACAAAAAAAATTTGAAAGAGGGAGGGAAAACCTTTTTTTAAACAAAGTTCTTCTAAGGAAAGAAAAAACAGGATACATGTGCAGAATGTGTTGGTTTGTTATGTAGGTGTACGTGTGCCATGGTGGTTTGCTGCACCTATTGACCATCCTCTAAGTTCTCTCCCCTCATCTCCCAACCCCCTACAAGCACTGTTGTCTGTTGTCCATGTGTTCTCAATGTTCAACTTCCACATATGAGTGAGAAAATGTGGCATTTGGTTTTCTGTTCCTGTGTTGGTTTGCTGAGGATGATGGCTTCCAGCTTCATCCATGTCCCTGAAAAGGACATAATCTCACTCATTTTCATGACTGCATAATATTCTATGTTGTGTATGTGCCACATTTTGTTTATCCAGTCTGTCATTGATGGGCATTTGGGTTGGTTCCATGTCTTTGCTATTGAGCATAGTGCTGCAATAAACGTACATGTGGATGTGTCTTTATAGCAGAATGATTTCTGTTCCTTTTTGTATATACCCAGTAATGGTATTTGCTGGGTCAAATGATATTTGTGGTTCTAGATCTGTGAGGAATCGCCATACTGTCTTCTACAATAGTTGAACTAATTTACATTCCCAGCAACAGTATAAAAGCGTTCCTATTTCTCTGCAACCTCTCTGGTATCGATTGTTTCCTGACTTTTAAAAATAATTGCCATTCTGACTGGCATGAGATGCTATCTCATTGTAGTTTTGATTTGCATTTCTTTGATGATCAGTAATGTTGAGGTTTTTTTCATATGCTTGTTGGCTGTGTAAATATCTTCTTTTGAGAAGTGTCTATTCATATCCTTTGCCCACTTTTTGATGGGATTTTTTTTTCTCATAAATGTGGTCTAAAATCCAGAATTTACAAGAAAAATGTTTTATCTAATTTTCAACTAAGGGAACTAAATCTCCTTTTTTAACAACAATGAATAAAACAACAGGGCATATCTGACAATGCTACATGATATTAGAAAATTTCCATACACTTATTTTTAGCATTAAGCAAATAAAAATAAAGATATTGTGTTAGTCTGCTCTTGCATTGCTATAGAGAAATACCTGAAAGCGGGTAATTTATAAGGAAAAAAGGTTTATTTTGGCTCACAGTTCTTCAGGCTGTACAGAAAGTGTGGTGCCAGTATTTTCCTCTGGCAAGGGCCCCAAGAAGCTTACAATCATGGCAAAAGGCTAAGGACAATCAGCATGCTATATAGTGAGACACAGAGCAAGAGAGAGACCAGGGAGGTCGCAAATTCTGAAACAGCCAAGTCGCATGCTGAGTGAGAATTCACTTATCACCAAGAGATTGGTGCTGAGTCAGTCATGAGGAATCTGCCTTCCGTGATTCAATCACCTCCCACCAGACCCCAGCTCTAACTCTGGGAATCACATTTCAAAAAGAGATTTGGAAAGGACAAATATGCAAACCATTTTAAATACTAATCAAAATACAGAGATTTTTAACAGTATACATGGTTGGGTGAATGGTAACTCTGAGAAGTTTGTTCCAGCATGAACAGACTAATTTTACCCCCAGGTTTTGATATGCAGAATGATAAAACATTGTTTAAAAGCCCTATTAACAGAAATAAATGTCCAATTGTAAGATTCTATTTAAGTTTGCACAGTTAGTTCTGATGAAAGACAAAACAATTATGATTAACTATTCGAAAGGAAAAAAATCTACCTACATTAGTCTGATAAGGTTGCCATAACAAAATGTAATAGACTGGGTGCTTTAAACAGTATCAATGTATTTTCTTACAGTTGTGGATACTAAAAGTCCCAGGTCAAGGTATGGCAAGGCAGGTTTCTTGTGAAGCTTCTCCCGGCTTACAGGTGATTGCTTTCTTGCAATGTCCCCACATGACTTTCCCTCAGTGCTTGCATATATATATATGGAGTCTGAAACCAAGAGCAAGCTCTCTGATGTCTTTTCTTATAAGGATACTAATCTTATCAGATCAGGGCCCAACCTTTATGATTGAATTCAGCCTTTATTAGTTCCTTACTTTTATCTTCTAATACAGCCACACTCTGGGGGTTAGGGCTTCAACATGTGAATTTGGGGGTGGTGGGTAACCACAAACATTCAGTGCATAAATCTATCTGTCATTATCTACATAGTAAACAATTTACCACACAAAAAAATAGAAAATAATTTATAGATACTTTATTATGGATACTAAGAAAGTCTAACAAAGTTGCTGGAATAAAGTATCAATAAACAAAAATTAGTTTTATTTTTGTGCCCAATCAGCGAAATAAAAATTAATAAGAAACACGAGTTCCAGTGACACCAAAATATATGTCGTTTTTAGAAGTAAATCTAGTAAAAGCAGAAGATTCTAATAACTGAAATTATAGAAATATATTCAAAATATCACTCCAACCAAAATTGCGAAGTTATTTTCTAAGGAACTTAATAAGGTGATGCTACATAAAAATACACAGAGCTCCAGAATAATTTCAAAATAATTCTTATAGGAAGAAATCCGTTAGGGTACTTCTATGGTCAGGTATCAGTGTTTGTTACAAAGCTCCAGTAGAGAAGGTTGTATGAATCAGTTAAAAAATAAAAAAGGAAAAAAATTAAAACGGTACACAGTTTTGGAAACTTGGCATGTTGCAGAAGTTATATTGAAGACTACTAATAATAGAAAATCTAGATCAATAAAAGGGATTAGGTCAATGGTTATGTTGTAGAAAAATGTAGAATCAGTACTCATTACATCATTCACATTATTTAATTCTAGATATATTAAAGAAGTAGACATGAATAAAAAAGAGAGGAACTAAAAATATAACTATAATATTAGAAAAGACTGAAACAGACTGCATTGAAATCAAGGCACTTTTGGCAATAGAGACAAACATAAAAGTGAAAAATATACATCTCAATACTACATTTAAATACATTCTACAGAGAAACCCAATTAAACTAGAAAAAACAAACTGTAATAAACGCAGCATAAAAATTAGCAAAAATGTAAGTTAAAAAAAATTAACAGAAAAAAGTAAGCAAGATAAATGTAAAACACAAGAAAATCAATCCAGGATTTAAACTATTTTTTAAAAATCCCCTATCTTTGTAGTAATCACTAAAGTAAAAACAATAATGTTGTCAGATTTTACATTAAAGGAGTAAAACAAAAATTGAGAAGTGTGATAATATAAATTAGCGAGAGAATGGAACAAGAAAAACTTTTATATGTTAGTGGAGGTTAAACAGTTTCAAATACTATGAAGAATAATTTGGCACTATTATATAAATTTCAACATGTACCTTCAGTTAAATAATTCCATTCCCAGGAATAAAACCTACATTAAATCTTCAATATGGTTTGGATTTGTGTCCCCACCCAAATCTCAGGTTAAAATGTAATCCCCAATGTTGGAGGAGGGGACTGATGGAGGTGATTACATCAACGGGGCATATTTCCCCCTTGCTGTTCTCATGAGAGTGAGTGAGATCTCATGAAATCTGGTTGTTTCAACGTGTGAACCCTCCCCATGCTTCAACCTGCTCTGACCGTGTAAAACATTGCCTACTTCTCCTCACCTTTTGCCAAGATTGTATCTGTATACCATGAAGAACCAATTAGCAAACTAAACCTCTTTTCTTTATAAAGTACCCAGTCCCAAGTAGTTATTTATGAAAATGCAATAATGGAATATAGTCTTGTACATGAGCATAAAGACCAATACTCAAGAGTTAAAATATGCAAAATTATTCATAATAGCAAAAAATTGGAAATAATGTCTATCAACAAGACAAGCATAAATACAGATATATTTACCAAATGGAATGTTACAAAGATTGAAGAAAAATGAATTAATGTTGTAATAGTGACATAGATGAATTCTAGAAAGAAATTTAATTAAAAAACAAGTTTCAAAATGGTACTTATGGTGTGATACTATTTTATAAGGCTCTAAAATGTGACAAATGTTCAATGTGTTAACTAGATATGCATATATAAGTACGTACGTAGTCATACACAGTATAAAATCTTAGAAGAAGGCCAGGAAATGACATGAAATTCAAGCAGGAAAATGAGATAAAAACCAATCACATATGTGATTGGGCTTTGTTTTTTGGCATTATGTTTTATTCTGAAGTGCATGATGAATTTAGGAGTGTTCATTTTATTATCAAGTGTCACGTGGCATGATTTACATGAACCATACATTTGTTTTTTATGTGGCACATGCTTTAAACAAAAAAAAAAACTGCTTTGTAACAAAACATTTTTTAAAACGAAAAGAAATAGAATTTGAAGCAATCAGTCTAATGTTGTTTACCCATGTCTGGCACTAACAATTTAAAGGCCACAATATGTCATGAAATTGTTTTGTAGTTGGTGCCAACTTTAGCCGTGTTTGTGGTTTTAACCCAATACTGCAGTCCTAAGTGAGAAACAAAATAAATAAGTAAAAATTATTCGACCCAGCAATGGCTGAAATTCACATACATTGAAACTGTTACTTTTGAGGTGAGCCTCGTCTTACATTAAAAACATTTTCTTTTCTGGTCATCAGAATGCTACTTTATCTATTCCCCACACCTGCGGTCCCAGCTGTGGCCACGTGCTGAGGTTTGTTGTACCCAGAGGTCTGTGCAGTCTGTTCATGCAAGCCATGCACCTTGCTTTGCTTCAGCCTGCACCTGTTACAAGCATTCACCTGCTTTCACACACCTGCTGTCACAGCTGCACCAAGAGGCTAGCTCTTGCCATGAGGTATTTTGGTCCCAAAATGCCACTCCTTTTGCCAATTTCTCAGTTTCCTTGCCAAGTCCCCATATTTTAGAGTCTGAAGGTGACAGTTTTGCATATAGTCCTAAAACTGAAGTTTACAATGAGGAAATAGACACAATAAGATAGAGAACAAAATATAAACATTTTATTTGTTATTAAAAGATACTACAGTTTGTGCCTGATACCAAAATGATCTTTTTAATACTACCTTTGCTACTAGCCAACATCTTTGGACTCATTAAATGGGATGGGCATTTTCCCAGCCATATTTACATAGGATTGCACTCCTCCTTAGATAGGGTTATTAAAGATGCAGAGTAAAAGAAAGTCTTGGCTGGGTGTGCTGGCTCACGCCCATAAATCCAGCACTTTGGAAAGCCAAGGTGGGCAGATCACCTGAGGTCAGGAGTTCAAGACCAGCCTGGCCAACATGGTGAAACCCTGTCTCTACTAAAAATACAAAAATTAGCCAGTGTGGTGGTGGGTGCCTGTAATCCCGCCTACTCAGGAGGCTGAGACAGGGGGAATTGGTTGAGGCCGGGAGGCGGAAGTTGCAGTGAGCGGAGATAGAGACAGAGTGAGACTCCATCTAAAAAATAAATAATAATAATGAAATAAAATAAAATAAAGTCTTAACATTGTGTTGGTGATAGTGGAAATTGCTAGAACCATTTGGGAAACGTACTTGTCATTGTCTATAAACAGTCATTCAATCTGCTAAGATCATTTGAGGATTTTTATCATAAAATTATAGACATGCACACACACACACACACACACAAATATATACATACATACTTATCCATGCTCTCAGTCAGCAATTACATGGGGAGGACTGACACAAATATTTCTAAATTAGAGGTTAGTTTTCATATATACTGGTTAATTATGTTTTTTTACATAAAAGTTATATATGCATTATTCTTATACTCACCAATTATATCTTTACAATATTTGCACAGATTTGTACAATCTAAATTGGAACCAGCATGATTTACTTTCAGTGTGAGCTGGGACTCAAGCTCGGGACTCAAGCTCTACATATAACTTGGTGACTGAAATGTGCCTCATGCTTGAAGGCAACAAAAACAAGTAAAGACATAAAAACAGCTTTTGAGAAGCCTATTGAAAAATAGAGGAGGAAGAGGGATATGAAAGCACATGCAGCATGCTTAGAGATGCTATGGTATAAATAGGTATAGGGTATACTAAGGGTAGAAAAGACGGTAAGAACAAGGTTTATTTGAACATATTGGCTCAGGAATGGCTTTAAAAATGCAATACCATTTGAATAGAGTTACAAACTAGAAGGTGATTTTCCTAGACCAGCTGATGTGGAAAAGAGATCAGAGGAATCAAAGTCTCTATAAATTCAATTAATCAAAAACCCTGAAGCCGTATTTTTGGAAAAACAAAAGTGTTTTAACTTCATTAATCTATTTAAGGAAAGAAAAAGTGGCTTTATTTGAATACCACATTATGAAGATTTCAAATGTTAAACCTTATATATCAACGACAAATCAAGAGGGGGAAAATGGATTCATTCACTTTTTTATCTGAAATAGGAATGCAAATTCAAATGCAGTAATACTGGGGACTTTCACCATGGCTCAGGGAAGAAAAACCCATAATCTTATATTCTTTCAATCAAATACCCTTTATTTTAATTTTCAAAGCTGCTTTGAATTTTTTGCAATCCAGTTACAAGGGTTGCTCATTTGTAGGAAATGCTTTCCTTGAGATTATACCTGTAATATCACCATTGAGGTAGAACTTGGCACTCTAATGAAACTACTGGGGTTTCACACATCTTGCTAGCCCTACATAGTAACATTTCATTGTCATGGGAATGAAATAAACATTTAAATATGATTATGTATGTATTATCTATTTAATGAATTTCAAGGTAGAACAGTCAGCTATGTGTACTCTAAGGGTGGGTGGGGAAAAAGATGTGATTTCATATACAGCAAGACCCTTCATGTGGTATTTAACAACTTCAAATACAACACAGGCATAATATGAAGACCGATAATAGAATCTTAGAGCAGGAAGAATAGTTCATACAAAGTTTATGCATTACTTGTCTCAGCAATGTTTCCTCTTCATCTATGAGCATTCGTAATTTTATAAAGCTGTGAAGAAGTTTGATTTTCTAGTTCCCATTTGCATGACAGGGTGCATCTTTAAATAAGAGTTGTGGGTGAAGGGGAGAAAGGAAGCAAAACACACTGCCATGTGTGTACCTATGCAACTGTCTTGCATGTTCTGCACATGTACCCCAAAACCTAAAATGCAATAAAAAATTTAAAAAAAAAGAGTTAATTGAAATGAGGATATGAGTTCTGAGAGACACCAGCAGTGAGAAGAGATATTTACCTAAAGAAATCTAAGCAAGCTGCAGTTAAACACAAACACAAACGCAAACACACACACACACACACACACACACACACTTTATCAATTATAATAATTTTTTTTTTTTTTTTTTTTTTTGAGACGGAGTTTCGCTCTTGTTACCCAGGCTAGAGTGCAATGGCGCGATCTTGGCTCACCGCAACCTCCGCCTCCTGGGTTCAGGCAATTCTCCTGCCTCAGCCTCCTGAGTAGCTGGGATTACAGGCACGCACCACCATGCCCAGCTAATTTTTTGTATTTTTGGTAGAGACGGGGTTTCACCATGTTGACCAGGATGGTCTCGATATCTTGACCTCATGATCCACCCGCCTCGGCCTCCCAAAGTGCTGGGATTACAGGCTTGAGCCACCGCG
This sequence comes from Callithrix jacchus, assembly GCF_049354715.1. Lineage (NCBI taxonomy): Eukaryota > Metazoa > Chordata > Mammalia > Primates > Cebidae > Callithrix > Callithrix jacchus. The sequence goes on from NC_133502.1 coordinate 45,857,332, forward strand.
CCCGGCCCAATTATAATGATTTTAAACCACAAGGATAGCAACGTATTACCAAAGCACTCTGATTCATTATTTTCACATTGCAACTGGAATAATCTCTGCAAAGATGTAGATTATTGATGCTACTTCACTGTTTAACATTTTTCAGTAGCTTCCTATTGCTCCTACAAGTTAATCTCTCTCATTGTGGTGCTTCTCTTTTTTATTAATGGAATTTTAAAAATATATATTTTATTGTGTTTTAGGTTTTGGGGTACATGTGAAGAACATGCGAGATTGTTACATAGGTACATACATGGCAATGTGATTCACTGCCTTCCTCCCCATCACATATATCTTACATTTCTCTCCATGTTATCCCTCCCCAACTCCCCACACTCCACTGTCCCTACCCTAGATTCCCCCAACAGACCCCAGTGTGTGATGCTCCCCTCCCTGTGTCCATGTGTTCTCACTGTTCAACACCTACCTATGAGTGAGAACATGTGGTATTTCATTTTCTGTTCTTGTGTCAGTTTGCTGAGAATGATGATTTCCAGGTTCATCCACGTCCCTACAAAGGACACAAACTCCTTTTTGATGGCTGCATAGTATTTGATGGTGTTTATGTGCCACATTTTCCCTGTCCAGTCTATCATCGATGGGCATTTGGGTTGGTTCCAGGTCTTTGCTATTGTAAACAGTGCTGCAATGAACATTCGTGTGCATGTGTCCTTATAGTAGAACGATTTATAGTCCTTCGGATATATACCCAGTAATGGGATTGCTGGGTCAACTGGAATTTCTATTTCTACATCCTTGAGGAATCGCCACACTGTATTCCACAATGGTTGAACTAATTTACACTCCCACCAGCAGTGTAAAAGTGTTCCTATTTCTCCACATCCTTTCCAGCATCTGTATTAATGGAATTTTTTTTGAGACAACATCTCCCTCTGTCATCCAGGTTGGAGTACAGTGGCATGCGTAGAGCTCACTGCAGCCTGAAACTCCTGGTCTCAAGTGATCTTACTTTAGCCACCCAAGTAGCTAGGACTACAATGTATGCCTCCACTTAAAAAAAAAATCTGTTTAAACCTCTGTAGAGAAGTGTCTCCCTATGTTGCCAAGTCTAATCTTGAACTCCTGGCCTCAAGCCCCTTAGAGAAAAAGTTACAAATAAGAAATGGAGATGGGAAACAGGGATGGGGAGAAGGTTCATAATGAGCCTTATGGTGCTGGACTCAAGTCAAGAGGTATCAGTATGAAGTTATGTTGTATTTTACCCTATGTGAATGTATATTAGATATAGAAATAAATTTCAGTGTGCATACATGGATTGGCATACATATGTATGTCTCTTGGCTCTATCCACTGAAAGGGCTTAGGTACAGTGTCACTGCAGTAGCAATGGGGACAGTGGGCTTTCAGATTTTAGTTGCTAATTTCATTAGAAACAAATAAACCAAAGAATCATATTTCCTTGAAGAAGTAAAGGATTCCCAGCTAGACAGTATTTATATTTGGCTGACTTACAAACTTTGGAGAACATGGTTTTAAATAATGTATGATGAAATATATATGGAGTGAATATAATTAAAGAATTTAATTTTTTTTTTTTAATAAAAGTCTTATTTGAGTACTTTTTCATTAAGACTTTGTAGGCCCTTCCGTCGCAAGGTAAAACATTTGCATGCGTATGCTGACATCTGGTGGAGATTCTGTGTATCTAATGTAAACTGAGGAGAAAAAAATGTGGAGAAAATTCTATTTACATTTATTTAAAAACTTATTTTGCCTTCAGATTCTTGGTAATTCAAATATAAAAAAACTTTAAGCAGTTTTGTTGGACTCTGTATACATTTATTATAAACTCCATTTTCAATTTTTAGCATACGTAGAAATATATATGGCACATATATCCTAGTGTCTAACACAATGGTTTGCACACTGAAAATGCTTTGTGTTTGTGGTGTTTACATTACATAAATACATGTCTATTTTTGTAGCTAAAATTATTACAAGGTCAAAACATAGTTATGTGGAAGAATCGACTGAAAAAATGGATGTGCAACATATTTAACAGTGTTTTAATAAATTAGAGAAATCTTGGGAGGTGGAGAGAAATTAGATGACAAGAGTTTCAAATAAAGTACAAAATTCCAGAAGTAAGGGTACCTTTTTTAGTTTTGAAAAAATAGACTGGGCAAACAAAACACTTCAAGCTTGGATGGCTAGTTCTGTTGCATGAAGATCTCAGGTAGGCCTTAAAGCCCAATAAGTAACTAATAAAAACATAATCTTAAAATGTTTTGTAAATCTGCTTTGGAGCTATGATGTAGCAAGGACTTGTTAGTCTGAAGGCTGGATCTTCAGCTCACAAGGCAAACTTTAATTTCATCTTCTTTTACCAATAATCCATACACTTACATGCTGAGTGATCTCTTTCCGGCCTATAAAGAAATTACCCTGAGAGGTCAGGCTCCTCCAGAAATAGAGTTCCCATAGTCTCCAGGGACGCTGACACCATAGACCTTCCAGTTCATCCACACTGTAATATTTCTTGATCTTGTGTGTCTGTCACACTGTTTGTTTGTGAGTTCTGAAGAAAAAAAATCACAAAATTCAAGTCATAATTCATGCCTGTCTTCAAATATAAAGTGATTTTGTGCTCTGGTCTATTTCTCACATCTGACAAAGTATACTGAATTTATTAAATTGACCATGTCCAAGATTTATTATAGTCTGAAAAAAGAAATTCAAGACAGTTTATTTAAACCTATCTGTTTGTATGCTTCAATTTCACCCTATATAGGAGTAGGTGTAGAGTCAATGTACTAGTTCATATATTCGTAATTTCTACTTCCCAGTTATAAACTCAGATTAATTCTTTTTCTTTTTCTTTTTTTTTTGGAGACATTTATTCAGCTTCACAATCAGACTATTACATTTAGCAATCAACAGCATGGGTGAAAAATAAAAAATCTACATTAAAACCCTTTGTTGGAATGCTTTACACATTCCACAGAACAGAAACTAAAATTACCTGTTACACAATTAGTCACAAATACAGTCCTTGAGTGTTTTGCCCATATACATGAGTATTTGTCTAAATCGTGTCTTCTTTGTAGCAGCTAGGCCCTGCTGCCACTGTGCTTGGCGGAGTTCACAACTCTCTTGCAACCTGTACCTTCCCTGTCACTTCTCTGGCTCTCCTCTCCTGCTATGCTTTGTTTCCTAATTATAATCTTCTGCCACTGCCGTAGCTACTGCTGCTACTGGAACACCATAGCTACCTTGGTTTCATGGTTTGGCAAAGTATTGGCTGCCACCACCATAGGGGGCCAGAGCTTCTGCCTCCAAAGTTTCCTCCTTTCATGGGTCCAAAATTTGAAGACTGATTATTGTAATTGCCAAAATCACTGTAGCTTCCGTCACCTCCAAAATTGCTTCCATCATTACCAAATCCATTATAGCCATCCCCACTGCCACCATATCCACCACCACAGCTGCCACCAAAGCCACCAAGACCACTGAAGTTTCCTCCATGACCAAAGTTGTCATTTCAACCCAAACCACCTCCATGACCACCAGCAAACTTTCCAGAACCACTTCGACCTTTGGCTGGATGAAGCACTAGCCAGCTCTTGCTCTGACAGGGCTTCCCTACCTCACAGTTGTGGCCATTCACAGTATGGTATTTCTGAATGACAGTCTTATCTAACGTCACAATGGCAAAGCCCCTTTTCTGGCCACTGCCTCGGTCAGTTATGATTTCAATCACTTCAATTTTTCCTTACTGTTCAAAATAATCTCTTAGGTGATGTTCTTCAGTGTCTTTTTAATGCCACCAACAAACTGTTTTTCACAGGCAAGTGGGCATCTGGTCTTTGAGAATCTTCTCTTGAGATGGTTCTCTCTGGTTCCACAGCTCTTCCATCCACTTTGTGTGGCTTTGCATTCATGACTGCATCCACCTCCTGCACAGTGGCACAGGTAGTGAACCCAAAGCCCCTGGAGCGCTTGGTACTTGAATGTCTTAATACCACACAGTCCCTGAGCATTCCCCATTGCTCAGAATGGCTCCTCAGGCTCTTGTTGGTTGTTTCAAAGTTGAGCGCTCCAATGAAGAGCTTCCTCAGCTGTTCAGGCTCTTTAGGAGACCCTGACTTAGACATGATCACAGGAAGAAGAGAGACGTTTTCACTCTTTAAAAAAAATGTACTTTAAAAGTACATTGTTTTAATCCTTCTTACAGTTTTTGAATATTTTGAACACATTTCTTATCTTTTTTCTTTTCTTCCCCCTTTCTTTTTATACTTATTTAAGTCTATCTTCAACTTTATACCCTTTTTCCCTTCTATTTCCCCATACTGCTCTAGATGTCAGACAGAGAGATTAAGACAAATGATATTTGATATAGATCAGACAAATGATATTTGATATAGATCATAACTGTAATTTTACCATCCTTTACTTTAGCCCTGGAAAATATCACAAAGGATATGCAGTGTTACTTTATTTTATGCATAGATAAAATCTTAGATGCAAGGATAAAGTAATTTCCCCAAAGTCATTAGGAAACTTGTTCTCAGAACTAGATTTATTACCCAATTCATTTGTCCATCATTCCTTCCCTATTTTCACCCTAATTTCCTGGTTTACTAGTCCACCCTAGTAAAGCCATCATCTAACCCATTTTTATGCCTCAGAAAATTATTTTCATTCACAATTTAAAGTGAAACTTGTTATTGTAAATTTCTGTTGTAAGAATGATAAATGTGAACTTTTTGTTTATTAGTTTTCTTGATTTTAAAGTTTACTTTCTTTGAATCCACTTGTTTCTTAGTGAGATAGCTCACGTAGAAAATGAGTTTACTTTGGGAGTAAAGTCACTATTTAAGTGGGCCTTATTCTAAATTTTTAGTTTTGCAAAATTTTTCCCCCCCAAAAATATTTCTTTTCGCTGTTTTGCAAATCTGAAAATGGATTGGGGGTTAAAGTAGTCATAAAGTAGAGTGAAGTCAAGATAATTAAACACTCATAATTTTTAGCTTTTCTGTGGCATTGACCATACTGTTTCTTTTTTTTATTTTTCTTTTTGAGATAAAGTCTTGCTCTGTTGCCCAGGCTAGAGTACAGTGGCCTGATCTCGGCTCACTGCAACCTCCACCACCCAGGTTCAAGCAATTCTCCTGCTTCAGCCTCCTGATTAGCTGGGATTACAGGTGCCCACCACCACACCTGGCTAATTATTGTATTATTAGTAGAGATGGCATTTCACCATCTTGGCCAGGTTGGTCTTGAACTCCTGACCTCAGAATCCACCTGCCATAGCCTCCCAAAGTGCTGGGATTACAGGCATGAGCCACTGGACCATATTATGTCTAAAAGCTTAAACTCTCTACGTTCTTCAGTCACTAAATTCAGTGGTCCTTATATTTAAAAATATTAACTTGAATTTTAATTTATTTTATTATTTCTCTTCTTTTATTCATTCTCTCAACTTTGCACTAAGTGCTTACTATTTGCTACATGTGATAACCTGGCAGACCAGAGGTAAAGGCTATTGCCTTTCCCTTAGGAAAGCTCACTGTTTAGGTTGAAAAAAAAAAAAAATCCCTTTTTCTTTGAATTTGCCACTTCCTCAGCTTTCCTAGTGGAGAAAACTCTTATTCTTTTCCAGTTTTGAAAGTCCTAATCTCTCTCCATCTCTCTCTCTCTCTCTCTCTCTCTCTCTCTGTGTGTGTTTGTGTGTGTGTGCATGTGTGTGTGTGTGTGTGTGTGTGTGTGTGTGTGTCTCCTAAGGATCTCTTATCCATACTAAAATTTGGTTCCTTACACATTGCTTTTCTGTTCCCATACACTATCTCTTTGGGTGATTTCATTGACTTTCATTGTTTCAACTACTAATTATGTGCCTCTTTTTTCCAAATGTATTTGTCCTCTTAGACCTCTCCTTGCAGTCTAGGATTAATTAATCAAAACATTTGCTTGCTCTACCAACATAGGCGACACACAGGAGCTTCTAAAATGTCAAAACCGAACAAATATTCTTCTTCCCAAGGCCTATTTCATTACTGTTTTCTTTCTGCTGGCAGAAATGCATTTGATCTATTAACCCAAAGAGAAACCTAGAAGTCATCCTGACTTCTTTTCTTTCCCCTATCCCCTCCTGTGATTAGTTATCAGTTTTCTTGGTTTCACCCTTACTATTTATTTACAATCAATCCATCACGTCCTTTCTTATTTTCTTGCCCTTATTCAGACACTGGTTTACTCATAACTAAAAACCATAGTAACTATGTGATTTTCTTGCTGCTTTTTCTTTTTCTCATCACATCTGCCCTTCTCATACATGTCAGAGGGACCTATCAAATGCAATTTTAAGTATTTATGGAAATACTTTCCATGGCTCTTCATTTGTATTAGATTAAGTCTCAGTCTCCTTAATCACATGCACAGAATAATCTTTAGAAACTTAAACTTTACAGCCAAATAATGTTGAATTGCTTTTTGTATCATATATGTATTGTGTGTGTCCCATGAGAATATATGAAACGTCTTCAGCTGGGCATGGTGGCTCATGTCTGTGATCTGAGCACTTTGGGAGGCCGAATTGGGTGGATCATTTGAGGTTGGGAGTTTGGGAACTGCCTGGACAACATGGTGAAACCCCGTCTCTACTAAAAGTACAAAAATTTAGCCAGGCGTAGTGGCATGCACCTGTAATCCCAGCTATTCAGGAGGCTGAGGCAGGAGAATCACTTGAACTCAGAGGCAGAGGTTACAGTTAGCAGAGATCACACCACTGAAATCTAGCCTAGGCAACAGCATGAGACTCTATCACAAAACAAATAAATACATAAAAATAGAATAACATATAATGTCTGCAGGTGTCCTCTCTTCACCTGCCCCACTTCCATTTATAAGTTAAGGCATCTACTAACAAGCCTAAACAGATAGTCAATTCTTTTGTAAGTTACTAGTGTTGTCTGTGCATCACTCTCTTTAACTATTCGTCATACTTCATAATCAGCATTTATCTTCATCTGCATGCCCCATAACCATTTCTAGTAGATGGTAAAATCTACGGGGTGTCCAGTATAAAAGCATAGTGCCCTGTGCAAGGCAGGCTTTCAAATATTTCATCAACAAAAATTTGAAATAATAACATTTTATTATACTTGGTAATACTTTATTATGTATATATTTTAAACATAAGTCTGATCATATCACATCCCTGCTTGAAACCTTCCACAGGCTTTATACTACACTTTTGTGCCTTAAAGATCTTTATAAACTTTCAGAATTAAAAGCATTTAAATCTAAATCTTCCATGGCTTAGTCCTTCACCTCCTTTGCCTTTGTCGAAGTTTTGCCTTATCAGAGAAATCATTACCAACCTAGGTCACATTATATTTCTGCTTTAGTTTGCTCATACCTTAATATAGCCTGATATACATTACTTAATTTATTTATGCATCCCCCTGAGTTTGCTAGACTACAAGTTCCATAAAAGCTAGAGTTTTATGTAATTTGTGCACTGTTATATTCACGGCACCCAGATTATTATAGATTATGTTAAATGTATGAAGAAAATAGATTCACTTTTGCCTAGTTTATCTCTCAGTTGCTAAAAAAATACAATTTCTGAAAATTTTCACAGAAAATAACTAAACCAAATGAATTCACCTTAATGATAGCACAGACATACCTCAGAGACAATGAGAGTTCAGTTTCAGACTTCTGCAATAATGTAAAAATCACAATAAAACTAGTCTCGTAAATTTATTTCCCAGTGCAAATAAGTTACATTTACACTATACTGTCTCTGTATGTGCGATAGAATTAGGTCCAATAAAAACCATATACATACCTTAATTTAAAAATATTTTATTGCTACAAATACTAAACATCATCTGAGCCTCATGTGAGTCATCCTTTTGTTGGTGGAGGGTCTTGCCTTGGTGCTGATGGCTGCTAACTGATCATGGTGGTCATTACTGAAGGCTGGGGTGGCTGTTGCAAATTTTTTAAATAACACAGCAATGAAGTTTGCCACATTAAATGACTCTTTCTTTCATGAGATATTTCTCCATAGCATGTGACCTATTTGATGGTATTTTACCCACAGTAGAACTCTCAAAATTGGAATAAATCCTTTCAAACCCTGCAGCGGCTTTATCAAGTAAGTCTGTGAAATAGTCTAAATCCTTTGTTGTCATTTCAACAATGGCAACAGCATCTTGACCAGGATAGATTTCATCTCAAGAAACAGCTTTATTTTCTCATCCATAAAAAGTAACTCCTCAGTTTTAAAAGGTTTATTATGAGATTTCAGGAATTCAGTCACATCTTCAGGCTCTACTTCAAGTTTTAGTTTTCTTGCTATTTCTACTTCATATGCAGTTACTTCCTCCATTGAACTCTTGAACCCCTCAAAGTCATCCATGAAGGTTGACGTCAACTTCTTCCAAACTCCTTTTAATGCTGATATTTTGATCTCCCCCATGAATCAGGAAAGCTCTTGTTGCATCTTTTTCAGAAGGTTTTCTATTTACTTTGTTAAGATCCATCTGAGGAATTTATTAAATAATAATACTTGAAAGTCAAAATTACTTTTTGATACATGATGTGAGGAATGGATATTGTGTTACCAGGCATGAAAGCAACATTAATCTTCTGGTACATCTCCATCAGTGTTCTTGGAAAGCAAGGTACATTGCCAGTGAGCAGTAACATTTTGAGATATATCTATATACTTTTTTTTTTTTCAGTAGATTTCAACAATGGGCTTAAAATATCCAGTAAACTATGCTGTTAACACATGTGCTGTCAAATGGGATTTGTTGTTCTATTTATAGAGCACAGGTAGAGCAGAATTAGCATACTGCTTAAGGGCTCTAGGTTTTTTGGAATGGTTGATGATCATTGGCTTCAACTTAAAGTTCACAGCTGCATTAGCCGCTAACAAGTAGGCCTGTCCTTTGAAGCTTTAAAGTCAGGTATTGACTTATCTCTCCAGATGTCAACATCTTAGAAGGTATCTTTCTTCAATATAAGGTTATTTTGTCTACATTGAAAATTTGTTTTTTAATGTAGCTGTCATTGTCAATTATCTTAACTAGATCTTCTAGCTAACTTCCTGCAGCTTCTCCATCAGCACTTGCTGCTTCACCTTCTATTTATAGAGATGGGGCTTATTTCCTTAACCTCATGAACCAACCTATTCTAGCTTCTTTTTCCTTCTTTCTTCCTTCTTTCTGTCTTTCTTTCTTCTTTCTCTCTTTCTTTTTTCTTTCTTTCTTTCTTTTTTTTTTTTTTTTGTAATCTGGGCTCTGGGGTACATGCACACATCCCGCATCTTGCAGGATTGTGGCATAAGTACATACATGCCTCATCCCCCCACCCCCGTTGCCTATATCAGGCATTTCTCCCAGTATTATCCCTCTCCATCCACCCCACCCCCCACTGTCCCTCCCCTCCCCTCCCCTCTGTCTTCCCACCTAGCCCAGTGAGTGTCATTCCCTTTCCTGTGCCCAAGTGTTCACATTGTGCATCACTGGCCTATGAGTGAAAACATACTGTGTTCGGTTTTCTGTTCTCGTGTCAGTTTGCTGAGAATGATGGTTTCTAGATTCATCCATGTCTCTACAAAGAACATGAACTCGTCATTTTTTATGGCTGTATAGTATTCCATGGTATATACTTGCCACATTTTCTTTGTTCAGTCTATCATTGATGGGCATTTGGGTTGATTCCAGGTCTTTGCTATTGTAAACAGCACCACAATGAACATACGTGTGCATGTGTCTTTATAATAGAACAATTTATAATCCTTTGGGTATATACCCAGTAATGGGATTGCTGGGTCAAATGGAATTTCTATTTCTAGATCCTTGAGGTATCACTACACCCTTCCATAACGGTTGAATTAATTTACACTCCCACAACAGTGTAAAAGTGTTCCTTTTTCTCCACATCCTCTCCAGCATCTGTTGTCTCCAGATTTTTTAATGATGGCCATTCTAACGGGCTTGAGATGGTATCTCGATGTGGTTTTGATTTGCATTTCTCTAATGACCAGTGATGATGGACATTGTTTCATATGTTTGTTGGTTTTATAAATGTCTTCTTTTGAAAAGTGTCTGTTCATATCCTTGACCCACTTTTGAATGAATTCTAGCTTTAAACTTTTCTTCTGCAGCTTTACCATCGCTCTAATTTTCACATAATTGATAAGGGTTAGGACTTTGCTCTACAGTTAGCTTTGTCTTAAGATAATGTTGTGGCTGGTTTGAGCTTCCATGCAGACAACTAAAGCTTTCTCCACACTAGCAATAAGGCTGTTTTGCTTTCTTGTCATTTATTTATTCACTGGAGTAACACTATTCATTTCCTCCATGAACTTTTTCTTTGCATCTATAACTTGTCTAGCTTAATTTTCAGCCTATGTTGGTTTTCAAAATGCCTTCCTCACTAAACTTAATCATTTCTAGCTTTTTATTTAAAATAATGACACTGACTCTTTCATTTGAGAAAGAAAAGTAGTTCAGAGCAGTCTGAAGGATATGAGGTCTGCAAGATGTATCAGATTCAGAGAGATATAAAAATGAGTCTTCAGTCACAATCCTCCTTCACACACATACCCATATCTGGGGGTAATCGTTTAAAGGCATTTTGTTTTCTTTCTTTCTCTGTGGTTTCCAGACTAGCTGGTAAATTACCTGAAATGCTATCACAAGTTGCACAATGTGATCCTCATTCATTATCTTCGTGTTTTTGGAATTTGTGATGCAAGAACAATGTATAGCCAATTAATATTTGTGTTCAAAAGAACTACCATTTCTTTTTTTCTTTAAAAATCCACTCATAGCTGCTATTAATAGGACATATTTAAGGCAACCTGAATCTGTGTTTCTCACATTGCAGTTCTTACATTTAGCCCAAATAAACTGTCTACTTACATTAATTTTGCCTCTATTTTTTTCTTTAAGTCAACATGTTGGAAAACTTAAAGGTGATTGTAGGGTTATTAGTTGGCCTAATTTCAGTATTGTTGGCTCTCAGGAAATATAGATACACAAGGAGAGGGAGAGAGATGAGAGAAAGACTGGTTAGAGGAGCAGTAAAAATACACATTTATTAAGTTCCCTGCTTTATATGGGCATGGTTTGTGGTGCCCCAAAACAATTAAATAGTAACGTCAAAGAGCACTGATCACAGATAACCATAACATATATGATAATATAAAACAAGTGAAATATAATGCAAGATTGCCACAAACCTTCTATAATATATCCCAAATCTGCCAAGTTCAATAAAGAAAAGCACACTAAATTGAGGTATGTATGCATATACAATTATGGCATATACACAGACAGGAGATGTTTGGACCATCTGGGACAACACAGTATTCCCTAAAAATATCTGTATTAATTTGTCTATATACTAAATGAATGCACAGGAATTTTTTCTACTTAAAAGCTAACAAGATGGTATGGAGATTTGGGTATATGACTGAGGCTATTAATAAAACCAAAAGTTACTGAAAGTTCTTGTTCATGGGACATGAAATAGACTATGCTCTCATTAGGGTATCATAAGATTGGAACAACAGATGTATATAAATAGATGAGTAGGAAGGGAATTCATTCTTACTGAATACTCAGTACATAATAAGTGAGGTGTACTGGGGTTTATGTACCTTATTATTATTTTCTTAACTTTCTAATGTCTGCTATGTTAAATATTCTTAAGTTCATTCTAAATATTAGTATCAAACAAATATTCAAATAAATTAAAAAACTTAAAACCCTTGGCTCATAAATAGCAAATCGAGGTCAAAAAATGGAGCACAGCAAATCTAGGTTAAAAAAATGGAACATATGTATATATACTGAACACATTGCTTGACATATAGGGAATTTGGGGTTATTCGTTTATCCTTGAGGAATTTAAACTGCAAGCACTAGTTTAAAGCACTATTATACATCATCAGTATTATTAAATATATACTAGTATTACTCAATGATTACTTCCAAATCCTTCTGGAAGTTGCTTTCAACGTTCCTCTAGATGGAATACTAAAAAATAATAAAAGAAAAATAAGTATTAATGAAGATATAAGGAAAGGAGGACTCCCTAAAACAAAAAGACTTAGGAAAAAAGTTATACACCAAGAGATTAAGCCTAGTCTGCTTTTTGATATTATTTTTGTGTGGATAATTAGAAGTTGACTTTATCTAGACTAATACCAAGGTCCCTAGAATTAACTAGTAAAAAAATCATGCCACCTTTTATTCTAATTCTTTCCCTAGGTACTTGTTAATTTTGAAGATACTGATATTATGTCCAAGAATATGTGGAAATAATCTTAATTGAAACTTTTATGAACATAATGTATATTTGCAGAAATGAAATATATTTATATATAAAACCTCTTTGGCCATTAAATATAGGTCCCTTACATAACAAAACATAGGCACAATGTCATTTTAGAAAAGAATATAATATTGTTTTCTTATTTAAAGAAGGAGTATTCTAAAATGATCTAAACAATTTGGAGTTTCCCTGTTTGATATCTGTTTCATGAGCTATGTATTTGTATAGCTACATAGAACATTTGGCTATTATTTAAAGATTAATATCAGTACCAATGCAATCATTCCCAGATATATTTTACAAAGTCAATATTCTCCCTTAAGTAATCCTTCTTTATCCATGATAGTTGGGGCTTGCTTAAGTTAAATTGTCTATCAATACCTTACGGTAAAGTGGTTATTTGATGAATACTTGTTTTAGACCTTGAAGGATAGTTCTTTGCCGGCAAAGTAACACTGAAAATTAATCATGTTTATTATCCTGTAAGCACAAATTTCTGGAATCCCCTTTGTTGAAAATTTCACTACAATGATTCAAAGTTGATAGACAAGAGCTGTTTAGATATTGATAATGCCTCATTAGAGTAGAACTATTAATATTTGACTCCTCTCCATCCCTTATGGTCAAGATTAAAAGCAAACCATGAGTCATTACTACTGCAAGTGCAAGGCTGTGGAATTTTACAGAGAGATGTCAGGTGGTAAGCAGATAAGCAATGGCCATAAGGGAGGAGTGCAACAGAAAAGACACATGAATGTTGAAAACGTCCTTGTTATGCGACGGAGGTTGGTTGTTTTAAACAAGTGAGCTTTGCTTGATATGGAATAAGGACATAAATCTATGGGAGGGGCAGGTAAGATACTGACACTTGGAAATGGGGCTGGAATAATGTGCTACATTTGGTGTTCATGACCAACTGGTCTAGTGAGTCACAGAGAAATAGCAGTTTAGTGTGTTTTAGGATATCATACTCTGCATATGCCTGCATTTTGGAAGAGATTGAAATTAGACATCTCTCAGAAATGTACTTTTCTTTGTCTTCTCCCCAAATCAATCCCTGCGCAAGAGTTCTAAGTAGTTATTATTGGGATTAATGCAGCTCTACTCTGCTCAGTCACCCTTTCTGTGTCCAGCTGCTTCAACAGAATGATCAATTTTGCATGGAAGCCACATAATGAAAATGACCAAATTTCAGTTATTTTTTGCCTCTTTGAAATGCAGGGTAGTTAATTTGATCGATTTCAGAAAAATAAATTATTAACGTTACTCCAAAATCCTGATTATCCAAGTTATTGCTGACTTGACCATGTCAGCATGAGGTATAAATATTGGTTTCTCTATAGAAAGCTAAATATACATATTAAGTGTGTATTTACAATAAAGCCAAAATTGACTCAGTTATCATCTCCTATTTATGTTATTTTTCCAGGTGAGGTCAGTTTATTATATTCTAATATGTTTTTTCAATAAACTAATAGTAATTCAGATGTTTCACAGAAAAAAAATACCAAGGCATGTGCTATTTTTAAAACCAGGGAATATTTTATAACTGATTAAATAAATGTACCTATATATAAAATATAAATATGTCAGCATGTACTTAAAGTTATGAAGAGTTGTCTAGATAATACATACAATTATATGCCACACACTATAATACGTGGTTTACATTTCTCATCTTCTTAAATCTTCTCATTTAACCTATCATGAGGTAAAAATTTAGATGAAAAATCTGTGGCACTGAATCACAAGAATGGTGCATCCCTTACCTGAGAAAACATGAAAATTACGTCATGCCTTCCAAATAGTAAGTTGCATTTGCTATGTCACCCATTATGTTCTGCATTTTTATAAAGGATTCAAATAATTGAATGGACATATTCTAAAAGTAGAAATCTTCCTAAAACCTCAGAAAACAGGTAATAGAATGAACCCTATGTGATCTCCTGTCACCTATTCTTATATATTTAATATGAGGCTAAAGCTCGAGATTGAACTCATGTCATAGCTGATGCTAAAGAACTTGGTTGTATTCATCAGCAAACATTCAGTGTCATGCTAGTAATCTGCCATTCTCAAGATTGTGGTTTTATCACATACATTCTCCAAACTCAGTCCATTTTCTCAGAAATTCAAAATGTTTTGCAGATTTTTAACAATTCCTTTGTTCTTCTTCACTTACATGCCCATAATACCACAACCTTGAGTACATTTTCCTTTTAACTACCCTAAACATGTCTTCATTTTTAAACTTTTTTTCATTTTTCAAAATTGTGAATAATAGTATTGCCATGTACACAGACATCTAAATATTCAAGTTAAAAAAATAAACTGTAGCTTATTCTCAACCTCTCCGTTTCTCATTACTTTTTTCACTTAATGATCTAAAGTTCTAATTTCATTTCTCAGAATACTTGAAAAAATTATTTTATTTTTATTGTCTGTCCCAAAATTACTGATGTTTTAACTGATGGCCTATCTTTACTTTCCTAGAATCCAGTATCTTCATTGTTTTGTAAATAGTTTACATCATTCTCAGCATAAAGCATACAACTGATGATATGCTTCCACTAAAAATACAATAACAGCAAAACAAAACAAAGGCCAACCCACCTCCACTGTCTATATTAATTAATGGATAGAAATGGATAGAGGCCAAGATTCTTACTGAAGGCTTCAAGAACTTTCATTAACATTTCCTATCCTATTATTTAAATCTATTCACTTTTTTAAGTAAATATCTATGGACCTCTGTATTATGTACTAAGTACTTTCTAGATGTAAGAAATACAGAAATTAATGCAATAGATTAAATTTCATTAAAATGCACACATTTTTAGTACAGTCCTACCAAAGAACATTTTGTCCAATTACTCTGTCAAACTGTTAGTTGACATTACTTTTACCTCTATAGTAGAGATATTATGAAACCTTTTTTCTTTCTTTTATTCTAATAAACTTCTTGAAATATGAAAATTCAGAGCATATGTTACCATTTCTTGGGAACTTTTTCTGATTCTCTTATGTAGAGTTAGTTTCTCTTATGTAGAGTTAATTACTCTTATGTAGAGTTAGTTAGTCTTTTGTTCATGCTAGTTTTTTGAAATATCAAATATATAATTTGTAATTATTTGCTTATCTCATTCAATTACCCTTAAATTTGGGGATCACTGATATCTTTGAGCATCTGATGAAAGCTATAAACCCTCTCTTCTGAAAACTGAATATATGTGCAAAATCAAATTGAATATAATTTGCTGAAACCTGTTAATGTAACCCAAGGTTAGTGCCTTACCACACATTTTTGAGTCCTAAGTATGTTGTGTTTGCTTTACATTGTCATTACATTGTAAATATTTCTTGAAGAAATGGAAAAACCTATCAATAGTAATTACTGGGAGTTTTAGAACACCAATACAATATGCTTTTTAAGAACAATAGTGCCCACAAAACTTCCCACGCAAGCTTCACTGAAATTCTATAAAATTTAATCTAATAATCAAAACTAAGAAACAGGTATGTGACAGTGCCACAAGCACACCGTTTAAAACTGTTTTCAGTATGTTATTTTTGTGCAAGTTGCATGGTCGATGTTTCTTTTCATTATTTATGAATACTTAGCAGATATGCTTTATTGTTTTCAATCAAGTTTGCAAGCTTGAGGGAAAAGTTAAGTTCTGAAGAGGCATTTAATGGAGTCTCCTTCTTATTGCATTGCATCTTAAGGTGCATAGGTAAGTCTGCATTTGGAAGTTTGCATTCCAGCTGTATGAGCTCAGACTCTTTTGTGAATGACAGCATTTGCAATTTTAGTCCATCTGGAACACCTCAAGCATTCAGTTCATTTATTAACTTATTACCAAGCTTGGCATATGAATCCTCAGACTATCAGTGAGGCAGAAAACTTAAATGAAATTAGATAAACAGACTTTAATAGAACAGTATGTGAATTAGAGATACTGAAAAGAGTTTCCTGTTTTTCATTTTTAAAGAGTGCCCGTCTATTTATCTCTTTGATTCCAGATTAGTATAAATTAGCTTTGCCCTAACTTTACAGCAGATTTTTAAACTATTGTTGATAAAAAGAAATGAAATAACTGTTATGGCCACAAGAGGGAGATCTTGTAAAAATATTTGGAGCACAAGAGTAAAACAATTTTTAGATTTGCACTTAGATGAGTAAAAAGAAAAATGAGTAAAATTTAAGAAGTTAATGCTTTCTATAATTAGATAAGTTTATTTTGTAAAACACTTTTTGGAAAAATGGGATATAGCAATGCAATTTATACAAACTTTCATGTATAAAGTATTATTTCTAATAGTGAAATGTTCAGATAAAACCTTTAATAAAATTAAAACATAGAATAATATTAGAAAATACTTTTGACCTTATTTATTTTTAGAACTTTAGGATTGTTTTATTTTTTTTAATTAATTTATTTAAATTTAATTTTTTTATACCATTAGCACTCTAAAAAATCTAAAGTTAACACTATGGCTTTTAAAAATAGCAATTTTAACATTATTAATTAGTAAAAAATTAATCAAGTGTATGATAGCTCAAATATATATACAGGCATATGCTTATCTGGGCACTTGTTTTTATTATACACATTCCCCTGGATACTTTCTCTGTGTGTCTCTTTCTCCCTCATTCACACAAATACATGTGTATATGCATACATATGTATGCATGTATGTTTGTATTACAATATGAAAGCATTTATCTTTGCCCCTCTTGATAGTTATAAAGTAGAGGCAAACAACCACAGATGGGGCACTGATTGTACCACCTGGAGGGCTTCACTTGATGAATTTGTGACATGCTATGAGAAGTCTGTCATTGATTATTATTAATCTCTTCTCATCATCGATTCATGAAACGTAGGAATTGGCATTTCTTTTGTTTTGAGTACCACCAGTAACCCATGTACATTTGCATAGGTATTACTGACATGTATGCCTTTCTCTTTTGTAAAGCTTCCAACATTAAATAATATTGATATTATCACCCAACATATGTTAAATTGTTGCTCTATGTATGAGTTCGTTTTTCAAGCTAGTTTTAATACTTGCTTTAATTATTAGATCCAGCTCTTAATGGCTCTTTACTTTAGAATTAGCATGCCACATTCTTCCTAACCTCAAGTTAATACCTGGAACTAAAGGCCATAACTAGGAATATTTGTTGCCATAGCATCCATACCAAAAAAAGCTGTATATATTTACTTTCTAAGATACTGGACTCTTTTGAGTCCTTGGTGCAAGAACCTCTTTCAAACTTTGTAATTAAATGCTGATTAAAGTCTATATAGTTCCGAAGTTGGCATGGCCTTGCCCCTCTACATACCAAAGAAGTCTTTTCTATTGAAAAGCAATGTGTTGAAGTCTTCCTTATGGGACTCCTTGGAGCCTACAATAGACTTTCTTTCATATAGTTTAATTTAGTCTTTATTGTATTATCATAAAATACAAACTTGTACATCATTAAAATGCTTTGGAAATCTCTAAAAATGATTTTTATATTTCTCTGTTATTGACTGTCATTGAGGGTGAAGAGCTCTCCTTATTTTCAATGTCATACATTTATTTTTCGAGGTAAAGAAATAGCGATTATTTCTGTGGAAAAGTTTAATTTACAGAACAGTAATATAAAATACAAGAATGAATACTTCCGATGTGAAATGTGGGTGACCTGACCATGCCTTTCTTTGGTAGAAGGAGAGGAAAGTAAGAGGAACAAGTGGTAGAATGTCACTGATATGTGACCATATGCAAAACAATGCTAGACATTGCCTAAGGATAGATAAAAACAGAATAAAAGCTTATGTGAGATTGACAAACCACAGAAGACTGATACTAGTTATCTGCTGAAAAGTAGAGAATTCTAACTCTACTTCTAACATTTTTAAGTTAGGAGGTGGATACAAAGATAGAATGTTTCTACATAGTTTGTGTCTTAAATGTTACATCATAAATATAATCTTATTTATAATTTTGAGGCATTATTTCTTCTCCTTCTTGCAATTGCCCTAAATTTGCATGTAAAATTTGCTATTATATTTTCAAGAGCTGTTTAAACAGATCCACAATAGAAGGTAATGGGAGTCAATCTGTAACCTGAGAATTATGTCTCTTTCTACACCTTGTCTTTGAGAATAAGAAAAGAACAATACAAAGGATGGAGGAGCAGCAGAGTTTATACCATTCCATTGCAGAAGAAAACATGTAATGCTGCAATTTTAAAAACTGATTTTTTTTTGTCAGTAGGCATTTTAAAGATTTTGATTCAAAAATATTCCTCAATCTCACTGAGCCATCTGTTTCGATACCTCTGTTTAGCATTGCCAGAATAAAATTAACTACCCCATTGTCCTTAAAATCATATTAAGTTGTGATCTCTTTGTTTTAAAGTTATGAAGATTCCATGGACTCTAATAACCACTGCCCTTTACAACTTAAGAAAAGTCTTTTGATGCTACGTTTGCCGGTCATACTATTTATGATACAAAAGCAAGCAGTTTCCCTTGGTTAGGAAGTATATGTATGATAGTTCCAGAGTCTAGAGATTCGTAACTTTTGTGTGTGTTTGTGTGCTTGAATGAGTGTGTGTGGGGTGTGTGTGTGTGTCTGTAATTTATTTTTTATTTTATTTATTTATTATTTTGAGATGGAGTTTCGCTCTTGCTACCCAGGCTGGAGTGCAATGGCGCGATCTCGGCTCACCACAACCTCCGCCTCCTGGGTTCAGGCAATTCTCCTGCCTCAGCCCCCTGAGTAGCTGGGATTACAGGCATGCGCCACCATGCCCAGCTAATTTTTTGTATTTTTAGTAGAGACGGGGTTTCACCATGTTGACCAGGATGATCTCTATCTCTTGACCTCGTGATCCACCCGCCTCGGCCTCCAAAGTGCTGGTATTACAGGAGTAAACCACCGCGCCCGGCCTGTAACTTATTTTATAATTTGTTGAAATAAATTCAGCTTTCCACATGGTCTTTGCTCCTTCACTTTTGGCTAGCT
Source organism: Callithrix jacchus (assembly GCF_049354715.1). Classification (NCBI taxonomy): domain Eukaryota; kingdom Metazoa; phylum Chordata; class Mammalia; order Primates; family Cebidae; genus Callithrix; species Callithrix jacchus. The sequence goes on from NC_133502.1 coordinate 45,876,718, forward strand.
TTGGCAGGCACTGCAATTTTTATTCTCCAGTAACTATAAATCTGGGAGGATGACTTTAAAGATCAGCTAGATTCAAAGTACCATCAATAGTAGAAATAAATCATTCATTATTTGCAATTATAACTTTAATGTTCAGAGGTAGGAGAGGGATAATCTAATTAAGTACATAATACAAAGAGATACAGTAATATATAGCGCATTTCTTACCTTGTCTCACAATTCAGAGGAATATCAAAATAGCCTTTTTTCCTTCTTTTTTAACGATGCAGAACCACTTTCTTGATGGAAAAGGAGAGTGTATGAATATTGTTTAGCAAAGAAAAACCTCATTGGCAGCGTGTGTGTGTGTGTGTATCTGTGTATTAGGCCTGAGATTATCCTGTCTGACAACTGGGTAGCTTTCTAAGAAATAGCAAGAGGGCAAATGTGTGTGGAATGAGAGAGAAGTATCATATTCATTTGTATTATATTTGTATCCATTAACTCCTTGGTGGAGGGTTTGCATTCATTTACAAATTGCCTTCAGTAATTTTGCATCAGAAAAAATCTTAATAATTATTCACTCTCAATTTATAGAAAGTAGATTCAAAATAAAAATTTAAATTCATCCTTATAAGTGATATGTTTGTATTATTTCCCAAGACTAATTTTTTCAGCCTGTGTTCTCTAGCATTTTTAAATAGGTTTTTTTTTTTTTTTTTTTTTGGCTCAACATTATGTTGCCCTATCAGCTCCAGGTTTAACATTAATGAAAGATACTTTCAATGCAAAGACAAATGGTCTAAGTGAAAAGCATGTGCCACCTATTAGCAATAAGACCTCAAATGAATCCATTTATATCTTGCAGTTCTGGTTCATCATCAGAACAAGATGATTTGACTTTGGCTCTCATTTTTATTAAGTGTCTAAGTATACATGCCAATACATTAACACAACTAAAAAAACTACATAAAAGTACTTGTATGGTACAAAATATTCAGTGCATACTCTTTTTTTCAAAAAGATAACTTTTGGAGCTCTAATGCAGGAGAAACTAATGAAATGTATATGGACTGAGAACATTTACTCATCACTCAAAGCCCTGAAAACAAAGTTAAAATAAAAATTAAAGCAACAAACTTGTTAATGAAATGAATAAAATTATAGCTGTTAAGTTAAAGAATACGGCACAGTAAATTTGACCCAGGAAGATATTTGTTACAATTCCTCAATCTCTTTACTACTTTTTATACTTCTTTATCTTCATTTTTTTGAAAACTGCCTGAATTTTCTCCTTTTCCTTCATACAGGCAATGCAGAGAAATTACCTTTTCTTTTCACTTGTCTAACTATATTTTAAAATAACTCTTATTATTGACACTATAATTTATTTTAGATTCATAAAGAAATATTGATAACTGTAATGCAGATATCCATTTATCCTCATGTCACTGAAATTCTACTATCTTTTTTGTGTGTTTGTTTATATGAGTTTATTGTTAATAATAGTTTCAATTCCAAAAATCTTTAAAATATGTGCACTAAATTTGACAGATGTGCACCTATGCAAATGGTCCATATATTCTTATTTTTAAACTGATATACTATGAAAAGCGTTTAAGAAAAGAAACAATATATAACAGAATTATCAATATAATTTATCATTTTCTTTCATTTTATTCTCTGTTGGACAGTTTTCTAGTTTTGGATAATACTGTATAGATGGCGATTATTTAATTGCAACATTGTTATTTCATTAGCATTCTTTATTTGCTACTTATTGAAAAGGAATAGAATTAAAATCAACATATAAATGCATGACCAAAATTAAAGTTTAAGTGCAAAATTAAGGACTTATTTTCTCCTTATTGGAAAGGATTAGAATTAAAATGAACATATAAATGCATGACCAATATTAAAGTTTAAGTGCAAAATTAAGTAACAACGCTAGTTTCACTTAATGGTAATAGACCAACCATTTATATCTACATCTAAATCTATAGCTGTAGCTATCTATATCTACGCCACCTGCATCACAAAAATCTAAGCATGTTTTTATCTAATGTCAGTTGTGTGATATCAAATCAGTTTTAAAGCAAGAAAAAGAATAAATACAACAATAACCATTTTTTTCTGTTTTCTTGTTATAGATATACAAGTGCAGTTTTGTTACATGGATATACTAAGTAGTGGTGAAGTTTGGGCTTTTAGTGTACTCGTTACTCAAATGCTCACCATTATGCCATGCAATATAATCAATAAATAATAATTGACCGGCTGTGGTGGCTCACACCTGTAATCCCAGCACTTTTGGAGGCTGAGGCGGACAGATCACAAGATCTGGAGATGGAGACCATCCTGGCCAACATTGTGAAACCCCCACCTCTACTATAAACACAAAAATTAGCTGGGTGTGGGGGCACATGCCTGTAATCTCAGCTACTCAGGTGGCTGAGGCAGGAGAATTGTTCGAACTGGGACCCAGGAGGTGGATGTTGCAGTGAGCCAAGATTGTACCACTGCACTCCAGCCTGGTGACAAAGCAAGACTCCGTCTCAAAATAATAACAATAATAATAGTTGACTGTAGTGTCCTAAAAAATCCAGATTCTTTGTGACCATTTAAATTCTCTGATTAGTGCTACCAATGCTTCTTAAATAGGAGTTTAACAGCCTATACTTTAGGAAACAATTAGCTGCTATATTACATTCAGAGTCTACACACACACAGGTGGACTCATGGTCATGACTTACTTCTTCACGTTGATTATTATTCTCCTACTTTTTACAGATAAACAAAGTAAGAATAGATCATTCTGAGAAATTACCTGTAATCCCAAATCTGAAATGGCTGATCTGTGACTCCAGCTAATGTCATTTTGACTTCATATCGCAGGCTTCGCACTACACAAAGTGTATATTTTTCTTTATAGAGTCAAATTGAAATATTCTATATTTCAATAAGAAATAAATAAGAAAAATAAGAATTACATAAGAAGAAATCAGTTGATAGACTTCAGCTCTCAATTGTAATGTGATTTATATACAGCAAGTGTAATTTGAAATGAAGGAGAGGATGGTATATTGTTGGAACTAGATGTGCGCCTACATAATTTTTTTTGTTTTACAGAGAAGTTTTCTTGCATAGAAAGAGGTACTTAAACACTTTTTTTTAATAAAAAAAGTTATGTCGTGACAAAATTAATAGAATAAATCAAAATACAAAGAGTTTAGGCCACACTTCTTCATTGTTGTCCATTTATTTATTCTCTGTTAACTTCCTATATTGTACATCCTCATTGACTATTCTAAATGATATTCATTCTTTCAGTTAACTTCTCAAATATTCAATATTGTGATAATTCTAAGCCAATGAACTTTATTTCTGTTTCTTCTTACTCCACATTTTTATTCTATTATAGTGTTTTTCTTCACCATTCTGTATGACTTCCATATTTCTGATGCTACTGATTTTTATTACCTCTGTTTTCTGTGTATTATTTGCATTTCTATTTCTTCCTCTTTTGTTTTACCTTAATCTAAGAATATACATAAAGTCACTCTTAGGATTACGATTCTTACAAGTAGCACAGACCTCTCAACAGGAACTTAAATAAGCTACAAATTCCAAAGAAAATCAGTAATTAGGCAGATGTTGCGGTTATGACACTGAGGCTGCTAGTAAGGCATGTCCAGCATGCTGACTCCTTTTTTCTTTAGTCTCATGACTATAGCTTCTTTTTCCAAAGTCAATTTATATTCTGAATGGCTTCCAGTATTTAGACATTATATTCATATTCCGGCCAGCATGACAGAGGATAGAGCACTCTTATCTTTTTAGAATGTCTCATAATAGGTACAAAAGTTCACTGAACACTCCCATCTCAGCAGTGATGACTGGGACACCTGGCTACATCTAGTGGCTAGAGAGATTGTATGATACAAAGGTTTAGCCAGGTTTCAGTGATGAGCTCAAACTCTGGGTTCTTTTACTAGTAAAAAAGAGAAGAGTATATATTGAGAGCAAAGTTCCAATGTCTAACATTATATTCTAATTTGTGGTAAGAAAATATTGTATCTCTTAAGTTGCTAATAGTTTCAAATAACACATTTCTTTCATTCTGAAGTTTGTTAATATTTTACTTTCTACGTTATTGTATACACTCTTCTTAATTCTTTTCAATATTTTGTGCAGAAAACTTAAAAGTGTAAACATGTTTTTGATATACAAATTTTAAGATACTTCATACTTTGTTGATTTTTTCAGTTGAGAAAGGCTAATATATGGTTAATATTTGAACTACATAATTTTGATCAGTGGATAAAATGGAAATATTTGTCTAAACATATTGTAATAATTTCTTAGTGTAAAAAATAGTGATATAAGACCAAAAATAAATTCACATTGTGACTTAATCAGTATTAGAGAGCTGACTTAACACTTGAATGTGAAGTCAAATGTGCTCCTTATAAGTTTCTAAGTTCATGTGCATTGTTTTCAACATCATACTTTGGTTTAATTTTAAAATTTTGTCTGTTTATAATGTATTTTTTTATACTTTTAATTCTTTTATATCTTTAATTTTATACATATTTATCTTAGAAATTCTACACAGTAATTAGATAATATGATGCCTTGGATGGTCTAATGCTATTTTTGGCTTTGTCTTGTGACCTTTCATTCATGATGGATTATTTACCAGTACAGTCTAATCATTTAACATTAAATCTTTTTAAATAAAATTCTATTCATGACAACTTGAATTAAAGAGTTTCCCTTAGGAAAAAATTTGCATTTGCTTTTATAGGTTTCCCTCAGGTGTATCAACAATTATGTGAAGGTTTTACATTATTTATTTGGTGGAGGTTTTCTGCATGCCACCTGACATACATTTGTTATGCTCACGGCATGTTTTTAGGGTATGGGTATTTAGTGGTGACGAACTGGGTCTAAGTCCAATATGACACATACAGCTTTCTCTTAATGTTTCTAACTTTGTGTCCTAGTTCTTTTCTATTAGAGTTAAAGACAACACCATATACAATTTTGAATATAGATGTGATGTGTTTATCTTTATATATTTTTAGAAAACTAAGAATACCCGGAGGATTCATAGCTCAACAGATTCTACAACTTCTTGACATATTGATAGACAAATCCTAAATCTAAGTAAATTATTATACTGTTTAATAAAAATGTTAATAACTAATTTTGTTAATATTGATAGTTAAACTTAGAACGATTTACAGTGATAAAAACTGTTTTCTAAAAAATATTTGTTATATCAGAAAAAACACACTTTTCTTCATGTCTGAATATTTATATAGATGTGGTAAAATGACGCTTTAACTGCAATGTCCATTCTAGAATTGGCTTTGTGAGTCAAGGTTTGTCTTTGCGAACTATTTTTCTCCTTTGCTACCTTGTTTCCTGTTTGGCTCTTCCAAGAGGGTATGCGATAAAAAAGACGGAAGGCTAAAAGAGGAAAGAGGATCAGGGTTCTTCTGGATAATTTTTTCTGTTTTTGCTTTCTATTCTCGTTAGTGTTACTAGTCTTGCTTTTTCACCTCAGTACCAGCAGTTTGTTACCTCTGAGGTTTTTCTACCTCTCACATAACTAGGTCTTAGAGTACCCTCTTGTAGAGGCATCAGAACTAGGTAGTCAGGACCTTTTTTCAGAGTTTTTTTTCACAACTCCTTAAAATCTTGCTCACATCTCAAAGGCATCAATATAGCCAAGTAATACCACCTTTTCAAATGCATGAGTTTCAACTCCACAAGGTCCTTGTTCCGGGGCTCTAAATTTTTACTTAAACCCTCTTATCTTTCCTTTAGGTATGATAGCTGCATTTTGCATATGCTGCTTCTGTCTTAACTTAGTAGTTGCTCTTAGACTTTTAACTTTTCTTTTTTTTTTCTTTTATTTTTATTTTAAGTTATTGGGTACACATGCAGGATGTTGAGGTTTGGAACACAGGTGAACGTGTGCCATGGTGGTTTGCTGCACCTATCAACCCATCACTTAGGTGTTAAGCCCAGCATGCATTAGCTATTCTTCCTAATACTCTCCCTTCCCCAGACACCATCCCTGGCAAGCCCCAGTGTGTGCTGTTTCCCTCCTTGTGTTCATGTGTTCTCATTGTTCAGCTCATATTAAAAGTGATAACATAAGGTGTTTGGTTCCCTGTTCCTATGCTAGTGTGCTGAGGATAATGGTTTCTGGCTCCATCCATGTCCCTGAAAAGGATATGATATCTTTCTTTCTGTGACTGTATAGTAAGTATTCCATGGTGTATATGTGCCACATTTATTTTATCCAGACTATCATTTATGGGCATTTGGGTAGATCTCATGTCTTTGCTATTGTGAATATTCTGTGATAACACAGACATACATGTATCTTTGTAATAGATAATTTATATTCCTTTGGGTATATACCCAGTAATGGCATTGCTGGGTCAAATAGTATTTCTGGTTCTAGAACTTTGAAGAATCACCACATCATCTTCCACAATGGACGAACTAACTTATATTCCACATCTATAATGAACAATCTTTGGCAAAAACAAGCAATGCAGAAAAGATTCCCTAATTAATAAATGGTGCTGGGAGAACTGGCTAGCCATATGCAGAAAACAGAAACTAGGACCATTCCTTATGCCTTATACAAAAATCATCTCAAGATAGATTAAATACTTGAATGTCAAGCCCAAAACTATAAAAACCCTAGAAGAAAATCTAGGGAATACCATTTAGGATGTAGGCATGACAAAGATTTTATTATGGAATCACCAAAAACAATTGCAACAAAAGCAAACATTGGCAAATGGGATCTAATTAAAGAGCTTCTGCACAGCAAAAGTAATTATCATCAGAGTGAGAGACAACCTATGGAGTGGGAGGAAAATTTTGCAATCTATCTATCTGACAATAGTCTAATATCCAGAATCTAAAAGGACCTTAAACAAATTTACAAGAAAAAAAAAACAACTCCATTAAAAAGTGGGCAAAGAACATGAACAGACACTTCTCAAAAGAAGACATTCAGGTGGCCAATGTACATATGAAAAAAAGCTCGAGATTACTGATCATTAGAGAAATGTAAATTAAAATCACAATGAGATACCATCTAATTCCTATCCAAATGGCAATTATTAAAAAGTCAAGAAAGAACAGATGCTGTTGAGGTTGCAGAGAAACTGGAATACTTCTACACTGTTGGTAGAAATGTAAACTAGTTTTCTAATATTTAGAATTCTTTATAGTAAATCTTTTCAGTTAAATTATTTCTATATCTGGACTATATCCTGAGATATTTCAATATTGTCCATGTTATAATAAGAATTTGGTGAATAACATTTTAATCAGTAAAATTCGTGTTTTGCATGTGTATAATTCTTATTTATTTATTGTTGTTATGATTGGCATAAGACTCAAACCCAATTAACTTTCTAGTATTATGCTTCAAAGGGAATTATTATCAGTGAAGTAAAAATATTAAAATCATGTGTAGTAAGAGCCCAGAAAAAGTGAAAGATATCATTTTTTATGGGAAAGTTTGTTGGTAGATGGAATTCCTATGAGCAGAGGATCTGAAACAATGGGAAGGTTATTCAGATACAAAGAAATAGGATTAAAAAAAAGGCACAATAGGGGAGATATTTGAGGAAAACAAAGTCAGAATATTTTGATTATATAATTTAGAACTCAAAAGCAGGGAGTGTTAGACCATGTGAACCATAAAATGGTGATATCCATAAAAGCACAGAAATAAAATAATGAGACTCTATTTCTAGATAATAGAGTTTTAAAGATTGTAAAACAAATTGATTATTAAGTACATGATTTTAAATAACAAATAATATGTAGAGAAACATATGAAGTTGTGTGACAAAGAGGTCTGAGATGGTTTTGAGAATCATCAGGAGTGTGATGCTAGTCACAAATAAAACTTTTTGTTTCAAGATGGAGTTCCATAATGTTGTGATAGTGACATTTGCAGAAAGTGTATTCCTCTGCTCCCCTGAATTTAAGCTTGATCATATAAATAGTTTCAGCCAGTGGAGGTGAGCAGATGTGTTGAGAGCTGAGGCTTAAACATGCTTATGTGGCTTATATTGTTCTCTGGTGCTCACAACATTTGCCAAAAGCAAATTTGCCAGATAGCAGCTGGAGCAAGAATGGGAGACATGAAGAGCAGACATAAACCTAACCCAAAGATCAGAGCCAAATGCAGCTGATCTGTTGCCTGACATAGAACTGTACCAGTTGAAATGCAGACTCTTGAGCAAGGAAAATAAATGCTTATTGGAGGCCACTGAGCTCTGTGATAATAATTCATTATAAAACCTTGTTGTAACAGCAGTTGACTAATACATCTAGTTGTTATTATAAAGGTAAGAAGCTTAATTAAAAATTGCATATTAACCAGTCACAAAGATCTTATTTGGGTGCCTGTGAGATTTCTGGGTACTTTCTTCTGCAGTTATCTTTCTAAGAACAACTCTTCAAAAGCTGAATTAAACTGTCTTCAAGTTCCTCATGTCTTTCACATTCCACCAATTCTAAAAAAACAGTTTTATTATGCCAAAAATTAACCTTGATGTGACCCCTGTAATAATATTTCCAAAAAATGATAACTCAATATTGTTCAAAAGATGGGCAGATAGATGCAAAGCATGAGCTAGAATAGAACACCATTTAAGCTTCAGCTTTCACAAGATGCCAGGCAGTACAAGTGGTTCCAAATTTACAACTCATTTATGAAAAATCACCTATCAAAATGTTAGTTGTGGCATCATGCTTTTAAAAGTCATGCTTGCCTACTTCCTCTTTCAGGATTGAAATGGTCTCATCTCTTGCAAAGCTGTAGATTTTGGCAAGAGTGACAATTCTTATCTATTGTTCTTTCCTGAGGTCCCTGCATTCCTTTGTTTTTCACCCCATATATGTACAAACCCTTAACTCTAAATATTTCCTTAGATCTTGAATTCAAGGCTCTGCACAGATGAAATAAATCTGAGAACTCTGTAGAGAAACAGACTGTTTTTAATTCTATTACCAAGCTGTTCCAACCTTAAATATAAAATTTTACAGGCATGAAGGCATTTTGAGTTTTCTCAGATTCCAAAAGTGCTCTCCTACTCAGATTTTTCTGAGATTTTTTTTTTCTTCTCTAGAAAGATCCTATGTCATTTTTTTTTTTTTTTGGCACCATGTTAAATGAGTTTGCTGCAGAACACCTGAAGGATAGTTCCAGATTCATGATTCCCACTTCCTAGCATATTTTTTTCTTAATCTTTACATTTCTGTTTGAGAATCACCTTCAACACCATTCCCAATTAAAACTACTATGCTTCAGATGTTGTGGATACAAAGGTCTGGTGGGAACCTCTATAGTTTTTGCAGTGATATACATGAAAAACCTTACCCTTCTTTAGTATTTTCTTTTTCTTTAACTTCACATGATGTGAGTATTTTGAAGCATTTAAAAGGTATAAGAAACATTCTTATTTAGTACATTCTTTATTGTTTAACTAATGCTTCTGGTTTGAATTGTCTCCCTTACACCCTGCAAAAAGGTGAAGCTCTAACCTCCAGTACCTATGAATGTGGCCTCATTTGGAAATAGGGTCTTTGCAAATAATCAAGCTAAGATGAGGCTATTAGCATAGGATCTAATCCAATGTTACTGGTGTCCTAATAAAAAGAAACATTTGGGCCAGCTGCAGTGACTCATGCCTGTAATCCCAGCAGTTTGGGAGGCTGAGGTGGGGGAATCATCTGAGGTCAGGAGTTCAAGACCAGCCTGGCCACCATGGTGAAACCCCATCTCTACCAAAAATACAAACACTTAGCTGGGCATGGTGGCAGGTGCCTATAATCCCAGCCACTTGGGAGCCTGAGGCAGGAAAATCACTAGAACCTGGGAGGCGAAGGTTGCAGTGAGCTGAGATCGCACCATTGCACTCCAGCCTGGGTAACAAGAGCAAAACTCCATCCCATAAAAGTAAATAAATAAACAAAAAGAAACTTTTGGGCACAGAGCCAGACATACATAGAGGGAAGATGATGGATAGACCCAGGAAAAATGTCATCTACTTGTTACAGTAGGTAGCGAGTCAGACTTGAACACGGTAGGCGAGGGCCCATCCCCATTCCCCACAACCAGGAATGTCAGGTGACCATCAGGTAATGGTCAGGCGGTTGTTAACTGTCTCTCTAAAATAATAATTGGTTGTGGCCAGTACAAGAAAAAGGCAGTCTCCCTATGGATAGGAAAAACCAGAAACATGTAAGATCTCAGGAGTTTGGTGAGTGGGCTCATAGATGTTCACTAAGAAACAAAATGGCAGAGTTTAACTGGTAACGACCTCTTAGGCACATAGCTGGTAAGGGGAAAATGCCTCAAGTGAGCATGTGTACAACTCCAGTAAACACACTGCACATGCTTACCTCCCAAGTGCTAGCCGGCCACTGTGCGTGTGGACAGCCCACACCAAGGGAAGAATCAGTAGAGAGGAAGACCCCAAAACCAGGCCAACATATGAAACCCCAAGTCAAAAGATTAAACTACACTTGCCTTTCAAAAAGCCCATTTGGCCCTCTTCCAAGGGTACTTTACTTTCTTTTCATTCCTGCTCTAATGGTTATTAGCAAACTTTCACTTCTGCTCTAAAACTTGCCTTAGTCTCTTCTGCATTATGCCACTCAGTTGAATTCTTTCATCTGAGGAAGCAAGAATCTGAGGGCTGTGGGGAATACTAATACAAAAAATTAGCTGTGCATGGTGGCAGGTGCCTGTAATCCCAGCTAATTGGGAGACTGAGGCAGGAGAATCAGTAGAACCTGGGAGGCGGAGGTTGCAGTGAGCCAAGATTGCACCATTGCATTCTAGCCTAGGTAACAAGAGCAAAACTCCATCTCATAAAAGTAAATAAATAAATAAAAATAAACTTTTATTTTCATACTAGCCAAGAAATGCCTGAGACTACCAGGGGTAGGAGAGGCTCGTGGAACACATTCTTCCCTACAGCCCTCAGAAGAAACTGATCCTGCTGACAGCTTAATTTTGACTTCTAGCATCTGGAATTGTGAGAGGGTAAATATCTGCTGTTTGAGCCTCTGGGTTTTGTTACTTTGCTACAGTGGTCAGAGAAAGTTAATATACCTGTAATCTGATGCTTTGTGTGTATTATATTCTTTGTGAAAGGAAAATAAATCTTGGGACCCCCAAATCAGGAAGGCAAATGGAAGTCAAGTGGGAAAGAAACCCACCTCCTATTTTATTCCTATATAGGATAGCTACAGAGATTTTTTAAAAAGCTATATGCTTCCCTCATAATCTGCCCATAAAGAAACTCCTTGTGTATTAGTCTGTTTTCATGCTGCTGATAAAGACATATACGAGATTGGGAAGAAAAGGTAGTTTAGGGACTTACAGTTTCACATGGCTGGGGAGGCCTCAGAATCATGGCAGGAGGTGAAAGCACTTCTTATATGGTGGCAGCAGAAGAAAATGAGGAAAATGCAAAAGCAGAAACCCTGGATAAAACCGTAAGATCTCGTGAAACTTATTTACTACAGTGAGAACAGTATGGGGGAAACTGCTCCCATGACTCAAATTATCTCCCACCAGGTCCCTCCCACAACATGCGGGAATCATGAAAGTCCAATGCAAGATAAGATTTCAGTGGGGACACAGAGCTGAACCGTACCATTCCACCCATGACCCCTCCAAATCTCATGTCCTCATATTTCAAACCAATCATGCTTTCACAGCTCTCCCCCAAAGTCTTAACTCATTTCAGCATTAACCCAAAAATCCACAGTCTGAAGTCTCATCTGAGACAAGGAAAGTGCCTTCCACCTATGAGCCTGTAAAATCAAGAGCAATCTAGTTACTTCCTGGATACAATAGGGATACAGGTATTGGGTTAAAAAAAAAAAAAAGCCATTCTAAATGGGAGAAATTGACCAAAACAAAGCGGTTACAGGGCCCATGCAAGTTGAAATCCAGCAGGGTAGTCAAATTCTGTAACTCCAACATGATCTCCTTTGACTCCATGTCTCATATTCAGGTCACCCTGATGCAAGAGGTAGGTTCCTATAGTCTGGGGCAGCTCTACCTCTGTGGATTTGCAGGGTATCACCCGCAAATCTACAATTCTGGGGTCTGGAGGACCATGGCTTTCTTCTCACAACTCCACTAGGTGGTGCCCCCAAGAGACTCTGTGTGGGGGCTCTCACCCCACATTTCCCTTCTGCACTGCCCTAGAGGTTATCCATAAGGGCCCTGCTCCTGCAGCAAACTTTTGCCTGGACATCCAGGCGTATCCCTGTGTCTTCTGAAATTTTGGCAAAGGTTCCCACACTCAGTTATTGACTTCTGTGCACCTGCAGGCTCAACACCCTGTGAAAACTGCCAAAGTTTGTGGCTTGCACCCTCTAAAACCATGGGCTGAGCTGTACCTTGGTTCCTTTTAGCAATGGCTAGAATGGCTGGGACACAGGGCACCAAATCCTTGGGCTGCACACAGCATGGGACCATGGGCGCAACCACGAAACCATTTTTTCCTTCTAGACTTCATGGTCTGTGATGAGAAGGTCATGAAGACCTATAACATGCCCTGGAGACATTTTCCCCATTTTCTTGGGGGTTAATATTTAGCTCCTTGTTACTTATGCAAATTTCTGCAGCCAGCTTGAATTTCTCCTCAAGAAATGTTTGTTTGTTTTTTCTACTGCATCATAGTAAATTTTCTGAACTTTTTATGCTTTGTTTACCTTTTAAAATGAAATGCTTGGATAGGTGTGGTGGCTCACACCTGTAATCCCAGCACTTTGGGAAGCAGGTGGATCAAGAGGTCAGGAGTTCAAGACCACCCTGACCAACATGGTGAAAACCTGTCTCTACTAAAAATACAAAAACTAGCTGGGTGTGGTGGTGGGTGCCTGTAATCCTAGCTACCCAGGGGGCTGAGGCAGGAGAATCGTTGAACCCAAGAGGCAGAGGGTATACCTTGCACTCCAACCTGGGTAACAGGCTGAGAGTTTATCTCAAAAAAAGAGGGATTTTAACAGCACCCAAATCATGTTTTGAGTGTTTTGCTGCTTAAAAATTTCTTTTGCCAGATACCCTAAATCATCTCTCTCAAATTCAAAGTTCAACAAATCTCTAGGGCATGGACAAAATGCCACCAGTCTCCTTCTTAGAACATAACAAGAGTTCCCCAAAAATTCCTCATCTCCATCTGAGACCACCTCAGCCTAGACCTTATTGTACATATCACCATGAGCACTTTTGTCAAAGCCATTCGACAAGTCTATAGGTGGCTCCAAACTTTCCCACATTTTTCTGTCTTCTTCTGAGCCCTCCAAACTGTTCCAACCTCTTCCTGTTATCTACCCAGTTCCAAAGTCACTTCCACATTTTCAGCAACACCCCACTCTACTGGCACCAATTTACTGCATTAATCCAGTTTCATGCTGCTGATAAAGATACCTGATTCTGGGAAGAAAAAGAGGTTTAATTGGACTTACAGTTTCACATGGCTTGGGAGGCCTCAAAATCATGGCAGGAGGTAAGAGGCACTTCTTACATGGTGCCAGAGACACTTCTTATATGGAAAGATAAAATGAGGAAGATGCAAAAGCAGAAACCTCTGATAAAACCATCATATCTTGTGGGACTTTTTCGCCACCATGAGTATATTATGGGGGAAACCACACCCATGATTCCAATTATCTCCCACTGGGTTTCTCCCACAACACGTAGAAATATGGGAGTACAATTCAAGATGAGATTTGAATGGAGACACAGAGCCAAACCATATTACCTTGTAGACAAAGGTGAGAGAGGTCTCAAATTCTCTGCTCACATGAGACAAATGCATATCTGATTGCTTCCTCTGCCCTATTGGTTCACTAAGCCAGACTAAGGTACACATGACCATTCCTCTACCCTCCCCTCATATGTAAATTGTATATTCAGTGAAAAGCTAATTAGAAACTCAAAATAATGCAACCATTTGTCTCTTATCTACCTATCTCTTACTTACCTGGAAGCCCCTTCCATACTTCAAGTTGTCCTGCCTTTCTGGATTGAATCAAGGTATATCTTATGTATTCATGTCTCCCTGAAATATATAACACCAAACTGTGACCTGAGCACCTTGGGTACATGTGGTAGGAGCTTCTGAGGCTGTATCACAGGCACATCCTTAACTCTGGCAAAATAAACTTTCTAAATTGATTGAGACTTGTCTCATATATTTTGGGTCCATACTTTCTTAGTCTCCTATGCCTTTCAAGTAGACCATGACAAAAAAAGTGGTAATTTATTTTTAATTCTAGTTCCATTCCTTCTCTACCTGGTGCAGGAAAAACACTATATGCTATTGAGAGATTACATTTCTATTAACTTTACCTTTGCTTGGGTCCTGATGTTTGTTTTACTGATGTATTCTAGCTGATTCTACCTTATAGGTCTCTCAGAGTGAGAGATACAGTTTTTGAATGCTGAGTATGAAAATAAATTACATTTTTTCAAAACATATCTTGTCTACCACTGAGGCAAAGTGGGTGATTCTGTTGAGAAGGTAATCAACTACCTGTCCAGAATTCCAAAACACTGTATATAATTTATTGTTTCATTTTTTAACTTTAGCATCTCATCTTCCAAGTCCCTACTTGTAGTCTGATGTCGTCTTCTGGCATAAGAATCATCGGTTTTCCACTTAATGTTATTTTTTAATCAAGAAAATCAACAAATACTTGAATTTCATACTGATATTCCCAAAACTTTACTTCAAAGATATTTCTAAATCTTACTTAATGATCTAACACCGCTTTTTGAACAGAGAACATTGCTAGAGTATATAATTCTGTATACTTTTCTGTCTCGCAGGCTTCCTATGCAGGCTTCCAAATTTTATTTTTATTTTATTTTACTAACATCTTGACTTTCTCTTGCTATAAGAAATCTTTTTGAATCCTAATCAAAAAAGGAAGGAGCTTCAACTTTGCTAGTTTGACTTTAAAAATAGTTATATATGGGCATGTTATCTTTCTTCCTTCCTATTTCGTAGATTTCTATTTAAGACTTTCACTTTTTCTAAGCAAATCTCTTTTCTTCTCTGGCTAAATCAACATGCCTTTTTTTTTTTTTTTTTTTTTTTTTTTTTTTTTTTGGTTTTCTTTCATTCTTAACACAGTTCTAGTTCTGACTGAAAAAAAGAAAAACTGCTTTTTAAATTCATTCATTCTTCTCTGTCTGTGCAATCTTAAGTTCAACTACAAATGTTATTTTTAGAAACCCTATTTTTAATTTATCACTTCGCCCTTGGGTTTATAATAATCACAATGACTTTTTTCTCTCTGTCTAAGCCTAGTTGAATGATAAAATCAATCTCATGCTAAAAAATCTCTAGTCAATATTATCTGTTCACTGAAAAAATCAGCCCTACTGTGATGCTGATTTACCTACAAACTGTCTGTTTCTGAAATCCACAATTATAATCTAGGTGAATGTCAGAGTCAGTTTGAAAACATGGGCTGGAAGAATGACTACAGGAGATTCTGGCATTACCATGACATTGGAAGCAGTCACTTTTCAACAATTTCTTCCCTGGCCTTGAATGCTGTTCAAACAAGATACAGAGGAAAACAACGTGGAGTAGGCCAAGCTCCATGATGCTACTGATCAATGCCTTAAACTTTATATATCCCCACAGTCATGTACTTATACCCTGCTTAAAAAAGAAATGGTTTTTATTTGTTTTTGTTTCTGTTTTTTCTTGAGCCAGAGCTTTGCTTTGTTGCCCAGGCTGGAATGCAGCTGTTCAATCTCAGCTCACTGCAACCTCTGCCTCCTGGGTTCAAGTGATTCTTGTGCCTCAGCCTCCAGAGCACCTGGAATTACAGATATGTGCCACCACACCTGACTAATTTTTGTATTTGTAGTTCACAGATGGTTCTGCACAATATTCAGGCACCACCAGAAAGTGGGCAGCTACAGAACTACAACCCTTTTTAGGGAATCCCCAAAGGACAGGAGTGAAGGGAAACCTTTCCAGTGGGCAGAACTTTGAGCAGTTCACCTGGCTGTGAACTTTGCATGGAAGGAAAAATGTCCAGATGTGCTATTATATACTTATTCATGTGCTGGAGCCAATGGCTTGGCTGGATTGTCAGGGACTTGGAAGAAGCATGCTTGGAAAATTGGTGACAAAGAAGTTTGGGGAAGAGCTATGTAGATGGACCTGAGTGGTCAAATACTGTGAAGACATGTAAGTTCTCTCATTAACAGGGGACCTCAACAGAGGAGGGGTTTAATAATCAGGTAGATTTGGCGACCCCTCTGTGGACACCACTCAGCCTGTTTCCCCAGCTACCCCTTTCATTGCCCATTGGGCCCATGAACAAAGTGGTCATGGTAGTAAGAATAGAGGTTATGCTTGGGCACAACCAAGGCTGACCTGGTAAGTGCCCAATTTGCCAGCACCAGAGACCAACACTAAGCCCTTGATATGGCACCATTCCTTGGGGTAATCGGTCAGCTACCTGGTGGCAAGTTGATTGTATTGGATCTCTTCTATCATGGAAAGGGCAGAGGTTTGTCCTCACTAACATAGACACTCCAGATATAATTTGCCTATCCTGCATGCAATGCTTGTGCCAAGACTATCATCTGTGGACTCATGGAATTCCTTATCCACTGTCATGGTATTCCACACAGCATTGCCTCTGACCAAGGCACTCACTTTATGGCTAAATAAGTGCAGCAGTAGATATGTGCTCATGGGACTCACTGGTCTTACCCTGTTCTCGATCACCCTGAAGCACCTGGATTGGTAGAATGGTGGAAGGGTCTTTTGAAGTCACAATTACAATGCCAACTAGATGAAAATACTTTGCAGGGGTGGTGCTAAGTTCTCCAGAAGCCCATGCATGTTCTGAATCAGTGTCCATTATATGGTACTGTTTCGCCCATAGCCAGGGTTCACGGGTCCAGGAATCAAGAGGTAGAAGTGGAAGTGGCACCACTCACCATCACCTATAGTGATCCACTAGAAAAATTTTTGCTTCCTCTTCCCATGACATTATGTTCTGCTGGCCTAGAGGTCTTAGTTCCAGAGGAAGAAATTCTGCCACCAGGAAACACAACAACAATTCCATTAAATTGGAAGTTAAGATTGCCACCTGGACACTTGGGCTTCTACCTTTAAGTCAACAGGCTAAGAAGGGAATTACAGTGTTGGCTGGGATGATTGATCTAGGCTATCAAGATGAATTCAGTCTACTGGTCTACAAAGGAGGTAAGGAAGACTATACATGGTATATACAAGATTCATTAGTGCATCTCTTATTACTGCCATGCTCTGTGATTAAGGTAAATTGGAAACTACAACAGCATAATCCAGGCAGGACTACAAGTGGCCTGGACCTTTCAGGAATGAAGGTTTGTGTCACTTCACCAGGAAAAAACACACACAACCTGCTAAGTTGCTTGCTAAAGGCAAAGGAAATACAGAATGTGTAGTCGAAGAAGGTAGTCATCAATACCAGCTACTACCCTGTGACCAGCTGCAGAAATGAGGACTGTAATTGTCATGAGTACTTTCTCCTTCTTTTGTTAACAATATGTTTGTGCATCTATATACTTGTACCAAGAAACTATCTTCATTGTATTTCATTTTTCTTTATTATATGACATAAGATTTATTGACTTCAGTTAGCATTTAAGTACTGTTAACTTTATATAATAGTATTTGTATTGGGAAGTGGTGTTTCCAGTTGTATAACAAAGAATAGTTATACTATGTCAGACATAATAGTGACATTATTCTTTTTATTTATTTATTTATTTTGAGATGGAGTCTCTCTCTGTTGCCCAGGCTGGCATGCAGTGGCATGATCTAGGCTCACTGCAACCTCTGCCTCTTGGGTTCAAGCAGTTCTCCTGCCTCAGCCTCCTGAGGAGCTGGGACTACAGGCATGTGCCACCATGCCCAACTAATGTTTTGTATTTTTAGTAGAGATGGGGTTTCACTGTGTTAGCCAGGATGGTCTCAATCTACTGACCTCCAGATTCACCCACCTCTGCCTCCCAAAGTGATGGGATTTCAAGCATGAGCCACCACACCTGGCTGACTTTATTATTCCTTATTTGAAGATTATGTATGATTATAGGAGAGGTGCATGGGATTAAATTGACATGGGGTGGACTTGTGATGGTTATTACTGTCAATTTGATTGAATTAACGATGCAATATTGATTCTAGGTGTGTCTGAGGGTGTTTCCAAAGGAGATTAACATTTAAATCAGTGGGCTGGGGAAAGCAGACCCACCCTTAATCTTAGTTGGCACTATCTAATCAGCTGCCAATGAATATAAATCAGGCAGCAAAACGTGAAAAAAACTATTCTGGCCTATATTCCTAGCCTACGTCTTTCTTTTATGCTGGATGCTTCCTGCCTTTGAACAATGAACTCCATGTTCTTCAGTTTTACTACTCAGACTGGCTCTCCTTGATCCTCAGCTTGCAGACAGCCTGTTGTGGGACATTGTGATTGTGTAAGTTTATAATTAATAAAATCCCCTAATGTATATATATTACTTCTGTCCCTCTATGAGAACCCTGACTAATACAGTCTGTTTCCCCTAATATTCATCAAATTCTGTACCAGTAAGTCAAAGAAGGAGGCCAGACATTGTATTTTATTTCTAGGTCTCAGTAAATTCATTGTTTCCCTAGTCTAGTATCTAGTTAGTAAAAACTAGGAAGAATGATATATAGGAGATGTGCTGATAAATGTTCAATGCCTTGATAAATATATAGTTTTTAAAAAGCTAATTTTTAATGTTTGCCCACTTCCATTGTGTAAGTACACCCACCATGGCCAATTTTGGCAAGAGATGCATGCATATGATCTGCTCATGTGAGCTAGTATGAATAGCTTCAGCACACTACTGGACATAATTGAGAATAAAGGGCTAGAGACTGTATTATATACTCCTTATGTTTAGCATTATGGTCTCTCAACAGATCTTTTCTTTAGCTACTGCTGCATAATGTTACAATAAAGTGTAATGTGACAGTACCCAACCTCGGCTGTTGCCCATATTTCTTGCTTTCTGAGGCCTCAACCTGGGATGTTGTGAGAATTGCTAGCTGCTTGTGTATGTGGTAACTGAACATGTGAGTGAGACATTGATCACCCACTAAGGAGGTCTGTCTTGAAGTAATTAACATGGTTACAAAAATGGTTAAAATTAACATGGTTAAAAAAGTTACAAATGATAAAACTTTTGGTTCCAGGGGCCCAGAGTAAACACCATTAACAGGTAATTCCCCTTTGACCTCCCACTGAGAGGGCCATCAACACAAAGTTTACATAAGCAAACAAAATAGAGACAAAGGAATGTAGGGTAAACAGATTTAACTGGGAAAGCCTTTATCATCCCTTTTTCCCTATGCTAATGTAATGAACCAGCTGCCTTCAGCCTGTCTAAATAAAACCTTCCAGCCTTCCAAAAGGTTTGAGACTATAATCTATAACTTTCCCTAATATTTCCCTACTATTTTGTCAGCCACCCTGATTGAACCTCAACATGTGAGGATGTTATCATGCAATGGATTCACCTTTGGTCAATGAGCAACAGATAATGGCAGATAAGTGATACCTTTTCCTCTCATGATCAGACAGTTTTGAATTATAGTTTACCTAGATCTTTATGTAAGGCAGGGAGGGGTGTGTGCTCCCATCTGGACTAGGGGATTGTTACCTACAGTTTTACCTGATGCATCATGTAATCTTGCATTAGTTGTCACTACATACTTATTTCACTTTTATCAAATTAACAACTTGCACAAAACCTTTTTTCCAAGATCTTCTTTCTGGAAAAAGCAGCTTAAGACTCCTTAATATCTTCCTGTAATTCAGTCATTGAAGACCATGAGGATAGACTGAGATGACACCAAATAGCATTGAGTCAGTTTTGCTGTGAGTAAACTTTTTATCTCTATGGATTTATCCCTTATCTGAACATTTTATGTAAATAGGATTATATAATATGGAGTATTTTGTCATTGACTTCTTTCACTTAATAAGGTTTATGAATATCAGCATATTTCAGTACTTCATTCCTACGACTAAATAATATTCCATTACATAAATGTATCACATTTTCCTTACCTGTTTGTCAGTTGATAAACATTTGGATGTACAGTATCTGACAAAATTCTATTTTGGAATCATACAGAAACAATGCTGCTGTGAACATTTGTGTCTGTGTTTGTGGGTGGACATATGTGTTCAGTGCTCTTGGATATATAACTAGTAGTGAAATATCTGCTAATTCTGTTTAACAATTTGAAGAACATTCAAACTGTCTTTCAGAATGGATGTTCCATTTCACAATCCCATTAGCAATGTATGTGGAGTTCCAATTTTTCCACACCTTACTAATTCTCATTATTTTCTGTATTTTTTATTTTAGCCATCTTAGTAGATTAAAATGGAATATCATTGTGGTTTTTTCACTTCCCTAATGACTAATTACATTGAGAATTATTTCATGCATTTGTTGTCTATTTCTACATCTTCTCTGAAGAAGTTAGATGTACTTATTTTATTGTTGTTGCTGTATCAGTATTAAGATAATTAATATTTTTTTAAAAAAATTCTTATTTTTGTGGTATAGAAACTTCTTTTTTTATTAAAATGAGTATTGCAAAGCATTTGGTTATAGCCTTCAGAACAGCAGGGAAAACCTAGTGAGATTATGCAATAATAATAAGATCAATTCCAGCTCTTTATTATTTGAATATGTTTTCCATATTAAGGAAAATGATGGGACACATTTATTACTTGGCGTCTGAGTGCTAATATACAGGCCCTATGGCTTTGTTCTTTTAGAGAGAAGGTAATTAGCTGAAGATATGTAGTTTGCCCAAGATCACCCAGCAAGTTATTGGCATAATAGAAATGTGAACACATGGGCTCTCAGTTTCCCATCTGTTGCCTGGTACATTTGGCTGCTTTGCTAGGAGTGGGTGTATGTACGTATATTTATGTTGCATTTCAGGAATGAGCAAAAGAAAGTGGGATGGTGTGTGCAATTGTTTCAAACAGACACTGGAAAGTGGACATAATATCATTTTTTTCTTTATGCACATAAAAATATATTGAAGGTGGTATAGGTAATTCTAACACTCTAAAAGATGAATGGCATTGTAAATCCTCACATCATACTTCAAGCTTTTGGATATGTAATTCTTTATTAACTTAAATACAGCTAAATAAAGCAGTAAAAACCGATTTCATATTCATAACAACTTTAATTCTGATAAACTCTACAGACATGCAAATATTTGAAGGTGAACGTGGGTAAACTAAGCAATAAGCCCATACCTACTTGTGTTCTGGCACCTTGCTTCAGTATTAAAAATCGGCACACAAATAAAAAAGAAGATTCCTGGTAATGCTATTTAGGAAGAATATTCTTTTACCTTTTTAATAAATGCTTCTCTTCCTCCAGCAACATAAAGACCATAAATGAGAATAATCATATTGTATAAATGTAGGAAAAAAATATCTAAAACAGAAGAAACCTAAAGAAATATAAATTATGCTCTTTTTGTGTTTTTAGACATGATCATATTCATTTTCTACCTACTTTCTTTAATGTAAAAATACACTCCGTGACAGACCACTAAGATAGCATGTGAGATCAATTTACATTAAACAATGGTAGCTATACATAATGCTAGCTAGCATGTTCCTCTTATCTTCAAATACCCCAAAGTGAAGAGTGTTCCAGTAAAATAACCTGAATGGTATTTATGCTAATTGTGCATATATTGCATTTTTCTATTTAGCATATCACTATATTTTACATGTTTCAATTATTTTAGTAAATGTGCTTTATTTTATACATTAATTTAAAAGGCTAGTATTATATGTCAAATTGATGTCTATTGAGAATTTCATGGTTAATATTTAGTTATAGAATAATCATACATAAAATTATAAAAATCTAAATTTATAATTACCAGTTTAATATACAAAAATTAGAAATGACACATTTCTGGATGGACTTATAAATCATGCACCACACCTCGATACATGTTAAAAACTGTATCCTCTATAGAGAAACTTGACAACCAGCAGCATACTGGATTTAAACACAGTCTATGTATTTATGTAGCCATCATGTGGACCTCTTAGATTTTTGAATAAAAGTAAAACAAAGATGTTATTATTATAGTTTCTCTAATTTCTTTTTGAAGAAATTATCAATCAATAATCAAAATAAAATAAATTTAAAGAAATTGGTTCCATAACTTGTTGAAATATGATATATAAACCAACCAAAAAGTAGAAAATCTTCAACACAGCAACACAATGTAAAATTAATATTTCCTATGAGGTAGAAAAGAATATTATTTTATGTAAAGAAATGTATTCATTTAAATGAGGAAGCCAGTCTAGCTTGTTGGAGGTCTTCATCATGACCCCTGGGTGTTCTCTGGGCCAACTTGTCATTGGTATGTACCCTGTAAAGAATGCCAACTATTAAGGTATTCTTTAACAATCTCCTATTATTTTATACAGTTTCTATTTTTACAGTATATATGTCAACTTCAAGGTTTTCAAGGTGATTCACAAACTGTAAATTAACCTGGTAATATAAATTCCAAAATCACGCCAAAGGGTAGGAAATGAACACTTACTTTTGTTGAGTTGTAGCATTTTGCACAAAAGAATGATTTGGCAGCAATGACAAGTGACTTAGCATATGACATTTTGAGGCCAAACATCTTCCAGAAAGTGTAGGATTCTAGTTTTTTTCTTCTAGGTTGGGGGCTATGGAGCCTCAGAGAAGTGACTTTCAAGCCTCTGGCAGCTAAAACTCAAGGAAATAGAAGATAAGTGGATTTGGCAATGACACCAGATAAAAAAATATAGTTGAACTTTTCATAGACTATTTTTATATTTCCCACTGCCTACTATTAATTCCCAGAGATCCACTTTTCTTTTCCTTTACCATTTTCTATCCAAGAGAGCTAAGGGAGCATACAACATCAATAACACTGCAAAACAGTGAGGCTGACAAGAAAGTCTCTTCTAACACTGAAGTCTAGAAGTAAAAGAACTGTAAAACAGAATCAAGAGAATAGATAAGGAAATAGATATGCTGATAAGGCTGATTTAACTTTTCTACTGTGTGTGTGTGTGTGTGTGTGTGTGTGTATGTGTGTGTGTGTACAGGTATGAAATCATCACATTTTGCCCCATAAATATGTACAAATATTATTTGCCAATTTAAAAATTTGAATCATTTTTAAAAAGAGTATAGACTCTAGTCTAGGGAAAGTCTCTTATTTTATTTATTTTTTTATAATATGTGAGATATAGAGCATTTTATATAGAGACACAAGATAAATTTTATGTACAATTTCATTATTTCATATTCTTTATTTTATAATAATTTTCTACACAGTTCTTGTCAGTATACACGGTGCCACTTGTTTCTTTCCATCAGCTGCCATTTTTCACATTAGTTCCTTTAGATATAATATAGATTCTAATTTTATTCTATATTTTTGCATATACTGTAACTACAGACTTCTTTTCACATAACATTCCAGAAGTTTTTACTAAAATGTGCACTTTGATTTTCTAGTTGTTTATACATGGTTGCAGTCACACTATTTACCTTCAAGTGTTATAAGTAAATGTGTTAAAATACAGTCTTTTGACTCCTCTCTGTAGCACAAAATGTGATTTTAGCTTGAAACACATCCCTACTAAAAGATAAAATGTCATCACAGCCTCTGCTGAACTTGTCACCTTGTAGAGACATCTTTCCCTGTTTCAGACCCAAGTGTTTTATAGTACAAGTAACTGCTGAGATTTTTAAAGGAGTTATTAAATATTACTAATCTTAGGTTCATAAATTTGAAAGACTATAAAATAGATGGATTTCTTCATCTATATGATGCTAAAATTGTCAGAAGAAATAGAAAGCTTGAAAGAAAGATTATCATCATGTAAATTAACATGTTAGAGGCAAAATAGTTCTGTACTTCACCCCTCCACCACACACACACAAAAATTCAGTCCTATAGCCTTTTTGTTTTTGTTTCTTTGAGATGGAGTCTTGCTCTGTCAACCAGGCGGGAGTGCAGTGGCACAATCTCGGCTCACTGCAATCTCCACCTCCTGGGTTCAAGCTGTTCTCCTGCTTCAGCCTCCTGAGTAGCTGAGACAACAGGCATGTGCCACCACACCCCGTTAATTTTTGTATTTTTAGTAGAGTTGGGTTTTCACCATGTTGGTCAGGCTGGACTTGAGTTTCTCGCCTTGTGATGTGCCCACCTTGACCTCCCAAAGTGCTTGGGATTACAGGAGTGAGCCACCTCACCCAGCCAGCCCTATAGCCTTTTACAGGTGAGTTCTACTATAGTTTCTTTTTTAAAAAAATTATTTTTTAAGAGTTCACAGATAATATGGTATATATTTTTGGTGTACAACAGGATGTCTTATATATATATATATATATATACAATGTATATATATATATATATACATTGTAGAATAGCCAAGTCAAACAAATTTACATATCCATTACCTCATATGGTTGTCATTTTTATGGTGAGTATATTTAAAATCTACTTTGTTAGCATTTTTCAGGAATACAATATATTCTTTTTAACTATAGTCACTATGTTGCACAACAGATCTCTTGAACTTATTACTCCTAACTGAAATTTTGTAACCTTTTCCTAACATTTTCTCAACCTCTTCCTCACTACTGACCCAGTGCCTGGTAAGCACCATTCTATTTTCTACTTCTGTACGATCAACTTTTTTAGATCCTGTACATGACTGAGATCATGTGGTACTTGCCTTTCCATGAAGGGCTTATTTCTCTTAACATAATATTCTCTAGCTTCAGCCATGTTGTCTAAAATGAAATAATTTCGTTTTGTATGCCTGAATGTATTCCATCATGTATATGTACCACATTTTCTTTATCTATTCATCCATTGATAGATACTTGTGGTGACCCTGTAACTTGGCTATTGTGAATAATGCTGCAATAAAAATGGAAATCCAGACATCTCTTGGAAATACTAATTTCATTTCTTTTTGATATATACCAAGTAGGGGGATTGATGAATTATACTATAATTCTACTTCTAATATTTTGAGAAATTCCCATACCTTTTTAATAACAACTATACTAATTTATATCAACAATGTGTAAGTGTTCATTTTTATCCACAATGCCACACTTATTATTTGTCTTTTTCACCAAGGCAATTCCAGCAGGTATGAGGTAACTTCTCATTGTAGTTTTAATTTGCATTTCCCTGATAATTAGTTATGTTGAACATTTTTTCATATACCTGTTGGCAATTTGTATGCCTTCATTTAAGAAATGTCTATCCAGGTCTTTGCCCATTTTTAAGTTGGATTATTTGTTTTCTTTTCATTGAGTTGTTTGAGCTCTCTCCCTCTTTTTTTTACAATGGAGTTTCTCTCTTGTTGTCCAGACTGGAGTGCAATGGCAAGACTTCAGCTCACTGCAACCTCTGCCTCCCAGGTACAAGGGATTCTCCTGTCTCAGCCTCCCAAGTAGCTCAGTTTATAGGCATGTGCCACCAAAACCAGGTAATTTTTTAGTATTTAGTAGAAATGGGGTTTCACCATATTAGTCAGGCTGGTCACAAACTCCTGACCTCAGGTGATTGGCTGCCTGGGCCTCCCAAAGTGCTGGGATGTACCACCATAACTGGTCAAGCCCTTTATATATTTTAAATGCAAACCCTTTATTTGATGTATGGTTTGCAAATGTTTTCTCCCATTTTTTAGGTTGTCATTTTGCTCTGATTTTTTCATTGTCTCTACAGAAGCTCTTTAGTTTGATGTAATTCCATTTGTCTATTTCTTTCTTTTGTTGCCTATGTTTTTGAAGTCTTATCCAAAAACTTATTGTCCAGGTTAATCTCATGAAGTTTTCCCCCTAGTTTCTTCTAATGGTTTAATAGTTCCAGGTGTTATATTTACATCTTTAATCCATTTTTTATACTTAATTCATTTATTTTTAAAAATTTATATTAATTTTTATGTATTGTATAATATAAGGGGTCTAATTATAGTCTTTTGCCTGTGGAGATCCAGTTATCCCAGCAACATGGTTAAAAATCAGTTGGTTATAAATGCATGGATTTATTTCTGGGCTCTGTGTTCTGTTCCATTGGTTTATGTGTTTGTTTTTAGGCCAGTATCATACTGTTTTCATTACTATAACTTTGCAATATATTTTGAACACAAATCATGTGATATTTTTCAGCTTGTTCTTTTAACAAAACATAACATTGACTATTTAGGGTTTTTTGTAGATTAATATAAATTTTATGACTTTATTTCTATGAAAAAATGTCATTGGAATTTTTATATGGCTTGCATTGAATCTGTAGATTACTGTGAGTACTATGGAGGTATAAAAAAATATTAATTCTTCCATTCCATGGACATAAGATGTTCCCATTTACTTGTGTTTTCTTCAGTTTTTTTCACCAATATATTCTAGTTGGTGTACAAAACTTTCACCTCTTGGTGAAATTTATTTCTAAATTTTTATTTTGTGTAGCTATTAAAAAATGAAACTTTTCTAGATTTTTTTCAGATAGTTCACTATTTGTGTATAAACAATGTTAATAATTTTTGTGTATTGATTTTGTATCCTAAATCTTTATGAATTTATTTATTAGTTCTAACATTTTTTGGTGGAGTTTCACTCTTCTCTGTATGAGATCATGTTATCTACAGAGAGGTATAATTTAACTTCTTGAATTCCAATTTTAATGCCTTTTCTTTCTTTTTCTAGTTTAATTGCTCTGGCTAGAGCTTCCAGTACTATGTTGAATAGAAGTGGTGAGAGTGGGCATATTTTTTTTTTTTTTTTTTGAGATGGAGTTTCACTCTTGTTACCCAGGCTGGAGTGCAATGGCACGATCTCGGCTCATTGCAACCTCCGCCTCCTGGGTTCAGGCAATTCTCCTGCCTCAACCTCCTGAGTAGCTGGGATTACAGGCACGTGCCACCATGCCCAGCTAATTTTTTGTATTTTTAGTAGAGATGGGGTTTCACCATGTTGACCAGGATGGTCTAGATTTCTTGACCTCGTGATCCACCCACCTCGGCCTCCCAAAGTTCTGGGAAGACAGGCGTGAGCCACCGCGCCCGGCCCCCGCATCTTTATTTTGTTTTGGATCTTAGAAGAAAAGCTTCCAGTTTCCCTCATTGAGTATAATGTTCACTTGGCCTTGTAATATCTTGCCTTTATTGTGTTGGGGTACATGCTTTTTATATGTTTTTGTTAAAGAGTTTTTATCATGAAAAGGTGTTCAATTTAGTCAATTGCTTTTTTTTGTAGCTATTGAGATTATCATTTTATTTTGGTCTTTCATTCTGTTAAGCTTGTATTTTACATTTATAGATTTGTGTATGTAGAATCATCCTTACATCACAGGGATGATTCCCACATGATCATGGCAAATTAACTTTTTAATGTGCTGCTGAATTGGTTTGCTAGAATTTTATGAGGATTTTTTACTATATTTTCAATTAACAGAAAATCACTCTTTTAAAGAACTTCTCTGTAATAGGGGAAAAGAGGAAAACTTGGCAAAGCATTTTACACAAATGAGGTAAAGGCAAACCAACAAAAGGGAATTGTGTGCCAGTCTCACATATTGATTCAGATGTATAATATCTTAATGCCACAAATTTCTAGATCTAATGAGAAATTAAAACCAATCAGCTATGATCAGGTAAAATTTATCCCAGAATTGCAAAATTAGTTCATTACCAAAAACTTTATCAATATATTTTAATACAAATTGGACTCTATCATACAAACAAGAGTAAACAGCCAAATAGTATACAGACGGTACTTGTTTGATGAGCATTTAATAATTTCATTTCACAAACGACTAAAAGCTTATAAAAAACTGGAGTAGTAGCAGTTGCATGGTTTGCCTTTGTCCACTGCTTCCACAGTAGAACACAATGCCTAGTGGGCTGGATATCAGATTTCAGGAAGGAGATCCCAGTGTTTGCATTATAAGGTCCTTAAGATGCACAGGTTACAAGGATAAACCAAAGTCTTGGAATTAACCCAAATGTATTACTTTATGCACTGGGTTGTAGCTATCCTACTGCATTTATTACTGAAACACCATCATGCAGTTTAAGTCCTGCTGCTCACTGCACAAAAAGCCAATCACTGAGACAAGGATTATTGCCAAGGAAGAAGGTTTTAATCAGATGTTGCAGCTGAGGAGATGGGAGATCAATTTCAAATACACTTCCCTGATCAACTAAAACTTGGGGATTATCTAGCAGGGAAGATATGTAACTGTGAATGAGAAAACAGAAACTCAGGAGGGGTAAGGAAGCAGTCAGTCATGATGAATGAGGGCCCTGGAGTCTCAATGCCTGGATGTGATGATCTGATGAAACTCAGTTCTTTGATACTTTTTAAGAGAACTGGGGCTCTCTTCCAGAGGAAGGAATGTAGATAAAACAAATGTAATCTTCGAGCTTTAAGACAAAAAGGGCCAATTTCTATATTTATCAAAAAGAAAGTCTATAGGATTCTTGGGCTGTTTTCAGTCCCCCACTATTTACCAGTATTGCTTTATCAATATTTATTGATAAATACACAATATTGGTTTAATAGAAAGGTAGGACTGAATCTGGCCCACCAGATTTTTATTTTTTGTGGAGCCTAGTCATAATCTTTCTGGTTGCTTCATGCTGAGAAGGGGCATCCTAGGCAGCTCCATTCCACAGGTGACTGTTTGGCAACCCAGGAATCAAAGATTAATCTAACATTATAGTTTTCTTGTAAAATACAATCTTTCTCTCTCAAGTCACCACTTCCACCAAAGAGAAATTACAGCAGGACCAAGAAATATATATACATATATATTTTTTTGAGACACAGTCTTGCTGTGTCACCCAGGATGGAGTGCAATGGCACAATATCAGCTCACCGTGACCTCCACCTCCCAGCTTCAAGCTATTCTTCTACCTCAGCCTGAGTAGTTACTGGTGTGAGCCACTACACCCAACTAATTTTTGTATTTTTAGTTGAGACGGGGTTTTACTATGTTGACCAGGTTGGTCTCACACTCCTGACTTCGGATGATCCACCCATCTCAGCATCCTAAAGTGCTGGAATTACAGGCATGAGACACTGCGCCAAGCCAGTCTGGTATATTATTTATGTTAAAGCTAATTTTAGGAAAATCTTATAAACAAATCTTTCAAATTTTAACCAGTTTGACTATAAAGATTTTCATAAACTTTATATAACCTTTTCCCATTTTCTATTAACAAGCAAATCAATGCTCCAAGAACACCCTGTTATTCTGACACATGGGCCCACATACTGGCCTTGTATCAGTGTGTTTTTGAAATTAATAGTTCGTTTCTAGAAAAACTCTGAACTAATCTTATCCCTCACAATTGGCCCTTACAATCTCACATGCCCACCTCTTCTGCAATTAGTCCCTGGGCCTAGAGGGATTGATAGTTTAAATTTCTGGCCTCATTTCTCACTAAAACAGTTCATTTTGATTGTTACCTTCTCCCAGGTCTAAATACAGGCTTCAACTTGTGTCATTACTCATGATTTATCAGGAGTTGGTGCCTTTTTAGGACCTAGGACACAAAGGCCAGTAACTTAACAGCAAAAGGATTAGTTAATAGAATATATATACTACAGAAAGTCCTGATCATGTCACTGCCTGCCTGCAGCACTTCAAACCACTGCATTTAAGTGGTTAGGTTACTCACTGCATATTTCCAGTTTCTAGCATTCTAGTGACAGAACTGTGAGCAAAAGCATCAACACTATGATGATTTTGGTCACATGGCAAATTTATTAAAATAAGATAACTAACTTTTCTGTCCATTATTTTTTTAAAGTAAATGTAAATATCAGTTTTGAAAATTCAATATGAGGGTAAATAATCTTTCACTTACATTTTATGCAACAAAATAGGGACAAAGTAAGAACAAGCACACAATTATTTCTTTTCAGCTATTTTAAAGGAGCATTATCATATATTTCCAAGATTAGTTTCTAGATACAGTACCGACAACTGATTATGTAACTTCTGCCACTAAAATATTCATACCAGTGCAACACTGATACATATTTTGCTTTCGAATATATACATAAAGGTCCATTAGTGATAAATGGCTTGGTTCAAAGTTCACTAGAAAGTCTCATGATTGTTTGTTACTACCTAATCCAAGTGAATAGCACTTAATTTTGATAATGGTAAACACAACCAAATTTTTTTGAGAAATACCAATCACTTAAGGACAAGGCTAATCTTTCCTGAACATTAAAACTTTGTATCCACATTGCAATTTTCATTACCTAACAAAAAAAATCTAAAACAAATTATTGATTGAATTGAATTACCTAATTACTTTGGAAATAAATGCATTTTAAACATTTTTATTCTCCCCTCATTTTATAATCAGAAAAATAAATAATGCATTATTTTTGCTCAAAACTTGTATAATTAAGTCTTTTACTTATTTTTTTAATTTTCGCCAGCATCCTTAAAGCTCTTGAATTGCTCTAGATAACCAGAGGTAAGCAAAATCACCAAATTTTAAATGTCTGGTGTGCTCTACCATTTTTGCAAGCTTGACAAAGGTAGCTTGGGAATTCTAGAAAGATAGAACAAATGATAGCTTGTTGGAAATGCATAGGAAACAAGATGACTGTTTATAGAACCAAATAAAAGCCTTCTACTAGAAACTAAAATACATCAATGGTTCTATATATGTCTATATAAGTAGAACCCAAAGGATAACCAACTGCAAATAAATAAAAATTAAAGGCAAAAACAAATAAACCAACTCCAAATTTTTTCTTACTCAGTTAACCATGGAGGCTAATATGTTACCCAGAGTCTTAAAAAAAATATGATAGATATTTCATTCCCAGAACACAAATTAATGTTTTTAGGTCTACCACTATACATTTTATGCCATTGAGAAATTCACTTTATGCATATGATCAGTGAGTAATTCAGTACTTGTACTATCCATGCAGTAGAGCAAACACAGTGTAAAGCAAAGCAATGTGAGCATTTATGTGAAATTTGGCTCCATGTTAAATCTGGCTTTATGCTTAACTATGTTAAAAAAAGATTTGCCAATTAGCCAGTGTATTTCATTATATTTCTTAATTTAGATTCATTGAGATTTAGAGCTTTAACTATAATCAATGTTAATTAGCCAAATTTCTCCAAGTTTCTATCAGGTTTTAAAGAGTATTTTACTATTTAAATTTTTTCAGCTTTCTCTGTATGTCCATAAATATAGACATACAGAAAACCAGAAGAAAAAAAAAAAAACACATATGACTTTCACAGGCCATTTATGATATGCTTGGACTTTCTGTTTTGTCATAAATTTGCTTTTCTTTTTTAATAACCAGTCATTTAATTTTAGGAAGAAAATTCTCACTACAAGATCCCTTCTCATATAAAATTATTGTCTTTTCATTATAACCTTCCTGACCAAAAATATATTTTCATATTCATAACATTTTTCACATCTCTCTCCTACTTACTGGTTCCTTTGAATATTGTTTCATAAATATCCTTTTCAACTCTATAATTTAACTTTTAGATAACTTCTGAATTTGACAAAATTATTCTTCTAACTATAAACATATTTTTAACACATTTTATATACAGGATTATATATTAACTATAATTCTTACTTTTAGTAACCTTAAATTGTAGTAAAAGCTTAGAAAGCAAGAAATCCTGAAGTATCAGATATTAGCATTTTATAGATGGAAATAATTCCACAATTTATAGAAACATATTTTTCCATATCATAATCCTTTCTTAAGTGGAAATGACTCAGATATCCAATAAGCATCAAAAAATGTTTAGGATTTAAATTACACAAAAAGTTCACCTATGATGCTTAATCATTTACATTTATTTACTTTGGGCAGTTTATGTGGATTGTTTATGCATTACTTATTTTCTTGTTAACAACTTTATAACCTGCAGAAATCAGGTGTTCACCTAAATTAGAACCTTAAAGTTAACTATATGTACATTTTCACCAATTACTCAAAAGATTCCACTATTTTAATTAAACCAACAATATTAGTCTTCCTTATTGAAAAAATCACACAAACAAACATCTTTTTGTTTGACTAGGTTTATAGTTTTATAACAGGTCCCAGTCCCACACACCTCAAAATATCTAACAGAGGCAAATATAAAGCTAGACAAAAATGTATGCTGACCATTCTGAAGACATTTCTATTTCTATTTTACTAATAATTTTAATGCTAGCTTATTAAAGATTTACTTAAGTCACATGATCCTGAACAGTATTTTGGACTTATTTACTTCATTTATGTGTTCTCTTATTTACAAGCAATTTGCTAGACATAAAATAAAATATAATAAATGTACATAGACATGAGCACATCTAGACATGTGCACACACATATAAACAAAGATCCAGTAGCTTTTACCTCAGAACTCTAACCATGAGATAGCAACACAAACTCACTGGTTTACATGGTTAGACTTGATTTGTCCCAATAGGTAATCCAATGAATGCTGTGAACCAAAATTTTAGGCAAAGCAGTTTTTATGTCTGTTTGATTTTTAAAGGCCAAACCTCCCCAAACTCCAAAGAATACTGGGACCAAACAACACCAAAGAATATTACGTACTAACCAGGCCTGACCGTGCTTAGAAGAGCATCATGATAGCCTAGATTCATGGAACTCCATCCCACTTTTCCATTCAACAGCGAACTCCATATTCCAAACAATGTTGGGGCCAATTAGTATTACAAAAGAATATTACTTTATGAAATTCTAGTTTTTCATGAAACACACACAATCGCCAAAATTAAAATCCACCTGCTGCAGCAACAAACAAGCCCCAAGAGTGTTCAAACTGAAACAGTCAACAGTTGGGGTTCTTCTTCACTCCATTGGTTCAGCTTGATCAATGTACAAACAAAAATTTTTTAGGAAGTTCCCAAATTGAGAGGAGCTTATCCCACTGTCTCATACCTACAAAAGACACTGATGTGCCCAGATGCAACAGACAACATGCAATTATACACAAGCCCCCAAAGTGTCCAAACTGAAGCAGGGTACTTTCCTCTCTCAGTTAGTTTGGCTTGTTCAACCAGCACATGAAAATTTTCTGCTGTCTGGTCCCACAACGGACACTCACCAATCCAGATGCAGAGGCCACATTTCAAAAGCTGTTTATTCCAAAGCAACTAGGAATACAGTAGGCTCTGGCTGTGGCAGGCCCAACAAGAGATGGAAACTCACCTCCAACCAAAATTGGGTGGGTGTCTCCTTAGGAAGACTTCCGAGATTCCTTGTCCAAGGCAGCCAACCGAGGAGCAACTCACATTCCAGTTTAGGGAACCAACATCTGTTACCCAAACACCAGGGGTTTAGACTAGGTCCTGCTACTCACCGCACATAAAGCCAATCACTGAGGCAAGGATTATTGCCAAGGTAGAAGTTTTAATCAAATTTTATAGCTGAGGAGATGAGAGCTCACTTTAAATCCATCTCCCTGACCAACTAAAATTAGGGGTTTATGTAACCAGGAAGAAATGTTAACTATGTATGAGAAAACAGGAACTCAAGAGGGGTAAGGAAGCAGTCATGATGAAGGAGGGGCCTGAGGTCTCAGTGTCTGGAGGTGATGATCTGGTGAGTTTGAGTTCTTTGATACTTTTTGAGAGGCTTAAGTGTCCTTTCCTGAGGAAGGAACTCAGATAAAGCAATTGTAAGCTTTAAGCTTTAAGACAAGAAGGGCCAATTTCAGTGTCTATTTAAAAAAAAAACTGTCTATGGGACTACTGGGTTATGATATAGTTTGGCTGTGCCCCCAACAAAATCTCATCTTGAATTGTAGTTCCCATAGTTCATGTGTGTCATGGGAGGGACCTAGTGGGAATTAATTAAATCATGGGGGTGGTTCCCCCATGCTATTCTGGTGATAGTGAGTAAGTTCTCATGAGACCTAATGGTTTTATAAGGGTCTTTTCCATTTGCTCCGTACTCATTCTTCTCTCTCCTGTAGTTGTAGGGAGGAGGATATGTTTGCTTCCCTTTCTGCCATAATTCTGTTTCCTAAGGCCTTCCCAGCCATGCTGAACTATGTGTCAGTTAAACCTCTTTCCTTTATAAACAACCTAGTCTCAGATATGTCTTTATTAGCAGCATAAGACTGGACTAATACAGGATGGTTTCCCTTTCTTCCTGGAGGACAAAGCGTTTTTTCAGAGGCCAAAAGGCAATGGATCAATGTGGAAAAGTTACCATTTACTTTATAGTGTAAATTTTTTAAAAAATTAAACAGTTCATTCTCATTTTTCTATAGGCTTAATTTTAGGTTCACTTACTTTTTAAAATTGTAAATTATAGTTATACATATTTATGTGGCACAAAGTGATGTTATGATTTATAAATAGGATGTGGATTAAGTAAATCAAGCTAATTAAGGTATTTGCTCTATTTACCATGCTGTATATTATTTTCTGTATTCTTCATGCTGTATAACATATCTAAAACAACAACAACAAAAACTACTCATCTATCTAATTAAAACATTGTAGACTTTATTTTTAAAGAAGTTTTAGGTTCAGAGTAAACTTTAGTGGAAGGTAGAGATTTCCTATATACCCTTTTCCCAACATATGCACAGCCACCCTACTCTCAACATCTTGCACTAGCGGTAACTTTATTATAGTTGACTAACATATACTGACAAATCTCTATAACAAAAGCACATGGTTCAGATTGTGTTTGTTCTTGGTGGTGTACCTTCTATGGGTTTACACAAATATATAATGACACATATCCACAATTATCCTGTCATACAGAATAGTTTCACTGCCCTAAAAATCCTCCCTCCTTCGATTATTTATCTGTCTCCCTCCCATAAACCCTGGCAACCATTAAACATTTTTTTGTCTCCATAGTTTTGTTTTCTAGATACTGTCATGCCATTGGAATCATATGGTATGAGCATTTTCAAACTCGTTTTCTATTTTTATTTTATTATTTTGAGATGGAGTTTCACTCTGTCGCCAAGTCTGGAGTGGAATGGTGTGATCTTGGCTTATTGTAGCCTCTGCCTCCCAGGTTCAAGTTACTCTCCTGCCTCAGCCTCCCCAGTAGCTGGGATTAAAGGCACCTACCACCATGCCTGGATAAGTTTTGTATTTTTAGTAGAGATGTGGTTTTGCCATGTTGGCCAGGCTGGTCTCAAACTCCTGACCACAAGTGATCAGGCCTTCTGAACACCTTGGCCTTCTAAAGTGCTGGAATTACAATCATGAGCCATCATGACCAGCCAAAATTGCCATTTAAAAATTGGTAGTATGCATGTAAGTTTTTTCCCTGTTTTTTTTTTTTTATGCTTTCATAACTCATTTCTTTTTAGTACTGAATAATAATATTTTATTGTCTGGATATATGACTGTTTATCCATTAAACTACTGAACAACATCTTAGTTGCATCTCAGTTTTGACAATTTTGAATAAAGGTGCTATAAATATCCATGCTGTAGTGTTTTCTGTGTACCTGATTTCAACTCATTTGGGTAAATACCAAGGAGTGGCATTGCTGGATTATATGTAAGAGTAATATCAGTTTGTAAGAAACTCCCAAATTTTCTTCCAAAGTCATTGTAACATTTGACATTCCTCCCAGTAAGGAATAAAAGTTTTTGTTGGCTTACATTGCCACTAGCATCTGGTGTTGCCAGTGCTTTGAGTTTTGCCCATTCTAATAGCTGCATATTGGTAAATCATTTATTTCAAAACTTTCAGTTTCTTAGTGAGATACAATGCTGAGCATCTTTTCATATGCGTATTTGCCATCTGAACACACCTTCATCAGTGAGGTATCTGTTCAGGATTTTTGCCTTTTTTAAAAAAAATCAGGTTGTTCATTCTTTTATGTTGACATTTAAGAGGATTTTTTTTTTGTATATTTTGGATAATGGTCCTTTATCAACTATGTATTTTGCAAATATTATCTCTAATTTTGTAATTTGTCTTTTCTTTCCCTTGATATTGTCTTTTGCAAAGCAGAACTTTTTAACATTAGTGAAGTCCAATTTACCATATTTTTCATGGTTCATGCATTAGGTGCTGCTTCTAAAAAAAAATCTTTATACACAAGGTTCTCTAAATCTCCTCCTATGTTGTCTTCTAGGAGTTTTTTGGTTTTTTATTTTGCATCTAATCCTATGATCCATTTTGAATTAATTTTGTGACAAATGTAAAAGTCTGTGTCGAGATTCATTTATTTGGATGTGATGTTGGGTTGGTCCTGTCCTGCACTACTGAATAGAGAGGGACATCCTCAACTTGATCATGAATATCTATCTACAAAAATCTACAGGTAACATTATACTTAATGATGTTGAACAAGATACTCTCCTGCTAAAATTAGGAACAATAGAAGGATGTCCCACTTACCACTACTTTTCAACATTACCCTAGAAGTCCTAAACAATGCAATAAAGAAATAAAGGAAAAAGCACATATTCAAATTGAAAAGACTATCTCTTCTCTATTTTATTGCTTTTCTTCTTTTTTCAAATATCAGTTAAGTAAGTTTATTATTTATTGTTTATTTCTGGGTATATATATATTATAGTAGTTTTTTTCATATTAACATTGTACCTATTTTTAAAATTTATACCCAAGTGTCTCATTTTTAGGGGATGCTAGTGTAAATGGTATTGTGTTTTTAATTTAAATTTCAATTTGCCTACTAATGGTTTATAGAAAAGCAATTGACTTTTGTGTATTAACTTTTTATCCCACAACATTGCTATAATCTTGTATTCAATCCAGGAATTTTTTTGGTCAAGTATTTTGGATTTTTTTGTGTTGATAATAATGTCATCCATAAAAATATGATAGTTTTATTTCTTTCTCCCCAATCTGTGTGTGTATGTATGTATATATGTATACATGTATATATATATACATATATGTTTATATATATACATGTATATATATACATATATGTGTTATATATATAATATATATACATATATATTATTTCCCTTATTTCTTTATTGTATTGTCTAGGACTTCTTGGGCAATGCTGAAAAGTAGTGGTAAGCGGGGACATACTTCTATTGTTCCTAATTTTTTCAGGAGAGCTTCTTGTTCAATACCATTAAGTATAATGTTACCTGTAGATTTTTACAGATACTCATTATCAAGTTGAGGATGTTCTCTATTCCATGTTTGCTGAGAGATTTTATCATACACAGACTTTGAATTTTGTCAGATGCCTTTTCTGCAGTTGATATATTATTTAGCCTTTTGATGTGATGAATGGATTGTATTAATTAATTTTTTAATTGAACCAGCCTTGTATGCCTGGGATAAATTCTACTTAGTTGTGGTGTATAATTATTTTTATACAAGATTGGAACAAATTTGTTAATATTTTGCTGAATATTTCTGCATTTGTGTTCATGAAAGATATAGCTCTACAATTTTCTTATAATATCTTTGTCTTTTTTTGGTACTAATGTAAAGCCTGGCTTCATAGCTTGAAAGAAAGTATTCTCTCTGTGCCTATATTTTAGATTAGATTATATTAGACTCGATTTTTGTTTTTGTTTTCTTAAGTGTTTAGCATATTTTTCAGTGAACCCATCTTTGTCTAGTGTTTTTGTTTTGTTTTGTTTTGTTTTGTTTTGTTTTCTGAGACAGGATCTTGCTGTTTTACCCACTCTGGAGTGCAGTGGCATGATCATGGCTCACTACAGCCCTGAATTCCTGAGCTCAGGAATTCAAGTGCTCAGCCACTGTAGTGAGGACTACAGGCATGCACCACCATGACTGTGTACTTTTATATATCTGTGGAGACATGGTCTCTCTTTGTTGACCAGATTAGTTTCAAACTCCCAGCCTCAAGTAATCCTCCTGCCTTGGTTTCTCAAAGTTCTAAGATTACAGGTATAAGCCACTGAGCTCAGCCTGGGTCTGATGCTTTATGTTTGAGAAACATACTATTGTACATTTGATTACTTTAATAGATATTAGCCTATTCACATTTTATTTCTTCTCTGGTGAGTTTGGCAAAGTTTGACTTTCCAGAAATCTATCCATTTCTTTTCGATTATCAAATATTTGGGCATACAATTACTCATGATATTATTTCATGAGCCTTTTAATGTCTTTGGGATCTGTTGCAACGTTCCCTCTTGCATTCCTGATGAGGGTAATTTGTATCTTCTCTCATTTTTCTGAGTTAACCCAGTGAACAGCTTTAAAAATTTTTTAATTAAAATTTTATTATATTTAAAACTCAGAAAAGTAGCCCAACAAGTTAAGTTTGTTGTTATTGTTGACAGGGAGTTTCACTCTTGTTGCCCATGCTGGAGTGCAATGGCACCATCTTGGCTCACTGCAGTGTTCACTTCCTGGGATCAAGCAACTCTCCTATCTCAGCCAACTGAGTATCGGGTACTACAGGAGCCACACCACCACACTCAGCTATGTTTTGTACTTTTAGTAGATACAGGGTTTCACTGTGTTGGCCAGGATGGTCTCAATCTCTTGACCTCATGATCCACCTGCCTCAGGCTCCCAAAGTGCTGGGATTACAGGCTTGAGATTTCGTGACTGGCCATGTTAAGTTTCTATAATTAAATAAATGATGTTTACAAAATCTATTTCACCTCATTTGTAATGGAAAAAATATCTATATGCCATCTCATTATAGTCAGGCAGAAGATAAAAATATTCTCTATTGTAAGTACTGTTTGCATTTTCCTGAAGTTCAGGCCAAAAACATATGACATGAAAATTAAATAAGAGGTATAGAAATTGGAAGAGAAGACAAAATTGGCCTAATGTAGAAATAGTGTGATAGTCAACATGGAAGCAATATACAGTAATTAGAACTAATACAAAAGTTCAACAAAGTTGTCATATATGAAATAAACTTATTAAAATAGCAGTCTTTATTTATACTGGCAATAACAAAGCATTAGTATATTTAAAAGTATAATGCTAAAAATGACAAAATATTGTCCAGGAATTACCCTATCAAAGAATGCATTGACCTTGCTGTTCAAAATGTTAATTTATCAATAAGTGTAAAGGATAAGATTAGCAATTGGGAGAAAATTTTGCTACTCTTTCTTGTTAAACATTCTAGCCACATTTCCTGTTGTTATTAGTGAAAACATAATGGAGAGTGCTAAACTATGTGATAGGTTAGCAGCATTTATCTTGTGTTTTAACTTGTTTATTGTAAATAAACCTGTATTCTATGAATTACGGGACTTGGCTTCCTAGAATACATATAATTTTAGGGAGTTAAAAAAGGAAGATATTTTATAATAGAAATAACTGCCATTTTGCAAGTTTGTTTTGTATGAATCATTTGAAATCTCACATGCATAATGCAAGACATGGTTTATTCTAGCACATGAAGAAAGAAACTGGGATGCTGAAAAATTCTTAGGCATATCTATGTTTTATCTGTGCTTTGAAATTGGCTAGATTCTATAAATTATTAGAAAATTTGGTGCTAAGAAAATATCTATTATAAATCTGACTTGAAATGTCGATGCTTTATTTTATACCAAAACTTAGAAGACCTCAATAAATGGCACAAGTTAATATATTCATAGATGGTAAATTTAATTTTTAATATGTCAACTCTACCTAAATGTAAATGGATTCAATAAAATTCCAACAGATAGCTAAGAGAAACTTTTGTCAAATTAAGCCTACTATATAATTTTATAATAACATAAAGTTAAGTAGTTAAGTAAATCTATTATAATTCTAAAAATGAAGAGCAAATATATATGTATGTATACACATATACACACGTGTGTGTACATATGTACATATATATGTATGTGTGTATATACGTATTTATACATATACTGTGTACTGAATACTGTTGAACATGGTATACATATTAACCCATGTATGGGTTAACAATAATAGTCTATGAAGTAGACATTCTTATGTTTGTTTTATAGAGGAATAGACTGAAGCACAGAGAGTTAAATAAGGTACCCAAATTTGTTAATTTTTCTCTAGGTAATTGGGAGGCCTAAACTCTTTTTGTCCAGAATTCGTGTTCTTTACTAGTTTGCTATATTGTCTTTGAGGAAATATGTATGTAGCTAATGTGTGCAAAAACAGCCTTAATAGTAAAAAAGCAAAATGCATATTAATACCAAAAAAGCATACCCTTTTGCAAGTAGCAGATTTGCAAAAATTTAAAGGCAGTACGCTATGAAATATAAGAATACAGAGAAATTGAAAACTTCAATTTTGCCAGTGGGAATGTAAATGTGCAGACATTTAAGATATTTTTTAATATCTGGTAAAAAGATATATGCAAATTTCCCATGTCCAGTAGTCATTCGCATAGCAAAATGTAAATCCTCACAAAACCTTTCCCACAAGTCTGCAAGGAGATATTGACATTCATCATGGGTTGTAATCCTTGGTAGCAAAGAGGTATAGACAATATACAAGTCTGTCTCTGGAGCAACAGATTCATAAATATGATAATGCACACATATGATAATGTGGTAAATGGCATGCATCTAATATAATAAGTTATATTTACAATAGAAATATGGGTGTATCTAAAAAAATCTAATGTTAAATTTTAAAAGTAAAAACAATACAAATTATAGGACAATTCTGCTTATGAAATGAAAACTCACACTTATATAAAATTACATAATTTTTAAAAGATACAGTTATACCTAAACCAGCCTAATTTAGATGCACTGAAGGCATATTGGGCACACTAGAGAAACTGCCATGGGTTTTGTGGGTGGCGGGACAGTAGAAATTAGCCTCATGTGAAAAAGTGCAGCAAAAAAGAACAGAAAAGTTGAAAATTCAAGAAATACTAACTTACAAACATGTATCTTTCTCTATTGTTTGGAACATTCATATTTTTTTAATCAAAAATAAAATCATGTATACATTTAATATATCAATTTCTTTTATCTATTTTCTGCTAAAAATTGAAAAATTCAGCATTTTCAAAATAAGCTCCTATAATACAAAAGTCAATAGCAGATGTGCCTGCAACCATTTGAAATTTACATATATCTATTTTGCAGCTTCATGCTTTAACACACCTTAATTTAGTATTTTTTAGCTTAAGGCTGTTAAGGCACTGGTCTCCATTTAATAAGCATACTTATGAAACATACATTTATTTTAATACATGTCTAGTATTTTTATTTGTCAAGAAAAATATTTTAAAGAAGATAAATGAAAAATGAGAAGCTTTTTTGAAAATAAAGATGAGAGCATGATTGTTTTATCTAAAACTTCAGCATTCTAATATAAGCACTAGCAAATGAGATATTAAGATACTCATAGTATTAATCCAATTCATTTATAACTTATTTTTCATTTTAATGCCAACTGAATGTAAACAGAATGAGACTGTTTAATCCCTAGCTTTGCCTCTTGAGAGTGTTCCTTGATTTCAGATATGATGTGAATACTGGATGACTCATTCAATATGATTCAGTGCCCTTGAGGAAGGTTGAATAGAATAGCTCCAACAGGGAAGATGAATTCCCTATAGCGTCTCAGACTGCAGCATTTTTAAAAGCTAGAAATATTTTTCCACACAATTAGCACAAAATCACATTGTCAGGGATTTGCCTTCAGGTCATTAACTAATATGTTCACTAACAATTTGCACAAAGTAGATTTTAAAAAAATAAAAATTTTTCTGCCTGAGTCATAACTGTAACTGACTTAGAATTAAACCATTCTTGCTGGAATTCTATCAATCGTCTTCTACTCTTTCAGTACTTCTGTTGTAACCCTGAAATTCCATCCAAAAATGTATTTTCTATCTCATCTTTTATTTAATGTCTAAATACTTTTAACAAAGTTTATCTATCTTTTATATTTGATTCTTCTTCTCTCGATAAGAGATGTGTCATTTATCATAAAAATCAGAACAATGTGTGTTTCTCTGTAAAATTGTGTTAATGTTGTGATATTTGTATGGTGCACAGAAGGATCATATTAAATATTTAATATTCTTACAAAGTCTAAAGAATAGAATAATACAGCATTTATGAAGAAAATTGCCGATAATTCAAGATCATCTATGGAAAGGGTCTCCCATATAAGAAATTTGAAAAAAACAAAAATAAAAATATTTAGGGATGTTGTTGGATGTTAGTATGTAAATCCTACATTTGGTCAGAGTGAAAATTCTCTAAAATCAAGTCGTAAAAGGCATATCAAGAGTTCTTAGGTTAATATGATCTATTGGCATAGGTGGGGCATAAAACAATTTGGACAAAATCCTTAGGGGGCATAATTACATGTTGCAGAATAGCAACCCAGTTCTTACTCATTTCAAGTGACAGAACCCGAGATTTTGCATATGCCAAAACAAGACTATAATCATATTCCCAGCTCACAGGGTTTTATAAAAATTAAAAATATTTACATCATTAGGAAGGATAAAGTGT
Source organism: Callithrix jacchus (assembly GCF_049354715.1). Taxonomy (NCBI): domain Eukaryota; kingdom Metazoa; phylum Chordata; class Mammalia; order Primates; family Cebidae; genus Callithrix; species Callithrix jacchus. Next base: position 45,919,345 of record NC_133502.1, read on the forward strand.
AGACAAAAAATGCATGTAAAGGGACTGTAAGACACTCACCAGTGAAGTAACTCAATTCCATCATTCGACATTGTCACCATGGATATGTGAGTGTGCCCCAACAAAATTACAAGTCAGTTGCTCCAAATCAGTAAAAACCTGATAGCTCACAGTTGTTTTGGGAACACAATCCTCACAGGACTGCCTATATCCTGGAGATGTGCAGGTATCTTAGAGTAAGTTTGGAACTTGAATACTCCTTTGCTCTCTTCTTGGTATATTCACAAAGGCCACTGACACTACTATTACAGACAACTGAGAGGGAAAGAGTAATGGCAACAAGTAGCGAGTCCCAATTTCCCAGAAATGAGGTAGAGTAACCTCCTGCTAACTGGGGCTTTCCTCCTCTGATAGTACTTTCAGTCACTTTGGGAATGCCAGAAGAAAAGCTACAGAAGTTTGAACCCTCATGACAAGATGGAAAAAGGAATTCAGGATCTCATCTCTCTCTACAGAATGAAATGTTACTGGTGAAAAAAATCTAACCTGACTAGAGAAGCTAAGTTTAACAAAAGACTCTTGATAGCATTAGATACAGTATCTAAGAGGTATGCCAAGTTCCCGCAGGCAGGACTTGTCAAGAATGGAATTATTCTGTTTATTTTCCTTGTGTCTTTCTTCTCCATTCCATCTCCATCATATTCTGTGTAAAGCAATCTGTTTTCTTCATCTTAATCTTAAAAGTTTTAAGGTGGAATAATTATTAATCTATTTTAAGGTACCTGTACCACAATTGTCTCTCTGAATTTTCATGTGTTATCCAGTTTGCTAAATTGTTCCATGGAGAGTTTTTTTTTCTTTTTCTTTGTTTTTTTTTTTTTTAAAGCTAAAAATGTGTGTATTTTTTTCTATAGATTCCAGGTATTCTTTGTTTGTTATGATGGCATAATTTTAATTTGTGATATGATTGACTTCATACATGCTGAAGAATATCTGTGTCTTATTATGGTGTTAAATGCTGACTCATGTCTCCCCATCATTCATAGGTTGAGGTTCTGACCACTAGTACCTCAGAACATGACTACACTTGGACAAAGGACCTTTAAAGGTGGTTGTGGGGTGTTTAAAGTAAAAAAAATTTATATTGGTAGATCCTGAGCCAACATAACTGTTTTCCTTGTAAGAGAATATTAGGACACAGACAGTACACAAAGTGTAGACCATATGAAGACACAGAAGATGGCCATCTACCAGCCAAGTTTGGGAGCCTCAGACAAAGCCAACCCTGTTGCTACTTCCATCTTGGACTTCTACCCTCCAGAACTGTGAGGGAATAAACTGTTATTTAAGCCATATAGTTTTTGTTCCTTTGTTGTGACATCTGTAGAAAAACTAGTATATTTGGAAAATAATACACATACCCATATAAATCATGCTGTGTTTTGGTGGTAATAATGAGGAAAACTACAGAATATACCCAACTTTATCTCAGATAATAACCCATCATGAATATTAGTAAATGACTAATTCCTCTTTTGTCTAATATATTAAAATAAAACATCATATAATGAAATCCTATATGTACCTGGGTGAAAATCTGAACTCTGTTCTGTACTGCATAGGAGACTCCATTTAGGTTTGCTGCTGAAAACCAAATTTCTTGGTATGTTATTAACGAAGTGGACATGGAAACACAAAGATTGTGATTAATGGTAAGATCTGTAATACATGGGTTTTAACCTAATTTGCAAGTACCAAACAAGGGTAGTGGCTACCTTGGTCAGGGTTGGTTTAAGAACTGTGGATCCCATGACTAGGTGATGATATAGAAGAAAGCAGCAAAACATGAAGCCAGCCAAAGAGAAATGGATTATCACTGTTACACTAATGATTTGCTGCCTTTACTAGGAAAAAAAATGAAGCTAGTCTGGAACAACTCAGTTTTCTATAATCTCACTGACTCCTTTTGATTGTCTGATTCCTGCTAAATGAGCTTGAATATCATCTTTCAGATTGTATTAGTCAGAATTTTTCCTTCATTTGATACAAATGAGCAGTACTATTCAGATGTATTTTCTTAGTTTTGGCCATAATTTAAAGTAGTTTCATTCCATTCCTGTCATATGCAAGCAATTAAAAATAGACATCTTCAATCTTACGTAATTAATATACATTATACTGAAATTTCATTATTTAGTAATAGCATGATTATGTTTACATGATTGTTTTCACATAAACTTAAGCTTATTAATAATATTTTTAAAAGAATTATGAAAGCTCTTAATCATATTTTTAAATAATTTGATAAAATGTATTTATGTACAGTAATTTATATCTGTAAGTAGATATATTTTATTAATGCTCTAAATGTAGAAAACACATTTCGTTGTTTAAGTAAAAATGCCTTGCTTAATTTTTAAAAACATTCTAGACTTTTTAAACAAATGTAACATAATGACAGAGAAGGAAGTTAAATAACTTGGTTTATCAGATGTTTATTGTCTTTATTGCAACAATCATATTGTGTAGCTAACCCTGCATTAGTGAAAAAAATTGATAAGCATTTATTAGGCTCACCGGACTGTTGGTTGTTGATTTAGAGTTGTTTTTTTCTTTGTCGTTCTGGTCTATACTGTGCTCATGCACATGTTTGTCATCAGATGGCTACTTGCCTCCAATGGATGACTGGTAGAAATTAAATCTGTATAATGTATCTCCCACCTATAGCAAGCTAACATAAGAATGTTCTGAGGGCAGTGGTAAAGGCAGTAGTGAGAACGTGGAAACAGACAATTGATTTTTTAAGGTTTTCTTGAGTCAACAGCCCACATCCCTTGGTCAAAGCAAGCATTGTGATTAGCCAAGATTCAGTGTAGGAGAGCAACTGGAGTAAGGATAAGGAATGGTGATCAAATAAAATTCTTTTTTCAAACTATCAGACTTGAGAAGTTGAATCCCTAATGCTTATAGAAAAGCTTTACAGACACCCTGTAGGTCTCATTTGTTATGGCATTATGTGTTGCAGTGATACAAATTTTACCTCTAGCTTCATATTCTAATCAGTCTAAATCTGAAAGGTTTAAATAAATTTGATCACTGGTACTCATATTTTTCTCTGTGCAATGATGATAATTTCTATAAACAAAATAGTGCTAAATATTTTTAGGAGGTACAGAATACATCTAAGTAGATGTAATTTCACTGCATCAAAGATATATCCCAGGATGTTAGAATTAAAAAATTATAAGTTAAAGCAGAGCAATGGGGATATCGTATCTCACTTTAATATTGTTAAGTGAAATTCTTATGTCATTGGTAATTGTTTTTAGAGATAATATATACATCAAAATTATATGAATAATTATTATTATTTTCATGTAGCAAAAGTAACAATCAGAGACACCTTTTTGTATTCATCTAATTGAATACCTTTTTGGCTTTTCAATCAGAATTTAGTTTATCACAATTTCTTCAGGCTATTTTCTAAAAATTGCTCTCTGGCCTGTTAGGGTCACTAAACATAATATATAGTAACCTGAACATAAAATAACTAGTAATCTATTATTCTCAATTTCTTCTATAATTTGTGTTGTTTTCAACTTACTTTCATGCTTTCATTCCCAACACACAAAATCATATATTAACTCTATTTTGGAACAAAGACAGTAAAATATTATTTGATTCTTAAGTAATGTGGATAAATTAAAATAGATATTAATGAAATAATACAAATAGGTTTTAGAAGAAAAATGACTTCATACATAGTTTCAATTATTTCTTTGTTTTTGCTATTTATAATGTAAATTATGATCAACACATTATATAGATCAATACTGTCTTGTGATAGTTCTCTAAAAGATACTTGATGCTATGAATATCTGAAATTAGATAATATTCATGGACTATAAAACACTAAAACATGTAGATTTTATTATTTAATGTATGTAGTTTTCAAGTACTGTACTCTGATTTGAAGTAGGCTGGTAAATATTTAACAAGATCTGAAAAAAGTCCTAATTTGGAGGAAACAAATTTCAAGCTGCCGATATAATGTCATAACTGTTAAATTGATTTTGTGTAGGCTCCGTGAGCCGGTTCCTGCATTCTGCTGAATCCTTTATTAGCTTATCTCATTTTCTTTCAATCATAAAGATTTGATATGGTTTATTCTCTGGCAAAGGAAAGGCCTGCAAGTTTTGCTACGAAAAAAAAAATGTCTTTGGGCATGGGGCCAGGACTAAGAGAGATGGGGAACAAGACAACTTATCATCCCACAAAATGATACAACATTTATTCAGCTCTAGAAGACTATCTCTGGAATATATCCAGAATTTGTTGTCTGCAAAATCATGTTTATTGGGTATTTGTCCATTAATATATATTTTCATTTGTATTATATGAGATAAAATGTACATAGACTTTGGCATCCCATAGAACAAATCCCAGTCTATACTACCAAGATAATTATGGTAGTGGGTAAGTTATGGAAGGGTTGGGGACTCAGCAATCATTTTTTGCTCTTAACTAACAGTGATTTAATAATTTTAATTCAAAACAGTAACACTAAATATTATGAAATTTCTGATTTCCAAGATAATATAGAAAAGTCAACATTTCTGGTTCAAAGGTTGGATCTGAAAATAACTGACCATAATTTTGTGGTGTCCTGTGTAAAAGAGACATTATTGAGCATCCGGCAGATATGTCAAGTGAAAATAAAAATAAAGAGCTGTATTTACCTTAAAACTTAAATTGTATTGCTTTAAAGAGAATAAAATACCTAGGAGTACAACTTACAAGGGATGTGAAGGACCTCTTCGAGAAGAACTACAAACCACTGCTCAAGGAAATAAGAGAGAACACAAACAAATGGAAAAATATTTCATGCTCATGGATAGAAAAAATCAATATTGTGAAAATGGCCCTACGTAATTTGTAGACTCACTGCTATTCCCATCAAGCTACCAGTGACTTTCTTCACAGAACTAGAAAAAACTACACTAAATTTGATAAGGAACCAAAAAAGAACTCGTATAGTGAAGATAATCCTAAGCAAAAAGAACAAAGCTGGAGGCATCACACTACGTGACTTCAAACTGTATTACAAGACTACAGTAACCAAAACATCATGGTACTGATAACAAAACATATATATAGACCAATGGAATGAAACAGAGGCCTCAGAAGTAACACCACACATCTACAGCCAACTGATAGTCCACAAACCTGACCAAAAAAAGCAGTTGGGAAAGGACTGCCTATTTAATAAATGGTGTTGGGAACACTGGCTAGCTATATGCAGAAAACTGAAACTGGACCCCTTCCTTATACCTTATACAAAAATTAGCTCAAGATGGATTAAAGACTTAAATGTAAAAACCAAAGCTCTTGAAAAAAACCGAGGCAATATCACTCAGGACATAGGCATGGGCAAAGGCTTCATAACTAAAACACCAAAAGCAAGTTAATCAAAAGCCAAAATTGACAAATGGAATCTAACCAAACTAAAGAGCTTCTGCACAGTAAAAGAAACTATCATCATCAGATTGAAGAGAGTAAATATTTTCTCCCTACAGAATGGGAGACAATTTTGCAAGCTACCCATGTGATAAAGGTCTAATACTGAGAATTTACAAAGAACATAAACAAACTTACAAGAAAACAAACAACCCCATCAAAAATGGGCAAAGGATATGAACAGACACTTCTCAAAAGAACACATTTATGAGTCCAACAGACATATGAAAAAAACTCATTATCACTGTCATTAGAGAAATGCAAATCAAAACCACAATGTGATACTATCTCACACCAGTTAGAATGGTGATTATTAAAAAGTCAGGAAGCAAATGCTGGAGAGGATGTGGAGAAATAGGAATGCTTTTACACTGTTGGTAAGAGTGCAAATTAGTTCAGCCATTGTGGAAGACAGTGTGGCAATTCCTTATGGGTCTAGAACCAGAAATACCATTTGCCCCAACAATCCCATTACTGTGTATATACCCAAAGAATCATAAATGATTCTACTATAAAGACACATGCACACATATGTTTATTGTAGCACTATTTACAATAGCAAAGACTTGGAACCAACTCAAATGCTCACCGTGATAAACTAGATAAGGAAAATGTGGTTCATATATATCATGGAATACTATGCAGCCATAAAAAATGAATGAGATCATGTCCTTTGCAGGGATGTGGATAAAGCTGAAAACCATCATTCTCAACAAATTAACACATGAACAGAAAACCAAACACTGTATGTTCTCACTCATAAGTGGGAGTTAATCATTGAGAACACATGAACACAGGGAGGGGAAAATCACATACCAAGGCCTGTCAGTGGGGAGGGTGGTGGGCTAGGGGAGGAATAACATTAGAAGAAATACCTAATGTAGGTGATGGGTTGTTGGCAGCAAACCACCATGGCACGTGTATACTTATGTAATAAACCTGAGCGTTCTGCACATGTATCCCAGAACTTAAATTATAGTTAAAAACGAGCAAACAAAACACAGCAACTTTGGATACAATTGGACACATAGGGAAACCCAAGAAAAAATGCAGAATGAAGATAGTCATCTACAAGCAAAGAAGAGAGGCCTCAGAAGAAATCAATCCTTTCTATATCTTCATCTCAGAAATCTACACTATGAGGATGTGAGATAATATATTTCTGTGGTTTTAACTACCCAGTCTATGGCAGTTTGTTGTTATCACTCTAACTAATACAAGTGTCATTCATCCTGATGACCTTCTGAAAAATATCCCTGTGAAATTAGACTCAGTAAGAAGAAATCAGCCATCAACATGTTGATGTTGGCCCTTCTGCATTAAGATTTTGCATAACCTCCTAATTTCCATTTCTCTTTTGAGTCACAGGTTCTGAAACCCAGTTCTGTTTTCACTTTGGGTCTATCTAGAAATCCAGCATTCATATTTCCTTGTTAGTATTTTCTGTCTTGTCCCTCAGTAGCTGTTTCTTCAGCTGCCTCTTATAAAACAGTTTTTGCCTAAGAAATTTGCCTTCTAAGGAGACATCTTTTCTAAAATTAATCAATTCAGAACCCACATGAGAAGCAATATGAGTTCATGTAGTTCTTTGCAATACCTGGAAGACTCAAAAGAATATCATATTTATGATTTCCTTCTACTGGGATACACACACACGCACACACACACATACATATGTATGTATATATGTGATTTGTAGCTCTTGATGTAGCCCTACTCATACAGGCTTAGCATTAATAATGTAAAGCTAGGACCTCCCTGATGCTCTGAAATGCACCCAGAATTCAGCTGCCACACTATATAAAAGCAGCAAATAGTCTGGCAATCAATGTCTAAAAGAACTCTAAAGGAGTCAGGTGCTTTTTTGCCTAAAATTATCTGTACTTCATCTACATCTACTTGGAAAATGCTGTACTTGTGAAATAAGCAGTGAAAGCACGCATATGGAAGCAACCTGTACCAACTAAAGATGCAGGTGTTGGCCTGTAGGGTCACAGGTAATTTCACCTTTTCAGAGAGGAGTTTCCGTTTTTATGATATTGTTTACTAAGCCCCTAACTAGCAGCCCTTGTTTGTCAGGCCTCACCTGAGTTCTGCTGGCTGTTCAGCCCCATGAGGTCTGCCTTGCAGAGCATTGAAATGCCTTAAATGGCCCTTTGTGGGGTTCTTTCTTAGGTCCAAATGACTGCTAAGCCTACAGATGTCTAGCTCTTGCCCTGAAACTATAGGCATCTTTCTTTAAGATGATCCCTTGCTTAAGTCCCTGCAATTACTACAGAGCTGGTTTAAATATCTTTCGCAAGCCTCAGGAACAAAAGCCAAATGTTCGACTGTAAAAATATCACCTGGATAAAACTAAGCCTCTCCTAATGTTAAATAAAATACTCTGCCCACATACTAAAATCCAAGGTCCAATGCCATACATCCTCTGCACAGGAGTAGCCTTAATCATTTCCCTAAATTATCATTTTTGTTTAATGATTTAGAATATCTAACAAGTACACCGAAGTTTAAGGTCTCTGAAATTGATGGCTCAAAACTGTGTGTGTCTGAGGAAGAGACACGACCTTGTGTGATATACTCTATTCAGGAAATAAACTAATAGTAGCTATTCTCTGTAGATTAGAACAACAGAGCATATGGATACGTATTTGAAGGAAACCACTCTACCTTCCCAAGGCAGAATGAGCAAAGTGGTATAGAGAGGACAGAAAGTACACTGAAAACCTTCCAAACGAATGCAGAAAAAGAAGTGCCACTCTTTTCCCCAAGAAATAACAAGTGAATAGAGACCAACTCTTAGGGAAAACTGTTGACTACTGACGGAATGACATTCAGGAACAAGTATGAAAGCCTCCTGTTCTGTAAGGGTAGGGGGTTAAGTATAAGCAATGCAGCCCTAGCCAGAAAAGTCAAGTAACTTGGAAATAAGTTTAAAGTTTCCGGACCAGGCGACCCGTCTTTCAGTTTGTAATTATCTGTTTGAAAAGGTAATACTGACCTAAGTTGTGGAGATCAATTAGGATACGTTCCAATTTAAATATCGGTTTCACTTCTGAAATTCAATTATTGTCTTTAAAATTGACAATCAAAATCACTAATGACCAAAAACTACCACTTAATTTTAGCTTACATTCAAAGGACATTTTCTAAAGTTAACAAAAAATAAATAAAACTACAGCAATGGTTTAAGTGACTATCTAATTACTTTATAGAAAATTACCTTTCTTCCTTAAAACAGTGTGAGGCTGCCAAATCCACTTCTGTTGTAGTGAGCAGCCTCATGTTATTTGGCTTCTGGGCTCCATCTGCGTTTGTCTGCATCTGCTTTCATCCTCCTCAAACTCCTCTCAAAAGGAGCACAGAGAATCTGCAATTCATGTCAGGGCACCCAGCCAGATTAGAAGCTGCCAAATATCCACATCAGGTTTTGTGAGAAAAATTAAGTTACTTAAGCCTTTTCTGTAGCCTAGCAGTGGTAGTGTTGGATGAAAGGTTATGCAGTTTGGATATCTATTTCCATCCTGCTGAGAAAAGATAATTTGGAATTAAGAGTGTGAGGTTATGATGTGGTTTGGACATTTTACAGTGACCTAACCTTTTCAAATGCTATTCTTACTGTGTCTGATTTTGTTGGTGGTGATTTTCTTTGCTGTTTTTCTGCAGTTCTCACACTACAACTTGGAGAGTAGAATGCGAATAACTTCACATAATACATTTTTAAGAATTCTGTGGTTCTATTCACATCTCCGTTATCCTGTGCAGTAAAAGTAATGAGTGTTTTTTCTTCATTAGCACTCTGGTTGTTATATTCTGAATAAGTGATTTTTGGATTAATTTACAATAAAATGAATTTCAAGAATATGTACAATAAGAAATCTCGAGAAATAGTGAATGATGACACTTCAAATATGTATTCATCAGTAAATAATTATAATAATAGTATGTCCTTAGAGGTTTACTTTGAGGTTTAAATAAGTCAATATAAGGAAACTGTTAAGAAAATACACTTAATAATGAATGAAGTTAGTTGCAATGATTATATTAATGCATATTTTGAATCCTTTATAGGAGACATGTAATAACATGAGAAATATTTTAAATAAAACTTTAGTTTGATAAAGTGTCTTCATATACATCAATTCATGTGAGTGTTATGATAACTTCATGAAGATAAGCATAAATAAAAAAATACAAATTTAAAACTAAAAATTAATCTATCTACAAAATTTAAGAACAAAATATTTTTACAACTTATTCAAGTTACTTGGTTAGTAGGAAATGATAGAACCCCAGGATTTTGTCCATAAATCTGTGACTCTTTGTTTTAAGTCATGGATATGAAACTCAGAATTCTTAGGGGAATTTTTTCAGACTATACTGTGTGATGGTGAAAGAACTTTTTCTGCGTGGCCATTAAGGAGAATTAGTTGGTATCTCCAAAATATTTCACCATTGTGTTTTTGACTCAAAATCTGAATGTATAGGGTATTCCAGAAAAGAGTACTGATACAGACCTTGAGTTGGAATAAATTTAAATTCAGAAAATCAACATGTAACCATGCCATAACCCAAGTGGCTTAATAGCCGAATAAAATTAATACATAAATAGATAACAGGCTTTATTTTATCCATGAGTAGAAGCAATAAATTAATATTACAGGCAATAAGGAAACAGCTTAGGTAACTTTATGTTCAGGATCTCTTTTAGGTCCTTATCTGTGTGAATGCCTGTGGATTTTCCTTTTTCTTTGCATCCTTTCAAGTAAGGGATAACATACTTACATTTTTTCCATTCATTTCTGGTCTCTTTATACCATTTTCACAAGCACAACATTCATGCTTACATTTTAAAGATTTTTTTTTTCTGAGTTTTGTGGTATCATAACTGCAGAATACGCTCATCATTTATTCAGCTTTTCTAAAAATATGTAAATGAGATCCCACAGTATTTATTGCGGGTCATATTGTCAGTGTTAACACATCTTATGGTTTATTAGCTATAGACCATAGATCCTATGTCCCACAGGATTAGAAGATCTAAAACTACAGAATGGGTCTCTCTCAAAGTCTCAATCAAAAGAGGAAAGAGACATAAAGGTTTTCAGATAAAATATTGTAGACATTTTTTTCATATTCTTTCTAAATAATTTTCATTTCACAAATGCATAAGATAAAAGAGGCAGAAAGACAGGTTCATTATGTTAACTTGTCCAGGTCTCTAGTCTCCATTAATACTTAATAATGGGCAACTGCACCAATTGGTTCTGCATTGTGCTTTTAAAGAATCCACTTTTTGTATTTACATTCCAATAAAGCTGTAGCAGAAAAGCGAGATGCACAAAATGACTGTTATTCTAAGGCAATTGCTTAGGGCAATTTAAATAATAAAGGAAATTAATTATGTAAATGTCCAGCTATTCTCAGCCATTCAGGCTTGATGAGCTGCGGCAGAGAACAGAGAAAGTTGTACATCATTTCCTTTCTCCTTCAATACTCTAAAAGAATGATATTTAGTAGAATTAAACTGCTTAACTGAACTGGTAAATTCTAATATGCAGTATAAATATGTTGGAAGGTGTATTGTAGACAAAGGAACATTCAAGTCTAATACAATTATAAAAACAGGATAGGTATTAAGAATTGAAGAAAAGGAGGTATAATTTTTAAAAAGGAAGAATAATTTTTATAGTAACCATAGGAAAGTGCGTTTTTGTGGCATCCACTATAGCTGGAAAGAAATCTAGATATTGGAATTTAATCCAGTATTTCTCTTTTAGATCAAAATGCAAATGTGGAAAAAAAGGCTAAGCATCTTGTCTCAGACCATATAACTAGTTAGCAACAGAACCTTCCCCAGATCCAAAGCATTTGGACCTTTTAGCATATCATAGATGACTTTATTTTGGGTAATTAAATAATTTTATTTCTTCTCAAATTATGAAAGTTCTGTTAAGAGTTATATTTTGTTATCTAAGGAGACATTTTCTGATTCCTAGTTTTCCATGAGTCACAAAAAGAAAATTCTTCCATGATTTACTTAAAAAATCTATGGGTCCTTGGCTGGGTGCAGGCTCACGCCTGTAATCCCAACACTTTGGGAGGCTGAGGAGGGTGGATCACGAGGTTAAGACATCCAGACCATCCTGGCCAACATGGTGAAACCCCATCTCTACTGAAAATACAAAAATTATAGCTGGGCATGGTGACACACACCTGCAGTCCCAGCTACTCAGGAGGCTGAGGCAGGAGAATAGCTTGAACCCAGGAGACGGAGATTGCAGTGAGCCAAGATCCTGCCACTGCACCTCCAGCCTGGAGATAGAGCAAGACTCTGTCTAAAAAAAAAAAGAAAGAAAGAAAGAAAAAGAAAGAAAGAAAGAAAGAAAGAAAGAAAGAAAGAAAGAAAGAAAGAAAGAAAGAAAGAAAGAAAGGAAAAATGTAAAGAAATACTATGGGTCCTTTTCTCTATGTGGTGTAGTGGCCCTCGGGTCCCAAAGTACTTACTTGTGTTTCTAAATCTCCTGTAATAAAATCTTTAGGATGACTTACACAGTTCTGCATTTCTCTGATAGAAGAAGAGAAGAAATAGAGACAGCAATTTTGAGCAGAACTACACTTGAGAATGACAGTTCCAGGAGATGAGGGATGAGGAGCATAGAGGCAGTTTCTTTTTCCTTTGTGACATGGAAAAACCTATTCGTTTTTAGAAACTCAAACTCATTTAACAAATCTACACTGCACTTAGATAAGAAGCAGACAGAATATTCTTAAATAAATCAGATGTGATCCCTGATCCCTGCCTTTAAGTTATGAACAATTAATTGAGGGTATCAGATTATCAAACAGGAAGGACATGAAACAGAATGTTAACTGAGAACACTGAAAAAACACTTAGAGTGCATGGCACATAATTAGTACTGAACGGATATTTTCAGACACTAAATTGGAGTGTGATAAACACTGTAATAATGCTTGCAGGCTCACACAGAGAAAGAAGGCAGTTATGGTAGGACTTGAATAAATAGGTAGCATTTTAACTAATATAACTTGACAGAATAAACAACTGAAGGAGGCAGTTTGAGGAAAATTAAGAAGGTAGAAAAAAATAGTAGGCACCTCAGTAATCAAGATTAAATGAAACTCTGAAAAGATTTATTCCTTCACATTTGTTCCTTTACATGATCATAAACAGTCAGGTAAAGAATGCAAGAATGTTATCCCTTACCTGAAATGGACAATAAAATAGCTCAAATTCTTAAGTCTGTTTGTTTTCATTTTCTCTGTAAATTGCTTTTCTTTCAGTAATTGTACCTTTTTGAGCATATAGACCAAATGATGTAATAATAGTATTATTATTGCTAACATACACATGATGTTGAAAACAAGATCCATGTTTTCCTCCCTTATACTTCTTTTTCTTATCGTATATATGTTAGTAATATTTGCATTATCTATGTCTTTGGAGAGTAGCATGACCTGTAAATTTCCGCATTCACTTTGTGATAGCCTGCTGAATGACAGTAAGCTTATTACAAGCAAAGAAAATCAACACCTTCTCACCAAAAGACAGATAGCTTAAGTAGAGCAACAGTATGAAAAAAAGTAAAAGCCCCAACCTAATGACAGATGTTACTATTTCTGCCAAGTATCGCTCTGTCTCTAAGCCCCATTTATGGAAAACCATGTAAGTTAATCAGCAGAATATAGGTTTGTTTACAATGTTTATATTGATAATCACTTTCAGTGATGTAAATTCTTGGAAACTGATCTAAATTGTTAATCTGGTTAAAGTAGTGTCTTGAATTCAAAAGTTCTATATGGCCAAATAGTTGACAAAGAGATTTATTTATTTGTTTCAAGTAAATTAATTGCAATAATTTGTACTCTTGTATAGATGAGTAGACTTAAGAATTGTTTGACATTGAAATGTCTCTTGCATGAAAAAAATTTTCACAGGCCCTACTAATACCTGCCTTTCCCTTATAAACTTGTACAAGTTACTCATTATATACAGATATATGTGTAAGTACAGATTGATCTCAATTTATATGAAAAAAAATCCCTATACATACAGACATATACAGTCCTGTGCCTCATAATGTTATTTTGGTTAGGGGTAGACTACATAAACAGGAGGTCTTCACAAAGTTCATGGAAAATGCATGTTATGAAAAAGACTATGCATAGATTTCAAAAAGTTTTGTGCCAAAACAAATAGTACCTACTTGTTACAACATGTCTGAACAAAGTCCAGCCCGAGGCACTAAGAGGGATAAGACATCAGGTTGAAAAGAGCCCCTATTGGCAATATAGATTATGCTAAACCTGAAGCAAGAGTAAATATCAAATTTCTGGTGAAGCTGGGGTGAAAGAATGATGAAATTACTGACGCTTAAAAGAAAAGTTTATGGGGACAATTTCCCAAAGAAATTAGCATTTACAAGTGAATAACCATTTTTATTAAGGGAAGAGATGATATTGAAGATGAAGCCTGCAGCAGCAGACCATCCACATCAATTCATTAGGAAAAAATTAATCTTGTTTGTGCCTTGACTGCTGGTTAACAGCACAGACAATAGCCAACACCATAGATGTTTCAATTGGTTCAGCTTAGCTAAGTTTGACTGAAAAATTAAAATTAAGTAAAGTTTCCACTGAATGGGTGCCAAAACCATTGCACCCAGATCAGCTGCAGACAAAAGAATAATTTTCAATGAAAAATTTTAAGTAAGTGGGGAAGAGATGCTGAGGCCTTTGAGTTCCTGTAACAGAAGATGAAACATGGCTCTACCAGTATAATGCTCAAGACAAAGCATAATCAAAGCAATGGCTACCAAGAGTTGGAAGTGGTCCAAGTCAAAGCAAAGGAAGATCAGCCATGAACAAAGGTTATGGCCAACGATTTTTGGGGATGATCAAGGCATTTTGATTTTTCACTTTCTGGAGGGCTGAAGAATGATAACAACTGCTTATTATGAGAGTGTTTGAGAGACTTAGTCAAAACTTTATCAGAAAAATGCCCAAGAAATCTTCATCATAGAATTCTTCTTTCACCATAGCAATGCTCCTGCTCATTCTTCTCATCCAACAAAACGATTTTTTGAGAGCTTTTATGGGAAATCATTAGGCATCCACCTTATAGTACTGATTTGATTCCTGACTTCTTTTTGATTCCTAATCTTTAAAACATCTATAAAGAGTGCCCATTTTTCTTCAGTTAATAAGATAAAAAGACTGCATTGACATGGTTAAATTCCCAGAACCCTTAGTTCTTTAGGGATGAACTAAATGGTGATATTACTTACAAGCAGGTCTTGAACTTGTTGGAGTTTATGTTGAGAAATACAGTTAATATGTTTTATCTTTATCTTTTAATTCCACTTTTTCATGATCTTTTTGAGGTCCTACCATTTGACAGTGATCTGGTAAGATTATAACTGAGCTAAAAACTTTCTGTCACCTACTGATATTGTGCCCATGAGAACACAGCACAATTTCTTTGTTTATTTTATATATTTAGAGTTGCCTAAGTGTAGAGTGTTTAGAAAGTCTAGAGTACAGTAATGTCCTAGGCCTTCACATTTACTCACTACTCACTCACTGACTCACCCAGACTAACTTCCAGTTCTGCAAGCTAAATTCATGAATGCCCTATACAGGTGTACCTTTTTGAAATCTTTTATGCTTTGTTTGTATTGTATCTTTTTAATATTTCAATACATGGATGCTTATCATAGTGTTACAGTTGTCTATAGTAATATGCTGTACAAGTTTGTAACCTGGGAGCAGTAAGTTATACCATATAGCCTAGCTGTAGGATATACTATCTTTGTTTGTATAAATATACTCTGATATTTCCACAATGAGGACACATTTCATAGAAAATATCCCCATTGTTAAGTGATGCATGACTGTATTTGTGTGTCTGTAGATACACATTTACATATACAGATATATACATATGTGTATATTAATATGTGGATATCATATTAATATGTGGATATACACATATGTATATATCCACATATTAATGTGTGATAGATATGTTTACATTATAGAATTTTCTCCAAAGTTTAACCATTCACAAAGATAGTTCTGATAAACTTGAGTGACTCAAAATTTTTCTACAGGGAGAAGACATACTTCTTAGCTAAGATTCTTTAATCTTCACCCTCATTCCTCAAATGCTGTCATATATCAATAGGGGTATATATCAAATAAAGATTTTTTTAACATAAGGTAGTCAGTCATTCAACAACCATCTATTGCGTTTACTACATGTCAGTGTTTGTACTAGGAACTGTAGTTATAAATGACAAATTCCCAACATTCCTGAATTCAACCCTTGTAACTAAAGAGAGTCAGTACTATGATGTACTGTGCTGTTCAAAGCATAGTGGAATCACAATGACAATGGTCAAGAGTTTTACATGGACATGAATTAGTTGGGCTTTATGAAAAAGGCTATGTTTTAAGTGAGTATAGAAAGAATATGTCACTAGATGCCAGAAAGTTTAAAGGAATCCATGAGTAAGTTCATATCAAAGGTTAGTATGAGTATAGAATGCATTTAAAAATTTTAGTGTATGGCTAGGGTATAAAGGTCAGGTTTAAAATAAGAAGAAAGCAAAGCTGAAAAGGAAAAAAGATAAAACAATGCCATATTCAAAATTGAGGCATTTCGACACTAATCCTAGGTATTTTTTCTGATATTTATTTGGCTCCCTGCTTCCAACAGATCATGTTTTCGCTGTTAAACCACAAGTAAGAAAGACAGATAAGTCAATGCTTGACACTTCCCCACAAAGACTAGACCATCTGGATGCTTTATATTTGTAACAGGTTCTATACTATTGTTATTATTATAATTTCAACTCCACAAATGAGAAACACTTAATAAGTGGCCATGCATAGATTTGTATAATTTTCTCTGGCTTTAAGAATTTACTATTGAATTATTCTACTATTCTGCCTATGAGCAAATCAGAGATAAAATAGGTCACATACCTGATAAGGTGCTTGGATAACAGTAGGTGTTTCATACCCACATCAATTCTCTTCCACTTTATGACCCAGCTCTTTGTTGTTTAAACCCTTTTATTGAGGTACAAAGCCTGATAAACATAAAACTGTACATATATAATGTATACAACTTAATGAGTTTGTAGATAAGCATACCCTTCTGTTCCCTCTGCTTATTCCATGGTCTATAATGCTCTTTCCCACATTGATTTTCAGTATTTGTTTTTTCATGTAATATAAGTCTTTATGTAAATATCACCTCCTTCAATATTTCTTTCCTGGCCTCACTATCTAACGTATCATCTTTATTATTTCCATCTTAGTTCATTTACTTTGCTTTAATTACTCTAACCATTGTATAGTTTCTGTAGATAGTATATTTATACAAATATATAAATAAGCATCAAATATGTAACATGTCTACTCCCACATTGTTAAGCTCCATAGGGGTAAAAGAGTTTTCTATTTTGTTTGATGTTTATGTCAACTACCTAGAACAGTTCCTGACATATTGTTGATATTCAAACTGCTTGTTGACTTTATTAAACAAACAGTAAGAATTTACATTTAAAATTATCATTAAGTTGAACTAAGAAATGGTATATGAGATGTAGAATAAAATATTGGAAACACTAAAATACAATGGTAATACCATCAAGTATGATAAATATGATAATACAGTTTTTAAAACTTAGAATAAAAACATAAAGGTTAAAAATAGTCTCTATTCTAGGGCTGTGAGTTATTTTATTATTTGTTTCTTTGCTTATTTGATTCCAAATGAAATGTTAATGATTAGCATTCTTGTCATTCATTATATCATTTGATTATTGACAATGCCATTAATTTATAAATGAGGAAACTGGAGTTTTAAGTAATTAAGTTGTTATGTATACTTCAAAATGCTTAACCAAAATTAAATTTGGACACAGACTATGTACGAGTTTTCAAACTTCTTTAATTTTAAAAACTACTATCAAAAATAGCGATTTTATCCAATAAATGCTACATCTACATATTTTATGAGTAAAATATTAGTCTTTTCACTTAAAATTTTTAAGTTCTCTGACAGCTATGCCTATTTTATATTGTTCTGTTGTATATTCAAGATATATTATCCCAATGTAGCTGGTTTTTACAGTATGAAAATGCAGCATTTTCTCTCTCCTGTGGTTAAAAAATGCAGTTTATTTTCAAATGGTACAGAAAACTGGAATCAAGTCACAAAAGCATTTACCTGTCACAGAGTAGGAGCATACCACAGAGAGCAAAACTGATGGTACTGTGCATCTGTGCATTCAGCATTCTGTGGCTCAAAGCCACTAGACTCTTTTCTGCATGACCAACTGACTAATTGCTGTACTTGGCCTTTTCTATTCTCTTCAATTAATGCAATGCACAGTTGCACATAGCAACAGAGTCACCCATACAGAACAGAATCTGGGCCAGAATTAGTCTCTAAATCTCAGAAGCACCTGTTACAAATATAAAGCATCCAGATGGTCCAGTCTTTGTGAGGAAGTGTCAAGCATTGACTTATCTGTCTTTCTTACTTGTGGTTTAAGGTCAAAAACATGATCTGTTGGAAGCAGGGAGCCAAATAAATATGAGAAAAAATACCTAGGATTACTGTCGAAACTCCTCAATTTGTTGATCTAAATCTTTATTGCTCAGTGGAGCTCATTGTTACCATTTTCTAAGCATGCAAATGGGATTAGTACATGAATACACGTCAGGCTTCAGTATAATTAGATAGGTTTATTTAAACACAGCTGTAAATCATAAAAATGTGAAGTATTTGATGATTGTAAATTCAACCATTTGTATATTCAAACTTTACCTTTCAATCAACTTCATTGTTATAATTTTGTTTGAGATTCTAGAAAATATAAAATATTACCTTAGCCTAGCTCAGCTTTTCACTGATTCTACTTACTTCAGGCATATAGAAAAAATAGATGGTGTTATATGTTTTAAAGAAACTTTAGCTATGTATATTATATTTGTGCTCTTTTCCATTTAAATAAGATGATATTTAAACTGTACTGCTGTCATATGCATAATCCTTCACAATAACAATTTAAATTTTAGTGAACCATCTAGACATTTTGTGTTACAAAATAAGTTAATGTAATGCTTTTTATTTGCTATTTTCAATATCAATTCTACATGGTGCATGATAAATATTTTATAGAATTGATATTTTTCTGCAAATAAAGAGAAAAAAGGTTGTTTTCTGAAAATCACCACTTGTTCTTAATTATTCTCAAATGTGACAACCACTAGGAAAAGTGAGGTTTTTTTCTTTTCTTTTTTTTTGTTTTTGCTTATGCAAAAGCTCTAAGTAATTTTTTTACTTATTTCAGACTATTAGAAAGGACTTAATGTTTACAATGCATCCCAAAGCTTTCATTCTGGGTCAAAATTACCAGTTGATATCTACTTTTCCCTTTCAAGTCTTTTAAAGAGATATACTTTTAAGACTGATCTAAAGCTTTTTAATATTAAAATTAACTGATAATATTAGTTGTCAAACAATATTCATATTCTAGATGAATTTCATTGCCATTTGGAAGTGTTACATATTTTGCTGAAATATATTCTCATTTTAAGCAGTAATATTAGAATGATACTGAATTGTTTAGATTAATAAATTTCTCACTTTCTAAAACTATCATAAAATAGCTCAAAGATAAAAAAGTATTGAACTTAAAAAGTACACATGTGCATATCATATACGTGTGTAATGCTCCTAGAATGTAGGTATAAATTTATATATTCTTATAGAAAGGAAAAATAAATATATCGAGCATTTAATATTCTTGGAGACTAATTTATACGAAATGTTCCAAGTTCTAAGTAACCTTTGGTTACACTCAATCTCTGGTGCAAAGAAATTGATTGTATAACAAGTGAAAATAATTTAATATCAAACTTTTTAAGTTATTTAAATTTATAGTGAACCTCCATCTTAACAAAAATTTTATCATTCTATGTTGAAAGGTCAAATTAAAATTTTCATTCAGGTAAAATCAAAGGCATATTTATTTTAATTTTATTTTGAAGAATAATGTGCCAATACTAATTATTTATAAACTGACTATACTGTGTTTCCTAACCTCATTGTAAAATATAGAGAGAGATAGGAACATAACTTAAGAATATTGCTTGGTATTTGTCATAAATTAAAATGGACAAAAAGATATTTGGCTTTACAAACTATTATCTACCAAAAAATAAAAGCAGGATATAACAAAGTACTATTTCCAGCAATGGCAGGCAGTATGTCACATCCCCAAATTCCTACTGAAAATAATTAGAAAAGTTAGGCGAAATGTATTAAAACATGTCTGAAGACAACAATGAGCTAGAACATAGGAGGGAACTGCAGGACCAAAATCTAAGAAAAGAAATGGGCCAGAGAGGGGAGTGAGACATTTAAGACATATGCTTATTCATGAAAACATGACTGAAACAATTAGAAGTTAGCAAAACTTTTAGTAATTTTAAGGGACTGAGGAGAAAAACACTTTATCTCAGGGATCACCAAGGAGGAAAGTCACTGGTAAGACCCATAGATACAGTGTTGTCTTGTTTGACCTCAGCTGGGAATGTGTAGATGGGCAATTCAGATTCCTCACTGCTTTTTATATACACATGTCCACAAATAACTGTGAAAGCACAATAAGTATAGATTTTTTGATTACAAATAAATTTTAGTAGGTAGGAAATTCACAAATACAGAATCTGTGAATAATGAAGATTAACTGTATATTCCAGTGTGATAATATATATTCAGTATTGTCTAATTCATTTTAAACCCATCCATTGTGTCTTTATTTTTTTGTGTTAGTTCTTTTATTTTTATACTTATTAGCTTTTTGCCTTAGGTATTAATACTGCATTTTAATCAAGTAGTCATATCCAGCATAACTATTGTTAAAAATTTTGTGACTCATATTTCCATTACTTGACTTTCCTTTATTTATTTTTTTTCGCTTTTGTTTCACTTGTTTTTTGATCATACAATTTTATCCTATCAATTTTTAATATTATTTTTTATTTTGTATCAGCTCTCATAATGTAAACAAGCATCCTTTTTTTCGGTTTATTTAGTGTGGCATATTTTGCACTGTGAACTTTTTGTTGTTGATTTCACTATTTGAATTGGCCCCAGTGTATAATGCTTAAGTGCTGACTAGTATTCTAAGCACAAGAAGGCTATGATGGACTGTAATCACAGCACTTTGGGAGGCAGAGGTGGGTGGACCACTTGAGGCCAGGAGTTTATGAGCAGCCTGGCCAACATGCAAAACCATACCACTACTAAAAATACAAAAATTAGTGGGGCATAGTGGTGAGCACCTCTAATCCCAGCTACTCAGCTGGCTAAGGCAGGAGGATTGCTTGAGCCTGAGATGTGAAGGTTGCAGTGAGCTGAGATCACACCAGTGGAGTCTAGCCTAGCCTGGGCAATAAAGGCCAAACAAAAAAAAAAAAAGAAAAAGAAAGAAGAAAGAAAGGAAGAGGATGGGAGGGAGGGAGGGAGGAGGAAGCGGGAGGGAGGGAGGAGGAAGGGGGAGGGAGGGAGGGAGAAGAGAAGGGAGTGAAGGAGGAAGGAAGGGAGGGAGAGAAAGAAAGAAAATGATGTAGATTATGGAGGACATTTATGCTAACCTTCATTCAGCCAATGAGTTATAGTTCCAGTACCCATGACTTTAGTGCTACTAAATCAAAAGTGTATATTTAAAAAGGTGTCTTTAAGCAGAAACACACAGAGAACAAAGTTATATATTGATTGGCTGGTGAAAATGTTTTTATTAATTTAGCCCAGTATTTCTGTAGGAGCAGTGATTCAGAATTCATTAATTCAGAACCATTAATTCATGGAACCATTATATAAAGCATAACTGATATGAATAATGATAACTGACTTTGTTATAGAAGAAAATTTCCTGAACAAGCATAGATACGAAAAGCTATATTATATGGAAAATAATTTAGGGATCCTCAGAAAAGATAAGTGTGTATAAAATTTGATATCATCACCAGTGAGAAATAGAAAGGAACCAAAAAGAAGAGAGAACTACTCAGAATTTTACAAAACCTATGACAGATAACAGAGACAGAAAGATTACTCTTAGTAAGCCATATAAACATAAACATAAAACGTCTACACATTTAGGAAAAAAATGACTGAAACCAAACAAAGAAGACATACTAAAACATTCAGAATTAGAACAAACAAAAACCTTCAAAGAGCAGCAATAAGGTCGATAGTCCTTTTTTCCAAAACAAAAACAAAAATAAAAACTAAATGAAGAAACAAATGAAAGAAACAATGGAGCCTGAAAGCCACGGTATATCACTTAAGAGTACTGAAGGAAAGTAAGAGACATAGAAAATGGAAATGCAAGTGTCAATATCTGAATAAAAGGAGTTAGAAAATCACAGGAAATTTGAAGTAATCATAGAGACAAATTTCCTAGAGAGAAAAAGAGAAATTCTCAAAACAAAAATGGCTATAGATACATATATTGATATCACTTGTTTCTTTATAAGTTATTCTAATATTAATGGCTTAAAAGGAAAGTCATTGATCTCACAGTTTGTGCAGGTCAGGAATGCAGGCAACTTAGCTGGTTATTGGGGCTCAAAGTCTCATATGTAGTTTCAATTAAGTTGTCAGGGGCTATGTTTATCTGAAGGCTTTAGAAAGGCTACAAGATTTGTTTCCAGATGGCTTACTCTCATGGCTCTTTGCTGGAGGCTTCAATTCTTCACCATGTGAGTGTTTCATAGGAGGATTGGATCTCACAAAAATGGCATTTAAATCCCCCCAGAATAAGCAATCTAATAAAGAGAAACTAAGTAAGAAGTCATTACTTATTTGTATGTGTTGTCTTCTACTCTGGAACATTAGCCAGATGGAGGCAGAAACGTTTTTGTATATTGACATTTACCATGCCTAAATACAGCAATACTCATGTGATTAGTCTACATTTTGAATAGATGAATGAGTAAAAATAAATTAGATTGTCAATAAACTGGACATATATAGACTTAATGTCTTTTTTGATATTTATAGTTTTTCTTTAAAGGGATATTTATTGCCAGGTTCACAAGAACACTTCTATATTAATTACTTTTTATTTTTATTTTTTCTTTTGAGGTGGAGTCTCACTCTGTCACTGAGGCTTTTGTGCAGTGATGCGATCTCAGCTCATTGCAGCCTCCCAGATTCAAGCGATTCTAGTGCCACAGCCTCCTGAGTAGCTGGGATTACAGGCATCTGCCACCATGTCCTGCTAATTTTTGTGTTTTTAGTAGAGACTAGGTTTCATCAAGTTACCCAGGCTGGTCTCAAACTCCTGACCTCAAGTGATCAACCTGCCCTGGCCTCCTAAAGTGCTGGGATTACAGGCATGAGTTGCTGTGTCAGGCCAATTACTTTTTAAATTGAAGAAAGTATAGTGACTTCAGCAAGATAGTAGAGTAGGAAGCCCTAGACCTTGCTCTCCCTTAACCCAGAATCACCAACTAAAAAGCAGTATATGGTCCCAAAAGCTTTGATGAGAATACCAGAAACCAGTTAGGAAATTTTATTGTTTTGGGAAAGCTTCTCTCTTGGGTAGCAGGAGAGAAGGGGCAAATGTAAAGCCGGTAATCTGGTTTTACAGGGGGCTGCCTGTAGGACTGGATTCTCTGTCTCACCTGACTTGGACTGCTGCTGGAGAATCAGCATACTTTGGATGTCTGGGGATTGCTGTGAATAAAACAAAACTCAACAGTTTTTGACAGCATCAGAGAACTTGTAATATCAAACACCGAAACCAATATAGCTTGCCCCTATTGGAAGAAGGTGCCTAGCCCTTTCCAGAATTGTTTTATGAGACCAGGATTACTCTGATACCTAAATTAGACAAAGATAGCATAAGAAAAAAAAAAGACAGGCCAATATTCCTGGTGAATATTAAGGTAATAATCCTCTACAAAATATTAGCAAAGCATATTCAATGACACATTAAAATAATTATACACCACAACTAAGTGTGATTTATTCCTAGAATGCAAGGGTGATTGAACATATGAAAATCAATCAGTGTAACATACCAACTCACAGAAGAAGGAAAAAAGACACATGATCCACAAATTGATGCAGAAAAGGCATTTGACAAAATTTCATATACTTTCATGACAAAAACATTCAACAAGCTGAATATAAAAGAAATTTACCTGAACACAGTAAAGGGCATAATAAATAACCCCAGCCATAGTAAACCACATAGCAGTGAAAATGTGAAGCTTTCCCTACAAGAACAGGAACATAGTAATGAAAGTCTCAGCCAGAAAAATAAGATAACAACAACAATGAAAATAAACAAATAGAACATCCAAAGAGGAAAGGAAGGAGCAAGTTTACCTCTCTTCTCAGATGATGTGATCATATATGTACAAAACACTAAAACTTTCACAAAAAAGCAGAATAAATGAATTCAGCTAAGATGAAGGATGCACAATCAATATACAAAAAATCAGTTGCATATCTATACACCAGCAATGAACAATTCATACCTAAAATAAAGGAAACAATCTGATTTATAATAGCATCAAAAATAAAACAAAAAGTTAGAAATAGGCTTAACTAAGAGAATAAAAAACTTGCACACAAAAAACTACAAGACGATGCTAAAAGAAACTAAGAGAAGACATAAGTAAATGGGAAAGCATCCCATTAAATGGAAAATTTAATATTGTTAAAATGTCTATGCTATCAAAAGTGATCTACAAATTTAATTAAAATTCCAATGGCACTTTTTGCAGAAATAAGAAGAAATTTTCAAAGTTTTTTGGAATTTCAAAGGACACCAAACTGCAAAGTAATCTTCAGAAAGAACAGCAAAACTAGAGGCCTCATAAATCCTGATTTCAAAGCATGTTACAAATCTACATATGTCAAAACAGTGTAATATTGGCATAAAAACAGACTCAGAGACCAATGGATCAAAATTGCCCATGAATAAATCCTCATGTACATGGTCAAATGATCTGCCACAATGGAGCCAGGACTTCACAATGGGAAAGGAGTAGTCTCTTCAACAAATGGGGTTGAGAAAACTAGATATCAATGTGCAAAGAAGGATGTCTGAAACTTATTTTACATCATGTACAATAGTAACCAAAATGGATTTAAGAGCTAAATGTAAGACACGAAACTGTAAAACTCCTTGAAGAAAAGGGGGAAAAATTTTATGACATTGAATTAGGTAATGATTTGTTAGCTAGGACACCAAAAGCACAGGCAACGAAATGCATGAAATGATACTGTAAAAATAGACAAGTGGGTTTAAATTGAACTAAAAATTTATCCGCAGAGAGAAAACAATTGACAGAGTGAACAGGCAATCTATGGAGTGTGTGAACATATTTGCAAACCATATATTTGAAACAGATTAATGCCAAGAATGTATAAAATAACTTTCACAATTCAGGAACAAAAAATATGCACAATCCAATTTAAAAATCAAAGAAGGGTTTTAATAAACATTTACCCAAAGAACATATGAGTGGGTAAATAACATGTAAAAATATGCTCAACCTCACCGTATTAGTTGGTTTTTCATTGCTATAATGAAATACTTGAGGCTGGGTAATTTGTAACAAAAGAGGTGTATTTGGCTTACAGTTCTATATGGTGTACAAGAATGTGGCATCAACATCTGCTACCAGTAAGGCCTCAGGAAGCTTTTACTCATGGCAGAAGGTGAAGAGAGAGTAGGGGTGTCATGTGGCAAGAGGAAGCAAGAGATAGAGGGGGAGGTGCCAAACACTTTTTTAACAATCAGATCTCTTATGAGCTAATCGAGTGAAAATTCATACATTACTTTAGGATGGGGCACCAAGCCATTCATGAAAGTTCTGCCTTAATGAACCAAAGACCTCTTGCCAGGCCACACCTGCAACACTGGGATCACATTTCAACATGAGCTTTGGAGGGGCAAGTGTTCAAACTATATCAATCATTGATTATCTGGGAAACGCAAATCAAAACAAAAATGACATATCAAATCAAGTCCATTAGAATGGTCATTATAAAAAATAACTAGAAAATTACCAATGTTGGAGAGGGTGTATAAAAATTGATATCCTCACACAGCACTGGAAATGTAGAATGGTGCATCTGGTATGGACAAATATTGCATAAATCCACTTATAGAAGGTATCTAAAATAGTCAAACTCTTACAAACAGAAAGTAGAATGGTGGTTGCAAAGGCCTGGGGGCAGGGGGAGAATAAAATTTTTTTAATAGATATAGCCTTTCAGTGCTATGTGATGAAAAATCTTGTAAAGATCTATTGCATGTGATATGATAGCACTGTGAGTATAATAGCATTTCTTACTGTAACCTTAAAAATGGCAGGTATGGGAAATTTCATGCTAATAAAACAAGTACATGTATAAAAAATAGATAATGGTGGTAATTAGTCTGTCAAGGTAATTTTGTACTTACCTTTCTCTATTCATCTGTAACGATACATTTATAGAAATTGATCAACATCTATTGATTACATGAGGTAATCATATAATCAAAAGTTGAATCTCACCAGTTAAGGTCACAGAATTGTTTCACTTACAGCCTTGGTGTTAGTAACAAGCACACCTGGACTCACTGCAGTTCTCACTAGCACTAGCATTATGGTCTTGGGCATCATTAAGCTCATTTCCTCACATTTACATCTCAAGATGTCAGAACCTGTTTAAGGATTTAAAAATATACTATTAATATAATTGCTGATGCAGTGTCTGGTATCTAATAAGCCCTCAAAAATGCTAGATATTCTTATTACCACTGTTACTATTCTCTTCATGCAGAGTAGATGACATGTAAGAAATAAATAGGTTTTATGGATTCAAAAATTTTTCTTACAAGTAAAATTAGTAGTTTTGTATGCTGACAGCAGGTTCTGATGTGTGTGATGGATTATATTGTTTGCTGAGAGAGGCAGCAAGGAAAACCGAGCTGGCCCGCAGAGCAGAAAACTGCTCTGGACGTTCTAAAACTGTAAACAATATGTATATGTCTCATACCAGATGAACTAGTTCTTTGAACACGACATATTTGACTCTATCTCCATTGTTCCCTCATAGAGAATACTTTCTAGTTTGTCTTTAACCTATAGTGAACATACACTAGCTGCCTGATTGGTTTACCTTCAATCTATGAAAGAACACAGAGCATCTGCTTGTTAAACTTATCACTGGAATGTAAAGAATAAATATGTGGGTCAAAGTCTGCTCTGGGCTCTCAGCTCTGAAGGCTGTCAGCCTCTTGATTCCCACCTTTGCACTCTATCTCTGTGTCTGTTTCTTAATTCCTTCAGCACTGCCTGGGTTGGGGTCTCCATGACTGAGCTAGTGTCAGCATTTGTAGTAGATTCTGATTTAGCAAAGCTGTATTTTATAAGCAAATTGTTCTTTCAAAACGGAGCAGTGGTCTTTATTGACTATATTTTAAACAGTAGCTGCAAAATTAAGCGAATAAAAAAAGTGTAAGTTTTCCCCTTTACAAACACTATTCCATACTTTCTTAATTTAAATTGTAAAATAAATTATGACATTTTAAACTTCTTCATGTACATTTCTTAGTGTATATTACAATTTAACAAGATATTCCAGTGAAGATGTGTAAGGTCAAATAACTATGGGTTATAATATATGTAACCCATATTATATAAGTTATATAATATAAACATATAAAATGTTATATATATTATATATTTTTATATGTTATGTATATAACATATATATTATATATTTTTATATGTTATATATATAACATATATATTATATTTTTTATGTTATATATATAACATATATATTATATATTTTTATATGTTATATATATATAACATATAACATATGCTGTATTCATCCCCTTGAAATCCAATATGTATTTAATATGTGCAAAGACTGGAGAAGTGCTAAAATAGAGAAATATTTGATTTCTGAGACACTCTTTATTCAAACACACACTTTCAAATAAGTTTCACTAAAATGTCTGTGAGAGATGCTTCACTAGACAAGTGGAAATGAATTATTGTGTTAAGTAATTAAAACAGCATAAGCAAAATGTTTAAATGTTTAAATTAGGTACACTTTAATGAGTTTACAAATAGAGAAAAATAGTTAAACAGAAACAAAATAATAAAATAAAAAACTAACTAAAATGGCCATAAATATGATATAAGGAAATTAATTTTAAAATTTAAAAGGAAAAACTATTGAATATAATATGACTTAAACTAGAAGTGTATACACATTTAGAAGCTTAGCTTCTCTATTGAATACAAATCTTTAATTTTCTCTTTAATTTCCTCTCAGGAACTCCTTCAGGAAAAGAAAAAACCCAATAAAACTATTTTCATTCTAAGAATAAATAGGATTAAAAATGGTAAAACAAGCTAAAACCAAATACTCAAATATAACTTATTATTTCCACCCTCCACCTGAAGCCATTCAGTTACTCCCTTGGATATGTGCATATTGATTGCACATTCTTTGAGAGTATTGATTTATATATGAATTCCATTAATGACTATATATATGCAATAAAGATGTCCTTTTAATTATCTAAATTCTGTAATAAAATTATCAAATCCATCAATTTCTAAATGGCATGAGACCTCAGTGATTGATGATGTGTGAAGAGTTTACTCCATCACCTTGACAATTTTATTTGTGGAAATCTCAGAGTTATACACATGCTACCAGAGTTCCAAACTCATTTTGATGAGAGTCACCATATCAAACGTATCTTTATTTTAATAATTTCACAGAGTACATTATAATTAGTCACTTAGAATAAATATTAAAATAATCATAAATTTTAAAAAAGCCCTTGGGCATCATTAAAAAGTCACAGTCAAAAGTATAATTCAGATGTTGGAAAGAATGAAAATAATTATTTCAAGACAAGAAATAATCATTTAAATTGTTATTGTGATGTCGTTGTAAAGAGAGGTGTGGGGATCATGTTTGGATGACTTGTGAATTGCTGTGTTTCTTTTCTTATATTTATTTTTCACAATATGTTTATTATGTACTTTCCTAAGAGCCTCTCTCCCCAAAGTTATTAAACCAGCACATCTTATGCACCACCCTGTTTGACATTCTGGCTTACTGAACTTGCCAATAGAACTTTCAAAAAGAGAATGTGGAACAGAACATCACCTATACCCTAGTATTTAAAGCAGTAAAATTTAGGAAACTCTAGAAAGAAAACATATCAGATGTAAAAAAAGTTAAGTAGTAATTTTAAAATGTACCTCAAATTCATTTTGGTTTATGGACTCATTCATTATATAAAAAGTAAGTTATAAAATATTATGAATATGTTTAAATAGGAACACATTAAAAATGAAAGAATGCAGACGTGAGTTTCACCTGAATTGAAATATGTATGGCAATGAAATATTTTTAAAAAATGTTTGGTGATGATAATACAATAACTAAACGTGAATATATCCATGTGTTGAACATTGGGAGATTGTTGAAAAGTTGTTATACTAAATTTTTCATTTAAAATTTCATGATTTGAATATCACATTTGCTACTAAATATCATATTAACCTTCATACAGCATAGTTAGAAATCATCTCAAGTCATCTTAATTTTTTAGTAATGTTTCAATAATTTTATTTTAAAATTTATGACATACTAAAAAGCAGATTTAGGCTAATTAATGATATTATATATTACTAAAAGACCACAGCTAGAACATATTTTTAAAATCATTGCTTTGTTTTATATTTATCAATATTATATCTCTTTGGCACAGTTAACAACGTATAATCTGAGACAAGGATAAGAACAATTTTCTTTTAATTTCAGTAAATTCAAAAAGATACAGTAAATCTCTTTGATAATGAATATCCAATCTAAATGTATTGTGCTGTATAATAGCTGAACATATGTAACATTTTCAAGTATGATTTGCAGATAAAATTGGTAACAGCTTGATATAGTAAGAGTGCTCTCTTTTAAGTTTTTCTCCATAATGACACTCAAACCCTAACTTCACAGATGTGATTTTTTTTGTTTAATTTATGCTATTGAATTTTGTTTTCTTCTTAGTGTATAGTCAGATGATTATAATGGTGTATGCTATTTTAGACTACAGTATGAAACTGGGTGTTTGACTGAAGGCCACTGCACTTAGAACAGGTGGCTCCTGTTGTTAAGAGTAAGAATATAAATTATGATTTAGAGATTTTTGTGAAAACAACATGTCTCTACAATATGAAGTATAAGGTTAAATGCTAGTATTTAAATTAGTGAGAATTTTATATGTTGGTAAAAATAATAAAATTGGTTTATAGTTACATTGATGGTTGTGCTTTACAGTTCAAATGATCACATTAAAGGAAGAGCTTGTTTTGTTTTAATTTTAAGTAAACTATAAAATATAAATCACATATTCAGTAATGCATGTGTCTAGTCACTCAAAGCATTTACTTGTGTTAGTTCTGTGTTGATTTTTTCTCTAGCAGAAAGGAATTGAAGGCCAGCAAACAAAATGTTCCAAGGGACCCTGAATTATACTAATAAAGCTCTTTAATTCTAAAATACATTTTGAAACTGTTTTTTACTTGTTTGCTTTCTCTCAGACCATTCTCCATAACAATGAAATTGTTAAAGCTAACACATGTAACTAGTTCAATGTATGTGAATAATCAACTTAATAATGATTATATATGCATAATCAGTATATATTTTCTAGATATATCTAGATTAACATTATTTTCTTTCAAAATAAGTAACATATTCACTGTAGAAAATTTAAAACACTACAGATAAAAAAATAATGAAACAATATCTTTCCTCAGAGGTGAATTTTTGTGCAAAATACGACTTGTGAAATAATTCACATATACATAATACATGACTTCACAGAACTTACAGTATTGCAGAAGAGACAGATAAAAAAGAGCAAAATGCAATAATTGGGATTTGTATTCAAAATTTAGGTACTAGGTTAGAATGAAGAGGGGAATATACATTTAAATAGGGCATTCAGGGAAACCTTTTTTGGAAAGGTCATAGTCAAGCTGATAAATACTAGTTAAAGAATAGGGAACCAAACAGAAGGAAGACCAAAGAACACTACAGGTTGCAAACGTCCTGTTACATAAAATATCCTGGCATATTTGAGAGCATAAATCTAAATATTAGTGTTATTGGACATGGCTAGTAAATAGGAAGGACTGTAGGAAAAGTGGGAAAGAGATATAATGCAAGGCATTCTAGAACATAGTAAAATTAAGAATTTATTACTGGTAAAATAGAACACTCATGAAGGAATGTGGGGAAAATATTTAGTAAGCTTATAAAGTCAGGTCAAGTGGCCTATGGCTGGGACGAGAGTGAAAATAGATTTTATTCATTTAGGAATAAGAACTGATAGGATGTAATCATTAATTTGAAGCTGGTTAGTGAGTGAGAGAGAAAGATTGAGGCTCCACTAAATTCATTTTTTGAGCAAATGAATGGATGCTAAACCACTTAGAAAGATGGGGAAGCTTGGAGTTTGGAAAAGGAGCACATTTTGTGAAAAACAAAGATAATTTTATTTTAATTATGTCATGTTTGAAATATCTGGGACATATTCAAACAAAAAATTGGGGTACTACTATTTATGAAGAGGTTGACACAGTTACAGAGGCACTAACTGGCTATCTCTAGGGACTGCTGTAACTGTGAACATTTCACTCGATGTGTTTTCATGGGTGATTTGGGTCCAGGTTTGAACTGAGATCTCCAGAAAAACAAGTTACATATCATATATGTGTGTGTGTATATATGTGTGTATGTGTATATATATATATTCATGGGATATACATGTCAGAGGAGGTATGACCTGGAAATACAAATTTGTGAATTATAGCATTAACTATAGTATTCCAACAGAGTGAAATTGGGAGTCACCTTAGAAGAGTTTTAAGAAGAAAAGTGTACTGATAACATGAGGAAATCCTGTCTTTAGAGGAGGTTGATTCTGAAGCAGCAAGGCTGGGATGAAAGAATCTCCTAGTGATAATGCTAAGAAGAAAAGAAACAAGGGAAGAATGCTGTATTATAAGTCCTGATTTTCTTTTTAAATATATATTATGTATTAAATATATCTTTCTATTTATACATATAAATTTTTGTTATTAAGAATATTTGGAATGCCTTTGTTTGGGGAAGCTTAAGCAATTCATACATGAATACTGACATATTCAGTTTCAGATCTATGATTTTGCTCATATTTTTCTTTACCTATATTTTGGCATATTTTTCAAATATATCTAATAAATAATAGATTGCTTAGGATGATTTTGATTTTTTTTTTCTGAGTCTAAGTGCATACTTACAGCTCATTTATTAGAATGATTTCCCTAATGCTAGTTACAGCCCCTCAAGACCTAGCTATGAGAGAGACAAACACATATTTGTTGAATTAATAAATCCATCCATGTCTAATTGTTAACATGGATGGATAGTCCCTATCTTAAATTGTTTTTCTTTGCACCAAGAAATATTGTTTTCCAAACATGGAGAAAACTGCATAGAAATTACCACTGCTTTTTTTTCTTCTATGTAATTTTACTATGTTGGTATTATAATAACATTTCTTTAAAAGCTATTGGTCCTTTATTTGCTATAATAATTATTTTGAAATTTTTTTTAATCTTTCATTTTAAAATTTGTACACTGATATTTATATTTTCTCTAGTGTTTAATGAAACAAAAACTGGGGTGCTAATATTTATGAGGAGGTTGACACAGTTACAGAGGCACTACTGGCTAACTCTAGGAACGCCTGTAACTGTGGACATTTCACTAGATGTATGTTCATGAAGGTTTAAACTGAGAGCTCCAGAAAAGATTAGAAGCAGTCTGGAGTAGAATACATGAGAAACAACCATAAGGACATTTCTGGCAAAGTGTTGGAAAGTGTCTCTGGCCATTTTGGAGGTTGATTTAGAGATGAGTGAAGGACCTCTGTGCATAGAAAAGATAAATGTAACTTGAGAAAGGAATAAAATCAGACCCCTCAAACGAAGATTGGCCATGGGAAGAATGTTGATAAACTGAATCAAATTGCTTAAGAAGCAGGCTTTGTGTCAAAGCTTTAAAAGAAATGAATAGAGTGAATGATCTCTATGATTCCTATGATAACTTAGATGATTATGTAAAATATTTTTACATAATCGTATCATAAAATATTTTTACATAGAGTTTTATAAAAGGGCAGTTTCATTTGCAATTTGCTGTATCAATTCTGTAATTAAGATTTTTCTTGCACTTTCTTGTTTACAGTGCATGCATATTGGAAACACAAACTGCTTTTTATGTTCAAAGTGACCATATGATTTGTTATCAAAACTAAAATACTTTTGAAATTAAAATTGTGCAATGTTAATAATTATGTTAAGCCAGCTGGCATGCACTAGCACCATTTTGGGTGAACAAGGATATAGGATCATGTAAGCATGCAACAGTTTGTCAGATATTCTGAGAGGAGAGTAGAATGCTAGGTGTTCTTCAAAACAATGACCTGAATCTTCCTTTCACATTGCCTCTGGGTGTGTGTGTGTGTGTGTGTGTGTGTGCATGTGTATTTGTGCTTTCATATTTAAAGAGGTGATTTTTTTTTTCTTGAAAATGGGGAAAATTTAATTCAAACCTTGAGAATTTATCAAAAAATTATTCTAAAAATGTAATCAATAATTTTCTGGAATAGCTCAGTTGTGAAGGACTATAAATATAAATATCTATAAATGGGCATTTATCTGTAAATGAATAATATCAAAATTTTCCAATTATTAAATTGAAAACACTGCCATGAAATAAAGTTAATTTTTGCAAAATAGAGAATTCATATGATAAACATCTACTTTATATATACTATATATTTTTATATATGAGGTAAACACCCCAGTGTGTTTAGAGAAGTGCCATTATCTCTCTGGCCCATGTGACTGAGAATTTTCCCACTGCATAGTACTCTGTTTTCATTCCAAACCTCATTCCTGAGGTCATTGTTAGAGGCCTTCTCTGGCACTAGTAATGCTATGTCCTGCACACTGGTATTTAGTCTGTAAAATGGACATTTTCCTCTCTGCCAACAACCATGATCATTGTCACAAAAAGCAGCAGTCTTTTTCCAAGTTTCTTTTGTCAAAGCAAAATTGCACTGGGCAATGTTCGATAAGCAAGGGAGACTTTATTTAATTAAGGCCATGGTAACAGGAAAGGAGACCTGGACTCAGTCTCAACTTGATTCTGCTGAAGGAAAAGGTAGAACAGTTTTTAAGTGCTGAAGTGAGCTAGAGAAAAAGTACAGAAGGGCAAGTAGGGAGAATTTTCAACCACATGTGTTGAACATATTTGAGTTATTCCTGAGTTTACAAATGCTTCTGTCTGTGAATTGGCCATCTGTGTTTGCTAATTGGTGCCCATTAATAGTAGGCTGGTACCCTTCCTACAGATACATGATCTTTGATGTATTACATTTCAAAGTTATGGTTCCCAAGCTCTTGGAAAGATATTATTGGCTGTATAACTGGCAAGAGGCTTTTAAAAGAATTTACATACATCTCAAAAATTTAGTCAAGTTGAAAGAAGCATTATGGCCACCATCATGGTCACGTTAATGTTATCACACAGTGAATGCTTCCCCTGGGTAGTTTAAATCAGCTAAAGGGTCCCCTCTGCTTTTAGCTTTTCTCCCAATTAGGGCAATTTAGTCTTAATTCTTCTTCTCTGATCACAGGCTATTGTACTCTAATTATACTCTTACAGTTTTGACCTCTGTATGGCTTTTCTAGTCAGCTCAGTTCCTGCCACACAACAAACTTCGCTGTTTTCATCCTCATTTACTACCCATTACCTCTTCAATCTCACCTTGTAGGTTCATCCAACACTGCACTTTTTTCCAAAAATATTGTAATGTTGTATGCCACCTCATTAGCAAGCAAAATGTGAGTAAAAATATTGTAGAATGCAAACGTTTAATTTATAAAGTTACATTTCAAGTATAGATCAGTATGATATGACTCAATCAATTATGTGTTTAGAAAATATTAGAAATTAAAAAATACTATTTGGCTGACTTCCTTTAGTCATAAGCATATTCTAATTGTGAAAAAATGATGTCATGATAATTTAAGGGTAAAAATGTGTCAATAATTATCTTATTAATTAATTTAGTGGAAATAAAAATGTTTATTGAAAAATATGTAAAACAAAAACAACAATCTGATATTCTTTTATTGCTGGGAGTTGAAGGAAGAATATTCTAGCCTATAGAGTTGGACTATTCACACTGCTTTTAAAAAAATTCTTCACTACTTATTTCAATCCTGATGGAAGTATACAGGTAGGTAATCTTATTTTTTAGTAAGTTATCAGTATATTAAGTGGACTGAGTTTAATTAATAAGTTCATTTTTAAGAACTATTAGGTGTTACCGCCAGAGGTGACATCATATGCCAAATTTATAAGACAATGAGAATTTAGGACATACTGAAATTTGATTTTAGACTTTATTCTAAAATAAAGGAAGCAAAAACTAATATTATTAGGTTTGTATTTATAAAAGTTAGTTCTTCTTTAGGATCGGAGGCTCTCTGGAATTGGCCAAGACAGAAAACAGAAAACCTAGTTAAGAAATTGTGTTATTAAGGCAGGTTCAATTTGGTGTTCCAGATTGAAGTATTCCTTTCTAAAGTATTTTTTGAAAGTCTAGTAGGTGAATTAATGTGACCTGAAGGAGAAACAGTGTATATAGAACAAACTAAGAACATTTTAGTCATTTTGGAGATAGAAATGCTTGAATTAGAGAACTATTTACCTGTGTAATCTTTTGTAGAGTATAAAGTATAAGAAGAAAGTATACTAGTGATGTTGAGAAATCACTGATTAATGGCATTGAAAAATTATTCGCTTTTTATTCTCCAAAATTATAACTCTCATTAAATCAAGCTTAGCCTAAAGCTGCCTCCTTACATATATATACATAAATATATATAAATGCAAATATAAGTATATAAATTAAATATATATATATTGATTTTAATTCAATAAGTTTTGGGGGAACAGGTGGTATTTGGTTACACGAATAAGTCCTTTAGTGGTGATTTCTGAGATATTGGTGCATCCATCATCTGAGGAGTATACAGTGCCCAATGTATGGCTTTTTATCTCTTCTTTCACCCTTTTCCCTGAGTCCCCAAATACCATTGTATTACTCTTATACCTTTGTGTCTTCATAGCTTAGCTTCCAATTATGAGTGTGGACATACAATGTTTGGGTTCTCACTACTAAGTTACTTCACTCCAATTCCAATTCCATCCAGGCTGCTGCAAATGCCATTATTTCACTCCTTTTTATGGCTGAGTACTATTCCATGGGATATATATATTACATGCTGTTTATCCACTCATTGATTGATGGGTATTTGTTGTGGTTCCATATTTTTGCAATTGCGAATTGTGCTGCTCTTAACATGTAAGAATCTTTTTAATATAATAACTTCTTTTCCTTTGGGTAGATACCCAGTAGTGGGACTGCTGAATTGAATGATGCTTCTATTTTTAGTTCTTTAAGGAATCCCCACACTGTTCTCCATAGTGGTAGTACTAGTTTACATTCCCATTAACAGTGTAAAAGTGTTCCCTTTTGACCACATCCATGCCAACATCTATTATTTTTTGAGGTTTTATGGACATTATTTCAAGAGTAAGTTGGTATTCCATTGTGTTTTTGATTTTCATTTCTCTGATAATTAGTGATTTGAGCATTTTTTCATGTTTATTGGCCATTTGTGTATCTTTTTTTGAGTATTGTCTATTCATGTCCTTAGCCCACTTTAGATAGAATTATTTTTTTCTTGATGATTTGTTTGAGTTCTTTGTAGATTCTGGATATCAGTTTTTTTTTTCAGATGTACAGATTACTAACATTTTCTCCCACTCTATGGGTTGTCTGTTTATTGACTGTTTCTTTTGCTGTTCAGAAGCTTTTAAGTCCCATCTATTTATCACTGTTTTTGTTGCATTTGCTTTGGGTTTTAGTCATGAAGTCTTTGCCTAAGCCAACATCTACAAGGATTTTTCCAATGATACCTTCTATAATTTTTGTGGCTTTAGGTCTTAGGTTTAAGTCTTTGCTCCATCTTCAGTTGATGTTTGTATAAGGTAAGAGAAGAGGATCCAGTTCCATTCTTCTACATGTGTCATGCCAGTTATTCCAGCACCATTTGTTGAATAGAGTGTCCTTTCCCTATTTCATGTTTTTTTTTTGCTTTGTTGAAGATCAGTTGGCTGTAAATACTTGGCTTTATTTCTGGATTCTCTGTTCCATGGGACTATGTGCCTATTTTTAAACAAGTGCCATGCTGTTTGGTGACTATGGCCTTATAGCATAGTCTGAAGTCAGGTAATGTGATGTCTCCAGATTGTTCTTTTTTGCTTAGTCTTGCTTTGGCTATGTGGGCTCGTTTTTGGTTCCATATGAATTTTAGGATTGTTTTTTTCTTGTTCTGTGAAGAATGATAGTGGCATTTTGATGGGAATTAAACTGAATTTGTAGATTGCTTCTGGCAGTGTGGTAATTTTGAAAATATTGATTGTACCCATCTATGATGATGGGATGTGTTTTCACTAGTTTGTGCCATCTGTGATTTATTTCATCAGTGTTTTATAGATTTCTTTGTAGACGTGTTTTACCTGCTTGCACCTTTTTGGTTAGGTATGTACCTAAGTTTTTTTTTCCCCAGTTATCATGAAAGGAGTTGAGTTATTGATTTAATTTTCAGCTAGATTGCTGTTGGTGTATGGCAGGGACATTGACTTTTGTATATTAATTTTGCATACTGAAACTTTGCTGAATTCATTTACCAGTTCTAGAAGATTTTTGGATAAGTTTTTAGGATTTTCTATGTATACATCATGTAATCAGAAACAGTGACAGTTTTACTTCCTTTTTACTAATTTGTCCTTTATTTCTTTCTCTTGTCTGATTGCTCTGGCTAGCACTTCCAGTACATGTTGAATAGAAGCAGTGGGCATCCTTATCTTGTTCCAGGTCTCATGGGAATATTTTAACTTTTCTCCATTCAGTTAGCTGTGGGTTTTTCATAAATGACTTATATTATCTTAAGGTATGTCTCTTCTATGCAGATTTTGCTGAGGGTTTTAATCATAAAAAGACACTGAAGTTTTAAAAATCTTTTTCTGCATCTATTGAGGTGATCATATGATTTTTGTTTTTAACTGTTGATGTAGTGTATAACATTTATTGATTTGTGTATGTTTAACCATCCCTGCATCCCTGGTTTGAAACCCACTTGATCATGGTGGATTATGTCTCTGATATGCTGTTGAATTTGGTTAGCTAGTATTTTCTTGAGAATTTCTGCATTTATGTTAATCAGGGATATTGCTCTGTAGTTTTTGTTATTGTTGTTATTCTTTCTTTTTCTGGTTTTGGCATTAAGGAGGATTCTCTCTTTTACCATCTTATGAAATAGTGTCAATATAATTGCAACCAATTCTTCTTTGAATGTCTGATAAAATTTAGCTGTGAATCCATCTGGTCCTAGATGTTTATTGGTTGATTGGTTGGCAAAATTTTTATTACAGTTTAAATCTTGCTGCTTGTTACTGGTGTATGCAGAGTTTCTGTTTCTTCCTAGTTTAATCTAGGAAGGTTGTATATTTCCAGGAATTTATCCATCTCCTCTAGGTTTACCAGTTTATGTGCATAAAGGTGTTCATAGTGTCCTTTAGTAATCTTTGGTATTTCTGTGGTATCAGTTGTAATACCCCCCGATTAATTTCTTTTTTTTTTGAGCCTGTCACCCAGGCTGGAGTGCTGGAGTGCAGTGGAGTGATCTCCACTCACTGCAATTTCTGCCTTCTGGGTTCAAATGATTTTCCTGCCTTGGCCTTCTGGATAGCTGGGATTACAGGTGTGTGCACCACGTCCAGCTAATTTTTGTATTTTTAATAGAGGTGGGGTTTTGCCATGTTGGTCAGGATGGTCTCAAACTCCTGACTTGATGATCTGCCCTCTTTAGCCTATTTCTGGAATTATAAGCATGAGCCACTGTGCCCGTCCTCCCTCCCTGCTTAGCTTCTAATGAGTTTATTTGGATCTTCTTTTCTCTTTTCTTGGTTAATATCACTAATGATCTATCAATTTTATCTTTTCAAAGAACCAGCTTTTTGTTTCAATCATGTTTTGTATTTTTTTGTTTCAATTCAATTCAGTTGTGCTTTGATCTTTGTTATTTATTTTTTTCTACTGAGTTTAGGTGTGGTTTGTTCTTATTTCTCTGGTACCATGAGGTGTGACCTTAGATTGTTTGTGCTCTTTCAGACTTTCTGTAGTAGGCATTTAAGGCTATTACCTTTCCTCTTAACACTGCCTTTGCTGTATCTCAGAGATTTTGATCGTTTGTGTGACTATTATCATTCAGTTTAAAGAAATTTTTAGCTTCCATCTTGATTTCATTGTTGACTCAACAATCATTCAGGAGCAGATTATTTAATTTCCATGTAGTTGCATGGTTTTGAGGGCTCATTCTGGAGTTGATTTTCAATTTTATTCCACAGCGGTCTGAGAGAGTACTTGATGTAATTTTTTTTTCTTTCTTTATACTGAGATTAAGTCTTGCTCTGTCATCCAGACTG
The DNA here is from genome assembly GCF_049354715.1 of Callithrix jacchus. Taxonomy (NCBI): domain Eukaryota; kingdom Metazoa; phylum Chordata; class Mammalia; order Primates; family Cebidae; genus Callithrix; species Callithrix jacchus. The sequence continues at coordinate 45,958,610 of NC_133502.1, forward strand.
GATTGCAGCAGTATGAACTTGAGTCATTGCAATCTCTGCCTCCCAACTTCAAGCGATTCTCCTGCCTCAGCCTCCCTAGTAGCTTGGACTACAGGCACGCACCACCACACCTAGCTAATTTTGTATATTTTGTAGAGACAGGTTTTCACTATGTTGGCCAGGCTGGTTTCAATCTCCTGACATTGTGATCTGATCTGCCCACCTCGGCCTCCCATAGTGCTGGTATTATAGGTGTGAGCTACCATGCCTGGCCTGCAATTTCAATTTTTCTTAAATTTGTTGAAACTTGTTTTGTGGCCCATTATATGGTCCATCTTGGATCATATGCCGATGAATAGAATGAATATTCTGTAGTTTTGGGGAAGAATGTTTTGTAAATGTTTGTTAATTTGTTCTAGGGTAGAGTTTAAGTCTACTGTATCTTTGTTGACTTTCTGTCTTGATCACCTGCCTAATACTGTCAGTAGAGTATTGAAGTCTCCCAATATTAGTGTTGCTGTCTATCTCATTTCTTAGGTCTAGTAGTAATTGCTTTATATATTTGGAAGCTCCAATTTTATGTGCATATATATTTAAGATTGTACAATTTTCCTAATGGAAAAGTCTTTTTATCATTATATAATGTCCCACTTTGTATATTTTTTAAATGCTGTTGCTTTAACATTTGTTTTGTCTGATATAAGAATAGCCACTCCTACTTGGTTTGGTGTCTAAATAAAGATTGCATGGAATATCTTTTTCTACCACTTTGTGTTTGGTCAGTCTCTTGAAAGTCAGCAGATACTTGTTGATGAATTCTTATTCATTCTGCCATTCTGTATCTTTTAAGTTGAGCATTTAGGCCATTTTTATTCAACGTTAATATTGAGATGTAAGATACTATTATGCTAATTGTGGCCTGAATACCTTGCTTTTTTGTTCCTTGTGTTATAGTTTTATAAATCCTGTGAGATTTATGTTTTAAGGAGGTTGTATTTTAGTGTAATTTGAGGATTTGTTTCATGACTTAGAACTGCTTTTAGCAATTATTGTAGTGCTGGCAAATTCTCCCATCATTTGTCTAAAAAGACTGTATTAGCCCTCCATTTATGAAGCTTAGTATTGATGGATGCAAAATTCTTGGCTGATAATTGTTTTGTTTAAAGAGGCAAAAGATAGACCCCACTGTCTTCTAGTTTGTAGGGTTTCTGCTGAGAAATCTGCTGTTAGTCTGACAGTTTTCTTTTTAACAGGTTACCTGATGCTTTTGCCTCAACGCTCTTAAGATTCTTTGCTTTGTGTTGACTTTAGATAACTTGATGATTATGTACTTAGTCAATAATCTTTATGTGATATGAATTTCTCAGGTATTCTTCAAGTTTCTTGTATTTGGATGTCTAGAGCTCTAGTATCCAAGGCAAAGGTAGTTTTCTTTGATTATTCCCTCAAATATGTTTTCCACACTTGTAGATTTCTCTTCTTCCTCTGGAACACCAAACATTCTTAGGGTCAAAGGTTTACTATAATCCCAAACTTCTTGGAGGCTTTATTCAGTTTTTAAAATTCTCTCTTTATTTAGATTGGGTTAATTTGAAAGCCATGTCTTAGAGCTCTGAAGTTCTTTCCTCTACTTTTAAAAAAATTCTATTGCTGACACTATATGGTGTGTTTTTCATTTCTTTAAGTATGCCCTTCATTTCCAGAAGTTGTAATTATTTTTTATTTATGCTATCCATTTCTCTGGATATTTTTTGCCCATATCCTGTAACTTTTAAAAATTAATTTGAGTTAGTATTCATCTTTCTCTGGTGCCTCCTTGAATGGCTTAATAATATACTTGAAATTTTCTTCTGGCAATTCAGACATTTCTTCTTGGCTTGGGTTTATTGCCAGTGAGCTAGTGTGATCTTTTGGGGGTGTTAAAGAAACCTGTTTTTTCATATTACCAGAATTGTTTCTGATTTCTTCTCATTTGGGTAGACAAGGTCAGAGGGAAGATCTGGGGCTCAAGGGCTGCTGTTCAGATTCTTTCATCCCATGGGGTGCTCCCTGGATATGGATTCTCAGGGATGTGGCTTCCTAAGAACCCAACAGCAGTGATTGTTATTTCTCTTCTGGATCCAGCCATCTGGTGTACTTACCATGCTCCAGCTGGCACTGGAGAGTGTCTCCAAAGAGTCCTGTTATGTGATTTGTCTTCAGGTCTCTCAGCCCTGTATACCAGCACCTGCTCCAGTGCACTGGTTTTGTGTTTGTTGGCCTCCAGCCAGAAGGTGACACTTTGAAGACAGCATCAGCTGCAGTAGTATAGGGAGGATCCAAGCTGGCCTAGGGTCTCCTGGATAAGTTTCTCAGGTGGTGGGCAGGGTCAGAACTGCCAAGAGATTATGTCCTTTGTTTTTGGCTACCATGAAGGTAGAGAAAGACCATCAGGTAGGAGCAATGTTAGGTGTGTTTGAGCTGAGACTCTCCTTGGGCATGGCATGTTGTGGCTGCTGTAGGGAAGGGGAATGTGGTTCTCAGGCTGATAGAGTTGTGCTCCCAGAGGCATTATCACTGCCTTTGCTGTGTTCTGCAGGTTTCCAGCGAAGTGGGGGAAAGCTGGAAGTTACAGGCCTGAAAGGCTGGTTTCTCTCCTATTGTGCCCCACTAACAGCACCAAGTTTATTTCTAGTCAGCAAGTGAACAGGGCTGAAGACTTGCCCCAGGCTCCAGGCCTCCCCACTAGGAAAGCAAGCTGGGCTTTCAGTTTTTGCACAACTTCTATGCTGTGTCTGCACTCCCCATTCACCCTATCCCTCAGGTTCTGTCCAGGAAACTTTGCTTTCAGTAGAAATTGCTACAAAGTTTAGCTGGAGGTTTCCTTCTCCCTGTGGTCTTTTCTCACTGGCAGCCCTCCCCAGGAATCCATATAAGACAAAGTCAGAAATGGCTTTCCTGGGGACCACAAGTGCCCACAGAGCTCTTTCCACTGCTTCCTCTACTCCTGTATTTCGCTCAGCTCTCTAAATTCATCTCAGCTCCAGTTAAGGTCAAATCCTTCTCCAGTTATCTGAACCTTCAGGTCCCCCAGTTGAGGATGTGTGTGCAGGAAAAGATGATCTCCCTTTCTCACTTTCATGCTTGGGACACTCAATGTTTTAGCCTGTCTTCTGAAGCCTGCAGCAGCTATCCACTTCCTTCAAAGTGTCTGCGGATTGTATCAGCTTTCCTGGTATGTCACTGCAGTAGTTCTTGAAGTGAAAGTTCATGATACAAGTCTCTACACGCTGCTCTGTCAATCCGAGTGGGAGCTGCAAGTTAGTCTTGCCTCCTATCTGCCATTTTCTCAGACTTCCTCCTTACGTATTTTAAAATTCAACGTAAAGGTTTCTTTGTCATTGTGAACTATAACCTAATTGTACTTGTAAACAGACTATAGCCTACTCTTCTGCCAGTCACCAAGTTTTAGCCAAAGGTGGCCAACTGTTCAAATAAGGCAAATTTGGCAAACACTGAGCTGTAACCAATCTGGTTGTTTCTGTACCTCACTTCCATTTTCTGTACGTCATTTCCCTGTTTCTGTCCATAAATCTTCTTCCACCATTTGAATGCATGAAAGTCTCTGAGCCTACTCTGGCTCTAGAGGACGCCTTATTTGTGAATTATTTTTTGCTTAAACTCTTTTAAGTTTATTTTGGCTGATGTTTTTCTTTTAACACGTTCCAGTAATACTTTCTTTGATGGTATTCAGCCCCTATGGATATTTATGGGTAGTAGAATCCATAATCAAAAATTGAAACAGTAAAACCAGAAAATCACTCTTCTACTCCTCTTTGGTAAAATATTGGCTGACAAGATATTAAAGCTGAGTCAGCTGAAGACTACCAGCACAAACTGGTATTCATGCAAAATCAGCTTTATTGACTCACAGAGAGATTGATTAGAGGAATGAGAAATGCCGTTCAAAAAATAGGAGGTAAAGAGGTTTTATAAGTTTTGGATTATTATTGAAGGATTCTAAGAAGGGTATGAAAGAAGCAGGGATGAGTTTTGTGTTTGTAGCTTTTTCTCAGAAAGGACAGAGAGCACGAAGGATCAACCAGAGGTTGGTGGCTTAGCAATTAGGTATCCCCAGGAATCACTGGGAATAGCAAAGTAGATCCTGGGATATTATTGGCCAGAAAGCAGTAATCCATAAAAGGGTTGTAATTATGGCAGTTTATAGCTGCTGCAAGACCTTTGCAAAAATGAGGTTTGCTATAGAATTTGCTAGGTCTTCTATTTTGATCAATAGCAAATTTTTTCTTTTTTTCCAATCTAAGCTTATTTCTACATTTTTAGTCCTGAAGAGTGTTTATTCTTTCTCTGTTCTTGCCAATTAGATGAATTTACCCCTGACTTTGATTCAGGAACCAGAAATTTGTAGGGCAAGGAGGAGGTCTACAGAGAATCCATTCTAAGGTAAGCCAGAGTGGCAGTACAGCAACATGCTATTGGAGATGATGTTGGCATATTCATAATTTCTGTATCCCTTGTCAGCACTATTGGCAGTAGTTCTGAGAATACAGATATTATTCCATGATTTGGGTTATTAGAGCAGCTTCAGTCTACCTCAAACGCTTCTCCTTACTCTTGTTTCCATATGAACATTTGCTCACTGCTCTGTGAGTTTCCCAATGACCTCTTGACAACCAATTTCTGTTTCTTCTCATACAATGTCGTTCAATATTATAAAGAACACAAAAGGAGTAGCCAACTTTGGGTTAAACCAGATTTTAATCTTAGAGTTATTTCGAGCCCTGATTGTTTAAGACTACAAAACTAATTTTGAAATTTTGTATATTGCAAAATATATGACCATGTGAAGACAATTCTAGGAACCATTCCAGGGCCTTAGGAAGTACCTTTGCAAATGATCAGGCCTGAATCTTAAGCTTTACTAATTTTAAAGTAAATGCACAGCTGGCTAACTTAAAAGTCATGTTCGGAAACTTAGATGACAGATCACAAGTCAAGCATTTCTTTTGCAAATACATGTACCTCTGTTTTAGGCATGATATACCATCTATCTTAATTGCATAATCTAACTACCACTTGACAGATTGTTGATAGTATATAAATAGTTTCTGTAATATTAATATTATAAACAATTTACAATATCTGTCAAAGCATAAAGTAATTGTAAGAAACTCAGGTACTATATTACCTTAACTCCATTTTCTACAAGAAACAGTCAAAATAATGTTGAAGATAGTGAACTCTTTAGGTGCAATGTACAAAATGTTGTCAACTTAATGATGGCAGTGGTGGCCCATCTGGAGCAGCAGCTGTAAAGTCACTGGCTGCAGTGGGGAAGGCACAGTCAGGGTTGTGTGCTCTGCAGGGATGGCAGGAGTTAGAAACAGGCAGGAGCCCTACCTTCTACCAAGTTGGGTGGGTACCTCACACTCCTGGACATGAATCTGGACCTGGGAATCCCTATGCTCTGGGGGACCCAAGAAGGCCCCTTCTGCCCTTGAAGGCTCAGAGTGACTGCCTCTGCTGCCTGGCCTGATACTCATTCTGATTTTGGAGCAAAGTTGTGGCCAAGCCCAGACACTGTTGTGCCCCCACTCCTACCACCTTGGCCCCTCCAGACTTTGGGTACTGATGAGTGTGGAAGGGAGTCCAAGTGGCTGAGGGAAGCTAAGCATAGGTCTACAGGCTCCCATGGGTACAAACAGCTTGGGTACTGTGGAGGCCTGTTGATGGTGGCAGGAAGACAGGTTTCTGGGTGGAAGCAGCAGGTCTCTGCCTGCCTTCAGGTCAGGGATGTCCTGAGGCTTGGGGGCCAGATTGCAGGTTGTAGTGCAGTCTGCAGCCCAGAGTGAGAAATTCATTGATGAGCATTCCTGTAATCAGATGGTGCTTTTGTGAGGCATAACCCTGGCTGTCTATGGACCAATCAGCATGCACTTCCTCATTTCTGAGCCCATAAAAACTCCAGACTCAGTCAGTCGTGGAGACTGCCAGCTGTGGTAAGGAGGTACCCACTTCAGATCTTGTGAACTCATTGGGATGAACTGCCTCTGTGGAAAGGAGATACCCACTATGGGTCTCCTAAGCACTGATGGCAAGAAACTTGTTGGGACGACCTGCTTGTTCAGTTCTCAGAGGTGTTCTGTTGCTCAATGAAGCTCCTATCTGTCTTGCTTATCTTCCAGGTTTCTGCATACCTCATTCTTCCTGGATGCTGGACAAGAACTCTTAGCCCACTGAATGGCAGGACTGAAAGAGCTATAATATAAACAAGGCTGTAACACGTCCCCCTGTGTTTGCTTGCTCACACACCCTCACCACTCCATATCTGGCTTGCTTTTGGTAGACTTGGGATCTGGACCAGTAGCGTGTAAACCGAGCTCAGACTGATGGGCTGAGTGGGAAGAACAAGCCCAGTGGACATAAGCAATAATCAGACAGAAGGCACCATGACCCCCAGAGGTTTCCAGCTGGTGAAGCAACACTCAAAGTGTCACATGACACTAATATATTATTATTTGTAATAATGTTAAAATTTTATTTGCTATAATTGGTGTAGCAAGGCTTCAAGTTTAAGTAAACTGGAATTGTTAGTTCATACAAGAATTTAAATAACTTCAGATTTCATTGAGTCAAAAGTTTGGATTTATTTTACTAATCATGATAAAATATCACCCATGGCCTAAACTAAGCTTCAGTCTAATAAGGATAAAGACATAATAGGTATAATTTCCTCCCACTGTTGTCCTCACTTTCAACTCCTCCTCAGTTGTCTATACTCTTTGCTGCCATATTCACCATGTGTTCAGCACAGGATACCTCTTTCCCACCTGGGTTTACTATTTATGTAATCATTACTTCAGGGGATCTCATTCTAATAGGGAAAGTATTCCTGATATTTTACACTTCGGCTCTCCTTTAGAAAAATGAGAAGAATCTATTTTCTTGCACAGGTTTTTGGCTCTCTGATGGGTACATTGGTAAATTCTATTGCTAATCAGTCATGTGTAGTGTCTTTTTTTTCCTCTTCCAGAACTAAGAGGCTTATAGTTATTACCTATACAGACATAGAGAAATAAAGTAAATAAAAATTAATGCACAAATATATATTTAAAAGAAAACATAGAACACTTGAGAATATTCACCAGAATTGCACATTCCTACTTTATGGGCAAGTGTATTACCACTTAGAGCCATGCCTGTTAACAAGGATGATGGATTCTTGTTGAAACCATGTGAAAATATGGTAATTGTTATGGGAATAACAAAACTAGATCACAGTATCTTAATTGTGCAGTTGTTAAGTAGGGAGAAAAGTATATGATTTTAAAATATTTTGCTTTTATTTCCAAAAGTTTAATCTACCAAATTACTATGACTTTTAATAATTTAAGAGAGAAGCAAAGTTTTATACTCAAAAATATAGCATTAGAACATTGACAGTATTCCAAGCAAAAACCATGATCATCCCTCATTTGTTCATGTCCTATGTAGTTAATTTTTGCTCTGCTCCATCCTGGGCTGGCAGTTCCGTAAATTCATCTGTTTCTTGGCTACAGTTTGGAAATTCTGACTAAGTCCCTTCATATGGTATCTAAGTTGTTTAAATACTGCCATTCAATGTCTCTATCCAGAAGTTACCTGACAGAGCTTGTTCCATTGGAATCTGAGACAGTCCTTTGTTGAAGAGGAATTGCTTTGTAAGTGCTTTCAGGAATACATCAAAGTAAAATCAAACGCTCTTTGTACATGACAAAAGACTTAAAGTAACTGTGATTAACTTACTATAGAAAAATTTCAAAAGTGAAAGATTGATGAGAATTCATAACAAGTGTAGTATAACTGACCGAAAATTTTGTTCCTTTGGTCACATAAAAAACAAAATAAAAGTTATTCAAAAAAATCTGTTAATATAATAACCCTATTTTCAAAGGTTAGTGGGTATTACATCTATTATCGAAAACTGGAGAAACACAGTCTTTACCAAAAGAACATTCAGATAAAATACATAATCCTGAGACTTAATTTACCGTCGATATAACACCAAGTACATATTAAGAATATACTAAGGACATAACATTGTACCTATAGTTAAGAATATTGTGTAGCACACTTAAAAAACTGTTGAGAAAATTGATCTCATGTTAAAAGTGTTCTTATTACAATAAAAGAAAACTAGCAGTTAAAAAAGAATACTAAGTAAAGATATTTAGTCTGGAGTAGGTACAAAATTATCTATATTAATAAACTCCATAAAAAAGTGATGTGAATGCACAATAAAAATCATTTACTGAGAAGGTGTTAGATTCAAAAGTAAAAAAGTAAAGTGGGATTTAGTATAACAAAAGATCATGAGATCTATGGGGGAAGAAAGAAGACCTGTATTTTCTATAAAAAACAATCTGACAATTCAGAAGATGCAGCCTCAATGTAAAAGGAAAGTTCATTTGATTGGGGATTGGAGATCTAAAGATTATAAAAGCAAAATCCACAGGGCAGGCAAGGGAGTCAGGGATTGAGGAACAGGGTCCTGTTTGGATGACCTTTAAGTCACAAAACACTAGTCTCTTTGATTGGCTGAATCTGGGTAATCTGTTGGTGGTCAGCTGGGAATTTTCAGCTGCAATTTATCTCAGCACTGTCAACAAAAACTGGTTTGGCTTGATTGTGGAAAAAAAGTCCCATGATGCTTTTACAATATTGTTTCAAAAGCACAGTGTAGTGACTACTGTCTCACCAGCCATGGCTACCTGATTCTGTTTCAGTTTTAAACAACTCAGTGAGCCACAAGGAGTCCATTTCGTTTGTCAGCCAGGGCCATACTTTAACAAAGTCAACATAAAAAAAATCTCTGAAATTATTACTAATTAAAAAATGCTGTATGGTTTTTGTCTGATATCAGTCAATGTAGTACCAGGGCTGATAAATATAAAAATTTGAACTCTGAAGGCATTGGTGATATTTTTATAAACTTCCCATATACCATAAAACTTCTGATATATTTACATTAATAATAGTTTTTCATACAAATTCAAAATGAAGAAGAATGAGTATCTCTTCTGATTTGACAACTCTTCTCATGAAATGAATCCAAAATTAAGTATAAAATAAACCTAATCATTTCTAGTACTTTTTGCAAGGTGAAAGAACACACATTATTTGTAATTTTCCAGGGTTCGCTGGGAAATATGAAAGACAACGTTAGATCCAAAAGATAAAACTAGAATTCAGTATTGAGATGGAAAAATATCAAATGTTGTCAGAATATATGAACACTTAATTAAGATAGGATCACAAAGTTTTAAGAAACACCACTTGGCTGCCTTTCAATCCAAAGTGAAAATAAAAGACTTTTAGAAGTAAACAGTGGAAGTGATATGATTGTAAAGCACCTTAGCTACTTCCTATGTAAGACACCTTTGTTTTTTCACATAGTCAAGGACATATGCAATTAACATAAACCATGGAAGGTTGTTGAGGTAAAACACAAATTCTCTGTTACCTGTTCAGATTACACAGAAAGTAAAGAAAAATCTTTCATCGTCTTTTATTAAAAGCAAACCAATAATTCAAGAAAATATTCTTTTAAGAAAGAAAAAGCCAAATTTAAATTTTGCATCTATACAATACAGTCATCCATTGCTTAATGTTGGGGACACATTCTGAGAAATGTGTCCTTATGTGATTTTGTTATTGTTTGAACCTCATAGAGGTACTTACATAAGCAGAGATGACATAGTTCACTACACACCCAAGTTATATGTTATAGCCTATTGCATGTAGGCTACAAACTTATATATAACAGGTTACTGTACTTAATACTATAGATCATTGTAAAAAAAATTAAGTATTTTTCTAATAAACATCGACACATAGAAAAGTTACAGCAAAAATACAGTATTAAATATTTGTGAGATCATTGTCATATATGTGGTCTGTTGTTTACTGAAATGTTATGAGCGATATGACTATATTTGATGCTGAAATCTGTTTGAGAATCTTATAAATAAATCCAGCAATCCATAGCCAGTCTGACCTTAGAAAAATTCCATTTCCATGAGTTCTATAATTTTCTATATATCTAGGTTGTGCCTGCATTTTTCTCTTTTTCATTTGGAACCACCAGTCCCTCTTACTTTGGCACAAAACTATATTTTTCCTTAACAAAATATACATACCATGTACCTCGCACATAAAGTTGGACTGCTGTCAGTATTACTCCTAGCAGTGCCTCATAACATTTCTTTATTTTGTGGGAAATTTAAAAATATTTTAGGAATATTCAAATTATGTAAGTGGCATTTATCTCTAAGCCAAACAGAACAGAGCCATTTTAGAATATTTTGTAGTCAAATTTAGTAACAGCATCCAGAGATGGGAAAATATTACACACCCTCAAAACACAAGCATACATAGACACAGATAAAGAGAGAATAGCTTCGGTTATAAAATACCTACCATGGACCAGCCAAGCACACCCACAGAAATACAAAACTCAAAACTCAATAGTTTACATCAAGGAGCTTTTCCCATTGAGTATAACTTCTTAATTAACTTGAGCTCAAAATAGACAAATAGAAAACAAAAAACAGATTCTGTGTTGTCTTTCATATGTATATATATGTAATTGCACTTTAGGTTCTGGGGTACATGTGCAGAACATGCAGGATTGTTGCATAGGTACATACATGGCAATGTGGTTTGCTGCCTCCATCCCCCCTTCACCTATATCTGACATTTCTCCCCATGTTATCCCTCCCCAACCTCACTACCCCACATTGTCCCTCCCCTATTCCCCCCAACAGACCCCAGTGTGTTATGCTCCCCTCCCTGTGTCCACTTGTTTTCATTGTTCAACACCTGCCTATGAGTAAGAACATGCGGTGTTTGATTTTCTGTTCTTGTGTCAGTTCACTGAGAATGATGGTTTCCAGATTCCTTTATTTCCCTACAAAGGACATGAACTCATCATTTTTTTTATGGCTGCATAGTATTCCACGGTGTATATGTGCCAGATTTTCCCTGTCCAGTATATAATTGATGGGCGTTTGGGGTGGTTCCAGGCCTTTGCTATTGTAAACAGTGCTACAGTGAACATAGGCATGCATGTGTCTTTATAACAGAATGATTTATAATCCTTTGGATATATACCCAGTAATGGAATTGCTGGGTCAAATGGAATTTCTGTTTCTGGGTCCTTGACGATCGCCACACTGTCTTCTACAATGGATGAACTAATTTACACTCCCACCAACAATGTAAAAGTGTTCCTATTTCTCCACATCCTCTCCAGCATCTGTTGTCTCCATGTTTTTTAATGATTGCCATTCTAACAGGCATGAGGTGGTATCTCAATGTGGTTTTGATTTGCATCTCTCTAATGACCAGTGATGAGCATTTTTTCATATGTTTGCTGGCCTCATATATGTCTTCTTTTAAAAAGTGTCTGTTCATGTCCTTGTCTTTCACCCAAAAAGACAAGTTATTTATAAACCATCTATTTACAGAGATCAACAAGTGATCAGGCCATAAAACTGAAATAAGCTGGCACTAGAAATAAAAATAAATTATTGTCATATCCTTTCTGTCTTTTTGAATACTCAAAAGTATCAATGTCAATGAGTGCTATTGTCTACAGGCATTGCTATTAGACAGGATTCCGGAACATGGGGTCAGGAGCTCTCCTCTGAGTTCCTCATCTGGAGCACAAGGGAAATTTGCAGGCCTTGCTAACTAGATAAATAAGGCTCTAATGTTAGATCGAATTCTATCCAAGTCGTGGCACCACATTATCAAAGACAAAATGCACCAATTAAAAAGATGGTTTAATTGAAGATAATCCAATAGTGAGAATATTTATTAATGAGGAAATATAAAAGAAAGGTGACCTGGGATTTGTAGAGGTAACTAAACAAAGAAATCATCTAGGAAAAGATAGAGAAAGCACTTATTTTAAGATATCATGGATAAGGCTGTCCTTTGTATATGGTCATATCTGTAGAACACAAAAAGATGGAGGAGAGCATATTAGAAAACCAACCACTGATATGACTCCTTTACTATCATCTTGGAGCACACAGTGTTTTCTGTCTGTGCTCCCAGATGACTCCCACTGTCTTCAGGGAGCACTGAGCTTAGAGCACTACAACGTTATCACCATAGTGAAAAACAGTCTGACAGGTTCTTATACAGTTAACAATTTACTTGTATGACCTAGCCATTATGCACTTAGATATTAACACAAACGAATTTAAAAATGTTTTGTGAATATGTATAAGTGCTTTATTTTACACATAAATAAAGTGGCCTTTAACCAGGGCAATAATACGTAAATTGTGGTAGGTCCATATAAGAGAATACTACTCAAAAATAAATAGGAAAATATTGATGTATGCAATAAGAGGTATTAATCTAAAAAATATTATAGTGGAAGAAAAAAATTAGGAAAAATAAGTTTATCATATAACTCCATTTTTGTGAAGGCTGGATAAACAAATATAATCAAGACAGAAAAAAGAGATAGGTGGTTTTCTGAGGGAGAATTAAGAGAATTGACTGTAAAATGTTCAAGGGAAATTTCTGACATAATGGAATTGACTAGGGTGTTAATTACAAAACACCCCAGGAATTGACTAGGGTGTTGATTATAATATTCATTAAATGTCACAAAATTACATGCTTAAAATGCATTTCTTTTCTCTTTCTTTCTCTTCCTCCTCTCCCTCTCCCTCTCCTCTTTTTTCTTTTCTTTTCTTTTGAGTCTCGCTTTGTTGCCCAGGCTGGAGTGCAATGGCATTATTTTCACTCACTACAACCTCTGCCTCCCAGATTCAAGCAATTTTCTTGCCTCAGCCTCCTGTGTAGCTGGGATTACAGGCACATGCTAATTGTATTTTTAGTAGAGATGGGGTTTTAACATGTTGGCCAAGCTGATCTTGAACTCCTGACCTCAAGTGATCCACCCTCCTTGGCCTCCCAAAGTGTTGGGAATATAGGTGTGAACCACTGTGCCCAGCCTAAAATATGTTTATTTTCCATGAAAATTATATCACTACTTATACTCACTAATATTGTACCCACTAATTATACCCATGAATATTGATTAAAAATGTATTTGAGAAAATTAGCACATTTTATAGTTTAAAACACTTGAAAGAATTGGAGAAAAATGTTTTGATATTAAGTATTAGCAGAAATAAATCATTTTAATGTTCATTTTCCTACAACCACCACCTTGTGTTTTATTATTTTTCAAGAAACATTAATATAAGTGGAATTTTGAAGGGATCATATGCAGAATGGTAAAAAATAAGGCTTTAGAGTTAAGATTGCCACTTCTCAACTCTTACTTTCCTCTCTAACTACCTGCAATACTTTGGGCAAATCTCTAAAATTCTTTGTAAATGGAAATGATAGCACTAGAGTCTATCATATATTGTTGAGATTAAATGTTTTAAAATGTAACAAGTGTTTACTTATGTACCTGGCAAAAATTAAGTTATATTTGTTTTAGATTTCTGGTTTCTGGTTATTTTGGGTGTTTATGTTTTAGTTTTTGAAAATTTTTAGATCTTTATTTTGAAATAATTTTGAACTTACTGAAAAGTTAAAAGATAAAACAAAGAACTCTTAATACCCTTCACATGGTTACTCTATTTATTCTAGAAAATTTATAACATTTGCTTTTTGAAATCTCTATCTCAAACTCTCTCTGTCTCTCAATCTCTTATTGTTTGTCTTTCTCGTATTTATTTATGTATAACATATATGTATTTGTGTGTGTGTATATATATATAATATATATGTGTCCTTTATTTTTTAACTAATAAAAATATTGATTAGAGGTTAATTTCTTTACTTAGATACTTACAAAGAGAAAACCAGATGCTATTAGTTGATCTATTTCCTGAATATTCCATCCACAAGTTTCATTTTCTAATTTTGGAAATGCACACACTATAAAAAGTGATCTAATAAAAGGTTAATTTGGGGATAATGAGATGTAATCCTTGTCATCAAATTTTAACTTATTTATCTTATCTTTTGTAATTTCAACTTTGATTTTATATTCAAGGTGTATATGTTTAGGTTTTTTACACGAGTATATTGCCTGTTGCTAAAGTTTGGGGTACTTATAATCCTAGTACCCGGATAGTAAGCATAATACCAAATAGGTAGTTTTTTAGCCCTTTCCTCAATCCCCTTCACACTCTCTTAGTCCCCATTGTCTATTGTTTCTATCTTTCTGTCCATCTGTTTAGCTCCTACTTATAAGTGAGAAAATTTAGTATTTGGTTTTCTTTTCCTGCAATAATTCACTTAGGATTATGACTGCCAGCTCCGTTAATGTTGCTGCAAAGGATGTGATTTCATTCTTTTTCGTGGCTTCATGCTATTCTATAGCATATCAACTACCAACATCATTTTTCACAGAATTAGAAAAAAAAATCATAAAATTCATATGGAACCAAAAAAGAGGGCTAATAGCCAAAGCAATCCTAAGGGGGAAAAAAAAGTCAGAGGCTTCACATTACCCAACTTCAAAGTATGCTACATATACCAAAACATCATGATGTTAGTACTGGTACAAAAACAGACATGTAGACCAATGAAACAGAACAGAGAACCCAGAAATAAAGCTGCACATCTATAACCATTTGATTTTTGACAAAGTCAACAGAAATAAGCAATGAGGAAAGGACTTCCTATTTAATAAATGATAATGGAATAACTGGTTATTTCTATGCGAAAGAAAGTAGATAACTACATTTTACCATATTAAAAAATTAACTCAAAATGGTAATGGTATAAATATCTAAATGTAATATCTCAGAGTATAAAAATCCTAGAAGAACATGTAAGGAATATAGCCTTTTGGACTTTGGCCTTACAAAGAGTTTCTGAGTAAATCCTCAAAAGCAATTGCAGCAAGACCAAAACTTGACAAGAGCTTCTGCACAGCAAAGAAAGCTATCAACCGAGTAAACAGACAACCCACAGAATAGGAGAAAATATTTGCAAATTATGCATCCCACAAAGGTCTAACATCCAGACTTAACAGTAGAAAAGGAACGACTTAACAGTAGAAAAACAACCGCATTCAGAAGTGGGCAAAAGACATAAACAGCCACTTCTCAAAAGAAGACATACATGCGGCCAACACACATATGAAGAAATGCTCAACAACACTAATCAGGAGAAAAATGCAAATCGAATCTACCATGAGATACCATGTCACACTAGTCAGAATGTGTATTATAAAATAGATAAAAAGTAACAGAGAAAAGGGAAGACTTTTATATTCTTGGTAGGAATGCAAATTAGTTTCAACTGCTGTGTAAAGCAGTTTGGAGATTTCTCAGAGAACTTAAAACCGAACTACCATTTGATCCAACAATTCATTTACTGGGTTTATACTCAAAGAACATAAATCATTCTATAGAAAAGATACATACATTCATATGTTCATCACATCACTATTCACAATAGAAACAACATGGAGTCAACCAACATGCACATCTTCTTTTTTATTATTGGAATTCATTTTAAAAAAGACTCTGTAGCACTGCATAAAATATTAAATATATGAATGACATTTTTTAAAGTACAGACTCCATAAGGATGTTATAAATCTTAGAATAATTGCATGCAGAGTTCTCTCTCTCTCTCTCTCTCTCTATATATATATATATATATATATATATATATGTGCGCGCATGTGTGTGTGTGTGTGTGTGTGTAGTATGTAGACATTTATTCTATTATTTAACTAATGAATACAGGAGAATATAAAGAAATAAAACTAACATGTCTGATATTGACATAAGTTTCACTGTCTAATGAATATAAAATAGTTGTATTGATTTGGAATCCTATAAGACACTTAACATAAGATTCAGAATAAATCCATTAAGGAGATTAAACAGAAGCAAGAGACATATAGAAAACAAAAACAAAAAAATGGTGCCAAGAGGAATAAGAATGCCAAATTTCAAGAAAGTGTATGTTGTTCATTTTACACATAGCAGAGATTTCACTGTTTATAGAATCGGGCAATGAAATCTTAGGTTGTTATGGAGAAGATATTAATGTAATGGTGGATCAAGAAGCCGAATCGCTTTTGCTCTAGTATGAATGAGAGGCTTGAGTGAGAAGGGAAGGCACTTTTTAAAGAAGAAATGGTAGCCGTGAAGCTTGAGAGCTCTTGACTATATAAAGACAACAACTAGAATGTAGATAGTTGAGCATATTTATACCCTCAGTGGAACGATTCAATAAAATGCATAAAATTTAGGGCACAAGAGAAAGGGGTAAATAAACACTTAAGCTGGTTGTTTGGGATAATATCTAGATCAAAATGGGAAGAGTTAACACTGGATCAGAGGAATGACAATTTATTAGAGAAGGTATAAATAAATAAATTGCGAAGGCACAATTGTTTCATGTATCTGTATGTATGTCATACATGTAGGGAGAAATGTTCTCTTACCTGTTTTCTATAAAATTATTTGGTTTCAATATTTTAATTAAAAAGCTAAAAAATACAGAGAACAGCATTTCTTTTGTGTTTATTGCAAGCAGTGACTTATTTAACACTATAAACTATATAATTTTTAATCAAAAATGCCTAATTAAATGGATTTAAAGAGTTATTGAATCTCTCAATTTTTAAAGAGATAGGTAACACAGTTGTCTCAAGAAACATTAACCTTGTACTGATCGTTAAGAAATAGATACTGTTAATGCCAGGTGGAGACTAAAGTAAGGGGAGGTCACAGCTCCATTTTGAAAAATCATTCCTAATTAAGAATTAAGAGATTTTATAGAAATAAGTTAAACTGTTAAAGACAGGTACGATGATGTCAATAAGTGTCTTGGGAAGAGAATGCATTGCATTCCAAGAATCCATTCCAAGAATTCAGTCTCCAACAATGTGGAGGCAGAAAACAGGGATATAAGAGTAAGAATAGAAAGTCAACAGACTGACCTTGATACAAATCTTAACAGTGATATAATTAAACAAAACATAACTACCATTTTGAGCTTGAAGCTTCCTCTCTAGAGACAAAGTTACAATACCTATTATGTGTGTGTGTATGTACACACACTATGAGACATTATATACAAGGAACTCAACACAGTTTCTGAAATATTGTCTAGAAGGAAACAAAAATAGAGAAAAGTTAGGTATTAAGTCTGGAATCTGGAATATTGCACTATAGAATAAATGCTGATTTGGGGAAAGAATTGGTAATTTTTATGTAGAAACAAACAAGATCGAATAGGCTCTTGGGAAAGATTAAATGAGCAGTAAAACTATCAGCTTTCTTTTCTACTCAAATAATCAATCAGCCATTAGAGTAAAATTATCTATGTTAATGTTAGAATATATTACTTTCTGCTTTATTTAACAGTAAGTCTGCCAGACTGTCAGTGTTGTCGTATGCCAAAGAATTCCCTGAAATTGTTATACCTTAGTGTGGCAGAGGATCATCACGGACTGTCCTCAAATAGCACAACTCTATTGAGTGAGAAATAACACTCATTGATGAAGAAGTTGTTTGGTCATGGGAATGTATTCAATATCTTCACTTACCTTCAGAGAGCCCAACCAAGGACACTGAGGACATGATCTACAAATATGTGCACTATCCGCGACATGGACCTCAAGAATCCCAGGGACCCTCCTGGGCCTTTGTTGAGTTCAGTCACCCAAGATGCAGTGTATGGTCTCCACAGCTGTGATTATGACAGATGCCTCACGCAGGTGGGGTCTCCCCCAAATGGCCTTGGCACAGGCCAGGGAGGCAGTGAATCTCCCCAAGGTTTCCATGGCTCCCCTACTAACCAGGTGGTCTTAAAACAGAGTGGTTGTCTCTTGGTTGCCTCCAGATGGAAGCTAGCAGGAGTTAAAAATCATATGCATGAAACAGGTGGTGTATATTATGCTGAGGTTTACCAAAATGGCAGTGGTGTCATGGAGGATGTAAAGAAAGAAGATATGAACTTTCTGGCTAGGAAGCTGGATAATACCAAGTTTAGATCTCAGGAGGGAGAAACTGCCCACATCCAATTTAAAGTTGATGGCCTGGGAGTCCAAGTTATAGAAGATCTTGATTTGGAAGCCATAGTCATAGCAGAGGCGATAGCAGAAGCAACAACAGGCATTGCAATTACTCCACAAGGAGAAGCAGAGGATCACAATGCTATTCTCTCCATAATGGCAGATATCACTTTCCTACATAGATGATTGCTTATACTTCTTGTAGAATCCATGTGGTACATAGTTTTCCTTTGCTCAGTGCAATGTTTGCATTTTTAAACTCAGATCATTAGGTTTAGAATGGGCTAAAGCGTAGTATCGTGGTCTTGCGTGATATCCCCTTGCTCCTAACACCTACCTCATGTCCAAGATTTCCTAACATCCTCTCATGTCTTTAATAAATTGTATTTCAAATGATGTCATTGATAAGATTGCTGAAATTTAGTAGCTCCATGCTCTTCAGACCATGATATCATGTAAATGCCTATTCTGCTCCGGTTTGTGTGAACTGGGGTGGTGGAGATGTTTGTGGATATCTTACCTGAGGAAATTCTTAAGTTTATCTTGTGTTTCATATATCTTCCTGTATAACTATCTGAAAACATAGATTAAGAAGGCTCTGAACATGTATCAATCAATCTAGTTTGTCAAAAGGAGGACTGAAGAGGATAAGATCAATAACAGAGGCAATGGTATGACCACAAGTGTTGTTTTTACAAATAAAAGTGGCACTATTAACCTTATACCAAAATGCAGGGGTTAAAAATGATTATGTACACTTCTCTTAAAGCAACTGCAAACATCTTGGTTACCTTTAGCTACAATTGCCTTGCTCTTTAAACGTTGGCAATTGTGGCAAAATTACATTGATCATTTTGTAAATATTTCACTTCCTCCCTGTCACCTTTTGTCGAAATAGGAACTAATGTGGGAAAAACTGGCTAATTTGTCACAGTGCTTAGTTACAACTGCTAATGTATTACCTGCTGGTGGTGTGCATGTAGGTAAAAAGAATCTTTAAATCTAAGATCGAGTATAATATCAATGTTGCTAAACCTGCATATTCTCTATGTGACTATGAGAGCATTGCTATTTGTTTTTCTTAAGAAAAAAATGAAGCAAAATAGAGAGTTCCAATGTATTGGTGTACATAATATAGTTGGGAATAATTTAAGTTGCACTTTAAACTTCAAACTAGTTTTTCATAATTGTCTTATATATTTAAAACACTTTAATTTGCAAATTAAATTGCAAATGAGAGTATTAAATTTAGTTTAGACTTAGGCAGGTAGCAATACCAGTAAGCTTTTAAATGACATAAATTTTTCAACCACAATCCCTGTAATATGCTGTAGGGTAAATGTTGGCATTATTGGTTGAACTGTAAATATCAAAATGCTTCTTTCAACTATTCTCTATAATGACTAAGTTTCTAAAATTTATCTTCTGAGTACCTCTGCCTCCCAGCCCAAATGCTTTTCCCGTCTCACCTCCTGAATAGCTGGGACTACTGGTGTGGGCCACTACATGCAGCTAATTTTTGTATTTTTTGTAGGGACAGGTTTTTATCATGTGGCCTCAAAATCCTAAAGCAATCTGCCTGGTTTGGCCTCCCAAAATGCTGGGATTACAGGTGTGAGCCACTGCATCCTGCCATTTTGTAGAATCTGATAGTTATTGATACTCATGAGTTAAACTGAATACAGACTGTGAGGATTAATACTGAGCATCAACTTGATTGAATTTAAGGATGCTAAATATTGATCCTGGGTGTGCCTATGAGTATGTGGCCAAAGGATAATAATGTTTGAGTCAGTGGGCTGGGAAAAGCAGATCCACCCTTAATCTGAGTGGGCACCATCTAATCAGCTTCCAGTGCTGCTGGAATATAAAGCAGGCAGAAAAATGTGAAAAAACTAGACTGGCCTAGTCTCCCATCCTACATCATTATCCTGAGGTGAACCCTTCCTGCCCTTGAACATTAGACTCCAAGTTGTTCTGTATTAGGACTTGGACTGGTTTTCTTGCTTCTCAGCATGTAGATGGTCTATTGTGGAACCTTGTGATGATGTGAGTACTTAATAAACTCCTGTTTATATATACCTATCTATGTATCCTATTAGTTCTGTCCCTCTAGAGAACAGTGAATAATACAGATTTTAGTACCAGGAGTGGTTCTAGAGCAACAGAATATTAAGGAAGGCATTCTTTCATTTGTTTGGGGGTTTTTTGGAGTTAGCCGCCTAATGTGATTAGACCCCAAAATGTTAAGAACTCTACTTCTAATAGTATAGAGAACACAGATAGTCCTTGGCATGAACTACTTAGAGAATTATGCAGAATAAATGAAGTTGACACTCCTGATTCACCACTCATGAGAGGCAAATTTAGCGACCCTATATGTAATACCTCTGACCATACATGGAGAGCAAAGGAACATAATGAAGTTGGTTGGTTGCTCCTAAGTTCAGTGGACAAAGTGATGAAAGAAAATGAATTCAGGTATTCTAACTCCCCACTTCAGAAGCAGATACTGAGCCTCGAATCTGCTAAGATTAGCCAGAGTGAGTCTTATCCTCTGCAGAGAAAGAGCTGAAATTGTGGAAAAGCAGATACAAGCTCTTATATGCAAGCGGCTGACCTGCAATGAAAGATGCATGCACAGCCTGGCCAGGTGTCTACTATTAATGTGAGAGCATTGATTACAAAAGAAGGGGATCCAACAATTTGGAAAGGGATGTGTGAGAGGACTGTGGTGAAGCTCGGTACACTGAGTTCGTAAACATTGATGAACATTTTTTTTTTTTGCCAGAAAGAATAGCTTCCCCATCCCCAGAAGTGGCAACATCCCCTCCCTGACCCATGCTGCAATCAGCCTTTACACTTTTGTCTGAGGATATAAACGCTTTAGTGCCTGGGGCTACAGGGATGGCCTCCCCTGAGACAACTGCCAGACAAGATACTGTTGATTTTTCTCAGGAGCCACCCCCAACACCCTTGTTTGCTTCTAGACCTGTAAATAAAGTCCCAGTGGGCCCCTAGAGGTGAGGTTGAGAATGTGACCCATGAGGACATGGACTACCATTGAAAAGAACTATTTGAATCTGATTTATATAAACAGAAATCTGGAGAACAGGCATGGGAATGGATATTAAGGGTGTGGGATAATGGTGGAAATAATGTAAAGTTGGACCAGACTGAATTTATTGATTTGGGCCCACTAAGTAGGGACTTTGCATTTAATGTTGGAGCTCAGGAAGTTGAAAACGGTTCTAATAGTTTATTTGCTTGGGTGACTGAAATATGGATTAAAACGTGACCCACTGTGAGTGAGCTGGAAATGCCTGATCTCACTTGGTGTGATGGAGAGGAATTGACTCGTAGTGAGATTGACACATTGGAGTGGATTAGTCCTTTAGACCTACTCATCCCAGCTGGGAGGGTCTAGAAGATATACCCTTGACTAATGCCTTTCAAAATAGATTTGTGAGGGCAGCACCTCCATCTTTGAAGGGCCCTGTAGTTGCTCTTCTCTGTATGTCACATTTGACAGTGGGAACCATAGCCACTTAACTGAAAAATTCAAATTCAATGGGAATAATTAGATCCCAAGGTGGCAGGGCCAAGTGGTGGCACTCAACCATTAAAGGCAAGGTGGGTGTAGTTACCATAATGGACAGCAGAGGCAAAGCAGCAATCAGAATAGTCTGACTTGTGTAGAGCTCTGACATTGGTTAATTAATCATGGTGTTCCTAGAAGTGAAACTGATAGGAAGCCTACTGCATTCCTACTTAATTTATTAATTTATTAATCCCCATGGTGCAGGATCAGATTACCAAGAACATAAAAGTGGATTCCTGTCCCAATCAAATTGAATTCCTTTGGACTTTTAAATGTAACTTAATTGTCTATTCCAAAGAGTTCCCCACTCAATGTTTGATAATTGGAGACCTTAAGATGCACAATGAAATTGTATTTTATATTTTTTGGTAAATGGAGTAAAGGGAGGACCTGGAAATATATGCTGGAGCATTCTTCTTGGAAGGTGTCAGCATAAGCAGAAGGTATAGAAGTAAAGGGGAAGAGAGAAAGGTTCTTTAAAACAGTAAATCAGTAAGTTGCTTCTAAATTTAAAGAAGATGAAATTGGCCGGGTGTGGTGACTCATGCCCGTAATTTCAGAATATCACTTGACATTAGGAGTTCAGCCTGGCCAACAAGGCAAAAACCTGTCTCTACTAAAAAAAAAAAAGATACAAAAATTAGCCAGGCATGGCAGCGTGTGCCTGTAATCCCGGCTACTTAGGAGACTAAGGCAGGAGAAACACTTGAATCTGGGAAGCAGAGGTTGCAGTGAGCTGAGATCGCACCACTGCACTCCAGCCTTGGCAACAGAGCAAAACTCTGTCTCACAATAATAATAATAACAATAATAAAATAAACAAGAAAAGAAAATTGGGGTTGAAGAATAAGTAGGTTTTTTCTTTGAAAAAAACTTTTTAAACTAAGAAATTTAAATAACTTTCTATTTAAATTATTAGTTGTGCTTGTCAGAGGACAAAATGTTTTTTATTTATGGCATGCAACTATCTTTTCTAACAAGAAGTTATATGATATACTTATTGTCCAGGATAACTGCAGCTTTGACATAGCAGAATTAGTCAGGATGCTGGTATCTTTTCCACTTCAAACATGTCTATCAGTCTATTCCTAGCAGCTAATTATAAATGCAGCTCAGGAGTTACAAGTCTGTTTAAACTCCTGTTTGAATCTTTAAAATAAATTGGAATGAAAAAGGTTTTATTAAAACAAGTGAAGAACGAGTTAACTATTGCATTCAGATAGTCCAAAATCTCTGAAGAGCTATTTGATCCTCACTATATTTATTCTAAAAATAATTAAGTAACTTGTGACTTCCATTACTACATGTTAAACTGAGGGGAAAACTCTGACTTGTTCTATCTGACTTTCTGTATATATGCTAACATTTTCGGCTCACATATACTAATTTTTGTTTTCCTACTGAAAGGGGAAAAGTTCCTTTATCCCCTTCACAGGGCGTGTGACTAGGGGTGTGGCTCCTTTCTTCAGTGCCCCCCAACTCAAACTTCTAGGGAAAGCATGCAGACAGGCAGGTTGTGGAGTGCATGCGCTCCAACCACATGGCAGCTAGGGGTGAATGTTTACAGCTCCTGAAGCCCTAGTGTGCATGTGTTACAGTGTGCTCTCTTAGTTTTGCCATCTGTAGGCAATTTGTGTTAATCAGTTCAATTAGACCCTCTGCCTTATTGCAAGGACAGAGGGCTTTCTGTATCCTGGGTGCCTTGGTATGCAGGAAAAATTGAATCACACATGAGCTTGGAGAATGAGTGGAAGGTTTTATTGAATGGTGAAGTAGCTCTCAGCAGATGGGATGGGGAAACAGAAAGAATAGAGTGGGAAGGTGATTTTCCCCTGGAGTCTGCTCTTCAGCTGTGGACTCTCCTCTGACCACCCCAGCCATATTCCTTTCCAAGTCCACATCATTCTGTCAGTTGGCAGCCTGCAGGCATCTGTCCGTGCCTGTCAGTGTGCTCTTCCACTCCTCTACTCCTCTCCATGCCCAGCTGCCTGTGTGCTCTTCTGCTGGTGTGTTTCTCTCAACATCTGGTAGCTTATGTTCATGCCTGCTAGGGTCTCAGAGTTTTTACAGGCACAGAATGGGGGCATGGCAGTCCAGGATAGTCTTAGAAAATAAAACATTTGAGTGCAAAAGCAGGAAAGCTGTCCTCACCTACGTACGTGGGCACAGGCCCAAGAGTGGACCCCGTCTTTCCCCTCCCCAAGGAACCCATATTTCTCCTTCCAGCACTTCCCTACTCACCTCTCATATCACTACTGCTTCATAATGAAGTGTTTCCAAGAATAATATAGAATAATTACGACTCTACTTCTAGACACATCTTTCATACAATAATATGGTTATAAGTATGAAAAAATTTTATTAAAATTTTAATTAGCATGTATGACTGGAAGTAGTTCAATCGTGCAAACATGATAAATGACTGCTGATTATACTATATTTGGGGAATCTACATGGAAGGATTTGATCACTGCGTTACAGTTGCCACAAGGAGATTAACTACTATTGTTGAGCTGCAGTAATAAAAAGGTCTGCCCTATATTTATTTTGATTTTTAGTATGTTTAGCAGATCAAAAAATAAGTCTGAAGAAATGTTATCATTAGAACCTTCACATTTTGTATGGTTTATATCACGAGTAAATTCTAGTTATTAGACTTATTAACATTGGATGACAGTCTAGGAATTTTTACTCTGAAGTCACACCAAATGAGGTCAATTGGTATTGGGAAAAATAGTCATGTGATATGCAGAGGATCAAGAGGATACTATAGAATTAATTTAAAACAATTAAAGTTCTTAGTGTACTCTATAAGCTGTCATAAGTTTCTCTAGGCTTCTTATTCACTAATTGATAATACAGAGGATAAAATATATTAGATAGAGTTATAGTTATTTTTAAAGATTTCATATTCTGTGATGTTTATCCTCAACTTTGAAGAAAATTTCTTGATCAAAACTGACATTTTCTCTAAGGAATAAAAGTGTTTGCAATTACTATATGTAATTGCTACAACATTTTCATTAACTTGTTCATACTCTCCATTTATCTCCAAAAATGTCTGTAAATGTTAGTTTCAATTCTTCACAATTATGGTTATATTTTCTTTAGCTCCCTACTTTCCAATACAAGTCTTTCACAGAATACTTTAAATTTGGTACATGTTACCAAATATTTGAGTTATTTTTTCAATGTAAAGCACTATAACAAACAAAAAATTATTTTGATGTTGTGCAGATTTAATAGAGTAGATTAAAAAAAGATAGAATATGAAAAACATTTTTAAGTAACTTTCTTGTTACAATATCATAAGATGATTCAAATGTAGTAAAATAAAATATGCAAACCAGGTTGTGCATTTGACTTATTTAAAATAGTGTAACTAAAGGGTCATCTTATTATCTTTGTATTCATATTTTTGTCTGTGGTGATTCATTTTTTTCCCACTCCTCAATAAAAATGTGTGTGTTTTATATTTGTGATTTTCAGTGCCATATACAACATTCCTTTTGAAATAAATTAATATGTATTTATCAAGCAGTTATATTACACCAGCAAGTTTTAATGCTCTGCATATAGATGAACTCTGTGGGGAATTAGTCACTGAAATTTCAATATATACAATCTTATGTCAAGTTTCATGACATTCATATTTCTAACATTTGACTTACAAAAGAATATGTTTAAATATATAAATAAATTAAAGAAAGCACTGCTGAAGAAAATAACAACATGTAGGAAATTACTGCACATAAGAATCTTTATTGAAAAGTTTTCTCACTTAGAAAAAAAGAAATGCAGAAATGTTAAGCTTATATTACTAGAAGATTGAAATCATTGAAACACATTTTTTATTCTGCTGTACGTTTGAAGAATTATTTTATTTATTAAATACATAGATTAAAGGTTAGGCTTGTTTCTTTCTTTTTTTTTAATCAAATCAGGAAATTGGAGGAAATGAAAATTTTTCTCTTATCATATGTAATTCCTTCTTTCCCTTCATTCTTTTCTTCCTTCCTTTCCTCCCTCTTTTTCTTTATCTTTCTTACCATTGGTATACTCTTCCTTTATCATTAATGCAATCAAAGAATTTACATTGCATTCTTTCTATATGGCAGATATAATGCCAGCCATCAGAAAATAGTGACAAAAAAGACATATGGTTATTAGATATCACAGCTAATAAAGAGAATTCCCATGAGAATATTTTCAAATTAATAAATAGTTTAGGTTATGTTACAAAAGTATACATAAGGATTGTTAGTGAATGAAAATGTTTTATGGATGAAATTTTATTCAAGCTCAAAAAACAACTTTGATAATAGCCTGAGTTTGAATATTGTTAATTAAAGCAAACAAGTAATATGTGTGTTAGTATTCCAAATTCCAAACCATGATTGAATTGGTCAATTCTACCTTCCTACTGCCATTGTGATATATAGTGAATGCCATTAGGATCACACATCAGCTCTACTAAAAGAATGCCCTAAAGTATCAAGGTGGTGGCCAACTATGATAGTGGTTTTGGCCTCTGAAGTGTCTTGGAAATAGTCTGCCAGCAGCTAAGCTTTCATTTACAACAAAATCTGTCAAGAGAAATGACCTTGCTGCATATTTTAATTTTCAAAGGAAATATCAAAGAACTACTTTCTATTTTATCCAAAGAAACTGGACTAGCCAAGTAAGATGAATGAAGTCTTAACTAAATCATTTTGGCAGTGAATAAATCAAAGGTTAGAGGTAGCTGTTAAGTGTTGTTAGCTGCTAATATGCATCTAAGTTTTTATACAAGGAGGACAAGCTGCTATTCAGTCATTCTGTAGTACAGCAGGCTATTACATATGAAGATGCTCCCAGGATTTTGTAAAAAAATATTATTGAAAAAAAGATTATCAAAGTCTTCTTGAATGCAGGGATTTAATATCATGCTTGTGCACACGTGTGTGTGTATTATTTAAATATATTTTAAAGGATTTAGTAAATTTAGCACTAAATGCACTAGGTGGTAGGTTTAATTGAAGGTCTGTAAGATATTTAGAGGAAAAAACATCTTTTGGGGAAATAATTTTTGTAATATTCTAAAATTTTAGATATAAAATTTTAAAAAGCAGCAAACATCGAGCAGAAACTATAATAAGTTTACTCAGAATTCTGGATATTTTCTGGGTCTACTTTTTCATTTCTTTTAAAGAAATAGTCAAATGTTGGTGTAAACATATTTTTTCTTGTTATTTAGAGTGTTCAGTTCTGCCTGGTAAAATGCACTCAAGAAACTGAAAAACTGTTGTTGCTTTTTGTTTTCTGCAGAATTCTTAAATTTCCTCACAAGGGAATCCATAGTCATGTGTATTTGCGGTTTCTAGGTTAAGTAAGACTTTGGATACCATTCTTCAGAATTCTCAGCTATTTAAGCAAATTTTTAATCTTTCTTCTGCTTGATTTACTATATAGGGAGTTCTTTCGTCATTTCAGACCTCAATGCTTTTAAAATCATATGATCAACTTCTTAGAAGTATTTGGATATACCCTAGAACAGTGGCTGCAGTTAGATCTGAATTGCTACCTCTTCCTAATTTTGCACTAGGAATTTAGGCACTCTGTGCCTCACAAATTTAGGAGACTCATAGTTGATGATAGAAAACTATAGTACATAAATTCACAACTTAGGTTGGTTAAAATAGAGATCGTGAAGATTGCTGGTTACTTTTCTTTGCTTACCATGTGTATTAGATATCTAATACGTGCCACCCCCATTAACCAGTTTTACTAATCTACATAGAGATATCTGTAGAGAAGTTATTTAACTCAGAACATTATGAATAGCAAGGGTACATTTATGAAAATATGAATGCATTGACTATACTAAAACTAGAAGAAATGTACACAATATACCAAAAATGACATCTACTAGGTTTATATGTAAGTTTCCACTATGCTTATTAAGAAAACAGTGAGAAATATGAACTAGTTAGCTTAAGGGATTATTTATCAGAAATGTTTCATGGTTTTATGTAAAAAACAAAATAGTTTCGAGAATAAATATGTATGTGACATTTTTGATAAAATATACATCACAGATGATAATGCTTGCCAGAGCTGCAAAAATGTATATATGAACTGTGGATCATATAGAGTTATAGCATGTAGTGTATCCCTAAGACTTATCTAATCTTAGTAGAAAAGTATTCATCTCAGGAATGCAGCTGACTTGATCATGGTGGTGAAGTTTTTTAATGTGCTGCTGGATTCGGTTTGCCAGTATTTTATTGAGAATTTTTGCATTAATGTTCATTGAGGATATTGGCCTGAAATTGCCCTTTTTGTTGTTGTGTCTCTGGCAGGTTTTGGTATCAGGATGATGCTGGCTTCATAAAATGAGTTATGAAGGAGTCCCTCTTTTCCTATTGTTTGGAATATATTCAGAAGAAATGGTACCAGCTCTTATTTGTACCTCTGGTAGAATTCGACTGTGAATCCATCTGGTATGCATTTGTTTGGTTGGCAGGATATTAATTACTGGCTCAATTTCAGAACTTGTTACTGGTCTATTCAGGGATTCAACTTCTGCCTGGTTTAGTCTCTGAAGGGTATGTGTGTCCAGGAATTTATCCATTTCTTCTAGATTTTCTAGTTGATTTGCATAGAGGTGTTTATAGTATTCTCTGATCATAGTTTGTATTTCAGGGGGATCAGTGGTGATCTTCCCTTTATCATTTTTTATTGTGTCTGTATTATTATTCACTCTTTTCTTCTTTATTAATGTGGTTAGCAGTCTATTTTGTAAATCTTTTAAAAAAAAACAGCTCCTGGATTCACTGATTTTTTGAATGGTTTTTCGTGTCTCTGTCTCCTTCAGTTCTGCTCTGATCTTAGTTGTTTCTTGTCTTCTGCTAACTTTTGAAATTGTTAACTCTTGCTTCTCTAGTTCTTTTAATACTGATTTAGGATGTTGTTCTTAGATCTTTCCCACTTTCTCTTGTGAGCATTTAGTGCTATAAATTTCCCTCTAAACACTGCTTTAGCTGTGTTCTAGAGATTCTCGTACATTGTGTCTTTCTTCTCATTGTTTTCAAATAACTTACTTATTTCTGCCTTAATTCTGTTATTTACCCAGCAGTCATTCAGGAGCAGATTGTTCATTTTCCATGCACTTGTGAGGTTCTGCATCAGTTTCTTTATCCTGAGTTCTAATTTGATTGCAGTGTGGTCCGAGAGACTGTTGGTTATTATTTTTGTTCTTTTGCATTTGCTGAAGAATGTTTTACTTCCAATTATGTGATCAATTTTAGAATAAGTGCTATGTGGTGCTGAGAAGAATGTATATTCTGTTGATTTGGGGTGGAGAGTTCTGCAGTTGTCTACTAGGTCCACTTGGTCTAGAGCTGAGGTCAAGTTCTGAATATCTTTGTTAATTTTCTGTCTCATTGATCTGTCTGATATTGACAGTTGTGTGTTAAAAGTCTCATATCATTATTGTGTGGAAGTCTATGAATCTTTGTAGGTCTCTAAGATCTTGCTTTATGAATCAGTGTGCTCCTATACACTGGGTTCATATATATTTAGGATAGTTAGCTCTTCATGTTGCATTGATTCCTTTACCATTATTGAATGCCCTTCTTTGCCTTTTTTAATCTTTGTTGGTTTAAAGTCTGTTTTATGTAAGACTAGGATTGCAACCCCTGCTTTTTTTTTTTTTTTTTTTGCTTTCTATTTGCTTGGTAAATCTTCCTCCATCCCTTTATTTTGAGCCTATCACTGTCTTCACATGTGAGATGGATCTCCTGAATACAGCACACTAACGGATCTAGACACAAATCAATAAATGTAATCCATCACATAAACAGAACCAATGACAGAAACCACATAGTTACCTCAATAGATGCAGGAAAGGCCTTTGATAAAATTCAACACCCCTTCATGCTAAAAATGCTCAATAAATGAGATACTGATGGAACATACCTCAAAATAATAAGAGGTATTTATGACAAACTTACAGCCAATATCATACTGAATAGGCAAAAGCTGGAAGCATTCCCTTTGGAAACTGGCACAAGACAATGATGGCCTCTCTCACCACTCCTATTTAACATAGTTTAAGTTCTGGCCAGGGCAATCAGGCATGAGAAAGAAGTAAAGGAAGAGAGGAAGTCAAATCATCTTTGTTTGCAGATGACATTACGGTATATTTAGAAAACCCCATTGTCTCAACCCCAAAACTCCTTAAGCTGATAAGAAACTTCAGCAAATTCTCAGGATACAAAACAATGTGCAAAAATCACAAGCATTCTTATTTACCAATAATAGAGAAACTAGAACCAAAGATGAGCAAACTCCCATTCACAATTGCTACAAAGAGAATAAAATAGCTAGAAACACAACTTAAAAAGATGTGAAGAACCTCTTCAAGGAGAACTACAATCGCTGCTCAAGAAAATAAGAGAGGACACAAACAAATGGAAAACCATTACGTGCTCATGGATAGGAATAATCAATATGGTGAAAATGGTCATACTTCCCAAAGTAATTTATAGATTCAAAGCTATTCCCATCAAGCTACCATTGACTTTATTCAAAGAATTAGAAAAAAACTACTTTAAATTTCATATGCAACCAAAAAAGAGCTCGTACAGTGAGGCAATTTTAAGCAAGAAGAACAAAGCTGGAGGCATCACCCTACCTAACTTCAAACTATACTACAAAGCTACAGTAACCAAAACAGTTTAATACTGGTAGGAAAGCAGATATATAAAGCAATGGAACAATCAGAGGGCTCAGAAATAACAGCACACAAGTAGATCTCTTACAAACTTGAAAAAACAAGCAATGGAGAAAGATTCCCTATTTAATAAATGATGTTGGGAAAACTGGCTAGCCTTATGCAGAAAACTGAAACTGGACCCCTTCTTCACACCTCATACAAAAAGTAACTAAAGAAGGATTAAATGTTTCAATGTAAGACCTAAAACCATACAAAACCCTAGAAGAAAAACCTAGGCAATACCATACAGCACATAGGCATGGGCAAAGACTTCTTGACTAAAACACTAAAAGCAATTGCAACAAAAGCCAAAATTAACAAATGGGATCTAATTACACTAAAAAGCTGCACAGCAAAAGAAACTGTCAACAGAGTGAACAAGCAACCTACAGAATAAGAGAAAATTTTTGAAATCTACCCATCTGACAAAGGGCTAATATCCACAATCTACGAGAAAGTTAAATTTACAAGAAAAGAGCAAGCAATCCCATCAAAAAATTGGTGAAAGATATGAACAGAAACTTCTCAAAAGAAGACATTTATGTAATCAACAAACATATGAAAAAAAAGCTCATTATTACTGGTCATTAGAGAAATGTAAATCAAAACCACAATGTGATACTATCTCACACCAGTTAGAATGGCATCATCAAAAAGTCAGGAAACAACAGATGCTGGAGAGGATCTAGAGAAACAGGAACACTTTTAATTATTGGCGGTGGTGTAAGTTACTTCAACCATTGTGGAGGACAGCATGGCAATTCCTCAAGGATCTAGAACTAGAAATACCATTTGACCCAGCAAATCCCATTTTTGGGCATATATCCAAAGGATTATAAATCATTCTACTATAAGGACACATGCATATGTAAGTTTATTCAAGCCCTATTCACAACAGCAAAGACTTGGAACCAACCCAAATACCTGTCAATGTTAGACTGGATAAGGATAATGTGGCACATATACACCATGGAGCACTATGCAGCCATAAAAAGGATGAGCTCATGACCTTTGCAGGGACATGGATAAATCTGGAAACCATCATTCTTGGCAAACTAACAGAGGAACAGAAATCAAACACTGCATGTCCTCGCTTATAAGTGGTAGTTGAACAACGAACAAATGGGCACAGGGAGGGGAATATCACACATTGGGCCTGTCAGGGGTTGGGGGCAAGGGGAGGGATAGCATTAGGGGAAATACCTAAGGTAGATGACAGGTTGATTGGTGTAGCAAACCACCATAGCACATGTATACCTATGTAATAAACCTGTAAGTTCTGCACATGTAATAATAATAATAATAATAATATCAATACAAAAAAAGAAAAAAACAGAAATGTATTCAGTATTTCATTCTGAAATATGAAGTTAGGTGAACATTTAGAAGGCCAATATCGTATTGCAAAAATTTTTCATAGTTCTAGTATGGTAATGGTCTGTTATTTATTTATTGTTTCTTTCCTTTATTCATACATGTGCATTATGTGTCCAGGGATTTTTTTTGCATGCATTCAAATTATTATTTTTTTTCTTTATTTTAACAGAAAAATAGTTTTCTTAAAAACAATCCATTCAGTTTTTAACAATATTATTATTCCTACGGGTTGCCAAGCTTTGAATCTATTAGCTAGTGTTCTTCTTCTAAATAGTTTGGAAGTATCTGCCACTTAAAAAAATTTTTCTTCTGCTGTGAACTCCTTTGACTCTTTTTTAGGGAGCACAATTGCCAGATGCTTTTATACGTCCCACAGGTCAGTGCACCGCGATCATTTTTCTTCAGTATTATCTTCATTGTTGTTTCGAATAATTTCCATTGATCAGTCTTCACATTCATTAACAATGAATTTGAATTTTTCTCACCATCTTCAGTCTGCTTTTAAACCCATCCAGAACTTTTTCACTTCAGTTATTGAACACTTCAGTTCAACTTTGGCATATATTTTGTTGTTTCCTCTTCGTGCAGAGATGCCCTTTTCCCCTTGTTCTTCAATCATTGAGATTTCTTTAAAAATTTACAGTAACTTCTTTAAGGTTTTTACCTGCTAAATCCAACACAGGTTTCTTATCTAGTTTATCTTATATTGACTGCTTTTTTTTAATTTAATGAGTCACATTTTTCATGTTTTTTGCATGTTTAATAATTTTCTATTTTTGATTCTTGATATGTGAATTATACACTGCTGAGATTTCAATTCTGGTATCATAAAGCAGTGATTTCCTCCCTCACAGGCAGTTAACTTGTGGGTTGGAAAATGTGAACTTGTGGAAGCTTGCTTAATGCTATTTGTGGGCAGATCTATGAAAAGCTTCAGATACTTTCCAAGTTCCTCTAACATAATGGGACTTAAGCTTCCTACTCTTTCTCACCTGTTGATCTGGTCAGCGTATGGTTGTAAGCTTTGTTAAGATGCCTCTACAATATAATTTATTTTAGGTATCTCAGCAGGATGTTACTGAGGTTTGTCTACTCAGCCAATCTGTAGTGAGTTTCCCATTGTTTCATCTCATGTATATGTAGCGCTGCCTGCATTCCCTCTTCCCCAATGCACTGACCTGCAACTGCCAGCTGCTTCAATAACAGAATTCTGACCTCTGCCTCTTCAGCTCATCAGGACCATTTTCTGCTAACAAGCTTCTGCCAGTTCCCTGACAGAAAGGAAACCTTGTTGAGCATGAAGCTCTAAACATTTTCCTTTCTCCCTAAATGTTGTACAATGCTGGAAATAGTTTTCTCCTTGATTTCTGACTTATTTTCATACTTGTATACTGAAGGGCGGTCTTTTTAGTATTATTTACTATGTCATGGCTTGCCATAAAACTCTTCTGTGAACTGTTTTTACAGATGGCTTTTCATGTCTAGTGACCTGTTTGTTTACCAATCTTCAATAAATTTTCCCTGATCATCACTGATATGCTGTACGGTTTGGACGCCCAACCCTTAAACACGAAGACATCTTTATTGAGGTAATGCTGCTTACTCCTCACATGCCTGGCCATTTACATAAATGGTGAAATTACATTGCTGATTCCTGTAGAAGCAGAGGCCTGATGGCTAACCCAGGAAATTCCTAAGGCTAATTTATACTCAATTTGTACTCACATTTCACTTCTGAGGTCAGACAACAGAATATATGTCTGTACCTGTATTTGACAACGGTTGACTTAGGGTATAAATGACTCCTTTTTCATGTCATTAGATGTTAATAGTTTCTACTTGGAGCAGAGAAGATCTATTTCTATATAGCACCTTTTGTAACTCTGGGGTCCTTGCCACTTTGTTTTCTTCCACATTATAACTTTGCTTAGGTGTTAAGCATTAACTAAGTCTTAAATACCCAAATGTTAAACAAACAATCAGTCATCTGGAATGTACAAAGTGTGCTCTAAATTTCTTCTTTGAAGTAGAGAATTAGTCTTATATCTTACAATTTTTTAACTACTTCAGTTTCTCCATATATCCGTTTTAAATAAACTGACCACTCAGATATTTGAAAAGACATTTGTAAACCAAGGTTTTGGGAATAGAGTCTTGTTAAAACTACAAATATTCTAATTGACAAAATACTAGTACCACATATTATCAACTAGGAGCACTTAGAGTCCCTACTGCTAAGTTATATTTTACTTTGCAGTTGCTGTGTCCACAAAATCTTTATAAGCCACTGAGAAACAGTAAACACAAGTGCACATTGCTATTACCACCCTTTCTTACCGTACAGTTTATGGTTTAGGAAAAAAAAAGAATTAAGAAGGGGATCGATCCAAGATGGCCGACCACTAACAGCTCAGGATTGTAGCTCCCAGTGAAAGCCCAGAGAACGAGACGACGCCACACTTTTAGACGAATTTTCGTCACTCACCGATCAGCCGATTCCCAGTGGAGGAGCCCCACGGGTCGCCAGCGCGACTCTTGTGGCCGCCGCAGCGGTTTTGCCGGCGTCTCAGCGCAGCAGCTCTTCATGCAGAGCCAACGGGACTGCTTCCCCTACTGACCGGAGTTTGGAGCTCCGGGAAGTCAGAGCCGCTTGTTGCGGACTCAAGAAGGAAGCCAGACCAGAGATTCCCGGGCAGAAGAGCACCATCAGTCTTACCGCTGCTATTTAGGCTGCCACAGTGGGTTGCTCGGATCCCAACACTGGGAATCAATAAGTCGGACGTCGACTCAGAAAACTAATTGGAAGGGCGGTTCATCTACAATGAAGGGAAAAAAACAGCCTAAGAAGGCCGAGTATACTCAAAATCAGAACCCATCAGCAACAGAACAAGCCCTGATGGAAAAGGACTCATCAGCAGCAGAACAAGCCCTGATGGAAAAGGACTCATCAGTAACGGAACAAGCCCTGATGGAAAAGGACTGTGTTCCATTATCTGAAGTAGGCTTTAAAAGGTGGATGATAAGAAACTTCTGGGAGTTAAAGGAACTTGTTCTAACCCAATGTAAAGAAACTAAGAACTTGGAAAAAAGATTAGATGACATGTTGAAAAGAATAGACAATATAGAGAGGAATACAAATGAACTTATGGAGTTGAAAAATACAACACGAGAACTTAGTGAAACATGTACAAGCTTAAACAGCCGAATGGATCAAGCAGAAGAAAGGGTATCAGAGGTCGAAGATCAACTTAATGAAACAACACAACAAGACAAGAATAGAGAAAAAAGGATAAAAAGGAATGAGCAAAGTCTCCAAGCAATATGGGACTATGTGAAAAGACCTAATGTACGCTTGATTGGTGTACCTGAAAGTGACGGAGAGAATGAAGTCAAGCTGGAAAATACTCTCCAGGACATTATCCAGGAAAATTTTCCTAATTTAGCAAAGCAGGACACTATTCAACCCCAGGCAATACAGAGAACACCACAAAGATATTCCTCAAGAAGACCAACCCCAAGGCACATAATCGTCAGATTCACAAAGATCGAAATGAAGGAGAAAATATTAAGGGCAGCCAGAGAGAAAGATCAAGTTACCCATAAAAGTAAGCCTATTAGGCTTACAGCAGATCTCTCAACGGAAACCCTACAAGCTAGAAGAGAGTGGGGGCCAATATTCAATATACTTAATCAACAGAACTTTCAGCCCAGAATCTCATATCCTGCCAATTTAAGCTTTACATTTGAAGGAAAAATAAAATTTTTTAGGAACAAGCAAGTACTCAGAGATTTTATTACCACCAGGCCTGCTTTACAAGAACTTCTAAAAGAAGCACTATACACAGAAAGGAACAACCAGTATGACCCTTTCTGAAAATACACCAAAAAGTAAAGAGCATTAACATAAAGAAGAATTTTTATCAATGAAAGGACAAAATAGCCAGTTAATATCAAACGGCAGCAACCCTAAATTTAAATCGACCAAACCTCCCAATCAAAAGATACAGACAAAATCTAACGGTATATCCAAAGATATACATAGACTCAAAATAAAGGGTTGGAAAAAAAAAAAAAACGTACCAACCAAATGGAGAGCAAAAATAAATAAATAAGCAGGAGTTGCAATTTTCACATTTGACAAAATAGATTTCAAAGCTACAAGGATACAAGGATAAAAGGATTAATGTAATAATAAGAGATCTTAACACCCAGATACATAAGACCCATAATGAGATTTAGATTCAACGAGACAGAAAATTGATAACGATATCCGGGACTGGAACTAAGATCCAGAACAAATAAACTCAATAGGGCTCTCCATTTTAAACACACAAAATATTCATTATCCACAAAATCTAACGATATATCTAAAGATATACAAAGACTCAAAACAAGGGGATGGAAAAAAGCTCACCAACCAAATGGAGAGCAAAAATAAATAAATAAAAAGCAGGAGTTGCAATTCTCACACTTAATAAAATAGATTTCAAAGCTACAAGGATGCAAGGGTAAAAGGATTAATACAACAATAAGAGATCTTAACACCCAGATACATAAGACACATAATGAGATTTAGATTCAACGAGACAACAAATTGATAAGATATCCAGGACTTGAACTCAGAACCAGAACAAATAAACACAACAGAGGTCTCCATTTTAAACACATAAAATATGCATTAACCACTTTAAACACTCAAAATATTGATCGGCCATTATTGAAACCCATTTTAGGAATGAAGTAATATTCCTTTTTCCCTCTTTTTCTTTTTTTCCCCTTCTTTTTCTCTTTTTCCCTAAAAAAAAAAAAAAAAAAAAAAAAAAAGAATTAAGAATAATTTTTATTTTTTTACACAACTAACAATGTATA
The DNA here is from genome assembly GCF_049354715.1 of Callithrix jacchus. NCBI lineage: Eukaryota > Metazoa > Chordata > Mammalia > Primates > Cebidae > Callithrix > Callithrix jacchus. The sequence continues at coordinate 45,995,258 of NC_133502.1, forward strand.
TCTTTCTTCTAAGACTGGCAATAGTTAAAACAGCATAGAAACACACCATGGTAAAGGGAGCTAGTTATATTTACATAAATACACACATACAAACACACAAATGTTAAAACTACAGTTAAACTTCCATAATGGCTGGATAGATAAAAGGCAATCTAGATTCGGTGGTCAATGAAACTCTGTCAAGGTAAGTCATATTTGAAATTAAGTTTCAAGAATATTTAAAAAAAAAGCAATTCATAAGAAGATCCCAGAGAAGAAATTTTTGACAGTCAACAGTGCAAAGGCACTGAGTCTAGAAATGGCTTGTGTGGTAAGCTATTAATTACAGTGGAGGTACAAAAGGGGAGAGGGGTGTTTTCAGGTGAGAATGCTTAAGTAAGCAGTGGCAGAAAGCTATATATGTCCTACACCATTATTTTCAGAAGTCTGTATTTGGTCAAAAATAGTTAACATTTTCTGTATTGCATAAAACCTAACCCTATATCTTGATGAGTTAAACAATCTCTGCATATTTAAGACTAAATTTTATTTACTTCATCAAAAATCATCACTTATATATCATATACTTATGGAATAATAATCAAGTAAATGAACGTAACTGCTTCCAAAGCTCAATTGTCTTCTATTTTTAGGAGGTGTATCATCATTTAATAAAGAAACACAGTATTGCTAATTTAAAAAAACAATATACTTTTTTCTAAGTTTTTCCTCATCATTTTTACTCGTCAAAAATTGAAAGTGTGCTGTTACCATGGAAGCATTTGTATTTTTGCTTTAAATATTACTGAGTGCTATTCTCAAATAACAGTGTTACCTCATGCTTTTTGGAAACAAATCATTATGCCAAAATATTATTCCTGAAAACAACATTATTCATTCAAAACATATGCTGATATAAGAGGATATTTCAAGCTCATGTGTTATATAACTACTTTCCTTATGCTGTTGTATACTTAGAAAAATTATGTAACTATACTTTCTGTAGATTTAGATATATAGAATTCTCACTCTATAAAGATACAGAATCTTTAAAGGTAGTATACCTTTCTCATAAAAGCTAGTTATTACTTAATTAAAATGAAATGAACATTATTTGCATTTGTAAAAGTGGATCTAGTAATAGAAACAATAGAAAAGAAATTCTGGTTAAAATAAAATCAAAGATGCAATCATAGACAGATAAGGTGGATAAAAGAAAATTGCAGCTCTGAAAGGACAGCGTGTTTACTGCTAATTTATATAAAAGTTAGCATCTCTGAGGATGACAGGCCTTGGAATGAATATCATGACTTTACCTCCAGGTGTTAAAACCTTCAATTTATCATGAATAGTAACCTGCAATAAAGAGGCTGTAGAGAGAAGATTATATAGGTGGAGTTCATACATTTTAATATCAGTGTATCCTTTCTTTCCTTCAGGAGAATAGTGATTACATTAAAATTTACAGAATTCAAGAAGATAAGTTTCAATAATCTCCTGGTAGCTGAGGATAGGCATTCATTGGAATACAAAAATGCTATTTTGGTTTCAGATATTTATTATATTTTATGACTCCATACTACTATGTTAATATTTCTTACATACTACATAGTATGAGTATTATTTCATATTTATTAAATCTTTTGTTATAATTATGTTACATATTTTATATATATTTGGCAAATTTAAATAAGAGCTCATAAAGTTGAAAGGAAATATACATTTATAATAACTAGCATAAGTATATGTGTATTGTATAGAGTGGTGACAATGAATGTAATCATGTAGGAAATGAGAACAGATGCAAGAGAGGGGTGGGGATTGAGCCAGAGGACACTCAAGAATTGAAATTCTGAATGTGGAGGAGAAAAAAAGGAAGCTGAGAAGGAAGAAAGAGACGGAGGATAAAATCACTGTAGCCAAAAGAAGGTATTTCAAGGAGGGTGATCAAGTGAAATGAAATCTAAATTGTGCTTACTAAGTATGGCACAACAGAAATCATTGGTGAACATTTAAAAGTTTCAGTAAGTGTTATAGAAAAACTGCTAAGAGCTGGTTCAAAAAAATGAGAGAGGGAAAGAGACAGCTTTAGACATCTTTGGGGGAAAACTACTTACAAAAGGTAGCCAAGAGATGGCAGGCCACTTGAGGAAAAAATGTTCAAGAATAATTTGTTACTTATGATTTCATTTTGTCAAAGTTTGTTGCCATTTCAGTATGTTTATATGAACATAGATATGAACTGGTAGAGAGAAAGCTGGTAGAGAGAAAGCAACGAAGGAGAGAGCAGGCCAAAGGGGATTAAATGCAAAACACAAGTGGACTGGCTGATCTTAAACATAAGTAAAGACAACAAATTGATAGCACTGAGAAGAAGCACATTATACATATATCATATATAAGGAGTATATTATACATATATATGTTGCAGATAGACTGGTAGATTATGTGAGAGGAGGATGAGTTCATTGTCTTCTAAATGCTCTCATTTCAACATAAAGGGTTTTGGTGGTCAGCTATGTTTCAAGAGGAAGTAAGAGTTTCCAGTTGAAAGAAGAAAGAGAGGCCGGGCGCGGTGCCACCGAGGTGGGTGGATCACGAGGTCAAGAGATCGAGACCATCCTGGTCAACATGGTGAAACCTCGTCTCTACTAAAAATACAAAAAATTAGCTGGGCACGGTGGCACGTGCCTGTAATCCCAGCTACTCAGGAGGCTGAGTCAGGAGAATTGCCTGAACCCAGGAGGCGGAGGTTGCGGTGAGCCGAGATCGCGCCCTTGCACTCCAGCCTGGGTAACAAGAGTGAAACTCCGTCTCAAATAAAAAAGAAAGAAGAAAGAGAAAGTGTGGAACAGTTATGGTGGCCGTGAAATTATGCCCATAAGGTCTCTGAGTATACATTGCATAATTGGTCCTGCATGATTCACTTTAAAATTCAGCATCTTGTGTGCCTGACAACACACTTAGGCTGTTTTCAACTAAAGTGGTAAGGTTGCTAACATAGGACTACTCCAGAGAGATGGGGTATTTATCAGATGAGTGATTTTGGCTTAAGAATTTCTCATTGGAGGCCGTGGCGGGTGGATCACGAGTTCAAGAGATCGAGACCATCCTGGTCAACATGGTGAAACCCCGTTTCTACTAAAAATACAAAAAATTAGCTGGGCATGGTGGCGCACACCTGTAATCCCAGCTACTTGGGAGGCTGAAGCAGGAGAACTGCCTGAACCCAGGAGGTGGAGGTTGTGGTGAGCCGAGATGGTGCCATTGCACTCCAGCCTGGGTAACAAGAGCAAAACTCCGTCTCAAAAAAAAAAAAAAAAAAAAAAAAACGAAAACAGGAGATACCACTTTAGTCTCTGACAAAATAGACTTTAATAGTAACAAAGACTAAAAGAAACAAGGAAGGACATTACATAATGGAAAAAAGATCAATGCAACAACAGGAGTCAATGATCATAAATATATATGCGCCCAATATAGGAACACCCAGATACATACGACAAGTGCTTAATGACTTATAAAGAGACTTGGACTCCCGCACAATAATAGCAGGAGACATTGACACCACATTGTTAGTATTCGATGGATCGAAAAGATAGAAAATTAACGGGGATATCTATGATTTCAACTCAGACCTGGAACAAGTAAACTCAGTGAACATTTATAGAATTCTTCACCCCAGGTCCACAGAACATACCTTTTTCTCAGTATCACATTACACCTGTTTTGAAAGTGACCACATAATTGGAAGTAAATCACTCTACAGCATTTGCATAGCATTTCACAGACTTAAATGAAATATTGGTTGGCTGTTTGTTTGTTATTTTCTTCCCTTATTTCTTCCTGTCTCTGCTATTAAGGGCAATTATCGGCATAAAAGAGATTTTTATTACCTATTTTTAGATTGCATTCCAGCCTGGGCAATAGAGCAAAACTCCTGTTCTCTCTCCCCCTTTCTCTTTCTTTCTTTCTAAAAATAAAAAAAAAAAAAAGAAAAAAGAAAAAGAAAAGAAAAAAAAAGGAAAATGATGCTATTGAATTTGTTTTGATGGTATTTTGTTGAGGATTTTTTGCATCTATGTTTATTGGAGAAATTTATTGTCATGTAGTTTTCTTTCTTTGTTGTGTCCTTGTCTAGCTTGGGTATCATGGTAATATTGTCCATTTGTGTTACTCTAAAGGAATATGTAAGGCTTGGTTATTTATACTGAAAAGTTTGGTTCATGGTTCTGTAGGCTATACAAGAAGCACAGTACAGGAATCTGCATGTGGTTAGGGCCTCAAGCAGGTTTCACTCATGGCAGTAAGGAAAGGGAGCTGGAGTATGCAGAAATCACATGGTGAGATAGGAGGCAAGAGGGCTGGAAGAGAAGTGTCAGGAACTTCCTAACAACTAGCCAACCAGAACTAGCAGGAACTAATAGCGTGAGAACACATAGATTATTAAAAGGAATGCACCATGTCTTTGTCTTTCATGAGGGATCTGCCCCCATAATTCAAACATCTCCAATTAGACCCCCACCTCCAGAATGAGGAGCAAATTTTAACATGAGATTTGGAGGGGTCAAACATCTAAATAATAACAGGCAGAAATTGTAGAATGAGCTTGAAAGTGTTCCCTCTTCATTTTTTTTGAATTTTAGAAGAATTAATATTCTTCTTTTAATGTTTGGTAAAATTCAGGCCAGGCACCATGGCTTGTGCCAGTACGCCCAGTACTTTGAGAGACCAAGGCAGAAGGATTGCTTGAGGCCTGGAGTTTGAGACAAGCCTGGGCAATGTAATGAGACCTCATCTCTACTAAAAATTAAAAGATTAGCTGGGCATGGTGGTGCACACCTACGGTCACAGCTACTTAGGAGGCTGACGAAGGAGGATCACTTGAGCCTGCCTGGGAGGTCAAAACTGCAGTGAGCTGTGACCACGCCGATGCATTTCAGCCTGAGTGACCAAGTGTGACTCTGTCTCAAAAAACAAAACAAAACAACAACCACAACAAAAGCCATCATCAAGTCCTGGGCTTTTTATTTTTTTTGACAGCAGACTTTTTATTAATGATTCAATGTCATTAATCCTTATTGGTCTGTTAATGTTTTATATTTTTTTATAACTGAATCTTGGTAGATTATATGTGCTCAAGGATTTGTCCATTTTTTCTAGTTTATCTAATTTGCTGGGCATATAGTTGTTCCTAATAACTTCCTGTGATCCTTTGTGTTTCTATGGTATTCTTTAAATGTCTTCTTTTTTATCTCTGATTTTATTTGAGTCTGTTTTCGTTTTCTCTCCTTGATTAGCTAAAGGGTTTTAAATTTTATCTATATTTTTCAAAGAACCAATTCTTGTTTTGACCTTTTGCCTTGCTTTGCTAGTATTGATGTTATTTACTTTTACTCTGATCTTTCCTTTTTCCTTCTCATTTTGTGCTTTGTTTTTGTTCATTCCTTTGTTTGTCTAGTTGAGGTGTAACTTTAGGCTGTTTATTTGAAATTTTTTCTTTTTTTAAAAAAATAAGCCTTCATTGCTATAAATGTGCTTTTTAGAACTTTTACTATATCCTATATATTTTGGTGTCTTGAGTTCTCAGTTTTGTCTCAAGACAATTTTAAATTTCTGTTATAATTTCTTTGTTGACCTATTGTTCAGGAGTATCTGGTTCATTTTGTATTATTTGTAATGTTTCTAAAATTTCTGTTGTTATTGATTTCTAGTTATATATCATTATGGTCAGAAAGGGTTCTGGATATGATTTCAGGCTTTTTAAATTTGTTAAGATTTGTCTTTTTTTACTTTTTCAATTTTTAAAGTTAAGATCATTCAAATTCCATTATTTTAGTTATTCAAAATATACAATAAAATTTTTTTAACTATAGTCCTCCTATTGTGCTATTGAATGCTAGATCTTATTCTTTCTAAATAACTGTGTTTTTGTGCCTATTCACCTTCCCAACTTTATCCTCCCCTATCCCCTACTTTTTCCAGCCTCTGGCAACCACTATTCACTGTCTACAGCTTTGAGATCAACTTTTTAGCTCCCGCATATGAGTGAATACATGCACTGTTTGTCTTTCTGTGTCTGGCTTATTTCACTTAAGATAATGTCCTCCAGTTCCAGCCATGGGAGTGCAAATGACAGGATTTCATTTTTATTTACAGCTGAATAATATTCTATTGTGTATATGTACCACATTTTCTTTATTCGTCCATTTACTGGTCCTTGGGTTGATTCCATGGCTATTATGAATAGTACTGCAGTAAACATGGAAGTTCAGATACATCTTTGATATACTGATTTTTTTTTTTTGGTTGGTTGGGGAATATATACATATATATTGCAATGGGATTGGTGAATCATATGGCAGTTCTATTTTTAGTTTTATGAAGAACTTTCATACTGTGCTCCATAATGACTTCAATAACTCACATTCTCACTAATAATAGATCAGGGTTTCCCATTTCCCACCCCACCATCATTTGTTATTGTCTATTTTTTGGAAAGACTTTCTTTGTGGCCTCACATATAACCTACCTAGAGACTGTTCCATATGCAATTGAGTAGAACGTGTATTCTGCATCTGTTGGATAGAATGTCCTATAAATGTATACTAGGTTCATTTGGTTTTGCTATTTAAAATCTGATGATTTTAAACGATATTTTTGCTTGAGTGATCTGTCCTTTATAAAAGTGAGGTGCTTAAGTCCTCTACTATTATTGTATTACAGTGTACTATTACTGTAAACAGTCTATCTCAACCTTTATACCATTAATATTTGCTTTATAAATTTAGGTGCTTTTGATATTGGGTACACAGATATTTGCCATTTTTATATCCTTTGGCCAAACTCAGCTTGTTGCCATTATATGATGTCCTTTTTTTGTCTCTTTTTATACTTTTTGACTTCAATTTGATTTTATCTGATATAAGTATAGCTTCTTCTCCTGTGTTTTGTTTGTTTGTTTCTAAAATTCCATTTGCATGGATTTTTTTTTTCTTCTCTTTACTTTCAACCTAAGTGTGTCCTTACAGGGAGGTTAATCTCTTTTAGGCAGTATATAGTTGGTATTATTTTGTTATTTGTCAGCTGCTCTGTGTCTTTTAATTGAAGAATTACTCAATTTACATGGATACTTAAGGACTTACTACTGCCATTTTATTTTTATTATACTTGTTTTGCAGATACTTTCTTCTTTTCTACTCTCTTATTATGTAGTTAAGTAATTTTCTCAAATAGTATGTTTTGTTTCGTCACTTCTTATTTCTACAGTTTTCTTTGCAGTTACCAAAAGACTTACAAAAACATCTTAGTTATAAGACATTATTTTAAACTGATAACACATTACTCTGAACACAGACACCACTTTAATTCCACTTCCTCCACCCACATTTTGGATTTTTGATGTCACAGTTTATGTATTTTTATATTGCATATACCCTAAAATTGTTATGGTATTATTTAATAGTTTTGTGATGTAAGCTTCATACTAAAGATATAAGTGAATTACATGCTATCATTGCAGTATTAGAATATTCTGAACTTAATTTTCTATTTACTTTTACCAGTAAGTTTTATTGTTATTCATAAGCATCTTTTTCATTCTGATTGAAGAATTCTTTTTAGCATTTCTTATAAGCTATATCTGGAGGTGATAATCTCCCTCAGGTTTTATTTGTCTGAAACTATCTCTCCCTCATTTCTGGAGGATGACTTTGCATAGTACAGTATTTTTGCTTGGTACTTTTTTTCTTCAGTGTATTAAATATATCATTCTACTCTTTCCTGTTCTGTAAGGTTTCTGCTGAAAAATATGCTGCTAGGCCTATGGGAGTTTCTTTATTTGTCATATTCTTCTTTTTTTTTTTTCCTGTGAATTTAGAAATTCTTTCTTTGGCTTTGATTTTTGAGAGTTTGATTTTAATGTATCTTGGGGTCTTTTTGTTTGGCGTGAATCTGATTGGTGAGCTTTGGTTGTCCTTATCTGGATATTTATATCTTTCTCCAGGTTTGGAAAGTTTTATACTGTTATTATCTTAAAATATTATTTCTATTGTATTTTCTCTATTCTCTCTTGAATACCAATAGCTTCTGTATTTGTTCTTTTGATGCTACCCATAAATCCTGTAAGTGTTCTTCATTCCCTTTATTTTTAATTTTTTTCTCTAACTGTATGTGATCAAAAAACCTGTCTGAATTCACAGATTCTTTCTTGTACTCGATCATTTCTGCTGTTGCTGTATTGTATTAATTTTTCATTTTGTTAACTGTATTTTTCCTCTGTAAGATATACGCTTTTATTATTAATTTAGTCTTTGTTACATTTCTCTGATAAATTTCTGAGTTATTTATTTATATTTTCTTGAAGTTAGCTGAGCTTCCTGAAACAGGTATTTTAAATTTTTTGCAAGGTAGTTCGTCTTCTAGATCTCCTCAGGGCCAGTCACTGGCTTCTTGTTTTGCCTGTTTGGTGAAATCTTGTTCCTCTGATTATTCTTAATTCTTGTAGCCATGTATTAATGTCTGCACATCTGAGTAGAGATTTATTCCAGTATTTGCAGACTAGCTTTGCCTGGGGATTTCATTCAATAGTAAGCCGAATGAGAGAACCAGCTGGTATGATCCCTAAGCCTGTGACAATTTCAGCCTTTGCATTGCTGAGAGGCACCCTAAGCATAGGACCACTGCATTCAGTGCAGCCAAGACTGGAGTCCTGTGGTCTCCAATGCAGGCAGGGCACCTGGCAGGTATCTTATGGCTGCCAAAGCTGGCATGGTGCTGGGGTACACCAATTTCCATGGTTACTGAGGCCTGATTGTCTCTGAGATTTTTCCAGAACCCAAGGCCACTGTAATATTTGGTGGTGATGTAGCCTAGGAGCCGAGTCCATCTTACAGGGTCTACCAGTTTCTATCTGGCCCTAGGGTGGGTTTAGGGGCTCAGTCCATGGTTACTATCCTTGAGCTATAGACTGTGGGGATCTGCTTAGTGCTGTGTTTTATTGTGGTGGGCTCGGTATCAGGATCCAAGGCAGTGCCCTGCAGTCACTTTCCTTTTTTGTTTTTGAGAAGGAGTTTTTCTCCTGTTGCCCAGGCTAGAGTGCAAAGGTACAATCTTGGCTCACTGCATTCTCTGCCTCTTGGGTTCCAGCAATTCTCTTGTCTCAGCCTCCCAAGTAGCTGGGATTACAGGCATGTGCCACCATGCCCAGCTAATTTTTGTATTTTGCATAGAGACAGGATTTCACTACATTGCCTAGACTGGTCTCAAACTCCTGACCTCAGGTGATCTGCCCTCCTGAGCCTCCCACAGTGCTGGGATTACAGGCATGAGCCACCATATCCAGCCTCATTTCCCTTTTCTTACCCCAAGAGGACAGTATCTCTCTCCATACTGCTCTGCCTGAAGTTAGGATAGGAGTGATGTGGATAATGTAAAGCTGTTTTTTTTTCTTCTTTCCATTAATTTATTAGTATGACTACTTGGTATTGTCATCCTGCATCTAATTTCTTTAGCTCTTGTGAAGGTATTTTTATGCATGTATAGTTGTTCAAATAGATTTTTCTTTCAGGGAATGATGCTAAATTGTTTTATTCTGTTACCTCTCTTCACTCTTTTCCTAATACGATAAATTCTATGTTGTGTGGTTTTGTTTTGTTTTCAAATAAGACTACAAAGACCTATTGTTTATGTTATTTTCATTTGAAAAACTTTAAAGTTACATTAGATATCTTCTGAGTATTTAGAAAATTCTATCTCCTGAAATTTTAGGTTAATTCTTATTTTCTAATAGGAATTATAATTAAAGTATATTAATGAATTTGCGATATAACATTACATAAAGTGATTCTTAGCTACAAAATCTTCATCTGTAGTTCTCTGTCTTATTAGCAGAATGCTATCTTTCCTGCATGCTCCCTTAATAAAGTAATTTAAACAAGCATTGTTCAGTTAAACTATAGAAAAGTTAAAAATAAAGATCACCTGTATTTCCAAAAGTTGTTAAGGCATTAATAATACTAAGAAAATGCTTCAGAGGATGTACAAATGGTCTTGTTTGTTTTTGTCTCTTACTGCTTGTGCTTTCAGTTTTTCACTCAATAATAAAGTAAGTATTCTATAGACAGAAATTATCATGCTTTAAAAATTATGTTAGAATAATGATTTTATATGTAAATCTTTACTCTGGACTCTCATAATATTAGAACAGAATGTTTTTGTTATCATTTCCATTAATTATTTGAAATAAAAATATATTAAACAATCTCAGTATAATGGTTGTTATAAACAGTATAATGGTTGGTTTGTGATATCATTGTCAAGTAATATACATTTTTAAAGTATTAAGCAGCTCAAATATTATTTTAATGAAGGCCCATCTATACAGCAAGGTACAATAACAAATTATACCAAAATTTTTCCTATCTTTAAAATTTTCTGATAATTTTCTGAAGATTGGTTCAAAATTACACAAGTATCTCAAATGGCTTCATCTGAATGTATTTATGTCCATAATATCAGAGCTGTCCAGTAACATAAAATGGTCAGCACTAGTATAATTATAACATTGCATTTATAAACCAGTATAGAATAGATATTTTGATCTCTTTTTTAAAAATAACACAAAATAAGTTTTTCATTGCCAGAACTTTGAATGCTTTCTTTTTCTGTGGCAGGAGACATTTTATATAATTGTTAATCTGTCCCTGTTATTTCTATACTTTATGTTTTATTTGTTTCTCCCACAGAAAATTTAAAACAGTCTAGAAATAGGAAAAGTTTTAAAAAAAAAAGTCTTTTCTAGATTGAATCTATTGCAATGTTTAGATCTTGATTTTGTAGGATGTCTTGAATCTAAATTTACAATCTCTATGATGTCACACAAACAAAAAACAAAAACCTACAAATTTATTGTGAATTATTTATTCCCCCAAATTTATAAATTAATTTAAATTTAAGATTTATTTATACATTATTCTAATACTGAAAAACAAAAACAATTTGAAAAATCCAACAAAACCAAACTTTTATTATAAGAGAAACTGCACCCGTAATTGATGATGATTTTATTAATGATTGGCTCCAAACCACAAATTCATGAGAAATGTTATGTCTCTGTTTTCCTGGAAGAAACTACATGTGTTATAGAAAAATGTTTTCAAACTATAACACATGGGAAAAGATAAGGAAAAAATAAGCTGATATATTTAACTGGCTCTAGTGAAACAACATGTGTCTCTCCTTTTGAAAAATTTGTTGCAGAACAATATAATAACCTCAGTCAAGCTAAGGATACCCCCCAGGATTGATTTGTATCTAACAATAAAAAAAGCATACATATGCTTACAAAAAGAATGGCAATGGAAGAAAGTTCTGTGAAGAATCACATGGCTTTGTTTGGTGATTTTCAAATAAGTTAGTTAAACCTCTGGTTCCATAACCTGTTGAGAGTTTATGATCTAGTATCCTAAGTCTCTTATGCGTATACTACATTATATATAGAAATACATATACATAAATATTTTTATAGTATAAAATATAATATAATATGTAAATAATATATATGTATTTATATAGTATAGTATACACATACAAATGATATACAATGTGTATATATACACACAAATATAAATGTATAAATACACTTTGCATATTTATGTATTTATATATTTGCATAATGTATATATATCGTGTGTGTGTGTATGTGTGTAGTTAAATATATAGATAGATTCAAATACCTAGAAAATATACAAGAAATGCTTTCTATGAGCACACCAATCAGCCTGATCATGATGTCTACGTGTAATTATCCAGTGAAAAGATCCAGAAATCCTTAAGGAAGTGCCTGATTTTAGGCCTGGAGCAGGAAAAATACATGACAATCATGAACTTTATTTTAAACAAAAATGAAAAAAAAATGACTTAAAAATAACAAGGATGTATCAAAAGATTCAGAGGTCAAGTTTAAGTAATATACACCAAACAAATCAGGAGAAATTTGAGCATTAAAACAGATAATGATATTAATCAATTTAATGTTGAGTATATACTGATATAAATAAATTCGTAAACTTAGTATTTAATAAAAATGGTTTTTTGCATGGTTTTAAAGTACCATCTTATAGAATACTTTCTTATAAAAAGGAAAAGAATAATTTTGCAATGGAAAAGTCTGCTAGATGCTACCTTCATCTGAGGATCGAAATACGCATCATCAATAATTGGAAAAGTTATATATTGTGCAAACTGAGGAGCCTAGCACTTCAGTGGCATTCTGCACAATTGTTAGAAACCTGAATCTAATCAGAAGGAACCCAAATTGAGGATATTCTATGAAACAACTCTTTCACGTTGTTCAAAAGTGACAAGGTTGTAAAAATCAAAGCAAGAATAAGTAGTTTTTCTAGATTAAAGACGAAAATTAAGACATGACATGATTCTAAACTGGATCATTTTACTGTAATGAACATTATTAAGACAACTGGCAGATTATGAGTGGGGTCTGAGGACTAGATTTTACCAAGGTATTGATATTAATTTCCATTTTTCAATTATATTGTTCCCATATAGAAAAACTGTGTGCTTATAGAAAATATACTGCATAATATTTAGGGGAGATTGAATAACATACTGGCAACTTACTCTCAAATATTTCAAGAAAATTAAAGTTCTGTGTTATGTTCTTGCAAATATTCCTTAACTGTGATTATTTAAAAACGTAATATTTATACAAAATTCTACTCCAGATGGTAATAATATTGCAAATAACTATTTCTAAGAGTCAAATAGATGCATCTGTTATTGATATTTGCATATTAGGAACAACTATATTAGTGACATATGCAAGTAGTGTCATTAATAACAGCACAGTTCTTTACCTCTGTCATGTTTCTATTGACATGAACTGTAATAAGCTGACTGGGAAACTTTAAACTATAAAAATGTGCATTTTATAATAATGGAAGCACCAAACAAAATTTAAGTATTTATTTACCTATTTTTTATTTCTCTTTACTTAAGTGTCCAGAAATAGATACAGATGCACCGAACATCTTCACAACATTAGAGTAGGCATAATTCCCTAAATAATTTATTGAAATGCACGAACTATAAATAAGTAATAAATTTGATGCTATTTAAATGGAGACCTTTATTCCTCAATAGTCATGATTAAAAAAATAAAAAGAAAGTCTATAGACCACATAGAAGATTACACTGAAAATAAAGATCTGAGAAAGGACTAATTTTCAAAATATGTTTGCATGTGTTTATCAATTTATGTATCTGTATATGCCTCTATGTACCTATGAATGTACAGAGGAATGTGTTTATTTAAATATTTATATTGTAAAACAATAATACTAAGACGACAGAAAAGGTACTTGAAAGATGGACAAAATAATTGAATGAGTACTTCATAAAAAAGAAAATCAAATGTACATTGGTTCTATACATTAGGGAAAGGACACTTTCTTCAATAAATGGTGTTGGGAAAACTGAATATTCATATGTGTAAGAATGAAACTAGACCCCTATCTTTTGCTATATACTAAAACCAAGTAAAAAACGGATTTGAGACTTAAATATAAGACCTCAAACTAGGAAACTACTAAAAGAAAACATTGGAAAAACTTCAGAACATCTGTCTGGGCAATGATTTCTTGAGTAATATCTCACAAGCACAGGCAACCAAAGAATGAACAAATGGGATCACATCAAGTCAGAAAGCTTCTGAACGGTAAAGGAAACAATCAACAAAGTGAGAGACAACTCGCAGAATGGCAGAAGATATTTGTAATCTATTCATCTGACAAATGATTAATAACCAGAACATATAAGGAGCTCAGGCCGGGCACGGTGGCTCACGCCTGTAATCCCAGCACTTTGGGAGGCCGAGGCGGGTGGATCATGAGGTCAAGATATCGAGACCATCCTGGTCAACATGGTGAAACCCCGTCTCTACTAAAAATACAAAAAAAAAAAAAAAAAAAAAAAAAAAAATTAGCTGGGCACGGTGGCGTGTGCCTGTAATCCCAGCTACCCAGGAGGCTGAGGCAGGAGAATTGCCTGAACCAGGAGGCGGAGGTTGCCGTGAGCCAAGGTCACGCCATTGCACTCCAGCCTGGGTAACAAGAGCGAAACTCGGTCTCAAAAAAAAAAGGAGCTCAAAGGACTCAATTAGAAAAAAAAGTCTAATAATCCAGTTTTTTAAAATCAGCAAAAGATACGATTAAACATTTCTTAAAAGAAGACATAAAAATGGCAAACAAGTTTGTGAAAGGTGCTCAACATCACTGACCATCAAAGAAATACAAATCAATACCACAATGTGATATCAACTCACCCTAGTTACATCATGCCATTTATCTATAAAACAGGTAATAATGAATGCTGCTGAGGATGTGAAAAAGGGAACTTTCACACACTTGGTGGGAATGTAAATTAGTACAGCTGCTATGCAGAACAGTATGCATGTTTCTCAAAAAACTAAAAATGGAACTACCAAGTGATTCAGCAATCCCACTTATTGGTGTCTACTCAAAAGAAAGGAAATCAGTATATTGAAGAGATATCTGCACTCCCATGTTTATTGCAGCGCTGTTCACACTCAGTAGCTAAGATTTGCAGTCAACCTGTGTCTATCAACAGATGAACAGATAAAAGAAAATTTGATATATAATCACAGTGGAGTGGTATTTATTCATAAAAAGGATGTGATCCTGTTATTTGAAACAATATGGATGGAATTAGAGGACGTTTTGTTATGTGAAGTAAGCCAGATATAGAAAGACAAACATCGCAAATTTTTACATTTTAATTTTTAGTAGAAGCTAAAAATTAAAACAATTGAATTCACGGAGACAGAGAACAGAATGATGGTTACCAGAGGGTGGGAAGGGTTGTGGGGAGGGAAGGGGAAAATGGGGATTGTTAAAGAATACAAAAATATAGTTAGATACAATGACTAATATCTAACATTTGATAGCACTACAGAGTGACTACAGCCAGCAGTAATTTGCTGTTCACTTTAGAATGACTGAAGGAGTACATTTAAAATGTTCACAACAAAAAGAAATGATGAATGCTTGAAGTGATGGGTAGTCCATTTACTCTGATGTGATTATTACACATTGTATGCCTGTATCAATAGATCTCATGTACCCCAGAAGTATATACACCTATTATATACCAATAAAAATTACAAAAAACTAAAAAGCTAGAAAATGTATACTGGTTCTACCAGTTTGGAAAACTGTTTGGCATTATCTTTTAAAACTGAACATACATATTTCCAATGATAAGAATGCTCTTAAAAGCATTATTTATGACCCAAACTAAAAGCATCTATATATCCACAACAGAAGAGCATATCCTTTTATTTTGGCTGAAGAAATGCAACTTTCTACTAAGATATGATGTAAATTTATATGAACAGTAATATTTTAGCTTTATTTAAGAATATCTAAATAATAGAAGGTTGTTTCTATTTGTTGGGCTTGTGCTTGCATCTTTTTTGTCTTTATATTTAATTGTACCTCCAAACATTTCTATTATAATCAATTATTACTATATAATAGCCAAGTTGAATAAGATAGTTGTCCTAGAGAAGGTTATTTTTGAATTGATTTTTTAAGATAAATATGACTTTATATATTAAAGTCAGATGGTGAGGTCAAAGTAGAATAGTTTTTCTGTATTTTATCACTTTTTACCAGTAATATATATGGTAGAATACTTTCTTCTTGTATTTCATATGCATTGCTCTACTTCTCCATACCATTCTTCATTAGTATGACAACTGTTAAAATTTTGATTAATCGTTGATTGTCTCTATAAAATATGAGCAGGTGTGAATCTTTGAGTTGGAACTATTAGCAGATCACTCATGCTTTGTAAAAAGAGAAACCTTTTCAAGAAACATTTTCTGTGATTTTATTATGTAGCATTTTAAATATCAGCAGTAGAAAATGTACAAAGTAAACTCAATGCTCTCCATTGTTTCCTTATGCCCAATATACAAATAAAGCAAGAATGATACATTTGAATCCTTATGTTAATTATTTGCTTAACCTGGACTGGTATATTTGTGGTACTATCTTGTCATAAGTGTATTTTGAATATAGAAGCCTGCTTAAATAAATTTCTTTTAATGTTATGAAGTATGAAAATGTACTGGATACTAATTGAATCTTGCCTGGCAATAAATTAGTGATACAACAGGAGGCAGGTAAATACTGGGTAGAAGAGAATGGTCCTCCAGCAAAGGCTCCACTCTCAAGCCTGGAAACCCTTGGCCCTAATGGGAACAGGCATTCCTGTTTTCATGCCTAAATGTTGCCTTTTACAAGACCCCTCAGGCCCATCACACCCCCATCCTGTACCCATAAAAACCCCAAACCACAGACTTCATGATTAGAAGAGCAGAAGAATGGCAGAGTAGCATGACAGAGATGGAGAGAAAAGAAGGAACATCTGAATATTGAGAGGAGTTAAGCTTGGGACAATTAGAGAAGAGACAGGCAATGGGATGGTGACATCCAGGGGAAGATCATCTTCCCACTCTATCCCCTTTCCAGCTCCTCATCAACCCTTTGAGAGCCACCTCCATCACTCAATAAAATCTCCACATTCACCATCCTTCAAGTCCAAGTGACTTGACTCCTTCTGGATGCCAGATGAGAACCTGGTTACCAAGAAATGTGATGTTAATAGGTTTTCACCCTGACTACCCATTGAGCTGGTTACCACTTAGCCATTAATGATGGCAAAGCTAAAAGAGCATTATAACACCCATGGACACAGCTGTAGGGCTGGAGCCCTCTCCCCAAAAAACTGCTGACCCTGTCTCACCTGCACGCTCTCCCTTCTGTAAAGGATTTCAACACCTAACGGTCAAGTAAATAAGGCACCTCCTTCAGAAGGGTTCCCACAAAGAAGTCAAAGAAATTCTCCTGCCTCATTAGTATTCAACATTTTGTTCTACTAATAGATATATTTTCCTCACTTAATCACATCATGCCTTATTTCCCTTTTAATTATTACAAATAATTTAAAGAAACATTTATAACACAACATTATTAAGATACAGCTTTATGAGTTTACTAGACAACATCAAAATGGGTAGTGTAGATAAAATAGTTGAAATCTATGGAATATAAAAAATTGGTTGACAAACACTTCTGTTCATAAATTATTTTACTTCTTTTTACATGTGGAGTGGTGCTCTCTGTGGAAACAGTAACTTCACATTGCTGTGATTTTAATCAGACATTTTCAAAAAGTAAGTGAGCTATTTGGGAATATCTGAAAATGTAATACATACTACCTAGTATGATTGTGTACACATTGCATTTCTTTGATGCCATTGTCATTTTTGTGTTTATGTAAAGGAATGTTCTTAGGGAAAGCACATTGACATATTTAAATATAATGTATTCTAATAAACTGATGCCTAAAACTTACTTTTTTATGTAGCAATAAAATGTCTGTATTCCGTGTGTGTGTATATGTGCATATGTGTAGAAAGAAAAAGAGGAGGAGACTGAGATAGAACAAGTATAAACAAAAAGTGAAAACAAAAATATGTATTTTTACATATATTTATATAAAACTATAGCTATAGAAATTATACATTTTTATGTATAAATATAAAATATATTTTTCTATATAATTTATATATTTTTGTTCAATTTTATCTTGAAAAATAAACGTTTTTGCTACCCCTTACAAATTATGATTTCAAATTATGCTTTTCATTGGTGTTTAACTCCAGAAAATATATTATCAACATTTATTTAATTTACTGTAAAACCATGTACATCAATACTCTCAGAGTCTTATTTGCATTTGTTTCTCTTGAAACTTTTCCATGCTGTCTTCTTTTAAAAATTTAATTATTTTCTAAAGCCTGCTAAACTCTCAGGAATTTAACCATTATTAATGATCCCATCATTTTTTTTTCTACACTCACTAGTAAAGAACCAACCAACCCATCATTCTTAAAATATGTCTTCTCACTTGTCCCAAGAGCTTCTTTCTTATAATTCTGCCCTCTGCTTCTACTAAATTGCCACCTATCACCCAAGGCTAGTCCTATGACTCTAAAATGAGAAAAAGAGATGAGACTCTTATGTGTCATACTGTGGAATGTATGATTTAAAGCTTGTCACATACTGAAGATGGAAACAATGCATCATTATGTTATCTCTATTCAGTGTTAAATAGCCATTTTAGCCTTAGTGCTTACCTGTATTCCAGTTTCAGATTTTTTAACAATTTGCTAAATATCCTTGGTCAATGCTTCAGTTGAAGTGTATTGAGTACTGTATATCCCCACCACTGAAAAAGAAATCTCCTTTTTCTTTTGTTCTTTAATATATTTTATTTGTAGACATATTTAACACATCACACTAATGTGACCTATTGAATTTATAATCAATCACAACCCTCCGTTAATAATTTATTACCCTTTTTGTAAATCTCCCCTACTTCACACTTTGATTGACTTGATTTTTTAAAACTTAATATTATATTTAATATAATCTTTTTCCAATTTTTCTAAGTACAGCATTGTTTTCCTGTAATCTTTTGTTTCCTGCTTTTATAATCTGTACAGATTTCTTTTTGTATCTTACTTATTTCTGCGGATTATAATATATACATCCTTGATAAGCTCTTTAAATATCTCATGAGCATAAGTCAGAACTACTTACAGTATCAGGTTTAGGATAGACTCACTTCTGAAATTACATTGGTGCAGCATTAATCAATAATCAATTATCTGTGGGTAGTTTTGTTCAGTTAATGATGAAATTTTCCTTTAAATAGATTTTAGTATGTGGTAGCAAAAAAAAAAGGATATAAATACAACCTTACTTTCAATTTTTTGCCATCTATTTAAAGATATGTTGTAAGGGCCTATCTTTATTCCCACATACGGTCTGGTGAAACTGACTTTTTTTGAATATAAGGAACCTCTTCTGTAGGCCAGATGCATAAACTACTTGACAGATGTTCTATCCCTGCTTTAGCTTCCCAATCACTCTCTTAGATGGATTTACTGCTTTTCTGTGCAAGAAGTGCTGGGTTTCAGCAAAGATGCCATAATTTCATACACAGTGACCTTGGCATGAAGTTACTTTTCCAAAACTGTGAAACAGCAGCTGTGTGAAACTTCTTATTTATCTTTTCCATGCACAATGTTTGCTTTTTATTCCTCATAAATATAACTTCAGTAGTTTGGTTACCTTGAAGTTGTACATAAAGGGAAATATGTAAGTGCTCATGGTAATGAAGGATATTTAACTCATCAGGATTCTAACTGCAAGCATTTGCTTTGGAGAAATGCTAAACATTCACTGTGTAATGGACAGAATAATCATAAAAGATCCATTATAGTGTGTTCCTTACATCCTTTTAGATTGCCTTAGGGAGTAGACAGCAGGTCATAAAAAGTTGTTTTATTTAAGAATTTAACAGCTTTTTTTAAATCAGAAAAATCACAAACATTGATGTGTATCCTAACAAAGTATTCACATACTTGTCATTGAAAATCATGTTCTTAAAAAAGGTATATCTGTGATAAATACCCAGAAATTAGAATAAGAAAAAAATACTTCTAATATTTTCTTATCAAAATACGTATGTTGTTTGATAACATCAATCTTAACTGTTGTCTTAGTTAATTGTTTGATATTATCAAACTTAACATACATATTTTGAGATTTTTTTTCGTGATACATAATAGATGTACTATTTTGGGGGTTCATACAATAATTTAACCAGGAACTGTTTCATACTCATATTGACTTAGGGGATATTTCTGGAATAATGTCTGTGCTATATGTTTGTTTCTGGTTTTTTATGATGGTAGGGCGTGGAACCAGTTTGCTTCTATGCCACTATTTTGGAACCAGAAGTATATTTGTTTTTTAAAGTCTACAATATCATATATAATACTCTTAAATCTTGCTTTTGTAATGATAGCAACACAATAAATAATTCCATATTTTTGTATTTGTGCTGGAAGCGTGGTAGCCGGTTTTAAGCAAATATGCACATATATACATATGTAATTTTGTTAATTATTGACAAATTCTCCTTCATAGATATATAATTTGGTATTACCACAAGCAGTGAGTGGGCGAATTAGTTTAAATAAAGACTTGCCGACAGCGATGTTGTCACACTTTTAAATCTTTGGCAAACTGATAGAAAAGCAATGGTGTGATGATGAAATTTAAATGTTCAATTTTATTGTTTTTTTAAAAAAATCAACTTTCATTTTAGGTTCATGTAGCACATGTGCAGGTTTCTTGTATATAGGTATGTTGCATGACATTGAGGTTTGGGGTATGATTAAACCCATCACCTAGGTAGTGAGCATATATACACATACAACACAATAGGTAACTTTTCAACCCTTGACCCTTTATCTCCCCATTAGTAGTCCCAGGTTCTATTGTTTCCATGTTTTATGTCCATTTATACCAAATATTTAGCTCCCACTCATTAGTGAGTACATACAGTATTTGGTATTCACTGTCTGTGTGAATTGGTTTAGGATAACAGCAACAAACTTCACCTTGATGATTCAAAGGACATGATTTCATTTTTTTTATGACTATGCATAAAAAATGACTATGCATTCATTTTTATGACTATTCCATAGTGTATATGTACCATATTTTCTTTATCCAATCCATTATTGATGGGCATCTAAGTTGATTCCATGTCTTTGTTATTGTGCATAGTGCTATAATGAAAATATTGGTGACTGCCTTTTTAGTAGAATGAATTTACTTTACTTTGGGTGTTTATTCAGTAATGATATTGCTGGATAGAATGGTAATTCTGTTTTTAGTTCTTGAAAAAACTCCAAACTGCTTTTAATAGTGGCTGAATTAATAAACATTCACATAAACAATGTATGTGCTTTTCCTTTTCACCACAGCCTCACCAGCATCCATTATTTTTTTGACTACTTAATAATAGCCATTTTAACTGGTATAGCATATCTGATGGCAGTTTTGATTTGCACCAAAAGTACAACAGCAATCAATCATCATCTCTCATGATTAGTGATGTTGAACATTTTTTTCATATGTTTGCTGGCCACATGTATGTCTTCTTTTGAGAACTGTCTGTTCATGTCCTTTGACCACTTTCTAATGGGGTTGTTTATCGTTGTTATATATTAAAAATTACTGTTATATTCTGCATAATAAACCTTTCTCAGATACATAGTTTATGAATATTTTCTCCCATTTTGTAGGTTTTCTGTTTACTTTATTGATACTTGCTTTTGTTGTTTGGAAGCTGTTTAGTTTAATTAGGTCCCACCTACCAATTTTTGGTTTTGTTGCAGTAGCATTTGGGGACTTAGTCATACATTCTTTGTCATGTATGATGGCCAGAAGGGTATTTCCTAGGTTGTATTCTAGGATTTTTATAGTTTTAGGTCTTACATTTAGGTCTTTAATTTATCTTAAGTTAATTTTTCTATATGGTAAAACATAGGGGTTCTGTTTCATTGTTCTGCATATGGATAGTCAGTTTTTCAAGGATTTTTTATTTTAAATAGGAAGTCGTTTCTGCATTGCTCATTTTTGAAGATCCAATGGTGTAGGCACGCAGCTTTATTTCTGGATCCTCTATTTGGTTCCGTTGGTCTGTGTCTGTTACTGTACCAATATCATGCTCTTTGGTCTATAGTTGCTTTGTAGTACAGTTTGAAGTTGTGTAATGTGATGCCTCTGACTTTGTTCCTTTTACTTATCACTGTCTTGGCTACTTAGCCTCTTTTTTTTTTTTTTTTTGGTTCCATATGAATTTTAGAAGAGTTTTTTTTTCTAATTCTGTAAAAAATGATGTTGATTGAGAAGAATAGCATTGAATCTGTAGATTGCTTTGGTTAACATGGACATTTTGATGCTATTGATTTTTCCAATCCATGAGCATGGAAAGTGTTTTCATTTGTTTGTATCATCTATAATTTTATTCATCAGTGCTTTTTAGCTGTCCTTGTAGAGATCTTCTTCCATTTCCTTAGCTAAATGTATTCCCTGATATTTTATTATTTTGTGGCTATTGTAAATAGGATTGTATTGATTTGGCTCTCAGCTTGCATGTTATTGATATAAAATTATAAAATTAGTTTCAATAAAGTGTAGGATACAAAATCAACGTACTAAAATTAGTGGCAGTGCTACTTTTATGACAATGCCACTAATTTTAGTACATTGATTTTGTATCCTACACTTTATTGAAATCATTTATCAGGTCTAGTAGCTTTTTGGTGACTTTTAAGCATTTTCTTCATATAGAAGTATCTTCAGTGAAGAAAGACAATTTGACTTCTCTTCCTATTTAGATGCCTTTTTTAAAAAACCTGATTACTCTGGCTAGGAATTCCAGTACTATTTTGAACAGGAGTGGTAAGAGTAGGCATTGATAATCTTGTTCTAGTTCTTAAGGCAAATACTTCCAGCTTTTGCCTGTTTAGTATGATGTTGGCTATGGGATTGTCATGAATGGCTGTTATTATTTTGAGAATGTTTCTTCAGTGTTTAGGTTTTTTTTTTTTAATCATAAAGGGAAGTTGGATTTTATTGAAAACTTTTTCTGTGTCTATTGAGATAATCATATGGTATTTTTTCAAATTCTGTTTATGTAGTGAATCACATTTAATGATTTATGTATGCTGAACCAACTTTGTATCCCAAGAATAAAGCCTACTTGATTGTGGTGAATTAACTTTTCAAAGTGCTACCGGATTTAGTATGCAAGTATTTTGTTGAAGATTTTTGCATCTATGTTTATAAGGACTGTTTTTCTAAAGTTTTCGTTTCTGTTGTATCTTTGCCAGACTTTGGTATGAAAATAATGCTGGCTGTACAGAATATGTTAGGGAGGAGTCCTTCCTCCTTGATTTTTTGAAATACTTTCAGTAGGATTGGTAGCTGCTTTTCTTTGTGAATCTGGTAAAATTTGGCTGTGTCTCTGTCTTGCACTGGGCTGTTTCTGGTTGGCAGTGTTTTATTATTATTATTATTATTATTATTATTACTGATGCAATTTAGTAACTCATTATTAGTTTGATCAGGAATTCAATTTCTTCCTGATTCAGCCTTGGGAGTTTGTGTGCCTCCAGGAACTTGTGCATTTCCTCTAGATTTTCTAGTTTATGTTCAGAGAGGTATTCATAGTAGTTTCTGAGGATCTTTTGTATATTTGAGAGATTGCATGTAATATCACCTTTGTCATTTCTGAGTGTACTTATTTGGATCTTCTTTTTTTTCTGTATTAATCAAGCTAATAGTCCATATATATTGTTTATGCATTCAATGAACCAACTTTCATTATTTAATTCTTTGCATGTTTTGGAGTCTAAATTTTATTTAATTTTCTTTAGCTAAATCTTATTTATTTGTAATTTTTATTTGGCTAAGCTGATTTTAGTCATTTCTTTTCTTCTGTTAGATTTAGTGTGTGTTTGTTGTTTTTCTATTTTCTCTTAGTTAAATTAGATTATTAATTTGAGATCATTCTAAATTCTTTGAGTAGGTATTTGGGGTTACAAACTTTCATCTTAACACTGCTTTTGCTGAATCTGAATGATTTCATATGCAATGTCTTTCCTTTTATTCATATTATAGAACATTTCTGTCTTAATTTCATTGTTTACCCAAAAGTAATACAGAAGGAAGTCATTTAGTTTTTTGTAACTTGGTTTTGAGACTTTTCTGTTGTTATGGATATCTAATTCATTCCACTATTTCCTGAGAATATGTTTGGTATAATTTTGATTTTTTTAACTTATTGAAATTTACTTTATGGCTGAGCATGTGATCAATCTTACAGTATTTTCCATATAAGGATGGGAAGAATGTCCATTCTATATCGGTTGCATAGAGTATTATATAGGTATCCATTAGTTCCATTTGTTCAAATTTAAGTCCAGTGGAATTTAAGTCCAGAATTTCTTTGTTCATATTCTGCCCCAATGATCTAACACTTTCAATTGGTTGTTGAAGTCCTCCAGAATTTGTGTAGCTATGCAAATATATTTGTAGGTCTAGAAGTATCTTGTTTTATGAATCTGGGTGCTATGATATTGGATGTGTATATACTTAGCATAGTTAAATCTTCCAGTTGAACTAAAATCTTTATCATTATGTACCATCCTTCTTTGTTTTTACTGTTGTTGGTTTAAAGTCTCTTTCTTCTGGTGTAAGAATAATGACCTCTAATTTTTCTTGTTTTCTTATTTTTGCAATAGATTTTTCTTCTGCAGTTTACTCTGTGTCATTATATGTGAAGTGGGTCTTCTTGAAGAGGGTAGAAAGGTAGTTCTTTTTTAAAATCCAACTTGCCATTCTGTGTCTTTTATGTGGGTCATTTCAACCATTTAGATTCAAGGTTAATATTGATAGGTAAGCTTTTGATCCTGTGGTGGTGCTGCCAGCTGGTTGCTTTGTAATCTTGTGTAGTTGCTTTATAGAACCTGTGGGCTGTGTAGTTGTCTATGCTTTTGTGGTAGCAGATATTGTTCTTTTGTTTCCATGTTTACAATTTCCTCAAGGAATTCTTCTTGTAAGGCTGCCAAATGATAAAGAATTTCCTTAGCCCCTCCTGCCCTGGAAATGATTTTATTTCTTCTTTGCTTATGAAACTTAGATTGGTGAATATGAAATTTATGATTGGAATTTCTTTTCTAAGAAAGAAAAGAAAAATGCTAAAAATAGCCCTCCAATCTCTTCTGGCTTCTAGAGTTTCTGCTGAAGAGTCTGCTGTTAGCCTAATAGAGTTCCCTTTGTAAGTGATCTGACCCTTTTTTCTGGATGCTTTAAAAGTTTTTTATTTTACACAGTTTTAGAATTTAATTTCATAGAGTTCTAAAAAGTTGTCTATCATGATATTTTAGTTTTTTTCTGTGTTAGTTTATTTTACTTGTAATATCTTGTTTTATTTTTGCATTATCTAATTTTAAATTTATTAGCTTACCTAGTAATTTTGCATTTTGTTGATTTTTTAAAATAATGAGCATTTAAATTTACTTATTAACTGTTTTAACCTTATTGCATTCTGCTTTTACCTTTATTATTTTCTTTTACTATTTTGGTTTGTTTTTTGTTCTTTTTCTAGACTTTTTGTTTGGAATTTAATTCCTCTATTTTTATCTTTTATTTTATTTTTTGGTGTTGGGGAATCAGGAGATACAGTGACTGGCCTGATCTCTGTCTACTCCTTTCTCAAGTACAACCTTTACTCCACATGCACTCGTTCTCAAAGGAAAGAGAAAAAATCAGAACATGTAACATAATCTTTCTATGAAGCAGATCTCCTGGTAGATAGATTAATGCTACTTTCTGGGAGGAAAGAATGTTTCTACTGAATATGCTTATCTGGTGGAACATGACAATTTTTTTTTTTTTTTTTGAGGAGTTTCACTCTTGTTGCCCAGGCTAGAGTGGAATGGTGCAATCTTGGCTCACTGCTCCCTCCACCTCCCAGGTTCTAGCAATTCTCCAGCCTCAGCCTCCCTCGTAGCTGGGAATACAGAAACTGCCACCATGCCCAGCTATTTTTTGTATTTTTAGTAGAGACAGGGTTTCACTATTTTGGCCAGGCAGGTCTCAAACTCCTGACTTCAGTTTCTTCTGACTCTTCTATTTGATTTATATTCCCTTTCTCCCTCTCCCTGTCTTTTCTACATTTGGATGTTTTGTCATGAATTCAATTTTGATTTAAAGTACAACTATAAAGTAAGTATATGAGTTTATTTCTATTAAGCTACTTATGCCCCATACTTACTCATGCCTAAGTTAAATTAACTTTCTAACTTTGGATTTTCAAGACAACACAGGTAGAATATACAGATATCTCTACTTAATATCAATCATCCAGTTTGTTTAATCAGAATTTCTGAATGAAAAGATTTATCATGGATTTCTTATTTATTATTAACTTTTCCAGCATTTTACAGGTATTTTCATATGTACAGAAAACTTGAACGAAATGAATCCTAAACACACACATTCTACAACCATGATATAACAATTAACATTTTACTTTATTTGTTTTATTATCTATTTATGCATCCATCCATCAAATCTTTATTTAATGTCAAAGTTGCAGACATTATCTTCATTCAAAGACACTTTTGCATGCTAGAGTTAATTAGAGTTGGTTATTTTTAAATGATCTTTTTATGGTCAAATTTACATACAATAAAGAC
The DNA here is from genome assembly GCF_049354715.1 of Callithrix jacchus. NCBI lineage: Eukaryota > Metazoa > Chordata > Mammalia > Primates > Cebidae > Callithrix > Callithrix jacchus. The sequence goes on from NC_133502.1 coordinate 46,021,473, forward strand.
AGCAATCTAAGTATCCTTGTAGTCATTGTGTTTTAGAAAATGCATACACTTGTAACCAAAAGTTCTATCAAAATGTTACCATCACTCTTTTTTGTCAATCTCTACCTTGAAACTCTGATAGGCAACCACTATTCTTTCCTTTATCAGCACCAATATTACTTTTGCTTGCTCTGGATTTCAATAACTAGAAATTATGTATTATGTAATCTTGTGTAAGACCTTTCACTCGGTTTAATGTTTTCAACATTTACCTATGTGGGGGCATCAATTTGCATTGTATAAAAGGAAAAATAAAATATTTTACATGTCAAAGAGAGATCCCCTAAGTGATATCTGAGTAGCATCACTAAGGTACGTCTTCTTTTTTGTTTTTTGAAAGCTGGTTTTAGAAAGATTTATTGGAATATACAAGGAGTGCTATGTAGTTATACATGTCCTTCACATTTATATCTGATACAGCTGAATTCTGTGTCTTTTATTATTAATGTTATTATTATACTTTAAGTTCTGGGATGCATGTGCAGAATGTGCAGGTTTGTTGCACAGTTTTACATGTGCCATGGTAGTTTGCTGCACCCATTAACCCATCATCTACATTAGGTATTTCTCCTAATACTATTCTTCCCCTGCCTCTGCCACCCTTTATATATAAGAAATATATCATGTTACAATACATATATTTTTTTAAAGACTATCATGGTACAATACAAATATTTTAAAGTTTCTACTGGATTAGTAGTGGTTATTTAACTTGTTAAATCAAAAGCTTCTTTGTGTATAGTATCATGATTTCCTTTAGTGCCTCCTACATTTTATATACATCAGCTTTGTTGATGCTTAAAATGTCCTTTTAAACATCATTATTTTATTTTTAAATTCTACAAGTTGCATTTGATGTATAACTTGAGATAATCTCTGCATGCTCATTTACAATGCAGTGAGTTTTGTAAACATACATATATTTTTCCTGTAAATATTGGCTGAAAAACATTATAATGACAGATCTACTCCATAAAATATTTGGGTGTCAAAAACCAAGAGATGTTTCTCTAAAAAAAAAAAAATAGTAATTGAAGAGATGTTATGTAGAATATGCATGTATTGGAATTCAAGTTTGGCTCCTTTTCAACTAAACGTTGGTTCAGGTAATTTTTTTTTCTTATTGTTCTGCTAACTACTGTGTTCTTTCTTCTGTAAACTTTCACTGGGGGTTAGTCCCAGCACCCAGCATAGTTCTAAGACTCTACTCTCCCTAATATGGTCATTACAACCCACATGTCTTGTTTAATCACACAAGACATTCATAGCTTCACCAATAACATAACATTTCCTTTTCAGTTATGACATTTATATTGCTCTTGTTTATTGATTATTTTCTTTGTTGTGAACTCAGCTATGCATGTTATAGAATATTAATAAAACATTCTATCAATAACTTTTAAATGTGTTTAATCAAAGTTCTTTTAAAGATATTTCATTAGTCATAGTGCAATAAATAGAATTTGATCATGGTAAACATGTTTTAAAGATTATGGTATGATATTTTAATCATTTTGTTTATTTGTTTCTCTTTTTCGTTTGGTTTGATTAAATTTATTATCATCGGGTGAAAGAAAACTTGTAAGGAAGCTGCATTCTTCTATATGTACTGCCAATTTTACCAATGATCTGTTTCCCCCAATGATGTTTACACTATTTATTATTTTATTATTGAATTATAATAATTAACAACTTACTTTTTAATTTTAAACATTTCATATAATGTATTATGTAACTACTAGTATAAGTTATATTCCGAATCTCCATAGTACATTGATTTCTTGTTTGAGTAATTTTTTAAACTTATTGCATCAAATGTCAGCAAACATTCCAAAATTAAACTTTTAAACATCCTTTACCTTATGCTAATTACACATTTTATTGATAAAGCAACTACTTGTTCTTACATAGCAATACAATTTTTAGTTAGATGATTTAGTCTACAAAACAGTCAAGTATCTATCAACTTCACGAACATGAAGCCTAATGCAGTCATTCTTGGAATAAAGTTCCATTTGCTCATCTGCTCACATTTTAGAGTTTCCATTGTGTAATATACTGCCAGGCACATAATAAATTCTAGGCAAATTAAATATTTGGTGAATAGACTATTGTACTAGCATGATTTTGTGAAACACTCAGCAATTCAGGGAAAGCAGTCAGTATGGTTGCTCACAGTTGGAGATTGGCAATGCAGTAATAACATGACAACAAAATCAGTTAAAGATTATATTGTATTATTGAAAGGGCTGAAAACATTACACAGGATAATACATTCTGAACTAAGGGAAAAAATGACAGCAAAAGTAGCAAAGAAATAGACAATATGAAATGAGAGAAGATTAAATTTAGTAAGAAATATTAAGGAGGATTAAGTGTATGATGGCTTCATGAAATTTATCTTTTTATATAATGCATATTTCATTCATATGTAAAAATATCAAAGGCTTCTCTAGGCTTTATCCAGCTAGCTATGCCTATTGGTACTCACAGTATGTAACTAACATCCTAGATAAATTGGCTTCTATTTTTTTAGTATTTTCTTTAAGATAATCTTTTCCATAAAATTGTGGATTATTCCTTTCTCTATTTTTCATCTTTCTCTCTCTCTCTCTCTCTCTTTTTTTTTTTTTTTTTTTTGGTTGATCTTCTGAGAGTGCATCCTTCTCTCCCCAAGTGTTTTCTCTTTTGCTATAAGTTCTTGGACTTTTTTTAAGCTAGTAACCTACCCTGAAGAGAGGTTATCTATAATTGATTTTTGATTATCATATAGAAGAACAGTTCAGAACTATTATTGGAGTCCCAGGTCCATCTATCTGTCTCCTTGGTCTTTCCAACAGGATGTCTCACTGACAATTAAAATTCAACATGTCTAAAGATGAATTTGTTTTTAGTGCCCCTCTCAGTCCCTACTCCTGCCACTGCTAGTATCAAAGCCCTAACCTCCTTCCATGTTTTTGATGAGTGGAGCCATCTTCTACCCATTGTGCAAACTAGAATTTTAGACTTCCTCGCTGACTTGTCCTTTGTACTCTCTCCTGTATTTCTGTCAAATTCTGACATTCAACTTTTAAATACATCTCCAATTCATTCATTTGATGTCATCTTCCATTGCTAATTTCAAACAATCTTCCTATGTTGACTATTGGAATTAACTGTTCAAATGTGGTCACTTTTGAATATAAAAAGGAAGATAAAGTAATTACATAAGACACGTTACATAAGCAAAAGTTTGACTTTCTGACCATCTAAGAAGTATTGTACTTCCAAATTTAAAGATTTTACATTATCAACCATTGTTCCTACTCGCACTCGTCCTCCTTGAAGTAAGAGTTAACTTTTAAAATACAAATTTATCAATATGATGTATTTCCTGTTTCCATAAGAAGGTCTTTGGAGTAAAAGCCTGTGAGGAAGGACATACTTAAACATGAATTCTGCACTTTGGGAGGCCGAGGCGGGTGGATCACGAGGTCAAGAGATCGAGACCATCCTGGTCAACATGGTGAAACCTGGTCTCTACTAAAAATACAAAAAAATTAGCTGGGCACGGTGGCGCATGCCTGTAATCCCAGCTACTCAGGAGGCTGAGGCAAGAGAATTGCCTGAACCCAGGAGGCAGAGGTTGCGGTGAGCCGAGTTGGAGCCATTGCACACCAGCCTGGGTAACAAAGAGCGAAACTCCGTCTCAAAAAAACAAACAAACAAACAAACAAAAAAACATGAATTCTGTAATCCTGCAAATCTTGCACGGGGCAATTGCCTGTCCCAATTGCATGAACTGCTTGCTAGACCCAGTCACAATAGACTGTGGACACAACTTTTGCAGGTCCTGCTTATATGTCAGCTGTCCAGACATCCCAGCTCCTGCTCAGTGCTCTATATGCCAGACGGAGATATGGTGGAGAGAACTTAAAACTAACACTACTTTGAAGAACATGGCTTCCTGTGTCAGAAAAGCCAGACACTGGGATCTCCTGAGTTCTGAGGAGCAAAAGTGTGGGATTCACAGGAAGACAGACAACGTACTCTGTGAAGTGGACAAGAGCTTACTCTGTTTGCTGTGCTCCAACTCTCAGGAGCACCGAGATCACAGACACAGACACTGTTCCATTGACCAGGCTGCTGAGGAATGAGAGGAGAAGCTCCTAAAGAAAATGCAGTTTTTATCAGAAAAAGCTTGTGAAAATCACAGAAACCTGAACATGGAAACCACAAGAACCAGAGGCTGGAAGGATTATGTGAGTTTAAGGATAAAAGCAATCAGAGCTCACTATCGGAAGATGCCGGCATTTCTCCATGAAGAAGGGCAACATTATTTGGAGAGGCTGCAAAACAGCAGCAAGGACATTTTCCAGCAACTCAATGAAAGCAAAGCCAGAATGAAACATTCAAGGGAGATGTTAAGAGGAACGTATGAAGAGCTGAAGGAAATGGGCTGTAAATCAGATGTGGAACTACTTCAGGAGTTTGGAGACATATTATACAGGTGTGAGTTTCTGCTGCTGCAAGTGCCCGAGCCTGTGAATCCAGAGCTCAGTACAGAGCCAATTACTGGACTGATGGACAAGCTCCGTGGATTCAGAGTTGATATTACTCTGCATCGTGAAAAAGCCAATAGTCCTATCTTCCTACATGGAGATTTGAGAAGCATGAATGTTGGGTGTGACGTTCAAGATGATCCCCATATCACTGCAGCACCTGGATGTTTTCTTTCATGGGGTGCTCAGACTTTCAGATTTGGAAAATATTACTGGGAGGTTCATTTGGGGGACTTTTGCAATTGGGCTTTTGGAGTCTGTAATAATTATTGGAAAGAGAAGAGACAGAATGACAAGATAGATGAAGAGAAGGGACTCTTTCTTCTTGGATGTCGTAAGGAGTATGTTCACTGCCGTCTCTACCACTTCCCCACTTATGGTACAGTATGTTCCAAGACCTACCAACCAAGTAGGAGTATTCCTGAATTGTGAAGATATAACCGTGAGCTTTGCTGATGTTGATCAAAGTCCCCTTATACACACCAACACTAATTGCTCCTTCTCACCTCCTCTCAGGCCTGTCCATTGCTGTAGTCACTTCCGAACAGATCAGAAGTGTATCCACATGGTAGGGGAACAACTTTATCTCAGGAAGCTCTATTTTTGTGCCTCATCAAAGAGGACAAATAAGTAACATTTAATGTCCTTAGTTGCCTTCCAATGTCAAAAAACTCAATATTGTTTCTGTTGAATGAAAACACTAAAACAATGTACATTAGTTTTTATTCAGTCATTTTTGGAAAATCATTACCCATGGTGCATGGCTTAGAATATACTGTTTTTTTTTTTTTTAATTTCTGAATGTCAAGTCACAGAGCGAAATAATAGATGACAGAGGTGTCTAAAGTTAAAATCAATGGGAAAAAATACAAATATATGAATAACTTCTTTGCATGGCTTTTAGAATAAATGCTATAATTCCTAACAGGGTCTATAAGGTCTGGCATAGTCTGGCTTTCACCTATATTTTCTAATATATCTCATGCTACTCTTGCTTCTCTCTTCATCTTTCTCACTGTGCTCCAGGCATCATTTTAAAATAAGAATTTAAATTTTATTATTGAGATGGAGCCTCACTCTGTCACCCGGGGTGGAGGGTGGAGTGCAGTGGTGTAATCTTGGTTCACTGCAACCTCCGTCTCCTGAGTTCAAAGGATTCTCCTGTCTCTGCCTCCCAAGTAGCTACCCCACCCCCTGCTATGCCTCCTCTAGCTCCCCACCCCCTGACAGGCCCCAGTGTGTGATGTTCCCCTACATGTGTCCATGTGTTCTCATTGTTTAACAATCTCTTATGAATGAGAACATGCGGTGTTTGGTTTTCTGTTCTTGTGTCAGTTTGCTAAAAATGGTGTTTTCCACCTTTATCCATGTCCCTGAAAAGGATGTGAACTCATCCCTTTTTATGGCTGCATAGTATTCTATGGTGTATATGTGCCACATTTTCTTTATCCAGTGTATCAGTGATGAGCATTTGGGTTGGTTCCAAGTCTTTGCTATTGTGAACATATGTCTTTATAATAAAATGATTTAAAATTCTTTGGATATATACCCAATGATGGGATTGCTGGGTCAAATGTATTTCTAGTTCTAAATGCTCGAAGAATTGCCACACTGTCTTCCACAATGGTTGAAATAATTTACACTCCCACCAACAGTGTAAAAGCATTCCTATTTCTCCACATCCTCTCCAGCATCTGCTGTCTCCTGAATGTTTAATGATCGCCATTCTAACGGGTGTGAGATGGTATCTCCATGTGGTTTTGATTTGCATTTCTCTAATAACCAGTGATGATGAGCTTTTTTTCATGTTTGTTGGCTCCAAATGGAATAGAATTCTTGTTTTGTTTCCAATTATTTATTGACAATATGTACAAATAACATCACATTTTAATGCTAATTTTGTATTTTAGTTATTTTCTGAAATAATTCATTAGCATTTGCTTTGTAAAATATGTAATCATCTGTGCTGTAAACAGAAACAAATTTACTTTTTTAAGTTTAATTATCATGCCTTTAATTAACTTATCTTACCTTATTGCTCTAGCTATACTTTCAGAATAATATTAAATAGAGGATATTGTCACCTTGTTATTCATGCTAAGGAAAAATAATTAGTCGTTTTTTTCAGTATATATTGTGTTAACTGAATCAGGTTTTGCATTTGTGCTTATGAGGTTGAACTTCTCTTTTATTTCCAGTTTTCTTTGAGCTTGTCTTTTTTCACCTGAATTCATGTTAAATGTTTCAAATGACTTTCTACAAAATTAAGAATATCGCCAGGCTGGGTACAGTGGCCCACATCTTTAATCCCTGCACTTTGGGAAGCTAACGTTGACAGAGCACTTGGGCTGAGGGTTTTGAGACCAGCCTGGGCAACATGGTGAATGTCCCCATCTCTACCAAAATTACAAAAATTCAGCCAGGTGTAGTGGTGAGGAGCTGGGGTTCCAGGTACTCGGAGGCTGAGGTGGGTAGATTCCTTGAGCCTCATGCACTTCCCTTCAGCCTTGGTGACAGAGTGAGACTCTGTCTCCAAAGAAAGACAAACTTCGATGAATTTTTTTATTGTGTAATTTGCAAACACAGATAGCTTTTAAGTGTTCATTTCTAATTTGAATGCCTTTTATTACTTTTTACTTGTCAAATTGCATTGGGTATATGTATCTTCTAGTACAATATTGAAAAACACTGGTGAAAGTGGAGATTTGTGATCTTACAGGTAATACTTTCAGTCTTACAACACTGAATATGAAGTTAGCTTGGATTGAATCAATGACCCTATTCATGTTGAGGAAGTTCCCTTTTAATCTTTGTGTTTTGAATTATTTTATCATGAAAAGGTGTTTAGTGTTGTCAAATATCTTTATTGCAACAACTGAAATAATAATGAGTGGTTTTATTTGTTTGACTAATGCAATACATTAAATTACTTTTCTAATGTTGAACCACATTTGAATTTCTCATATAAGTCTCATTTGATAATAGCATATAATCCTTGTGTATATGCTGTTGGATTCAGTTTGCTAAGATTTTAGTAAAAATATTTACACTAATATTTATAATGGATATTTGGTCTATAGTTTTTCTTTTTTTTTTTGTATCATTATCTGGCTTTGTTGTCAGGATTACACTGACTTCATAGGATGAGTTACAGAATATTTCCTCTCCTTTTATTTTTTGGAAGAGTTTGAGAACTTGTGTAAATCTTCATTAAATATTTGCTAGAATTCATGAGTGAAACCATCTGTTCCTGGACTTTTTAGGGAGGTGTTGTGATTACTAATTCAATGTTTTTACTTGTTATAATTGTGTTCAGTATTTTTATTTCTTCCTGAATCATTTCATGTGTGTTTCTAGGAATCAGTCCAATCATCAAGGTTACCTAGTTTTTTGGTGTTCAATTATTATAGTATTCGATTATACACCTCATTTTATTTGTTTAAGGCCAGTAATAATATTCCAACTTCCAGTTCTGATACTAGTTATTTTGTGTCTTTGCTCTTTGTCACTCTAGCTGAAGACTTGTCAATTTTGTTGATCTCTTCAAATAACAATCTTTTGATTTTTACTTTGAATCTATTATTTTGAATTAAATATTTACTCTTTTTGTCCATAACCTAGTTTTGAGTTATTTTTCACTTAACTTTTACTCCCTCAAGGTATAAAATTATTGTTTTGAGTATTTTAAAATGTGAGTATTACAGTTACAAGTTTTCCCCTGAACACTGCCATCACTGCATCCAGTAAGTTTTGTTGGGCTGTGTATTTTTTGTCATTCCTCTCTACTTTCTGGTTTCTCTTGTGATTTTTCTCATTGGCCCATACTCATTTAAAAATGTTTTGTTTAATTTCCACATGTTTATGAATTATCCAGTTTTCATTCTGTTATTAATTTCTAAGTTCATCCCATTGTGGTTAACGAATATACTTTATATGATTTGATCATTAAAAAAGATTTATTGAAATTTGTTTTGTGGACTAAGAAATGCTCTTAGTCTGTTTTAAGTAAATAAAGGTTGTAGTTGCGCTTACAGTAGCAGTTTCTATTCTCTTCTTACTAAGTGTATATGTCACCTGTATCCCCCTTGCTTTCACAGACAGAAATCTCTATGTTTGGTTTATTGCTTATTGGAATTCAAGTTTTGGGATACTCAAATTCTAATTTAAATAATCATTTCATCCTGTTTAGACTTAAATTACAAAATTGCACTTTTAGAAAAGATGACAAAATTGAAAAGGGTGAATATTTGTGAATCACTATCAAATTAGGCTGTATATCTGACCACCTAAGAAACTAATACCACTGAAGAATACATGTTGCAAATTTAAGCGACCGTTTAAAGCAAAGCCTTTTCTTTTGGAAGATATTAATTTCCTATCAGATTTAGCATATCTATATTTCCAACTAAATCTGACCCATGTTTTTTACATAATTACCAAACAAAATTGTAAGAATTAATATTGAGGCATGGATCTTCTGATAAGCTAGGTAGGATGGCTGAAGAAGATCGTAACTTAATGTTCCTTCTCATGTCGTGTCAGTGCATGTGCAAACAGGAGAACAGCAAGGATATGTAGTCAATAGTTAATAAGACTTAACTAAAGTTACATACCATTAATTGCTAGGTATTTTAATTATTAGTTTTATCCAGGTTCAGAGAAAAATAAAAACAGAAAGCAGTCTAGATGTTTCCATCGAGGGTCCGGAAATAGTACATCTGCTGCAAAATAAAAATTCTATAGGGCAGGGAAAGAAAGAAACTCTTGCAGGAGACAGGGCCAAGAGGACTAGAAAGGTGATTACTGTGGTTATCCTTTCTTGAGCATGGAAGTCATCACCCACTATGCAGTTGAAGATAATGTTGCATTTAATTCCTTTTCTTTTTTGGGGGGTGGGGGAGGAGACAGAGTCACGCTCTGTCGCTAGGAGCCAGGCTGGAGTGCAGTGGTGCGATCTCGGCTCATTGCAACCTCGCCTTCCGGGTTCAAGCAATTCTCCTGCCTGGCCTCCTAAGTAGCTGGGACTACAGGCGCGCGCCACCATGCCCAGCTAATTTTTGTATTTTTAGCAGAGATGGGGTTTCACCATGTTGGCCAGGATGGTGTCGATTTCTTGACCTCGTGATCCGCCACCCCCCGGCCCCCAGTCTCGGCCTCCCAAAGTGCTGGGATTACAGGTGTGAGCCACTGCACCAGGCTGCATTTAATTCTTTATTTATCTAACAGGCACCACCTAAAATTAGCGCAATCTCAGCTCACCACTGGGTTCAAGGAGTTCTCCTGCCTCAGCCTTCCGGGTAGCTGGGACTACAGGTGCACACCACCACGCCCAGCTAATTTTTGTATTTCTTAGTAGAGACGGGGTTTCATCATGTTGGCCAGGATGGTCTCGATCTCTTGACTTCGTGATTCCCACCCCCGCCCCGTCTCAGCCTCCCAAAGTGCTGGGATTACAGGCGTGAGCCACTGCACCAGGCTGCATTTAATTCTTTCTCTAACAGGCACCACCTAAAATTAGCCTAGAATCACTGAAATTGTGTTGACTCTGCCCTACTCACTGGGGACCAGGAAAAAAAAACTAATTCCTGCCACGACAGAAAGCAACAACTGTTGGAATCAGAGCCAGAGAAGTTTTGTAAGTCTTGACTCCCTCTTATTCTTTGGCTGACCTAGCAGGTCCAGCAACATTGTAACGCATTTCCCACATAGACTTCTCTCTGTTTGAAATAAGAAGAATAGAGACTTTTCTTTTTTTTTCTTCCTCTTTCTTTCTTTTTTTTTTTTTTCTTTTGAGACAGTCTTGCTCTGTTGCCAGGCGCTAGGCTGGAGTGCAGTGGCGCAATCTCAGCTCACCACAGTCTCCGCCTTCTGGGTTCAAGGAGTTCTCCTGCCTCAGCCTTCTGAGTAGCTGGGACTACAGGTGCACACCACCACGCCCAGCTAATTTTTGTATTTTTTAGTAGAGACGGGGTTTCATCATGTTGGCCAGGATGGTCTCGATCTCTTGACCTTGTGATCGCCAGCCTCAGCCTCCCAAATAGCTGGGATTACAGGCGTGAGCCACCGCGCCAGGCCGAGACTGTTTTCTTTTGTGTGAGGAGTGTGGTTTTTCTCTGTCCATGTGTAAGTCTCACAAAGGCATCTAGGATACTTGCTGCATCCTGATCACCAGTTCTAATTAGAATGCCAGCAGTGAAGTATGATGTTTTATGGGATGTTGAGAAAAAGCAAGGCCCATGAGTGATAATATGGAAGACAGTCACAGTATTGACAGACTTTAAGATTCTGCATATGGACTGCTGTTCTGATCATTTACCTAATTCTGGTGTTCTTTGCTTGTTGAGAGGGAAAAAAAGAAGGCACAATGTATTTTCCAGCTCTCCACATCAGTAGTTGAATATTCAGTGCTTTGCTCTGTTAATTTGTTCCAATAGAGAGATCACAGCTTGAACAGCAACTACAACTGGAGTCACTAACAAATTATTCTCTGTAATGGATCATTCTCTGTAATGGATGCCTGTGAGGAGCACTCATATTAGATACTAATATCCTTATACTTCATGTCATTATATTTATCTTTCTCAACTTCCTTTTGAACAAGCTTCTAAACACTTTCTTTTTGATTATCCTACATAACTATTTCATTCTATTCTATTAAAGTATTCTTGAATCAGTGTCAATGTCTTCCTATTACTATATCTCTATTGAGGCACTGTCAACAAACAAATGTACTTCTTGATGTTTTGCCTACTGGCGGGATTTTTCCTTACAATGATCTTTGGGTGGACCCCCTAAAGGGGACTATGATGTTTTAACAGTATACTTCTGGTTCATGAGAACACACTGCAAAAACCATCTGAAACTCTGTTCTTTTTATTCTTATTTGATGAACTGGTTCTAAGGAGTATTAAATGTAACAGCAAATATGTAAGAAAGCAAATAGAGCAAGATGTCTGAAGTGCGTGTCTTGGGAACCTTAGCCACATATTAAGACCAGGCTGGGAAATATAGTGAGACCCTGTGTATTAGTCTATTTTCATACTGCTGATAAAGACATACCTGAGACTGGGGGAAAAAAAAGAGGTTTAATTGGACTTAGAGTTCCACATGGCTGGGGAGGCCTCCGAATCATGGCAGGAGGCAAAAGACACTTCTGGCGGCAGCAAGAGGAAATGAGGAAGAAGCATAAGCAGAAACCCTGATAAATCCCTCAGATCTTGTATTTTTGTATTTTAGTAGAGATGATGTTTCATCATGATGCCCAGACTGGTCTCAAACTCCTGAGCTTAGGCAATCTGCCTGCCTTGGCCCTGCAAAGTGCTCGGATAACAGGTGTGAGCCGCTGTGCCTGGCCAATTGATTTTTAATTCAAACCTGAGGCCACTGCTGCTGGTCAAGTAGAGTGGGTACTGTAGTTTTGAATGCAGCCAATCATCCCTTAATCATAAAAGTAGTGAGTATTTTCTAAATGATGTGGGACAAGACTAGGCACAATAGAAACAATTAAGAAACTTGACTAATGTTTCAGATAATCACATTCCATCCATTTGATGTGAGAAACAATGTAAGACATTTTATAAATTTAAATGATATATTAGAATTGGAAAGAGATGTTGAAGAAAAATGATGAACCAAGGTATTATGAAAAATATAAAGTGCTGGAAAGCTGACAATGGTGAGCAAAATATGTGTCCTTTGCTATCATGGAGCACAAGACTAACATGGATAAAGGATAAATGTGTGGGAATATTTAGTTTCTAAAGCTGCATCCAAGAGAAATCTCTTGACCATGCTGAGAGAGACAAATTTTATTTGTTCTTTCAATGCTTTTGCTTAACTTCCATATTTTTATTTTTATATTTTTTTAATTTAAAAAAATATTTTGTAGAAATGGAGGCCTCATTATATTGCCCAGGCTAGACTCAAACTCCTGGACTCGAGCAATCCTCCTGCCTCTGCCTCCCAAACTGCTGAGCTGCTGAGATTCCAGGTATCAGCCAAAATGCTGGTCTGGTCTTTTTTCTTTCTTCTTTTCTTTTCTTATCTTTTCTTTTCTTTTCTTTCTTTTCTTTTCTTTCTTTTCTTTTTTTCTTTTCTCTTCTCTTCTCCTTTCTTTCTTTCTTCTTTCTTTCTCTTTCTTTCTTTCTTTCTTTCTTTCTTTCTTTCTTTCTTTCTTTCTTCTTTCTTTCTTTCTCTTTCTTTTTCTTTATTTCTCCTTTCCCCTCTCCTCTCCCCTCCCCTCCCCTCCTCTCCGAACCTTCCTCCCTCCCTCCCTCCCTCCCTCCCTCCCTCCCTCCCTCCTTCCCTTCCGTCCTTTTCTTTCCACAGAGTCTTTCTCTGTCATCCAGGCTGGAGTGCAGTGGTGCAACCTTAGCTCACTGCAACCTCCACTTCCCGGGTTCTCAGCGATTTTCCTGCTTCACCCTCCAGAGTAGCTGGGATTACAGGCACACACCACCACATGTGACTAATTTTTTGTATCTTTAGTAGAAATGGGGTTTCACCATGTTAGCCAGGCTGATTTCAAACTCCAGACCTCAGGTGATCCACCACCTCAGCCTCCCAAAGTGCTGCAACTACAGGCATGAGCCACCATCTGGGCTTTTTAACTTTCCAAGTGTCACTTAACTGACTTCCCATACACTCATCCGTCTAGAATCACTAATTACATTTTTATATTATTTTGCTGAATGATAAATAGTGGCACTGATACACAAATTTATATTCCTTTAGTTTTACAATTCAGAAAATAGTAAGTTGCTTTCCCTAAAGCCACTGCATCACAAATAATCTGATTTCTATATTGCAAAGACTCTGCTAAATATTAGGAAAAAAAGATGGCTGGGAATATCTGCTGTTCTTAAATTGCTCTACCCAGAATTCAAAACAGAGTAAATAGAAATCCTGTCCCTTTTCTATTCTATAATTATTACATTGTTTTATCCTACATAATGTAGAGTGGTTTTCCTCTAAATGGATCTGAAAATATTAAGTGCACAAGCTCTGACCTCAGTAATATCTAGGACTTAAGATACTAAATGCAGGCCTGGCCTGGTGGCTCATACCTGTAATCCTAGCACTTTGGGAGGCTGAGGTGGGTGGGTGACAAGGTCAGGAGTTCAAGACCAGCCTGGCTATATGGTGAAACCCTGTCTCTACTAAAAATACAAAAATTAGCTGGATGTCGTGGCGCGCACCAGAAGTCCCAGCTGCTTAGGAGGCTGAGGCAGGAAAATTACTTGAACTCGGGAGGTGGAGGTTGCAGTGAGCTGAGATCACACCGCTACACTCCAGCCTGAGCAACAGAGCAAGACGCCATCTCAGAAAAAAAAAAAAAGATACTGAATGCATTAAAACAAAGTTCAAAGTGTTGTGTTAAATGCTACAGTCCCCATCAAATATCCTAAAACAAAATCTTGTTATCACATATTTGTGAAAGTTATTTGGTTTTTTTAAAATACAGAAAACTGTATTCAATATATGTCAAGAAATTATACATGTAAACAAAGACAGCAATGCAAAATTTCTCAAGTATAAAAACAGTATATAAAGTAATATCTTAATATTTTTACATAATTATATATGGTTTTGCTAATGAAAGAAAGTTTATTTTCAAAAATTAATCCTGAACCTCTGGCCTATGTTTACTTCACTATTAGAGTTAATATTAATTTAACATGAAAAGCAATTAATTATAAATATAAAAGTATATTAACCTATGTAAGTTTATGAAACCATAGAGTGAATTTTGTAGATGCAAAGTTAATTACAATATAGAGTAGTCTCAAATTTCATATATAGTTCAATATATTTTATAAGAAAATCTGTCATTGTAAAAACTAAATGTATCATATCATTTTAGAATTGTTTTAAAGCATTCTATGAAGCCATCAACTTGCTGAGAAAGAAATAAAAATCAAATGCAAAAGATACCCATAATATATTCATGTCCTTCAGCACTCAGTACATAAATCATTTTTATTCAAATGAAATCCTTGACTTATTTTTTTTCCTGCTCCTACATTCAAGAGATATGCTAAGGGTATACGATTTTTCAGAAAACACTCTGTCTCGCCATTTGTCCCCCTCTGAGGATGAAGAATGAAACTAATGGGAAGAATGCAACCTAAAATGAAGCCTCAAAGGATAACTCATTGAAAAATGATGCAGGACATGGACTGTTTGGCAGAGAATTTTCACGTCTTGTTATTTCTAGCCGCAAAGTCCTGTGAGATTTTTCTCTTTATCATACAGAATGTTCAATGTACTAACTGTAAACTTAAGGAGAATTGAGACATTTTATAACTCTCCTATTACTGCAGCAATGTTACGTTCCTTTAAATTGGCTTAACTGTGATTGCTCAGGAGCCAGTTTGAGGTATCCGAAATAGATTTAACTCGGGCTGAGATCACCTACAGTGTACAGCTAAGGCAGAATTATTCACTGTAAACATAATGACAAATTAAATGGAAGTCAGGTGAAAGGAGTCACATGTGCCTTAGCATTATAATGTCAGTACTATTATGTTTTTAAAAACAGTGACAAGATCCTTAATAAGTAGAAGAATATGCTTTTTATGTGTATATGTATAATGTTAGAATAAATTATGTCCAGAAAAACAGTCATAAATATAATTATAATAAAAAATTAAGTTAATTCTCACATTTGTAATGTGTATTTGCTTTTTAAATTACTAGCGTGGAAATCAATCAAGTTCTTCTTTCACTGGAGACTGCAATGAGCAGCATTACAATATAAAAGATGAGCCAAAACAAACACTTTCCCTTTCAGTCTAGAAACAGATACAAGAGAGGCTCCATTTGCACCTAGTAAATGTCTGAGAAAGTTGCCTTTGCAAGACAAAGGTGCTAAAACATAGATATTTCTTCCCCTTTCTATGAGAAGTGGCAGAAATATCTAAAGAGAAGAAAAATCAGATTGAGGGTGTTCCAAAAAGAGATTGCAAGAGGCAAGGAAAAGTTTTAACGATATTAATTCAATCTTGGATGTGTCTATTTTATATTTGCATTAAAGTCATAATTTTACCATTTGAAAAATTATACTTCAACAATTGTGTAAATTATTCCCAAGTCATAAATGAGGACTCGCCTGATAGAAGCCATCAACTGTGTGCTGGAGAAGTGTTCCTCTTGAGCTGCTTAAATCATCCATGTCTTGGTTGCTTTTTTTCTTTTTGTGTATAAGGTATAGTTCTCACACAGTCTGTTCTGACAAGAACACTATTATGGAATGCAAACTATTAACATGTTAAATCAATGCCCACAAAGCTCTCTCAAGGAAACCAGCTTGGAATCTAGTTGGAAGGGATCCTACTCTCTGGATAGGCAGGCCAAGGACCTTAGCAAATTTTTGAAACCTCAGTAAGAAAGGTATTCACCCATATTTATAGAAACTGAAGGTAAAATTTGATGGATGGAATATCTTGAGCTTATTTTCTTTGTGTCAAGATAGAAATGATCATTGCAGAAACTTTTGAAAGTTCAATCTGAGTCCATGTGAAAATTTACAAATAGAAGTTAATTATCTGGTCTTAGTTTGATCAGTAACATGTTTAAAAATAGTCTCTATAGTGATTAATACACTTGGTGAACCTATAGAAATAAATAGGCTGAACCTAATGAGAACAGCCCTTTTGTGATTATGAGTAAACTTTGTAGATTCTTTAAGATCATACACAGTTAAATTGTCAGGACAATTATCAGAATCTAGGATTAGGCTAAAGAGACGGATTGTTTTCTTTGCAATGATGTACTGGGCTTGTCCCTTTAATTGATTTTGTATGTAATGATCTGTCTTACTGCTCTGTAGAAACAAAGGTTAACAGGTAGATATTTGTCTGTTTTAGAGGTAAATAGCTTCTGTCCAGCAGAAAAGATAACCCCAAATGTCTTCAATTATTGCACTGCTGTTATTTCACCAGTTTTGCATCTAACCTAATATTCTTTTTCTAAGATATCTTTATTAAATGGCCTGTAAATACTTATCTCTTTAAATACACTTAAAACTAGTTGTAATATCTTGCTGATTCTTTTACGTTTGAATCACAAAAAATACATTAGCATACATTGTGTAATACATATTTGAATATGGTCAACATAATTTTGAAAAATATATGGTGAGAAGCATGTACTTCTAAACATAAAAATACACTTCAGGCAGTATAGTTCTGAAATAAAAAACAAATGACTTGGAAAAATAAACTAAAATATCCTGCACAAAGTCATGAAGTTCTATTTTATTATCAATATGGTTTTAGTTATAAAATAATACAGGCAGATTATTTTAATACAGATGATTGATAGACAATATTAATACACATTATATGCAAATAAATACACAAGGTATAAATGTTTAATGTTAGATAATTTATATAAACCACTGATAAAATTAAGAAATTTAAATATTTAAATATTTCTATATTAAAAGGAAAAAGGAAAAAATCAAATTAGATCGAATATTAAATTCACATGAGAGAAAATTATTTTCATTTTATGAGATTTACTGTAATTTAAATCATTACAGATGAATAACCCACATGGGAAATTGTTTGAAAATAAAATTATGAAATCACACAAATACATATTAAAATATTTTTCAAAGTTTTAGGCTCTTGTTTAGCTAAATGAATACAAAGTTAAATGAACATTTTGTAAGATATTAAAAAATAGTTTCTTTTCAAATTGTTGACAAGGGGATGGGTTAGATTGCAATAATAAGCACTATTGTCTCAACCACTTCTTTTAAAAATGTAATGAGGCCCAAAGCTTCTACAGAACAATTTGAAAAACTTTGAAAAACTGTTTAAGTTATGGACCTATAACATTTCATTAAGAAATGTATTTGGAGAAAACAGAGGTGCACATAGATCTTAAAATATAAAAATGGTTTTTCATAGCATTGGTTTCATAAGAAAAGAATCAGTGTAAAAAAGATTGATTAAACAAATTATGTGACTCCTTTAAGTTATGTGAAGAACCTCACAAAACATTTTATTGTAGAGAAATAGACAAATGTATACATTTAGAAAGAGCAACCATTATTAATTAGCAAGTAAAGTATTTCTATGTGTAAATATTTGTGTATTGTATGTATTAGTTTATTCTATATCATACTAACAAATAATTTTACTGGATTGTAATTTTCATAGGTAGAAAGATAAAACTTTCAAATATGTGTATATAGATATAGATATAGATGCAACTGTAGAAATAGCAAAGCTAGAAACCAACCCTTTGAAACACTGTTTTGTGGTTTTCTAATTCTGTAATTACCTAAGACACATTGTTTCACAATGAAATATGAGAACACCAGGGGAAATTCTTGGCATGTAACAGCTTTTGGTTTCTAAAGAATTATGATTTTGTACTTCAATTTACTTAAATTTATAAATTGAACTAATTTAAGGTTTATAATTCTGGGACTATAGTGCTATATAATAGTGGACATTACTATTGAGTGTTAGGAGTCACATAACATAACAGTTAATACTGTTAACATAGTGGCAATATAGCTGTTAGTGTTTGATTCACCAGTATAATCAAATTATGGCCAAATATAAGCAGAAAGTATCATAAGAAAGTAGCTGAAAGTCTTGATGCTAATTGCTCCCAACTTCCATTTCAGATGTGTGGAAACCTCAGTCTCCCTTATCTCTTGTTTTTTTTTTTTCCCTCTCTCTTTTTTTCTCTACTAAAGCATTTAGCCTAATTTTTTTTTTACAGTCATCCTACAAACAAGAGATTATAAAACCTACAGAACTGATACAACTGGGTCTCAATGTGCAATGGTGGATTGCACATTGAGACCCAGAAATACCTGTCTGCTTTGATGACATCATTAAACAGTTGGATCAACGTGAATACACTTTCTATTATGGACTTTATGATAAGTGAGGATATACTTTCTCACCATTTGTGCCACTTTGATTTCAGTTTTACTTTGTTATTGATAAAGATTTTGAGACCAGGATGTAATGGTATTGCCATGAACATAAAATGGAATGGATTTTTCAAAGCAAAAAAAATTGCACACTGCAAAGTTAAACAGGGAAAGGATATTTTATTCAAGGAGATTGTAATGTGGAATTGAGGACAGAATTTAGCCTGAACTCAACTCTGCTGAGATAAAAGGCTGGAGAGTTTTAAGAGCTGGATGGGAGACTCATAGGCCATCTGTGTTTGCTAATTGGCTTTATCCAAAGGAAGAGTAAACTTTTTAATACTTTCATGACAGGCAGTAGGTTTATAACTTGGAGCAAAGTGGCCACAGAAGTTAGGTTCTTATTCCTTCACAAAAAAATGAGACATAAAGGCACTCTCTTTCTTGATGATTATAGGTTTAAGAAATGGCTCCTTGTCCTCACATAAGACTTTCTTGAATTGTAAAACTAGCAAAAAGACTTTTTACAGATTTATATCACAAAGTACAGGAGAAAGAATTTAAAATGACAGTTGTTCCAAGAAGAGAGAGATGATGAGCCTAGATTTAGGCTAAGGGGAACAGCAAGGCCTCTTGCTCAGGCTGAATGTAAAGAAAGGGCAGAGGGAGGATAGTGAGGACCTCAGTGTTCCAAGCCTAGGAGATGTCAGCACTTGTGCTGTTGGGGAATTACTGTGTAATGTATGACCTGGTGTCTGTTTCTTATTTACTAATGGAGTGACACTACTTCCTGGTTCTGGTAATCAATGAGCAAAGAAACAAACAAATAAATGAAAAACATTACATTTAGTATTTCTCAGGGCATTTATTATATCACTACATGGAAGGGACTTAAAGACAGGGAATAGAGGAAGCATAGTTATTTCTAAAAAGACTTTTTCAGACTACTATTAAAATGTGTTGTAAATACAGTATCTGACACTCTATGTAATTTAAAACTAGACACATTTTCTTATCCAATAATGAATGTACTATCATATATAGAGAAGTAAGAAAAAATTAAAAGTTATATTAAGAGGAAAAAACCAAGCACCATGGATCATCTGGGTTTCTCCTGAGTCTCCTTATGTTGCTCTCTTTACAGGAAATTTAGGGCAAACACACTTATTATTTATATGCCCCCAAAAGGCTAATGGGAGCAGTTACCTCCTAGTAGTCAAGGATATACTTTAAAATACCTAAATCAAAATAATTTTGTTCAAATCAGCAAAAAAACATTAATAAAGTTGGAGAAATGGAAATTGCAATAGTCAAAAACTCATTTCTAGAACTCAGACTCTAGTTTTTAGTTTTCTAGAATGGATCAAAAAAGCAGGCTCCTGCAAATATGGTTGACAGAATGATGTGGTCTCCTAAAGTGTTTTTAATCAGTTTGCTTGTACATAAGTACAGAAATGAGAATGACTAGAAGACAATCTATGCAATACCATTCAGTATATAGGCACAGGAAAAGATTTCATAATGAAGGTGCCAAAAGCAATTGCAACAAAAGCAAAAATTGACAAATGGGGTCTAATTAAACTAAAAAGCTTTTGCTCAGCAAAATAAATTTTCAACAGAGTAAACAGACAACTTATAGGATGGGAGGAAAAAAAATTGCAAATTATGCATGTGACAAAGGTCTAATATCCAGTATCTATAAGGAACTTAATAAAATTAACAAGAAAAAAAACAAACAATCCCATTAAAAAGTGGGTAAAGGACATAAATAGACATTTCTCAAGGGAAGAAATGCCTGCAGCCTCCAATCATATGAAGAAAAAAAGCACAACATTACTGATCATTAGAGAAAAGCAAATCAGAACCACAGTGAAATACCATCTCACACTAGTCAGAATGGCTACTATTTAAAAAAATATATAACAGGTGCTGGTGAAGTTGTGAAGCAAAAAGGAACACATATACATTGTTGGGAGGAGTGTAAATTAGTTCAACCACTGGGAAAAACACAGTGACAATTCCTCATAGACCTAGAACCAGAAATACCATTTGAATCAGCAATCCCATTATTGGGCATATATCCAAAGGATTATAAGTCATTCTATCATAATAACACATGCATGTTTATGTTCATTGCTTCACTATTTACAATAGCAGAGTCATGGAATCAACCTAAACGTCCATCAATGACAGACTGGAAAAGAAAATGTGGTACATATACATTATTAAATAGTATGCTGCTGTGAAAAAGAATGAGATCATGTCCTTTGCAGGGATATGGAAAGAGATGGAGGTCATTATCCCCAGCTAACGAACTCAGAAACAGCAAACCAATACCACATGTTCTCACTTTTAAGTGAGGGCTAAATGATGAGAGCACATGGACGCATAGGAGGAACAACACACTCTGGAGTCTTTCAGAGGGTGGAGAATGGAAGGAGGGAGAGGATCAGGAAAAATAACTAGGAGTACTAGACTTAATTTCTGGGTGATGAAATAACCTGTATAAATAAGCTTCCATGACACAAGTTTACCTATGTAACAAACCTGCTCTGGTACCCCTGAAGTTAAAATAAAACCTAAAAAAGAAACCTCTGTAATATTGCCTCAATATCCAACATTATTTGTTTTTTTTTTTTAATTTCATTTTTCTAGCAATTCACTTTAAATTGAATTCTTCAATATTGTTTTCTGTTTTGGTTTGTTTTTGGTACAAGATCTCACTCTATCACACAGACTGGAGTGCTGTGGTGCATAGCAGCTTAACACAGCCTTGACCTTCCGGTATCAAGCAATCTTTCCACTTCAGCTTTCTAAGTATGCCCACCATGCCCAGCTATTGATTGTCTGATTGACTGATTGATTGATATGGGTTCTCAAGCAATCCTTCTGACTTAGCCTCCCAAAGAAAAAATTAAATTTATATGAGATATTGAAAAATAAAAAGAAACCTTCACAGATACTTCCAGATGCATGAATCTAAAACAACTAGGTCATATGCCTACTACATATTTAAGAAAACTATATGGTCAAAGAAATTTCAAATTCCAAATTAATGATGTTAAAGACTTGAGTCCATTCTCAGACTCCAGACTTACACCAACAGAAAGTGTTCTCATAAGGATGCACAAGAACAGTAGAACTGGAAAAATTCCATCCTAAATAAAGCAAGAGATGACAATATTCAAGGCAGAGTAACCCAGAAATTGTCACAGGATCCTTGGGGTGTTGCTTTTCAGGCTGGAAACCTCTGTGATTGGACACACCTTTACCCAAGTTTTGCCTTGGACCACTGGGCTTGTTCTGCCCTCTTGGCCTAGAAGGCT
The DNA here is from genome assembly GCF_049354715.1 of Callithrix jacchus. Classification (NCBI taxonomy): domain Eukaryota; kingdom Metazoa; phylum Chordata; class Mammalia; order Primates; family Cebidae; genus Callithrix; species Callithrix jacchus. The sequence continues at coordinate 46,043,279 of NC_133502.1, forward strand.
GCACTTAGCTCATGCTCCCAGCCTGGATCCCATGCCTGGCAAGTGCAAGCCAGATGTGGAGCAGCAAGAGGTGTGTGAGAGTGTGAGCATGAGTTCTGGCCACTGTGCACAGCCAGGCATGCTGGCTGCAGGAAGACAGGCAGCTCCAGGCACTGACATTAGTGCTGGCCCTCTGCGAGGCTGTGGCTGGACCAGGTGTACCACAAGCAACTTTCATGGCTGGTACTGGGGAACCTGGTGATAACTGGAAGCTTGGAGATACCAGTAATGCAGAGCTCCAAAGAAGGAATCCCAGCCCTGGCTCAGGGATTTCCTAGGTCTAAGCTTTCCAAACGACTGTAGCTCTTCTTTCCTTCTGTCCTCTCTCCTTGTCACCTGCAACATGGTAAGCAAGAGACATGTTTCAGTCCCCTTTTTGTTACAACTCTTTCAGCCCTGCCATTTGGTAGTTCCTGCATCCAGGAAGAATGAGGTATGTAGATAAGTGGAGTGTTGGCAAGGAGAAGAAGTGCTTTATTGAGCAACTGAACAGCTCAGAAGAGATGCACAGTGGTTATCTCTTATCCTCAGGCAAGTCATTCACATGACTGTCCAGCTCTATGCAGAGAGAAGACCCACAGTGTGTAGCTCCTTTCTGCAGGTAGGGTGCCCCATCTGCTCAACTTTCAGCAGAGAGGAGACCCACAGTGTGTAGCTCCTCTCCATAGGCAGCTTGTCACTTTGTTTGCTTGAGTCTGACTGAGTCTGGGGTTTTTATGGGCCTCAGATGGGAGGCAGTGTGTGCTGATTGGTCAATGGGTGACCATGGGTGAACCTGGAAAAGTCACCGTAAGTTCTCACTCCAGTCCACAAAACTGGCAGCCTGGGCCCCAGGCTTCAGGCTGTTCCTGGCCTGAAGGTGGGGTTTCACCATGGACTCACCCTTTTCTGTCCAGGAGCCTGTCTGCCTCCTTCCTATATTAACCTGCCATCCATGGTGCTCACAGCACTCAGGGTGTTCATGCCAAAGGATGCCTGCCAGCCCATGCTCAGCTGCCTTTAGCACCACCTCAGCCTCCCTCCTGTGCTTGTTGGCACCCATATTTTGGAGGGACCAAGTGTGGAAGGGGACTGGCATATCAGTGCTGCCTCAAACATATGCACACCTGGCCTAGTCATGACAGCAACTGGGCTTGGCCACAACTTTGCTACAAAATCAGAGTTGGTGCCAGGAGTCAGGAGAGGCCAGGCAATAGAAGAAGGCATTTCTGAGCTTGTAGGGGCAGGGGCCTTCCCAGGCCCCTGAGAATGCAGAGATACCTGCGTTTGGTGGCTGCAGCTAAACCCAGTAGGACATGGCTTCCACTCTCTAACTTGGAAGACAGTGGTGCTTATACCTGTTCCCAGGTCATACCAGCTCCATGGAGTATGCGGCCCCACCTGCGCCTCCCTCACAGGTTCTGGCCTCATGGCAGCGGCCACTCCAGATCAGCCACCGCTGCCATTAAAACCAGATCTTGGTTTATTAGTATGTTTTCATGCTGCTGATAAAGGGAAGAGACTGGGAAGAAGAAGAGTTTTAATTGGACTTACATTTCCACAGGACTGGGAGGCCCAGAATCATGGTGGGAAGCAAAAGGCATTTCTTACACAGTGGCAGCAAGAGAAAATGGGGAAGGTGCAAAAGCAGAAAGCCTTGACAATACCATCAGATCTCATGAGACTTATTCACTACCACAGAGCAGTATGGGGAAACTGTCCCTGTGATTCAAATTACCTCCCACCAGGTCCCTCCCATAACACATGGCAATTATTGTAGTACAGTTCAAGATAAGATTTGAGTGGGGACACAGAGCCAGACCATATCATTCTGCCCCTGGCCCCTCCAAATCTCATGCTTTCACATGTCACAATAAATCATGCCTTCTCAACAGTTTGGGAAACTGTGCCTAGATTGCAGTTGGGAAGTTTGGGAGTTTCGGAACCTACACCTAGATTTCAGAAGAGTTTGGGAATGCCTGGATATCCAGGCAGAAGTTTGCTGCAGGGGCAGGTCTCTGGCAGACTCAATATCATGTGGAAGCTGCCAAATCTTGGGGCTTGCATCATCTGAAGGCACAACCCAAGCTCTACATTGGCCCCTTTAAGCCACAGCTGGAGCAGCTGGGACACAGGGCACCAAGTCTGTAGACTGCACACAACACAGGGCCCTGGGCCTGGCCAATGAAACCATTTTCTCCTACACCTCCAGGCCTATGATGGTAGGGGTTCCTATGAAGTCTTCTGACATATCCTGGAGACATTTTTTTTTATTGTCTTGGGGATTAACATTCAGCTCCTTGTTACTTTGCAAATTTCTGCAGATGGCTTGAATTTCTCCTCAGAAAGTAAGTTTTTCTGTTCTATTACGTTGTTAGGCTGTAAATTTTCCAAACTTTTATACTCTGCTTCCCTTATAAAACTGAATGTCTTTAACAGCATCCAAGTCATTTCTTCAATGCTTTACTGTGTTGCTGCTTAAATTTCTTCCACCAGATACCCTAAATCATCTCTTTCAAGTTCACAGTTCCACAAATTTCTAGGGCAGGGGCAAAATGCCACCATTTTCTTTGCTAACACATAGCAAGAATTACCTTTGCTCCAGTTCCCAACAAGTTCCTCATCTCTATCTGAGACCACCTCAGCCTGGACTTTATCATCTATATAGCTATTAGGCTTCTAGTCAAAGCCACTCAACAAGTATCTAGGGAGTTCCAAACTTTCCCATGTTTTCCTGTCTTCTTCTGAACCCTTGAAACAGCTCCAATCTCTGTCCATTACCCAGTTCCAAAAGCGCTTCCACATTTTTGGGTATCTTTTCAGCAACACCCAACTCTACTGGTACCAATTAACTATATTGGTCTGTTTTCATGCTGCTGATAAATACATATTCAAGACTGCAAAAAAAAAAAAAAAAAAACAAGGTTTAATTGGACTAACAGTTACCCATGGCTGGGAAGGCCTCAGAATCATGGTGAGAGGTTAAAGGTACTTCTTACATGGCAGTGGCAAGAGAATATAAAGGAGATGCTAAAGTGGAAACCCCTGATAAAATCATCAGATCTCATGAGACTTATTTACTACTGTAAGAACGGTATGAGGGAAACTGCTCTCATGATTCAAATAATTCCCCATCAGGTCCCTCTGACAATATGTGGGGATTAAGGAAGTACAATTCAAGATGAGATTTGGGTGAGAAAACAGAGCCAAACCATATCACTTGGGAATATCAAATTGTCTGACTGTGTTAATCCTGAACCTCTAAGAGGCAGATGTCAAGGTGGTATCAAATGTCCAAAGACTTTATTAAAGGTCATACCTACCTCAAAGAAGTTGGGAATGTATCTGGAAAGGGTTGAGATATCCAAGGATAGTGACACAAGTTTGACCACAAGTGAAGGAGAAAGGAAGAGAAGGTTGGGCGGAAGCCTGTAGACTGCCCTGAAGTCTAAGGACAGTTTGACAAAAGCTCCAGCAGTCATTGAGCCTTGAGAGGGATGTTAAAGGACTCCCCAGTTTCCCAGGAATAACCTTTCCTTAGGTTCCCTCTGTGGTCTGTCATTGGTAGGCAGGAGAAAAGCAAAACTTGATGATCCAGGTGTAACTGGATCCGTCTAACTCATCCCACCAACTTCACTTGTTCATCTTGTCTTTGTGTGTCTGTGTCTTAATTTCCTCCTTCCTATAAAGGACCATATGTATCAGATTTATAGCCTACTCTCATCTAGCATGACCTTGTCTTAACTTAATTACATCTGCTAAAATCCTATCTATAAATAAGGTCTCATTCACAGGATCCAGGTGGACATACATTTTGGGGAGACTATTCAACCCTGAAAAATGGCACATGTAAATACTTTTGAACAATCAAGAACGACAATTGAAGATCTAAGATTACCGAAATGTTCTTACTATTTTCAAGAAAGTAAAATAGCCGAATTCTTGATGAGGAATTTTTCTTTTAACTGTTTTGAATATTATCTAGTCAACTTTGTATTAGAATCTTGAGCTCATGAAAAGATATTTTAAGTACATGAGAAATGTGGAATAAATATTCACTGTGAAGTTGTTTGATAAAGTATTTTCACTTGGTACTCTAGCAAGAAGGCAAAACAACCACCACTTTATCCATTCTTAGCTCTCTTTACCTGAAATTATATTTTTGTTATATTTATTTTCTTTTATTTTTACATTTTAAAGATTTTGTATCTACTTGTCTATCTTTCCCACTAGCATATCAGTTCCATTTAGGTAGGAACTTTGCCTTATTGTACAAAGATGAATAAATTAGGGAGTAATTTAGAGGATCCTTAAAAAGTCATTATAACCTATTTTGAAAGAAAACTACTGAAAGACAAGCAAATGCTAATCAATTGCTCAAGAAGACTTCAATGTTAAAGAGCAATAAATCTCTTATGAACAAATTAAATAAATTAAATAAAAATGTATATTAACTCCAAATTTTATTATAAACTCTTACTAATAAAATTTGAAAATCATGCTTGCTTTCACTCTTTCAATTTACTTTGAATAAATTGATTTATAAGTCATTTAAATTAAGAAGTTAAAGAAAGCTTTTAAATCTACTGAAGTCTGGCTAAACGAAAACTAGTCACAGATAGTAAATATAATTTCTTATTGCAATATGCCATGTGTAGCAGCCAGATTTGACACCTTAATCCTCACATTCAATTATATTTATTTATAATATCAATTTTTAAAGCTATTTTGAATTTCTGTATACAATATTGTAATGGTCCCACAATCTCTTTTAGATTTGTTTAATTTTTATGTATTTTATGTTGAGCAGAACTTCTTGTTTGGTCTTAATCACTGAGCCTATATTTTATCTCTTTTTTTTTTATTTTATCTCTTTTTATATCCCTCAATACTGTGCTAAGTTCATAATACTTAGTATAAAATAGTTTAAATTTTTTGGTTGGATGTGGTGGCTCATGCCTGTAATTCTAGCACTTTTGGAGGTAGAGGCGGGAAGCTCCCTTGAGACCAGGAGTTCAAGATCAGCCTGAGCAACATAATAAGAACTTTTCTCCATGAAAAATAAAATAGCCATGTATGGTGGTGCATGCCTGTAGTCCCAGATACTTGGGAGGCTGAGGCAGGAGGATTGCTTGAGCCCAGGAAGTCGAGGCTGTAGTAAACTATAATCATGCCACTGCACTCTAGCAGGTGACAAGGTAAGACATTGTCTCTGAAAAAAAGAAAAAAGCATCAAATTCCTACAGTGTTGACTTATTTTCCACTTATAGAAGATTTTTTTTTTTTCTTGCTAGTTCCTTTAGTGGTAATCAACCCTATTGCAATTCTAAAATTAAACATAATACAGTCAGACAGTCTCAAAATAAATCTACAAATTAAGATTAAACTCAATACTAATTTACTAATATTTTCAAACCTCAAATTGTTATACATCTTACTACATGGTATTAAAATTCTTTATAATATTCACACATTAAAATATATAAAATCAAACAAATAATAAAATTGTATTTAACAAAACTCTAGTACCTACAATTTCATTCACACATTTTTCTTTTTACCATTGTCAGAATGGAGGAAGTCTCTCTCCTAATTTCTAAAGCTACTCATCTGTTCTGAAATCCATCTTATCTTTCCTCCTCTGATCTCATTTTGTGCTGCTCCTTCATGTGCTTTTGTATAACCTTGGGTCAGTGTTTTCTGGTTACTGTTCTTTGTGATCCGATCACTGAGTTCCTTTGTCATGTGCCCACTGCATCATCATCTGCTTTGCTAAAATATATGTCCTTCACTCTAATACAAGTAACCAGTTTTGGTGAATCAAACACTCTGTAGCCTCAAGGAACGCTTCTGCATGAGGCTCTGTTAAAAAGGCAACCACACATGGATAATGTGTACAAACTAGTCAAGAAGAATCCCTGCCCTTCCATGAATAACCTTGCTACCAATTGGATGGCTTATTTTCTCAAGGTACGGTGTAGTATATAAGTGATGGACTTGTGGACTTACTGTGCCAATTCCGACAAAAGTTTGTTGACATCAACTTTTTGAGTCATTTTATCTGCTTTGTTGTTAATGATGACTGCTTTCTGTTCAGTATTCATATGGGATTCAAAGATGTTCACACTAATGGACACTCCTAAAGTTTCTACCCCATGCCTCTACACTAAACCTCTTTCTATCTACTAATCATTTTCTTTCCAAACAGCTAACAATCCATCAAAACTGATGACTTCAAATATTCATATTTAGAGCCCTTTTTCTTTCTGGAAGAAAAAAAGAGGAGGAATGACAACAGTACTAACCAAATTTCTGCCCATCGGCAGGTTTTCTTCTCTCATATCTCATCTTTATTTTAGGATCACACCTGGTTGGACTATAGGGCTCAGAACTGTTTATTTTTAGTTGGCACTTACATACTGAGCACACAGAGCCTGAGAAAAAGTAGGGATAATAGATTTACAAATGCATCGAGGCTGATGTTCCCATTGCCTTGAGTTTTTACCCTTTCCAAATCAGAAATATGTGCATGGAAGACTACTCTTTGTGCCTTAACAACATTCTATATTTACTTTTATACAGGTCTACTTTTAACAAATTATCTGTTTTTTTCTAAAATGACTTAGTCTTCTTCATTAAATGATACTTTAATTGGATATAGGCTTTTAAGATGGCACTTATTAGCTTTTAGCATTTGAAAGATAAATACCTTTTGGATTCCATTACTTCTGTTACATAGTCAGTTATCAGTATTATTTTGATTCCATTGAAGGAGGTACATGTTGTTGTTTTTGTTGTTTTTTTTGTAAACCTTCAGGCCAATTTTTAAAATTTTCTTTTTATCTTTCACTAGTTTTTATATGATGGGCCCATGTATAGTTTTATTTTAACTTATCCTGGTTGGGATCTTTAGATCTGCAAGTCTTGTCTTGAGGTCTTTAGTTCTGGAAAATTCTCGGTTATTAACATTTTGACTATTTCTTCTATCTTTTGATCTCTTTCCTATTTATCTGGGTTTTGAACTACACATATTATAGAACTCTTATCGCAGCCTATATTTTTTTTATGCTTATGTTACTTACGAGAGGATTTAGTTCTGTCTGACAACTAGTAGATAACATGAATCCAATAAGATACTGAGGTAATTCACAGCTGGTCTTTTCTCAGTTACCCTTTATTCCCAGGGTTTTACCTTTATGTGACCCATTGAAAGTAATGGCCTCCAGTTTTTCTCACAATCCAATGTCTGTCAACAGTTTTCTGCAACCTCTCAGCCGTCGCAGTTTTGAGTCTGCACACACCTCAAACATCGAAGAGCCCAAAATCCTTGGATCTTTTGATTGTTCTTCTCTCCTGATTTCTGCCCTATAATTTCCTGCTACCTTTAGTGGTAATCAACCCTATTGATTACCTAAACATCCTAAAACATCTGAATACATTTTAAAAATCATCCTGTTCATACTCTCTAGTGAAAATGCTGGTCAAAATCAATCTAGTCACCATCACAGGAAGCAGTTAGCAAAAATGTCAGCCCTTCCTATTGGCATGTTCTGCCTGTGTAGATTCAACCCATCTTCCTGCTTCAGCCTCCCATGTAGCGGGGACTACAGGTGTGTACCACCATACCCAGCTAACTTTTATTTTTTTGTAGAGACGAGGTCTGCCTATGTTGTCCAGGCTGGTCTAGAACTCCTGGGTTCAAGCAGTCCTTCTGCCTCGGTCTGAACAAGTTTCCTAATGCAACTCTGCCTCAGACCTTCATCTATAATAAGGGAATGCTGTTAATTCCTACCTCTTCTCTTATTGTAGGGATTGATATGTTTAAGCAATTATAAAAACATTTGGCATTAAATAAACAATTGGTAAACATTAGGTTATTATTGCCACATGTGCTAATTGGTAAAAGGGTGATAATAATGACTTGCTAATAAGTTTGCTTTAAGAAATGGAGGTTTAAAATTGGGTGCAGTATGAGTCTGTAGTCCCAGCCACGAGGAGAGTGGGGTAGGAGGACCCCTTGAGCCCAAGAATTTTAGTCCAGACTGGACAACATAGTAATAACCCATCTCAAAAAAATAAACAAATATAGGCTTTGATATAAAAAATTACTTTTTTTCTGATGCTTGGTAAACAGTATATAGTGTTATATAATATTATAGAGCACATAATAAATGAATGATGTCAGAAATTGTTTTCCCTTTTGTAGTATGCCTGAACTCCTTAACATTTTAGCAGATTACGCTGTCAAGTTGAGAGTTAAAGAAGGGCTGACTGATGCACTGGTCCTTGTTTTTAAGATGATTAGATATCATTAAAATCAGATTAGAAATGATAAGAAATTCAATGGTCTCTCTCATTGAAAAGCACTTTTTCATAACTGCATGATTGATCATGAACAAGCTAAAGAAAAATTGTATTTACTTTTCAAGTCAAAGGTTAGAAACCTGTAGGCAGTTGTAATATTTTAAAAGTAACTTTAAACATTTTATGCATTGGTATATTTATTATTTTATTAATAGTTGAAAATGTTCTTTGTAAGTAAAAAGTAGCAAAGGTTTACTTTTTTTTTTTTTTGGGGGGACGGAGTTTCGCTCTTGTTACCCAGGCTGGAGTGCAATGGCGAGATCTCAGCTCACCGCAACCGCCGCCTCCTGGGTTCAGGCAATTCTCCTGCCTCAGCCTCCTGAGTAGCTGGGATTACAGGCAGATGCCACCGTGCCCAGCTAATTTTTTTGTATTTTTAGTAGAGACGGGGTTTCACCATGTTGACCAGGATTGTCTCTATCTGTTGACCTTGTGATCCACCTGCCTCGGCCTCCCAAAGTGCTGGGATTACAGGCTTGAGCCACCGTGCCCGGCCAAAGATTTTCATAATAATTATTAGAGATATTTTGTTATAAGAATTAGATTATGCATACTTTTGTCTAGTCTCATAATTACTATAACCATAGAATACTAAATTATGAATCAGTGTTAACATGAAAAATCATCTTTACTTGACACTATGTTTTGCAAGAATTTTATTAGTCTTTGAAGAAACTCATCAAATGTGCAAACAATTACCCCCTGAGAGGATGATAATAGATTTTGGATAGAAAAAATAATAAAAAACTAAAACAACAAAAAAATGTATGTAATGATATAACTGTAACTTCTACACTTAAGGTAAGAGAAAATAGCACAATAAGTTATATATATTATCTGAGAATTTAAAATGCAAAACATAAACCAGAAGAGTTGAATTAAGGATGTTTGACACAGAAATTAGAAGGCAGGTATTAGAGAACTGTATATAGATCTTGTGATCCTGATTTTATTTGATCTTCAATGTAACCTACAAATAGAAGGCACAAAAGAGGTAGTTAACCAACGATAATTTATTGTAAAATTTCAGAAATATAAAAAGGAAAAGAACAATAGAACAACCACCATATACCATTGCTTAGGTTAAGTAAGTTACAAATAACTTACTTAAGTTATTTTTTTAAGTTATTTGGATTAAGTATTCTTGTGTGCACCCAAACGAGCTCATTCCCCACTCAAACACTTACGCTCACAAGAGCTAGCCAATCTCCTAAATTTGGCATTTTTCATTTACATGTATGTCTTTAAACATCAACATCACATGATTACATAAAAACTACATAGTATTTTTACATGCAATTTAATTATATATTTTAAATTTAATTTATTTTTTAAGTTCTGGGAAAAATATTCTTTACATTATACAACTAACTTATTGTAGTCAATAGCCAAATGCCTTATCTGTGTTGATACATGTAGTTTGAGGTAGTTTACTTTCACTGCTATATATTTCACTTTGTAGATGCATCATAATTTATTTTCTTGTTGATAGGATTTGCTTTCAATATGTTGCTTCCAAAACAGTAGATACCAGCTGTGTGGTACTGGGTACTTATACGGTAACTCCTGCGGATGAAGCACTGAATATTTACCTTTATTTAATTTTAATAAATATAAATATAAACTTAAATAGTCACACATAGCTAGTCATTATGACATAGTGCTAAGTACTACACTACAGAGGTACTATAGTACTAGAAGTGGTACCACTGCATCATAGGTGTCTTTGTCACTTGGGCTGCTAAACAAATAACCATAGGTGGAGATTTAACAACGATTCATTTTTCACAGTTCCGGAGGCTGGAAATCAGAGATCATGGTACCATCATGTTGGTTCTGGTGACAGCCTCTTAAAGGTTGCAGACTGCTGACTTTTTGTGTTCTCATGTGGTAGAAGGAGAGTGAACTAGCTCTACAGTTTCTCCTTCTAGGGCACTAATTCCATTCATAAGGACTTAACCCTTATGACCTCATTTCACACCAAGACTGCTCCTCTATATACTATTACATTGGCGATTCAGGATTCATTATATGGGCTTGGAGGGGACACAATCATTCAGTCCATGATAATAGGTATATGTATCTTCAACTTTACTATTTTAAATTGCTTGAAAAGTGTTTGATTTAAATATTCTGCAGCATATCTAAGAATAGCTGTTTTATTTTCTTATCTTCACCAACTCTTGGTATCATCAAAATGATGAGTTCAATATGTTTACCTTTTAAAAATTTTTTTGTTTTGAGGAGACGATGTGCCTTCTTTCTGACTACCAATAAAGTTATTTGTTATGATTATTAGCTGTTTGATTTTCTTTCCTATAAATTTTCTATTTATATTATTTGCTAATTTACTTCTTGGTTTATTTTTCTTATTGATATATGAGAGTTTTAAAATACATTATTAAAATTCATCTTTCTTTGGTTATGTTTCAAAATACTTTTTCACCTTTTTGACTTGTCATTTTACTACTTATTTATACATTTAATCTCAGAAGACTATAGAAAAGTCATGTGGTTTAATTAATCAATATGTCATAAGGTTTTTCTTTTAGGATCTTTTTAATAAATATTTTTCTAATTCAAGGTCTTCAAAATCTATTCTCTGATATTTCCTGCTAAAATAATTATGTGTTATATTTTCAATTTTATGATTTAATTCAATTGAAATTGACTTATGCATATATTATGAGAGATAAATCTAATTTGATTTCAATTTATATGGAAAACCTTTGTTTCAACCTTTTAATTGAAATTCTATTGTGTTCCCACTGATTTCGCAAAGCCATCTTTCTTGTACATCAAATTTTCAGATATTCATTGATTTGCTTCTCATGATCAGGTTTATTTTTCTCTTCTTGTGCAAATATTGGATGATATTACTTGTTCTACTTTTACAATTATCAATAACAGCCAAGAAAAAAAATAATACCCTTCATCCTGCCCTTTTTAAAAAATTGTTTTGGCAAATAGGGTAGGACAGTCTTGGGATTTATTTAAATATTTTGTGTATTCCCTACCTGTGGTTTGCTCTTGGTTCCAAGCATCCTAATGCTACTGGAACTCAGCTTTGTCTATGAACAGGAAGCCGGCAGCAGCCCCTAAACAATGATTGTGGGAGGATAGATATATGAAAGACCAGAGTCCCGGTCTGGAAATGGAAAAATTGTGAGCAGTTAGTTTACTCCAGAGTTTTTCTATGGAATCACCCTAGATCTACTTATTATGGTGTTTTATCTGAAATCACAGCCTAGCTAGGGTCTCTTTCGTCTTTGCCACGTTCCTCTCACCTTGATAAGGAGTTTCTTCTTGTCATATCTCTTTTTAGAAAACACTAACACAGGAATCCTTATTTTCAGGCTGCATCTAAAGAACCGGATTAAAACAGCCAGCTGTTAACCATTTGTTCTTTTATGTATCTATATTCTGCTTGTTAATTTCTTACATGTAAATATGAACGACACACACACATGCATACATTCTAGTGCACACACACAGATAGATACTTGAGATTTTTGATGAAAAAAACACTGAACTTACCAAATACTTAATCATATTGCATCTTTTTCTTCAGGAATCTGTGCCTCCACTTTTACTCAGTTCAATTTTAATACTTCACTCTTTCCTACCTTCCGTCCTTCCCTCTTTCCTTCCTTCCTAGCTTCCTTCCTTCTATCCTTCCTTCCTTCCTTCCTTCCTTCCTTCCTTCCTTCCTTCCTTCCTTCCTTCCTTCCTTCCCTATTTCTTTCTCTCTCTCAATACCTGACTGTGTCTTACTTTCTTCTGGGTATTTTAAGAAAAATTTAAAAAATATACTTTATCAATATTTGGGAGGGCTTTTTTTTGCAGGGTTTTCAGTATATTTAGTTCATCACCTTATTAGAAACAATAGGCTTGGCCTAACCTATTAGAATTATGTACCACACATCTCTGATTATTCATATGTAAGTAAATACCTATTCAATTTCATAACCTGAATAGAAGGTGAATGCTGGTGTAGACTTTTCCTCAATCTTTGAGGTATTCCAACCATAAACTTTTTTTGTCGCCTTCCTAGTAATTCAGCTTCAATATATTTTTGTTCTTTGCATTTGTCAAAAATGAAATCTTCTTCTTATAAAACTACATTGTTTGCATTTAGAGTATTTGTGTTTAGATGACATTACCCAAAGCCTCAAATCAGAATTATAGCAAGTACAATGCTAGTCGAATGGCTAAGGCTAATTGTTGATAACACCAATATTTCTTCCTATTGCGTTTCTTTTAAAAACTGCATTTATTACTGGACATCAAGATAAAACTGACAACTATAACAAAGAGGTAATAAAAGAGATGTACTGAGAATATTCTGTATCTCTCTGTGTATGCATAATTCAATTCTAAAAATTGAATTGGAGTCTTCCTCTACCTTTTTCTGAAGCAGAAAACCATACATAAAACTTGATAATGTTCTTAAATTATAACATTTTATAGTTGTTTGAAGTTAAACTAGCACTTTTACTTCAATGATTTCATGTGATTTGATTCCGATTATCTTTGTAAAGTAGATAAATGAAGGCATCGTTATTTGTATGATTGAGAGATTTGAACTTCTGAAATGAGGATCAAATATCCAGAGATTCTTCTTTCTGTAAGTTCAATAAGAAAGAGGTTTTGGGGTCTCTGTCTGCTATATATTATAAACAGCAAATTATTCAAGTCTACTGTGCTTTTAAGCACATTCTGCAAGGGTCTAATAAGGAGATCAAAATAGAGTGATTCTAAGAAGCAGAATGCATATTCTTCTAGCATAACTCTGCAACTAATCAATAAAGCAAATGTACTGTTACACTATCAATTTGAATTTAGTAAGCAAATTCAGGATGAGAAATCATGTTGAAGGCCATAATACTTTCTGTATGATCAGAGTTAAATGTACCGACTAACACAACTGGATTTTTGAAATACTTTTGCTTTTATTATGCATTTGAATAAACACTTTCCAGTAAAAGTATCAGACCATGTGGCTATATTATATTTAAAAACTTTCCTCCAATCTTGATCCACTTCCATTATTGAATTAAAAAAAAAACCACATGACAACAGCAACTAAAAGGACTAAACTTGAAATACAGTAACACTCTAAAGGCAATATCAAATTTTGTGAAAATTTTCAGATATTTGAGAAAACGACAAAAGTATGTGTGAAATATTGTTTTGTTTTTTATCTGAAGAAGTAGTAAAACCATTTAAAATATTAACAAAGAGAAGAAAAGAACCATTGAAAATGTGGAGTTAAAAAAAGAAACAGGGCCAGGTACTGTGGCTCCTGACTGTAATCTCATCACTTTGGGAGACCAAGGTAGGAGGGTGGCTTGAGTCCAGGACTTCAGGAGCAGCCTAGGCAATAAAGTGAGACACTGCCTCCACAAAAATAAAAATAATAATAATAATAAAACTAGCCAGGAGTGGTGACATACACCTGTAGTTGCAGCAATTCAGGAGGCTGAGTTGGGAGGATTGCTTGAGCCTGGGAGGCAGAGGTTGCAGTGAGCCATGTTCACACTGCTGAACTCCAGCCTAGGTGACAGAGTGAGACCCTATCTCAAAACAAACAAACAAAAAAGATTATTTTTTGAGGATGTGAAATATAGCACCAGGTCTTACATTTTAAAAGAAATAGTACCAACAAATCATAGTTTCCTAGACTTTCCCTTATTTACAAATATCTTCCCATCTTGCTTCCAGCAAATTATGTTTCCCTTCACTGAACCCATGTTCTATTGAGAAGACCTAAATAGGTATATTAATAAGGTGAACATAATGACATTATGGTCCTTATTTTCACACATCTTTGTATACTAAGCCATAGGTTATTGTTATTTTTAAATATGTATTAAATATCTGAATCTCAAGAGATAAGTAAACTATATAGTATATAAAACAGCACCAATACTTTTCTTTCAATGCTTGATGAGATTACACAATGAAAAATTCTGAAAGTGGATAATAATTTTCTCTTTGTTGACATGGAAACATAAATAAACTGTATGCCAATTTAGCAAAATCCATGTAAAATGTTATATAGTATATATGTGTGTGTGTGTGTGTGTGTGTGTGTGTGTGTAGTATGCATGTGTATGACATATAGATGGAAAATATGTCAGATTAGTATTAATTAGATTTCACTTTTTAAATTTATAAAAGTAAAACATTTTAGTGGAAATGTAAAATCTGTAGACGATGAGTTCAAATGCAGATATTTGCTATATGATCCTGTCATTCCACTGCAACATAATTACCTGAGAGAAATGAATATACATACAAAGATTTTTACATGAATATTCATAGCAGTGTTATTTATAGTAGCCCTAAACTAGAAATTACCCAAATGGCTGTCAACAAATGAATAAATCAACTCAGTATACTAAATTCATATGATGGACTACAACTTACCAACAAAAGGGAATAAACTATGGATATCGGCAACAACGGGATAAATTTCAAAATAATTAAGGCCAAGGAAAGAAGCAGAGAAAAAAGTGCAGGTAATAGATGTTTTTAAATATCTCAAACTCTGGAAATATCAATCTAATCTATAATGACAGAAAGCAGATCAGTTGTTCTGGCACTAAAGAAGAAAGGGAGTAAGGCAGAGAAGATGTGAGAAAGAAATTCCAAAGGACCATGAGATAGCTTTTGTGCAGCTTGGATATATTCATTATTTTGATCCTAGTGATGGTTTCAGTGTGCATACTTATATAAAAATTTACCGAAGTGTATACTTGATGCATATGCAGTTTACTATGTCAACAAAAGCTTTAATAAAATTGGTATTTAAAAACATATATATAACAAAGCCAAAATGACACAATCTCCACCCACCGCTCAGCTTCTCTGATGGGATTCAAGAGAGCTTATTCAAGAAAGACAACATTATTTAACCAATGTGAAGTATCCTAACAGTGTAGTCTTCTAACAGATGTTCGTGGAAATCTGCTTGAGCCATCTTATAGGAGCTCGAAGAGTAAATCTTGTCAGCTACCCACACAGGCTTCTGCTTTTTGTCTTGAGTATTTTTGTTCTACTCCATGAGGACAGCTGCCCTAGTGGGTATTGTGCTGCTTTTGCTTGGTCCTGCCCTTCCTGTTACTTAAACTCTCTTCACCTGGTGACGTCTATCACAGATGGGCTGTCTCAGGCAGGATGGAGCTGCAAGGTGGAGAAACCACTTCAGCTGCTTTAAGCAAAAAGAAATTTACTACTGAAAGATTTGATTGAAACAATTTATTAGAAGAGTTAAAGAAGTAGATTCCAGAGTAAATCTCCAAGAAATTAACCTTCAGGGAAGTTTCTGGACCAGGAAGTTG
Organism: Callithrix jacchus; assembly: GCF_049354715.1. Taxonomy (NCBI): domain Eukaryota; kingdom Metazoa; phylum Chordata; class Mammalia; order Primates; family Cebidae; genus Callithrix; species Callithrix jacchus. The sequence continues at coordinate 46,059,007 of NC_133502.1, forward strand.
GAATCAAGAGGCTATCACTGCGACTCCTGAAATCAATTTCATATTGTTGTTAAGTATGATCTAGGGATCAGGAAGACGCCGGCTCTGTAACCTGAAATGACTCTCAGCATTGTCAAAGCCAGTGATTGTGGACTGGGAAGCTTCTGCAAATTCTTCAATATCTTTATTCCTGCAAATGAGCAGGAAAAATATGAAATTGTAGCAAGATTGGCTGTTTCATCTTTTGCCTTTCAGATCTGATTGGGGATATTTTTATTTGGTGGAACTTGATTTACCTTCAAATCTCTTAATATTTTCCAAAGTCTAGAACTGTAGACATCTCTAGATATAGATGATATAGATATAGATATATTAGACAAATCTTAATCATAAATCCCATGCTGTGCTCTGAATTTTACCTCTAACAATGCAGACTTTGTCAGTAAGTCACGTTTGTCTCCCTAGCACTCAGCTATTCTAGGGTGAATTCTCATGTTCCATAGAAGTTGACTTGAAAGAGTTTGGCAGATCAAGTTTCCTAAAATGGCACAACAATAACTCCCATTTCACATGTCCTGTTTCAGTGTGACCTTGACATTCCCCAATTAAGAGATGAAGTCTATTTCATCTTCTTTTGAAAATGTGCTGTCCCTGTGTTTATTATGACCCATAGAACTAAAAAAAAAAAAAAGGCATTCTGGGGTTTCTAAAACCAAGCATTAAGAAAGCTTAATGTTATCTGACTTTGTGCTTTGGGGTAATATGGCAGCATGTAAGAAGTTGCAAAACCACCATGCTGTAAGAAAGCCAAAAGTAGTCACATGAAGAGGACATGCAGAGAGAGAGAGAGAAAAGGGAGAGAGAGAGAGAGAGAGAGAGAGAGAGAGAGAGAGAGAGAGAGAGAGAGAGAGAGAGAGAGAGAGACAGTGTGAGAGAGAGAGAGAGAGGAAGCCCAATCAGTTCTGTAGTTCTGTGCTATTCTAGTCATTTCAACTAAGGCAGAGACATACAAGTAAAGAAGCCACCTTAAAAACTCTAGCCCCAGTGTTAGCCCATACAGAACAGAGAGAAGCCATTCCTAATGAGCACCACCAAAATATCAGAAATAGGAGCAAATAAGTGATTGCTGTTTCAAGCACCTTCAATTTTGAGTACAATTTTTAGTATAATAAAAGGTATGTAAGGACTAAGCTCTGATTTTTTTATCTTGCCCAAATTCCTACCTAGGGGTCTAGGGAGTCATGCCCTACAAACCATAAATTCTCCTCAGATGGGTTTTATTTGACCCTATATATCATGACTTTTCAATCTGACTCTTACATAACATTATGAGACAGGGGAAAAAATATTTAACACCAAAATATATTTCCTTGCCATACCTTGAAATTTCCCTGCGAAGTCTATTGTGGGAAAAATCTATATCCTATAGAGAATCCTTTCTGCCCTTTGTTTTCCTTCCTTTCTTTCCAGATCTAGGAGATAATCAACTAAGAGTCAGGCTCCCTTTTAGGTCTGATGAGAAACATTATACAACCTGCTCTCTCTCTCTCTGAAGTCTACCTGAGAGATTCCTCTGTACAATAAAACCTGGTCTCCACAATCCTTTATCTTAACCTGAACATTTCTTTCCATTCTTCCCAGGTTTTCAGATAAACTCAATCAATTTTCAACCAGAAAATGTTTAAATTTACCTATAACTGGAAGCTCCCATCTTGAGTTGTCCCACCTTTCTGAACCAAACCAATTTATTTCTTAAATGTATCTGATTGATGTCGCATGCCTCACTAAAATATAGAAAACCAAACTGTACCCCAACCACCTTGGACACATTTTCTCAGGACCTCCTGAGGGCCGTGTCATGGGCCATGGTCACTCATATATGGCTCAGAATAAATCTCTTAAAATATTTGACCGAGTTTGACTCTTTTCATTCACATATGGTACTAACATAGTAAACAAGAAATTGATAATATTTTAAAAACAGTGACTACAATTTTTAGGTATTTCCAAAGGCTAGATGAAAATATATACTATAAGCATTCTATTATGAATTACAGTGTTTCAAACATTTTTAGTGTTCCAGCCTATTATTGGAACTGATATTTCTTATCTGAACTAGAGATTCTTAAAAATTCTTAATTTTAAAAGATCAGTATCAAATTATATAATTAGGAGTAAAATTTTGTTTACAACTTCCATTAATACCATGACATACTGTTAAGAAAATAGATTCTATTTCACCTCAGCTGTATTTTTTAATTATTATTGCATTTTAGGTTTTGGGGTACATGTGCAGAACATGCAAGATAGTTGCATAGGTACACACATGGCAATGTGTTTTGCTGCCTTCTGCCCCTTCACCCACATTTGGCATTTCTCCCCATGCTATCCCTCCCCAGCTCCCCCCTCCACTGTCCCTTCTTTATTCCCTCCCAATAGACCCCAGTGCATAGTACTCCCTTCCCTGTGTCCATGTGTTCTCATTGTTCATCACCCGCCTATGAGTGAGGATATGCGGTATTTCATTTTCTGTTCTTGTGTCAGTTTGCTGAGAATGATGTTCTCCAGATTCATCCATGTCCCTACAAACGACACGAACTCATCATTTTTGATTGCTGCATAATATTCCATGGTATATATGTGCCACATTTTCCCAGCCCAGTCTATCATCGATGGGCATTTGGGTTGGTTCCAGGTCTTTGCTATTGTAAACAGTGCTGCAATGAACATTCGTGTGCATGTGTCCTTATAGTAGAATGATTTATAGTCCTTTGGATATATACCCAGTAATGGGATTGCTGGATAAATTGGAATTTCTATTTCTAAGGCCTTGAGGAATCGCCACACTGTCTTCCATAATGCTTGAACTAATTTACACTCCCACCAGCAGTGTGAAAATGTTCCTATTTATCCACATCCTCTCCAGCATCTGTTGTCTCCAGATTTTTTAATGATTGCCATTCTAACTGGCGTGAGATGGTATCTCAGTGTGGTTTCGATTTGCATCTCTCTAATGACCAGTGATGATGAGCATTTTTTCATATGTTTGTTGGCCTCATGTATGTCTTCTTTTGCAAAGTGTCTGTTCATATCCTTTGCCCATTTTTGGATGGACTTGTTTGTTTTTTTCTTGTAAATCTGTTGGAGCTGTATTTTAAGACGAATAAAATTTGCAGTTGATAAATAGTGTTGACTCCAGTTGCCTAAATTAAAAGAAGAGCTTTAAAAGCTTGATCAATACTAGCTTTCCTTCAACTAGCAGTCCTGAGCAAATGAAAAGTTATAGTCACATGCTTAAAATACAGTTTATGTCAGTGAAGATTCTTTTAGTTCTTTGGAAGTCTAATATATACTAGGAACAACTGTTTTTTACAGTTAAAAATTCTGTGCATATTTAAGTATTTTAAAGTCAATAGAGTAAAACAAATCAGTTTTAAATAAATTTAACTGCAGTTCTTTACTAGTAAGAGGTCTGTTGTGTCAAAGAAGATGACTGTATCAGTGTAATGATTTTGGTTCTCTTGAGCCTAATGCAAAAGCTTGAGCTTTCTCTTTTCTTGGGATCATTTACTCATAAAGCCTGTTTGAGCACAAACTAACTTGTGTTAGCAACAAATTTCTGAATCCTGACACCACAGGAATGAATATCTTCTTTTAAATCTTCTTTCTTCTGGCATGTCTGAAAAATCCAGCATTAGCCTGAGGAATAAAGTCACCAAACATTATTGTATTCCCAATAGAAAGAAGCTGTTCTGGGGGAAGTGGGTACCATGTAATTGGAGCAAATTTGACAAGACTCTCGTCCTCTTGTCACAGGCTAATACTATCACCATGTTCTGAGTGATCTTTGAAAAACTTATTAGAGCTCCAGGCCCCTCCTGCCCCTCCCTATAGATAAGACTGACTAGTTTGGAAGTTATCTTTGAACGACTGAGCTGACAGCTTCAGATAAAAGTGCTTCTAATTCATAGGGCAGAACTGGGAAGGGATGGACTGACTGTGAGGCTAGAAAACGAAAGCACAGGTTGAGGGAAATTAGCCAGAAGTTCTGCAGAGGAATTCTCCATTACACCTTTCTTATCTGGTTTGTTAAAAGTTTGCCTATCATAGCTAGCAGAATCTAAGAGAAATATGTTGTTAATGTAGCATTTAGAAAACAACAGTAGTGAATACATGTGGAAAAGACCCTGTAGATCACAAATTCCGGGAAAATCAAGAAAACAGCCAATGATTGCTGGGACAACTATTGCCTTTCCCAGTATTGCTAATTTTGCTGCAATGCAGTTAGGCAAATGCTCTATCTCCTTAATTCTAAAACAACTCTCACTTTAAGAGACACTTCATGATGGCTTTAAGGGGGATTTAGGAAATCTAGTATTTTATCTAAAAAGCTTAATATACATTTTCCATCTTATTTATGTTCTGCAGTTTTAGAAGGCATGCTATTGGAGATGCATCCTAGTCCCACTGTGAGAGATACATTAAGGTTTCAGATCTTTCATTTAATGGAGTCGAAATGCATTTGTTTCTGTGGAGAACATCAGCTGAATTACTATACTTGCTCTACTTTCTTCTTCAGCATGTTTCTACCTCTCTTCCTAGCCAATGAAGACTGTTCTTCACTCCATGGATTTTAATTAATTTTTCATGATGTATGCTTATTGATTTTTACCGATAGAGTCTATGTTCCCTATGTATGAGTAAAATTTAACACTACTTAAGATATTGTGTGCATTATTTATTTAAATCATTTGAAGTGATTTGTTAATTCAACACAGAATTTGTATGGGATAGAGTTATGTATAGAGAAGCATAATTCTAGCAATAAAATAATGATAAATGTTTAGAAAGATCTAAAATGTCTGGATAATGTATAAAACATAGATTAGATATTTATGTTTAAAATAAGCAATACACTCCATAGTTGCATGTGACCTACATGTTACTGAATAGGCAGGTTTCATTTAATTAGACCTGTGTGCTTACACTGAATGGCAAATACAATATTAAACATGCTATTTCTACAATTAAAAATGGAAATTATTTTAATGACAAAAACAGCAAAGATTGAAAGAAGGAACTATTTCAAGTGCTAATTTGAAACAAAATCACTAGAACCCTCTTAACAATATAAGTGACAAAATATTGAGAGGAAAAGAGGCATAATATAGATTAAATTATAATTGGACTGGTTTTCCAAATTTGACTCCCTTTGAGATTCAGCCTGCTTTTTATCATTTCACCACTGCAGTTTAAACCATTAGAGTTTACTCGCCTATGAGCTTGACAGAATATCTTATAAAAAACATGAACACATCCAAAGACCAGACGTTTTCATTAAGTAACACTTAAGTCCAAATTTCTCAGTAGATGTTTTATGACTTATTTTTCTCAAAGACACTTATGAAGAAACCTATTCACACATGTTCACATTTGTTTTCAAAAAGTATATAATTACCTTGATATGGGGAATTTTAAGTAGTACATTAAAAATTTTGTGTTATTGACACTACTCTTTAGATAAGTTAACGTCATACTGACTCTTAATACATAGCTTTACATGCTTAAGTGAAACCTGCTTAATATTTTTTATATACACCACATGTAGCAACAAGTAAAATAATATTTAACTAGTTGCAAAAAAACATTGACTTGTAAATCTTGTTGAATTGTTAACCTCATTAATCTCAATAGGTAATCTGAGTGGTACACTGATAAATATTTAATAACCATTTTTATTTCCATTTCCATTTCTACAATTAAAAATGGAACTCAAAAGGTTTTTTTTTTGTAAGTAAAGACAAATCTTGATTTTTTTTTAACATTTGTCAGTTTTGTCGTGTAAATCCTCACATTATGGCCACTTCCAAGCTGCCAAGCTGACATTCTTGAACATGAAGTATTGAAAACATGAATACTGAGATGGACTGAGTAGGCTCCAACACAATGCTGGGTAAATCCATAATCACAGACTTTGCAAGCAATTACAATATTTCCACAGCAGACATGTCTGCTTCTACTTCATAACTTTCTATAATTATTTATAATTTTATGGTGTTTATATTAATAAGCTTTTTAGAGACCATATATGATGAATATGACATATAAACTAACCAAATAAACTAACCATATAATTAACAAACAAAGTATCCAATCAAATAGCATCATCATTTTTAGGTTGTTCTTTATCTTTGCATCTATTTCTCTTCATTTTACTCTCACAAAAATATTTTTCTGCTACTTAGTGTCTACAGAAATTAAAATATAACATGTTTTAATAACTTGAGAATGCATCTTGAGGTCATTGAAGATTTCTTGATGTGTCAAAAGTACCAGACAGGAGTTATTATTCAATATGTAAAGGATTTGGAGCACAGGAATTTCAGTGAGTGACAATAATATCCCATTGTTAGAAAATTACATTTTTGAAAATTGCAATAGTAAAAAAATCACCTTGACAAATAAATGTTCATCATTTTCATAGTTTTACTCATATGATCTTACAGTATTACAGAAATGTCACTTGAGAGGGAATAGAACAAAGTCTATTAACCTAATTTCATCATAACCAAAGAGTAATACAAACATAGTCCAAAAATAGGTTAATGGCATTCTTATTTTACTTTAATACAACCACTTTTTATATATTTAAAGTGAAGCCATAACATAAGCCTTACAAAATTTCACATTAAATAATATTAACTCCACACTAGATAGACATATATTTGTGTATTTTGAGTCCTGTATCCCTCTGGCCTGAGAATAATTTGTGAATTATGCTTTCTTCCAACTTTACCTCCTTATACCTTCAAATCCACTGTCTGGATTTCATTATATCAACATTTTATACATTGTTTTAAAACTCTCCAGGTCCAGATTATTTTGTAGAGGGCTTGTCCTGGCCTTAAGTTTTAAAGACTTAAAATTCAATCTCATCTCAAATGCCTCGCCTTTTCTCTATATTGCAATTCCTTCTGGAGCTAATTCCACTAACTCCAAGGTGTTCTCAATTCTCTTTGCCCCAGTTCTGTTTATGGGCATTATTGTCATTGTTAAATAAATTTAGCAAATTGGGTAACCTAGATGAAACAGACAAATTACTAGACATGTACAACCTATTATGATGTACTTATGAAGAAAGAGAAAATATTAACAGGCCAATAGAAGATAATAAAATAGAATAATTAATAAAAAGTTTTACATCAAATAAAAGCCCAGGACCTGCTGGCTTTACTACTGATCTCTACCTGACATTTTAAAGAGAACAAATGGCAATATTTCCTAAACTCTTAAAATAAATTAAAGAGGTGGGAATTCTTCCAAACACATTTTATGAAGCCAGCATTATCTTGATACGAATGAAAAATAATGACACAGTAAAAAAGAGAACCACAGGCTACTTTCCCTGATGATATCCTTGATGAAGCCAGATTCAAAAATTCTCAACAAAATACTAGCATCCTGAGTTCAACAACACACTAAAAATATCATTCACTATGATCAAGTAGAATTCATTCTATTGTTGCAAGAATGGTTTAACATAAATGCATCAATAAATATAATACAGCACATTAACAAAACGAAGGAAAAAAGCATATAATCAACTCAGTAGATACAGAAAAAACATTTGGCAAATTAAACAGTCTTTGACGATTAAAAAACTCAATAAATTAGGTACAGAAGGGATAAACTCAACACAATAAGGGATATGCATGACAAACCCACAGTTAACATAATATTCAATAGTCAAAAGTTAAAAACTTTTTCCCTAAGACACTGAAAGGACATTAATGACTACTCTTGTCGCTTAAAAAATTGTTTTATTTTAGATTCAGGCAGTACATGTGCAGGTTATTTACATGGATCTATTGTGTAATGGTGGAGATTGGACCTTTAGTGAATCCATCATCCAAATAGGGAACATTGTACCAACCCTCACTTGCTTTCCAGCCTCCCCACTTTTAAAAGGTCCTGGTGTCTATTGTTTCCATCTGTATGTCCCTGTGTACCATTTGTTTAGGTCTCTCTTATAAGTGAGAACATTACTCTTGCCACTTCTATTCAACATAGCACTAGAAGTCCTAGCAAGAGCAATTAAGCAAGTAAAAGAAGTAGAAGGCATTCAGGTTGGAAAACAAGAAATTAAATTTTTTCTGTTTGCAGACAGTAATGCCATATATATATATATATATATATATATATATATAACCTTAAAGATGCCCCTGAAAATTTCTAGATCTAATAAACAAATAAATTCGGTACAGTTGCAAGGTACAAAATCAACTTAAAAATCAGTAGTGTTTCTATACACTAAGAGCAAACTATCTAAAACATAAATCAAGAAAATAATTTCATTTACAGTATCAACAAAAATAAAATTCTTAGAAATAAATTTAACTAAGGAGGCGAAATAGTTCTACAATAACAATTATAAAATATTTTTTTAAAAGTTAAAGACAAAAATAATGGAAATATATCCTGTGTTCGTGAGTTGGAGTAGTTAACATCATTAAAATATTTATACTAGGTCGGGCGCAGTGGCTCACGCCTGTAATCCCAGCACTTTGGGAGGCGGAGGCGGGTGGATCACGAGGTCAAGAGATCGAGACCATCCTGGTCAACATGGTGAAACCCCGTCTCTACTAAAAATACAAAAAATTAGCTGGGCATGGTGGCGCATGCCTGTAATCCCAGCTACTCAGGAGGCTGAGGCAGGAAAATTGCCTGAGCCCAGGAGGCGGAGGTTGCGGTGAGCCGAGATCGCGCCATTGCACTCCAGCCTGGGTAACAAGAGCGAAACTCCGTCTCAAAAAATATATATATATATTTATACTACCCGAAATGATCTACAGATGCAATGTAATCACTACCACGTTACCAACAACAGTCTTCACAACACTAGAAAAAAAATTCAAAAGTTCATCTGGAACCACAAAAACTTCAAATAGACGAAGGAATCTTGAGAAAAAAATAATGAAAACAAATAGAAAGTCATAGGCATCACACTGTCTGACTTCTAAATACACTACAACAGTACAGTAGTCAAAAGATCAAGGACCTGACATAAAAAAATAGAGTAATGAAATAGAATAGAAAGCTCAGAAATAAATTCGTGTATTTTTACCCAACTAATTTTTTGAAAGGGTCTTAAGATCACACAATTGGAGATAACAAAAAAAAAGATAAACATCTTATGATCATGGATCTGAAGAGTTAATATTGTGGAAATGACAATACTACCAACAAATACCCAACAAATCTATACATTCAATGCAATTCAAAATACTGATGTCATTTTTCACAGTTATAGGAAAACAAAAACAAAAAAAGTTTCCATCAATGAGGGCATAGACTAAAAAGAGTGGTATATATGGTGTGTGTGTGTGTGTGTGTGTGTGTTTGTGTGTGGTGTATATTTGTATATATGTATGCATATATATATCATATATATATACATATACATATATATATAATGGGACTCTACTTAGCTATAAAAAATGAATGAAATGCTATCTTTTGCAGCAGTATGAATGGAACTATAGGCCATTATATTAAGTGAAATATACCGGGCACAGAAAGACAAATATGTTTTTAGTCATATGTGGGAGCTAAAATAATTCATCTCATGGAAGTAGAGAGTATGATGAGAATTACCAGAGGCTGGGAAGGGTGTGTCTGTGTGTATGATTTGAAAAGGATTTGGTTAAAGGAAACAAACATGCCATTAGAAAGAAAGAACAAGTTCCAATCTTTGATTGCATGGTTAACAACAACAAACTGTTCAAGTTAAAAAAAAAAAAAAAGGAAAACGAAAATATGGGGACCCCCACAAATTTTGTCCAAAGGGAAAACTTAAGCCTAGGAGTGAATTATGCAACACTGTCATTCTTATTCCCAGTCAGATAGCTGTAATTTCACAGCCCTGTGTTATAGCATTATACACATGCAAGATTTCCACAACAACTAAACCCATATACCTCCCCAGATGGCCTCCCTCACAAATTGGTCACAAGGAAATTCCTTGCTTTCCCCTCAGTCTTCCAGGATATTTATCCCCCTACAAAACAAGCATCTGCCTGTTGTAATCTTGGGTCTGCAACCTAAGTTTAACTCCTAAAATTAAGTTCTTTTAAATATCACACTGACATTGCCAATAAAAGGATTGTCTTCCTAGATACACAACAAGGATAAGATAAGATCAATCACTTTTCTGCTCATCCTTAGAGGGCTGCATGATTGACCCTTTCCTCTATTTCCTCTTCTTAAATTTTTATGATGTTATGTAAATAATAGATTTTCTAAGAGCTAATTAGAGTCTCACAATAATGTAATCTTTTGCCTTATTACCTTAACCTCCTCACGTTTTTCTCTCTTGTATGATGTTTCCCCTTAAATACTGAGTTCTCAAAACACTCTGACTTATGTTTTTGCTGTGGAAAGCACAGGTCACAGATACTACTCTGACTTATGTTTTTGCTTGGCAAATTTTCAAACTTAGGCTCAATAAACCTCTACTGATTGAGACACTTGTCTCAGTCACTTTTTCTTTTTTTGTTAATATGTATTGTAAAATTACTAGTAGAGAGGACTTGAAGTATTCCTAACACACTGTAATGACAACTACTCAGGGTGATGGATACCCTGATTCAATCATTACACATTTTGTGCATATAACTAATACTCAAATGTACCCCATAAATACTTGTAAATATTATATATTAATACAACACATTTTAAAAGAACACACAATGAAAAAGGATCATCTCTTCAATAAATGATGTGGAGAAAAATGACTATCTTTGTGTAGAAGAATGAAAATGGACATTTATCTCAAACCATATACAAAAATAAACTCAAAATAATTGCAAGACATAAACTATAAAACTGTTAGAGGAAAACATTAGGAGAAAAGCTCCATAACATTGGTCATGGAAATAATTTTTGATATGACATTAAAGGCACAAGCACCAAATGCAAAAAAAACCAGACAAATGGGATTCTATCAAATTAAATGTTCTGCACAGCAGAGAAAATAATCAAGAGTGGAGGGACAACTTACAGAATGGGAGAAAGTGTTTATACACTATTTTCTGATAAGGAATGGTATCCAAAATATGTAAATAAGTCCAACAGCTCAATAGCAAGACAACAAATAACCTGATTTAAAAATAAGCTGAGAACATGAATAGATATTTATCAAAAGAAGACATATAAATAGGTAACTGGTATGTTTGTATACATACTAATCATCAATTTCATGAATCAACTGGGAAATGTAAATTAAAACCACAATGAGATACCACTTAACACCTGTTAAAATGGCTATTATCAAAAAGACAAAAATAACACACAGTATCACAGATGTGAAGAAACTGGAAACCTCATACATCGCTAATGAGAATGTAACTTAGCATAGCCATTATGGAAAACAGTATGGTGATTCCTCAAAAAACTGATAACAAAACTATCATATAATTCAGCAATCCCATGATGGGTATATATCCAAAGACAACAAAATTGCTATGTCAAAGAGATGTTTGCACTTCCATGTTTATTGCAGCATTATTCACAGTAGCCAAGATAATTAATCAACCTAAATGTCCATCAATGGATGAGCTAATAAAGAAACTGTTGCATATTTACACAATCAAATACTATTCAGTCACAAAAAAAAGGAGGTTCTGCCATGTATGACATCATGGATGAACCCAGAAATGTATTAGATAAAATAAGGCCGGCACAGAAGATAAATAACACATGCTCTCACTCATGTGTGGAATATAAAAAGTTGATTAAATAGAGCTAGAGAGCAGAATGGTGAGAACCAACAGCTGAGGTATTTGGTGTACGGGGACATGTGGCAGTCATATTGGATAAAGGATACAAAATTTTGGTAAGATTGGAGAAATAAATTTAAGAGATATATTTTACAACATAGTGACTATACTTAATAAAAATATATTGTATTCTTTAAAAATAGGAAGAGGGGATGTTAAGTGTTCTCACCCCAACTCACTGACAATGATATCAAGTAATATGTTAATTAGCTAGATTCATTTATTCATAATGTACATATACTTCAAAATATGTTATACAGAAATACATACAATTTTATCTGTCAATTAAAAATATTTTCTAAAAAAAAATATAAAATACCATAGTTTGTTTTCTATTGCTGTGACACCTGAGACTGGGTAAATTTTCGGGGGAAGAAGATTATCTAGCTCACCATTCTGAAGACAAAGAAGTCCAAGATCAAGTGGCTGCATCTGGTCAGCTTCTGGTAAGAATCTCATAGGTCATTGCATTAGGTTGGTGCAAAAGTAATTGCAATTTTTTGCCACTGAAAGTAATAACATGTTGGAAAAGTAGAATGGGAAGTGGGCCCATACCAAGACAGCAAACATGAAGGGCAGTCTCAACCATACTTAAGTCACAGCAGTACTGTGATTTATGTCGCCATTAACAGGAGAAAAAAATAGTGCTCATTTCCAAAGATATAAAGATATAAAATATAAAAATGATAAGAGATAGGATTATAAAAAACAATTATTGTGTAAAAGGTTTCTGACCATTGGAATTGTAATAGATGAAGACATAGTTTGAAAGACAGTAAGTGACATAAATAAATAAGTAAATCTATAGATAAATAAGTAGATTGATGATAGATGATTAATAGTTATATAAAAAGAACAGAATTAACATGTTATTTCAAAGAATAGACTTAGGAAATAAGATGAAATAATTTAAAACTCACATAAATAAAGGATATTAAAAAGGTGAACTCTTGCTCACTCTCTCTCCCCATCTCTATCCCATCGAGTAGGACAATGAATTTTCTATAACTAAATTATTGAAATAAAACTTAAATAGCTATTTTTTAAATTTGTGTTACATACAAGAAATTTCTAAAATATGGAACAGTTTGTACTACATAATCTTTAAAGTTCTTTGTAAGTCCAAAAGACTGTCAATTGCAACATGGTTACTACATGGGTATAAACATCAAAACACTACACATTCTTTCGTAATTATTCAAGCCTTTGAAACCTTGAACAAATGATTGTTCAGGAGGTTAATATTAGACAATAATGAAGAGCAAACCAGGACTTCAAGTTAGCGTTAGAAAAAAATCTTCAAATTTGAAGAGTCATGCTGGGCACGGTGGCTGATGCCTATAAACTGAGCACTTTGGGAGGTTGAGGTAGGTGAATCACTTGAGGTCAGGAGTTCGGAACAATCCTGTCTAACATGGTGAAACTACGTCTCTACAAAATCACAGAAATTAGCTGGGTGTGGTGGTGGATGCCAGTAATCCCAGTTACTATGGAGGCTGAGGCAGGAGTCTCGCTTGAACCCAGGAGGCAGAGTGAAGTGGGGTGAGGTCATGCCATTGTACTACTCCCTCCAGCCTGGCCAACAGAGCAAGACTCTGTCTCAAAAAAAAAATTCAATGTCTGTCAAGTGAAGATGAGTTTTTTTTCAGCAATCTATGAAAAAAAAGCTAATATATGGTGCATTGGTATAAATTATATAAAATATGTATTCGATCTTGGAATTTTTAGTTTGAATAAGAAAGGAAATTTATTCAAGTAGCAGATGAACTAAATTAGAAGACTGTAATCACTAGTCACCGATTTCCTTTTTCCCTCATGAATGCCAGTGATTACCTAATATACTTCTTAGTGTGGCAGCTTTTGTTTTACATTTTTTAAATGTAATACATTTTGTGGTATAACTTCAGAAATTTTGTATTAATTTTGGTCTCTGGCTGGTTTTACTCATATATTTTCTTTTTCTTTGCCTCCAAAATGTTCATCCAAAATAGAGCCCTCATTTCAGGCATTAGTCATCACATTCATATGAAGAACAGATTTATTACAGAATAATGCATAATGGTTTATTTTTTATTTTCTTTAAATGCCGTCATTTTTTTGTTTTCTGCATTCTAAAATAATTTGCTCATCACCAGACAGTTAAACAATTGAAACTTATGAAAATTTATAATGATGACTTCAAGATTAAAAAGTCTGGACATCTTGAATGATCCTTTAGAACAGGAATCTGCATGGGACAAACCTGGCCAAGACAGTTAGTTTATTTTCAGCCTAAGGCTGTTTTCCATGCTACAGTGGTTCACGTGAGTAGTTGCAAAATAAACTGGATGACCCACAAAGCTGAAAATACATATTGAAATGGTTTGCTGACTCTAATTTAGAGGGTAGCACTCAGAGAAGTCTTTTAGACAATGGTGTCTGCAGGACTATTCTATGAACCTGCTGGATAGACGAGGGTGGACATAGCCATCCTTCCTGTTAACTAAGAATAACAACACTATTGGCACTAGGTCCATCATGTTTGGATCTACATGTTAGTTTATAGATGAATATTGGGGATCCTTAACCTATATTTACATACCTTAGAAAGTGGGTCTGTAGAAACTCACAGATAATCTCAAATTAGATTTTTTATGAATTTCACTGAATTACAAAAACTTCAAAATCTCTCTCCTGTGATACTTGCTCTAGGATGCACAACTCTCTCTCCTACCCCTTCTCACCCACAATAGACACTCAGTGTGCAAAATTAAATAGATGTTCACCAGTGTCTAACAATCTTGTGCTGTATTTCATGGTTCTATTTGTTAAAGTTCAATTAGGGAAATAGAGCACTATGAGTTTCTTGAAATAGTAAATGGCATAAGATTTTATAAGTTGAAACTGGATCTCCTGCAATTGAGAAGAGTGTTGGAGAGGTAAAGCTAAGACAGGAAATGAGGGAAGCCCTCATCCGCATGAAGCTTACAAGAGCGTATAGCTGCAGAATAGTAACAGAAAGACATGGTCAAAGTTGTTGGCTCTCCGTTGTTACTCCCTCTGCGAGTTGCTGAAAAACACTTATTGGTGAGCTTGAATCATCACTCGTCAGCAAGCCAGGAATTGAGAATTAGAACAAGATGAAAACAAGCTGAAAACAAGAATGATCTGGAGTTGCCAGACTACTCTGCACTGGTTCCTCATCAAGCAAGAGTTGGCAGAGCTTCCTCGCTGCTGCTTTATCATGCAGATTTTTCTCATGAGCATACCTAACCTGAAATCCTACATGGAAGAGGATGCTGAGAAACAGTTAAAATACAACTAAGTTGACACAGTCTTAAATCATTACACTGTGTTTGAAAGAGGAATACAATTTACAAATATTTTTAGTTGTATTTGTCTGTGTGTATAATACTTCAACCAAATACATGTTTCAGACTGATTTAGAAAATCTACTGGCAGCAAGAGGTTTTTATAATATCAAATCAACCAAGAAGATACATAATAAATAGATATTAGATATTTACCTAAATGCCTGTATTAATCACAAAAGAGTCAAGATAGAGTAATACATTGTTCTAAAGTTCTGATTGCTTGTTTTCAAGTCTCTAAAAAAAAGTACTATCATTAACTTTCAAGGAGAGAGAAAATATAACCAATCATTTGTAACGAAAATGGTATTTCTATTTAATGGTAAAATTTCTTACACGGTCTAGACCCTTACTTAAAAGAAGTGTTTTTCTTCTCCTCAGTAAATGACCTGTATAATTAATCAACTATATTCCTATTCAACATTTGTGGTTTAGAGTAATCATGTTTCTTAATTTGAAAATAAAGATAATTGAAAGTAAGAGAGAAAATTGTAGACATTCTAACTTATGCTTACATTGTAAGTTCAACACAATTATGAAAATTTTGGAAACAAAACATATTCTTATACATGTGGGCTGACCTCACCTCTTAATAGACTGGCTATTTATGCATTTGATTTAAGGAATATGGGGAAGGTGGAAGACTCATGTTTCTATTATAATTCTTCACTGTATCTGATTACTAATATGCACAATTAGCTATTTATTAAACTTAATATTTTTCCCCATTGAAATTTAAATATATTCAGAAGTAGAATTGAATAGTATTCATGTTCTCAAATGTATTATTCATACATTTCATTCATTCATTCATGCAGACATTTATCAAATATGAAAATGCCTTAAAAGTGTGGGGGCCAGTTTATGAGAAGGCATAGTGAAAAGTAAGAGTCAGAAAAAAATAAATGAAGATAAATTATGAACAGTTTACTTTTTATAGCATGCTTTACCCACAGTGGCTATCTATCAAACACATCTATTAGAAGAAAATCCGTACAGTAAACACTACAATGAAGATGCCTTTATAGAAAACATCTACTTTTTCTGAGTGTTTTTATGTGAGAAATTTTGCTGAAGAAAAATGATTGCATAAAGAACTTAGAGTTTTACTAAATATCTTTCAAATGCTCCACATTGAAACTGTTCACTTCAAGCCAGAACTAATGTGTGGCTATATTTTAAATGCCAGAGTTATATAATAATTCTAAAATATTGATTCTATATCTAGCCTGCAAATTCTTGTAAAGTAAACTTACTCAAGGACACTCATTGAACAGAGTGTTCATGGATTTCAATTTCCTGTAACTGGAGGATATTCATTGATCTTTTTTACCAGCTTTTTTCCCACTATGCTGCAATGTTGATTAAAGAGAATTGTGATTTTAGATGTGGTGTTGCTATTTTCTATTTCTAAGAAACAGAAAATATCATTGCTATTTATTTTGCAAAGGGCCTGAAATGTGTGGGAATCCATCCAACTTTCTATTATGGTCAGCAGCTGCACATAAACATTATGTTAAGGGACTCTAACTATAATCCATTGTAATGTCATTTCCAAAACAATTTCTAGTGTAGTGCATTGCACTACATATCCCTTCGTTATTCCTACAATGAACAGAGATGAACTAGGTAAATAATATTTAAAAAGCAAAGTGATAATAGGTTAAGTAGAAACACACAAATATATAAAATGAAAATGCAAAAATAAATTCTATGAATTGTGGACTTTTTCCAAAGAATCGTTCAATGAAAAACATCATTTCACAAAAAAATTGATTTTAATTAGTCTTCACAAAAATGCCTTCTTTATGATAGTCTATTTCACGATTTATGTATGCTATTTAATGTAATCTTCTGATTATTAATATTATTTTTAAATTTACCTTTTGTAGTATATACTGTGTTTCTATACCGATTCCTTATTAATGATCAACACGCTTATGCAATATCTGCTAGGAAAATCTTTTTCTTTTCTTTTTTTTATATTTGCATCTGTATCCATCATTGATGATTGTCTTTAGCTGTGGAAAAAGCTATCTTATTTAAAGTTACCAAGGAGCAGCCTGTGACAAATGACCAATGGGATAGAAGGATTTAAAGATCTAGCCTCTTTGCTTCAGTTAGAGAGACCTCTGTGGGGCTTCCCAACTATAAGATTGGCAGTTGCTAGAATTGTAACCATATTTCCAGTCAGCTTCTTCTGCCCAATCCTGCCTACCTTACTCCCTTACAGATTTCTCTCCTGAGTTCTTTCTACAATAAACTTTCTGAACAGAGTTCTGTTACAAGTGTGATGGTTAATTTTATGTGTCAACGTGACTATTCTATGGTGCTCAGTGTTGTATGGTTAAGTATCAGTCTAGATATTGCTGTTGAGGTATTTTTAGATATAATTAATATTTAATCAGCAAACTTTGAGTAAAACCAATTTACCTCTGTAATGATGGTGGACTTCATTCAATTAGTTATAAACCTTAGAGAAAAGACTGGGGTCACCTGGAAGGAATTCTGCCTCTAGACTACCTTTGGATTCAAAACTGCAACATTAACTCTTGCAGGAATATTCTGATAACCAGGCTGCCTTGTAGATTTTGGATTTGCTAATTTGCACAATTGCCTGAGCAAATTCTAAATCTCTCTCTCTCACACACACACATGTACACACACACACTCACACACACACACACACAAACACACACTATTGATTTTGCTTCTGGGGAGAACCTTGACTGATTGAAATTTTGGTACCAAGAAAGGTCCCACAGAACAGAATCTTAAGGATGAGGTTTTAGGAATTAATTTTGGGGTTTCTAGAGTTGGTCTAACATTACTAATAATTATATTATTAGATTAGAGTTAAAGTTACTAATAATTCTTTCAAGTAGTAATGAGAGCACTTAAAATCTATGGCATGACATGGCAATGGAGAGGCAATGAATGTTCCCATTGGATGTCAACGCTGGAGATGGACTAAATGTTAGCATTGGATGTCACCACTGGAGATGCACTAAATGTCACCATTGGAGGTCACCACTGGAGATGCACTAAATGTCACCATTGGATGTCACCACTGGAGAGGCACTAAATGTCACCATTGGATGTCACAGCTGGATACTCCTAATCAAACACTTTTAAGAAGCACAGTTCAGGTAACTATGTGTTTGATAGCTTTGAACTTTTCTGTTAAATCAACAAGTATAATGCAATTGGTGGGTTGTAACTAATTGCATTAGACAAAGTGAGGAAAGAAAAGAATGAGCTCAGGGATTTAAATTCTCAATTCAAACCCTGCACAGATGACTTGAAAATTTCTATATCTTCTATGTAAAAACAAAATTATTTTTATTTCCTATATCTACAGAGCTGAGATTGCTGAAGACCAAACCCAGAGTTTTATCCTGCAAGTGGTGGAATAACAGCATCAGTTGCATTTCCAAACTTGCAGAGTGTCTACTGTTAAAGTGAAGGCATTGAGTGGAAAAATGTGTTTTTTTAAATTGTACATTAGGTTCTGGGGTACATGTGCAAATCATGCAGGATTGTTGCATAGGTATATACATGGGCAAGGTGGTTTGCTGCTTCCATCCCCCCATCACCTAAATGGTTTTCTAAAAATGCTTTTCTCCAAAGTCTGAGTGGAGCCTCTCCACATATGAACCTCTACATTTCCCTAAATCTTTCCAGTAGAAGCAACTGTACCACCTCTGTCTGAGGATAAGTCGCAGTTTGTCCAAGGAATCTATAATGGCTGTTTCAGTTGTAGTTGCCTTGAAACACAGTACTAATTCTCCTCAGGAACCACCCCGACTTCTGTTTCCTTGTAGTCACAAAACTGGTTGTAAATACCGGTAGATCCTTCAGGTGAGATATATGGCCCATGAAGAGTCATACTATAATTTAAAAGAACTATGTAATTTAACAATTTATACAGAATGAAATATGGAGCACATGTCTGGGAATGGATATTAAGGATGGAGGATAATTGTGAAATGGATATAAGTTTGGTCACATATATTTCTATTTTCTCACTTAGAAAAAATTCTGAACTTAGTGTTATAGTTCAACACAAGCAGCATAGTGAGTTACAAAGGACTTTAGCAGTACTTTTAGTGGATTGGCTGAAACATGGGCCAAAATCTGACCTACACAAAATGAAGTTTAAATTCCAGAACTGCCTTGGCATACCACAGAAGAGAAAACCAAAATGCTTAGTGAAAAGGGAATTTTAGAGTAGCCTTATCACACAAGACCTGCTCATTGGTACCAGGAGGGTACAAAGGACACAACTTTCAGTATAACTGTAAGAAATATATTTGTGACAGTCACGCTAGCATTGTTGAAGATCTCTGTAGTTGTTCTTCTTGCAGATTATAAATTACAATGATAACTTCTAATACTGAATTAAAACACCTAAATGCAATGGAAATAACTGAATCCCTGGGTAGGAGAGGGCAAATGGTGGCACATAGTCACCAAAGGTAAGGTTTATTCCTGTAAGTGACAGCAAAGTTAATACAGTAATCAGAACAGTATGACTAAAAGAGACCTATGGCATTGCTTATTGATGTTCCTAGAAGTGAAATAAGTGGGCATTCACTTAATTCTTACTTAGTTTATATATGCAAATAAATCTAGGTCAACTTAAACTCTGACTTAAATCATATATAACAGTGATCCATGCCCCCTTCAATCAATTCTCAGACTTGAGTCTGTTTACAGATCCAAAACCACGTGAATGAAGAAAGACCAAGTTTTCTCAAAGAAACAAGCTATTACACTGCCAAAAATGTATGCTGCTAGTATTTCTTCCAGTCCTTCCCCAAAGGAACTTATAACTTTTTGCCAGGTGATTGTGCATTAGGAAAAAGAAAATAATCAGACTTCGGGGGAACTACTTGACACTGTCTGTGAAATGATGTTGATTCAAAAGACAAAATTCTCTGCAGTCCACTGGTCAGAGTAGGAGCTTCTGGAGGTGAGATAATGAAGTTTTAACAGACCTATCTTCTGGTAGGTTCAGTGGGTCACTGAACACATCTTGTGGTCATTTTGTCAGTTGTGGAAATCACAGTTAGAATAGATATACTATAAACCAGTAGAATGTCCACCTTAGTTCTCTGACCAGTGGTGTGAGGACTGTCATGGTGAGAAAGGTAAAGTGAAAGCTTCTAGAACTGCCTCTACATAAGGAAATAAACGAAAAGCAATACCACGTTTTCTGGAGACCTTTCAGAAATTAATGCCACTATCCAAGACTTAAAGTATATAGGGGTAGTGATTCCCACTACATTTATATTAAGCATACATATTTGATCATGTTCTTAAAACAGATGGATCTTGGAAGATGACGGGAGATTATTGCAGGCTTAGTCAAGTGATGACTCCAATTTCTGCTGCTGTATCAGATATACTTTCATTGCTTGAGCAAATTAACACAGCTACTTGTATTTAGTATATTGTTATTGATCTAGAATATGCTTTTTTCTCAATACCACTTAGTAAAGACCATCATGAGCAGTTTGTTTTAGCTGGCAAGGCCAGTAATACACATTTGATAACTTACCTCAAGGATATAACAACTCTCCTGACTTAAGTCGTAATTTAGTCCAAAGGATATATGTAACCTTTCCCTCCCATAAGATATCACACTGGTCCATTATATTAGTGGCATCATCCTGATTGGACAGAAGGAGCAAGAAGTAGCAACTACTCTACATTAATTGGTAAGAACTTTGCATGTCAGAGTATGAGAAAGAAATCTCATAAAAATTTGGGAGTCTTATAACTCAGTGAAATTTTGGGGGGCACTGTGGTATGGGATACATTGAGATATGCTTTCTAAGGTGAAGAAGAAGAAGAATAAATAATCACTATAACTCTTACTTTTTTAAGATTTGAGCAGGCAATATATTTATCACTCAGATGTGCTACTCTGGTTTATTTACTGAGTCACCTAAAAAAGCTGCAAGTTTTGAGTGAAGTCCAAAACATGGGTAGGTTCTGCCACAGTTTCATATTGCTGCACAAGCCACTATGCCAACAGGGCCATATGCTCCAGCATATTCAATGGGGACTGAAGTGTCAATGGAAGAGGGGAATGATGCTGGGAGCCTTTGGCCAGTCTCTACAGGCAAATTGCAGTGCAGGAACTTAGGATATTGGAACCCTGCCATCCTGTGTGCATAACTACTCTTCTTTGGATAAATAGCTTTTGGTTTGCTCTTGGGCCTTAGTAGAGACTTAATGCTTAATTGTGGGCTGCCAAGTTATCATGCAAACTTAGCTGCCCTTCATGAACTTGGTATTTTCTATCCCACCCAGCCATAAAGTTGGGCATGTATGGCAGCATTCCATCATAAAATGGAAGTGGTATATTCATATAAGATGGGGCTCGAAAGGCCCTGAGGCACAAGTAAGTTGTTAATATATGAAGAAAAGCCCTAATACTCATAGTTCCCACTCCTGCTAGATTACATTTTCTCAGTCTGTACCTATGGCTTCATGGATAGGTTCCTAAAATCAACTGATAAAAGAAGAGAACTTGGGCATATTTTACAGATGGGTCTGCATAATATGCAGGTACCACCCAACAGTCAGGAGTTTCAGACTAAAGTCTCTTGTCTTTCTGGGCATTTCTGAAAGACACCAGTGAAGACAATTTCTCCCAGCAGGCACAACTTCAGACAGCTTACCTGGTTGTTACTCTGGCTTGGAAAGATAGAGAACAAATCAAAAACTGAAGATATTTGTAGCCTATGTGAATGCTCACTAAAGGGTGTAATCAGCAGAGGAGAATTTTAATCGTTAAGTGTTTAGAACAAACCATTTGTGGATGCAAGTCAGCCTTTTTCCCCAACCACTCATGGTTTTATTTTTTTCCTCAATGGGCTAATGAATAATGTTTATTGTAATACTTAGCGCAGCCACTAAGAAAATAACTCAATATATAAAGTAAAGGAAACAACAAAGATTGGCTTTAAATTTCTGTGGTAGAAAGTATTTGTTTTACACAAAAGAATGCATTAATGAAAATCTTTCTAACACTAGAAGACATGTAAAATTCATATGCCAAATAGGTTTGTCATTTTAAGCGATAATTATATTAAAAATATGAATTAAACTCTCCATTTATGTTTGAGACTGTCAGAATGGATTTTAAACAAACAAAAAACTCACATTCAACTATATTTTTTTTAAAGTTATCTCACTTTAGATTCAGAACGCAAATACATCAAAAGGAATAAGAAAATAATTTTTTTGCAAAGTGTAACAAAATAAAGATTCATTGGCTACACTAATATCAGATAAAATGAACTTTAAGACAAAAGTGGTTTTGTATTCGAACAAGGACTATATATAATGAAACAGGGTAAAACCATCAAGAAGATACAATAATTACAACTAACAATAGAGCCCCAAAGTAAATGAAGCAGAGTGACAGAATTAAAAGAAGAAATATCCACACAGCAATTACACCTGGAGGTCTCAATACCCTATGTGGAATAATAGTTTTAACAACTAGACAGAAGATCCAAAAAGTTAGAGAAAGCTTGAACAACGATAAACCATCAAATAGATCTAACAGATATATGTCAAACATTCAACCCCCACAAAAGAGCAGAACACACATTTTTCGAAAGGGAACGTAAAATATTCTTCAGGAAAGACTATATATTAGGCTATAAAACAATTAATAGTAAATTAAAACGATTTAAATCATACAGAACATGTTTTTAGACCACTAAAATTAAAATCTAGAAATCACTAACAGAAAGATTAGAAAATTTACAATTATGTGTATGTTCAACAGCACACTCCAAAATAATCAATGGGTCATATAAAAAATCAAAAGAGGGCCAGGTGTGATGGCTTACATCTGTAATCCCAACACTTTGGGAGGCTGAGGCAGGTGGATTACTTGAAGTTGGGAGATCAAGACCTGCCTGACCTATATGGAGAAATCCTGTCTCTACTAAAAGTACAAAATTAGCCGGACATGGTGATGCATGCCTGTAATCCCAGCTACTCTGGAGGCTTTGAAGAATTGCTTGAACCTGGGAGGGACAGGATGTGATGAGCCAAGATCGCACCATTATACTCCAGTCTCGGCAACAAGAGTAAACTCTGTCTCAAAAAAAATCCCCCAAAACAAAAATCGAAAAAATATTTAAAATTTAGAAAATACTCTAAGATGTCAAAACCAAAAATGCAACACAAAACTAATGGGAATTTTTGATCAACAGTGCTAAGAAGGTTTATAACTCTCAATGTCTGCATAAAAAAGGAATGCTCTTAAATCAATAAAATAAGTTTTCACTTTAATTACTAAAAAAAAAACACACAAACAAAACAATGCAAGTCAAAGAAAAGAAACAAGAATGACTAAATATAAACAAAATATTTAATAAGTAGAATCAACAAAACCAAAAGTTAGTTCTTTAAGCATTTCAGCAGAATTGACTGTTACATAGAATTATCAAGAATAAAAAAGAAAATGTCAAATGACTAAAATATCAAATAAAAGAAAGACATTAATGATGACTTAAAGTAACTAAACTACTTTTAAAAGGTTACTATAAACAATTATACAACAAATTATACAACCTATATGAAATGTACCAATTTGCAGAAAGACTAACTTCCAAAACTTACTCAAAAAGAAACAAAAAATCTGAATAGAATTGCAAGCAAAGAGACTTAATAATCAAAAAAATCAGCAACTTGGAAAACTAGAGTCCCAGAAAAAGGCTGACTTGCATCCACAAATGGTTTGCTCTAACTATTAAACTCATTGTTGAATTTTATGAAATCTTTTAAAAAGAATGAAGAGTGACACTTCTTAAGCTCCGCCAAAACATATCAAAAAACAAAACACTTACTAACTTTACAATTTTATAAAGCCAAAATTACCCTGATTTCAAGGATAAACAAAGACTTCATGAAACAAAATAAAACAGAAAATGAAACCAATATCCATTATAAATACAAACAGAATTTTTCAACAAAATTCAAGTACACTAAGTCCAATAGCTTATCAATAGAATTATACATCATCCCAAGTAAAATTTCTTCCAGGAATGCAAGCCTTGTTTCACATATGAAATTCTGTTAATAAAATACAACCTGACAGTAGAATAAAAAAAAAAATAAGATAATCACAAATGCAGAAAAGAACTGATAAAATCTAACACAATATTTTCATTATAAAAACTCACACAAATAGGAAGAGAAAAAATTCCCTAAACATGATAAAAAGCATGAATTAAAAAACCAGAGGTTGTATCATATTAAAAAAGGAAAAACTGAAAGATTTTCCCTAAGGTCAGGGAGAAGACAAATACGCTGAATTTTGCCACTACTATTCAACACTGCAGAAGTTCTAGCCAGGAAAACTAGGTACAAAAAAGAAATAAAAGCCATCCAAATTGAAAAGGAGGAGGTAAAACTTTTTCTATCTGAAGAGAACATAATCATGGTATGGAAACTACCGTAAATAATCTACCTAAAAATCTAACTGGGCTAACAAACAAGTTTAACAAAATTGCAAGATATAAAACAAGTATACAAATATTAGCTTTATTTTTATAAACTAACACTAAAATTTTTAAATATTAACGCAACAAAACTTTATAGTAGCATCAAAATATAATAAAATTCTCAGAAAGCAACAAATAAATAAAAGGCTTATACACAAAAACTACAAAATAGCTGAAAATTTTTGTTCTCCCAAATGTATTCACATAATCAATAATGTGACTATATTAGGAGGTGTAGCCTTTGACACTTAATTCGGTCACAGGGCAGAGCTCTCACAAATGAGCTTAAGGCCCTTGTAAAACAAATCCAAAACAGTTGCCTTGCCCCTTTTACCATGTGAGGGCACAGGTAAAAGGAACATATGGTTTGGCTGTGTCCCCACTCAAATATCAACTCAGAATTCCCATGTGTTGTGAGAGGGACAGAGGAAGGTAATCTAATCATGGGGGTCAGTCTTACCCATGCTATTCTCATGATAGTGAATTAGTTTCACAATATCTGATGGTTTTATCAGGGGTTTCTGCTTTTTCTTCTTCCTGATTTTTCTCTTGTTGCCATTTAAGAAGTGTCTTTTGCCTCTGGCTGTGATTCTGAGGCCTCCCAAGCCATGTGGAACTGTAAGTTTAATTAAACCTCTTTTTTTCCCCACAGTCCTTGGTATGTCTTTACCAGCAGCATGAGAATGGACTAGAAGAAGGCTGGGGGCAGTGGCTCGGGCCTGTAATCCTAGCACTTAGGGAGGACAAGGTGGGTGGATCACCTGAGGTCAGGAGTTGAAGACCAGCCTGGGCATCATGGTGAAACCTCATCTTTATTTAAAAAAAGAAAAGTAAAGAAAAGAAAATGGACTAGAATAGTAAATTGGTACCAGGAGAGGGATGTGGCTGAAAAAATACCCAAAAATGTTGAGGTGACTTTGGAACTAAAAACAAAAGAGGTTAGAACAATTTGGAGGGCTCAGAAAAAGACAAGAAAGTGTGGGAAAGTTTGGAACTTCCTAGAGACTTGTTGAATGGCTTTGCGCAAAATGCTAATGGCAATATGGACAATAAGGTCCAGGCTGAGGTGGTCTCATATGGAGATGAGGAACTTGTCAGGAACTGGAGTAAAGGTGATTCTTGTTATGTTTTAGCAAAAAGACTAGTGGCATTTTACCCCTGCTCTAGAGATCTGTGAAACTTTGACCTTGAGGAAGGCTATATAGCAGAAGAAATTTCTAAGCAGCAAATCATTCAAGAGTTGACTTCAGTGTAGTTAAGGGCATTCAGTTTTATAAAGAAAGTAGAGCAAAAAAAAATGAAAAATTTGTAGGCTGACTAGATAGAAAAGGAAAACCCAGGCCGGGCGCTCAGGAGAGGAAGATAATACAGACAGTTTCTCACTAATCTCCCCAAAGTGGTACAACCCTGAGAGGGTTGAGAGCAGGGTGACTTTAATGGCTACCATGCACAAGATCAAACAAACAGAATTGTGCTGCAAGAGTGGGGGTGATATGCAAAAGAAAAAAATATGATAGGGAGGCTTACCTGGCTGAGAACGAGAATAAGGCTTGCAGGAATAAGCATGCGTGCTTTTTGCTCAACCAGAGTTCTTGCACAGCTAAAAGTATTTCGAGTCTCTGTCCTGTGCTGGGAAAAGGTGTGAGGTCATCATCACACCGCTGAGGTGTGGGGTGGCCCTATGGACCAGTGAGTCTGTGGTCTTGTCTGGAAAATGGGGTTGGAATGCAACAGTGCTTCTTGGACTGCAGGCTTACCTAATAGGGATTGTAAATTGATTTTTAAATAAAATACACAGACTAAAGTAGAGTAGGACTCACCAGGGTGCAATAAATGCACATAAGGTGGGCACAGAACATGAGGTTTCATTCTATGTGGTGTGTCAGTCCATGATGGGAATGTGTCAAATCTATGTCTCACTGAGTCTTTTTAACCTCTTCAGCTCACTTCGAAGTGAGCACCGCACTTTGGGTAGTGCTCAGAAAAAAGGTGCTCACTTGGGTCAGAGCAGAGAAAGCTTCCCTAAATGAGCCATTCTTGGCTGTGACTACCACTGCACAGAGCCATGTTTTCTCTTCCTCTGCTTCCAGCTCCTCTGCCTTCCCATATCACTCCTTTTCAGCTTTCTGAATTCCCCTCTACCCAGTACCCTTTCTTGGCTGCAGCCCTTTTAGAGATCTTCACATGCCTCCAAGCTTCTGATTTTTTCATATCCCACTCTCCATTCAAATACTTTTACTACTCAAACTCTCTTCCAATTTTTTTCTAACTTAAAAAAAAATTTCAGTCGTTCTATTTTCTTCAGTTTGATTTTCACTCCAACTTCCTCCCAGTCTAGCCCCTTTAAATGCTGCCAGGTTTAAATATCCCCAATGGCTTAAATGTCCAATTTCTTTCCTCCTTTGACCCTACCGATGATCTGATTACTCCTTTTTGCTCCAACATTCCCCCGAACCTTCTCAAACACTGATATTTTCCCCCTTTTCCCCACAAATCTCCCTGTCTGGCTTCTGCCCCCAAACATCTTCTTACCCCTTCACACCACATCGCCCAGGTCCTTTAGATTGCTACGCACCCGATTTCTCTGTCCGCTCACAGCCGCTTGCTTTCCTTGCTCCCGCCATGGTAGTGCCCATCTGCTCCTCCCAGCTCACTCAGGTCTGCTGCTCGGGACGTCTTTGGGACGGCGAGGGAGATTCTTGCTGGATAGGGGCTCCTGGGGCAGCATGGCAATCCGGGGGACCTTTCTTCTCATTGTTGGCCTGGGCCCCAAGTGTGCCCAGGTGTGTGAGCGCCTGGGGTGTGTGAGCCCTGCCGTCAGGGCCCGGCTGGGGGCGCGCCAGGAGCTGTCCGTGGTCCTGAAACGATGCCGGCTGTGACTGGGCGAAAGAGCGCTGTCCGTAGTGCTGAAGAGGTTCCTGTGCCCCCAGCAGCGGCTGCAGCGGGGCCTCGGAGGCCGGCGGCAGGAAGACCACCAGGTAAGGAATTCTGGCGGAGGCTACGCTGGCAGCAGCTGCTGATGCTCCCACAAGCAGCAATTGTCCTCGCTCAGCTCCGTCCAGCTGCCGCTCCAGCCCGTAGATGCTGTGGCGCTGGGTGTGGACAAGTCTCTGCTGGTACTTTTTGGTTCTTTTTCTTTTGACAGAGTCCTGTTCTGTTGCCAGGCTGGAGTGCAGTGGCACGACCTCAGCTCACTGTAACCTCCACGTCCCAGGTTCAAGCGATTCTTCTGCCTCAGCCTCCCGAGTAGCTGAGACTACAGGTGCGTGCCACCACTACCAGCTAATTTTCGTATTTTTAGTAGAGACAGTTTCACCGTGTTGGCCAAGATGGTCTTGATAACCCTTGAGGTGGGGAGGGTTTTCCAGGAAGGGAGAGGATAGCATGAGCAAAAGCTTAGAGATAATAATCGTGGACTGATAATCATGGCCTTGTGCGCGTGCCTTGTCACGCCAATCCGTTAGGATTCCGAGCCCTTTGTGCTCGCCTTTCCCTCCAGTACCTAGTGCGCGTGCTGCTCCCTCCGCCTCCCCCAATCCCGCAGTTGCCAGTAGCTGCCCTGTGCCCGTACCTTGCCGCGCCAATCCGTTAAGTTCCCAGGTCCTTAGCAAGCGCAGGCGCGCCTCTCCCTACAGTACACCTTGCGGGCGCCGCCCCTTCCATTGCCATCAGGTGCCTTGTGCGCGAACCTTGCAGGCCAAACCGTTAACTTCTGGTGTCCTTTGTGCCCGCGCCTCTCCTTCCAGTACCTGTCAGGCGCCCCTTCTACCCCGCGCCCTCCCCCGCAGCCATTGCTCTCAGGTGCCTCGTGCGCATATTTTGACGTTCCCGCCCCCGCCACCGACTCCGCATTGTCAGCGGGAGCCTGGCGCGCATACCTTTGTCGCGAGAATCCCTTAAGGTCACCCTTCTGGCTCGGATATGGTACACGTGCCTGTCTTTGCACGTGCCCCACTCGCTCAGGCTTGAACGTTGCGTTTCCTGGCAACAGGAGAATGCTCCCTTCCCCTTTGGCCAGTTGGCATCAGACAAGAGGATGCTCAGAGTCCAGCTCTGGAGAGTTCAAGCAACTGAAAATACCCCACTGCTCCCAGGAGCGGTTACCTGGGCACTCTGTCCCCTTTATCCCTGTCCTTTTCCCGTCCTGGGGCCAAGGACCCTCCAGTAGGACTCAGTTGCCTTGAGCCTGCTGCCCACATCCCTCACTTCACTTTTCTTGTGGGATCTCTCCGTTGTTCCTGCCCCTGGACGGAGTGACAAGCCATCCTACAAGTAAGTACCCAGACACTTGGAATCAGCCTGGTGTCAAAACAACTCCAAGGATTTCTGTAACCTACAAGCCCTGTGTTCCCTCCAGCTATCCTGCCTTCAATTTGAGGCAGAGGTACCGCAGCAAACCAGTGCCCTAAGGACTCTCAGAAAGGCCCTGGAGGAGGTAATCACCTTTTTGTGGCCCAGAACACCCAGCTCAACCCCACACTCCCATCCAGAGATCATGTCGAGGGCCCTCATGGAGGGTGGGGCAGGGATGCCTGAGCAGGACAAGGACCCCAGAGTCCAAGAGAAGTGCGATGATCAGAAAGGGGGCCCTGAGGGCACCAGGGATGCACGGTCTGCATTTAGAACCCTGCAGGACAGTGAAGGCCTCTCTCCCTTCGTACCCAGGCCTGGGCCCCTGCAGAGAGACCTCCATACCCAGAGGTCAGAAATCCCATATGACAAGACATCCCACCCCTCCGGGATGAGCTGCTGCCCCAAACGCAATGTCATCTGCAGCTCCTAAAGCTCCACAGGAGGCTTCCCGTGGCTAAAGAGGAGGAAGGGCCCAACCTCATCCCACTGCCGGCTGCCCTCCCTTCTTCAAAGACAGTGAGTGAGGTCAGCCCTCAGGCTGTCTCTCAGAGTCAGGCTGAGTGTGAAAAGGCAGCAGATTCAGCACCTGGGGAGAAACAGGCCGCCAGGAGTGGCTGCCCAACATTTCAGGCCTCTAGGCCTCGTAGACGAAAGTTCCCTCTGTTGCCACGCAGGCGAGGGGAGCCTCTGATGCTGTCATCTCCCTTACAGCTGGGGTTCCAGGTCACCGCTGAAGACCTGGACCTGGAGAAGAAGGCAGAAATCATGTGCCTTAACAGTGCACTGCAGGGTGAGGAAAAGTCCCTCTGGGAGTGCAGAGCCTCACTGCTTTCCCATGTTTTGTCCTCACCAGCAACAGGGATGTCTTCTCTGCCTGCTGTCCCTAAAGCACCCAGCACAGATGCAGAGCAGGAGAGACGCAAGTCCCAAGACGGCCTGGACACCGTGTCCCTCCAAGCATCTGCTGCAGGGTCCCCCCTCTAGACCTCATGTGTCTGGGAGGAAGCAAAAGTCATCAGGCCCCCTGTTCTGCTCCTCAGACACCCTTCCTGCCACCTCTGCACACTCCCGAGACTCAGCCCAGGCCACATCGTCTGCTCCAACGCATCCAGCCCAGGGCACGACAGCACACTCAGCCGCAGGGGCTTCCTTACCCACCACTTCCAACTTGAGCCCCCGCACCAAAAGGAAGTGGACCTGGGCTGCAGACACGGCTGGGAGCCTTCCTGACCCATCTCCTGCCTCTCCCACTGCCACCCTGGTCAGTGGTCCCACCTCAGTACTGAAACTTCCTGTTACGGCTGCAGCCACCACCCAGCCCAAACCTGTGGTCCTTCATGGACAGCAGCAGGGAACCCATGGCTTGAAGCAGCCTCATCCATCTTCCCATCCAGCTGTTTCAGCTGTAGCCCAGGCCTCATCTTCTGCTCCAACACAGCCAGCCCAGGGCACCACAGCACACTCAGCAGCTGGGGTTTCCTTACCCACCACTTCCACCTGGAACCTGGCTGGGACCCTTTCTAACCCGTCTTCTGCCTCTCTCATCACCACCCTGGCCAGACTGAGGATCAGTGGTCCCACCTCAGTACTGAAACTTCCCGTGACTGCTGCAGCCACCACCCAGCCCAAACCTGTGGTCCTTCATGGACAGCAGCAGGGAACCCACGGCTTGAAGCGGCCTCATCCATCTTCCCGTCCAGCTGCTTCAGCTGCAGCCCAGGCCTCATCTTCTGCTCCAACACAGCCAGTCCAGGGCACCACAGCACACTCAGCCGCAGGGGTTTCCTTATCCACCACTTCCAATTCGAGCCAGGCTGGGACCCTTTCTAACCCATTTTCTTCCTCTCCCCGTGATGCACATGCTGCCTCCTCAGATTGTACACCTGCCAAAGTTAGGCGACTCTGCTAAACAAGGTGCAGAAGAGTTTTCTCTAGGTTTCCTTCTAATATTTTTCTAGTTTTGTACCTTGCATTCAAGTCTCTGATCTATCTGGAGGTGGTGTTTGCATGCAGTGAGAGAAAAAGGGTCCAAATTTTATTCTTCTGCATGTGGCTATCCAGCCCTCCTAGTACCATTCACTGAAGAGGGTGTCCTTTCCCCAGTGTGTGTTTCTGTCAGCTGTGTTGAAGACCAATTGGCTGTGAATATGTGGCTGTCATTCTGGGCTCTGTCATGTGTCCCATTGATCTATGTGTCTATTTTCCTGCTAGCACCATGCTGTTTTAGTTACCATGCACTTGTCAAAAATTTTGTCGTTCTAATTTGTAGTGAAATGGGATGCCTCTAGTTTTTTCCATTTGCAGAGGAAGGCTTTGACTCTTTGAGCTCTTTCTTGGTTCCATATGAATTGTATGATTTTCCAATTCTGTGAGTGATGACACTGGTATATTGGCAGGGGTTGTATTGAATCTCTAGGCTGCTTTGGGCAATACGGTCATTTTAATGCTACGAGTTTCTTCCAACCATTAGCAAGGAATGATTGTCCATTTCTTTCTGTCTTATTAAAGTTTTTCATCAGTGTTTGTAGTTTTTCTTGTAGAAATCTTCAAACTCCTTGTCAAATTTATTCTGTGGCATATATTTTTTCATTTTGCTGCTACTGTAAATGGGATTGTCTTCTTGATTTCCTTTCCTACTAGACCATTATTGGTGTATAGAAATGCTGCTGATTTTGGTACATGGTTTCTGTATCCTGCAATAACTGTATTTATTTATTGATCAACTCTAGGGATTTTCTGGTGGAACATTTACATGTTTGTAAATCCAAGACCATATCTTCATCAGATAAGGATAATTTGATGTCCTCTTTTCCAATGTGGATGCCTTTTATTTTTTCCTCTTGCCTGATTGTGTGATGTTGAATAGCAGTGGTGAGAATGGGCATCCTTGTGTTGTTCCTGTTTGCAGAGGAAATGCTTTCAACATTTCCTCATTATGTAGTAGGTTAGGCAAGGCTTTGTCATAAACAGCTTTCATTATTTTCAGGTATGTTTGTTGTTTTTTTCTTTTTTAGATGAAGTCTTGCTCTTTTCATCCAGGCTGCAGTGCAATGGCGGGATCTCAGCTCACAGCAACCTCCGTCTCCCAGGTTCCAGCAATTTCCCTGCCTCAGAGTCCTGAGTAGCTGGGTTTACAGGTGCCCACCACCATGCCCGCCTAATTCTTGTACTTTTAGTAGAGATGTGGCTTCACCATGTTGGCCAGGCTGCTCTTGAATTCCTGACGTCAGGTGATCCACTCACCTCAGCCTCTCAAAGTTCTGAAATTACAGGTGTGAGCCATGCATCAGGCCATTTTCAGGTATGTTTCTTTTATGCCTAGCATGTCTGTTCCTTTTTCAGGACATGGCCTCACTCTGTCTTTCATATTTGAGTGCAGCGACATCAGAGCTACAGCTTTGAACTCCTGAGCTCCAGCCACCTCAGCCTCCCGAGTAGCTGGGACTCTGGGTGCATGTCACCAGAGCTGGGTAATTTTTATTTTTATTTTTTTGTAGAGATCTATGTTTCTCAGGTTGGTCTTGAACTGCTGATGTCAAGTGATCCTCCCAGCTCAGCTTCTCAAAAGCACTGAGTTTACAGCCTGAGGCAGTGCCCGGCCCAGAGTCACATGTTAGCATCACCTCCTCACTGCCGGGCTCCAATTTTGTTAGTGACTGAAAACCTTAAGGGAGATTTTCTGGTCAGGCCCTACCCAGTCTGTGAAGAGGGGGGAAATGGAACGATGGCATGTGGATGGTTCTTTTGGAGAACTGGCCAGACAAGTGCTAAATGCTGTTTCCTGGAATACAGGACCATGAGATGTCCAGTCCAGCTGCCTGGTCCAGGGCCCCTGGCACCATCTAGTTTGGGAGCTCACCCAGAAGGTACCTCGGTTGCCCAAAGCAGCTGATCTTCCTATGAATCTGGTCCCATTTGAAGAAGGTGACAGAAAGGAAGTTTCTGTCCTCCAGGAAACCATTCCTGTGCATGCCTGTCTTTGTCCTTGCCTTGGCTGACCTCTCTGTACCATGAGAACTTGGATTTGCAAGGCTCTGCCTGTCAGCTGAGCATAACAGAACAGCTCTCTTCTGTTCCAGTGAGGATGCCCAGGCTCCTACAACCCTGCCCAGATCTGACCATTCTCCCCTTCACCCACAGGTGACCTCCAACGCGATCCTCCTCACTGTCTTCTGGAAGCTGCTCTGAAAAAGGGCATTTTGGCCTCAAACAGGGAGCATGTCACTCCCTGTTTTCTGTTGATCTTTCCAGTGCTGTTTGGGACAGCCCATGCATTTGTCCATGTACTGCTTCTTTGGAAGGCAATCAGGGCTTTCTTTCAGGGGTGGGTATAAAAGTTCTTATGAGATTTGTGTATGAAGTCTGCCTTCACTACTTGGATAGGACTTGCATGCTTCCTCTGCATGACTGCAATCTTACTAAATTTTTTAAATTTTTAATTGTATTTATTTATTTATTTTGAGATGGAGTCTGGCTCTGTCACCCAGGCTGAAGTGCAATGGCGTGATCTTGGCTTACTGCAACCTCCGCCTCCTGGGTTCAAGTAATTCTCCTGTCTCAGCTTCCTGAGCAGCTGAGACTACAGGCACATGCAACAACACCGAGCTAGTATTTATATTTTTGGTAGAGATGGGGTTTCTTCATATTGGCCAGGCTGATCTCAAACTCCTGATTTTAGGTGAACTACCTACTGGAGCCTCCCAAAGTGATATAATTACAGGCTTACATTTATTTATTTCTTATTTATTTGAGCTGAAGTATTGAGCAGTTATTCTGGCTAGAGTGCAGTCGTCTGAGCTTGGCTCACTGCATCTCTGCCTCCTGGGTTCAAGCGATTCTCCTGCCTCAGTGTCAACAGTACCTGGGTATAAAGACAAATGCCACCTCATCCTGCTCATTTTTGTATTTTCTGCTCCCTGCCTCCCCAGGTCCACAAGCAAAGAGGAGTGCAAGGCAAGGCAATTCTAGAAAAGGTAACTCCAGGTAATGCAAGGCAAGGCAAGGCAAGGCAAAAAAATTCCAGGCAAGGAACTTCCAGGCAAGGCAAGGAAGGCAACTCAAGGCAATTTCATGCAAGGAAACGCAAGTCAAGGCAAGAAAATTCCAGGCAAAGCAAGTCAAGGCAAGGCAAGGCAAGGTATGGCAAGGCAAGTCAATTCAAGGCAAGAAAATTCCAGT
This sequence comes from Callithrix jacchus, assembly GCF_049354715.1. Classification (NCBI taxonomy): domain Eukaryota; kingdom Metazoa; phylum Chordata; class Mammalia; order Primates; family Cebidae; genus Callithrix; species Callithrix jacchus. The sequence goes on from NC_133502.1 coordinate 46,093,240, forward strand.
CAAGCAAGACAAGACAAAGTAATTACAGGCAGGGCAAGGCAAGGCAATTCCAGTAAAGACCATTCCAGGCAAGGCAATGCAATGCAAGGCAAGGCAATCCCAGGAAAGGCAAGGCAAGGCAAGGCAATTCCAGACAAGGCAGTTCCAGGAAAGGCAAGGAAAAACAATTTTAGGCAAGGCAATTCCAGGCAAGGCAATTTCAGGCAAGGCAAGGCAATTCCAGGCAAGGCAAGGCAATTCCAGGCCAGGGCAGGCAAGACAAGGCAGGGAAAGGCAATTCCAGGCAAGGCAATATTAGCTAAAACAAGACAAGGCAATTCCAGCAAGGCAATTCCAGTCAAGGCAAGGCAAGACAAGGCAATTCCAGGCAAGGCTATTCCAGAGAAGGCAAGTCAGGGCAATTCCAGGCAAAAAGAAGCAAGGTAATGCAATGCAATTCCAGGCAAGGCAATTCCAGGTAAGGCAAGGCAAGGCAATTCCAGGCATGTTAATTCCAGGCAAGGCAACAGAAGGCAAGGTAAGGCAATGCAATTCCAGGCAAGGCAATTCCAGGTAAGGCAAGGCAAGGCAATTCCAGGCATGTTAATTCCAGGCAAGGCAACAGAAGGCAAGGTAAGGCAATGCAATTCCAGGCTAAGCAATTGCAGGCAAGGCAAGGCAAGGCAGGGAAGGACAGGGCAGGGCAAGGCAAATTCCTGGCAAGGCAAATCAATGCAAGGCAATTCCATGCAAATAAATTTCAGGCAAAGCTAGGCAAGGCAATTGCAAGCAAGGGAAATCCAGGCATGGCCGGCAAGGCAAGGCAAGGCAATTCTAGGCACAGCAATTCAAGTCAAGGCAAGGCAGGGAAATTCCAGGCAAGGCAAGGCAAGGCAATTCCAGGCTAGGCAAAGCAAGGAAATGCAAGAAAATTCCCGGCAAGGCAAGAAAATTTCAGGCAAGGCAATTCCAGGCAAGGCAAAACAAGGCAGGGCAGGCCAATTTCAGGCAAGGTAATTCGAGGTAAGAAAAGGCAAGGCAAAGCAAGGTAATTCCAGGCAAGGCAATTCAAGGCAAGGAAAGGCAGGGAAATTCCAAGCAAGGCAATTTGAGGCAAGGTGAAGCAAGGCAAAAAAGGGCAATTCCAGGCAAGGCGATTGCAGGCAAGGCAGGACAAGGCAATTCCAGACAAGGCAATTCCAGGGAAGGCAAAGTAAGGCAAGGCAATGCAATTCTAGACCAGGCAATTGCAGGCAAGGCAAGGCAATGCAAGGCAAGGCAATTCCAGGCAATGCAAGGCAAGGCAATTCCAGGCCAGGCAATTGCCAGAAAGGTAATTCCAGGCCAGAAAGGTAATTGCAGGCCAGGAAAGGCAAGAACTGGCAGGAAAAGGCAATTCCATGCAAGGCAATTATCATTAAGGCAAGGCAAGGCAATTCCAGTCAAGGTAAGGCAAGAGAAGGCATTTATAGGCAAGGCTATTCCAGGGAAGGAAAGGCAGGGCAATTCCAGGCAAGGAGAAGCAAAGTAATGCAATGCAATTCCAGGCAAGGCAATTCCAGGTAAGGCAAGGCAAGGCAATTCCAGGTAAGGCAAGGCAAGGCAATTCCAGGTAAGGCAAGGCAAGGCAATTCCAGGCATTTCAATTCCAGGCACGGCAATGCAAGTCAAAGAAATTCCAGGCTAGGCAATTGCAACAAAGGCAATTTCAGGCTAGGCAAGGCAAGACAAGGTAGGGAAAGGCAGTATCAGGCAAGGCAATTCCAAGAAAGGCAAGGCAACACAGGGTAAGGAAATTCCAGGCAAGAGAAGGCAAATCTATTCCAGGCGAGGCAATTCTAGGCAATGCAAGGCAATTCAAGGCAAAAAAAAATTCCAGCAAGGAAATTCCAGGCAAGACAAGGAAAGGCAAGGAGAGGCAAGGTCATTCTAGGCAAAGCAGTTTCAGGCAAGGCAAGGCAAGGCAAGGCAATGCAATGAAATGCAATTCCAAGCAAGAAAATACCAGGTAAGACAAGGCAAGGCAATTCCAGACAAGGTAATTCTAGGAAAAGCAAGGAAAGGCAATTCCAGGCAAGGCAAGGTAAGGCAAGACAATGCAATTCTAGGCCAGGCAATTCCAGGCAAAACAAGGCAAGGCAAAGTAAGGTAATGCAATTTTAGGCAAGGCAATTCCAGGCAATGAAAGAATGGCAATTCCAGGCAAGGCAATTGCTGGAATGGCATTCCAGGCCAGGCAAGGCAAGAAAAGGCAGGGAAAGGCAATTCCTGCTAAAGCAGGTCAAGGCAATTCCAGGCAACCCAATTCCAGCCAAAGCAAAGCAAGGCAATGCCAGGCAAGGCAATTCTAGGCAAGGCAATTCAAGGCAAATTGCCTTGCCTTTCCTGGAATTTCCTTGTCTGGAATTTCCTTGCCTTGTCTTGCCTTGCCTTGCCTGGAATTAAATTGCCTTGCCTTGCCTGAAATCGCCTTGCCTGGAATGGCCCTTTTTTACCTGTTTTGTCTTGCCTGGAATTGCCTTTCCTTTCCTTGTCTGAAATTACCTTTCCTGAAATTACCTTGCCTTGTCTTGTCTGAAATTTTCTTGCTTGGAATTGAACTGCATTGCATTGCCTTGCCTTTCCTGAAATTGCCTTGTCTGGAATGACCTTGCCTCTCCTTGCCTTTTCTTGTCTTGCCTGGAATTTCCTTGCTGGAATTTGTTTGCCTTGCCTTGCCTTGCATTGCCTGGAATTGCCTTGCCTGGAATAGCCTTGCCTTCCCATGCCTGTAATTGCCTTGCCCTGTGTTGCCTTGCCTTGCCTGGAATTGCCTTGCCTGATATTGCCTAGCCTTGCCTTGACTGGAGTTGCCTTCCCTGGAATTGCCTTGCCTCACCTTACCTGAAATTGCCTTGCCTGGAATTCCCTTTCCCTGACTTGTCTTCCCTTGCATTGACTGGAATTCCATTGCCTGAAATTTCCTAGCCTAAAATTGCCTTGCTTTGCCTTGCCTGGAATTGCCTTGCCTGGAATTACGTTGCCTTGCCTTGCTTGACTGGAATTTTCTTGCCTGGAATTGCCTTGCCTTGCCTGGAATTGCTAGGCCTTGCCTTCCCTGGAATTGCCTTGCCTAGCCTCGCATGGAATTGCCTTGAGTTGCCTTGCCTGGAATTGCCTTTCTTTGCCTTCCCTTGCCTGGAATTGCCTTGTCTTGCCTTGCCTGGAATTGCCTTGCCTGGAATTGTATTCTCTTGCCTTGCCTTGAATTGTCCTCCCTGGAATTGCCTTGCCTTGCCTGAAATTGACTTGCCTGGATTGGTCTTGCCTTGCCTTTCCTTGCCTTGCCTGTAATTTCCTTGCCTGGAATGTTTTGCCTTGCCTTACCTTGCATTGTCTGGAATTGCCTTGGTTGGAATAGCCTTGCCTTGCCTGGAATTGCCTTGCCTTTCCTTAACTGGAATTGTCTTGCCTCAAATTTTCTTTTCTGGAATTGACTTTCCCAGAATTGCCTTGCTTGCCTTCATTTGCTATGCCTTTCCTGAAATTGCCTTGCCTTGCCTGGAATTGCCTTGGAATTGCCTTGCCTTGCCTGAAATTGCCTTGCCTTGCCTGGAATCATCTTTACTGGAATTACTCTGTCTTGCCTTGCCTGGAATTGCCTTGCCTGAAATTACGTTGTCTTGCCTTGCTTGATTGGAATACTCTTGCCTGGAATTGCCTTTACTTGCCTTGCCTTTTCTTGCCTTGCCTGGAATTGCCTTGAGTTGCCTTTCCTTGAATTGCCTTGCTTTGCCTTCCCTTGTCTGGAATTGTCTTGCCTGGAATTGCCCTTACTTGCCTTGCCTTTTCTTGCCTTGCGTGGAATTGCCTTGAGTTGCCTTTCCTTGAATTGCCTTGCTTTGCCTTCCCTTGTCTTGTCTTGCCTTGCCTGGAGTTGCCTTGCCTGGAGTTGGGTTCCCTTGTCTTGCCTTGAATTAACCATCCCTGGAATTGCCTTGCCTTGCCTGAAATTGACTTGCCTGGATTGGCCTTGCCTTGCCTTGTCTTGCCTGGAATTTCCTTGCCTGGAATTTTTTGCCTTACCTTACCTTGCATTGCCTGGAATTGCCTTGCCCTCCATTGCTTTGCCTTGCCTGGAATTTCCTTGCCTGGAATTGCCTTGCCTTGCCTTGCCTGGAGTTACCTTCCCTGGAATTACCTTGCCTTGCCTTACCTGGAATTGCCTTGCCTCGAATTTCCTCTACCTTGCCTTGCCTTGCCTTGCCTTGCCTTGCCCTGCCTTCCCCTGCCCTGTCCTGCCCTGACCTACCCTGCCCTGTCCTGCCTTGCCCTGCCTTACCTTGCCTTGCCTTGCCTTACCCTGCCTTGCCCTGTCCTGCCCTGTCCTGCCCTGCCCTGCCTTGCATGGAGGAGAATGGCTCCAGTGTCAGACTCCCCAACATGCTGCATGCTCAGCAGGATATGCCCATGGACATCCAGGAAACGCTCACCTTCCCCACCTTGGGAGAGGTCGCCGGACAGAACTGTACTGGGTTGGTGTCAAACAGGACCCCACACACTTTCTTGAGTGCAATCCTGTTTCCCTCCTCTGGGCAGCTGCATCCTTTTCTCCTGCAGAAATTTATGGAGACTCAGCTCTGGGTTTCATCTCCCTTCTCCCCTCTCCTTGCCCCAACCTCCTTTTTCTGAAAAGTGAGGGAATTGTTTATGGGTTAATTTGTTGAAAATAAGTGGTGGCCTCCACGCTTCTGTTTTCTTTCAGCCTGATGGTAATGCAGGGTTACAAAGGATGCCTGGGTTCCCACACAGGTGCTGGCAGAAGGGGCAGCAGATGGTGCTGTACCTCTGCCTGCTTGAGGAAGGAGGCCATTCCCCTGCCCCTCATCCCTAGGCCAGGCTTCTCCCTGACCTTCTGAATATCCTGTAGTCCAGAGACCTCAGAACCCACTTCTGAGAGAGCAGAGCCAGGCACTTAGAGAAAGACAAAATGGTGCCATTCTAGGATCTTATTAGGTATCTGAATCTGTTAGGAAAAAAATTAGGAACTATGTATAAAACTTAAAATATTCAAGTATTAAAAGTTTATTTGAATCAAAGTTTTAAAACATGCCATCAGCAAGCTTCTACCACTAAGTGGGGACTTTTACAGAAGTTGAGCAAGTTCCCTGAGTTGAGAGAAAAATGAGGCCACCTGTGCTGGGGGCACTTGAGGCAGGGGGACTGTGGGCAGAGGGAAGCCAGAGAAGTCCCAGCTTGTGGAAGCCAAACAGGAGAGCATGATCCAGGAGAACAGTCAGGATTAGGGATGAGGTTTGTGCCACAATACCCAGCTAATTTTTGTATTTTTATTAGAGATGGGTTTTGCCATGTTGGCCAGGCTGGTCTTGAACTCCTGACCTCAGGTGATCCACCTGCCTCAGCCTCCCAAAATGCTGGGATTACAGGCTTGAGCATCTGGCTGCTTTTTGCTTTTCAAAGGTTATAAGCTACATGTACAATTAATTTTTTAATTCCTGTTACCTACTAGAATGTCAGCTCCAGGCACGAAGAAATTGTGAATGTGTCATTTATCTTTTTTTATTTCTCTTGTTTGCTTTTACTTTTTCTTTGCCATTTTTTTTTAAATTTCAACAACTTTCCCAGTACAAGTGGGTTTTGGTTACAGGGATAAAGTATAGAGTGGTGAAGTCTGTGATTTTATTGTATCCTTCACTTGAGGAGTGTCCATTGTACCTCAATAAGTAGGTTTCATCCTCGCCCACCTCCAATCCTTCCTCCTCCTGAGTCTTCAATTCCCAATATACCTATCTGTCTGACTTTGTGTTTGTGTACCTTAGCTCAGCTCCCACTTATAAGTGGGAACATGTGGTATTTGGGATTCCATTCCTGAGTTGTTTCACTTAGTAGTAGTATATTTAGTGTACCTATAATATAGAATATATTGTAGCATTCCTATTGATATACAAATACACACAAATATATACATACACACACACACACACAAACACATACACATATGGTAGATCTACTTTTGATTCTTTAAATAATCTCCATAATATTTTTGAAAGAGGTTGCACTAATTTACATTCACACAAGTTGTATTAGTCTGTTCTCATACTACTATGAAGAAATACCTGAAACTGGGTAATTTATAATGGAAAGAGGTTTAATTGACTCACAGTTTCACACAACTTGGGAGGCCTCAGGAAATTTACAATCAGAGTGTATTGACGAGCAAATACATCCTTCTTCCTTCCTTCTTTACATGGCAGCAGAAGAGTGAATGCCCAGCAAAGGGGGAAGCGGCTTATGATACCATCATATCTCATGAGAACTAACTCTATCATGAGAACAGAAGGGGGAAACCTCGCTCGTGATTCAATTTTCTCCACCTGGTCCCTCCTGGAAAACTTGGGGATTATGGGAACTATAATTCAAGATGAGATTTGGGTGAGGACACAGCCAAATCATATCACAAGCAGTTATAAACATTCCCTTTTCTCCACAACCTCACAAGCATGTTATTTTTGAATATTTAATAGCAGCTATTCTGACTGATGTGAGATGGTATCTTACTGTAATTTTAATTTGCATTTCAATAATTAATGACATTGAGCATTTCACATACTTTTTGGCTATTTGTACATATTTTGAGAAATGTTTATTCATGTCATTTGTTCACTTTTTAGTGAAATTTATTTTCTTGCTGATCTGTGTGAGGTAGATTCTTCATATTGTTTTTTGTTGAATATGCAGTTTGCAAATCTTTTCTCGCATCCTGTAGGTTTTCTATTTACTCTGATGATTATTTCTTTTGCCGTGCAGAAGCTTTTCAATTTAATTGGGTCTAATTTATTTGGTTTTGTTGCATTTGCTTTGAGGATCTTTGTCACCCATTCTCTGCCTAGGTCAATATGGAATAGTTTTTTTTTAAGTTTTCTTATAGAATTTGTATAATTTCAGTTCTTAGATTTGAATATTTCATCCATCTTGACTTAAAATTTTGTATATGGTGAGAGACAGAATCCAGTTTTATTCTTCTACATGTGACTATCCATTTTTTCCAGCATCATTTATTAACTTTTCCCCAGTTTATATTTGTATGTTTATGTTTTGTATGTTTTCTCAAAGATCAGTCCGTTGTAATTATTTGGCTTTATTTATGGGTTTTCTATTATGTTGCATTGGTTTATGTATCTACTTTTCTATCAGTACAAGGGTGTTTTGGTACTATAGCCTCATAGTATAATTTGAAATTGAGTAATGTGATGCCCTAATATTTATTATTTTTGTTTAAAAGTACTTTGGTTATTTGGGATCCTTTTTGTTTCCAAAAGAGTTTTAGGGTTATTATTCTTGCTAATTCTATTAAGAATGATGTTGGTATTTTGATAGAAATTTCATTGAATCTAATTTGTTTTGGGCAGTATGGTCATTTTCATGATATTTGTTTTTTTACTTCATGAACCTGTTTCCATTTGTTTATATCATCTATGATTTCTTTCAGTAGTGTTTTGTAGTTCTCCATATAGAAATCTTTCACCTTCTTGGTTAAGTGTATTCCTAGGTTATTTTATGGAGCTTTCATAAAAAAGATTTATTTCATGATTTGATGCTCAGCTTAATCCTTATTGTTGTCATGCTACTGAATGTGTACATTGATTCTGTATCCTGAGACTTTACTGAATTAGATTATCAAATCTAGGAGTCTTTTGGGGGAGTGTTTAGGGTTGTCTACATATAAGATTATATCATCAGCAAACAGAGGCAGTTCGACTTCCTCTTTACCAATTTGGATGTCCTTTCTTTCTCTTGCCTGATTGTTGTGGATTGAACATCCAGTGATATGCTAAACAAAAGTGTCCAAAGTAGGCACCATTATCTTGTTTCAGTTGTTGGGGGAAAGCTTTCATTTTCCCTTTTAGTATGATGTTGGCTTTGGTTTTTTCATATACAGTTTTTATAATTTTGAGGTATTTTCCTTCTATGCTTAATTTCTTGAAGGATTTAAGAATGCTGAATTTTATTGGCTGCTTTTTCTGCATCTGTTGAGATAATCATAGGGTGCTTGTTTCTAATTTATTTATGTGATGTGTCATATTTATTGACTTGCATATCTTGAACCATTCCTGCATCCCTGAGATGAAACCTCTTGATCATGGTGAATAATTATTATTATTTTTTTATGTGCTGTTAAATTTGGTTTGCTAGTAGGTTGTTAAGAATATTTGTTGTCCATTGGGAATATTGGTTTGTAATTTTTTTTTTTGTTGTGTTCTTTCCTTCTTTGGCATTTGGGTAAGACTGGTCTTGTATAATGAGTTAGGTCATAGTGACAGTAGGATCTTAGGTCACAGTGTCAGTAGGATTTGTACCAATTCTATTTTAATGTCTGGTGGAATTGGCTGTTAATTCATCTGGTCCTGGGCTTTGTTGTTGTTGGGCAGATTACGTATGATTCATTCAGTTTCACTGTACATTTATCTTTTTATTCTTCCTAATTTTAAATTTTAATTGCCAAAAAACATCACAAAAACAGGCTCAAAAAATATAGAAAATGCTACTGTCCTAACCTCTTTTTACTTTAGTTTAGTGTTTCATTTAGAGTAATTAGTAAGAATCCATTCTAAAATGGATGGGAGAAGATAGACCAATAGCACAGGAAAGACATTTTTATCTGCAGTCTAATTATCAAATTTTCATCACTAGGAATTCTAACAAAATTGCTGTCTCTAAATAGACTCTTATTTGGCAAATCCAATATATTATCTTTATTTTCTACCTTCTTTGACTTGTGTAATATTGGCAACTACATATTTGCCAATTTTTTCCCGAATGCTGCTGTATCTTATTTTTTTTTCTAATTCCTCTGATTCTAGGCCCTTTTCTCAGTCAATAACCTACCCCCAAAAGGTTTTATCTCTACCCTATTTTCAACATATTATATTCTAACATAATTTATACTCATTCATTTTTCTTATCATTCTACCCGTTTTGAAATTCTCCAAGTTTGAATGTTTTAATTTTTGTTCATCTGCAGTAGCTAGCATATTTGTATACATCCTGTTTTTAGTAAATATATGCTAATTTAAGTTTAGTAAGTAAAACAAAGGCGTTAATGGCATATGATTTCATGAGAAGTGGTGAACTCCGTTGCCCAGCAGAAATATTTTTATGTACCTGTGATTTACTAATCTTGAGCTTCAATCTGTCTGCTATGTTTATTTTTATATTGCATGTTGCTAAGCAAACTCAATTGAAATATGAGTATATGCCTATAATTCAACCCTTTATGCATTCATTTTTATGTTACATTGTATATCTTATCTTTTTTATCTTTGTGTTGTACTTATAGACAATATAAAGACAGTCTATAAACACTGTGAAGTAAACTGAATGCCATCATCAATGATTTGAGAGTATTTCTAGTTTTTAAAATATATTTTATAGAAATGTGAGTTTAACATTTGAATGTTTTTAATGCTTCACATAATTTCTAAGTTTTTATATTTTTTAAAATAATGAATTTTATTATATAAAAATATAATGAATTATATTCTTTAAATAATGAACTAATTTTGACTAAATTTTTATTCTGTGATTTATCCTGTAATTTGTATGAAAAATTATATGCAATTTATGCAAACAATTATTTAATATTTTCTAATTATGCAAGTGATTGTCATAATCACTGTTTAGTTTATTTGATCTATTTATGAGATTGCTGAAAATGTGTTAGCAAATTTAAATACTTTAAGTTAAAAGCCAAATCATGAGTGAACTTTCATTCACAACTGCTACAAAGAGAATAAAACACCTAGGAATACAACTAACAAAGTACGTAAAGGACCTCTTCAAGGAGAACAGGAAAGCACTGCTAAACAAAATAAGAGAGGACACAAACAAATGGAGAAACATTCCATGTTCATAGTTAGGAATAATCTATATCGTGAAAATGGTCATACTGCCCACAGTAATTTATAGATTCAATGCTATCCAATCAAGCTACCAATGACCTTAACAGAACTGGAAAAAATCACCTTGAACTTCATATGGAACCAAAAGAGAGATGGCATAGCCAAGACAGTCTTAAGCAAAAAGAACAAAGCCAGAGGCATCATGCTACCTGATTTCAAACTATACTACAAAGCTACACTAATCACAACAGCATGGTACTTGTACCAAAACAGAGATATAGACCAATGGAATAGAACAGAGGCTGTGGAGGCAATGCCACACATGTACAACCATCTGATATTTGACAAACCTGACAACAACAAACAATGTGGAAAGGATTCCCTGTGGTTTGCTGTCTCCATCCCCCAGTCACCTACATCTGGCATTTGGATTGCTGCCTTTCTCCCCTTCACCTATATCTGGAATGTCTCCCCATGTTATTCCTCCCCAGCTCCCTACCCCTCACTGTCCCTCCCCTAGTTCCCCCCCACAGACCCCAGTGTGTGATGTTTCCCTCCCTGTGTCCATGTGTTCTCACCTGCTTATGAGTGAGAACATGTGGTGTTTGATTTTTTTGTTCTTGTGTTAGTTTGCTGAGAATGAAGGTTTCCAGATTCATCCATGTCCCTACAAAGGACAAAAACTCATTGATTTTTATGGCTGCACAGTATTCCATGGTGTATATGTGCCACATTTTCCCTGTCTAGTCTATCATCAATGGGCATCTGGGTTGATTTCAAATCTTTGCTATTGCAAACAGTGCTGCAATGAACATTTGGGTGCATGTGTCCTTGTAATAGAACGATTTATAATCCTTTGGATATATACCCAGTAATGAGATTGCTGGGTCAAATGGAATTTCCATTTCTAGGTCCTTGATGAAGGGCCACATTGTCTTTTACAATGGTTGAACTAATTTACAATCCCACCAACAGTGTAAAAGTGTTCCTATTTCTCCACATACTCTCCAGCATGTTGCCACCAGATTTTTTAATGATTGCCATTCTAACTGGTGTAAGATGGTATCTCAATGTGGTTTTGATTTGCATTTCTCTAATGACCAGTGATGATGAGCATTTTTTCATATGTCTGTTGGCCTCATATATATCTTCTTTTGAAAAGTGTTTGTTCATATCCTTTGCCCACTTTTGAATGGGCTTTTTTGTTTTCTCTTATAAATCTGTTTTAGTCCTTTGTAGATTCTGGATATTAGCCCTTTGTCAGACGGGTAGACTGCAAAATATTTTTCCCATTCTTTTGGTTGCCAATTCACTCTAATGATTGTTTCTTTTGCTGTGCAGAAGCTCTGGAGTTTAATTGGGTCCCATTTGTCTATTTTGGCTTTTGTTGCCAATGCTTTTGGTGTTTTAGTCATGAAGTCCTTGCCTATGCCTATGTCCTGAATGGTTTTACCAAAGTTTTATTTTAGGGTTTTTATGGTGTTAGGTCTTATGTTTAAGTCTTTAATTCATCTGGAGTTAATTTTAGTGTAAGGTGTTAGGAAGGGGTTCAGTTTCTGTTTTCTGCACATGGCTAGCCAGTTTTCCAAACATTATTTATTAGACAGTGAATAACATTATTACTTCCTTGTCCTCTGTTCTCAACCCTTTTCTGTTTATTCTTTCTTTTCTACATTCTAACACTGCATAATTTTCTTATTAGTTTCCCACTTCCCTGGCTGGCTTTCTCATGCTGTATTGGGGAGTCTATTCCCTCTATACTTCCCAGTTCCTGAGTATATTCTTTTTCTGGCATTTGTTTATATTCCTTCTTGTACATATACTATATATTTTCATTTTTGCTGTGGACATTCTTTAGGAAAACATGATAAAACTACTTTGTAACTTAAATGGGCATGATGTATAATAATAGTAGCTTTACTACTAATAAATAATAGAAAGCCTCTGTTTTTAGTGATGTTAGAAAATTTAATTTTGGCATGTAAACTTATGTATTTTTATTCAAAATAAAGTCTCTGTAGACAAAAATTTCAGCCTAATTCAAATTAATCTCACTGAATTTAGCCATTGAACTCTACTGTAGGACTGTTCCTAGGTGTCTTTATAGATATATATAAACTTCCACAGTTTCCTCCCTGTGTTGCACCTAGATATTTGAAAATGCTTGCAAATATTATCACATCAGAGGAAGATGAACCTGTCTGTGTACATTTTCTTGGCCTTCACCAGACTCCGCTGAGAGGTCTCCTTCATTTTGTTCCTTGGGTTTTGTGTTCTGTCTTGTTTTTGTTTCTTTTACTGATTCTGGTCATCCATAATTTTAAGGCAAAGCTATTTTAGTGATCGCTTTTGAGAAGATAAACAATGTGCTCTTTGTTATTTTCCATCTCAATCCTTCCTGACTGCAGATTATTTTAGGTCCATTTGAGTTTCTCACTGGCTATAGTTTTCAACACTGGAGTGTCTTCTATGTGACCTCTTGTCCCAAGATACAGTGATTCTTGACTACATGTTTTGCTCTTGTGAATAGTGCAGATATCTTCAAATATTTTTTCATTACATAGTAGTGTTTGAAGAGTTTTAGGGATATAGACAGGAACATAGGCCTCCTTTGCTGAGACATACTTTACCTTGGCTTGTCTACCTTGACATGTCTCTTTCTGCTGTTTCTCTTGTGTTGCTGCAGGATAAATGTAAGGCAATCTCCTTCCAGAGACCTAGGAGGAATTTAGGATTCAGGATACCCCATGCTTCTGGATTCTTTCTCAAATGATGTGGGCTTTCTATTGTCTCATTACTCTGACACTCTGACTGGAACTATGGCTCCTTCTTAGAAGCCCTGAGAGCCTACAAGTGCCAGACACTTTTCTTCAAATCCTCTCCAAACTTTTCTTCAGGTTAGAAAGAACTTTTAATTGCTTACTGCATGGCAGTAAAATAATTTTATGAAACATACTCCATCATGTCAGTCATCACAATTAACTCTTCTAGTAATTTAGTCTTTTACCTTTTGATCAATATGAATTTAAAACAAGCCGTATCTTCCCCAAGTGTCTATCTATTACAAATAAAATTCTTCCACTATCAGACTGATTGCTGTGAATTAAAACACTCATCTAATGTTTTGTTTGATTTAGTTCTTGTACATATTCTGAGCCCCTTATCAGACATGATTAGTGCTACTGGCTCCAGGATTGAAAGGCAATGGAATTAAAAAAGAAATAGACAAGAAACACAAAGTCTGAGTTTAAAGTATTTAAGTGTTATTTTACATTGGCAATATGAAAAGCTTCAGTCTAATCTCTTAGAGTCATTAAGAGGGTCTAAAATTTGTTTTATAAGTAGCTTTCTCTCTCTCCCCCTTTTCTCTTATAATCCCTACTTCCCATGAGTTAACAGGGTATAATACAACTATACTACATACTATTTTATAATTCTTCACTTAAAAGTTTTTGCATGATTTCCTTGCATGTACGTTTATCTAGAATATTTTCATTTATTTTTCCAGGAATGTTAACCACCAAATTACCATTTCTGACAAGAGATCACAACCAAAGTTGTACTATAGTAGGGATGCTGCCTATGGTTTCTGGAGAGAATGTCTCTCTCCAGTGATTATTTCACTCAGACAACCACCAGCATCTTTTATGTTCTGTGTTAGTTCCCATGTGCTTCACTTTCCCTTTACCACAATAACCAAAGTTATCTAATTTTATTTAAGTATCTTCATACAGCCTCCCAAATTTTGTACCAAACCTAATCTCAGATTTCTCTCTAGCTTAAAGCTACCCAGTTACTTTGAAAGTCTTTATCTGGGATCATGTATTTTCATAATGTTGAAATCCATTCCCAAGAATTTTTTCCTTTCCTTTGTCTTACCTCTAAATGTATTATTAGACCACAATATCCCTTGCATTTATTCAGCTGAAACTTTTTCTTTCATCTCTTGCTACTTGTATATCTTCTTATTATTTTATTTTATATAACTCTCCACTATTATACCCAAGGGCACAAGTTAAGATATTCTCTTCTTTCCTCCATCTATATATCCAAAATCTTTTCCCATATTTTTATTAAAAGATAAAACATAAGCCAACAGAAGAAAAAAGATGAAAAAGCTCTATTGCATTGAGGCTATGTTGTCTCTACCAGCTTCTCACTGCATCCTGGTTGCTAGATCCTATCTTTTTGATTTCCTGTTGCTAGATCCTATCTTTTTGATTTCCATTGCCACTCTTGTCACAACTTTTTGTGATATCTACATCTATGTTGCTAATTTCTATTAAACTACATTTAGAATGTAGCTCTGTTGACTGAGATACAAGAAGACATATCAAATATCACAGTGTTTCTGAGATAGATAAATATAGGCAAATCAGTAAAAATATGCCCTAGGATTTTTTTGTACACTCCACCCCTTTAAAAGTACTTTATTTTTTAAATTTTTTGAGACAGAGTTTTGCTCTTGTTGCCCAGGCTGGAGTACAATGGGTTGAGCTGACAAGCCTGGCCACTAAAGGTATTTTAAAAGGGTCAGAGTACATAGTGAAAAGAGATTTTTGTGAAGATACAACTATGAAGAAATTTTCAGATTTTAGTACTACCTATTCTTTAAAAAAGAAACTTTTATCATGCTACTCAAATGCTTAAAACAGGATTCTTATATTTGGTGGCCTCACTAATTCTTGGGTAAACTAAATAATAAGTAATGGATTGTACAGGGTAGCCTTTTCTTTGTAAAGAACTATTCCAAATTTCATTTTCCAAATTTCCTTCAATTAAATCAATAAGTATTTATCATTCTCAAGTCAATGTGTCAGGTACGTGGTTTTTCAGGTCTCAGGCTTACCTCTATATTTGTAAGCTGAGTAGTCAGTTCTGCTAATGCTCGTTACACAATATTTCATGAGTGTGGATTGGTTCTCTTTAGGCTGAATAGAGGATGATCTTTGGTGATAAAACTTATTTTTTGATTCATACTGTCTTTTGTCCCCCATTGAACTAGCCTGGTTTGTATTCATGTTCATTTCAGAATTCTAAAAGAGAGTGATACTGTTTAAAAACTTTTAAGGCCACAACAAGGAACTGGCACACCATCAATTTTCCTAGTTTTTTAAAAATCTAAACTAAGCAACAGTAAAGCCCAGCTTTAGTGTGAGATGGTGTTAACACAGGGAAGCATAAGAAATTGAGCTGTCCTAGGATGTGAGCTGACAAACTGCTTAACCATTAGAGTAAAAAATAAAAATACTGTGGCTTTGAGATCAGCCTTTATATTCAAACTTTAAGAGAGTCATGAATATTTGAATGCTTTGCTTGTAATAATTTGTCCTCAGAAGAATTATAGTCATTCTAGGATCACTTTAAAATCTGTAAACCAAGATAAAAGACCTCAGGTGCAAGAATGTAGAGGTACAAGGCAGATTTTAAAAGGACAAAACAGGAGTCTCAAAGGACTACTTAATAAAGATAAATCTGGTCAGATCAAATTATAGAAACTCAAGAAAAAAATAACAATGAGATAAAGAGTTAATCTACAAACATCTACCAGGTCCAGGGATCTAGAAGCCATTCAGCATCTGTCAGGTCTAGGGAAGACAATGAGACAATACAAGAACTATAAGACAATAACTTGTATCTAATCACAAACACAACCTGTATCACTAGATTTATATCAATACAGGATCATATACATATCAAATGGGTTCTCAGAAGTGTCTAATGATGCTATTCC
Organism: Callithrix jacchus; assembly: GCF_049354715.1. Classification (NCBI taxonomy): domain Eukaryota; kingdom Metazoa; phylum Chordata; class Mammalia; order Primates; family Cebidae; genus Callithrix; species Callithrix jacchus. The sequence goes on from NC_133502.1 coordinate 46,108,852, forward strand.
ATTTCCCTGATGATTTTTATTTCCAAAACTCCAAGTTGACTATTTCAGACATTGCTCTCTCCTTCTATTTATGCCATTACATAGTCTTTGCTAATTATCTTGCTTTAAATAACATTAAGAAAATAGAAGGTCCCAGATAAGTTACCCTCTTATCATCACACCTCCAAATCATGATTACCCCTCTCCCTGGCATCTGCAGCTTCCTTCTTCTTCTTCCCATTTATTTCCAATTAGATTCATCTTTCTTTTCTCTTCTTATTTCTTCTAAAAAACAAAAGGCAGACAAAAAAACATGTGCACAATGCTCAGGTTTGTTACATAGGTATATGTGTGCCATGGTGGTTTGTTGCACTTATTGACCTGTCCTCTAAGCTCTCGCCCCTCAACCCCCACCCCCCAATCCCTGTGTGGTGTTCTTTGTGTCCACGTGTTCTCAAAGTTCAGCTCTCACTTATGAGTGAGAACATGTGGTGTTTGATTTTCTCTTTCTGTGTTAGCTTGTTGAAGATGATGGCTTCCAGCTTTGTCCATGTTCCTGCAAAGGACATGATCTTATTTCTTTTTGTGGCTGCATAGTATTCCATGGTGTATATGTACCACATTTTCTTTATCCAGTCTGTTGTTGGTTAGTATTTGGATTGGTTCCATGTCTTTGCTATTGCAAATAGTGCTGCAATAAACATATGTGTGTGTGTGTCTTTATAGTATAATGATTTACAGCTCTTTTGATATATAACCAGTAATGGGATTGCTGGATCAAATGCTATTTCTGGTTCTAGATCCTTGAGGAATTGCCACACTGTCTTCCACAATGGTTGAACTAATTTTCACTCCCACCAACAGTGTAAAGCATCTCTATTTCTCCACAACCTCACCAGCATCTACTGTTTATTGGCTTTCTAATAATCGCCATTCTGACTGGCATGAGATGGTATTTCATTTTGATTTTGATTTGCATTTCTCTGATGATCAGTGATGTTGAGCTTTTTTAAAAATACATTTTGTGTGTTTGTTGGCTACATAAACATCTTATTTTGATAAGTGTTTTTCCATCTCCTTTGCCTAATTTTTAATGGATTTTTTTTGTAAATATGTTTTAGTTCCTTATAAATTCTAGCTATTAGACTTTTGTCAGATGGGTAGACTACAAAAATTTTCTCCCATTCTGCAGGTTTTTCTGTCCACTCTGATGATAGTTTCTTTTGCTGTGCATAAGCTCTTTCGTTTAATAAGATACCATTTGTCAATTCTGGCTTTTATTGAAATTGCTTTTGGCGCTTATGCATCTTTCCTTCTACCCACAGTCAATTTCCCCTTTTGTGCTCTAGATCTTTTTTTTTTCCCTTATCAAAGGATAGTTTTCTTCACCTATCCCCTTTCACTTTTACATTATCAAGGTCTGCCTTTTTTCCTGATGCTTCCTACAAAGAAACACATTAACTCTGAATTCTCCTGTTTGAATAAAACAATCAAACCAAACCATACTAAAAATAAAAACAAAATGCTAATAATTTTTTTATTCCACCTCTATTGTAACAATTTCATGTTCTATTTCTTTGCTCTTTCTAACTGTAAATTCTCAAAACTGTTGTCCCCAATTTTTCCATGTCAATTCACTTTTAACCAACTATGATCTGGTTTGTTTATTTTTTGTTCCAATGAGTCTATAAAAATAGCTTTTGTAAGGAACACTAAGGGTTTTCATATTGAAAAATCCAGTGGACATTTTTCTGACCTCATTTTATTCTACCACTTGGCAGCTTTCCAGAGAATTGACCTTTACCTCATTTCTAAAATGTTCCCTCAGTTTCTATAAACTTCAACTATGTATTACTGCACCTCCTTTTTGTTTCTCTAACATTTCTTCTTAACTCCAACATTTCCACTATGCGTCTAAAAGATACAACACTTCAGATTATATGAAAAGAACTTTACCTACATCAACTTCCTCAGGTAATTTTGCCATTTCCCATATCTATAAATAGTATACATATTCTGACAGCTTTCTAACCTAACTCTGTGTTTTAGATCTCTCATGTGAACTCCCCACTTAAATACTCTATTGCCCTTTTGGCATTTCTAATTCAATGCTTCATAGCCATCTCTAAATCAATATATGTAAATGCAATTAGTTAATCCTGCCTAGCATATTCTGAACTTATTTTCCCTTCAGTGCTAGTAAAACTATCAAGTTCATTAAGGCAGACATAATAATCCACAATAAATCTAATATTTTTCTCTGTTTTATTTCAACTCATCTGCAAATTATGCCAGTTCTATTCTTAAATATTATATAGGTTTACTTGTCTAATCTCTCTACTACTGTTATCCCAGGCTAAATTACCACCATGTACTTGTTATGAAGTGCATTACATAAGTCTCCTAATGTTTATTTCTATTTCCAATTTTACCTACTTCCAAATTATTCTATACATATCAGCGAGAATTATGATAAATTTCTTAATTAGGTTATATCTCCCCTCTACTTAAATCCCTAAAATAATAACGAATCATTCATTTTACTATAGACTACAAGGACCCATGGCACCTATTCATTACCCAGCATCATTTCATTTCCTCCCTGCTTTGATTACTTTACTCCAGTCATATGGGCCTGACACAATGGAAAGGCTCATATACTGGTCTTCTGGAAGCTCTTACATTATGCCAAGCTCTACTAGAACTCAGAACCTCTGTACTTACGCTTTCCATGCAAGAAACTGTCTTAAGATTTCAAATATCTGGTTCTTTCCAAAATTTTTGAAAAGCACTGCCCAGTTCTGTCTAGACGAAGGACAAGATGGGACTCACACCTTTAGTAGATCCTTCTGTCTTCTCTAGGGAGACCTTAGAATTATATTGTATTCTCTGTCAATGTCTATAGGGCAATCAGAAAATTCTGACAGCATGAAGCAGGGTAAAAATAGAGTGCAGAGATGGATGAATTACTCTTTATTAGAAATTGATATATAGATGCCAAGTAGTAACTAAATAAAAAAAAAATTTGCCCTAGTACTGCCAAGGACTCTCCTGCTTTTTCTCCTTTTGATTCTCACCATGACTTTGCTTTTTTATTTATGATTTATGCTTGCATCAGTGGACCAGTAACTTTTTTTCTACTAGATAATTTTACATCAATTATAAAAAGGGTTCTTTTTCTGAAATTATTCAAAAGAGAGAAAAAGGATATTATATCCATTAACCCAATCTTCATTTTTGTTCACTTCTACAGAATGTGTGATTCAGATATTTAAATTACTCTCTTGAAATAAGTTTCTGCAATACACCTCTTGTCTTTTATTCATAGAATTATGTCTCCCTTTATATTCTTGGCAGATGTTCTCCAATTCATCTTTTTTTTTCATCTTTCTTTTATGTGAAGTATATCTTTTATTTTGTTGGTGGTTGGTAAATGTACATGGACTTGAAAAGTTCTCTACATTTATAAGGGTGGAGAGAGAGTTGTGTCATGTTACATTACTAACATTCTTTGGCACGCAAGTCTTTCATTGTATTGTCAGTTGTTTAGAGTTTTTAAAAGAGTCTTTATATTTAGAGCAGTTTGTGGTTCACACATAACTGAAAAGATAGTACAGAGATTTCTCACATAGAAAGCTACCCAGGCATAAGCTCCCTATTACCAACATACCCTACCAGAATAGTATATTTGTTTTGGAATGTTGCACCTATATTAAAACACCATTTTTTACCAAGTATCCCGAGTTGATATTAAAGTTCACTCTTGGCATTGTACATTTTGCAGATTTTGACAAATGTATAATTACATGTAACTACCATTATAGTATCTTAGGAAGTAGTTTTACTTCTCTTAAACTTATCTGCACTCTTCCTCAATATTAACTCTTGCAAACTACTGATCTTTTCACCATTTCCATAGTTGTACCTTTCCCAGAATGTCATATAGTTGACTCATATAATATGTAGCATTTTTCAGACTGGATTTTTTCACTTTGTAATAAGAATTTAAGTTTTTTCTTCATGTGTTTTTGTGACTTGATAGCTCTTTTCTTTTTAGTGCTGTCAAATTCCATTATATGTATGTACTACAGTTTGTTTATTCATTCACCTACTGAAAGAAATCTTTGTTGCTTATAGGTTTTTGCAATTGTATGTGAAACTGTTATTAAACACCTATATGTAGATATTTGTGTGGACATGAATTTTTAACTTCTTTGGGTAAATATTAAGAAGCCCGGTTCCCAAATTGCATAGGAAGAGTATGTTTAACTTTGTAAGAAACTGCCAAATTATCACATACAATTTTGCATTCAAGCAGCAATTCCTGTTACTCCATATCTGAGCCGGTATTTGGTGCTGTCAGTGTTGTAGATTTTGGCTACTTTAATAGGTACATAGTGATAACAGATTGCTGTTTTCATTTCCCCTTTTCTGATGCTCAGGGTCTTTTTGTATACTTATTTACCATCTGTATATCTTCTTTGTTGTGGTGTCTGGTTATAGTTCTTATTCCACTTTTTAAATTGTGTTGTGTTCTCATTGTTGTTTTTTAAGAGTTCTTTTCATATTTTGGAATAAGTTTAAAAGAATAACAGTCTTTTATTTGATCTGTCTTTTGAAAATATTTTCCTTTGTCTGTAGATTGTCATTTCATTCTCTTGACAGTGTTATTGCAGAACAGAAAGTTTTAATATTAGTGAAGTTCAACATATATATTATTCATTTTAAGGATTGTGCCTTTTGTGTTGCAATAAAAAGCTCAACACCAAACCTTAGGTCATTTATATTTTATCCAATGTTATCTTTCAGCAGTTTAATAGTTTTACATTTTACATTTAGGTCTGTGATAAATTTTGAGTTAATTTTTGAGATTGATACAAGGTAGGAGTCTAGATTCCTGTTTTTATTTGCCTGTGGATGTCCTGTTGTTCCAGAACTATTTTTTGAAAAGAATATCTCTTCTTCATTTTATTGTTTTTCTTTTTTTGTGTGTGTCATAGATTAGTAGATTATGTGTATGTGGGCATCTTGACACTAATGGGGTTTGCAATTCATGAACATGGAATAAAGCTTCATGTATTCAGTTTTTCTTTGATTTCTTTTAAAAGAGTTTTGTAGCATTTCTCAGAAAGATCTTGTATATATTTCGTCAGATTTATACCAAGGTATTTCATTTTGGGGGTGTAAATGTAAACTGCATTGTGTTTTTATTTCAAATTACACATTTTATTGCTGGTATACAGAAAATGAAATAGATTATTATGTATTAACCTGTATTCTGCAACCCTGCCCTAACTGTTTATTAGTTTCAGAATACTTTTGTCAAAACTTTTGAATTTTCTACATAGATGATCATGTCATTTGCAAGGAGACACTTTATTTTTTCCTTCCCAATCTGGATACATTTTCTTTTTTATTTTTGTCTTATTTAACTTGCTATATGAAATAAAATTTATTTTAAATTTCTTTTTATTTAAAGATATATAATTAATCAAAATGATACATTTTAATTTCCAATCATTTTTTTATAGATCCTTACAGAATTTCTTTATGCATACATAAGAAAATGAAAACATGGATTCTTAATTTTCTTTCTTTTACACAAAAGCATGTGATATGAGTTATAAATACCCATTTTTACCTTGCATTTATCTTTTGTCATATAGAAAATTTTTTAATTCGATATAGTCAAATTTAACTTTTATGGCATCAGGATTTTGAGGCACTGTTTTTTTTTTTGTTTTTTTTTTTTTAATTTTGTATTGGATTATAGGTTTTGGGGTACATGAGCAGAGCATGCAAGACAGTTGCGTAGGTACACACATGGCAGTGTGCTTTGCTTTTCTTCTCCCCTTCACCCACATTTGGCATTTCTCCCCAGGCTATCCCTCTCCACCTCCCCCTCCCACTGGCCCTCCCCTTTTCCCCCCAATAGACCCCAGTGTTTAGTACTCCCCTTTCTGTGTCCATGTGTTCTCATTTTTCATCACCCACCTATGAGTGAGAATATGCGGTGTTTCATTTTCTGCTCTTGTGTCAGTTTGCTGAGGATGATGTTTTCCAGATTCATCCATGTCCCTACAAACGACACGAACTCATCATTTCTGATTGCTGCATAATATTCCATGGTGTATATGTGCCACATTTTTCCAATCCAGTCTATTATCAATGGGCATTTGGGTTGATTCCAGGTCTTTGCTATTGTAAACAGTGCTGCAATGAACATTCGTGTACATGTGTCCTTATAGTAAAACGATTTATAGTCTTTTGGATATATACCCAGTAATGGGATTGCTGGGTCAAATGGAATTTCTATTTCTAAGGCCTTGAGGAATCGCGCTCTTGAATGTTGACTGGGTAAACAACGAAATGAAGGCAGAAATAAAGAAATTCTTCGAAACCAATGAGAATGAAGACACAACGTGCCAGAACCTCTGGCACACATTTAAAGCAGTCTCTAGAGGAAAGTATATAGCAATAAGTGCCCATATGAGGAGAATGGAGAGATCCAAAATTGACACCCTATCGTCAAAATTGAAAGAGCTAGAGGAGCAAGATCAAAAAAACTCAAAATCCAGCAGAAGACAAGAAATTACTAAGATCAGAGCTGAGCTGAAGGAGATTGAGACACGAAAAACCCTTCAAAAACTCAATAAATCCAAGAGCTGGTTTTTTGAAAAGATCAACAAAATAGACAGACCACTAGCCAGATTGATTAAAAAGAAAAGAGAGAACAACCAAATAGATGCAATAAAAAATGATAAAGGGGAAATCACCACAGATTCCACAGAAATTCAAACCATCATCAGAGAATATTACAAACAACTCTATGCGCATAAACTAGTAAACCTGGAAGAAATGGATAAATTCCTGGACTCCTGTGTCCTCCCAAGCCTAAACCAGGAGGAAGCTGAAACTATGAATAGACCAATAACAAGGTCTGAAGTTGAGGCAGCAATTAAGAGCTTACCTCACAAAAAAAGCCCAGGTCCAGATGGGTTCACAGCCGAATTCTACCAAACACACAAGGAGGAGCTGGTACCATTCCTTCTAAAACTATTTCAAACAATCCAAAAAGAGGGAATCCAATCATTTTTAAGTCTCAAACTTATGGTTTTTACTTATTAGCAATATTTTTATATCTTGAAGAAGTTGTCTTTTTATGTGTTTCAAGATAAATAAATTTGAGATTAGGTCAATTACTGGTTGAAAAGGTTTGTTATCTACACAGTTTGCACTGGTTTCTACTTTAATGAAAACAAATTGCAATATGTAATAATAATTTAAAAATTGTGATTGCTACTTTTTCTAATTACAACACAAAAATTAGACTATTAACAAATATTTTCAAATGTTCATAAAATTATAGTCCATGTTTAATGGCTTTTGTTTTAATATTTAATTCTAGATGATAATGTCAATTTCTTCTGCTTCTCTCTTTTTTTAATCTGTTGTAGACCTAACACATAATAGACATTGTATAATGTAATAATCAAATAAGTAAAACAGAAATAACTTGTCCTACAATAAAGTATAAAATGAATTATAAATGGAAATAGTTTATTTATATTCTAAAAATGATTCTGTTTTTACCACCTGCATTTCAAACGTTCTTTGACATCAAAATACATGCAATTAATAGTATTATAATCTGCACCAAGGAGTAGAAAATTTTCACTTCAAGGAAAATAAACATCAGAATTAAACAGACATAAATCCTAAGATTTTTAAATTCTATATTACAATGAGCATATCTTTAATCTTTAATTTGATTGTTTTAGATTAGATGCCAAGATTCAAGTTGCAGTTAGTGACCCATTGAAAATCATTGTGGAGGATGAAATAGAATAATTATCTCTTTTGTTTCTGGATCAGGTGTAGAACAGTATGCAAAAGCCAACAGATGAGTTTGAAAAAACTGAAATAACAAAATTAATTCTTAACAAATCCCTGCTTTGTTATAGACAAACAGAGCCTGTGTAATTAAGAACTATAGTTACATACTTATAATTATGGCACAAAATATCTTACTCTTGGTAGATCCAATCTCATTTTGCTTTCAAACATATATGTGTCTAATACACTTAACTTGGTTATTACTGTGTATAAATAAATCAAATGTGGCACTAACATTTTTGGCTTTGTCTTTTACCATATATATTATGTATGCTATATATCATATTATGTTTTGTAATAATATATCACTACTAATGATAATTATGTCTATTATTACTAAAAATGACATTTCTTGAATATTATATGATATAATATATAATTGTATAAAATAATAATATAATTATATTATATTATATTATTTTATACATTTATATATTATATCATATATAATATACGTATATATGATATATTATATGTATATATCTTCTGTGCACATATGTATATAAAAATGAATTCATATGAAACTTTCAAACTTTCAAAAACTGAAAGTAAAATACTAATGAGGAGATTACATTTAATAGTATTTTAGGTTTTAGGGTTTGCTCTTTTTAAATATTAAAATGTAGTTACTTATAACTTCAGGGAATAATTGATACCAATTTGTGATTGTATGATACAATTTCCTATTTAAAATAGAACTCCCAGAGTATAGAATAATGATTACCAGAGAATGGGCTCATTATGTGAAAGGAGATCTGGAGAAATGTTGGTCAAAAAATATGTAGTCACAGTTAAGAGAATTAAGTTCAAGAGATTGACTGTATAGCATGGTGACTCTAGTTAATGATAGTAATGCTCATTCTTAGAAAATGCAAAGAGAGTTGATGTTAAGTGTTCACACAAGGAAAATGATAATTATGTAAAGGAATGTATTTGTTAATTATCTAGATTTACTATTACATTACCTATCTATAAGTATGTCAAAACATGTTGTTGTAAATGATACATGTGAGTATATATAATTTTATGTCAGTTTTAAAAGAAAATTTTATAAACAAACCAAACCTCTAAATGTATATGTATCTGTAGTTGTAGCACTGCTGGTTGAATTCATAAATTCAAGTTTTCACACATGAAATAAAAGAATATGGTGTAGTAAAATAAATAAAATAGAACTTCTTTGTGTAGTCCAGTCTAGTGTTCAAAGTGTTGATGCTACTAACTGTATTTAAATTTTTACTACTAAGGAATCAGCAGTTGGAAGAGTTATATGTTACATAAATACAACTGTTTAATATGTTTAGTCAGTAATTACTCATGCCATAATTATCATTTTTCTAAAATATTGGGAATTTGCTAATATGTACCCTTTATGCCAAGGATGTGAATGTGTCTACCTGAATTGCAATAAAAATAAAACTAACAAAATTATTTAAATATCTACATTCAGATCTAATATTGTAGATATCATTCCTACTACAAAAGATAGGAAAGTAAAGCAAATAGAATATAAAATATATATTTTTGAAGACTTTGTAGAGATATAAACAAAAATAATTAGAAGAATTACAAATCTATATAGCAGAGACCTCTTGTTCTAACTGTTGCAGCAATGGCCTATAATTTTATCACTCATGTCTTCACCTGAAGTGGCTTTACTTTTATATGAGACCTATAGGAAAAAGTTATGACTTTTTAGCAGAAATAGTGAAAGATAAAAGACAGCGAAATATCATCTTGAGGAGCTGGAGTTAAACAACTGTCATCTTAAAAATCTGTAGTTAGAAATTATTTAAAATGTAAATCAAAATAATCACAATGTAGTTGATCAATTGATGCACTGTAACATTTTTTAAAGAAATCTTTTCCAGTGTAAGAAAAATATTTGTAGATGGAGACACGATAATTATAGAGGAAATAAGCCCTCTTCAGGGCAAAGAAAAGATGTGTATAATTTAAATGTCTGTTGACTTAATATCACTCCCACTATTGTTGCTACTAATGAAAACAATATTGAAGATTAAAACACCTGTAGAATTAAAATAAATGAAAACATTAGTTGAAATGGAGAATAGGAAAATAGAGTTAAAATATGAATGACCTTGCAATGCATGGAAATCAATAAAGTAATATTAAGAAATAAGAAACGTTGAGTTTCAGTGATCTGACCACCTATCTCAAAAGGGCAAAAAATAAAGTTAAAATAACATTTAAAAAAAGTAACAAAGGACATATATAAAAAATGTGCCATCCCAAATATTGAATAAATATTTAAATTTTTAAAAAATGGTAAAAATACAGAAAAATATAAAAAGAAAAGTCACAAATAACTATTATTAGAAATAAATGAGGTTATCATTACAGACTCAAGCAATATTATAAATATAATAAGTAAATATTACATTCATTGCAATCGGTTTCACAATTTGGGTGAAACAGACTAATTTTAGAAACCATAATTCATTAAAACTGACACAAAAATTGTAAAAAATTTGAAAGTCTTATCACTTTTATACAAATAAAATCCATAATTAACTTTCCCAAAAATGTATCTCTAAGTGTAGATGGGTTTATTTATAAATTATACTAAATAGTGGAATAAATATTACCAGTATCATACAGAATCTTCCAGTGAATTGTAAAAAAATAATCCCCAATTCATTTAGTGAGAGCAGTATAACTTCTATGTCAAAATTTATCAAGAAAATTACCAGAAAAAAATAAATTAATATTTACAAAATGATATACTGCATAATACCAAACAAAAATAAAAATTAAAATGTCTATAATCATTTAAATTGATTGGAAAAATATAAAATTTTATAGTCAGTTATGTAAAAAATTATAAATTCAATGGACTATAATAAAACGTCCTGAATTTTGCATTTACTATCTCAACAAAAGACAGGTAGCAACTTATGTAAAACACCATGTTTATAGTGAAATAGATTGCTTTCTCCCTGAGTTTGGTAACTAGACAAAATTATCTCTAATGCTTATTCTATTTTAGATTTTACTACCTGTCTTTTCTAATGGGGAATAATATATTATAGAGAAAGCAATTATTCAATTAATAGAAAATGTCATATGAATGTCTCATTGCAGATAATATGAAACTGTAAAATGAAACTCCAGAGGAATCTAGAACAATTAGAAAGTAAATGTAGCAAGATTACCAGTTGCAAGTTCATATTCACACACTAAGTGTATTTTTATGTACCAACATCCATCAATTAAAGATGAAATAAAAATATAACTTATAATATTGAAAACATCAGCATTACCCAAATAAATATTACTATAGCTAAGAACATATATACACTGAATATTCAAAGTATTGCACAGATTAATTTACAAACATAAACAAATGGAAAGCAATACCTTATTTATGAAGTAGAAGATAATACTGTGTAAACATCAGCCTTTTCCAAATTTATTTTAAATCTAAAACTTAAGGGCAATCCTCATTCATAAAAGGATAAAATTCGTCCTTACCTCATAGCTTACAAAAAATTTTGAGATGAATTATTAAGCTAACACATAGAGATGGATTTTCAAATTAAACTCACACAAATTAGAAATTATGCCAAATATCAATCATAACTAGTACTTAAAAGTAAAGCAATCAAAACCGCAAAGTAACTGCTGGCTGTTTGACACACTTCCTGCAGTCATACGTTGATATTATCTGAACGATAAATGATTTCAAGCTTAAAGTAAATGAGGTATAAAAGTGTGTCTGAAGATTATTTCATATTGAGAAACATTTATAAAGCATCTTCATTTTACAAACAACAATACATAGCACTCATTCAAATCCTAAATCCACAGAGTCTGTATTAATTTACTAAAACCAATCTTTAACCAGGAATGCTTAAGATTATTTTAAAGAAATGTATCGTTCTGTTACCAAATATTACTATTCTGTCTATGTGAAGAATTAGGTATCTTGTTGACTATAGATTAGACTAGGTTACTTGATTTCTTCCGATGCCTCTGCAAAGTTCCCTTAAAAATTATGAGAAATATGGATTACAGTCCACACGTATTCCATCCTTTCCCACCCTTATAAACACCATCTAAAAGGTATAGTAATAAAGTTAACATAGAATAATTTAATAAACATTGCATAAGGTTAGCAATCAAAAATAAGCAATTGATGTCAAAAATAACTTTCAACATTAATACACTAAGTGGTAAAATATTGAAACCATTTCACTAAGACAGAAAGCCAACAGTTCCCACTCCAGTCACTAAGATAAATTTTTATTTCATGCAAAAGGCATGAGAAGAGAAGAAAATAAGGGAGAAAAATAAAGAAAAAGAATGAGAGAGAGCTATGGAGGATGAAAGGGAAGAAAAGGGAAGGGAAGGGAAGGGAAAGGAAACGAGAGAGAGATAAATAAAGGAAGGAAGGAAAGAAGGAAGGAAGAAAGAAAGAGAGAGGAATGAAGAAAAAGAAAGAGAGAAAGAAAGAGAAAGAGGAAGGAAGGAAGGAGGGAGGGAGTGAGGAAGGAAGGAAGGAAGGAAGGAAGGAAGGAAGGAAGGAAGGAAGGAAGGAAGGAAGGAAGGAAGGAAAAACCAATGAAGGAGTTGGTGGAACAGAACTTTCTAGTGTTTGCACTGTCACAAAAGCATCAACTTGAACAATTATCCACACATAAAAATACCTTTGCAAGTGCTAAGAAATTCAGATAAGAGATTACAGCACCTGGATACAGTTCAGAAATAAGAAAAAATGTATTGAACAGGTAGGAAAGACAGTTTCACATTACATCCTTTGCCCCTCCAAGTGTGGGAACCACAGTGGAAAGAGAAACAACTTTCAGTTGAGAGAATAAGAGTCAAGTGAGCACACAACTTTACCACATACAACAGTACTAGGCTTGCCTGAGTGAAGTGGGCACAAGGCTGTTACCCATGACACCAGGATTATACTGGCCCCTAGAGATCCAGGTTTCAGGGCTGCCGGATTGCCAGACTGCTTTAAAGAACAAGCCTCCACCCATCCACATTCCCCTCAACCAGCACTAGGCCAAATCCTGTAGCCGCAGTTGCTAGGCTGACCCATACATTTTCAGCCCATGACCAGTACCCACAGATCCATGCTGTAGTGGACCCAGGGCTTAGGCCTTCCCATTAAATTCTGGTGCCATGCTGTGTCTCCATTTATCCAGGCTCCTGAACCTACACCTGAGGACTCCAGTTCCAGGCTCACTCCAGAACTCATAAACTAAACCAAGATACCTCCTCCTTTGGAATCACAGTTCAGGACTGCCACAGTTGACTCTGGCATTGGGTTATGTTCCAGAGACCCAAACCAATTCAATCCCCATGGATTCAGGCACCAGGTCAATTTTCATGCTCGGATGGTTCTGCAGCCCCAAGCTCAAACCCTGCCCCAGTACAAAGTCAGCCCCCATGGATCTAAGCTCTAGCCCCCAAAGACACAGATCCAAAGCCCGTCCCACAGAGTTATGTTTCAAGCACATCTCTAGGGACTCAGTAGACAAATCTATGATACTGGGCTCAGATGCAGACCTGCATGAATAGATTCAAATTGCAGGCCCATCCCAGTGGACTCAGGTTCCAGGTCCAACCCTGCAGACTCAGCCAAGAGGCTGGCCACTGTGGATGCCAGTGTCAGACTCACTGACCTGCTTACCCAGGCACTGGCCAACCTACCTGAAGACTCCAGCTTCAAGCTTCCCCTTGGACCTGCCAAATGGCCAGCCCAGAATCTGAACATGCTGACTTTCTGTTAAAGTCAGCCTGTAAAAACTAGAAGACATGCCTAATTCTTCAAACATAAAAACAGTAATGCAAGACCATAAGTATTAGAAATAATTATAAAACATGACATTACCAAAACAATAAAAAAATGAGTAAACAACCATAAATAAATGAAACCTATGAACTCTCTGACAAAGAACTAAAAATAATCATTTTAAAGAAGCTCATTCAGCTAAAAGAAAATACAGATATACAACCAAAAGAAACTAGAAAAACAAAACATAAAGAAATAGAAGTTTAATAAAGAGATAGAGACCATAAAAAAAGCAAACAAATTCTATGTTGAAGAACTGAATACGATAACTAAGAAATTCCATAAAAACTACTATGGTTTGGATGTCCTCTCCAACACTCACATTGAAATTTAATTGCTAATGTGATGTTATTGAGATGTTGAATCTATTAGGGGGGATTAGGCTATGAGGGCCCTACCATTGTAAATTGATTAATGCCATTATCATGAGATTGGGTTAGTTATTGTGGAAGTGGGCTCCTAATTTAAAGATGAGTTTAGCCCAATTTGTCTCTCCCATTCACCATGTTATCCTTTTTTCCATGTTATAATGCAACAAGAAGGCCCTCACTAGATGTGGCTCTTTGATCTTGAACATCTCAACTTTCAGAACCAATTGCCAAGTAAATTTCCGTTTTTTATGTTACTTAGCTTGTGGCATTCTGTTTTAGCAGCATAAAATAAACAAAGACAGAAAGCATATCCAACAGAATTTATCAAGTAAAAGAAAGAATTAGTAAATTCAAAGACAGGTCATTTGAAATGACCCAGTTTAAAGAACAAAAGGATAAAAAAATGACAGAGTGAAGATGCCTACAAAACTTATGGAACATCATCAGATGTTTATAAGCAAAAACCTTTTAGACCAGGAGAGAATGGGATGACATATTCAAAGTACTGGAAAAAAAATGTTGCCAATCAAGAATAGTATATCTGGCAAGGTTATTCTTCAGAAATGAAGAAGAGATAAAGATTTTTCCAGACAAACAAAACAGTGAGACTTTATCACTAGTAGACCAATATTAAAGAAATGCTAAAGATAATTCCATAACTTGAAATGAAAGGATGTCAAGTACAATGTGAAAATGTATGTAAGTGGACATCTCACAGTAAAGGTAAAAATAATATAAAAATCATAATGCTTTATTACTGTAGTGATACACATGATTTTAACTCTAGTACAAAAGTGAAAATACAAAATTATTAAAATTATAGCTACAATAATTTTTAATAAATACATGATATATAAAAGATGCAAAAGATACAGGATTCTCCTCCCCTCACATTTTATGTTACTGATCTTTTATACCAATGTGTCATCAGTAATATAAAATGTGAAGGGAAGAGAATTTAAAATGCAGAACTTGAACTTCTTTGTATAGAATCAAACTTAAATTGTTATGAGTTTAAGACACACTGTTATAACTAAGGGTTTGTGTATGCCTCATTGTATCTACATGTATAAATACTTTAGTAGATACTCAAAAGAATAAAGAAAAATAAGTCAAAGCCAACCACTAAAAAATCATCAAATGATAAAGGAAGATAGTAAGGGTGGAAGGATGGAACAAAGAAACTGTATAGCAGTCATAGTAAAACTAACAAAATGGCAATAGCAAGTCCTTACCTATCAATTATTTTAAATATAATTGGATTAAATTCTCCCATAAAAGACATAGATTTTCTGAATGGATAAAACAACAATCACCATTATCACAACAAGACAGAACTATATGCTACTTATAAACGACATAATTTAGTTTTAAGAACACACAAGCTGAAGTTAATGATATTTTCTAAAAATCCCATGCAAATGATAACCAAAAGAGAGAATGATTGGCTATATTTATATCAGAAAAAGAATAAGCCTTATGTCAACAATTGTAAAAGAGACAAAGAAGAGTATTATGCATTTTATAAAAGAATATATTCACAGAGAGAATTATATGGTTTGAATATTGATTTCCTTCAAAAATCACATTGAAATTTAATCTCCAATGTGCTAGTATTGAAATGTGAGATCTTTAAACAGTGATTGGATTATGAAAGCTTTTCCCTCATGAATAGATTTATTCATTCATTTATGGATTAATGTGTTGATGGATTAATGGGTTGTCATGGAAGAGAACTGGTGGCTTTATAAGAAGAAAAAGAAAGATCTGAGATAACACATGTCCAGCCCCTCCATCATGCAATATTCTGCACCACCTTGGGGGTTTTTAGAGTTCCCACCAGAGGGAAGGCTCTTATCAAATGTGGCTCCTTGACTTCTCTGCTTTAATAAATGTAAAAAATAAATTAATTTATATCTGTATGAATTACCCATGTTTAGCCATTGAGGTATAAGCAATAGGAAATGGACTAAAAGAGAAGATAGCTATCAATTTCTATCTATCTATCATCTATCTATCTATCTATCTATCATCTATCTATCTATCTAGACATAGATGATAGAGATAGAGATATCTATAGATGCACATCCATAGATAGATATCTATATATCTATTTCACCAAAACTATGTACATATATATATATATATATATACACACACATATCTACCTATGGATAATTTTATAATATAATTCCTTGTTACTGTGAGGCATACAGCTATAGATAGATAAATAGATAGATCATGAAAATTAAAGTACCTGAATATATAAAGCAAACGTTATCATAACTCAAAAGATACTCAGCAATATATTAATATTAGAGGACTTTAATATCCCATAATAAACAAAAGATAAATCTTCTAGAAAAAAACATCAATAAGGAATCTGTAGACACGAATAATTCTATGGACCAAATAGACCTAAGAAGCACATACAGACTATGCCATCCACCAGCAGCACATTATACATTGTTTTCAAGCACACACAGGACATTCTCCAGGATAGATTGTGTGTTAGAAAGAAAAAACAAGTCTCGACATACTTAAAATGATGAAAGTCATATTAAGTATTTTTTGTTAATAATGGTATGAAACTAGCCATCAATAACAGAAGGGAAATTGGAAAATTCTCAAATATGTGGAAAACAAGCAACACACTCCTGAACAACGAATTGATTAAGAAATCAATAAAGTAATCAAATAGTACCTTCAAACAAAGGAAAACAGAAATACAACACATGAATATGTGTAACATGCAGAAAAAGTTCTAAGAGTTAGCTTTATAGAAATAAAGGCTTACCTTAAGAAAAGAGAAAAAGAGATTGGAAGGGTAATTACAGAAGCCAGGAGTGGGGAAATGGTCAGAGGGTATAAAATTTTAGTTAGACAGGAGGTCTGTTTTATTCTTCCTAAAAATATATTGCACCACATGATGAATACAGTTAATACAGTATATTTCAAAATTGCTAAGTGAATTTACAATGTTCTCACCACAAAAAATTGTAAGGTATTTGAGGCAATGTGTCAATTCTTCTGCATTGTATTCATAAATCATATTCATAACATCACTGTATACTCCAATAATGTATATGGCCTCCTGTACATAAATATATACAGAAAATTACTAATTGTCGATGTCCAATAGAAAATTAAAACTAAAATAAAAAATTTGTCAGAAATAAAATTTGGATCAAACTCTTCTTTATCAGTTGGTAAACTTGTATCAGTATGTTTTACAGCCACTTTACTAAGTTCTAAAATGATTATAGGATGTGTGTGTGTGTGTGTGTGTGTGCATATGTAGCTATATATATTTGTGTGTGTGTGTTTATATGTGTTTACGCATATGTACATGTATTACATTGTGTGTTGTGTCTACATATTAATATTGGGAATAACCATCCAGAAACTGCTTAAGAAATTCTATTTAGGTTGGCATAGATAAGTAAGTGCTCATATAAATTGTGAAAATATATAGTAAGTAAGCAAATCCTTTAGTTCACATGACTTAAGAAAACTTTTCATAAATAAGCTAGCTTTAAATTTGTTGATAAAATAAAAGTATTTTCAGAATTGTCAGCATAGATTTTGGCCTGGGTTTACTTTCATACAGAATTCTATTTGCCTCTGCTAATTGGTTTAGGATAATACAATACAAACTCACTCTAAAAAGAGCATAAGCTGTGTTTTTGTAACTATGATAAGTAAGACTAGTTTAATATTTTTGCTTAATGAAAACAGTTGTATCATCTAAGTTACTGGCAAAATAGTAATTTCTGTACTTAGAAGGATTTGATTTAGGTGACACCTAATATTCATAGGCTATGAAATGGTTAAAAGAGAAGTAATTTAAAATGATGACTAGTTTTGTCTAATATCTCAGTTTTAATAAGTAATATGGGTATAGTTGTTAAAAATATACACATTTGATGAATGAAAATGGGATCAACATTAATAAACATATAATTTGAATTCTTAAAGTTATATTAAATAATGGATGCTCATTAAACTTCTGAGTCATTTTCAAATAAGGTAAAATACTAAAACATAAACTGATATGTAAATATAGGTATGTTCTTGCCTTCTTAAATTTTATGGGAAAACCTAATATATTTGGGTTTATTAATACACATAGAAGTTTTCACATAGGGAAACACATTTCCAATATTTTATTTAATTTTTTAATTATACTTTAAGTTTAGGGTACCTGTGCAGAATATGCAGGTTTGTTACACAAGTATACATGTGCCATGGTGGTTTGCTGCATTCATCAACCCATCATCTACATTAGGTATTTCTCCTAATGCTATCCCTCCTCCCTCCCCCCACCCCACAACAGGCCCTGGTGTGTGATGTTTCTCTCCCTGTGTCCACGTGTTCTCATTGTTCAACTCCCACTTATGAGTGAGAACATGTGGTGTTTGGTATTCTGTTGGTTTGATGAGGATGATGGATTCTAGCTTTATCCATGTCCCTGCAAAGGACAAGAACTCATTCTTTTTTATGGCTGCATAGTATTTCACAGTTTATATGTGCCACATTTTCTTTATCCAGTCTATTATTGATGGGCATTTAGGTTGGTTCCAAGTCTTTTTTATTGTGAACATGTCGCCATGAACATACGTGTGCATGTGTCTTTATAGTAGAATGATTTATAATCCTTTGGCTATATACCCAATAATGGGATTGCTGGGTCAAACAGTATTTCTAGTTCTAGATCCTTGAGGAATCACCACTTGTCTTCCACAATGGTTGAACTAATTTACATTCCCACCAACAGTGTAAAAGTGTTCCTATTTCTCCACATCCTCTCCAGCATCTGTTGTCTCCTGACTTTTTAGTGATTGCCATTCTAACTGGCGTGAGATGGTATCTCAATGTGGTTTTGATTTGCATCTCTCTAATGACTGATGATGAATTTTTTTCATGTTTGTTGGCTGCATGAATGTCTTCTTTTGACAAGTGTCTATTCATTGCTTCACCCACTTTTTGATTTTTTTTAAAGATGAAAAATGATTCTCATTTTTAAAATACTAATATGTGACAGACATTTCAAAATTTTTTGCTTCCCATGTTTTCAACAGAAATTACAGTTACCAAGAGTTAAAAAGTCTAATAAATATGTATAATTTTGTATACAAAGTTGACCAAAAATATAAGACGTGTTTTTGATGAAAAAAATTACAAAGGTGTAAACCTGTGGATTTTTGAGAAATTTTTTCCTGAAATTCAGAAAGTATTTAAAGTTGTTTCAAAGAGTAATTTTAGAAAAGAAATAGAAAAAACCATATATAAAGAAACAAGGACCATATACAGTGGTTCACACCTGTAATCTCAACACTTTGGGAAGCTGAGATAGGAGAATTGCTTGAGGCCAGGAGTTCAAGACCAGCCCAGGCAATGTATCAGAACCATGTCTCTAAAAATAAATAAACAAGCAAACAAATACATTTTACAAAAAGAAAAATATATATATATAGGAGATAGGAGAAAGATGTGAAAAAAATTGTAAGTATTAAGATGTATTTTTGATCTGGAGATTTCAAATGATAAAACCCTAATTTTTCAAAATGATTTTTAAAAAGGAAGTAAATTTTTCCTAAAGCAAAATGACTGGTTATTTAAAAAAAGAGAAAAGATAGTACTAAATTAAATGTCTAAGTACATCATGAAAAGTGTGAGTACATCATGAAAAGTTAATGAACGACAAATTTATGAGGGAAATTTGTGTGTGATCAAGCCAGCTATAATTAAAAGGAAATTATTTATAAGCCTTTCTAAAAATTGAGCTTTGAAATATGTACACACACATACTGATAGAGAATTAAAATTGTGGTTCCCTATGTTAAAACAACAAGGTTTTCTTGAATTACTGATATTTACTTAAAAAATTGGTGAGAGATTTTGATTTAGTAGACAACTGGTTTCTTTAAGATTTTCACCATCTTCTGAACTGCAGCTTTACAGTCTAGGTCAATGTTTTCCTTCAGTATAACTTTATTTTGTACTCTTTGCTTTTATATTTGTGTTTGAGTTGTTCCATGTAATTGGAAAATTTTCCCTGCTTTTACTAAGAACTATCTATGCCCCTGCTTAAGGTAATAGTTTTCTTGTTTATCTTCCCAATAAATATGGCAAATTGTAGACTCATAACCTTGGGCATACATTCTTTTTGTGTCTGATTAAATTTAAGTGCCTCTTCATCAGGTTCAACTTTCAAATTACCTAAATGGGCTTCTTATAAGGAGAACCAATCACAGTAGAAAAGATATATTTTTCTTCATTATTTTGGTAAGTTGCCTCAGTATCAAAGATTTTTTTTTGTCTTTCTAAGAAAATTTCCTGTGTTTTATGTTGGTCTTATTGGGTTTCTTTGATTACTTAGAAAAAATTGAGTTTGCAATGGTTAAGATATTTTTTTCCACATATGTGTAACTTTCTTTTGTTTTAAAAATCTTTGATCACTTCAGTTAAGTGAATGACGATTATATCCCAAAACATGTGATTCTATTTGGGAGAAGAGTTTCAAACTTTTGACATTTTGCAGGCTTCCTAAGATCAAGTAATAAATTAAGTCTTTTTTTAAATCTTAAACTCATTTTGGATAGTTCACGGAGCCTAGGAACTTTTCAGTTGTATCAAACAGAATTATTAATCTAAATCAGACTTATTTGAGATGTTAAATTATACATGTATCTTTGTCAAATAAGTTGTGCTAGATCTTTCAGTTACATTTATTAGCATATTATTGAATTAATTTTCCAAAATTGTATAAAATCTTTAAAGATCTAATAGGCCATCCATCATAATTCTAGTTACTATGTTGTTTGCCAAAAATAACTGTGTATTCTTATCAATTCTGAACTCTCATCAGATTTTTAACCATGGCTAATATAAAATTTTGTCATCAACATTTACTGCTTTAATTTTTCTCTTAAAGCATCTATGATTAGATTCAACGAAAAGCCTCCAACATTTACTTTTTAATATACTCTTCTAATAACTTTAAGGTAATACCAACAGATGAAGTAAAATTTTTCAAAATTAATGAAGAAACTGATGGGTACATAAAATTGAGAAGCAAGATTTAGGAAATATTTTAATTGCACAAGATTTGATAACTGCTGAATATAATGTTTTAACAACTTTTATTTGTAACACTGTTTGATCCTTAGTTAAATGTTTTGTTTTCCAGACTGAGACAACATTTTGTCTTAAGCTATCTATAGTTTACATCAATTTGGTAAAGTTTACTTTTCAAACAAAAGTGATAACATTTGCTTCTCCCTGCTTAATCTTCCAACATTCAGAATGTAATCTTAAGTATTCTTATTTCAATGAGATATTAATTTTTGCATGAGTTCAATAAGAATCAGCTCTCTTTCAGGATATAGTTGAGCACACTGGTTATATTAGCAAGGTTTTGACTGAAATGTAATAATTTAAATTGTTTATAGGTACTGCAGTTACATTTATATTATTGAATTAATTTTCCAAAATTGTATAAATTTTTAAAGATCTAATATGCCATCCATTATAATTCTAGAGTATTACTATGTTGTTTGCCAAAAGTAACTATATTTTCTTATCAATTTTGAACTCATCAGATTTTTGACCATCTGGTTTAGATTTAAACATTGTTTTTTTTTTAACCACTGGTTTAGATTTAACCAAATCTAAATTCTATATTTATTGATAACATAGTCCCAAGAAGTTCTTAAATTTGAGATGGTGATGTAATTAATATCTACCTCACTGCACTTATGTAAATAATCTGACCAAAATTGATGAAACTAAACTTATTTTATAAACAAAATTCTTTTACTCAAATTATATTTGGTAGAAATTGAGATAACTATAGAAAGAAAAGGTATGTTTCTAGAGAAAAGCTATAATATTCCTGCTATTAGATTGTACCCCCGTGCACTCTTTTCAAGGTTTTTATTGTCTACTTGCAGAGTAGAGGAGATACTGAATTCTTTTAGGTTGCTGCAACCTAACTTTATTATATTAAATTACCAAAAATAGAAATCACTATGTTCCTAAAGCCCTATAAGCTGGATGAGTTTTAATGAATATGTCTTATGCATGACACATGGACCACAGAGAGTGCTTGCCAATTGGCTTGATATCATATCCAGATATAGTCAAACTGCAAACCAAATAAGAAGTTGAAGGCTTCACACTGTAGACAGCTTTTCCTAACATCTCAGAGTAAGACTCCATATCATAACGAGATTCTTATCTCTCTTCCTGCCTACATTTTTTTACTTGGCAAAATAATGGTATAATTGAAATTTAAAAACTAATTACTTCCAGTGGTAACTTTATAGCATCTGACCTAAGAGGTTCTTTAGTCCACCTAATGAGTAATTTTGGCAACATCCCTAATGCAACTATTGCTCTCTCTCTGCTTTAGTTCAATCCAGTCATGGGATATTAGATGATAAAATTGCTGCATATTATCACTTGGCTAAATAAGAAAATATCTGTGCTATTGCTAATAAATTCCTATGGGAAAGTTGCAACCCATATACACAAATAAGAAAACAGGCCACACAATGAAAATAAGTCTCACCTAAATTCTCATGGTCATTTGATTTAATAAATTGGTTGCCTTAAATACTAGGTTCATGGCTCTAGACTATTATATAAACTTAGATGATCTTATTACTATTAATTTTGCTTTGTGTGTTTGTGTAGATGTTTTAATTTTGTACATTACTTGTACAATTTCTTCAGAGGTACAACTCCTAACAGAATAGCTGTCTCTCAGAACCTTAAAATGACAGTCAACCACTATTGAACAGACAAAATTAAACTTAACAATTGACTCCAGGTAGATCCAGCCCTAACCTGAAAACCACTTCCTCCAAAGTTCTGTTATTACACAAATGTGGCTAAAAGTGACACTGACTCCTATTTGCTAATTACTGCTTCCAATATGGAATAGACCCACAACCTGGGAAAGAGCCATCCCCACACTAAGGGGCAATCAAAGGCTGACTACAGGGTAACTGGTCAGTGATGCTGTCAGAGAAAAAAAAATAAACCAAAAAGAAAAAAGGAAATGTGAAAATTATCAGAATTAAAATGGTCACTTGTGTTAAAAAATACATGATGAGAGGAGCCAGGGAAGACTATAAAAGTAAGGTTCTCATAGATGAACACCGTATAAAAAGAATTATCACAAAAGACTGTAAAAACCACAACTTTTCACCAAGGCAATCACAACTTTATATTTAAAAAGATACTTCTGTGAAGACTTCTGCTAAGCAACTCCCTGTCTAAACTTAGACTGGTGCCACCCTTGTTATCAATCTTTTTATCCAAGGATAATTACCTCAAAACAATTATGTAAATCTGCTTTTTTTCTTTAAAAACCTCTGGCTTCCATTTTTTTTTTTGCACTTTTCTAATCCAGGATAATTTAATATCTTCATGCCATTTTCTCATTGTAAACACATATTCATATGAAATTGTCATGAAAACTACATTTGAAATTCAAGTGGTGATGGTTTTGACCCCACATTACCATTTTTAGAGGAAATAACATTTGGTGGAAATGTGGATTAAACATTATTACAAATGTAATGAAAAAGCATGTATTTATACAAGATAGGATATCCCTAGGTATATTCAGTCTCATGATTTTTTTAATGTTATCTAAATCAAACATGAAATATACTTTATCTATAGGCATGACCATTATATCATATGACTTACTGAATTCTGTCTGGTCTTCAGCCACATAGAAATTATTATCTATATCAACCTTGCTGATATTTTTTCATCTCTCTTTCGAGTAGGTTCCATTCAAGGCATAATGAAAACCTTTGTCAAGTACTTATATAAAATTTCAATACTCAATTTTATTCTTAAAAACTCATTTGCACCTTCCACTACTAGGGCAGTGGTCCCTGACTCTGTTTCCTTAATTCTATAAAGCCTAATTTCACAGGATAGATTTTAATCAACAGTGCCTACTACTGCACCCCAGGGTCACCACCACAGCACTGAGCTGACTCCTGAGAGAAACCGACTGTATCTCACAACCACTGACTTCAGAAGCTCTATACTCTAGCGACAGTTGCAAGCAATGCACCTGTGCAATCACACTTCAGGAAGCCTTCTTTCCACTTAATAAATGTGTCTATGTAAATGGCCCCCAGAAAAATCATCATTGTGTGTCCATGATCATATTTTAAAATACATAGTTCATAATATTATTTCTCTTAAAATTAAAGAATTAAAGCTCAATTTTTTTTCTAAATATATTTGCTTTAAAATGTAAACTCCAAATATTCCTGACCATTTTGATGGGCCAGTCCTTAATCTATGAAGAGTTGAACATATCTATAGAATTTTACTAAGCTTTCATTTCTGAAGAGGAATAAAACTATACAGCATTGTCTTTTGTTTCCGAAACGTAATTTTGAAATAAAATAAAACTGAAAAGTAATTCTCACTAGACCTAGGAATTCCCTAAATGGATCAAAGTACTTTTGAACACAGGTGGGATTTAATTAAAATGACATGAGTTGTTGTTAAGAGAACAAGTTGCAGCATTGCTACTAGTTCATTTTGTTTGTTTCTGTGTCTGATCCACTTATTAGGAAACTCAACAATAAGGATACTCTAATATTTGTTTTATCACACATGGGTACAATTGGTTGATGTTGGGGTGTCTAGTCGACTTTTGTTTTCTTTATTGTCATTCAGATCTGAATCTTTGTGAAGGTGACACTTGAACACTTGCTTATAAGCCTTCCTGAAATTTTCAGAGAGAAATGCATATATGATAGGATTCACCGAGGAATTGCTGTACGCCAGGCAGTGGACAGTGATTCTGAAGAAGAAGGAAGCCGGTGTCAGTGGGAAAACTCCAAACTCAACCCAGAGATGAATGATGTGGTGAAGCAGCCAGGAGATTCCAAACACCACCACAAGAATCGTCTGTGCAGTCTTTTTCTTGGATATTTGAGACTTCTTTGACCTGTTCTTCAACTTTTTATGCAAATGATTAAGGACTTTGGCATAGCAGAAGCTGATGAGCAGGAGCGGCAGCAGGTAGCCGAAGACGAAGGTGCACAACACGTAGGCCTTCTTGTGGCGAGGGTCGGGCCACTCCTCCCAGCAGAAGGTCTGGTTGCTGGCGCGCGGGTGGAAGAGGCCCTGGTGGTAGGCCACGGGCGAGGCCATGGCGATGGACAGCGCCCAGATGCAGCCCACGCCCAGCAGCGAGTTGCTGGACACTCTGAGCGAGGAGGAGCGCCGCGAGTGCACGATGGCCATGTAGCGATCCAGGGACATCGCGGCCAGCGTAAAGATGCTTATCAGCATGGACACAGTGAAGAAGTAGTGGGTGAACTTGCAGATGAAGGCGCCCAGCACCCAGGTGGGCAGCGCGTACACGGTGGCCTGGAAGGGGATGCAGAAGAGCAGGTAGGCCAGGTCGGCGATACTCTGGTTAAGGATGAACAGGTCGGTGGTGCTCTTCGGCCTGCCCGGCTTGCTGCACACCAGAGCGGTGATAACCAGGCTGTTGCCCAGCACGCCCAGCGCCAAGATCAGGCCAACACTACCAGCGTGGCGAAGTGGAACAGCGCCGATGCGGAACAGTGGCTTCCGTTTTTTCCTTCAGTAGATACATAGTTTACTATAACATGCATATTCACATTGCAAAGTCTTTTCTAAATAAACATCATTTTCTTTTAGAGAGGTTTCCTTTTGTCTATTATTTAAGTTGACATCCACATCGCATTTTGGACTTGATATACAAATATCAGAATTAATAGAAACCTTGGAACATCAGAAATGCTAAACATAATCACATTCATTTACATTGGATTTAATTTTAGCACAATATGCATACATAATATGAGTTAAAATTTCTGTAGCTATCGATTTGCAAACTTTTGTTCAGAGACAAAAGTACTTTCCTAGAGAAGGACACTTTGGGTTCTAGGACTAAATCTGCTGCTATTAGATTGTATCATCATTTAGCCCAACTAGAAGAGTTTGTTCATCTATAAAATTAGTTGGTTTGAGTAGGGAATCTCATTGCAAGTGATGTTTGAGTAGGAAATTTCATTGCACGTGAAGAGCTGAGTAAAAAAAAAAAAAAAATTATTTAATACAGACACACACTAAATCAATAATAAACTTTGTCCCTAGAAGGAATGATTTATGTGTAAAAGAAGAGAATAATACAATGAGTGATTATTCAGTCACTGAACCTTCTTAAGGCCGATGCAATTTGGCATTGAAGGAAATTAGTGTCAAATTCTAAGTTTGGCTATAACAGTTAATACGGAACCTGACATCTCAACAGAATGTTAGCTTGAGCTGAAGGGTATTCTTTATTTTATCATATCTATTTTGAATATTCATTTTTAATTCATTAAATTAAAATGATGTTTGGCATATTAATGTTATATAAAGGTGCCAAAGTGGAGTTTCAGAAAAGCCACTGTTCTAGATAGAACTGGATAAATTCCTATTATTTTTTAATGCATTTTGTTATGTGTAACAGATTTAAATGTAAAAGCCAGTGTTTTGATTAAGCTATATCTTAGTTTAAATACACTATAAATCACATAGATTTGCTAAATGTTCAACATTTTTTCAATCAATTTGTTATTCAAATATTTTAATTCAGATCTCTCAAGTGTTTATGTAATGACTTAGATTTGTGTTAAATATTGCTCTTCAAAGTATTCATTTCAAATTTTCCCAAATGTATTCTGACTGCCATGAAAATTCAATGAATTGTGCATAATTTACCTTGCTACCTATACCCTACCATATAAACTTTACACCTTCTATTTTATACAATGGAGAGCTACTCAAAACATTCTTAAAATCTTACTGTTGTAGTCTGGTGTATTTTCAGTAGATACAAAAGTTTACAAACTGGGAACTCCCATTAGGTGAGTTCCAAATCTGCATTTTGTTTTTTCTTTCTGTGCTTATCAAACTTTTAGAAAATCATTTACATGACCCTCTTAAGTATCATCTCTGCTAAACTGTTAGTTCTCAGAGAATATAATTTGTATTATCAACATTTTTCATTATAGCAGATACTTATGATTAGCAGAATGATTCAGACACAGTCTTATTTTAGTCAATATTTGTAGAAGTACATAAATAAATGTGAACATAATGAATGCACAAATAAATAAACCCCAATCCCTTGAATTTAGAATGCAACATTCACACAACTGCAACATGTTGACACAGGTCTGGTTGGCAACAGTTAACGCAGGCAGGCTCTGTTCTAAGAGTATATAGAACTTCATTTGGGGGCTTTCAAGAGTTTTGTTTTAGACTTCAAATTGTAAGAACCATAAGTTTCTACCGGCAACCATGAGCTCACCCAATACAGCACAGCTTGCCTATTTGATTTATTTAGGCCACTGGATTCTTAATTCCAGGTGCTTTATAGTATTACATTGGGTATAACTAATCTTCTCCCTTTTTATTCTGTTTTAGTGTAACATCCAGGGTTATACAAGGAACCATTATGAGATGAACTTCAGTGAAATCCTATGGCCTTCTGGAAGTTTCTCTCAGACTCTCAATTTGATTTGAATTGTTGATTACATAACCATTGACCATGGTCACGTATTTCAGAGCTGTTGAATGTAGGTTCAAATATGTGCTATTTTTGACTACAGTGAATAAAGAGAAGGTATTTTTACAGCACAGGGGTTATCTTCCTGAACTGGAGTGGAGAAAAAAGAATCAATGAAAGTGTGGTAAATGGTGGCTAAGAAGAGAGTGTAAACAGTCTATGCCAAAAATTCCATGACTGCAGGAATGATTTCGCTCAGAACTAAAGGAAAAGACCAGTGAGAAGTAAGAAGACTCACAGTCTGTTATGTTAAGAACAGACAGACTTTGTGTATTTTAAAAGGAAACACCAGCAATACAAGGAAGAATGTGATAAACCTAAAACTTTTTGTCTCTTGGGAAAGTAAATTTAAAAAAAGGAATTCAAAATGCTTAAATCCAGCATCCAATATTCATCCCTAGTATGTTAGAGTGGTAATAATGCTAATGTTTTAAAAGTTTATCTTACATCTGAGAGACATAAAAAGAAAAAGAGGAAGACAGAATATAACAAGAATTTCAGTTAAGTGATTTTACTGCATGGAAAAAGAGGTGACTCTTTTACTGCAAGAGAGGGCAAAGGTTTTTATGGATAGAAAAAGTAAAAAACTGAGGTTTGAGAAAAAACACATATTGGAGGTTAGAGGCTAAAGAAAGACAAAACAAATGCTAAACAGAAGCAATTTTAGTTTGACAGTCTTTTTGAGGATATTTTCTAATTTCAAGAAGTAGAAGAACATGTGGGTCCCATTTCTGGGATACAAGAGAAAAACTGTTGGAGTCTTTCTTCTACCATTGAAAATCTTCATTTAATTAAACATTAAAGTACCAGAAGCACAGAAGTAAATATATACATACATATATTCATTAATTGATTTTAAAAAGGAAAGAAAGGCCCAGACAATTACTCAAGACTAAACATATTTCAGGTATCATAGCTTGAAGGGGAACCTTTGGCTTTCCCAGGAAATGAGAAGATAGTACACCAATTAATCACTTGATAGAAGAGTTCCATCAGTTGAAATTTTTGTTCATGCATATTTCATTCTAAGTAGTGCCACAAAGAGGCACTATTAGTGTTTTATGCATCAAAAATGCTTGTACTGTTTTTGTCTACATTTGCTACTCTACTTTTTTTCTGAAACAATTAAGTTTCTCCTGTAGTCAGTGGCTGACAAGCATAGGCAAGCATTTCTCAGTAGGAAATGCATGTCTAATAATCACTCGTGGAGCTCTTAAAAAGTATAAAATATCGAGTTCAACTTGGAATCAAATATGTAGGAATAAGTTTTGTACATGTGCATATTTAAATATCTATGAAGGTGACAGCTATGTGAACCTCTGACTTAATACCTTATAACTAGTTGCCTTAAACATTGTTTTTGAGTGTTTCAATTTTGTATCAGAAATATTATTTACTATGGGAATTTGTGTCTAGATGACTAAAAGCAGTAGCTGTTTGCATTTGTCTCTAGATAATTGATTTTTTCCCTAAATATTGTAGAACTTATATTGGTGCTAAAATGCCCTTATGTATCTTGACCAGCTGCTACGTCAGAAAAGCAGACACATAAGACGAACTGAAGTTAGACTAACCGACTTTGCAGATGCTAAATGAAGATATGAGTCTAATTACGGTAGAGAATGACTCAAGTGGCTACAGCTGGGGATAAAATCCAGGCTCTCCTTAGCCACACGAGTGTGTCTTTATAGCTAGGACTGAGTTGAACAAAGACATGATAATGGATAAATTATTTCTGAAAATAAATTTATTTGAAAGGAAGAAAAATGTTTATTCAGGAGGCTTTAATTCCCCTGTAGAAATAAAATGTTTACTTAGGAATATGTTTTGAAATTTCCTTTTCTCACATTACTTAATTGCTGACAAGGCATTACAGTCAAAGCTTTCAAAATTTACTTTCATGTAAATTTTGATGGACTAACCAAATCACATGATAGATTAACCAATGTTTTATATGCTTTTTAATAGACATGACAATTGGGCTATTTTTTAGTTTGTCTGCTTACCAAGAATATGTTGTATTCTCATGACTCTTTGTGCCAGTTTCACATGTATTTGATTATGCAGTTAAGTAGTATGCAAAAGAATGATGCATGAGTGTGGAGAAAATAGATTTATTTTGTTCTATGTGCACTAAGTGAAATACTTTGGAGGTACTACCTTAAGGCAAATCATTAAAGAGAAATAGCTGTCAAATTAGTTTTGATGAAGACTAAAAAGTAAAAGACTCAGGAGTGGTGGAGTGTAAGGTGTATAGAAAGATTCTATATTCAGAATCACTTTTTAGTTATCTTTCATGTCTCAAACCAAAAATAGATGTATTATGGGAGTCGTATACAGGAAATATTTTATGAATATACATTACCATTGTTGAATTTATGTTGTTAAATTTAACATATAGAAATGGCATTTGTACCATCTTAATTTATGAGTTAATATATTTGTTCAATTTCTGCACTAAGACATTACTTAAATCAGATAAGTGTCCTATTTTCTAGCGGTAGTGTTAAGGGTCATTTAGAAAAGCCCTTGATCAATGTGATGTACTGCTTATTTCATTGGTCCCAGAATGATCAACAGAAGACATGGCAAAGAGCAGGGAAGTAGCCTTACCACAATGCCTGCAGAAATTCTCTGATCCTCTGCTCATCTCTTCTTTAAAGTGGAAATTAATGTTCCTAATTGATAACAGGTTTTACTAACACAATAAGAAGTTGAAGGAAAGGCTGAAAAATAAATGTGCCCTCTAGAGTAGAGGATAAACTATTTATGGATAGCATACTACTCTTTCTCCAAAGAGAGGTATTTCTCTGGCTATCTCACATCCAAGACACTGATAACACATATTTTATAGTAAGGTTTAAAGTTTAGCATGCATAAGCAAGACTCCTTCCTCTCCTTTTAGTTGAATGAGTTCATGGGTGCTAAAGTACGGTCTCATATGGGAGGTTTTTGGCGATCAAAATTTCTGTTTCAGTTATGGAAGTCAAATTACTAAAGTCATTTGGTGACTGTCCCTTGATGTAGTCCTTCATTAGCTTCTGCTCTCCTCAAAAACAATTTGGAGTTAAATATTTTATCATTTACATGCAAAAGTTTCTATTATATTGTGACTGTGAAAGACTTGAAAAGATCATCATTAAAAAAATTTTTGAACAAGAAACACATACTTCTTAAATCAGAGAACAAGGTATAAAGTTATGTTTATAAAAGAAACTCATTATTAATAGTTTTGAAATAAAAATTGAGTCAACATTTAACATCTTTCCTAATATCTTGGTTTAATAAAAATTCATTTCATAATATAAGAAATATAATTATCCTTAACAGATGAGCTTTGTATAGGTGACGCCAAATTCTCTCCAGAGTATATCCTCCTCTCCCCAGCTTAAATAGAATATTATTATTTTTTTAGTACAAAAATGCTACTAAAACAGTTATGTGACCTTGGGCCAAGGAGAGCTTACACTCAGGCTTCTTTCCTTGAGAAGTTCTAGCATTAAACAAGAACCCATAAAGATTCCAGACTGGAGGGTTGGAGGTTTTCTTTGCAGTAGCAGACACTTTATTCCTCTAACTACACTGTGTTATTGTTTTGGGGCTGATTCTTCAGTTTATGCCTTTGTTGTTGGTATGGAAATAGGAGCATGCAAGTATCACCAATTGAGAATTGTACTACTCATATACTTGCAAGGACAAATGAGGCTCAAAAAATTTAAAAAGTGGGTTGACCACTCAGCCCAGCTTTTAAAGCAGTGACTTTGTTATGAAGTTAGAAGGCTAAGGATGTAACGCATCCAAAATGAGTCACTCATCCTTATCTTTTTCTACTCTTGACATTAAAAATCTAGACATAAATTTGGTTTATCTCACTTTCATATGGCAAAAGAATGTGAGGGATGTTTTTTAGGAAAATCCAAACTTTTAACTTTTTTATCCTGGAATATTCCAACAGTATCTGTTAATTGATCAAGTGGTGAGTGTATAATTATTGAGTTTTCTGGGAATTTGAAATCAGGGATCTGAACTTGCTTTCTTAAGAGACCAGGTACAGATTTATGAAAACCTGTTGAAGGTAGTGATTTCAATTTTATTTATATCAGGCGGTGCAAAAGTAATGTCAAAAACCAAAGTTATTTTGCACCAACCTGATACCTCTGATCTTACTCCTTTTTGGGGCAATTTTCTTCTTTTTTAGGAAGATAATCGGCCCAGCCAAGAAAGATCTTTAATCAGCTGTCTTGTCCTGGTGTTATTTTAGTAACTTCAAATTTTTTGAGGTACTTTTTGGAAAACTGACTGCATTTATAAGACAATATAACCTTTGCTTATTATTTTATTTTTTCCAGATGTTTTTCTGGGTCATTCAGTACTCACAATAAAAATAACTAAAACTACATTTATTTGGCTTAACACTACCCACCACATTTTGGGCACTGGAGTCAATTTAAGTTCTCCAGGGGATGGCTCACATGTGATCAGTCACATGGAATGTATTGCAGTATCTGTCGCTTCCTCCTCTCTGTTGTCCACAGATGTTATTTGATAAAACCATTGCGTCCTGCTTGCTAAATTTTCTCCATCATTCCAATAAGGGACAAAACAAAAAAAAGAAAATTTCAGGCCAATATCCCTGATGAACAATGATGCAAAAATCCTTAATAAAACACTGGCAAATTGAATAGATCAAAAAGCTTATCTGCCATGATCAAGTTGACTTCATCCCTGGGATGCAGGACTGGTTCAACTTACACAAATAAATAAACGTAATCCATCACATAAACAGAACCAATGACAAAAACCACATGATTATCTCAATAGATGTAGAAAAGTCCTTCAAAAAAATTCAACATTCCTTCATTTTAAAACCTCTCAATAAATTAGGTATTGGTGGAACATATCCCAAAATAATAACAGCTATTTATGACAATCCTGTAGGCAATATCAAACTGAATGGGCAAGAGCTGGAAGCATTCCTTTTGAAAACGAGCACAAGATAAGGATGCTCTCTCTCTTCACTCCTACTCAATATAGTATTGGAAGTTCTGGCAAGGGCAATTAGGCAAGAGAAAGAAATGAAGGGTATTCAAACAGGAAGCGAGGAAGTCAAATTGTTTCTGTCTTCAGATGATGTGAGTCTATGTTTAGTTAAGCTGCATTGTCTCAGCCCCAAAACTCCTTAAGCCGATAAGCAACTTCAGCAAAGTCTTGGGATACAAAATCAATGTGCAAAAATCGCAAGCATTCCTATATACCATATCAGACAGAGAGCTGAATCATGAGTGAACTCCCATTCACAAATGCCACGAAGAAAATAAAATACATAAGAATACAGCTAACAAGGGACATGAAGGACATCTTTGAAGAGAATTACAAACCACTGCTAAAGGAAACAAGATAGTACACAAATAACTAGAAAAATATTCCATGCTCATGGATAGGAAGAAATTTATAGATTCCATGCTATGCCCTATCAAACTATCACTGACATTCTTAACAAAATTAGAAAAAACTACTTTAAAATTTTATGTAGAACCAAAAAAAGAGCCTGTACAGTCAAGACAATCTTAAGCAAATAGAACAAAATTTGAGGCATCATGCTACCTGTCTTCAAACTATACTATCAGATTACAGTAACCAAAACAGCATGATACTGGTACCAAAACAAACATACAAACCAGTGGAAGTGGTACCAAAACAGACAATACACCATGGTACTAGTACCAAAACAGACAAGTAAGCCAATGCAGATCTCAGAAATGACACCACACATGTACGACTATCTGATCTTTGACAAATCTGACAAAAACAGGCAACGGGGAAATGATTCCTTATTTAATAAATGGTGCTGGGGAAACTCCTCGTGATATGCAGAAAAGCAAAATTGGACCCCTTTTTTACACCTTAAACAAAAATTAACTCAAGATGAATTAAAGACTTAAATGTAAAACCTCAAATCATAAAAACCTTTGAATAAAATTTAGGCAATACCATTCAGGACATATGCTTAGGCAAAGACTTCATGACTACAACATCAAAAACAATCGCAACAAAAGCCAAAACTGACAAATGGGATCTGATTAAACTAAAGAGCTTCCACACAGCAAAAGAACCTAGCATCAGAGTAAACTGGCAACCTACAGAATGGGAGAAAAGTTTTGCAATCTACCCATCTGACAAAGGGCTAATATCCAGAATCTACAGAGAAGTTTAATGAATTTAGGAGAAAAAAAAATCCCATCAAAAAGTAGGCAAAGGATATGAGCAGAGACTTATCAAAAGAAGACATTTATGCAGCCAATAAACAAGAAAAAAGCTCAACATCACTGATCATTAGAGAAATGCAAATCAAAACCACAATGAGATACCATCTCATGTCAGTTAGAATGGCAATCACAAAAAAGTCAGGGAATAACAGAGGCTGATGAGGATGTGAAGAAATAGGAACACTTTTACACTGTTGGTGGGAGTGTAAATTAGTTCAACCTTTGTGGAAGACAGTGTGGCGATTCCTCAAGGTTCTAGAACCAGAAATACCATTGGACCCAGCAATCCCATTACTGGTATATGCCCAAAGAAATATAAATCATTCTAGTATAAAGACACATGCATACACATGCAGCACTATTTACAATAGCAAAGACATGGGACCAACCCAAATGCCCATCAATGATAGACTGGATATAGAAAATGTGGTACATATAACCCTTGAAATACTATGCAGCCATAAAAAGAATGAGATCAGGTCCTTTGCAGGGACATGGATAAGGCTGGAAGCCATCATCCTCAGCAAATTAATATAGGAACAGAAAACGAAATGCTACACGTTCACCCTTGTAATTGGGAGGCGAACAATGGGAACACAAGGACACAGGGAGGGGAACATCACACACAGGGGCCTGTTAGGGAGTGGGGGACCAAGAGGAGGAAAAATACCTAATACATTCAGGACTTAAAACCTAGATGGCGGGTTGATAGGTGCAGCAAACCACCATGGCACATGTACATCTATGTAACAAACCTGAACATTCTGTACATGTATCCCAGAATTTAAAATAAAATAAAATTTAAAGATATAAACAAGCAAGAAAATAGGCTTTCATGTATTTCAACTAATAAAAAGACATTATGCTTAACTGGGACAAATACATTTCTTCCACAATTTTGAAGAAAATTTACCGAGCTGCCAAGTCTTAGGGTCTCCGTTGTTTATAGAGACTTCAGTGATGATAGACGTTTATTAATTTAGAAATTCTTCCAGGCTAGTGTCATATCCTTGGAATCTTTGCAGGAATCTGAAAGTGTAGTATAAGGGTCATACACAACTTGCATCAGGCTGCAATTACAAGTGACCCTTCCCTTTCATACTTGCCTTTGATCCTTGCACCAAGTTTACTCTCAACTTTCTCTTTCATTCAGAAGATTTTACTAACAAAATTCCAAGTCCTTCAGACACATAGGACCTTAGTAGATTCACTAAGGAAGTTTCCTTGGTGAGACTATTTCTTACAATATACAAAATTCTTAGTCTTTGTCTTTGGAACCCCCAATACACTGTCGATACTTTAAGTTTGCTACTTTTGTATGATATTGTACTCTGTTTTACCTCATTTAACTCAAAATATAAAGATCATTATTTAAGACAATTACTTATATACTATATTTATTTTGGAGTGTATAGAGCTGTGAAAGAAATTCCAGTTGAAATAAATGTTTATTGAAATCTGCAGAAAGTAACTGCAAGAATACAAAAGTATTTGTTGTTCTTTTAATAGTATATTTAATCCCCATTAATTTTTATGATAATTATACAGAAAGGGAGATTACTACACACGTTTGAAGTTACTTGTTATTAAACTCAAGAATTTCGAAGCTCTTACATATAAAAAGCAAAGCACTATTCTTTACAAAAGTTCAAATCCCTGATGTAGAAATTATGTACATTTTATATTTGGGACAGATGCTTATGTCATAGGGAGCTATATGACAAAAGCTACCTCAGGAGCCTCAAAATACATCCCTGTGGCTATATCAAGAAGGTGAGAAAAGTGTGTTCCTCAATATTCTGATTATTTGAATTACATAAAGATCAGTAAGTCATAAGTATTTAAAATCCTCCTCTATTGTAATGAATTGTTTCATTATTCGCTCTCATTATGTTTCAATACACTCCATATTTCCATTAGTTGAATCTACCTGAGACGTTGTCATTTGGGGATTCAAGAGTGAATGAATAATGTTTGAAGGGTAAGAAATCTGGACAAAGATACTATCTCATGTTTAAAATAATGTCTTTTTTTTGAGACCGAGTTTCACTCCTGCTACCCAGGCTGGAGTGCAATGGCGCGATCTCGGCTCACTGCAACCTCCGCCTCCTGGGTTCAGGCAACTCTCCTGCCTCAGCCTTCTGAGTAGCTGGGACTACAGGCAGGTGCCACCATGCCTAGCTAATTTTTTGTATTTTTAGTAGAGACGAGCTTTTATCATGTTGACCAGGATGGTCTCGATCTCTTAACCTCGTGATCCACCCGCCTCGGCCTCCCAAAGTGCTGGGATTACAGGCTTCAGCCACCACACCCGGCCTTAAAATAATGTCTTATTGCAATTTTACACAGATAATGGAGAGGTATCATGATTCTTAAAATCCCAATCCCCTAAAGAAGAGTGAATTATAAGTTCTTTAAAAGACCTTTACAACACAGGTTACATAAAATTAGCATTAACATTAGAGTGGCTATGAACATTTAGATTATGTTATAAAATATTGTCTACAACCAAAAATAGTATATCTTTTCTGACATATTTAAGACTTGTATGTATATTTGATATGTTTGTATGCAAGGCTAGTCTTATTCATGTGCAAAATAGAAAGATTCAGATACTTTACAATCTTTTAAGCTCAGTAAAATGTATATGCACTTCATATCCCCCAAAACACAGGAGAAAGCAGGAAGAAAATATAGGCAAAAGAAAAGAAAATAAAGCAAATGCCCAAACACTATGCTTAGTCATGTCCCTTCCCAAAGCCTTGATATTTCTTTAGTAGAAGAGAGGTCAATGATTTTTACTATATAAGCAAAATTAACAATTATAATTTATCAGTATTCGAAGTGAGTTAGTACACTGCTGAAAATGTTTGATTGGATTTTAGATTTACAGCAAGTTCAGATTATGGAATATGAAAGCTTGGGTGATGAGCGACATCATGATTCAGCTTCCTTATGGGTCAGGGGAATCTCGTACCAAAGGAGAAGAGAGGTCTATATTTGACAATTGTAAATCCAAGACATGCTTGCTCACTTTACATAATGTCTGATCATCCTGATAATGTAGATATACTTGTATAATATTCATATACTTAATTTTGAGCTTTAAAAAATTAGTTACTTTTGATAAAAAACCAATATATATATACAATTTCAGAATATCAAACTAGTAAATCTGTTAGAAAAATGTGTTTTGCCATTATTTTGTGCAAAATACTGGAAATGTATTTATTGCTGATTTATTAATTTCTACAGTTATAAAAATAATTTACTTCCTACCAAATATATGTTCCCATTGCAGTGTGTTTTATTTTTGGCGGCAGGAGGGGGAGATTGGCTTTATTTGTGTCACTGATAACACAATTGACTATATCTGGAGGAAATTTTGAGATCTATTATACTATCTAGAAAATCTTTGTATACATAAAATATATTTCAAGCAATTGTAAAAGAATTCTAGTGTTAAAAACACTACTTAAATATGAGTGGTATAATATAGTGCAAACTACCAAGAAACATCAGTACTAATAAATATTTTTGGAAGAGAGGGACACTATTTCCAAAAGAAAAAATCACTTATGTATTAAATCCAGAAGGTGGCAATCTTGTACTATTCATTGTATTATGTAAACGTCATTTTTTTTCTTTCTTCTGCACACACACACACACACACACACACATTTATATGTACGTATGCATATTTACAAGTCTAAACACATAAAACTACATGCATTTATACAGTGGTTACTTGTTCACATGGCAACATTGTAATATAATTTTTATAATAGTTCTATTTTCCCAGGTATATGGAGTTAACAATATATTTTAGTACTTAATTTGGAATATTTTTGGAAATATATCAAAAAATAGTTTTTGATGCAAAGTTAGTGCATACATGCATAATAGAATCCCAGCACTTTGGGAGGCCGAGGCGGGTGGATCGCGAGGTCAAGAGATCGAGACCATCCTGGTCAACATGGTGAAACCCCGTCTCTACTAAAAATACAAAAAATTAGCTGGGCATGGTGGCGCGTGCCTGTAATCCCAGCTACTTAGGAGGCTGAGGAAGGAGAATTGCCTGAACCCAGGAGGCAGAGGTTGCGGTGAGCCGAGATTGCGCCATTGTACTCCAGCCTGGGTAACAAGAGCGAAACTCCGTCTCAAAAAAAAAAAAAAAAAAAAAAAGAATAACCATTTTATGTTTCATGAGTTATATAATACAGTATCAAATCAAAAATAATTTTGTTATGGAAAATTCATTTTCAAAATTGAAATATAATCTCATCCATATATGCCAATTGTTTTTATGGTTTTATTTGGGTCGCTTGCAGTGGAGCACAAACATATCAAGTAAGATAGAAAGTCAATTCTAATCGTTTAATATATTTAAATGCAAATTTAACATATATAGTAAATTGTAATTCTAGATCAGGGAAAAAACAATGAGCGTGTCAACTATATTAGACTTCAATAACTAGGTAACTAATTCCTAGTGAAGTAAACTATTCTTAGGGACGATGTCTCCAGCAAATGTGTAACTACGTGGGATCTAGAGGCTAAGTAGCAGAAAAAAGAAGAAAATAGCTACAGACAAATATGTGGTTTGAAAAATTAAGACTAAACAACAAATAAGTAATGTCAAATTAAGTTTTAAAATGTAAATGAAATATTTGAAATAATCCTAGAGATGTCAAAAAGATTTTGTGACAAAGCAAATTCTATTTCTAGGTGATATAACCCATTTCATTCATTTATGAATCAATTTTCTGTATCATTTTATTTTCACTTGTATGGAGACAATGTGATACTGTGGACATAACATGGGGTTTTAGTGTAAAAGCAAGCTTGATGCATGCTCTTGCCTGCCATCAACTACTAAGGTGACCTTCAGCAAGTTACTTAACCTCTCTGAGAAATCCACAGACTGTTGGGAAAATAAGGGCAATGTTACAAAGAGAACAAAGTTCTTGTGTGTCATAGTTCATACTCCATAAGAGTTAGTTTCTTTTATACTTTCAAATTTTGTTCTTGGTGTAGCATTTATAATGCTAAGTAGGAAATTTAAAAACAATTTTGTATTACAGCTGTTATGATGCTTTTACAACTGATTATAATACAGGAGTAATTTCTAAGTGCTCCATGTTTTATTTTCCCTCAGAAAACATATAAATTCATGCACTCATAAAATACTGTTTTCTGAAGCACTGAATTTTCAGAAAAAGTAGGAGCATTTTTTCCTGTTAAAAATGTTTAAAATTTATGTCATTTTTCTTCCTGCTAAATTGTTGGAGAAATCTGATATAATTTACATCTGTATTCTTATAAAAACGTATTTCAATTTGGGTTGACAATAAGTTTTATGCCTTGATTACGTTCTAGAAACTTTATAATTGCATTGACATGTGTTTGTCATAAGATGTAAATGCATGCACTAACTTCTCTCTACGATTAAGTATAAGTAAAACATTTCAAAAGCTGAATTAGATATCAATTCTCTGAAACTACTAAGTGGTGTAATTGTTCTGATAGGTTTCTTGCATTAGTAACCCAGTCAATAAAAACATCAAATTTCCCAGAATGAAAAGTGGTGTTGTGAGGGATTGTGAAAAGAACTATGAGCTACAGTAATTGAAAAGAGCAAGATATTTTTAAACTTCTATGTTCTGAAGTTTTTCTGAGAAGGAAGAAAAACGAAGTTAAACATCGCCCTGTTCTGTAGTCCTATAAAGTAGCATACACATTTGTAATTACAATAAAATTAATTAAATTATGTTACTTTGAAGTTTAAATGCCACTTCTGACTTGTAGTAATTATTTTAGGTAGAATTTCATGAGAATTATATACATTTAATTAAGTATTTTTGGGATATTAATATGATTTATGTGCACATGAAGAATTAATGAAAATTAATTTTGATTTTTAATCTTCAGAGCCCATCCCAATAGAATAAATTATTTTAAGGTATTTTATTTTTTATATAGTATATGAAATTATAGTGAATTCTAAATAGCTTGAGCTTGACATAGTTTTTAAAGATCTGAATTTGAGTATCAAGATTTTTTAGCCATAAAATGTAATGCTATAGTAGAATTTTTAGATAGCAAAATATGTTAATAATATTTGATGATATTTCCTTAAGCTGTAGTTCATATGTAATACATTTCAACTAGCATACAGGTATTTTTGATCAAGGGGACTCCAAACATTTTTTCTTAATAAGAAATGTCCTTTAGGTTACTTATTAACATGGGAAAGTAAAACAAAATGTTATGCCATAATTTTAAATTTTTTACTAAATAATAATATACACAAA
This sequence comes from Callithrix jacchus, assembly GCF_049354715.1. Taxonomy (NCBI): domain Eukaryota; kingdom Metazoa; phylum Chordata; class Mammalia; order Primates; family Cebidae; genus Callithrix; species Callithrix jacchus. The sequence continues at coordinate 46,149,138 of NC_133502.1, forward strand.
CATTAACTTCAACACAATCTCTTTGTAGGCTCTGCAGATTTATATGAATTCTATTATTTGATAAAATAATTCAACACCTAGGTAGGTATGCTAAAGAAAAATTTTAAAATATGTGTTTAAAAATTTTTAAATTTTAAAATGTTTAAAATCCTTTATATGTGCAAGGATATTCACTGCAGTAGTCTCTCTTTTTATAATTTTTATGTATTTGTGTGTGTGTGTGTGTGTGTGTGTGTGAGAGATGAGATGTCACTCTGATGTGCTGGCTGGAGTGCAGAGGCTCTTCTCAGGTGCCATGATAGTGCACTGCAACTTTGAACTCTGGGCTCAAGTAATCCTCTGCCTTAGCCTCCCAAGTAGCTGAGACTCCAGGTGGATGTCACTGTGCCCAGCTCTGCAGCATTATTTCTAAATGCAAGGAATTGGAAATAATAGTCAACAATATTACAGTGATGCTTAGTATGATGAAATAAGATGACAGTCCCTTAAGGATCCATTCAAAAATCATGATTTTGAAAAATATTTGAGTGTATAGACAATACTTGTGATAATCTTTCAGTCACAACTTTACAAATGTTTGTTAAACATCCACATAGGCTGAGCCCCTTACTCAGCTCTGAGTTTGGTGTCTTGCATATAGCTGACACTCGGTAATGTAAAGACCAAACAGAGTCCTTTAGGAAGTCCTTCAGTTTGGTGTGCATAGAATAAAAGACATGCAATTTCATTCACACAATAAATGTATTGGTGGGGTGAATTGGGGTGATTTTAATACTTCTATTTACAAACACTTTCAAGTCTCAGTAATAGGCATATGTTAATTAATTTGACAAATATAAGAAAATAAATATAGAGGCACACACACAGACACACAGACACAGACACACACACACACACACACACACACACAAGACTGCTCCTATACCTTAAGTCACAGATTTTATGAGAGGTTAAATTCCAAAGAAGGAAAAGAAATAATCCTTCCATATCAACTGTAGGGCTGTAACATTGAAAGTACAAACATCATTAACAAAGTAGACACAAGACCAACTACTAAATTGCTCTTATGATGGTAGCAAAAAATTATATTACAATAAAACCCACAAACAAAACAAAAAAATCCTAAATCCAGAAATCCTGTTACTCATGTTATTCTTGTTTATTATTTGAATTGTTCTTTTTCTTGATAACTTTCTCCTCTCTGAATCAGCACTGATAAGTACTTTATTAACATTCCCATTGCCTTCCCCATTAAACTCTCTGCAATATTAGGATCTAAAAATACTTTGATGTCTAGTTGTAATGATTATAGACAATTTTACATCACCTCTTTCAGTATCATCTGTGTTAAATAATGTAATATTTGCAAAATCTATTTGGCAAAAGATTTTATTAGAACAATGGCATACAAACCAGCATAAAGCAGTGTTTATTTACAATATGTTATGTGATTTTTTTTTCAAATTTAAAATTAATTTGCTGAATGTAATGATATCTACTTAATGTCACTGTTGCTGGTTAGGTTAATACATTTTTTTTTCTTTAAACTTCTTAATATCGGAACATATTTTTCTACTCGTCATTCACCTTATTACTTTATAGAATAACTGAAAAGTATCTTAGATAACATTTTATACAATTTCCAATTCAGTTTTCATATTCAAATTTTAAAACTGATTATTTAGTAACAACTTATGATGTGCCCTAAGTGTTTGAATGTCACACCCAGCCCCATCTGAATCCAAGATTAAAAAAAAATAAATCTGAGGATCACAAGTTCAGAATCTTCGAACTGTATTTAGAAATTGCAAAGTATCTTTATTTAGACATGATTTCTGCTGATTTCAGATCCAGTAGATGAGTAATACTGAAATTCTGCGCATGGGGTGTTCTGAAAACCACAACCTCTCACTTAGAGAAAGAATGGCTCATAATTTCTCAATCAGATGTTGTTACCAATTGTACTGGCACACCATCTAAAAATATCCTTCTTGCCATTGCTACTCTTTATTATTATTATTGTTTATATTTTTATTATTATTTCTATTATTATTATCATTCATATATTTCCAACTTGTGCTGATGGGACTCTGCTAGTACTGGCAGACACACGTTCATGATCTTCATGGAAACTTTTACACAGAGGAGAAATATATGCTGAAAACATTTGGGCTTGCAGGGTACTCAGAAAGCAATTGGTGGATATATAATAATGAAGAGATATTTGCACACATTCAATACATATATTTTAGAAGTTATATAAATTCACATAGGAGTCACTCTTCCTTTTGATATACCTCTCAATACACATAATTACCTTTGGTTTATGTTGGTTGCAATGATTAATTTTGTGATTGTGATTATTAGCTCACACGAAAACAAGACTCTCATAATGTCATAATAATCAAGTTTTCTTTAACCATTCTACTGAATGAATGTATGGTGCCGTTACGTTAAACTATTTCACTTTTTTTATTTTTTAAATATCATTTTCCTCCATTTCCCCTACTCTATCTTAGTATTTATTCATTTATTCATGTATTGAACAAATGTTTTTGTGTGCCTACATGTGACGGACCATCTTCTGGGAAAAGGAATATAGCTATGAACAAAGTACATAAAAGCCCTAGCTTTCAAAAAGATTTTACTGGGGCAAGACAAATAAAGAAAATGAATAAGGTATACAACCCTTAAAACGCAATGTGGGTATAGGGAAGAAAGATCATATAAATGGAAAAATGGATGCAAAGGGAATGAAAGTCGGGGACTGATCTGTGACTATGTGATATTTCTACAAAAACCTAAACGAGGTGAGAGAGTGAACCCTGCAGATACTGGAAGAAGGATATTCTTGGGAGAAGGAACAGAGGGAGCAAAGGTAACACAGTTTGTGGTTTCTGCAACAAGAACTTCAAAGTAGTAAGTATGTTCAAAGTAAAATATATAGCAATCCAGTTTTATTTACATAAATTATAATCTGAAAAACTGAAGCAATTATTTAGATTATTAAGACATTAATATCCTTATAGGTTGATTAGATGGGTTTTGCTAAAGTGACCTGGGAGAATGTAATACATTTCAATGTTACATTCTGATATGCCAATACTTCATAAAGTTAGCAAATGTGTACAGAGAACCTTTGTTTTGCCAGTAATTCCTTTGGGCCTACAAACTTTCAAGGTAAATAAGTCCCAGGTTTTGCTCCCTGAAGGGTCATTCTTGTAGGAAAGAGGGACACAGGAATAATTCATGGTAATATAATTTAAGTATCACTATGGAAATGTATATAGAATGCTACTGCAGGAGATGGATAGTTGATTTAGCTTAGAGAAGGATAGAAAGTGCTTCATAATGAAAGATATGTTCTAGTGGGACCTTGTAAGAGGCTGGACATATTCAAGGCCAAGTAAAGGAGAGGGAAGAGAATTCATAAAGCAAATAAACAAGAGAATTCAACATAATCGTAACATAACTCTTTTGGGGACAGTAATTAAAGATACTTTATAAGAGTTGATGATTATGAGTTAATGAGCTAATGAAAATAATCATTATAATAAATAATAAAAGCTTATATTGACTGAGTGCTTTGTATGTCCTCAGAGCAACTCAGTGAAATGGGCACATTTGTAACTTCATTTTGGAGAACAGAATATTTAAACCAAGTAATCATTCAAAGGTCAAGAGAGTTGAATTCCTGGTTGAAACAGGAATAAATGACTTAGTCTTTACAGTAAGTAAGGTCAAATTCTTAAGCCTTGCATATTATAGGCAGTGGGGAAGGATCTGAAGCTGACTCACTGAGCTGAAGGACATTATAGATGACTGTATCCTATTCATTTTGCAAACAAAGAAAATGGAGGAAAATGAACCATCCTTCTTCCCTCCCTCCCCGCTTCCTCCCTTCCTTCCTTCCTTCCGTCATCCCTTCCTTCCTCCCTACCGTCCTTCTTCCCTCCCTTCCTGCCTTCCTCCCCCCCCACAAAAAAAAAAAAAAGAAAGAATATGAATTGGCTCCTTCTCTGTATTTACAAATGCAAAAGCAAAACTGGGAAACGACTCTAGTCTCTTTATTTGGTATTTCATATTTGGCAAGATTTTCTAAAATAGTATTGGGCCCATTTGGAAACAGATCTCATCTCTCTCCTTCCTGTCAGTACATATTCCAAACATATCTGCTTAGTAAATCCTGAATGATTTATTTTTGGAAAAAAAAATACAGACCTGATTAAATAAACTTTACCTCAAATTTCTATTTTTGAGAGCTTGGATACATCTATCTCTTTGACAATGAGTTCTTCATTTTTATAAAATAAAAAGTTGAATTAAATGTAATATATTACTTTATACCTCTCAGAATCAATGGTTAATGCTGCGATTTTTCATTCTTCTAGTTGTGCCCTTGGGTATTGCTGAAATGTCATTACCACTGAAAATAATATTATATATTTGTGCAACTGAAAGGATCATCCAAATTAACACATTTGCTTTTTTTTTTATAAAAGTTACTGCAGATTTTGTTATTTTAAAATTTCTTGTACAGTGGAGAAAGCAGATATTCAAAAGGTTAATTTTAACAGTACTCATTCAGTAAGCGGTAAAGGGAAATTCAACCACAGTTCTTCTGATTCAATGTCCATTAAATACTTTGCTAAGTTCAGTGGTCTTTTGAATGAAGCACAGTTTTATGATCTATAATGTGACTAAATGAGAAATCAGAACCATGAAACATGAACAAAAATCGAAAAGAGCAGAATCTGCAATCAATTTGGGAAAGAAGTTAAAAGTAAAGTAACTACTGACGGAAGGATTTGAAATTGCTTGGAAAAAATGGAAGCTAGCATTTCTTAATCTATCTTGGGATAGCTGGACACCTGATTTAAAGGGACGAGTGATTGACTTCAGAATCTGGAACACTGTCGGTGAAATTTAGTCATTAGAGTGTTATTATTTCATTCAAGGTTATTAATTTACTTTTTAACATAACTTTAATGCCTTCTCTTCATTTTTCAGTTATTAGCTTTTGCCCTAGGTTGGAATTTAATTACATTTACATTCTTTGTCATTAGATGTGAGTTGCTAGGTCATTCTGCCATTTCAAAAATCAGTTGATGAGACAGCCAATATACTTAATAAAACCTAGAGATGATTTTGTGTGAAATGATTCTTGTGTTGTTAGTTCAGTTCAAAATATGTTATAGTTTCTTTCTTGTCATATTTAGGATTAAAAAATCATTATGTGTGTCTGCAAGAAAAAAATGTATAGACTACACTATTTTGACTGTAATAATGCCACTCTGCTAAGATAGTTTATTATGGTAAGAGTATTACCTCAGAGAAAAACGTTTTTGTCATTGCCACTCAGTGCTATTGAGAAACCCTTTTAACCCAGATAATTAGTGGTAGGCAACTTAAGCCAATGACAATATATACTCAGTCCTGTAATTTTTTTTCTTATAAAAGTTTTTTGTGTTTATCCAGTTATGAGTTAAATCATTTGATACCTATGTGCATAATACATATGTGCATATAAAACGATACTTAGGGATATATCCTTTAGGATTCTTATGACATTTTATATGTGTACATAAGTATGGATATATGTATGGCTGTTTGCGTCATACTAAAGGAAATACCAGTGTAAAATAGTGGAATGTAGCATGAGAACTGAAGTTCTTATGTGAACTAACCACATAAGCATTAGAAAACATAGGAAAAGATGGCAAAGTGTTGCTATGAGACAGTGGTGCAGGCTACTGAACCAAAATATTGGAATTCAATTTCAAACTTTTGTACATAAATAAGACTGAATTGGTAGAATTTCTTCTCTTTGTCTTAGTTTCTTAATCTCCAAAATAGGGGTTATTTTATAGATTAGGAGATTTTTTTTACCAAGCTAATACAAATATGAATTTTGTTCAATATAGATACAGATACATTACTTATAATACATCCTGGAAAAAATAATCACTCCATGAATGTTATCTATTATTTTGATTACTATCACATAGCAACATTTTAAATTTTAATCTATTTTCCTCCTAGAGCACATGCATAAATTATGAGCCAATGTTGTTTGCTAAAGTATCTGCAATCCTTAAAGCATTTTTTTTTCTGATTCATCTCTGCTTCCTATCTCTAGTCTACCTTGAGATACTCTTAGAGTGCAAATGTAGCACTAATGCCCTGGAGGTCAATGACACAATTCTTGTCTCTCTTAATCTGGGGGAGGCAACAAAGAAGGGGGAACTATCAAGATCGAAGAATATGTCCTTTTTGTATTGTTCAGTAGCAAAACTTTGTGAGAAGCACAATATGGGAATATGGTCGTTCAGTTTATGGTAGTAATTATTCAGAGACCAAAGTAGGTATTCTTTTTCAACACTTCTTGTTCAGGATTAGTAAACTTTGGTTCTCAGAGTGAGAGACGGATACTCAGCAAGACTCAGTCCTTTGATTTGTGCCTGGGTATTGATACTCATAATGTCATTGATGGACATTAAGATAGCATTTTTTTTCTTTCTTTTTTTTTGGGCTCTGAGTCAGCTCTTCAAATGACCCTGAATTTATAGTGAACCAGAAGTGCTGAAGAAAGCTTCATTACTGGTGGGTAAAGTGCAACACCATCATTCATTTTTTAATTTAGGCTCTGCTTAAAGTGTTGGAGGTTGTAATCAATTACATTAACACATGATGCAATTTGACTCATTTGAGCAATTTTAATCAGGATTTCATCCTCATCATAGTGCTGAGACTGCTATATTGAAAGAAAATAATGACCTTTTGATTGCAACAAGGGATGTTGTCTTTCATGATTTTTTTGGACCTTTTGGCAGCATTTGATGCAGTTAATCATGACACTTTATTGGCTGCTTTATAGATTTTAGCAGAAATTTCTCAAATAAAACTAAAACCAATTCAAATGTTATTTCTCAGTGATTTATTTAAATGTCTGTTCAGTAAAGTCCTTTGATTTTTACTGTAGGATTCTGTAAGAAAAGAGCACCTTTCTTTTCTCTGCTTTCCTATTTTTATTTTGTACAAATGTACTTTCTTATAAATGAGTATTTTGCACTTTTGTGACATCACAGAATGCTTTGGATAGTATTTAACACCTCTGGTTGAAGAATTAGTGAACCATGTTTGCTATTGAAATATTTTATGGTGGCCAATTATATTCCTTTATTTGCTATGTCTATTTACACATCTCTAGCTTCTAATTTGTTTTTTTTAGAGGGAGATTGAGATTATATAGCATAGATATGCAACAAATAGGAAACAGTATTCTTTTCTAAGTCCAGATATGTTCAGAGGGGTCTTAGACGTCACAGTGACCCAACTATCAGTATTATAGCTCTTGACATCATGTAGTAGTTTATTTACTTTGAATGCTTAACTGTATTGACATTATATTTGCAATTTTGCAGAAAGCAGCTAGAAGCTACTTGATATTGTTTGGCTCAGAGGGATAGAGAAAATACCGTTGTCTTTCATCTTTTGTAATTTCCTTCATGAGAAACTCAAAATTTAAATTAATATTGAAGGATCACCAATTGTCAAATATAAATGTACGTTTCTGGAAGAAAACGGTTAGCAGTATGCTTGCAGATGATGCTCTCAATTCAGTTGAGGGGTATCCCCATGAAACAAGGAAGATAGCCTGGTCAAATATACTCAAATACTGACAAATCTCTTGCAAAGATGTTACCGGTATTTTCTGGTGAAAGAGCTCTTATCTGTAAGATATTCTTCACATGTTGTACCCGTTTTAATTGCTTAGTATAAGCACATGCAGAGTACAGGAATTTAAGAGCATGGCTCCCTGGTAAAGGTCCTGTATGTTATGTAAATATCAGAGTTTAAAATGGGGATGTATTACAACTAAAACAACTCCATTTTTATTTAAAGCAATGTAGCTGTGAACATTGTTTAGAGATTTCATATGCTATTATGTTCTAAACATAGTCTTATGTAGCCAAAAACAAAAACAAACAAAAAACCCAAAACAACAACAACGACGAAACAAGGCAACTGTGTTGGCAGTCCCTGGACTTCTCTTTGCTTTGCTTGTTCATTGTGACCATTTCTATGGCTCAGATTTTTAATAAAGCGCAAGCTCTGAGTGAGCCTGATTTGACAATGCAGTTCTTTTTATTGCAGTTTCTCAGAGCATTGCCAATGAAATTATGTTTTTACTTATTTTCTATGTCTTTTCTGGAAATAATAGAGTATGTATTTCTTAAGATCATGAAACTAAATACTAAATATGATTCACCGGTAATTATTTTAAATTGTATTTTAAATAAATTTGGAATTTTTGTGAATAAAGGTCCTTAAATAAGTGGTTATTTTCATTATAGTAGCACTAGTATTAAACTACTAATGATATTAATATATTATAGCTAAACATTATCTTTTGATAATATTTCTGAATAGGTACCCAGGAATTTATAATTTTCAGAACATATTGTCCTCTATATTTATTCTAAACAATATCTTCCTAAGATTAATTTCTTTCTATTTATTATTTACAGTATTCTCTCCTAAATGAACTCCATGGTATAAGTCAAACTATATCTCATTAGTTATCAGTGCTATTATATTATTATTCTAATTTTTAATGATAACTTATTAGTTATTAGTGTATACATTGGAGAAACAACTGGCATTTAAGAGGACGTAATTTCAATGTTAAGCATGGACTCATGAAGTACCAGGACAGCAGCCTTGTCCTCCTAGTGCCTAAATATTAGCCATTTGATTCCTTGGTTGCCTGCCTCATCACCGCCTTAAGTTTGTATATTGTTTTAATCAACTTACTGCTTTGCCCAATCTTACATCTGAATTTAATGAGACAAAACCATATGACAATGAGCTCTAAATTCACAAAAATTTTCAATTTTGTACAGCAGTTCTTCAATATCCTTTACTCAAAACTCTCCTTGATTCTCAAAGCCCAAACTTCACAGACATTTTACACACCAGCTATCCTTAGCTACAGATAGATTTAATAAGATAAACTCCTTTCAAGCTAGAAAATTATCTGCATTGTAATACCACTTTCCCCTTAACCTTCTATCTGAAATGAAGGTGTTTGTTATTCTGAAGTATAATTTCTTCATTTTAAAAAATCTAAAACACATACCTTCTTCCCAATTGGACTCTTGCTCCATCAATTGCTCGTCTTCAGCTTCATCGTCATTCTTTCCCTGTCTAATTATTCTTGCCCATACCTCTCTATTTAAATACAGTTGAACTGAGAAATAACCAGAAGTATTGTCATCTTATCATAATGCATCTCGTGTAGCTACTGAAGGATTTCTCTTTTCCTCTAAATTGTACAAGTTCTTAAAAGAGTAGCCTATGGTCTATAATCTCCAATTTGATATTTCTTTAATTTTTTAGTACCTGGTTTGTTACCCTACTAGCACTGATCTTTCTGGTGTTACTAAGGATATTTCAGTTTCCAATTTCAAAAGTTGTCATGGTGGTAATTATTGTTGTTTTGTACTACCTCAGTTTTCGGAAGCATTTACTATTGGTGACCATCCATCTTTCATCAAATTTCTCTAATAAAATGACTGGTTTCCTCTAACTTCGCTGTATGCTTATTGATTGTGTTCTTTCTTAGATCCTCCTCTCAATTTGACTACTTTAGTGATTTCTAGGTTCTTTAATTTACCTACGGAATTCACTTATTTCCTTTGTTATCTTATGAATACTCACGGCTTTTTGCCAGTGTCTAAATGTTGATAAACTCGAATCTCGCTCTTCTCCTACTGCTGTCTTCTGAAATGCAGACCAAAACTTGTAATAACATATTTAACTTGTCCACAACTTTACTCATTGTTACTGTCCTCAACACATGCACTTGAAGGTACTAAATGTACTATCTTTAATCCACTCACTTAGGTTAGCAGAAGCCCAGAAGTAATCTAGGGAGGTTCTGTTTTAGAGTGTCCCAGATTAGTTGCAGGCAAAGATGGATATTGTTCATCTCCGCCCTCTTGTCAGATGATTATCTCTCCTCAAATGTAAGTTAATCTGTATATTCCAATGTGCTGTGAAATATTATTCTTCTGTTTGTGTTTTATGGTGTAAAAAAGGCTTAGATTCTTCTTATATCCTCATTTATGATATCTTAACAAGTCAGTCAACTTGGTCACATCAATATATTATACCTCTCAAAACTGCTTCACATTTCCTATTACCTCCACCCCCAATTCTTTCGTTAAGAGCTTTTTCATATCAACCCTGGATTATGGCCAGAGCCATTTAATTAACCTTTGTGAATCTAATGTACCTCCAAACCCAATCCAATCTCTATAGTGCTGCCAGAGAGCTCTTCAAAACCTAGCATTCAATTTCTTTGTTTAAAAATATCTCAAGATCATTATCCACTTTTAACAGAAAAAATCAGTAAGCCAGATAAGGAACACCTTCATATTACAGCAGCTGGCTGTGTTGGCAGTCTTGCCCCTTTACTCACATACTCTAATGGTTCATAACACTTTTCTTCAAAGAAACCTTCACTGATTTCCCTAAGTTCGGAGAAGCATCATGGCGTTTTTGTATAATCCTAATTACAATAATAATCACCTTGCAATGTTTCAGTTTGCTCATAATCCAATTAGGCCATGGTCCTTTCAAAAACTGTGAATCTATATACATGAATAAATGATCCTCTATTTACCAGTTAGTAAGTAATAGAAAGGCTTAAATACATAGACCCCTTGTTTTAGAGTGTCAGTTTCTTTTCTGCTACTTGACTATACTATCTGCTATATCAATTTATTCTCTTCAGGCACTGCCAGTGCACACTCATCTCTAACATTTTGTGTTTTGTTTCCATATTTTTGCTTTACAAACTACTATAGAAACCACCAGACTTCTAAGCAAAGAGAAACATAGTTTTGAAAGTAAAACTTGAACATAGACTTTGCACGTGAAAGTTGAGATAAAATTACATTTTAATTTATGTAATTGTGTATATTTGTGGGATAAAATGTCATGTTTTGATCTATGTACATGTTACATAAAGATTCAGTCAAGCTAATTAATATATCTATCACCTCAACAACTTAATTATTTTCATAGTGACATCATTAAAAATATTATTTTAACAAGTTTGAAAGATATAATACATTATTATTAACTGTGGTCATCATGCAGTTAATAAATCCTATTTTTATTAATCACTAAAACCTATTTTTCAGTCTAACTGAAACTATGTACCTTACGATTAACATTTCCCCAATCCCTATCACTTTCCTGGCCCTCCTCCCCCAACCCAGACTCTGGTACCCACCTTTCTACTCTCTTTCCTTGAGACAAACTGTTTTAGATTCCACTATAAGGTAAGATCATGCAATACTTGTGTTTCTGTGCCTGGCTTATTTTACTTAGCATGATGTCTTCTCATTCCATCCACGTTGCTATTAATTACAAAATTTCTTATTTTTTAAGGAGAGATGAGTTTTTGCTAGAAAGGAGTAAAATCAATTGCAGCCATGTCTCAGGGGAGGAAGAAGATCGGCATGGCATGGAAAAATTAGAAGTCTGAGCAGAAATAAAGAAGAAATATATTTCAAACAGGAGGAACAGAGTACAGAATATATACAGAAGCAGGGATTAAAATATGATTTACTAGAAATATTTCCTAAACCTATATGCTAAAATTCCTTCATCTTCTAGTTACAGTTCATCTTAGATTTATCCATATCTTCTCATTTAATTATAAAATAATACTATTTGCTATTTCTAACATGATAACAAAATTCAATCTTTTAAAGTTTAGCTGATTATTTTTCTTAAAAATAGCAAATGCTCACTCTAGGAAATTGAGAAAATATAAACAACAACTGTATTTCTTTTCAGCTTTCTAAATAACATTTGACATGACAGATTAAATATTTTAGAGTTCATCTGAGCCTCTACTGAAGCTCTCTGCTTAATTTTATAATCAGTAAATCTCAACATATAAAAAAATTGGTAGAAATAGAGACTAATTCTGTTATTTGTGTGATAAATCAGTGATATATATCATTTTATTTTGGAAACTGTGAATACAAGTATGCTGACATAAATTTCTCAAGGCTTTAAATGATTTACCATTGTAAACTTATTGGTAATTAAAATGTCTAAAAAACTTACTAATATTTTAATGTGTTCTAACTATATTCTAAAACCTGGAGGAACTAAGACCATATACAACATATGGTCTTATTTGAGGTTACAAATAAAATTTGAATCACAATTTATTTCATTTCATTTCAATTTGAAATAAGAATCTATTAACCCTAAAGGAATTCCTACATTTGTGTCTATTGGAGATTAAAAAGAAATCCTAATTCAGACATTATCCATCACATATAAAATTGTTCAGGCTTAATGATAATAATTTATCAGTAGGCTTTTGACATTCTAACAACTTGATTCTCTAAATACTTAATATGTGAATCCAATCATTCTTTACACAAACATAGAATCAGAATTTGTTGGGTTCAGTGTTTCCATTGTTGAATCCTCTGAAAAGTCCTTGGTATGATTTTACTACCTTATACTACCTTGGGCAAGTTATTCAAACTTTTTGAGATTTAATATACTTATCTATGAAACGCAAACATTTGCTTGATTAATATAATAAGGAAATCAGTTCATGAATATTAAGCTCCACTACCAGAGTAAGACATTAAAAGCAGAAATATATTAAATGTAAATTTCTTTTTTCCAAATGGCTTATTATAATCACACTTTATTATACTCATACATATGTCAGTATGTCCATCTACTATCTATCATTTATCTATATCTCTATTTATAATCTATCAAGAGATTTTTAATGTTCTGACTCCCATCATGTGTTTCTTCCTTTAGTTTTATATTTTTTGCCAGCTTCTTTTCCTGAATGATAGACTCATATCTAAAACTCCAACTTGATTTTGAAGTGACCAGATATGGGGTATAATTGGTAAAAATAGTAACCAACAAAATGGCAAAACAGAAAAAACTAAACAAAGGAAAACTATTTCCAAAGGTTCTACTTTTCCTACATGCAAAAAATAACCAACTACCATATATTGTTGACAGATAAATCAACAATTTATAATACAATATATTATTCTATCCTTTTAGTATCATCACCTTCTGCTACAGCAAAAATAAAATATTCACTCTCTTCTTAACTTCAATGTGATAAGAAACATGCAATCTTGCCACATGATCATTTTTTTCTCTTATTGTTTCTTTCCTCAAATTCATTTCAAAGCCTTTTGGAAGCCCCTCTTCTTAACTGCATTTTTCTCTAATAATATCAATTAATTTTTTCAATTGCAATGTAATAGCTTCCCTGAACCACTGTATTGCCCCACCATATACAGTTTTTTATTGTCAGGTTTTTAAATGCTTTATTAAATCCCACTTGCTTATAGATAGGAAACATACCTTATGTATTTGGTAACAAAGAGATAAAGCCCCTCCTATTATATATACTACATACCAAGAAAAACTATTGCTATTCATGGAAAAGGTATATGCAGTTAATAACCATTTTATGACTCGGATGTAACGTACTTAGGGTATAATAGTGCAATTATTTATCTCTGTTTATATTTGTAAACTGCATTATTGCCTGGAATCAAATATTATTTTCCAAGGATATTGCTACATATAAGATTTGAAATGTAGTCAACAATGACTCACATTAGTCATATATACAATAGTGCCTATAAAACTATTCTGGAAACACATTTTAATTTAAATGAAAAGCAAAAATGTGGCTAGCTCATGGAATAAGCATCTCCTAATTAACACCTAGAATAGGTGAAATCATGCTAGAGATGACGACCAATAAACTAGCACAGAAATGCCTACTGGCTGAAGATATTCCAAAAGAACTAATTCATACTTCCACCTTAAGAAGTGTAATAGTGTATGTTTTTTTAACAAGAAGGTTTTGCCACACAAAATAACCTTGTTTTATTGTGGATCTGATGAGATACTTTGTGACACAGTATCTCATAATCATATGTTTATGATAGATTAAGAGAGTTTAAGTAAATGTAAAAGGTCAGCATGTCATCACTGAAATAAAATTTTCTGAAAATCTGTGCATGATGTTTATATTATAACTATTGTTTATGTTTATTCATTTAAACAATTCATTTTAATTTTGGCATACTCAATAGTTTAAAAGAAATTTTAAATAAAACTTATAGGAATAGATGTTATTTCAAGGAGATTGTGATTTAGTACTTTCATAAAAATAGCTAGTTTAGTAGAAAATATTTCTAGTAAGACCAATATTAAAAGTTTCATATAGATATGTAAACTTAGCTGAAATGTATTTTATAGTCACAAAATATCCCATTATGTGTCTTATTCCGCAGGAAGCTATGATAAGACAGACACTTTGCTGAAGTTCTATTGCTAGGACTAAGCAAATAACTTAAAATCTGTGCCTGCAAACAGGGTGTCAGTATTGCAATTTTGATATATTAGCTGCTCTTTGAATTATATTATTAATACATATTTTAAAAACAAATTTGATAGCAAAGCACTTTTAGTAAATTATATTCTACAGAAAATTTGATCATTTTAACTGTTGTGTTTCATGCATGATTAATTCAAAAATACTAAGGAAATATATATTAATATATAACTACTTTTTACAAAGAAAAGCAATAAACATATACACAGAGCGGTACTGCTAAAATTATCTCGAAGACTTATTTTTAGAGTTAACCCATGAAATAGAATATATCATTTTCTGTTCAAAATTATGATAATGTTGGGATCCCAGAGTACAATTTATCTAGAAAGACTGCCTCTCAGCTGCACAGATCAAAAAAAGCCCAATATTTAAAAAATATATATATTATAGATACCTCAGAGACATATGTTAAATTATGTAATTGAGTGAGGTAAGAGATAGTATATAAACAATAGAAAATAAGTATGCATCTTTACTATTCACGTTAATAGGACTTTCTGCCATCACAAAATTCCCCAGAAGATGTCAATGCAAGGCTGTAAGATATTACGTTTTAAATAGAACACTGAATTAAATCAATGAAAGTTACTGGGAACATCAAGAGTATAGCTACAATGTCAATACCAAATGACAAGATGCCAGGAAATTCGTTTGGAGAAAATTTGTTAGGTAAAACAAAATAATTTTAAAAGATAGTTACATATTAAAGATATACTTGTAAAAATAACATCACTATATAACTGAAAATATGTACTATATATGAAGGTCTTATAAAATATATATATATTTTTAAATACACTAGTGGCAAAAATCACCAAAATAAGAGAAATGCAAGGATGAGAAATAGGTAGCTGAAAATTTCCACTTTTTTTTTTTTGAGACGGAGTTTCGCTCTTGTTACCCAGGCTGGTGTGCAATGGCGCGATCTCGGCTCACCGCAACCTCCACCTCCTGGCTTCAGGCAATTCTCCTGCCTCAGCGTCCTGAGTAGCTGGGGAAAATTTCCACTTTTAAGAGTAAATATAACATTTCAGATTTCCTTTTGATAATCTACATGTGACTCTGTGTTTGTGTGTGTATTTAGAAGACACAAAAGCTCCATTTTATGAGAGAGAAGGAGAGAGAGCGAGAGAGATGGTGGCACACTATGGCAATTTTTACAGCCAACCAGTGACTACACAGGGCCATTTCTACACATCCTTCTCTGTAGGGAGAACTTTTTATCTTTAAGTATTTGTTCTCCCTTGCCTTTCTAAAATCTTTTCTTGACCTTACAAACCTATTTCCTGCAACATAAATTAATTGTGACAGAAAGAATACAAGTTTATATACTTTTTCTGTAAGAAAAAACATGTTATAAACTTAGTAGCCAGTGACATGTTAAAAACTAGAGGACATCCTAATATATAAACAAAATTTTAAAAAATTGAAATATTGAAATTTCTCTTAGCTATGCAGTTTAGAAAAAGTTCCAAAAAAGCATATAAATAAATTTCCAAATAAAACCAAGAATAGATACATATCTGGAAGGCAGCCAGTACTAACAAAGTTTCTCAAATAGAACTCCAGTGCATGCCACATTTGAGAAATGAGGCCATGCAATGTGTTACTGACAGTTCTCTATAAATGGTTTAGTTTGTGTTGTACATGCATGTGTGCAACAAAAAATCATTTTAACTTTTGTTAGTAAAATAGGATTTTAGGTTTCTGGTTATGTGTGAAGTTGAACTCACATTTCTGAGTTATAGATATCACAGAACTGCCAAAATATTTTCACATAATTTAAAACAAATGGTGATCATTCAATAATCCTTCTCATTGCAACTTATACTAAATGTGAATACATACCATTGAAACTAAAATCAACACAAGAAGACATTTGGTCAGTGAAGAATGTGTAAATGTTTTGATTATTGAATTTTTAATACTCATAGCAAAACTATAAAATCACAAAGTATAAAGAATCATACTTGGAAAAAAAGTTGCATTTATACTGGTACAGTTTATTCGGAACCTGCATGCTTTTCACTTTCTTATTTATCTCAGTGTTACTCAGGATGTTGGTTAACAGTTGAACTCCATAGGTCTACAAGATTTGCTAGATCTTCAGAATTTCAATAATATCTGGTACAAACTGAACAGCACCAATACATATTTATTGAATGAAATACATAATAGTTAACCATAATTACTCTTTATATACTTTTGAAGATTTTATTAGATTTTTCTTACCTTTGTATAATAAAAACTGTGATATAATATATTGGCTTGAATGATCATCACAGTACATATTTTATTCATAAGTTGTTTGATAGTGAACTATTTTACATGTTTTATTTTGAGAACAATTACTTTATTTGATAAAAATTTGTAACAAATAACATGTGTTATACTCCCTATAACACATGTTATTTGAGGTAGTGATGAACATTTAGAAGCTGAATTTTAGAGCTAGTATCCTTGCCTCTATATGTATCTTTCAACTTCTGAGTTAATCTGAGCTTCTAAACTCTTTCATTTTAAGAAATGCCTTCTTAGTATCTGTGATGACAAACACATAGAATTCAGTTTTTTGAACACTATGGTTTGCAAAGCTGGATAATGTTGACAATGAAACAACTGCAATACAACCTTATCAATAGACAAACTCCAATAAAACCTTGTTTAGTTGGCAATCACTCTTGAAATATATCTTCATAGAAAACAATGAAATATATTCATAAGTAACAATATAACTAGATATTCTCAAAGCAGTTCACGGTATTGATATTTATTACAGTCATGTAATAACAGAGTTAAGACGCTGCTTAACAGAGATATGTTCTGAGAAATATATCAGTAGGCACATTTGTTGTTGTGTGATCATAGAGTATACTTGTTCAAACCTAAGTGGCTTAACCTACTACACACCCAGGCTATATGGGATAAACTATCACTCCCAGGCTACATACCTATATAACATGTTACTGTACTGAATCCTGTAGGCAACTGTAACACAATTGTAAGTATTTGTGTACATAAATATAACTAAAGATAGAAAAGTGACAGTAAAATTAGGGTATAATGATAAAACGTGGCAGACCTAAATAGGACACTTACTGAATGACCCTTGCCGGACTGCCAGTTGTTCTGGGTGAGTCAGTGAATAAGCAGTGAGTGAATGTGAAGGCTTAGGAAATAATTATACATTACTGTATTCTTTATAAAGACTGTACACTTAGACTCTGCTAAATGCATAAAACATTTCTATTTCTCAATATTTAATCTTAGCTTACTGTAACTTTTCTACTTTATAAACTTTAAAATTTTTTACTCTTCTGTAATATTTAGCTTAAAACAAAACACACTGTAGAGATGTATAAGAATATTTTCTCTATATTATTTCCAATAAGCATTTTTTCTTTTTTTACATTTTAAATTTTTTGTTAAAAATGAAGGCACAAGCTCACAGATTAGCCTAGGCCTACACAGGGTCAGGATCATCAAGATATCACTACGCAACAGGAATTATTCAGCTTCACTATAATCTTCTGGGACCACCATACGATTATATATGAGGTCTGACATTAACCAAATCATCGTTATCACAGTTCCTGATTGTATTTCAAATGTATTAAGATTTGTTATCACTGCATCTTTACCTATCGAAATTCACCCAAAATAATATTAGAATTAAAACTGATAAAGATCAAGTTAGCAGCAATAACAACAAAAATCAAAAGTAATAGAATAGCAATGCCTTTGTAGTAATTTACTTATGAGAGAGTAAGTTTGTTATCATGGCCAATTTTCCCCATCTTCTTCTCCTTCATCTTGTTATTGAGCAGATTTTGGTATCAAATACACATTTGTTAATGCCATACTTTCTCACATAAAATAATTTTAGGCAATTTACATTAACGATTATATAAACCACCAAACATACTAAAAAGAAGCCAGTTGTTGACTGAAGCTCTATTTTGTATCAGGTAATATATACACATTATTTTATTTCATTAGCAAATTAGAATAAAGAAAAAAGAAAGAGAAAACTTTTGATATACACGTTCTTTTATTGTATTTAAAAGGAAATGAATCACACTTGGTTAAGTAACTTGCTCAACTGCAAAATGTCAAAGGCCACTCACATTCAAATTCAGAGTTCTACAATGTAAAATTCCATGCATTTATTAATGTATACTAGTCTATAATGTATAGTTAAAAATTAAACACTAAAGACATAAGAGGAGGAAGAAATCCTATAGAGGACTCCTTTTATTACTGATAAAACCCCAAATTTAGTTCTGAACATCTGAGAACCTAAAACTATTATCTACCAAAATTGTTTACATAGCTGTTACTTTCTATATTCTTTAGGTTAAGATATATCTTTTTGAACGTTCATTTTCTGGAACTAAAATTTTGATAAGAGCAGCTTAGTACACAAAGAAGTTTAAATCTTTGGCAAAATATATACAAGTATTTTCTGGATTTTACTTCAAAAAGATCTACATCTTCTGAATACCAACTGTATATGCAGACAATACTAGTGAGGCTTTATGGAAAAGGTGAGTGCATTTGAACTCTATTCTGGTCTTAAAGGGAAATGGAGGGCATCAGAGATCCAAACGGTTAGGAATATTAACAATATGAATCTGACCTTTTCTTGTCAAGCAGGGGTCAAATAAGCTAAAGTAACCGAATGGGTGATAGGTTAACATACTGTGCCATGGGCCGTATTCTGGAATCACAGTGATGCTGCTCTAGTATGTTTCTTTCCCTATTTGATGTTAAAGGGATCAGAAATAGAGTCTCAAAGAGCAACATGAAAGTGACATAAGGTGTTCAATCCAAAGGTTATGAAAGATGATTTTCTTCATAAAATCAAAGGTGCTCTATTTGCAACCAAGGCTATTTGAAAACTACTGAAAGTATTTCTTTGGAATCAGAAGATATACTGCTATAATGAATAGTAGTTACAGGTGAAATCTAATTAAATAAGATATCATTGCAATGAAAACGTGTAAAATATATAAAACTTCTCAGGCACATATTGTTTTCCAGTTTCTAAACGGTTTACAAGATCTAGTTCAAAATAAAAATCACTTACAAAACTTAAAAGTAATAATATTGTTCAAAGATGGGGGAAATTTTGAAACTTTTAGGTTGATTGAAGCTTACATTTTTAAAACCTCCTTACAGATAGTATTTTTTAGATTTATAAAGTATGACTTGCCTGAAATCATAGGGAGAAAAAGTGTCACTCTTTAAAATCAGTCACCAACTTCCTGCTGTAAAACCTACTCTTGCGAATCATATCAGAAACCACCTTGTGTATGTTTAAATGCCTTTTTAAAAAACATATATTCTAAATTTAGTATTTGTAATAGACTTTTAAGGAAGATATTACTATGTTAAGTAGAATACTAAATGTCAAAAAAGTTTAACACCCTTATGCAATACTATTTGCGAAGATCAGCCCTAAAATCCAGATCTTTTAATTTGAGATCACATGTTTTTCATACTATGGTGGATTGCTAGACTGTATTTCATAGTCAAATCACTCCATTAATTTCAGGACAGTATAGGAAATTTGTAGGTTCCTTCAAGTTTCTGGTATGAAATTTTACAGAAATAATATACCGAAATTAAGAATTCCAAAGTTACACAAAACTCTTTTTGTAATCAAGTATAATTTAAAAATGATCAAACAAATTTTAGCTTTCTTCATCCATTTACAATAAAAAATCCTCAATCCTAACCTTCCTTCATTGTCCTCACTTTCACATATTCCACAGACCATTGTGATCTGTCTCTTCTTCTATGAATATGGTAAAAGAGCTCCTATTTTAGTCACTACAAACCTGTTAATTGCCAGATATAACGACCTTCTCTCAGTTTTTACCTACATGACTTCTCTGGATCATTTCAATGTCATTCATGTCATTCAAAATCTCCTGTTGAAAATTCTGTTTTTGATGTTGACTCAGCCTTTCCCTTTTAATTTTTGGAAGAATTGTTTTTAAGCTTGTTAGAGGGTTCCTCTTATTATTTATCTCCAATCTGCCTACTGAGCTGAAGTCATACCTTCATTCACTTAGTGGTTGTTTCTCTGAGATTTTATCAGGAAAGTAAAATATTTCCAAAATCCAACTTACAATCTACTCAGAGAGTCATGATTTACTGCTGATTCTGGAACTAAATTAAAGACAATACTGACCTGGAGATCTCTCTACTCTGACTTTATTTCTCACAACACTCCTTCATCCACTCTGCTCCATCTAAATAATAACTTTTTGTTAACCTTTCCCACTAGCTGAAATGTTCTTCCCCAGGTTTATGCATGACTCTTTCTCTCAACTTCAATTTTCATTAAGTCCTTACATGTAAAATTCCTACTCTTCTTTTGTCCCCTTCTCCTTTCTTGCCTAATTTCCTTAACAGAACTTATCATCATTTTCCAGATTATATATATTTTTTGCGTATCTGTTTAATGCATGCCTCTCCTACCAGAAATTAAGTACCCTCTGATCAAGGGTTGTTGTCAGTTTTCTTGGTTGTTCTAGCTATCTGACAGGATGTTCCTGTGTCCCCACCCCAACCTTGTCTTGAATTGTAGTTCCCATAATTCCCATATGTTTTGGGAGAGACTAGGTGGAGATAACTGAATCATGGGGCAGTTTTCCCCATTCTGTTCTCGTGATACTGAGTGAGTTATCAGGAGACTTGATGGTTTTATAAGGGACTTTCCCCCCTATTGCTCTGCACTTCTTCCTGCTGCCAGGTAAGACATGTCTTTGTTCTTCCTTCACCTCCCACCATGGTTGTAAGGCCTCCCAAGCCCTGTGGAACTATGAGCCCATTATACCTCTTTTTCTTTATAAATTACCCAGTCTCAGGTATGTCTTTATCAGCAGCATGAGGGCAGACTAATATACCACCTATAACACTTTGCTTGGTAAACTCAACTCATTGTTAAATAAATTGATAAAAGAATATTTGACCCCTTTTATATACTTTCCACATAAAAATAAATATTATTTGTGTTATATTATTTTGCAACATAACCTAACTCAGGCCCACGGCATCATGTTTTGCTCTTTGGCAGTGTCTCCATCTAAGTGGTATTAGTTACTCTTTGCTCTTTTTTTCTCATGTATAGTATCACAGAAACATGAGCGGCTTATTTCTAAAACACAGATTTGATCCTTTTAATCTCTCATAATAAAAGCATTTACCAAAGGACCAAGCTCAAATCTGTTTTCATTTTATAACAGGTTCTTCACAGTCTTAGCCTAATACACAATTCCAACTCCTCATGCTCTCCAGAATTATTTCCACAGTGTAACTATACAAAACTAATTATTATTACCTAACCATCGTCTTTTTTTCTCATGTGAGTGAGTTTTTCCTCAGAGCAAAGTTAACTATCCTTCTGCTATCCAAATGGAAAATGCCCTCTCAAGCTTTCAAAACATCTTTTTATGATATTTTCTCTGATCTCTTCAGGAGTAATTATCACACATTATGCTGTTCTAAAATATCCATTCTTCCTGGCATTATTAACATCATAATATCGTGCTCATATAATTCCCTGGCAATGCTATAATATTAAGGAGAGGCATTCAGGTGTTTACAGAAAGAGAGCAAGTTGAGAGGTGCAAAAAGGTAGAATGACATACATTATTTAGGTAGACAAACCAGAAAAAACTGAAAGGAGATAAGGTATATAAAATGAAAACAAGTATGTGATAGGAAGTATGCTTGTCAGCATGTTGTAACAATATCCTGCTGAGGTCTGGACAGACAGCACAGGCAATGAGGGAATAGATAAAAATGAATACTTGTAAGGTTTAGCTCATGTTAACAATTTAATTCAAAAATTTGGATCTTGATGCTTTGCTAGGACCTATGCTAAATTTCAGTGCTACAGAGAATAGTAAGACAGACAAATATTCCCTGAGGCCCCAGGTTGGCAGGAAGTGACTCCTAATTGGGAGATCAGTGAGTTTAAGTAGGGTCTCAGCAGCAGGGCAATGTAAGGAAGCAAAACTCTACACTACTAAGGGAAAGGTTAGAACATATTTTGTAGGGGTTTGGGGTAAAAAGAGGTTGTCAACTCTGGAATTCATTAAATAGTGTCAAGTTAGAGGTCCCAGTCAATAGCTGAGATAACTCAAGAGTAGAATCCGGGAGCAAGATGTGAGCTCAGTCACTAAAATTGTACTGCAAGGTTCCATTCTGACTAACAGCAAGAGTGATATCACAAGGAGCAACAGAATATGAGCCTTTAGCTAGTTAAATGCCTTCTAATTCACCTCTGGATTGCTTCTAAGAACAAACACACTGCAGGGAGTTATCGAGGGCTCCCATAACGAAGAAAAGATGAATGAAAATGTCAGGAAGAAGTACAATCCCATTTCATTTCCCCTTTAGGCTGTGACGTCCTCTGTGTAAGAAACAATGTTTTATTTATCTTTATATCAGGATTTAGAATAACTGAGAGTACCTATTAAGTACACAACAAATACCTATTGCAGTGATTAAACAGAATTATACCTTCAGTTACTGTGTTTTGTTTAATTTTACCAGAGGGACATGGTAATGTGCTAGCAAACATTGCAATAGAAGCTGTAAAGACAGAGTATATCTAAGTAAGAAATGGAAAAAGGCAGAAAAAAAAACACTTAAACATATATTCATTTTTCCTGATCTTATGTGATATATCCTAAATTTAAATTTTTGATTACATAATTGCTTGATAACAAAGTTTTCACATGATAGAAGGAAACAAGGGGAGAGGGAAATAAAAGATAAATCTGAAAATAATATAAGAAATAAATTAATGCATCCTACTTTGATCATATTAGTTATTTTGAAATCTATGTTTTCAATGTATGAAGGGGAAAAAGATGATTGTATTTGTCCAATTAACAGGTTGTACACACTTAACCGTAGGGTGAGGGATTAGGACAAAGTATTTGGGGGTACTGTGATTATGGCAACACACTGAAATTTGACTGCAAAACTTATTTTCAACAAAATTGACTCTAAAGAAGAATTCCATTGTTTATTAAAAATTATCTGCCAGGTGTAGTGGTATATGTCTGTAATCCCAGCACTTAGGAAGGCTGAGGTGGGCCGATCACTTGAAGCCAGAGGCTTGAGATCAGCCTGGCCAACATGCCGAAATCATGTCTCTACAAAAAATAACAAAACTTAGCTGCACATGGTGGCACCTGCCTGTAGTCCCAGCTACTCAGGAGGCTGAGGCAGGAGAATCTCTTGAACCCGGGAGGCGGAGGGTGCAGTGAGCAGAGATCATGCCACTGCACTCCAGCCTGGGCAACAGAGCAAAACTGTTTTTTTTTAAAAATTCTCTGTCACTAAGTAGGTGAGTATTCACAGTTCAGATTTTAAATACTAATAGTGTTTACTGTATTTAAAAATAGTCACTCTGTTTCAGGGATAAATGTGCACTTTTATTCCCTCCTATCTAGAAGTAGACTTTCTCTGTACTTGTTTTGTCCCTATATGATCTATCTTCATCTGAATTCTCTCCCTAAGAACTGGATATAGGATACGTATGATCTTTCGGCACTTTCTTCACAACTCTTCTGTAAACATAAATATATTTTAAAATGTGAATGTTTATTAAAAAGCAAAAAAGGTGTGCTTTCTTACAGTTTTATTTTACTTTGCCTGTTATTTATCAATTTTTAATTTACCATTAAATTGTGACAATGTTTACATATAATTAATCAGAAAATATTTCTAATTTGTATATATTTTTATGTAATGGCTGTATCGTATGTTATCTACTTATTATTTCCTATTATTGGGCACCTTGATTACTTCTATAGTTGCTTTTTAAAAAAATAAGTAACTCAGCTGGGTGCCGTGGCTCAGGCCTGTAATCCTGGCATTTTGGGAGACAGAGGCGGGCAGATCACAAGGTCAAGAGATGGAGACCATCCTGGCCAACATGGTGAAACCCTGTCTCTACTAGGAATACAAAAATTAGGTGTCTCAGCTGCTTGAAAAGCTGAGGCAGGAGAATTGCTTGAACCTGGGAGGCGGAGGCTGCAGTGAGCCGAGATCAAACCACTGCACTCCAGCCTGGTGATGGAGTGAGACCCTGTCTCAAACAAACAAACAAACAAACAAACAAATAAATAACTCTATACTGGATATCATTCTACACAAATTTTTCTCATTTCTGGTTTTTATATGTTTTTGACTTCAGTTTCTTTCCTTTTCTTCCTTTCTTGCAATTGATCTGCTTTGGGTTGTTTATATGTTATAATGGATTTTTTTGGATTAATATTTCTAGGTTATTGGATTACAATTTTTACGACTGACGCAACTGAAGATGAAGATGGCTGACATAACTTAATATAGCCCAGATTAGAATTTTCTTACTTTACCTATATGATTCATAAAAATTAACCATTCTTAATAGAAAAACTGTTAAAAAAGAGAAAAGAATCCAATTAGTAGACTGGCTGATGAAATCAGCTGCTTCGAATATTCTCCTACCCTCCTTCAGGGCTGCATCTTCTCTCAGCCCAAGAATTTTCCACCACATACTTGTGTGTGACTAAACACATGTGATCATAACAGCTTCTCTTGAAGTATTACTCGAATGCTCACATATGAGGAACAGATTGAGTCTCAAGATATTATTATTTCTATATGATATTTGTTTTATTCCATAACCAGGTTAAAGATATTTCCGGTGCCTCATTTTGTCCATTAGAAGCAGGCCTATAACTTATTTGTTTATTATCATTGAGAGTTTGACAATATTTTCTTCAGTTTCTTCTAAAGCTCTCTTCAAAAGTATGCAGAAGACACATTCACATATGCTTCATCTCAGCTAGAGCAAAAAATGTTTAGTAATACTCCAGATTAAAAACAAAAATTATTCTACATATACATTTTATGACCAACTTATTCTGTTGAGTAAAAATTATTTTGAATTTACTTAGTATATGAACATATTTACCATAAATTTAACTTTTTTCCTACATGCGATAATCATGACAAATAGTTTGTATAGAAAATGTCCACTCAGACCCTGAAATGTCTTCTTATTTCCTCTTCTCTTCAGTTAGGTAATTACTAGCAAACCATTAAGAAATGGTTTATATTGCTCAAAATAATACCTCTTATCTAGTGACTCAGGCTTCTTAGAGATAGATACACGATACAGCTAACAATAACCTCCCAAAAGAATAATGTTGTAGAGTATTATTAGAAAAAAACTATGCTAAATTCCTTGACAAGTATTCAACACCTGTTAACATATTTTAATTGAACAAAACAAATAGATGTGCCTATACTCTGAATTTCCAGAAGAAAATGAATGTATATTTTTCACTGGATTAAAAAAAATTGTCCTCATTCTTACTTTTAGCATTTCTGGATGTGTCTTTAAATAAATAAATATATAATCGTCTCAAGAATGTGATGGTCATTTTCTATTTTATCAATTATGAGAGAACAGAATAAAATCACTTTAAACTATTCATTTCAATCAAGGAAAATGAAATGCCTCCAATAAAAAGGCATCTCCAGAATGTTGACAGTCAGGTTTGAGAACAAACAATAGGCAAAATGAAATAAAAAAGCAATGTAGAGTGAACACAGTAATTTATTCAGGTAATTAGAAAGAAAATCGCATTCAACTGAGTATCATAATTGTTTTGAGGTCAGTAAGAAAAATTTGCAATTAAACACACTTTATTTAGTACATGAATAATCATGACTTCACTCTTTTATC
Source organism: Callithrix jacchus (assembly GCF_049354715.1). NCBI lineage: Eukaryota > Metazoa > Chordata > Mammalia > Primates > Cebidae > Callithrix > Callithrix jacchus. Next base: position 46,175,390 of record NC_133502.1, read on the forward strand.
TTTTGAGCATCAGCAAAATGTTGAGTAGATTGAAGTTAAAACAAACTATCAAGATATTTTAAAGTTTGTAAATCAAACTTACTAAAAATTCCTTAAAAATTAGGCCATATTAGAAATTTATGTTTTATCATCTAGCATTACATATCCAAGAAAGTGGCATTGATGTATTTAAATTATTGTCTGATGTGAAGAGAAACTGTTTATCTTATGTACACTTCTTTTTTTGCTAATTTAGTATCCCTCTCATATGTTTCTTACAACATTTCTATAATAAAATTCTGTAAATCCTGACTTTGCCTGAACTCCATTCATCTGCAATCTTTAGAACTGTGTAAAACCTAAAAAATATGGAAGGAAGAATTTAGTGATTATTATATTTCATTTACTACAATAAAAGTATGCATCAGTCCCCTACTGATATTATAAATATAGATGACTCATTGTTAAATCCCAGAAAATGTGTGCCTAATGATTTCTAATCTCTTAGCTTCTACATTTAAGAATCACCTTTAAGTTACACCCTTTCACTTTTAGATAATTGTAGAGCCCTTTCGGTTGATTAGAAGGGTATCAGTCTTAGAAGACCAAAGATAATTGAGGCTGTCCCTGATATATGGATGCAAGACTATTTAGACACGTGAAAAAACTCTAAAATAGGTTATAGGATTAGTAACAGATCTTTTCTCTTACAGTGGGAGAAACTTAAGAGTGTGTAATCCAAAAGTGGAGCATATCAAAAGCAGCACTTTTTACAAGTTGGATGTATAACTGCAAAAATTATTTTGCTTTTTCATTCTTTCTCAAAAGTTATCTGTTAAGTGGCAATAGGTTTAATATTGGTAAGCCTCTTTCGGCTTTCAAAGACTACAGAGTCTTATGCAGAAGATAGATAAGAAACTAGCACTGAGTCTGAATTCATCACTGCTAAGATCCCAAGTCCTGCATAAACCTTGGTACTTTGCAGACATTCGATTTATATGTTAAATCAATTCCATATGTTTTATTTTACTTATTTGTTCTTCCATCAAATAACCTTTCTCTCAGGTCATGAAATTGACTCAAATGTCAACAATAAGAAATCTCTTTGCAAGTCATTGAGAAGTAAGCAATATCCAGAAATTTGTAATAAAATTTACTAAATAGTATAATCATTTATGAACAAAATTCTACGAAAGAGTAACTATCAGCCTAAAGTTTAAGGAAGGCCAAGATGCTTTCTAGGGGAAGGTAATCCCTGACCTGAGGTACTAGTAGGGAACATGGGTTTAGGTACAGAGAGAAGGCAAGAGGGGACAAAATCAGGAGGCAGCATGTATAAAAGTCAGAGCACGAATCATTTGAGTGACCGGGGTTACAAAGTTTGGGTCATGCAAAAGAAAATAACAAAAAAGAAAAGGAAAAAAAAAAGTCAAAGTCCCTCCCATGATACTTTCAGGGCTAATTAATTTGCACTTGATAGCAAATGCTTTCTGTAGGTAATAGAGAAAGATAATCATGGTAATGATCAGTTGTATTTATGTTTCACAAATATTAGTCAAGTTAACACAGCAAAATGGTATTAAAGGAAAAGAAGACAATGCAGGGAGATACGTAACACAGGAGTAAGTAATCCATAGATAGGACAAAGTAAGCTATCAGCATTAGGAATGCTAACAAATTTATGGCTCTGTTAAACATTAACAAGAGGAAATTAACAAGATTCCATTGTCAATTTATGTGGATGGTAGAAGCCACAAATCTGTCCATAAAGTTCATGTGTTCAGAGCTAAGAGAATGGTGGTGCTGTTCATTTAGAAATGATATACGTGGAATCAGATCCAAGATGGCCGACCACTAACAGCTCAGGATTGTAGCTCCCAGTGAAAGCTCAGAGAACGAGACGACGCCACATTTTTAGACGAATTTTCGTCACTCACCGATTAGCCGATTCCCAGTGGAGGAGCCCCACGGGTCGCCAGGGCGACTCTGGTGGCCGCCGCAGCGGTTTTGCCGGCATCTCGGCGCAGCAGCTCTTCATGCAGAGCCAACGGGACTGCTTCCCCTACTGACCGGAGTTTGGAGCTCCGGGAAGTCAGAGCCTCTTGTTGTGGACTCAAGAGGGAAGCCAGACCAGAGATTCCTGGGCAGAAGAGCACCATCAGTCTTATCGCTGCTATTTAGGCCGCCACAGTGGGTTGCTTGGATCCCAGCACTGGGAATCAATAAGTCAGACGTCGACTCAGAAACCTAATTAGAAAGGCGGTTCATCTACAATGAAGGGAAAAAAACAGCCTAAGAAGGCCGAGTATACTCAAAATCAGAACCCATCAGCAACGGAACAAGCCCTGATGGAAAAGGACTCATCAGCAACCGAACAAGCCCTGATGGAAGAGGCTTCATCAGTAACGGAACAAGCCCTGATGGAAAAGGACTGTGTTCCATTATCTGAAGTAGGCTTTAAAAGGTGGATGATAAGAAACTTCTGGGAGTTAAAGGAACTTGTTCTAACCCAATGTAAAGAAACTAAGAACTTGGAAAAAAGGTTAGATGAAATGTTGTAAAGAATAGACAATATAGAGAGGAATACAAATGAACTTATGGAGTTGAAAAATACAACACGAGAACTTAGTGAAATATGTACAAGCTTAAACAGCCGAATGGATCAAGCAGAAGAAAGGGTATCAGAGGTCGAAGACCAACTTAATGAAACAAAACAACAAGACAAGAATAGAGAAAAAAGGATAAAAAGGAATGAGCAAACTCTCCAAGCAATATGGGACTATGTGAAAAGACCTAATATACGCTTGATTGGTGTACCTGAATGTGACGGAGAGAATGAATTCAAGCTGGAAAATACTCTCCAGGACATTATCCAGGAAAATTTTCCTAATTTAGCAAAGCAGGACACTATTCAACCCCAGGCAATACAGAGAACACCACAGAGATATTCCTCAAGAAGACCAACCCCAAGGCACATAATCGTTAGATTCACCAAGATCGAAACGAAGGAGAAAATATTAAGGGCAGCCAGAGAGAAAGATCAAGTTACCCATAAAGGTAAGCCTATTAGGCTTACAGCAGATCTCTCAACGGAAACCCTACAAGCTAGAAGAGAGTGGGGGCCAATATTCAATAGACTTAATCAACAGAACTTTCAGCCCAGAATCTCATATCCTGCCAATTTAAGCTTTACATTTGAAGGAAAAATAAAATCTTTTACGAACAAGCAAGTACTCAGAGATTTTATTACCACCAGGCCTGCTTTACAAGAACTTCTAAAAGAAGCATTATACACAGAAAGGAACAACCAGTATGACCCTTTCTAAAAATACACCAAAAAGCAAAGAGCATTAACATAAAGAAAAATTTTTATCAATGAAAGGACAAAATAGCCAGTTAATATCAAATGGCAGCAACCCTAAATTTAAATCGACCAAATCTCCCAATCAAAAGATACAGACAAAATCCAACGGTATATCCAAAGATATACATAGACTCAAAATAAAGGGTTGGAAAAAAAAAATGTACCAACCAAATGGAGAGCAAAAATAAATAAATAAAAAGCAGGAGTTGCAGTTTTCACATTTGACAAAATAGATTTCAAAGCTACAAGGATACAAGGGTAAAAGGATTAATGTAATAATAAGAGATCTTAACACCCAGATACATAAGACCCATAATGAGATTTAGATTCAACGAGACAGAAAATTGATAATGATATCCAGGACTGGAACTAAGATCCAGAACAAATAAACTCAATAGAGCTCTCCATTTTAAACACACAAAATATACATTATCCACAAAATCTAACGATATATCTAAAGATATACAAAGACTCAAAACAAGGGGATGGAAAAAAACTCACCAACCAAATGGAGAGAAAAAATAAATAAATAAAAAGCAGGAGTTGCAATTCTCACACTTAATAAAATAGATTTCAAAGCTACAAGGATGCAAGGGTAAAAGGATTAATGTAACAATAAGAGATCTTAACACCCAGATACATAAGACACATAATGAGATTTAGATTCAACGAGACAACAAATTGATAACGGTATCCAGGACTTGAACTCAGAGCCAGAACAAATAAACACAATAGAGGTCTCCATTTTAAACACATAAAATATGCATTAACCACTTTAAACACTCAAAATATTGATAGGCCATTATTGAAACCCATTTTAGGAATGAAGTAATATTCCTTTTTCCCTCTTTTTTTTTTTCCCCCCTTCTTTTTCTCTTTTTCCCTAAAAAAAAAAATTAGAAAGCTCTAGATAGATTTGTATAAGAAGATATGGGACCTAGAGTGGTATTTAAATTTTCTATAATATACTGATTTTTTTAAATTGCCATATGAATTTTTTGAAAAGGGCACTGATAGTCGTATTAGCATTTTGGAATGTGAGAAAGCAGCTTCCTAAGAAAATAAAAAAAAAGAAGAAGAAATGATATACGTTAGGACACGGAGATTTGAAGAGATTTAATCACATGTTCCCTTTGAACATTTTAAGTTGAGTAATCTCTGTGACATGCAGGTTGTTTATATCCCCAAAACAATTTTATATATGAGTTTGAAGCTCCCCAACCAAACATATATCTTTAGGCCTCTCTGACATAGACTAGTTCAAGTCACAAAGGAGAAAAGATTTCTTTGAAGAATATTCAGTGGGAAATACTTATGGGATGGGCAGAACCCAGAGGCAAACATGAGAAGAAATGGCAAACAGAGAAAGAATACCAGAAGAGTGGTCTTTTTTTTTTTTTTTTTTGAGATCACAAAAGAAATTTACAAAAGCAGGAAAGTGGGCCATAGAACCAACAGCTATAGTTATAGACTTCATGATGAGCAAAACATGAACAAAATGAAGTCATTGGTGAACTTCCTTCCTAAAGTAGTTTCAATGCAGTAGTGGCTGTGAATACTTAACTAAACTGATTAGAGGGATGAAAATAAGCAAGAAGAGAACGTGAGCTTGCGCAACACTTTCAACAAGAGCATTTGAATGGAAATAAAGAAAATTATGACTAATTTGACATCTAGGGTCAAAAATTCATTTTTAAGGTGCCAGAAAATTTAAAGTGTAGTAGAAAGGAACCAAAAAATGAGTGAAAGATTAATGTGACTATCTGGGCAGTGGATAACTGAAAATCTTTTGATAAAGTGAGGTCCTGAGAAGAACAAGATTATGAGACACAAAGCAGGGGTGATGGACTCAATCCTAGACAAGAGGAGGACCATGCTTTTCATAGGAATTTCATAGGAATTATGTTCAAAGTTGATTGCTTCAATTCCTCAACAAAAATTTTCAGGTTTTTTTGTTTGTTTGTTTTTGGCTTAATAGGCAAGTATATCTGTTGAGATTCAGGGGGAAAAGTCAGATGTATAGGAGGCTGTAAGAAAATGATAAAGCTTAGAAATAAGTAAAGGTCAAACTGCTTTATGTTTGCATACATTTGCATGGGAAACCAGAAAAAAATGTTTCTATTAGAAGAAACTTCAATGTTACAAATTATTGTCTACTGTTATACTTCTTAAGTGTCTGTGCGTTTTCAGCTCACTTCCAGCTCCTCTGAACTTTCCTCTGTATTGGGTTTGAGAGGGAAAACTCAAAAGTACATTTTCTAACACTTTTTGCACCTAGAGAATTCCAGTGGGAACACAGAGGTAGGATAAGGATTGAATGCAATAGAAAATGGTTTCACTGAAGCCCTCAGGAGTTCAAATTGCCTTTTGCAACTCCTGGCAGCATGGGTTTAGGCAGAAGCTGCACCTGCAAGAGTCACATCGCTCCTTCCCCAGGGCTGAGCCAGACCCCTAATTGCTCATAAATCCTTTTCTCTTTTGCTTCTGCAACCCATCTGAAAACTCTGCAAGTGACTTCCTGCATTATATTCCTCTGTATCTGAACTCATGACCTCGCCTTCGCAAGCGCCACGACCTCCGACGGGAGCCACTTTGGCCCCCGATTCCACCTATTTTTTAAGATTCAATATTTCTAAGTTTAGCTCAGTGATAATTTGATTTTATTATCATATTAATAGCATATTAATGAAATGTGAAATATCTAAATACAATTATCTCAGCTGTTTAAAGTATTGGGATTGGGAAGACATTGGTCAAAGCATACGATATTTCAATTAGGAGAAATGAGTTCTGCCAATCTATTGTACAACATAGTGACTATAGTTAAAAGCAATGTATTGTATTCTTAAAAATGCTAAGAGTAGATTTTAAGTGTACTCATCACAATAAACTGTGATATAATACATTTGCTAATTAGCTTAATTTAGCCAATCCACAATATATAACTATATCAAAACATCATGTTTTACACGATAAATATATACAATTTTTAATTTGTCAATTAAAAATAAACAGAAATGTACTTTAAAGCATTGCTGCTGGTCACAAGTGTAATTTTCCATATGGGTGAGGTAAATTTGTACAGGGAAAACTCTTTTTTGTTGTTTCAACCTGCCAGCTGTTTGTTTAAAATATAACTGTATTAGTTATCTAGTTCTGGGTTACAAATTGCCCCCAACAAGTCTTTATTATTTCACATAGTTTCTAAGGAATCTGGAAGGGTCTTATTTAGGTGGTTCTGGTGCAGGGTCTTTCGTGCAGTACTAGTTAAGTTGCCAGTTGGGCCTGAAATGCCTCTTCCGAGCTTATTTGTGTGGCTGTTGGGGAGGCTCCAGTTCCTGGCCTCTTCCTGTGCCTCTGTAAAGTCTTTTCATGACATAGCTTCCCACACTGAGACAGAGGAAGAGATGTGTCACTAAGGAGATTTTTATAATTATAGACTCTCCAAAGTGAAAACCTGCAGGCTTTTGTAACTCATCATTACATACCATCACCTCTCATGTGTTTTTGGTCACATGGACCTACCCAGGTACAATGTGGAAGGACTGTAAAAACCAGAAGGCAGCGATCAATGTGAACCATATTGGAGACTATCTTCCACAATGCCTTTTCTTTAAAAGAAAGTGAGGATACAATAATTTGGGGGAATGGGAATTTATTAAATGCATATTTAGGGCGGGAAAATAAAAACATTTTCCATGTAAATTGCCTGCCATCACTCAATCTTCAGGACCATATTTGCTTTTGAAAAACGGAGTATTATATGTGCATTGATAATTGTACCTAAAAGTGGAAAAAAACTTTTAATGTGAAAAAGAAATATTTCAAACTGCTTAACAAGAAAAAATTATAAAATAAATAATTTCTGGCTTATAACTATAGTTTTTAGACAAAAATCACTAGTAGTGTGTTTAAGTACAAAATTTTCTTTCTATAGCTGTTATGTTATATATTTAGAAGCTCATTTAATTCAGTAAAGTTCAAATATACCACCAAATACATAAAATCTAATATATGATTTTAAAAACATTTTATTCAGTATACAAAATTAATCAACACGAAAGATAAATCATGTATAGAGATAACTGGATTTTTCTATTTTCTTTGGGTTTCCTAAAATGGAATTCAAATAAAGTATGAATTAAAGATATCATGTTTTATTAATCATTCCATAATAATCATAGGTATTCTTCACTTCTCCAATGGAATAGAATATTTTTTCAATCCTTTTTCTATATTGCCAATTAAATACTTAAGTCATTTACTTTCTTCTTTTTTATAAAGTGTCTATAAGGCTACAAAAAATGAGAACACATGAACACAGGGAAGGGGGTACTACACACTGGGGTCTATTGGGGGGAATAGGGGAGGGACAGTGGGGGGGGAGGTGGGAAGGGATATCCTGGGGAGAAATGCCAAATGTGGGTGAAGGGGAGGAAGGCAGCAAAACACACTGCCATGTGTGTACCTATGCAACTATCTTGCACATTCTTCACATGTACCCCAAAACCTAAAATGCAATAAAAAAAAAATATATATATATATATATAAGACTGCAAGCTTATAAGGAGTCCCACTTTACCATAAAGAAAGAGTTTTCGTTATTTGATTTTTTAAATTCCAGAGTGAGCATATTTTCACTGAGGACATTTAGGGGAAAAGTATGCTTTAAAATGTATGAAGGTTTTTCTTTTCCTTTACTGCTTATTTGAAAGTTAATTTCGGTAAAAACAGATAATAGTATTTGAGAAAAAATGAAATAGTTTTATAAAAAAGGGACTAAATTGTTATATATTTCATGTCTTCTTAAAAAATTATATAGCCTCTATTTCTGAAGATGAAAGATTCACTATATAGTTATTAGATCTAGCTTGGGATATTGTTATTTCAATCTTCTCTGCTCTTACTAATTCGTTTATGTATAGTGAACTATTAGCTTCTAATAGAGTTGTGTGTGTGTCACAAATTTATTACCATAGATTGACATTTGTTTAGTAATTCTATTAATTTTGCTTCGTATAGTGGGAAGTTATTTTAAAAATATATTCCAGTTTTATTCTTTTGCTATTTTCTGAATTATTATATTATTTTATATCAGCTGTCTTTATTTCTATTAATGTTTTACTGCTAATATTTATTTTGACATATTATTTTATTATCTTTATGGTAGACTTTTCTCTTTTTATTTTTAGCATTAAAGTATTGTCATTTTATTTAGGCAGGTATGCTTAGGTGGGTATCTTCTTATTTACTATTTTCTAGAAGATATTTTCTATATTTTATTTTCACTCTTTCTTATAGTTGTGTTTTAGTTTAGTCTTTTTAAAAACCTGTAACTGTCTAGTTTAAATCTAATCTGATCATAAATGTGTTATAAAGCATAAGTTTAGTTCATTTACATTTCTTTAATTGCTGATATACCTAAATTTATTGATTCCATTTTAATCTGTGCTTTTCATGTGACATCTTTTGTTTGCTTCTTTCCTTTTTTGTTTCATTCTCTTAAAGTGACAGAGTTTCTGTCTTTCTATTTTGTTACAGGAAAGGGGTCCCAATCCAGACCCCCAGAGAGGGTTCTTGCAACTCCCAAAAGAAAGAATTCAGGCTGAGTCTGTAAAGTGAAAGCAAGTATATTAAGAAAGTAAAGGAATAAAGAATGGCTACTCCACAGACAGAGCAACTATTTTTATGGTTATTCTTTGATAATATGCTAAACAAGTAGTAGATTATTTATGCCTTCCCTTTTTAGACCATATAGGGTAACTTCCTGATGTTGCCATGGCATTTGTAAACTGTCATGGTGCTGGTGGGAGTGTAGCAGTGAGAATAACCAGAGTTCACTGTCAGCAGAGTCTTTATGACCTGTACTTTGTGCTGACCTCCAATCTCACCCTGTGACTTAGAATGTCTCAACTGTCTGGGAATGAAGCTCAGTAGGTTTCAGCCTCATTTTACCCGGGCCTTATTCAAGTTGGAGTTACTCTGGTTCCAATGGTTCAGAAAGTTTTTCCACTACTGAAGTGGAAAATATAGATCATACTCCCCTACTAAGTTTTTCTGATTATCTGCACTTAATATAAATACATAATTGTCAATTTCTTTGACAAAAATAGAGTGCTGTATTTTTTCTTTTTCTCCTGAATTATTTTACATGATCTACTTTTTAGCTTACATAAAGTTGTCTTTCTATGAAAATTTTAAAATTATCTATTAATTTTACCATATTTATTAAACTACTCATCATTGTTGTTTACATCTCACATGATTTGCTTGTATTCACTTTTCTTTGCAGTACATGCTTTTACAGGTTTTGGTTGGCGGGGTGTCTAAACTTACAGCTAGTATTACTTGACTTTTGAGTGATCTTTAAATCAAGTAGAAATTCATTTATTCATAAAAATGTTTATGGTTTCTGCTTTACACAGGCACTCTTTAAAGCACTGGGCATCAGACAGTTGACCAAACATATCAAGGCTAGGCCTTGATATGGTTGCTGTTCATAGATGGTGGGAGGATGGGGATTAATTATAATGAACACAAAAATCAAACAAAATAAAATAGAATATGAAGTAGGATATTGGGTATAAAATATTTAAAAGCTAAAAAGGGAAGTAAAGACTAAAACACTATTTTATTTTAGATATAGTGTCATGAACAGTTTTGTGAGGAAATTGGTTTATGGGAAAGCTGAATGAAAAGTGTGAGAAGAAACCTGGGTGCAGAATGTATCAGGCCAAAGGGAGATATTCTCAAATACCAGTTTTCCCCTTTGTTGAATAGGAATAAACACTGATGGGACTGTAGTAGTAATCAAATTGGAATAATAGTTTCAAGCTATTTTGCAAAACACAGAGCCTTATAAAAATAAAAGATAGTACATAAATACCATGCAACTTAAGTCAATGGTTCTCAAATCTTAGAGTATAGCAAAACAATCGGGTGTGATTTTTATTTCATTTCATCTTTCTGCTACATTTGGACATAGAAGTTCTATTCGCATGGCACAAAAATCACAAATAAATCTGGTTTATAAATACAGGGAATATACTACCTGCTGGGAGAGTCCAGCAAATTGTCCAAACAATAGAACAAGGATATGCCATATATATATGTACACACATATGTTCCATGACATGTAGAAAGTATAGCACAACCTTGGCATTTCTTTATATGTCTACTAATTTGGGAGATAAATCTTCAAACAAAGTTGGCATCTAGCACTAAAGCATAAACAAGGGCAAGGCAAGAACAGCTGGCTATAATATTGATGGGTAGATATCACTGTAAATATCACTTTCAATGGTCATATTTATGCCTCTCAAAATTATAAATCCAATGCCACAGTTGTTTTCAAATTGTTGAAATTGAAATTATTATACAGTACATATTTAAAAGTAAACAAAATAACTTATGGGCTTAATGCTAAGAAAGTAAGAAATTTATGGGGCTGAGAGATTCAGAACAGAGGTTTTCCCCCAACAAATGGATACAACTCTATTGTTCCTGACGTGTGGTGCTATTATTAAGACTATAGGTGGCTAAATATTATAATTAGTAGATAATCTGCTTTTTTCTTCTGGGAGCCTTTTTCTTTTCCATCTTTCATAATTTTTATATATTTGATCTGTTTTTATGTGTATGTATAGTTGGTATTTGATCTGTGCTTTCTGGATCTGAGGTACCCTGTGGGAAATTAAAGCAATGACTTCTGCAACTTCACCATTGTTTCTTATGTTTACTTCCAGTTATTGACTGGTGTTGATATCTCTCAATCTAGTCTAAATATCTGTGGACAGGAAATCTTTTTGTTCCTCTTTTGTCCTTGGGAATAGTCTTTTGAAGTGGAACATTTTTATTGCCCTCTGACTTGTAAGATTCAAAATCCAATCATCACTGCCAGCCTCAAAAACCAAAGAAAATCAAACTGATATTCTCGCCTTTATGTATTATTTCAAGTTTATATTGAATTTTATGATGAAAAAAGATAATTATCTTGTTTTTTAGAGAATTCATGACTTCTTGTTACTGCTATTTCACTATTATATTTCCTTATCATTGTTACGTGTTGGGAACAGAGAGAATATATCATAGTAATCTTACTCCACAATCTGAGCCAAAATTCCATTATATCAACTTCTAACTGTATTTTTTATCTTCTTTCCTTTAAACACATTTCTTATTTTTGAGTTTTTTTTCCTTCACTTTTCTATTTCCTTCCTCTTCTTCCCTTGAAAACTTTCTCATTAAAGTGTAAGCCCTCAATTATATATCTTAAACTTGCATTTATATATATATACCGTTCAGAGGCATTTCCTCTTTATTCATGTAGTAAATCTTTGTATGTATACTTGTTAGGATTAATATGTATTGTGTTTGATGACAGCTGCATAGTTACATTTGCTTAGAGTAGAAATGAGGGTAAAGAGTGGATGGAAAAAAATGGACAAGTTTTAAATGTTTGGGGTAATAAACATGCTGTATGAACCAGAGCAGAGAGAATAGTGTAAGTCATAAATATTTTAAAAAGCACAGCATCTCATGGTCAAATCCTACCCATATTCTCTCTGAGGAGTTAAATCCAAAGTAAAAACATAAAAAAAAATATATCAGAGAAAATGCTGCTTTGTACAATTAAATAGGTAATGACAGAATTATATAAACATAAATTTAAAAGAATCAAAAACAGAGTGAAAAAGTGGAGCAAACAGAAAGACCTGTGAAAAATCAATTCCCAGGACAAGAATGTTCAAACATGATAATAGTATTAGGCAGGCAAAGAGAAATGTGTGTCATCCTGGACAAGAAAAGAAATATGCAAATGTAATCTTCACTCAAGGTCTGCATGTTAACAAGCACAGCATAGTAACTAATCAGTCTCCAATATCCAAGTGTGTTGTCTCCTGCTCTAGTAGTAATGACCTACATTGTGCTGTTTTACTGAGACATAAATATGTAAATGGAGAAATTTTGGACAATTATATTAGGACACTAGGTTATTTAAAAGGTATAAAAATACTAAATAATGGTTAAGAATGGCTCTGGGTTCTAATCCATTTTCTTGTTCCTTAAGAAATTAATGATCTCTGTTTTAAACTTTTGCAGTTTTCCTCCCACAAATACAACAGAAAAAAAAAAAGACTGTAATGTCTTTTTAGGAAATTCATCTCTCTGCGGGGAGAAGTAACAACAAACAAATAAACAAGAATATGTTTAGCCACAGATCATGCCAACCCAGATGGGAGATAAAAATTGCTACCTTTTCCATATAACTAGTAAAAAATGTACATTAAGTTTCCTTGAAAATAAAATAAATGAAGTGAGGCTAAAATGGTAGAGTTAACAAATACGTTTTGAGTATCTCGTTTTGCCAGAGATTCGGTATAAATCAGTAGGCAGAGCAAACACAGATGTCTTTCTTTGGGGAAGGCACATTTTTGCTAAGACAGGACAAAAAGTTAACAATAAGTACCATAACTGTATGTTAAGTATGTTAAAAGGTGTTAAACGCTATGAAAAAATAAACAAATAGTTCAGGCAGTTTGGCGACACTGGGGCTGAGGGATAGTTTATATTCTAAGGAAGATGCAAGGTCAGCCTTACTGAGAAGATAAGTTTGAACAGTGACTTGAAGATGAAGGTGTAGAGTACTTAGGTTTTTGAGTAATAAGAGTTCCAGGCAGAGGCAAAAACTGATACAAAGGTGTAGATGCAAGAGTGTTCCTGGTGTGGTTGGGGAAAGAGAGGAACTCTGGGGACGGAATGGGCTGAATAAGTGGTAAGTTGAGGAATTAGTGGGAAGTGAAGTCAGAAAAGTAATGTTATTCATATCATTTAGAGAGGGTTTTTCATACTTGACACCATTGGACTAGAGAATTCTTTGTTGAGGGGAAGCTTTTGAAAAAGATCATTTGCTTGGCCAAACTTGAATCAGGTTTCTGAACCTCCTGGTAGGCTGGCCCATTTGTGCACTTCCTTGTAAAATCCAGTTTTAACAAAGAACCCTGCTAATTCAGCTTAGCAAGAACCACCCAACCTCAAAATCTGATCTTCAATAACCATTAGGTTCTTCATTTACCACCATCCCTCACTTGATGTCTTATCACTATGGCCTGGGTCAGCAAGAATGTTGTTGAGTCAATTCAGTCAGAATCCCTCTTACCCCTGAGGTTTTCTTTTAGCAATTTTTCATCCACCGATCTCCACCCTGCTCTTTGATTATAAATTCGCACTTGCCCTTTTTATACTCAGAGTTGGGCTCAATGTCCATTCCCTACTGCAAGATCCTATTGCAGTGGTCACAGCATCTATTGCAATAGTCCTGAATAAACTCTTTCTTACTAAGCTTTAAAAAGTGTCACTGAATTTTTTAACAGTTATGGTGTATCCCAGTATGGATTTATATTGGGAATCACCAAGTAAGGTATAGATTAAAACTTTTCTGAGACCAATTTGTATATGGATTTATTCGTTTATAACCTATGTATAATATTTTATGAGCCTAATATTTTAGGGAAAATACTTTGAAATAAATTACTTTCATGCCTCCCCAAATCTACTGTGCCTTCAAACTTAGAAAATTCAAATTTTTTATCTTCATATTATTTGCTCTTTTGAGAAAAAAAAATATCCTGCTTCTTAAAATTCTTACTTTTGGTTCTGAGTACCCACATTTGTTTGTTTTTCTTTATTTAACCATGTTTTTCTAAGTCACTTTTTTATATATCTGATCCTTAAAACAGAAATTTTATAAAATTATATTTTCCGTAGCTTTTCAAATGATCCACATATATTTCTTCATTCCTACCACTATTATTATTTTCTCTATGTGCATGGCTTCAAGTCTAGTTTTATTTCTGACCTCTTGATTTTGCATTTAATGAATTTTGACCTATTTGCATATTTCCATCTGTAGAAGCAGATTGCAATGTCTTGAATTGTATTTTCTTCTGCCTCTTAGTTTTCCTTCTGTTGTGTCTATCAGCATCAAAATACTTTCAGTCTTCCAGGCTAAAAATATCAAACCAGTTTTGTTTGCCTTTTCATTTATACATAATATTCAGTTGGACTCCAAATTCTGCTGGTTTTAGCTTTAGTGTTTCTTGAAAGTTTTAATTTTATTACAATTTTATTTCTGTCCTGGTTTCCCTTAATAATTCTTCTTAGGAACTATTAACAGGATTTTGGCTAGATTTGGTTTCTCTGAAAAATCCTTCAATTCTATGTAGATATCTCAAATTTTAGAGCTTTAACTTTCTATCTAACAACTTCCATAGCCATTTTGCCTTTAAAAATAATCAATCCGAAGATGGCGTGGTGAGAACAACCCAGGATTGAAGCTCTTGGTGAATACATGGAGGGTGAGTCAGGGCCGCATTTCCAGATGGATCTTTGTTGCCCACAGAACGGGAAAATTCCCAGGTATAAAAGAGATGTGGGGCGCCAGCGCAGAGGTTTTGGCTGGTGCAGCCGGCGGCTGGTGCTGCAGTGCAGCGGCGCTCCACAGCGCTCCACACAGAGCATACGTGTCCGGGTGCCCTGTTGAACTGGCAATCTGAGACTTGAGAGTGCAGATTGGCATATCCATCTGATTGAATGGGACTTGGACAGTGAGCCAGGCCAGGATATTCCAGGGAAACGGCGTTTGGGGTAGCGCAGTGGGACAAACAAAATGGCGATTCCAAACACTCTGGGTGGAAAGTTTCACTGCGAGCACAGCTAAACCCAGGACGGTGCAGCTCGGTGGGGGAGGGGCGTTCGCCATTACCGAGGAAACCCGCCCCTACTGAGGTACACTCCCATTGCTGATGCAGCCTGCTGTTGTGGAGGCAAACCGCCACAACAGAGAGACTCTGTCGCAGGGTGTAACCTGTGGCAGCAGGGCAGAGACCGCAGCAGCAGGGCAGAGCCTGCAGCAACAGGGCAGACCTCACACCAGCAGGGCGGAGCCTCAGCAGGCAAATAGTGATGAGACTGCCTCCTAGCTGAACAGGACAGTGCAACAGACACTCATAAAGAAAGCCCCAACTCCCCCCCACCCCCACAGACAGAGCATCTGAGAAAAAAATGTTTTTTTTAATAAGTTCTGCTGCAGCAGAATTAAACGTAGCAGCCTAACAACCCTGAAAGAAGAACAGAGCTCACAGCTCAGCACTTGAACTCTTATAAAGTACAGACTATCTCCTCAAGCAGCTCCCTGACCCCTCTATATCCAGAAGTCTGACATTTGGCAGGCATCATTCTGGGACAAAGATAGCAGAAAAAGAAACTGGTAGCATCACTCACTGTTCCGCAGCTGCTATAGGTGCACCCCAGACAAGCAGGGCCTGGAGTGGACCTCAGCAGTCGTACAGTGAAGGGGCTAGACTGGTAGAAAGAAAACCAAGTAACAGAAATACTTCATCATCAACAATCTGGGCGTCCACTTAGAGACCCAATTGAAAAGTCAGCAACTACTCAGACGACAGGTGGATAAATCCACAAAGATGGGAAGAAACCAGCACAAAAAGGAGGAAAACACCCGAAACCAGAACACCTCGCCTCCTACAAAGGACTAAAACTCCTCACCAGCAAGGGAACAAAGCTGGACAGAGAATGACTGTGAGGAAATGACAGAATTAGACTTCAGAAGGTGGATAATGAGAAACTTTTGTGAGCTAAAAGAACATGTTTTAAATCAATGCAAAGAAACTAAGAACCTTGAAAAAAGATTTGAAAAATGATTTGAGGAAATGATAACAAGAATGGATAACTTAGAGAGGAATATGAATGAATTGAAGAGCTGAAAAACACAACACGAGAACTTCGCGAAGCATGCACAAGTTTCAACAGCCGAATTGACCAAGCAGAAGAAAGAATATCAGAAGTCGAAGATCAACTCAATGAAATAAAATGAGAAACCAAGATTAGAGAAAAAAGCGCAAAAAAAAATGAACAAAGTCTCCAAGAAATGTGGGACTATGTGAAGAGACCTAACCTATGTTTCACAGGCGTACCAGAACGGGATGAAGGGAACGAATCCAAGTTGGAAAATACTATTCAGGATATTATCCAGGAAAATTTCCCTCACCTAGCAAGACAGGCCAACAAATGTAGGAAATACAGAGAACATCACAAAGATATTCCGCAAGAAGAGCAACCCCAAGGCACATAATCGTCAGATTCACGAGGGTTGAAATAAAGGAGAAAATACTAAGGGCAGTCAGAGAAAAAGGTTGGGTCACCCACAAAGGGAAGTCCATCAGACTCACAGCAGATCTCTCAACAGAAACCCTACAAGCCAGAAAAGAATGGGGGCCAATATTCAACATCCTTAAAGAAAAGAACTTTCAACCCAGAATTTCATATCAAGCCAAACTGAGCTTCAGAAGTGAAGGAAAAATAAAATCCTCTGTGAACAAGCAAGTACTCAGAGATTTTGTCACCACCAGGCCTGCTCTACAAGAGCTCCTGAAAGAGGCACTACACAAAGAAAGGAACAACCAGTACCAGCCATTCCAAAATCACACTAAATGCTAAAGAGCATCAACATAATGAAGAATCTACGTCAACTAACAAGCAAAACAGCCAGCTAGCATCAAAATAGCAGTATCAAATTCACACATAACAATAGTAACCCTAAATGTAAATGGACTAAATGTACCAATCAAAAGACACACACTTGCAAATTGGATAAAAAACCAAAACCAATCAGTGTGCTGTATCCAGGAAACCCATCTCACATGCAAGGATACACAAAGGCTCAAAATAAAGGGATGGAGGAAGATTTACC